>NC_053141.1:23860260-25060260 GCF_016808335.1 Panicum virgatum | reverse complement strand
CCTTTTAATTAATCAAGATGTATGATAGATATTGCAGATCTTTTAATTATTCATGTTATGT
Organism: Panicum virgatum; assembly: GCF_016808335.1. Taxonomy (NCBI): domain Eukaryota; kingdom Viridiplantae; phylum Streptophyta; class Magnoliopsida; order Poales; family Poaceae; genus Panicum; species Panicum virgatum. The sequence goes on along the minus strand of NC_053141.1, from coordinate 25,060,199 downwards.
TATATTTAGTTTAATTTAGGTTTGATATATTTTATTTATTCGATACATGTAAAGAATTCAAATCGATTTCTTTAAAGTGTAGATGGACCGGCAATGGATGTACAATGCTGACCGACGTTCGAAGGAATTCATTGATGGCCTGCATTATTTTTTGTCTGTGGCTGTGGCAAACAAGCAGAATGATTTTATGTGCTGCCCGTGTGTTCATTGCAATAATAACAAGGATTACTTATCTTCAATAATCCTACACAGCCACATTTTCGCAAATGGTTTCATAGAGAAGTATGTTTGTTGGACGAAGAACGGAGAACAGGGGGTTACCATGGAAGACAATGAAGAAGAAGATTTTGACGACCACTTTCCCGGGAATGCTGGAATCGGTGTATTCGATGACGATATTCCCATGGAAGAGCCCGAAGTAGATGTAGCAGAAAATGATCCCAGCGACGATCTGGGGCAGGCATTGCACAATGTGCAGGCAGACTGTGAGAGTGAAACAGAGAGGTTGAAGTTCCAGAAGATGTTAGAGGACCACCGTAAGTTGTTGTACCCAGATTATGAAAATGGATTGAAGAAACTTGGCACCACCTTGGAGTTGCTACAATGGAAGGTGACAAATGGTGTATCCGATAAGGGATTTGGTGAATTATTCAAACTTGTTAAAAAAATATTTTCTAAGAATAACGAATTGCCTATCACAACGTATGAAGCCAAACAAATTGTTTGCCCTCTAGAATGGAAAGTGCAGAAGATACATGCATGCCCCAACGACTGCATCCTCTATCGAGGCGAGTACGAGAATTTGGATCCATGCCCATATGCAGTGCATTGCGTTACAAGATTAGAAAAGATGATTCTGGAGATGTCGAGGCGGAGCCTCCCCGGAAGAGAGTTCCTGCGAAGGTCATGTGGTATTCGCCTATAATACCATGTTTGAAGCGTCTGTTTAGAAGTAAAGATAATGCTAAGTTGATGCGATGGCACAAAAAGGAACGCAAGAAAGACTCGATGTTGTGACACCCCGCTGATGGGTCGCAGTGGAGAAAAATAGATAGAACGTACCCTGAATTTGATTTGGATGCGAGAAACATAAGGTTCGGTTTGAGTACGAATGGCATGAATCCTTTTGGTGAGATGAGCAGTGGTCATAGCACTTGGCCTGTGACTCTTTGTATGTACAATTTTCCACCATAGCTCTGCATGAAACGAAAATTCATCATGATGCCAGTGCTTATCCCAGGTCCAAAGCAGCCCGGAAATGATATTGATGTGTACCTAAGACCATTGGTCGAAGAACTCTTATTGCTCAGGGGCGATGAAGGTGTACGGATGTGGGATGAATACAAACAGGAAAACTTCAACCTACGAGCATTGCTGTTTGTAACGATCAATGACTGACCTGCTCTTAGTAACTTGTCAGGACATTCAAACAACAGATACAAAGCATGCACACACTGTTTAGATGATACTGATAATATATGGTTGACTCACTGTAAAAAGGTTGTATACATGGGTCATCGTCAGTTTCTTCCCATCAGGCATGCGGTACGAAAGAAGTGCAAGCATTTCAAAGGCTAAGCGGACCACCGAACAAAACCGATGCACTGTAGTGGTAATGACGTCTTCAACATGGTAAAAGATCTAGAAGTTATTTTTGGAAAGGGATCTGGTAGCCAACCTGTTCCGAATGAAAATAGAATGGCGCCTATATTTTGGGAGCTACCATATTGGGAAGTTTTAGATGTTCATCATGCAATTGATGTGATGCACCTCACGAAGAATTTTTGCGTCAACCTGATAGCATTCTTGGGAGTGTACGGAAAGACAAAAGATACAGTAGAAGTACGTCAAGAATTGCAACGTATGGAAGAACGAGATACCTTACATCCACAACAGCGAGATAATGGACGAGAATACTTAAGTCCTACCAGCTATACTCTTAGCAAGGAAGAGAAGGAAACCATGTTTGACTGCTTGAGCAGTATAAAGGTTCCATCTGGATACTCATCTAATATAAAAAGAATCTTAAATTTGGCAGAGAAGAAATTTACAAATCTCAAGTCCCATGACTGCCATGTGCTTATGACTGAACTTCTTCCAGTTGTGCTGCGGGGGATTCTGCCTGATAACGTCCGGTTAACCATCGTGAAGCTATGTGCCTTCCTCAACGCAGTTTCTCAGAAGATAATTGACCCGGAGAATTTGATAAAGCTGCAAAATGATGTGGTGCAATGTCTTGTTGGCTTTGAGCTGATATTTCCACCATCTTTCTTCAACATCATGACACATCTTCTAGTGCACCTTGTGAAAGAGATTGATATCCTCGGACCAGTATTTCTACACAACATGTTCCCATTCGAAAGGTTCATAGGGGTACTCAAGAAATGTGTTTGTAATCGAGCTCGTCCAGAAGGAAGCATCGCCAGTGCCTACGGAACTGAGGAGGTCATTGACTTTTTGTGACATCCCAAAAAAAATACACCAAAATAAAACACGTGCTAATCTTTGTTTTGTCGAAACCTTTCATCGTTGAGCTCGATCCCTTCCTAAATCATCTCCCACCTGATCTCCCGATATCCCGAGGAACCGAGCTTGATATCTAAATCTCCCGCTGTCCCATCTCCCTTTTTGGCCCGCGTCCCGCGCGTCACGCGCGACCGGCGCGCGTGCGCAACCGGCCGCGGTCGGCGCCACGAATCCCGCTCTCTCTCTCTCTCTCTCTCTCTCTCTCTCTCTCTCTCTCTCTCTCTCTCTTCTCCCCCTCTCTCCCTTCTTTTTCATTTTCTTTCCTCTTTTCCATTTCTCCCTCCCTCTTTTCTTTTTCCCTCCTCCTCCCTTCCTTCTCCCTCCTTCCTCCCTGCTCCCAGCTCACGCACCGCCCCTGGCCCGCACCCCGCCACGCCACCACGCGTGGCTCGCCCTGCGCCACCCCTCCTCGCTCTGGCCGCGCGCACGCCTCCTGCTCGCAAGCGCCCGCTCCGCAGCCGCGCGCCTCTGCTCCCTGCCCGCGACGCCGCCACGCCACGGCCGCCCGCTCGCGCACCGCCCCCTCCCCGCGCACACACGCCACTTCCCACACACGCCCACGCGTGCGCACCCGCGCAAGCGCAAGCACGCACTGCGCCGCGACGCACCGAGCCACTACGACACCGGCCCGCGCAGCTGTGCCACGCCGCCGCCCTGCGCGCACACACCGCCTAGCCATGTTCACGCGCGCCCGTGCCGGCCGCACGACGCCGCCCGGTCCCGCTCGCCCAGCGCCGCACGTGCACCCCCGCGTCGTTCGCCGCTGCCCGCTGAGCCGGCGACGCGTCACGTCGCCTGGCCGCATCACCGCGCCGCCCGCCGAGCCGCGCGCACGCCGGAGTTGCCGTACGCGTTGCGCCAACGCGTGGGCCGCTGCCAAGCACACCGAGCCACGCCCACGCACAGCGAGCTCACCCTGTGCAGCGGCCTCGCCGCTCATGCCACTCCGCGACGCGCGAGACCGGCTGGGTGCCATTAATGGCCGCCGCGTACCTCTCTAAGCCGGCCACCTACCTCCACCGCTCCACCGACCTACTCGGGCTATAAAAGGCCCCACCGCGTCGCCCTTCGCCACCACGAGCGACCACCGCCGCCATAGCCCCTCTCTGCTCCCCTAGCGCCGCCACCGGAGCAACCTAGCACCACAGCCGCCTGCTCCTGCCGCCCCGCTTCCTCGCCACACCCCAAGCCAAGGTGAGCGCGGGAATGGGATCCCCGCACCCCGCTGCCCCTTTTCCCCCACTCCCTGGCCACCCCGAGCCTCGCAGCGGCACCGCCACGGCCGCCGCCGCTCGCCGCCGCCCGCCCCCGCGGCCAGGCCGCCTCGGGCCACCTCGGCCTGAGCCACGGCCGGGCATCGAGCCCTCCCGCCTCCCTCTCTCCTTTCCCCCACTCCGAAGCCGCTCCCGAGCCTCAGACCACCGGCCCAGGGCCGCCGCTGGCGAGCTCTCTCCCTCCCCTGTTTCCCAGCACGTGGGGAGGAAGGAGACTGGGTGTTTTGCCCATAACCCCCTCCCCTCTTTTCTATTTATTTAAGAACCCTCCCCACCCATTGGTTTCTTTCAAATAAAACCCTATCTTTTATGGTTTTTGCAAACAAGACCCCCACTACATGAACTTATTAATAAACAAACCCCTACACCTTCCTAATAGGCCCAAATATTTCTAGAATTTATAAACAGGCCCCTGTTTCCCCCAAAATATTTACAAACAGGTCCCTAGACCCTTATTTGACCCCTAGACTTTTACACAACCTATTATTTCATGTACCAAACGACCCCTGATCAACCCGAAACTTTACCACTCCTCTCATAACCAAGTTTTGGCCATGCCATTAGGAAACCGCTCGAAAATATTACTCGGTACTCCATATCTTATGTGTTTCCGATTAGAGCTCAACGATAAATCTTTATTTTCTGTGTCTTGATTGTGTGCTTGTTTGTTTGCGTCGTAGACCACTGTGCGAACGAAGGAGAGCCCGCTAATGAGTAGAACTGCGAGCAAGGGAACGAGGACCAGTTCCGCGACCCCGAGCCCGAAGGACAGGACCTCCTCGAAGGCTACGAAGACAGCAAGTTCAATCCCATCCTTTGATGCATGTTTCTGTTCTAATTTTTTATAAACACAACCCAATGGCCTGCTTTATAAAGTTGCATATGTTTTGCTCGCATGAAAACACGGTTGGATAACCACCCCTTGATTTGTGATGACCATTCCTTGACCACCTAGATTAATGTCTAATTTTGCGTGGACGTTAATCGATATTAGAACGCTTAGGACTTTACTCATAATGCTACTTGTTTTATAAAGAAAATGTGTGCGTATGTGGGATGGGATAAATGTGGTGTTTTTGTAAAAAAAGTTTAGACGGGATGGTTGGCATTTCTACGGATTTGCCATTTGGTGTGCTCGTGCCAGTGTGGTAGGGCAAGGAAGGGAGATATCCATCTTGTCATATCTAAGGACCGAGTTGGTGTGTCATCTCACCTAACTCCACTGTCGTGCAAACCACTCGACTGTTGAATGGGCAACGGCTTAGCATAAACCCCACTAGTTGATGTGATAGCCATCAGGAGGGCTGAGAGCAACGGGTGACCAAGGAGAAGGGATATGTTCGGTGTGACTTATACGCCGGTTATACCTCAGAGTTGGGTCGATGACCCCTTGGTAAATCCCGTGATGGCGAATCAGGTCTAGCTATGGTGGGTAATGGCTATGTCGGGATCTACTCCAACACTTCGGTGCTCGTGTTGTGGTACCCGCTTGTGGGTAAAGTTGCACACCTCTGCAGATTTAAAAGCTATTCGAATAGCCGTGCCCACGGTATTGGGCGAGTTACGGTGTGGTTACATAACTAGTGTTTCTTTGGGATGGGCTAGCGTGAGTTGTTTTGGAATTGTGTCCGGCAGTTGTGCCGTGTGCTACGACGGACGGGGAGTCCGGTAGCAGTTTAAAACTTGAACTCTGTGTTACTCAATACAAAAACTGGTTTCTGAAATGTTTTCTGCTAAATCAACCCCTGCATAAAATTTAGCTTTCTGCAAATTAAACCGTAACCTTGTCCTTGATTTACCTGTGCATGTTATTCTGATATAACCCCCTCCGTGGGTGTGGTTGGACTTGTTGAGTACGTTTGTACTCACCCCACTCTTAATTTTTACAGAGGAAGACCCAGACTTCGTGCCAGACGACGCTGAGTAGGGTTATCGTTCTACACCCAACCTTGCCTGTGGAACCGGCCCTGTCGAGATGTTTTCGCTGTCGCAGTACTCTGAGCCCGAGCTGGATCCCATGTGGGTCGCGCTCTGGTGTTATGTTGTAGCATGGTTACTTGTTATTATCATCTGTATCGAGTGTCCTCCTCGGAGGTTTGTACGGTAATGAACCATCTGATGTAATAAATATGGCATCAGCCTTCTGGGACTGATGTTTGTATCACATTTAAGTTCTCTCTTATGAGGGGATGCTTTAGGTGATATCAGAGCCGTAGGTTGGCCGTAGGACGTGACCCTAGGAGCGAAACCCGTTTTCAGACCCTTTACCCCTTAGGACTTTTCTATCCTTAACCCTTTCTTTACACAAACACTCATCTCTGGTTCTTGCCCTGTTCCAGATGGCTGACAATGGGTGGATTGGCGGAATCTGTCACGCAGAGCCCGGCCTTCCAAAGTTGTTGATACTCAGTCTGGAACGCATCGGAGTTGTGGACCCACCAGAGTTTCTCTATTGGGAGTACGACTCCAAGGGCACTCTTCGGTGTGATCTGATGATCTTCATAGGAAGAAGCACCCGCTACCCTGATGTGGACCCTTGGTTCATCTCCACCACTGGATTCCGTTTCCCGGACACCTATCGAAAAGCCGCCCGTAAAGCCCTGCGACGGCTACGAGTAATCTATAAGCATCACCTTCAGCGGACTCCTATGGGATTTTTCCCACCAACTGAAGGAAGAGGACGCACCTGGATCGCTCGAATGAGAGGACTCGGAAGGGAAGAAGAAGACCTGGAAGACACAGTATCCCACCTGTCCATCTACCTCACCGGCCTAGACGAGCTCTATCGTGAACAAGCGGCGCAACTGAAGCAACAAGTCCACCGAGCAGAAAAAGCAACCCAAGGATTGGATGAACAACGGACAAGAGCCGCATGCGCCGAGTATTCCCTCGCCGCCCTCCAAGCCCAGATGCAAGAATGCGTGGAAGAACTGGAGGAGCAGCGGACAAGGGCCACACGTGCCGAGAATTCTCTAGCCGCTCTCCAAGCCCGCATGCGTGAGTACGAGGCTCGCAGAGGAATAGGTGGATGGATAGAGGAAGACGAAGAGGAAGATCTTGAAGAGACTCACTGGGATGTAGGCACTCAGACCGAGGAAGAAGAGCCCGAGGAGACCCATTAGGATAATGATACTCAGGCCGATGATGCCATAGAACAGTGCCTCCCACTGAAGAAGCGCCCCATCCGGCTTGAGGAAGAGTCCCCATGATAGGAGTAGCACCCCAGCTAGAACCGTGTCCTAATAATCATGTATCCATGGAGTCTGTACCCCGCCATGTTGCAATAATAAATATCATCTACCCTTTTGTACCCAAATATTTGTGCAACCTTGTTCACTCTATCTTTATTTTCAGATGGCTGAGGAAGGATGGACCCAGGGCAATTGCCAAGCTGCACCTGGCTTCCCCAGCCTCTTGATCAATGCCCTGGAGAGCCTTGGCGTCTCAGAACGCCCAAGGTACTACAGCAGAGAGTACGAGCATCATGGCACTCTCCGCTGCAGGGTGATCCTAGTTATCGCCAGAAGTGAACGCTACCTCGACATCCAGCCTTGGCGAGTGACCGCTACAGGGTTTAGGCACCAAGACACCTATTCCTTGGCCGTCAGAAAGGCACTTCGATACCTGTGCCGGATTGTCAAAGAGCACCTAATCCCCGCACCGATGAGGTTCTTCCCACCGGCCATCAGAACCCCTGTCTGGGAAGCTTGCATGAGAAGCCTGGAATGACGCCGCCATGAAGAGGACCCTCTGTATCAAGTGGCTAACTACCTAGCCGCTTTGGATCAGCTCTTCGATGAACAAGCTCACCTGCTGAGGGAGCAGACCCATCGTGCCGAGCAAGCAGAGCTCGCGATGAGACTCCAACAGGTTCGAGCAGCCCAAGCCGAGGCAAGAGCTGCAGCCGCGATCAGTAGTGAAGCAGTTGCTCAGTAGAGCCTCAGACAAGCCTGAGACCGGCGCATACAAGAATGGACCAGAAGTGGAACCCCAGTTCCGGCCATCGGAGAAGACCATGTTCTACTCGGGACACCCGTCATAGGATGGGGAATGCTCTTTGGAAGCCCTCAAGCCCCACCCGAGAACCCTGGAAGGTCTACCACCGCCGCCACAAGAGAAGCCGTTACACAGCCCCTGGAGAACGGGAACCCAGAGGACGGCGAGCCATCTGTTCCCCCGGAAGCACGTTCCGCCCGAGAAGAAGACTCGCCCCGCGAGTAGATTGTCCGACGCTACCCTAGTGTTGTACCCCTCTAGTCCTTTCGGTTTAAGTTGTATCTCTAGTATGAACCCGTACCCGGACGTGTAGTACGCGTTCTAGTTGTGTTCCCGTGTTGTACCCCCGCCTTGTTTTAATAAAGTTGCTTGTGCTTGTTTGTGTGCCTGCTGTGTGTTTGCTTATCGGCGGAAGGTTGATTCTGCCTTTTTACGAACTTAACAAATGAAACATCACCTAATCTTGGTCCCAATCCACTCAATCTACAAATGGTTTCCCGGAGCGTTACGAGGGCCTCCCGCAACCGGGTCCCTCCAGCCGCTGATGTAGGAGCTCTGCCTCTTGAGCAAAACCCTCCGCCCGTAGAACAAGAAGTGAGCCAAGGCAGAGGAGAGAATAATGATGCGCCACTGCCACCACCACCACCACCCTTCACAGACCTGGCACAGATAATTCATAACCAAACTCTCATACTGGAGACACTGGCCAATGCTCTCGTAAACAAGCGGCCGCGAGAGCAGACCTTTAATGACAAGCTTACGGCTTTTCTGAGGACCAAGCCACCCACTTTCGCCGGATCCAGCAACCCCTTGGATGCAGATGATTGGCTTCGTGTAATCCGGAGCAAGTTTGAGCCGTTCGAATGCCAGGATCGGGATAAAGTTCTGCTGGCAGCACATCAACTCACCGGGACTGCCTTAGCCTGGTGGGAGAACTACTGCGCCGCCGCCGAGGACGCTTCCACCATCACATGGAAAGAGTTCGTGAAGGAATTCCGTCGATATCATATTCCCTCAGCCACCATGAAGTGCAAGGCAGATCAATTTCGCGCACTTCAGCAAGGGAGTATGTCGGTGGAAGAGTATACACACCAGTTTATGGATCTGGCTCGCTATGCACCGGAGGAAGTGAACGACGACGAGAAGAAATAGGATATGTTTAAGAAGGGACTAAACCCAGAACTCAGGACCCTGCTCACCCCTCAGATCTATCCTGATTTCAACACTCTGATGAACAAGGCAATCCTCACCGAGAAGGCCAAGAGTGATGAAAGGAAGGATAACAAGCGCAAGTTCCTGGAGAGCAAGGCCCGCCAGCAGGATCGTTCCCAGAAGGCCAGAAGCTTCAGCTACAACACACCAAGGTCCCAAGCCCCAATGCAGTACAGAACTCAGTCTCAAGCGACAGGACCACGGGCCCCTAACACACAGCCCAGAAGCCAAAACACCATGAGGGCCCCACAGAGTAATGCAAGCCAGGTCACCAACAACAATAGCAATGTGAGGGCCTGCTTCAACTGCCGTGAGATGGGTCATTTCATTGCCGACTGTCCCTATGACAAGAACAAGCCAGCTACGTCAGCCTTCTCCAACACAGTGAATGGACCCAAGCCAGTGCTGACCGGTGCCAACCGAGTGCCCCTCCGCGGCAACAACAACACCAACAACAACAGCCAGCAGAGGCAACCCCAGCAGTCTTTTGGACGAGCCCGCATCAACCACATCGACGCGCAGGAAGCTCAAGGAGCTCAGGGCGTAGTACTCGGTGAGTACCTAGTCAGCTCATCTCTTGCAACAGTACTGTTTGATTATGGAGCATCACACTCATTCATATCCTCAAGTTTTGTGGAGAAACATAAAATACCTACAGTACTACTAAAAACACCCCTATTAACCCGGACGCCCGGAGGAGACATCAGGTGTCAACTGGGATGTCTACGGGTAAGGATCAATTTAAGTGGTGTAGAATTTCTAGCAGACCTAGTAGTACTTAAGTCAGAAGGGATAGATGTGATCCTTGGAATGGACTGGCTAAGCAAACACAATGGCCTCATAGATTGTACGGACAAGGTAGTGCATCTAACAAACCCAGAGGGAGTCCGAGTGACCTGTCACACCCGGGAAAGTGAGCAAACCCGATGGTATTCAGCATGGAAACCAAGACCTTGGAAGAAGTCCCAGTAGTGAATGAGTACCCCGATGTCTTTCCCGAAGAACTTCCCGGTATGCCACCAGATAGGGACGTAGAGTTTGTTATTGACCTTGTCCCTGGAACCGCCCCCATAGCCAAGAGACCTTATAGGATGGCAGCCTCCGAGTTGGCAGAGTTAAAGAAGCAACTAGAGGAGTTACAACGAATCGGCTTCATCAGGCCATGTTCGTCGCCTTGGGGAGCCCCGGTTCTATTTGTCAAGAAGAAGGATGGAAGTATGAGGTTGTGCGTTGATTATCGGGCACTGAACGAAGTCACTATCAAGAACAAGTGCCCCCTCCCCAGGATCGATGATCTTTTTGATCAGTTAAAAGGGGCCAAGTACTTTTCCAAGATTGACCTGAGGTCCTGATACTTTCAGCTCAAGATTAGGGAGAGCGACATCCCGAAGACAGCTTTTGTCACCCGATATGGGCAGTTTGAGTTCACGGTGATGTCTTTTGGGTTGACAAATGCACCTGCCTATTTCATGAACCTCATGAACAAAGTGTTTATGGACGAGTTAGATAAGTTTGTCGTAGTCTTCATCGACGACATACTTATTTACTCGAAGAGTATTCAGGAGCATGAGCAGCATCTGAGGGTGGTTTTGGAAAAGCTGAGAGTGCATAGGTTATACGCCAAATTCAGCAAGTGTGAGTTCTGGCTGGAGAAAGTAGCCTTCCTTGGTCACATTCTGACCACAGAAGGAGTAGCAGTGGACCCCGAGAAGGTCGAAGCAGTGTCCAACTGACAGCAACCAACCAATGTCAGTGAGATCAGCTGGGTATTATCGAAGAATCATCGAGGGATTTTCGAAGATAGCCCGGCCCATGACAAAACTGCTCAAGAAGGAGAAGAAGTTCACCTGGACGGAGTCATGTGAGAGGAGTTTTCAGGAATTGAAGCGAAGATTGACGACAGCTCCAGTACTAACCCTGCTGGATATTCATCGGGACTTTGTCATCTATTGTGATGCATCTCGACAAGGATTGGGTTGTGTATTGATGCAAGACGGGAAAGTCGTTGCATATGCTTCCCACCAGCTCAGGACTCATGAGTAGAATTACCCGACCCATGATTTGGAACTTGCATCCGTAGTGCACGCTCTTAAAATTTGGAGGCATTATTTGATTGGAAATAAGTGCGAAATCTATACCGACCACAAGAGCCTGAAGTACATCTTCACCCAGCCGGGTTTGAACCTAAGGCAGAGAAGATGGCTGGAATTGGTTAAAGATTATAATTTGGAAATCCATTACCACCCGGTGAAAGCAAACGTAGTAGCCGATGCCCTAAGTCGGAAATCCTACGGGCCCAAGGATGATCATCTGCGAGAGGAAATGGCACGGTTAAACGTGCACGTTGTCCCTCAAGGCTCCAGCCAAGTACCGAACGTCCAATCCACTCTACAAGAAAGAATTAGGAAAGCCCAAAGATCGGACAAGGGGCTGATGGAAATCCGGAGGCAGACCGGAGAAAATAAGGCCCCAGACTTTAGAGTGGATAATAGGGGAATGTTATGGTATAAAGATAGAATTTGTGTGTCCCAGAAAGGAGATTTCAAGCAAATAATCATGGATGAAGCCCACAACTCAGCCTACTCCATTCACCCAGGATCCACCAAAATGTATATGGACTTAAGACAGAAATATTGGTGGAATGGGATGAAGGCAGATATTGCACGGTTTGTCGCCCGTTGTGATACTTGCCAGAGAATCAAAGCTGAACACCAGAAGCCGGCAGGATTGTTGCAACCCCTACCCATTCCGGTTTGGAAATGGGATGAAATAGGGATGGATTTTGTAGTAGGCTTGCCCAGAACCCAGAAAGGACATGATTTCATATGGGTAATAGTGGACCGACTCACTAAAGCGGCTCACTTCATACCCGTACGGACCAACTACAGCGGAGAGAAGCTAGCCAAGCTTTACGTGGAAAATATAGTGAAATTGCATGGTGTGCCCAGTCGAATTGTTTCAGATAGAGGGACCCAGTTCACCTCTAGATTTTGGAAGAGTTTACATGAAGCCATGGGCACCAAGCTAGACTTTAGCTCCGCTTATCACCCACAGACAGATGGTCAGACAGAAAGGGTGAATCAGATCATGGAAGATATGCTGAGAGCATGTGTCCTTACCTATGGCAAGGATTGGGAACAGAGTCTACCCTACGCCGAGTTCTCATACAACAACGGATACCAAGCAAGCTTGGGCATGTCACCGTTCAAAGCTCTCTACGGAAGGAAATGCAGAACCCCTCTGATGTGGTCAGAAGTTGGAGAACGTGCCCTAGTCGGACCCGCCCTCATAAAGGAAGCAGAAGAAAGAGTTGCCGAGATTAGGGAAAAGCTGAAGGCAGCCCAATCCCGACAGAAGAGCTACGCCGACAAGAAAAGACGGGAAATAAGTTTCAGCCCAGGAGATTTCGTGTATCTCAAGGTGTCACCCATTCGAGGGACCCGAAGATTTTAGGTACAAGGGAAGCTGGCCCCATGGTACATTGGACCATACCGTCTGGAGCTACCAGAAGAGATGTCGGATATACACCCAGTATTCCATGTCTCGCAATTGAGAAGGTGTTTAAGGGTACCCGAAGCGGAACATGTTCCAGTAGAAATGATAGATCTACAGCCAGACCTACAATATCAGGAAGTACCGGTCAAGATTCTAGACACTGTCACTAGGAGAACCAGAAACTCCGAAGTGCGGATATGCAGAGTCCAGTGGAGCAGACACGGAGTAGAAGAAGCGACGTGGGAACGCGAAGACGCTCTAAAGAAGGAGCTTCCCCACCTCTTTAGGAACCAACCGAATCTCGAGGACGAGATTCATTTTAAGTGGGGTAGGTTTGTGACATCCCGAAAAAATACACCAAAATAAAACACGCGCTAATCTTTGTTTTGTCGAAACCTTTCATCGTTGAGCTCGATCCCTTCCTAAATCATCTCCCGCCTGATCTCCCGATATCCCGAGGAACCGAGCCTGATATCTAAATCTCCCGCTGTCCCATCTCCCTTTTTGGCCCTGGTCCCGCGCGTCACGCGCGACTGGCGCGCGTGCGCAACCGGCCGCGGTCGGCGCCGCGAATCCCGCTCTCTCTCTCTCTCCCTCTCTCCCTTCTTTTTCTTTTTCTTTCCTCTTTTCCATTTCTCCCTCCCTTTTTTCTTTTTCCCTCCTCCTCCCTTCCTTCTCCCTCCTTCCTCCCTGCTCCCAGCTCACGCACTGCCCCTGGCCCTCACCCCGCCATGCCACCACGCGCGGCTCAGCCCGCGCCACCCCTCCTCGCTCCGACCGTGCGCACGCCTCGTGCTCGCACGCGCCCGCTCTGCAGCAGCACGCCTCTGCTCCCTGCCCGCGACACCGCCACGCCATGGCCGCCCGCTCGCGCACCGCCCCCTCCCCGCGCACACACGCCACTTCACACACACGCCCACGCGTGCGCCACTCCGCAACGCGTGAGACCGGCCAGGCACCATTAATGGCCACCGCAGACCTCGCTAAGCCGGCCACCTACCTCCACCGCTCCACCGACCTACTTGGGCTAAAAAAGGCCCCACCGCGTCGCCCTTCGCCACCACGAGCAACCACCACCGCCATAGCCCCTCTCTGCTCCCCTAGCGCCGCCACCGGAGCAACCTACCACCGCCTCCACCTACTCCTGCCGCCCCGCTTCCTCGCCGCGCCCCAAGCCAAGGTGAGCGTGGGAATGGGATCCCCGCACCCCGCTGCCCAGTTTCCCCCACTCCCTGGCCACCCCCGAGCCTCGCAGAGGCGCCGCCACGGACGCCGCCGCTCGCCGCCGCCCGCTTCCGCGGCCAGGCCGCCTCGGGCCACCTTGGCTTGAGCCACGGCCGGGCATCGAGCCCTCCCGCCTCCCTCTCTCCTTTCCCCCACTCCGAAGCCGCTCTCGAGCCTCAAACCACCGGCCCAGGGCCGCCGCCGGTGAGCTCTCTCCCTCCCCTGTTTCCCAGCGCGTGGCGAGGAAGGAGACAGGGCGTTTTGCCCATAACCCCCTCCCCTCTTTTCTATTTATTTAAGAACCCTCCCCACCCATTGGTTTCTTTCAAATAAAACCCTATCTTTTATGGTTTTTGCAAACAAGACCCCCACTACATGAACTTATTAATAAACAAACCCCTACACCTTCCTAATAGGCCCAAATATTTCTAGAATTTATAAACAGGCCCCTGTTTCCCCCAAAATATTTACAAACAGGTCCCTAGACCCTTATTTGACCCCTAGACTTTTACACAACCTATTATTTCATGTACCAAACGACCCCTGATCAACCCGAAACTTTACCACGCCTCTCATAACCAAGTTTTGGCCATTCCATTAGGAAACCGCTCGAAAATATTACTCAGTACTCCATATCTTATGTGTTTCCGATTAGAGCTCAACGATAAATCTTTATTTTCTGTGTCTTGATTGTGTGCTTGTTTGTTTGCGTCGTAGACCATGGTGCGAACGAAGGAGAGCCCGCTAACGAGCAGTACTGCGAGCAAGGGAACGAGGACCAGTTCCGTGACCCCGAGCCCGAAGGACAGGACCTCCCCGAAGGCTACGAAGACGGCAAGTTCAATTCCATCCTTTGATGCATGTTTCTATCCTAATTTTTTATAAACACAACCCAATGGCCTGCTTTATAAAGTTGCATATGTTTTGCTCGCATGAAAACACGGTTGGATAGCCACCCCTTGATTTGTGATGACCATTCCTTGACCACCTAGATTAATGTCTAATTTTGCGTGGACGTTAATCGATATTAGAACGCTTAGGACTTTACTCATAATACTACTTGTTTTATAAAGAAAATGTGTGCATATGTGCGATGGGATAAATGTGGTGTTTTTGTAAAGAAAGTTTAGACGGGATGGATGGCATTTCTACAGATTTGCCATTTGGTGTGCTCGTGCCAGTGTGGCAGGGCAAGGAAGGGAGATATCCATCTTGTCGTATCTAAGGACTGAGTTGGTGTGTCATCTCACCTAACTCCACTGTCGTGCAAACCACTCGACCGTTGAATGGGCAACGGCTTAGCATAAACCCCACTAATTGATGTGATAGTCATCAGGAGGGCTGAGAGCAACGGGTGACCAAGGAGAAGGGATATATTCGGTGTGACTTATACCCCGGTTATACCTCTGTTATCGCCATAAATTAATAGGGTTAATTTATGGGCCAAAATCAAGATGGGCTTAAAGAAAAAGATAAGAAAGGCTTGTAAATCGGCTCCTGCGTGAGCATATGGGCCACATTGGCCGTGTAGCCTTAGATTCAGTTTAAGATTAGAGATAGAGTCCAATCGGGACAAGATTAGTTTAGATTGTTTCCCAAGTCTCCGGACTATAAATATATATCTTTTGTTATTCATGAAAGAGAGCGTCATCACGACTCGCAAACAACAACTCTCGGCGCATCGCCACCCCTAATCCTAGGGTTTCATCCAAGTAAGTGCCATGCTGCCCTGATCGCTTCTTGCGATCAGGGCAGTATTGTTCTTGCTTTTACCTTGGTATTACTCGTACTGAAGCGTTTTTGATGGCGAGTAGTACTAGTTATCATGATGTTCGTAGCATGGCTTTTAGTAGATCTTTTGTGCTTTGTTGCTTATCATCTACGAATATCATGTTGTCTCTGTGCAATCACGTTCCAATCTCATGCTAGTTCTTATCGCATAGAATTAGTCGCACAGGGACAACACCCAGCTTCTTCCATGTTTAGTAGATCCGATCTGTTATGGTTTGCTCTTACCTTAAGAGTTGGCATAATATGTGCTAGGTTAGGCCTTGCAAATGGATTGGATGATCCGGTGACATAGTAGATGCTTTATCTTAGCCTTGATAGGGATTGTTCCGGGAATCGGCTCTTGCTAGTTCTTAGGCCTCTGTTTTAGGTTGTGGTTTAGTTGTTTGTTACGTTCGCTAGGCCTAGTTACGTGTAGGATGTTCCAATCTAGCAGTGAAGCTGTTACCATCGTGGATTAAGATCAATTAAATTTGATTGAAGCAGTTTTATAGTGATTTGCTCTATTTATCATATCCGGATACAATCAGATCCCGTATGACACCGGGACTCGATCGGCTCTTCAAAGCCGATGCAAGAGTCGTCCCGGGGAGCCGACCACGGCTCGGACTTATGTTTACACGTGTCTTTGTATGCAGGAAACTGTTCGGAGCACGTCTGCACCCTCCTGATCGGGTATAGGTCAGGTGGCACTCCCGGTTTTCACACCTCCTCCGGGCGCGTGACGGAAATTGCGGGCCGTCGACGAGGGAGCAGTGCCTCTAGCGCCCTAGCAACCTCCTGGCTCTTTGTGTTGCCCGTCGTTGCCCGCCGGTGGGTTTCGGTCGACAACACATTCTGGCACGCCCGGTGGGACCCTCGGCAACAACATCCACCGCAATGATGACCGGAGCTCAAGATCAAGAACCTGCCCCCAAGCCCGTCACGTATGAAGAGCTCTCTCCTGAACACAAGAAGAAATATGATGAGATCAAAGCTCTGCTGGAAGCCGATCTCATCGGCTCTTTTGAGAGGACCCGCAACCATGGCATCAGGTGGAAGGGGTTCTCGCCTGAAGGCGTTCTCGACAACGTGGACCTGTCTGTACCATCAGAGGAGCGCACTAGGGCCCTGCGTCAGGAGATGAACTACATGGTGGCCCATGCACTTCATCGGCACTCTCAGAGCTTGATGAACGAGCTTGAGCGCATGGCGCACCGCGTCATCCAGGAGATAATCAAGAACTAGTACTCTCCATCGGGGCGAACCCTGGGGAGTCACACAGAGGAAGCTGCACTGCATTCTAGACCGCAACTGCCATTCTCATTTGCAGCTCCCAGACCACACAGCTCGCCGATCTACGTTGTCCATAAGATTGGCGGTGATCCTGGAGAGGGCCAGTTCCTCACCGAGCCACCTAAGGAGATTCCGCACGGCTACACGTGCGCCTACATCCCTGACAGCGTCAGTCCAGCACGCTCGGTGCAGATGGTGAACCCAGGAGCTCCTGGAGCAGACACAGAAAAACAAGCGTGGCTGGCAAAGTACGCTACTGGGCCGAGTGCTGAGCCATCGGCCCTAGGAGTTCTTAGTGTGGAGCAGGTCAGTGCAATACTCAGAGACCAGTTCGGCATCCTGCCCATGAGGAAAGCGATCGGTTATTCCAAGCCGTATCCAAGCGACTATGACTTGATCCCACTGCCACCCAAGTATCGGCTTCCTGAGTTCACCAAGTTCAACGGATCAGAGGGAGCCAGCTCCATCGAGCATGTGAGCCGATACTTAACGCAGCTTGGGATGATCTCAGTGTCGGATCCATTGAGGGTCCGGTTCTTCGGCCAATCCCTTACAGGCCCAGCCTTTGGATGGTACGCGTCGCTAGCTCCAGATTCGATTCGGACTTGGAGGCAGCTTGAAGATCAATTCCATACCCAGTACCACTCGGAAGCTGCAGAAGCCGGAATTGCCGACCTCGCCCAAGTCAGGCAGAAGCGAGGAGAGACCGTGTCAGAGTACATACAGCGCTTCAGGGAGGTCAAGAACTGATGCTACTCGTCACGCATCACAGAGAAAGAGGCAGTCGATCTGGCTGTCCTGGGACTTGCTAAGCCGATCAAGGATGCGGCTTTTCAGTTGGAGCTTACGTCTCTGGCGCACCTTGTGCAGAAGCTTACCGCATACGAGCATTATCATCCTGAGCTGTACCAGGACAAGTTCAAGCGCCATGTAAACATGGCACAAGCTGAAGAATCTGACGACTCGGGTGAAGAGCAAGAAGTGGCCGTGGCAGAGTGGACTCGGGGGGAAAATCCTGTCCCATGCAAGTGGATCAAGCAACAGGGGCCTGTGAAGGGCTTCGACTTCGACGTAACCAAAAAAGAGCAGATATTCAACCTGCTCCTCAAAGAAAAACAGCTGAAGCTCCCAGAAAATCACAAGCTGCCAACGGCACAAGAGTTGCAGGGAAGGCTATACTGCAAGTGGCACCACTCGTTTACTCATGCCACTGGTGAATGCAAGCAGCTGCGTCACCAGATCCAATCGGCTATCGAGCAAGGCCGATTAATCCTGGCTCAGCACACTATGAAGGTGGACACGAAGCCCTTCCCACAAGCTAACGTGGTGGAACTGTCAGAATTCAGGTCCAAGGGCCAGGACTTGGCATTCCACATCAACATGGTGGGACCTATGCGTCGCCATGACAAGCAGAGGAGGGAGGCCGTTTCTGGCAAGCGGCCGCAGAATGAACACGAGTTGGAACAGCAGCATGTGACTGAAGAGCAAGTACGTCACATCCGCAATCAGCTTCCAGCTTCTAATCGGCTCCTGGAAAAATATCAGTACCAGTACAACCTGCGCCGCCGACGCGAATCGGAAGAAGACGAGTACGAGCACCGCACAGGAAGGACGTTGGGAAGGCGCCAGGCTATACGCGACCACTAGCATTGCCCGTTCTTCAGGTACTGTTGGAATTCCGGCATGAGCCGATTACCTACTATAGATGATTGCTCGGAGTGCAGGCCTCGAGGGCACCAACAGGACAAGACATCGGTGTTCCGGCGTTTGGGACCCAGAACACGTCAGGACGACCATGTGGGGCGCCGATCCGGAGGTGATTCAGAGCTAGAGGAAGAAGACAGGTACCATCGCCCACGGTGGTGTCCTGACAGGCTCAATCGGTCGCAGAAGCGCAGAGTACAGCGCTTGCGCAACCTCGAAGACGCAGAAGCAAAGTATCTTGACGTGCTGAGGAAAGCGCGTCCGGATCTCGCGGAGCAAGTTAAGCGACCGCAGAGGGAAGAGAGGCGCCCCCGAGGATGGAGTGGCGCCCCAAGCAGACAAAAGCCGATGAGAAGCCATCGGCTGATGTGAACATGGTGTTCGTGCTCCCGTCGGAGTTTCGAGCACCCCGACCGGAGGAATTGGCCATCGCGCAGCTGGATCTCGGCCCACGGCCAATCATTTTTGAGAAGCCCAAGGAGAAGAGCTACAAACACTTGAAGGGGTTATATCTCAAGGGCTTCATTGACGGCAAATCTGTGAACAGGATGTTGGTCGACACTGGTGCTGCAGTTAACCTTATGCCATATTCTGTGCTGCGTCGATTGGGTCGTTCTTCTGCCAATTTGATCAAGACCAATGTGATGCTCAACGACTTTAATGGACAGCCATCAGAGGCGATGGGAGTTCTTAATGTGGAACTAACAGTGGGCCGCAAGACTGTACCGACATCGTTCTTCATCGTTAACAGCAAGAGCACGTACACAGTGCTGCTTGGAAGAGACTGGATTCATGCCAACTGTTGTATCCCTTCCACAATGCACCAGTACCTCGTCCAATGGGATGGCGATGAAGTAGAGGTGGTCCCTGCAGATGATTCCAGCGAGGTCTCGGTCGCAGATATGAATGCCTGGGATGCGGAAGGACAAGAGCCGATTTCTGGGATCGCCCTGGAAGACTGTGATCGGATTGAGGCGACAAAAAACGGACTGAGGCTGGTCTTATCCACTGGCCTCACAAAATAGATGCACCTTGGCTGGCCACGGGGTGTAATGAAAATAGAGAGGCCGATCCCGGCGATCGGCCCCGAAAAATAGAAAAATTCTGTTTTTGGTCGGAATTGTTACATCATGTACACATGATGGCCTCCTCTAGCAGTTGGCTATCTATTGACTATTTGGCTCTGAGAAATGATAAAAGTATAGAAGCGGCCTGCCCGTGCGGTTGGCCAAATAATTTTTCTTGTCATCTCCCTGTGTTTGCTGCTGACATTGTGGATAGTGAAGACTCGCTCGCATTCGCGGTCGATTTTTTAGATGACGGCAAACTCGGATACGGATTCACATCAGCTGATGATTTGGAAGAGGTTGACATCGGTCCTGGGGATAAGCCACGGCCGACATTTATCAGCAGTAAGTTGGATCCGGCTTTGCGAGAGGAGATGATCACACTGCTAAAAGAATACCGGGATTGCTTTGCATGGGACTACACGGAGATGCCTGGATTGGATAGAAGCATAGTCGAGCATCGGCTCCCGCTCAAGACAGGGTTTCGGCCGTTTCAGCAACGAGCACGTCAGATGAAGGCCGAAGTCCTAGAAGAAGTTAAGAAAGAGGTGGAGAAGATGCTGGATGCTGGGTTCATCAGGCCGTGCCGGTATGCAGAATGGATCTCCAGTGTGGTGCCGGTACAAAAGAAAGATGGCCGATGGCGTGTCTGCGTCGATTTTAGAGATCTCAACAGGGCAACTCCAAAGGATGAATACCCAATGCCTGTTGCAGAGACGTTGATCAACGCCACTCCTGGCACAAAATGATGAGTTTTATGGATGGCAACGCCGGTTACAACCAGATCTTCATGGCCCCAGAGGACGTGAACAAGACTGCGTTCAGAGTGCCAGGTGCAGTTGGCTTGTTTCAGTACTTGGTTATGACCTTCGGACTGAAAAATGCCGGCGCAACGTACCAACGTGCTATGAATTACATTTTCCATGATCTCATCGGCAAGCTGGTAGAGATTTATATTGATGACGTTGTGGTCAAGTCCAAGTCAGCTGCGGGGCATTTAGAAGATCTGCGTCAAGTTATGGAGCGAACTCGAAGGTTCGGGCTCAAAATGAACCCAAAGAAGTGTGCCTTCGGTGTATCGGCCGGTCAATTTCTGGGATTCCTAGTGCATGAAAGGGGAATCGAGATCGGCCTAAAAAGTCAAGAAGCCGTGAAGATGATGAAGCCACCTACTACAAAGAAGGAGTTACAGAAACTCATCGGTAAAATTAACTTTGTCAGGCGATTTATTTCTAATCTGTCCGGACGCATTGAGCCATTTATGGGTTTAGTAAAGATCAAATCCGATGATGAGTTCCGCTGGGGGGCAGAACAGCAGCAAGCTTTCGATGAAATCAAAGAATATTTGTCAAAGCCTCCAGTATTGGTTCCTCCTCAGCAAGATAGGCCGTTCTATGTGTACCTATCTGTCGGTGACACTTCTATTGCTTCGGTGCTAGTCCAGAAGCATGACGGCCAAGAAAGGGTGGTTTTTTACCTCAGCAGACGCATGTTAGACGCCGAGACCAGGTATCCTGAAATCGAGAAGCTTTGTCTTTGCTTATACTTTACATGTACAAAGCTTCGCCATATTTTGCTCTCGGCGGAAACAATTGTCATATGCAAATCAGATGTCATAAAACATATGCTGTCGGCCCCTGTCCTTAAAGGCCGGCTCGGAAAATGGATGTTTGCATTGTCAGAGTTCGATATCCGATACCAGCCTGCGAAAGCAGTCACGGGACAAGCACTGGCAGATCTTGTTGCGGATAGGATCAGCATTGATATTGCTGCGTTATTTATTCGTGCTTGGGCTATGTTCTTTGACGGATCGGCTTGTGATGATGGATGCGGAGTGGGAATTCTGTTGGTGTCGCCTCGAGGGGCGACTTATTCCTTCTCCATCAGAATGACTGCCCCGTGCACCAATAATCTGGTGGAATATGAAGCCGTTCGCAAAGGGATGGAGTTGCTTCTCGAAGCCGGTGCAGAAGCAGTGGAAATTTTTGGAGATTCGAAGCTGGTGATTTCTCAGCTCACGGAGGAATATAGGTGTGAGAGCGAGGCTCTTTTCCCGATATGGATGCAGTGCCGTGAGTTGATGTCACGATTCAGGTACATCAATTTCCACTGGATACGCAGGACTCTGAACAATGAAGCCAATGATTTGGCATAGATGGCTTCTGGCTACAAGGAGACAGCCGATGGAGTCGAGGTGGAGGTCCAGTTTCTAGAACCCGGAGACTGGAGAGCCGATATCTTCAATTACTTGAAGGATTCGGCTCGGGGGGGCACCCAGAAGGATAAGATTCAAGGCCATGAAGTATGTTCTGATAGGGGACGATATGTTTTTCAGGACCTTGGAAGGACTATTACTTAAATGCCTGGGACCTTCAGAGTCAAATCGGCTCTTGCATGAGGTTCATGAAGGAGCCTGCGGTACGCACCAATCGGCTCATAAGATGAAATGGCTGATTAGGCGATCGGGTTATTACTGGCCCACTATGCTTGAAGATTGTTTCAAATATTACAAGGGATGTCAAGCATGTCAGAGGTTTGGCAAAATTCAGATAGTGCTAGCATCAGTGATGAATCCTATCATCAAACCCTGGCCATTCAGAGGATGGGGCATGGACATGATTGGACAGATCAACCCATCGTCTAGCAAGGGTCACCAATGGGTCTTAGCTGCCACGGATTATTTCACAAAGTGGGTAGAGGCAGTGCCCATGAGGTCAGTAGCATCGAGAGATGTGATCAGCTTTGTCAAAGAACACATCATTCATAGATTTGGGATCCCTCAGACCATCACGACCGATGGAGGATCGGTCTTTATATCAGAGGAGTTCAGAAAGTTTGCCGATGACATGGGGATTAAGCTGATCAGATCATCTCCGTATTATGCCCAAGCTAATAGACAAGCTGAAGCATCCAATCAGAGCCTTATCAAGCTCATAAAGAGAAAGATTGATGAATACCCTAGGCGCTGGCATGAGGTGTTATCAGAAGCTTTGTGGGCATATCGTATTTCGTGTCATGGGTCCACCAAGACATCGCCGTACCATCTAGTCTACGGCCAGGATGCTGTGCTACCATGGGAAATCACGGCTGGATCAAGGCGTGTTGAGTTTCAGAATGATCTATCTGCTGAACAGTATGCAGCCTTGATGAACGATAATGTGGAGGACCTGACAGAGCTAAGGCTTTGGTCGCTGGAAAAAATCAAAGAGAACAAAGCTAAAGTTGCCCGTGCATACAACAAGAAGGTCAAGCCTAAAGATTTCCGAGTTGGAGATTTGGTTTGGGAGGCGGTATTGCCATTGGGGACTAAAGACAAAAAGTTTGGTAAATGGTCTCCGACTTGGCATGGGCCGTATAAGGTTGATCAGGTTTTGCCGGGAATGCATACATGCTCGAAGAATTGGACGGCGTCAAGTTTCCTGTTGCTGTCAATGGTCAGCATCTTAAGAAGTATTTCCCGAGCATGTGGGAAGGCGAGTAACGAAAAGCCGATGAGATCCATCTGGCTGCATTGTAATAGGCCAACACGTTGAGTTGGCCGCGCAAAAAAAAAAGAGAGTCATGAAAGGCCAACACGTTGAGTTGGCCAGTAAAAAAAATCATCATGACAGGCCAACACTTTGAGTTGGCTAGTGAAATATATGAAAAGCGAACAGCCGATGTGTGACCATCGACTTAAGATGTTTTTAAAGGATAGTTACAAATCTCAAGTTAACAGGCGGTACTAATTCTATCTTGAGCCTATCTACTGGTTCAGGAATTCTTCTATGGCATGGATGGCTTCAGTACGGATGGCATCTGCTCGTGCTATAATTGCTTCGTCATCCTTGTCATCGCCTGTGACTATCTGCCGACTCAAGGTGCTGATTTCTGCAAACTCTGCTTGTATCTGCTTGGCTATTTCCTGGGTTTCTTGTTTGGAGTTTGCAATGGAGATTTCCTCGGTTTGGATGAGTTCTTTGGTGGTGCGGACCTTTTCTTCAAGTTCCGCCAGTTCTTTCTTCAGGAGGTTGAGTCGGTTCGTGTTGGCAGACACGTCAGCTTTGATATCTAGAGTTGCTTTCTTCTGGTTGAGAGCCTTGCATTTTTGGGTGATGTCAGCTTTCAGAGAAGCTTGAGAGCGACGTGCTTCCATCCTTTGTTGTGCTTTACTGACTTCTACCCGAAAGAATGGGAGGTTGCTGGCTGACCAGAGCTTGATTTGCAATGGCTCCGGGAGTTGGGGTTCTATTTGCTCATAGATGTTCTTTATGTTGCTGGAATCATCAACCAGAGCGGTGATTGGAGCAGATAGAAAATCCTTGATGAGTCGAAGCTGATGTGACAAGTTAGCCGATTGCTGCAGAGGTAATGCTTCTGTTCCAGGGACAATCAAACCCATTGATTCTGGGTCGAAGGAGAGTAAACCAGAAATGTCAAAGCTCTATGGACATCTCTGGAGTTAGAACAATATACATTTATGAAGTTATCGGCTGGTTCGGAATTGGTTTTATGATGTTACCTGTTCCGAAGAAGAAGTGTTGGTCGGTTTGGGAGCAATCGTCCTATCAGAGCTGGTGTTAGCGTCAAGAGCCTCGACTGTATCAGTTTGTTCTTCGCTTGTATCCATCAGTGCATCGGGAGTTGCAGCTGTCTCATGTTGATTCAGGCCTTCTACATTGGAGGTTTCTTCAGCTGCATCCTGGAAATGGAATTATGGTCAACCAGAGCGTATATGTCTGAAATAAAGAAGAAGGTTTTGAAAGATGAGTTACCTGGTTGGTATTGAAATCTGATGGACTCGGAGATGCTGGTGCTGGTTTCTTGATCACTCGCCTTGTGATCATCTTCCTTTTCTTGGTCAAGACTCGGGGGGCAACTACTGCAGAGGCTTGTCTTCGCTTGGAAGCCGACTGAAGTAAGTCTGGCTGAACGGACATTATCACTTTCTTCATTGGTGGTGATCCTTTGCAGAAAAGTACATCAGGAGCAGTTGGAAGGAAGTGAAATGGCTCCCCAGTGCTGGTCATGGGTTCTGGACCATCTTGTTGCTGCTGACAGGATGAGCAGGTTAAGCCAAGAGAAAGGAGTAGAGGACTTAGGAGGAATAAAATGCATAAATTCAGTACCTCTTCCTCGAGGATTACATATTCAGGATCGATTTGCTGCAGTCGAGGACCTAGAGCTTTTCTGAAAACATGAGTTTTCCACATGTTCCACCAAGCATCAAAGCCGATTGATGAGGAGATGAAAGACAAATCGGCTGGTATTGAAATGTGGAGATTGTCAAACATGATGTAGCATCTCGAGCTGGTGAGACCATCAGGCAGATCGGCTCTGCTCTCCACCAAGTGGTAAATATGGAAGTGGGAAGGGACCTGTCCTAGGCCAAATTGCCGAGCTGCTATGACTGGCTGGTAAGATTCATAGCCTGGCTTGATAATTCTGTTAGAAGTACTAATGCCAACGGGGAGGAAGCCAGGTCGAATCATTAAAGAATACAGATGCCGAGTGCTGTCGTCATCGGCAAAGTTATCTAATCTGAAGGCAGTTGGGTTCTCAAAGGATTCAGATTCAGTAAACGGAAGGTAGAGAGGATTGTCTAGTCCTTTGTAGAAGACTCTGAACCAGTTTGTTGCGTCTGCTGAATTTAGTTTACTGCCAGGAAGACTGAATAGAGCTTGGCCATAACTAGTACATCTGATTGGTTTGCCATTTTCATCAGGAAAGGAGTTCTTGGCTAGGCTTTGGAAGTTGGGAATATGGTGCTGGAAGTACAGTTGTGCCCACAACTGAATAAACCACCAAGGGCCTCCAGTTCTCAGTTTCTTGTGGTTGAGCAAGTTAGATGTCATCAGATGGAGATATCTGTATGTTTCTCCAAGAAAAAGTTTGCCTAGGCCGGTGTGATTACCATGGGCCAGGTGATAGGCCAAGGGGAGATAGTTCTTAGTTGGAGCTAAAGAAGGACCACAGAAGATGAAGTGTTCTAACCAAAGATTTAAGAAGGCAGTGTGTTCCTTCTCAGTCACTGGACCTTTTGTTTTCATGTGCTGATTCATGTAAGTACCCCAATTTGTGCAGTTGACTTTGGAAGAAAGTTTAAAAGGGACTTCTGTCATTTTGTGAGCGGCAGGATTGGGGGAGCTAATGTCTAGTCCGGTGATCATGACAACATCTAGCAGAGTGGGAGTCATGGGTCCGTGACCAAAAAAAGAAACAATTCAGAGCATCAGACCAGAAATAGCCGATGGTTTTCAGAAGATTTTCATCTTTGTCAAGGGGTGACAGTGATAGGCTAAGTGCATCGGCTATGTTTAAATCTTGCCACAAGGGCATGTGAGCTTTTACTACTCTGTTGTACCATGTAGTCCAGCTCTCAGGTGGATTAGGCCAGGCTCTTAAGCAGTCGGCCCAGAGGTTCAAATCGATGTTTTGACTCACAAAAGGAATACTATTTGCTTCACAAGAGATCAAATCTATGGGGTTTTCATGGGTTTGTGGGCCAAGACAGAAAGATTTTGGATTAGAGGGATGCGGCAAAAGGATGTCTGACACCTGAAGTTCAGAAGTTCAGAAATATGCGTATGGTGTTATGTTTCAGAGTTTCAGTTTCGGAAACTTGGAAAGCTGAAGAAAACTAAAGGATTAGGCCGAATATTACCTTCAGGCCGCAGATTGCAGTGTCATCAGTTGCAGAGCTTGTTGTTTGAGTTGCAGAATCTGCCATGGTACAGATCTATCGACTTAGGGTTTGCTTGCTGTGGGCTCTGATTCGAATTCTGGCTGCTTGAAGAGTTCTTGCTCGGATTTGTAGAGCTTGGTTTTTCGAATTGCACTCGAATTTGAGGGTTCGTCGAGTTCGGTTCAGGCTGGAAGTATTATTGTTCTGCGGGTTGCTTCTAGTTTGAATTTCGTCGGCTCTTGGATATTTATGGAAGCCTGATGCATTGCCATCGGCTTTTTGGAAGGTAGATGAAGACACAAAATTGGGGAAACTCGATTTCATTAAAAGGAAAGTTCATTACAAGGAAAGCCGGTTTTACAAAGGGATCAATCCTTTGGCTTTTTGATCCTACTCCTACAATACTACCTACATCTACCAGTCGTAAGTGTCTGAACACCTACGGTGCTTCGGGCTTCGTGACGGTGCATCTCCGCCGTCGTCCTCATCATCGTCGTCCTCGTCGCTGCTGCCATCGCCGCTGTCATCGGCACTGCTGCTGCTTCGTCCGTCGCCGCTGCTGCTGCTTCCTTCTTCGCTCCCCTCCGAGGGGGCCTTGAGGAATTGGTGGGGGTTTCCTCCCGCCGCCGTGTCATCACTGGAGGAAGAGCCGATCTCTTCGGAGGAGTCGGCTCCTTCCCAGGAGAAGGCGTCGTCTTCGCTGCTCTCCAGTTCCTCCTGGAACAGGAACTGGAGGTCTTCCTCTCCCTCAGTTGTGGGCTCGTCCTCCTCGGAGGCGACCCCGAAGTCGAACTCCTCTGCGTCCCAGTGCAGAGGAGCCAGCGCCTCGTAGGCCGCTGTTGGGTCCCACTCGGGGGTCGGCTCTCGGCTCTCTGGGATAGAGTCGATGGAGGAGGCCGAGAGGGAAGAAGAAGAAGAAGGGGAAGAGGAAGAAGAAGAAGAGTCTCCGAAGGAGTTGGAGCCGGAGGAGGAAGAGATGGCCATTGCTGTTGGAGGATTGGGGTGGTTTCTGTGCTACTGGCTTTGGGAAGAAGATGGAGTTTTCTGTGGGGAAGAGCCGATTCGGGTGAGATTAAATAGTGAGAAGATGGAAGACGGATCGGCAGTTTTCACGTTCTACGAGGAGCCAGTTGCAGAGACGTTGCGTCTTCCTTGGTGGTTGCAATGTGGTTAATGAACATTAACGGGAAGATGAAGCGAAGGATTGGTTTTGGAACTATCATTGCCAAAACCAGGGGGGCATGTGTTATCGCCATAAATTAACAGGGTTAATTTATGGGCCGAAATCAAGATGGGCTTAAAGCAAAAGATAAGGAAGGCTTGTAAATCGGCTCCTGCGTGAGCATATGGGCCACATTGGCCGTGTAGCCTTAGATTCAGTTTAAGATTAGAGATAGAGTCCAATCGGGACAAGATTAGTTTAGATTGTTTCCCAAGTCTCCGGACTATAAATATGTATCCTTTGTTATTCATGAAAGAGAGCGTCATCACGACTCGCAAACAACAACTCTCGGCGCATCGCCACCCCTAATCCTAGGGTTTCATCCAAGTAAGTGACATGCTGCCCTGATCGCTTCTTGCAATCAGGGCAGTATTGTTCTTGCTTTTACCTTGGTATTACTCGTACTGAAGCGTTTTTGATGGCGAGTAGTACTAGTTATCATGATGTTCGTAGCATGGCTTTTAGTAGATCTTTTGTGCTTTGTTGCTTATCATCTACGAATATCATGTTGTCTCTGTGCAATCACGTTCCAATCTCATGCTAGTTCTTATCGCATAGAATTAGTCGCACAGGGACAACACCCTGCTTCTTCCATGTTTAGTAGATCCGATCTGTTATGGTTTGCTCTTACCTTAAGAGTTGGCATAACATCTGCTAGGTTAGGCCTTGCAAACGGATTGGATGATCCGGTGGCGTAGTAGATGCTTTATCTTAGCCTTGATAGGGATTGTTCCGGGAATCGGCTCTTGCTAGTTCTTAGGCCTCTGTTTTAGGTTGTGGTTTAGTTGTTTGTTACGTTCGCTAGGCCTAGTTACGTGTAGGATGTTCCGATCTAGCAGTGAAGCTGTTACCATCGTGGATTAAGATCAATTAAATTTGATTGAAGCAGTTTTATAGTGATTTGCTCTATTTATCATATCCGGATACAATCAGATCCCGTCTGACACCGGGACTCGATCGGCTCTTCAAAGCCGATGCAAGAGTCGTCCCGGGGAGCCGACCACGGCTCGGACTTATGTTTACACGTGGCTTTGTATGCAGGAAACTGTTCGGAGCACGTCTGCACCCTCCTGATCGGGTATAGGTCAGGTGGCACGCCCGGTTTTCACACCTCCTCCAGGCGCGTGACAGAAATTGCGGGCCGTCGACGAGGGAGCAGTGCCTCTAGCGCCCTAGCAACCTCCCGGCTCTTCGTGTTGCCCGTCGTTGCCCGCCGGTGGGTTTCGGTCGACAACAACCTCAGAGTTGGGTCGATGACCCCTTGGTAAATCCCGTGATGGCGAATCAGGTCTAGCTAAGGTGGGTAATGGCTATGTCGGGATCTACTCCGACACTTCGGTGCTCGTGTTGTGGTACCCGCTTATGGGTAAAGTTGCACACCTCTGCAGAGTTAAAAGCTATTCGAATAGCCGTGCCCACGGTATTGGGCGAGTTACGGTGTGGTCACATAACTAGTGTTTCTTTGGGATGGGCTAGCGTGAGTTGTTTTGGAATTGTGTCCGGCAGTTGTGCCGTGTGCTACGACGGACGGGGAGTCCGGTAGCAGTTTAAAACTTGAACTCTGTGTTACTCAATACAAAAACTGGTTTCTGAAATGTTTTCTGCTAAATCAACCCCTGCATAAAATTTAGCTTTCTGCAAATTAAACCGTAACCTTGTCCTTGATTTACCTGTGCATGTTATTATGATATAACCCCCTCCGTGGGTGTGGTTGGACTTGCTGAGTACGTTTGTACTCACCCCACTCTTACTTTTTACAGAGGAAGACACAGACTACGTGCCAGACGACGCTGAGTAGGGTTATCGTTCTACACCCAACCTTGCCTGTGGAACCGGCCCTGTCGAGATGTTTTCGCTGTCGCAGTACTCTGAGCCCGAGCTGGATCCCATGTGGGTCGCGCTCTGGTGTTATGTTGTAGCATGGTTACTTGTTATTATCATCTGTATCGAGTGTCCTCCTCGGAGGTTTGTACGGTAATGAACCATCTGATGTAATAAATGTGGCATCAGCCTCCTGGGACTGATGTTTGTATCACATTTAAGTTCTCTCTTATGAGGGAACGCTTCACTTTTGTATTGACTTTATTGATGACCTTAAACCGATTGGAGTCCCTGAATCGCGATATGAGGGGAGACTAACTGGAAAGGGTACATTAGGAAAGAAATCTTATGTCTGCACAGATGATTTCTCATTCAAGAAAGCGCATTATACGGTTCTTCAACAATCATCCTTGGTTGACCCATATATCGAGGAACACAAGAAAATTCTGCTCTCCAAATTCCCAAAAATGTCTGAGGCATGGATTACACGTGAGCACATAAACACTTTCTGCAGCTGGTTGCGAAAAAATATAATGCATAACATGGATATAAGTGAACAACTGTTCTTATTGGCTAGGGGACCATCTTGGAATATCTTAACATACCAAGGGTACGAGATAAATGGAAACACATTTTATACGATAGCCCAAGATAAAAAGAGTACCAACCAAAACAGCGGTGCTCATATGGATGCCACGGACAATAATGGAAAAAAGGACACATATTACGGCTACATTGAAGAGATATGGGAGCTGGATTACGGTCCCAATTTCAAGGTGCCTCTATTTCATTGCCAATGGGTTAAGCTATCTAGAGGAGGGGTAACAAAAGATGAGTATGGGATGACAATAGTTGATCTCAACAATCTTGGGTATAGAGACGAGCCGTTTGTCCTAGCCCAGGATGTCGCTCAGGTTTTCTACATTAAGGACATGTCCAGCAAGCCAAAGAAGGGGATAAACAAGCAAAAGGATGAGCCTAAGCGACACATAATTCTATCAGGAAAGAGAGTTGGAGTGGAGAACAAGACAGACTTGTCAGAAGAATATAATAATTTTGTTGCCATTCCACCTTTCGAAGTAAATGCTGATCCATGCATCCTGCTAGCCAATGATGATGCTCCATACTTGCGCCGTGATCATAATCAAGGGACATTTGTAAAGAGAAAGTCTGTTACCGCTAATCCTTCACGTACTTGAATCATTTTATATTATTGTATTAAAAAGTAATCGCAATTCGAATACTTTTATTATATATGTACTGTACAATTATACTTTATGTGTTATATATAGATCATTTTTTATATTTTTCACTTAATTATCAGACTTAATTATAATTTTCATTCAATAATGGATTACTCAACTAATTTTATTTATTTCATAAAATTACATTCACATTAACACACTATACTCTCTCACTAACACACACAATCTCACTAACACACACACTATCTCTCAAACTCACACACTACTCATTAATATCATGAAATTGCTTAATTTATGTAAAATTCATTTTTTAAACGTTAATATCGTGATAGAATCCACTTTCTGTCGAAAAGCAATAGTTTGAAAAAATTTGTTCACCTAATATATTTTTGCATGGTCAAAATAACAAATATAATTTCAAAAAAGTTAGATATTTCGTTGACCCAATCACTTGAATGAAAATTAATTATTTTTGTTGCGTGTATCAAGTTTATATAGAGATAAGAAATTTTGTTCCATAATTTTTGGAATCATAATTTTATTAACTGAATTAACAAATAAAAGCCTATTTTAAAAGAGAAGTAAAAAAACAAAAATAAACATAAGATTTGGCGGGAACGAGGGAAAACAGGCCCCTTTTGTCCCGGGTGGTAGATCCACCCGGGACTAAAGGTGGGCCGCGGGCTGGGAATTTTCCCGGCCCGCCCAAAAACACCTTTTGTCTCAGGTGGAGCCACGACCCGGGACAAAAGGGCCTTTTGTCCCGGGTCGTGGCTCCACCTGGGACAAAAGACCCCCCGCCCCCAATATATCTCCCTTCTTCCTCCGCCTTCCCCCAACACTGTCAGTTCTTGATCTGCGCCCTTTGCCGCCGCCGTCCCCTGCTCCCACAGCCTCCTACTCGCCGCCGTCGTCGTCCTTGAGCGCCGCCTACCTCCGCCGCAAGAGGACGCGCCGCCCGAGCTCCGCTGCCCCACCGCGCGGTGTCGTCCCCGAGCGCCGTCGTCCCCATTCAAGCTCCTCCACGTGAGCGCCGTCGTCTGCCATCACCGGCCCCCGCTCGCGAGCCCGTCGTTCCTGAGCGCTGCCAACCTCACGCCGCCACACCGAGCCCCGTGCCCTCCCCGAGTGCGCCATCGTCCTCCTCCTCCCCGGCCCGACGCCACGCGCCGCCACGTCGTCGTCCTCCTCCCCGACCTCCGCCTCCGGCCGGGCTGCCTGGCTCGTGCCTCGGCCGTCGCCTATGCGCCTCCGGGTCGCCCCGCCGTCGCCTGTGCGCACTCTCGCTGTACGTGCGCCGCGCGCCACCCTAGCCCTGCTGGCAGCCCGGCCGTGTGCACATGCAGCCACCCCCCTAACCCTAATATCTATTTTTTAGTGAAATTTGAAAATATGGATTACATGAGTTCAAATTTGTTTACAAATTATGTTGTAACATATTGATTATTTGTTAATTTATTTAATTGTGATGACAATTAGAGTGAAATCATAATTATTGATGGCAACTAAAGTGAAATCATAATAGTTTAAAATATAGATTATTTGTTAACTTGTTAGTTACTTTTGAAATTATATTATTTAGAGTGACATCATAATTTGTTTTTTAAATTTGAAAACATATTGGTGTATGAATGTGAATATGAGTTCATGTTATTTAGAATGAAATCAAAATTTGTATATTTAATTTTATAATGTATGAATGTGTATGTATGTTTGTATGTGTGCGTAAAGTGTATTTAAATTTATGTAGGCACGGACGTCCGATCGATCATTACCAAGCACTAAACCATCCGCCCCCCTTCTCGACCTCGTTCATCGACCTTCAACCCTCGCCGACATCTAAATGTAACATATATTTGATAGAACATTACTTAGTGAAATTATTGATAGAATTTCATGTATTTCCTGGACTCTGAAATTTTGTATACATATATTTGAATTACTTATTGAAATGTCTATAATATTTTATGTATATTTTTTGAACATTGTTACTCATTGAATATTGTGACTTATACATTTCATATATATTACTTAGTGACTACAAAATATTTCATGTATATTTCTTGAATTACTTTGAGAATATTTCTCGACCTCGTCCATCGATAGGCAATTAGTGATTTTTCTTATATGTTTTAGTCAAGATGGACCCGCGAATTCCGATCAAATGCTCGCAAATATGTGCATTATTTAGAGAATTTTTTTAAGGGTTTTATTTGTATTCATATTTTAGTTACGATGGACCCGCGACACACAGACGCGGAAGACGAACAGTTCCTGTTGAATATGATTGCCGAAGGTCCAGGAGATGCCCCTGAACAAGCTGATGATGGCAGCAATACCGACATATATTTGAATATGTCCGGTGATGGAATTGAGCCACCATCTATTCAGGATGACGCTGCTGGTGAACAAAGTGCTAATGTACATATCACAACTATACTTATTTGTAGTGAAAATCATATTTTTATCTGAATCTATATGAATACTATGAATGTTTTTTTATAGCCGTCTGGATCATCGTCGCAGCAGAAAAAGACGAAGCGAGGCCCGACAAAAAAAAACTGGAAGGGTCGTTCATTATAACGGAAGTTGGTCCAGATGGCGAACCGATCGCTCCAGAAGCTGCCGCCAAAAAATTCATAAGACAATCCGGATGTATTGTCAGGGACCACATCCCGATCAACTTCAGGCTCTTGAAAGCTTCCAATCCAAGCGAGGAACGGGATGCGGTACCCAAAAGAGAAAAAGAATTGTGCTGGCAGGAGCTTAAGAAAAACTTCACGGTTCCAGCTGAATCCGAAGATATATGCAAGCACTGGACCCTGAGCAAGATGGCCGAACAGCTGCAATCATTCAAGAAAATTTTGACGAAGAAATATATCAAGACCGGGACCACACCCGTATTTACCGGCGAGCTCGAAAAGCTCAGGGGTCACTGGGATGCATTTGTGCAATACAAGTCTTCAGAGCTTGGGCTTCAGAAGGTGCAGAAGGACAAAGATAACACCTCGAAGAAAGTGTACCATCACACTCTAGGCCAAGAAGGCTACAAACTTGCAATACCCAAATGGGAGAAGATGGAACAGAATCTGCTTGACAGAGGCATCCAACCTGCGGCCATGAACTGGCCTGAAAGGTCAAGGACCTGGTTTTATGGTCACGGGGGAAGCTTGGACCCATTGACTGGGCCTGCATCTATGGGCCAAACGTCCAACTAGTAGCCCAGAGACTACAGGAGGCCATACAAGCAGCGGCCGAGGGAACATTCCAGCCGGATAGAGAGAGGGATGAGCTGACTTACGCCCTTGGGAATCCAGAGCATCCGGGCCGCACAAGAGGCAAAGGCGTGGTTCCGTGGAAGTATGGGTTTAGTGATTACATTGAATCATATAGAAGCCGGCAAAGAAGAAAGAATGATGAGCGGGAGCACTTGCGAAGGCTAGAGGAACGGCTCATGTCACACGATCAAAGACTGGAGGAAGAGGTTCAACGCCAAGTGGCCATAGCAATGAGCCAGCAACAGCAAGCGCAAACGGTGCCTCCAGAGCCTAATGTCGCAGCCGATCATCTGTCTCAGTGGAAAAGCAGCTGCGCTTCCACAGACGTCGTCGTCGAGCCAACGGGGATCCAGGCCGCAGTTGAAGCGATGGCCCCGCAGCGATTTCCAGTGGATAAGATCACCCAGCGGACACCTTGTGACCTATAGACTGCCATTAAGAACTTAATGTTCATTGTTGCGTATGGTACCGCCGTGCCAACCCAACCAGGCGATGTGTACCACGGGCAGCAAATTCTGGCAGGATATACAAGAGTTGGCGTGGAGCAGGTGTGCCAGGGTTGGGAGATGTTCGAGCTTGATATTCCTGGAGGCGATGGGGAGAGGACACTAGCAGAAGCCATTCATGGTTACATCCTATGGGATAAGCGCTACATTGTCCTAAAGTCAGATGATCGAACACCAAGACTGGCATCTCAGCATAACTCTCCAAGGCCGTCATCTCCGCAAAACCCCCCAAGGGCAGCACTATCTCGGCAAGGTTCATCGGCACATTCTCCATCACCATTATCTCATGCGCCGATGAACACTCAAGCGTCACCATCGCCTACATGGTCACCCCCTCCGCCGCCGGCAAAGAAGGTAGCTACACCGGCTAAGGAGCCTTCAAAGAAGAAGGAAAAGAAGAAGAAAACCAAGGAGGCTCCTATTAAACCCTGGGACATGAGCCTTGAAGAATGCGATCGGATAACTCAAGAAAGAGTTAAAGAGCACTTCAAGCTGATGCCGAAGCCGGAGCCCGAGAAAGTGATAAATTCGGGAGATTTGAAATTTTTTAAGGGAATGTGCGAAGCAAATAAGAGAAAATTCATTCCGAGAGATCCCCTTTCAGACTACGACCGCACAATTATCAAAACTACTAAGAAAAAGAAGATACAGTCAAAGTCGTCGTCGTTCGACGTTCCACAGCTCGGAGCCCAAAAGAAACAATCAATAGAGCCTCTCGTAGTGGGACAGACGACGCAACAAGACTTTGTTACATTTTTTTAAAGAATCAAACCTGACGGCGGCTCAGATTGCAAGGGGAGAAGATATTCCAAAGGCTGATGTGGTCGTCAAATGGACGTATGAGCTGGGCACATCTCTTGTACCCCCTGAAGTAGTGCCCGTGCTTCCAACGCACATGTATAAGCTGCACCAGCACTACATGCGTGCGATGGCTAATTGCATCTTCATGAAGGGCGCAAAGATTAAAGATGATGATTTCTTACGGGGGAGGCCATTATATGGATAAACTGGGAAGAAGTTTACCAACTATTCCATCAGGAGGACCTCGACATCTCTATGGTCGGCTTGTGGGTTCTGTAAGTATTATACTCTCCTTATGTATTGTTTTGCATGATCTCAACATACTGATCCCTTGACTTATTCGGTATCATGTAGAATGGAGATACAAACTTACAGGAGAAAGGGATACTCTCACCTCGGCTTCATCGACCCAATTACTTGTAATTAGAGGATTCTACGCGACACTTCCAATGAGCTATTCCAAAATTTGTTCAAGTACATAAGCGTTCATCACAACAAGCAAATGATATTGTTTCCTTACAACTTTGCATGAGTGATTCCTTCCGTCTAACTCTTTCTATTCTGTAATCGAATTGTTTAAACCTTAACTACCAAGAACTGCCTCCGTATAATCTTGCAGTGAACACTGGGTCCTAATTGTCATAATTCCCGATAAGAACCTACTCGTGGTTATGGACTCATTGAGGAGAAATCCAGAACAATACGAAGATTTTCTTAACATGATGAAAAAGTAATTCTACCACTACTACATCGATGACCGATAATTTAAATCACTTTGTTACTTGACTATAATTGTTCTAATCATGCACAGGGTTTGGAAACAATTCGCTAAAAATCATCCAGACAAATTTGACAAGGAATTGAAGATCAAAACAGATTTTGCGGTATGCACTTGGATGATTCGTTGCACGATTCATTAGTTTTATTATATGTTCATGTAAATACCTGATAATTTCTTCTCTCTTAAAGTGTATGAGGCAGAAACAAAGCACTAATTTATGCGCATACTATGTATGCGAGAACATCTACGGTCTGGTAGGTCCTCCAAAGGCCTTGGCAGATTGGGAGGAGGAAGTAAGTAAAAAACTTGTTAATGTTTGAACTCGTATTTTAATTAGTCGAAATTAATTATCCTCCTTTTTCATAGGTCGAGGAGATGCGCGATAAACTAATACCGGAGGAAAAGATTATGGCGATTCAAGAACAATTGCCCGGATTTATTGTTGAGCAAGTCCTCGATCCAAAAGTCGAATTCTACTATGATGGACTATCTAATATTGGCAATCGCAGCAAATATGATAATATACGCGTATATATATAATTAAGAACGAATATACCTATGTAAATATATATGTGTGTGTATGTATTATATTTCTATTTATGAGTATATATGTATTATATATTTAAGGCCTCCAATAATATATATGTGTATATATATATGTTTATATATGGAAACTATCTAGGACAAATATTATATAAGTAACTATATATATGTATATATTAGTGGAGATCTTACACACTGAATTCCAATACATAAGTTTAATTGAAATGTAAAAGTATAATTCAAATAGAAAAAGAATTGAGAAAAGAGGAACAGGAAAAAAAATGGACCCCTTTTGTCCCGGTTGGTGTTACCAACCGGGACAAAAGGGTGCTTTTTGTCCCGGTTGCCAGACCCGGGACAAAAGGGCACCCTCTTTTGTCCCGGCCTGGCGTTTTCGGTTGGGAAACCGGGACAACAGGAGTTTCCCAACCGGAACAAATCAGCGTTTCTGTAGTAGTGATGGCTTTTGTATGTGTGACCACTAAAAAATATCTCTTTACCAGAAGACACTATTCAACCATCCTAATTCCTAATTTGTTGCAGGATATTGGAGTCTATTTTTTATTCAGATTAATTGAAATGGAATGCAAAATGACCAAACTATTTTGATTAATTGAAAACGAACGGGAACAGGTGTCGTGCAGCCAAGTTAGTGCCCTTGTTGTAGTGTAGCCGTCCCCTTTCTCCTTCCCCTGCTATAGTACAGAGAGAGAGGCGAAAAGGCGACTTCCTCTGGTCTGGTGTCGATCTCGCCAGATCTCCGCCTCTAACGGCTGCTCCGGTGCCGTAGGGGGTGGGAATTCGGTGAATCGACATCTGGTACCACTTGTATAGCTTAGTTCCTAGGTTTTAGGTTTATAGCTAGCTTCACAACGGTGTCGTTATGGCGTCTGTTGACTCTTTTGCTTCTCTGCTACTTCTTTGGTGAGCTCGTCATCGGCGAGCAGGTTGGGGGAAGGGTGCAGAGAGGTCTTTTGCTCATCCGAGGTGCCTCCGGCGAGGGATGCTTCTCTGGTCGCTTCGTGAGGTTTGGTCTGCTCCTCTGGGTTGGTTTTTCTTCCTTCAGTGCGATTGGGGGAAGATGGATTGTCCCTGCAGTGGGCTTCGTTTCCGGGTTGCCGGCTGCGACAACCGTGGAGTTTGTTCCGGTCGTCAGCTTGTTGGTTGATGGCAGCGGAAGGAGGGGTTGGCCTCTACGGCACAGCTGTTGCTGCTTGTTCTTCGTGTTCTTGTGCCGTGCTTCAGTTCTTTCTCAGTTCGTGGAGCAGGAAGGTGGAAGGAGGGTCAAATCGGAGAGGTCGACGGCTGATGTCCTTTTCTCGCGGATCTCATGCAGTTTACCTTTTGGTGTCCACCTCTCGATTTGCTTTGGTTTGCCTGGTGGCCGGAAGATCCGAGGCGCGGAATGGAGACCATGGAGGCAGTTTCGTGGTTTTGTCTGGAGGTTGAAGATGACGTGTGGGGACCTAGTTGTAATTTGTGTTTTACTCAGGGTCATTTCTGCAAAACTAAGATGTACTACTCTGACACTGATTTAATATAAGTTGCATCTGGTTTCGCAAAAAAAAAATTGAAAACGAACGGGAAATGACAAATTATCCCGGCTGTCTATATATAGCTTGCTAGTCGTGGTCATCGTGTTGCTGGTGCTTTCCCTTATGTTCCCAAGGAGACAAAATTCGACGAGAATAATGCAGCAGCACGCAGCCACGAGCAAGCCCAATCCCAAGACGACTGGACGAGCAGGGCGACGGCCACCACGCTGATGCCCAGCAGGGCCGCCGTCCGAATGCCGCGGTAGAACATCACCACGAGGACGCACCCGGCGATGAAGCTGCAGGTGGTGTTGGCAAGCAGCCAGACCAATCCTCCTCCGCATGATCGCATCGAATCCCCAATTCAATCTGTCGACAACAAAATTTGGCAGGTACCGAGACCCACCGGTCAAACCAGTCTGGCCAGTTGTAATCCAAGTAGATTTTAATTTTTAGATAAGATTTCTTTGTAAACCATCTTGTGAAGGGGCATCTTTCCCGACCTATAAATATAAAGGCTATGCCTGGTCGCATAGAGTATGAGCGGCCATGCGCCCTATCTCTGTGAGGCACTACTACAGAAAAAGCCTTTGGTCCTACATATTAGTCACGGCAACTATTGGACCCGAGACTAATGAAGCCTTTAGTCCCAGTTCCAAAGGATAGTGGGCGGCAAGGAGCTTTAATTCCGGTTGGAGCCACCAACCGGGACTAAATGTCGCACTTTAGTCCTGAACAATTAGTCCCGAGTGGTAATACCAACCGGGACTAAAGAATGACCCTTTGGTCCCGGTTGGTGGCTCCAACCCGGACAAAAAGAGTCTTTAGTCTCTGTTGATGGCTTCAACCGGGACTAAAGGGTCCTTCACGGGTTTGTTTAAAAGAAAGACATCCCATTCAGAGTCACATGATGTGCTGTATAGGTGGGATGATAAGGAAGCTACACGTAAAGGAAGACATCTCGAATTCGAGTCCTGGATTGCACACAATAATTTTTGCTTTGCACACGTCTTTTAGTCCCGGTTATTGGAACGGGGACTAAAGGTTGGGACCTTTTGTCCCGAACTCTCCATCCCCATTTGAAAACCAGGAGTAACGAGAGTTGGGAACCGGGACAAAAGTCCCATTCTCCATGACTAGGTGGCTGGATGCCCGCTTACATCATGAAAAGTGAAGCGCACGCTACACGACGCCTACAAGGTTGTAAACTATAGGGTAGGGGTGTGCGCTGCTTCTACGTGAGGCCGCCACGACTCGGGTTCCGCAGACCGCGCAACTAGGACTAAGGATGGATTCGGATCGGATCTGGATGTCACCTTTTACCACATTTTAATCCGGATACGAATGCGAATCTCATCGGATACGAATACAAAACGGATAGTTCGAATCCGGATTCGGATCCGGATACCTTCTCGATTTGAAACATAGAGCTATCATGAGTATCATTTTATTTTGTCAATAATTTTATAATAAATCAAAATCATTATACAAGTAGGGAGTAAAAGATTAGAAGATAACGAATAGAAAAAGAATATAATTATCTATGCATAGCTTTTATATTAAATATATAATACTAATTATAAATGTAAAATAAATAAATATTTAAATACTTAATAATTAAGATATATAAAAAAGATTTTATCATTAAATAATTAATTAATTTGACTCGTATCAAATAATTTTAATCATGAAATAAATATATTAAATAGTTAAAGTTAATTTTATATCATTACTAATTTTAATAAATATATTATTAGTTATCTAGCTTTCTAAGTAATTTAAATAGTGTACATCATCAAGTAATTAGGTATAAAGATAAATTTAATATTGTCTCACTAGTCACTTTTTCTTTGCGGATACGGACGGATACGGATGTGATCGGATATTTCTCGAATACGAATATGGAATCGGAATGAGAAAAGTTCTTAAAATCGGATTCGGATGCATCCATATGACATCCATATTAAAATCGAATACGAATACAGATATCCATATTTACATTTTAAGCGGATACGAATACGGATAATTCGGATGTTCAGACATCCGGATCCATCCTTAACTAGGACGGCCCAAGCGCGACTGAGGAGGACGACAATGATGAGGACAGCAGGGACCATGACTCAGGATGCAGAATTTTTTGGGTCAACCCAATGATCCGGAACCCAATTCCTAGATAGTAGCATAGAAACCCAAAGAATCAACCCAAAAAGATTTTTAGTGTTACACTGGTTCACCTAATGGGTCATCGGGTTGACCCAGATTCCAAACCGAACCACGCGTTTGCTTTTGGGAATTTTCCTCTCTCTTCACGACGGCCATGCTCCCAAGTCGCAACGACCTCAAGCTAACAAGCTCCCTCCCTGATCTCTCGCGCCCCTATTTCTCGGCTCT
Source organism: Panicum virgatum (assembly GCF_016808335.1). NCBI lineage: Eukaryota > Viridiplantae > Streptophyta > Magnoliopsida > Poales > Poaceae > Panicum > Panicum virgatum. The sequence continues at coordinate 25,019,891 of NC_053141.1, read as the reverse complement.
TCGTCAACCTCTCAGGGGGCTCCAGTGGGCATTGGCTTCAACCTCGACCTGCTTCTTTGTTTCAGCGAGCTCGTAATGTCGAACTGCGCTCCAGCAGCCCCGCGGCGGCCGCGAGCGCAGGGGCGGGCCCAGGATTTTGGCTTTGGGTATTCAAAATTTTGGACAGGTTATTTTTTTAGGGCAGACAGGTGAATTTTTTATTAAGAGCCTAAAATATGGATTCATAACTTTATAATTGAGTACAAACATCACAAAATTTATCATGCTTCAGACTTCACTTGCCATCTACAAAATCATGGAATGCTCACTACATCACTGCCTCTGTCCCATTGTCACGAATTTCAGAGAATTGAAATAGCAATGAGCACAATTATCTTACGAATTAGCTCAAGTAGCCGAGGGGGCGAGTGCTGCGCCGGCGCACCACGCCTGCTGCCCGCTGCCCTCCGCGGGCCGCGGCAACGCCGCTCCGCACCTCCGCTTCTAGCAGGACGGCCGGCCGCCGTGGGCTCATGGTCGCGCAGCGCTCTGCGAGCCGAGCAGCATCACACAGCGCTCGGCGCTCGTTGCCGCCCGCCTGTCCCCCGAGCGGAGCCGCGCCGCTGTCGCTATGCGCGCCTGCGCCTAGCCGGCCCTGGTCTGCGCGTGCCTTCTCGCTTCGCGTCGCGGCCTCGCGGCTTGCCGCACCTGGCGCGCGCATCCGTCGCCGCCCGCCGGCTTGCTGCATCCCCGCCGCGCGTCCGCAGCCCGGCCACTGCGACGCTAGCGTTAGCTGCTGCTGCTCGGCTGTGACCTTACGGGGGACTGGGGTGGGCCGGTGAGGAGGCCTGGGGGATAAGATGACTGATCAATTGGGCTGTTTTTTGGGCTGCTCGGCCCATTTTGGGGAAAAATACTGAGATCCATGAGATTTTTTCTGTTTTCTTATTTTTCTGAATATACATACATGTATACACTATATATATTTGATTTTTTCTTTAAAATAATGGGTATTCAGCTGAATACCCTTGAATTCACTGAGGCCCGCCCCTGCGCGAGCGCGAGGAGAAGGTGCCCATGGCCGTGGTCGTCCCGGACCTCTCGCCGCACCCAGCGCCGCTGGACGGTTCCTCGCCCTCGGCGGCGTCGCGCCCACGCTGGTGCCTCGCTTGGACGGCGGCGACGTAGACGGCACGGCGAGCCTGCCGTCTGGGTTCAGCGTGCCGACCTTCGCGATGGCTGGCGACCCCGCGTGGAGGCGGCGTCACGAAGTTCGGACCCGCGTGGTAGCGGCGCCCTCTCGCGACGGCCGACGACCCCGTTTGGAGGCGGCGCCCTCTCGTGATGGCATCCAGGATGCAATACACCACGACGGCCGGTTCTACCGCTTCTCCTGTAATAACTTACTCCAGTGGCGTCGAGATGTATAGGAAACCCCACGCCAGCAGCAACATGCTTTTTGGGTACCACTAGTTTTTATGGGTAATTGTATGCTTAGTTTTGGGTCAACCCATTACTTACACATTTTATATTGGGTTGAATGGGTTGGACACTGGTTGACCTAAAACTGACCCACTTGCATCCTGTTCATGACAGACAAAGGCCATGGTGCAAGCCACGACGGGTGGTCCCCCCTTATCAGGGCGCCATAGCGGGTCCCAGAAGATCTTTTCCACCTCACCACTCCCTCTCTCTCTCTATTCACTCTTTTTCTCTTTGTTGTAACCAGTTTTTGTACGTTAGAAAGTCGAAAAATGTGAATTTCAAAATTTTTATGGTAATGCTGTAGTTAATCACACTTAAGTATAAATTCTGCCTTCTAAAATTTCAAGTAATTAAAATTTTAAATTAGATTAAGGAAACTAAATGCTAGTGGTAATATATTTGGATTTTAGTTGGCTCTATCTTGTTTAATTGAATTCGCGTTGGCCCAAAGATAAAAAGGTTCCAGCATCTATAGCAGCCAAAAGCGGCTAAATGACTTGGGCATGACCGCTTTACAATCTCATGAAGCAAAGCCACCTATGCACCGTTGCAACTTTTCCATGTGGGTTAACACTTAAAAGATTATGCAAGGCATGTGACTCCGAAGCTTGGACAGACTGAAAGCAAAACAATGGGAGTACAACTCCAAACTCCATGATGCGTTATAGTATCACATATAAACACACTCTTCAATTCCATTGATCACTGTCATTACAAAATGATCACCACAACCCAACAAAACAATCCAAAGAGCTACATGATCCGACACACCTCTAAGTTTTCCTCTCTTTTTTCCCCTTTTCCATGAGAATGCAGCAATAAATATAAAAATAAAGTAAAATGGCCCTTCTTATTTTCTTCACCAACAAGGGACACGAATTGGACAAAGAAAAGAAGAGGGTCCAATAAATTAAAAGAAAAACATAACATATCAGCACCCACCTTAGGCCGCCAGCGCCAGCGCAGCTGCCAACGTCGCAGCCGCGGTGACCCACCGGGCGAGCAGGGACCGCTCGGCGCCGGCGGCTTTGTCCGCGTCGTCAACTGAGTCATCCGCAGACGGGCCATCCGCGGCTTCGTCGTCCGAGGGTGCGGCAGCCGCCGAGGTGCGGCTGGGCTTTTTCTTGGTCTTCTTCTTGGGTCCCTCTGGCGTGGGCGCCGGCGCGAGGTCCTTGGTTGTGGACTTGAACAGCTCCTTGGGCTGCAGGAACTTGGAGACGGCGTAGACGGCGAGCGGGTCGTCGTCCCTGACGGTGGCCTGGATGGTGGAGATGGTGACCGTGGTGTCCAGCGTGACGGTGTCAGCCTCGGTCTGCGCTTCGTAGGTGTAGTCCTTCTTGGCGACGCTGGTGGTGGCGAGCGTGGTCACCTTGCCTTTATTGGACTTGAGGAACTGCATGGAGTAGTAGTCCGGCACGGCGTGGTAGAGCAGGATGGCCGTCTTGGCCTTGGCCGTCAGGTTCTTGAACTTGGGCAAGAAGGAGGCCACGGCGGTGTCGACAGGGCAAAAGAGCGTCAGCGCGGTGTCCTTGGTTCCGTTGATGGTGTCGAAGGCCTTGCCGTCGGCAGCAAGAAGGCCCGCGAAGCTCTTGCAGTACTTCTTGGAGAGGAGGTCGGTGAGGTTGACGGGAGCCGGCGGGGCCACGGGCGCCTCGGCCTCCGGGGAGGAGAGCACACTGCTGACCTGGAGCACCGAGTAATCGTAGCGGTGGCTTTCGATCTGCTTGACGAAGGTGACCGGCTTCACGGAGTCGGCTGCGTCATCGACGATAAATGTCACCTTGCCGCCGCGGTGCTGCGTAATGTTGACGTACCCCGCCATGCCGGGGGCAAACCCGGATCGCTGCACATTGATGATGAGCATCATCTGTTAGTACCGGTAGTTCATTGCACAACTTATAAGGATGGAGAAGGAGAACACGAATAGTGCACAGTCCAATTCTGCTCACCTACATCACGCCATATATTCATGGTATATCAATCAATGCAAACGTGCCTCTCACTTTTTTTAACGACTTCTCAGCTAATTGAAATCGGCGCAGTACATTTCCCCCATTTTACAAGAATACAAAGGTGGGCGTTGTTTAGATCCAAATTCTTTTTAGCACTACAGTAACTTCGAATGTTTGACCATTAATTAGAAGTATTAAATGTTGATAACTGATAAAATCTATTACATAACCCCGGGTGTAATTGCAAGACAAATTTTTTAAGCCTAATCGAAACCATGATTAAATAATGTCGTGCTATAATAAACCAACCTCTAATGATGGATTAATTAAGCTTAATAGATTCGTCTCGTGATTTCCCATCCATTCGTGTAATTAGTTTTATAATTGGATCATGTTTAGTCATTCTAATCTTCAATTGAAAATTGTTACAGTGAATTTTGTTCAAAATTTTGCAGGATCTAAACACACACATCAGGCATGGTTCTTATTGACTCCATCCATTTTATACAAGTTCTACAGAAGTTGCATTAACAATCCAACACAAATCTGTGGGATATTGCCTTGGGAATTTCAGCTAGCCCGACAATGCAGGAATTCGAGGGTGAAAAAAAAATCTAGCCGGAGGAGCTGCAAAATTAATTATTATTTTCTCACCATAGTATTTTTTTCTAACACCAAACCAGAACCAGCCACTAGCCACAGCCAGTCAGCAGTACTTTTTTCTCATAACAAATTAGCACCAGCCACCGACCACAGCCAGCTGAATAGAGTGTAAGGAACTTTTTTAAAAAAATAATAAACATCATTCACGAACCTTGTGAGAAGATAGGCCAACATGTGCATGTGCGTGGGCACCACTTCAAAAGCGACTTTTATACAAAATTGGAACTATTCAGTAAATGGATTTGGAGCATTAGTTAGGTTCCACACGGATATGTTTATGTGATTTGAGTTTTTTCTTATTTAGGCTAAAGGAGTTCTTTTCTTCACAAATAATTACTTCCTCCGATTCCAAAATAGGCCCATTAGTATATAGACAATGGTTCACAGGATAACACCAGCAATATCTACAAACATTGACGAAAGAAAAAACGCATTATTCCAATCCAAAATTTAGTGCCTAGCTGTTCTAACCGAACCCCTCGAAATTTGGTGGCAGAATTATTCTCTATGAGCCTATGATAAAGGAACCCCCAATCTGGCAGGGCAAGGGCGCCAGGCACTTTAGGCAGAGAGAGAGAGAGAGAGAGAGAGAGAGAGAGAGAGAGAGAGAGAGAGAGAGAGAAAAGAGGGTTCAAATTCTAAAGCCAAAAACAGTAGAACAGGCCTCTAAAGCTGTCCAATGAGATGGAAATGATTACAAAATGCCTTCGTTAGAGAAAAATTGCTGTCAGTAATATTTTTTTCTTTTCGAGAATGGCTGATGCAAAACAGTTGAAGCAAACTAGAGCTTCAACGAAAGCGTTTGATAAATGAGCCTGCAGATCTAGGAACGAACTGAAATGAAAGGTGGAGAAGACACTCGCAGCGTGTGGTTAAGCTGGCGGTCGTATTTCTTTACCTGGAACAACGTGGATGCGGCGGTGGCGCCGTGCGACAGCTGCTTGAGCTTCTTCTCGTCGTAGTAGTCGGCGACGACGTGCAGCTCGAGGATGTGGCGGATGGTCCCGAGCGAGTAGTGGCCGCTGGTGAGGTGTCCCATGTCGCCGTTGGCCACGGCGAGCACGGTGATGGTGCGGTCCCGATTGATGTCGCCGGCCAGGTGCGTCTCATTGAGCAGCTTGCAGAACTGCGAGAACTCGTCGTGCTTGCCCAGGATCTGGAGGATGTCGAATCCCTCCGCCGCGGCGGCGCACACGGCCAGCAGAGCCACCACCACGGCCAGCGGCTTCATCAGGTCCATCACTCCAGGCTCTCTGTCTAGCAAGTAGCTGCTGCTGCCGTCGGCGGCGAGCTTAATTTGGCCCTTTCTTAGCTAGGGGAGGGGAGCGAGTCGAGAGCAGAGCACTAATGGAGTGATATGGTGCTCGAGCAGAGCAGGTGGGCGGTGGGGTAATGTAATGCCTGGCCGTGTGCAGCCAGCGAGATCTGGCGGGGGTGTGCTCAAATTGCCCTCGTAGCACGTGGATAATCGCCGGAATGCCACCGTAGTTTTTGTTGTTGGCGCTGACTGGTTCCGCTTCGGTCGCGAATCTAGAGGAGTGTTGGGGGGAAGCAAGGGACAAACCCGGGTATAGAAAAGAAAGGCGGCATCGGTGGTGGGCATCGTCAGCGGGTCGCCCGGGCTCTTTTGGGTTGGCGTGCCTTGCGCTTCCGGCCGTTGGAGTTGAGAGGAGAAGAGAGCCTTGGGCAGTGTCGGTGCGATTCGTCTTTAGCAGGAACGAAGGCTTTTGGGTGTGGACGTTCCGAGTATTAGTCTGCCGTAGCCGATCGTTTTGTTTTGGCCGGCGGGCACCCTTTGCATCCGGTAAACAAAACACAAGCGCGGAATATAAAAGCAATTATCATAATAATACTTAAAATATTTTATTTATAAGAATATTGATGGTCAAAGTTCAACAAATTTGACTTTGACCAAACTTAGAAATATTTATATTTTAGGATAGAGGCATTAAGTTGTTTTATGTCCATATAGAACTTTAATAATGTGGAAGAGAGAGAATAAGGTGGTTGTTGACCTAAATATAGTCATCACACAAAAACACTAGAACACAATGATTGCAATAATTATCTCTTGCAACACCTATATGCCAACCAGTCAGACCGGTTGAATGGATATGTCCGACATGTTCCTTCAAGGGAATTACGTAGACCAAGAACCACGAGCTAGGGAGGAACCCTGTTGGAGCAATGGAGCTAGAGTTGTTTTGAAACGGGCAGGCCACTCAGAATGCCACCAAAAGCCATACAGATGCAGGAAGAACATAATTAGGATTAAAAATGCTAGTGTCTACTACAAAATTTCATTTACCGTGACTTTTTCAAAAGGCATCGGAGGCGGGCAAGCCAACGGCCCACCTCGGTTAACCGGCACCGGGCCGCCGGCCGTACAACCGCCTCAGTTAATAATTTAACTGAGGCGGTCAACGTAAATAAACTGCATCGGTTAATAATTCTTAACCGAAGCGGATGCCTAAAGACAATTGCCTCGGTTAAATGATTAACCGAGGCGGTTAGTCGTAACAGAACCACCTTAGTTAAGGATTATTAACCGAGGCGATTTCTTTATGTTGTCTGTCTCGATTAAGTGCACTAGATATAACAGCACACCTCACTTTTGAGTGTTTTGGGCTCAAAATACCAAAATTGGTCGTTTTAGAGGGGCGGAGATTTTGCCCTTAGATTTGGTGAAGGAGGGCACCACAAGAGGTTGATTTCTTACTCTCCTACTCTTAACTCCTCTCTTTTTGTTGATTTATGTGTTTTGTTTGTGTAGATCTAGATCTAAATGGAGAGGAGAGAAGACCGTATTCGGATCTTGTAGATCTGCTTAACTAACTTTAGTTTCTCGTTGTGTGTAAGGTCTCATCCATGGACAGGACAGAGTGGATGTACAAGATACCGAGGGCTGGCATCGGTCTGACTTTCCCGCATCATGTGACAAAATTTGCTGCCGCTGCGAAAAAGCATTGTATGAGTCTTGGTCGGGAGTGCACCATTTGTCCGTGCAATAAATGCTAGAACAATCTTCTCCATGAAGATAGATTGGTGAAATATCACTTGATCTGCTATTGTTTTTTCGAGAATTACACCGTTTGAAAGTTTCACGGCGAAGCGGATCCACGCGTCTCCGGTGCATCTGAACAAAACTCGTCGAGGCCCTTGTCGGTGAATGGAAGAGGACAATAACCCTCATCATCGACAGCAACAGCGGGTGGCGACAGTGTAAATCGTGATTACGTCAATATTGATGAACTTCTACAAGACATGGCAGGCAATGATGGTGATAGGGATGGTGATGAGCAGGATGATTTGTTGGGTCTCAGAGATGTAGAAATTTTTGAGAACCTTGCTAACTGTATGGACCAAGATGATGTTCTGTTTGTCAATCCAAAGTGGCTCGAGAATTTCAACGAGATGAAGCAGGCGGCAATTGATCCGCTGTATAAGGATCGTCCGAAGCAATGGATGACATTGCATTTTAACCTACAATTGCTGATGCTGAAGTTTCACCATGGGTGGTTCGACATTAGCTTCAATGACCTGTTACATATGCTTGCTGACTGTTGGCTGTTGTTTTTCATGAATTTTATCAGCAATATTCCTTCGGATTTCATACTTTCAGGACCATAATAATACTAAATCCACTAACATTGATGAGTTCCACATGTTTTGGTGAATATTTGAATTCAGGTACAACATATACAAAAATGAGCCAAATTGGGAGAATTCCAGGGCCGGCCGGCCTACCCCCTGTGGAAATTCGTCGTGCAACTTTACAATGATGGTCCTGAACACAAGATCAAGCAAAGAGCTTGTTGTCTCGCACAAGCATCACAAGTTAAGACTGAAAGGCTTGCACCAAGTCCATCCAATTGGGTCCACCTGCAATGACTAACCAAAGAATCAGGACCCGAACCGACATGAGGGACATGTCTCGCACAAGCATCACAAGTTAAGACTGAAAGGCTTGCACCAAGTCCATCCAATTGGGTCCACCTGCAATGACTAACCAAAGAATCAGGACCCGAACCGACATGAGGGACAACATGCAACCATCTACGAACGTGTCAGAACAATGGACGGCAGAGGCAAGCCAGAGCCAGGCCGGCCGGCCTAGGTGAGGTCGGCCGGCCCCTAACTGCCACCGTTGAAGCTAAGCAACTGTTACCTACCTCAGGAATGAATCAGGAGCGTCCACGAGAAGGCGGTGGGAAATTGATGGCAACCCCAGGCCGGCCGGCCCCACACATTAGCTTCTCACCTCCATTCTTCGCGTGGAAGTTAAGCAGAGAATATACTTCGCGTACAAGTGAAGCTCCGGCCAAGTTACCGACGTCAAGACCCTATAAAAGGAGCTCCACTCCTCACTCCCAAAACACACCATCCACTTGAGAAGAGTGTTCAATTGTTACTCTCTTTGTATTAGAATAGGGAGAGAGTGAGGTGAGAGCTTTGGTGCAAACCAAGCTAAAAGGAGAGGACTCGAGTGCTCTCGGTCTTACTCCATATTTTGTATCCACCTCGGAGGAATATATCTTGAGTAAGTTCCTCGTCTCAATTATAGTTTCTCGCTAGCTTTACTTTCTACCTCAGTTACTTGTTTAAATACTTCCTTTGATCTGCGGGATCCCGAGTCTGCGTAAGTGTAAGTGCATCTAGGCCCCTAATGAGTTTTGGTGAATTGAATGACAACATGATTAAAGGACTAATGCTTTAATTGAAATATCATGAGTAGGGATTTATTTGCGCATCAATTTGTGTATTGACTCATATTTTTAGGAATCAAATAAAAGGGAGCTTATTGGGCAAAGTCAAACATGTTGTAATAAGAAAGAAGAGACAAGTATTCAAGCAATGATAGCAAATGGTTTCTATTTTTGTCTTGACATATTTGAAACATATTTGAGAAATAGATTGTTGAAAGTATTGTTGCAAGGCTTCATGGAGTAAAGCAAAAGAAGAGACAAAACTTATGAGCTACATATTGGTCTTATCTTTGGAAGCTGGCAATGCATGCAATATGTCTATCAAATCATGATTACAAAGCAAGACAAAGAAATGAAGATATGAGAATGAAATATGGAATTCATTGTTGATGTGCAAAGCTTGACTCAAACATGGCAAGGGTAAGTGATGAAGAAACCAACCGAGATGACTAGAGTGAGGGACTAAGCAAACTTTGGTGAAGCGACGGCTTACCATGTGTCCGAATTGCTAAGGTGAAGTAGCTAGTATCCGTGGGGTGTTCGAAGTATCATATCTAAGCCTTGATTGAGAGAAGCAATGCAATGCATCAAATACTTTATTGGAGTGACTTGAGTATTCAAGGACAGATTTGCAAAATGATTTGGAACTCTAAGTCACTAGCTCAAGTATGGATTTGCTCAAAAGAATATTATGCAATGTTGGAATCCCAAAGATGAGAAAGTCAAAGTATGGCAAAGCTGAAGCAATTTAATTCTCAAGTGGTTGAAATATGTTTGATATTTAATCTATAGGTATGCCATACTATCAAGAGGGATGTAACATTGATTGTTTGACTCGGTCAAAAGTGCTCATAGGACACCCAACTAAGAATCCTGAGAGAAAACCCCTGAGAACTGACTTTATGTTACTTGGATGATCAAGTGTTGACTTGGTGGACCAAGTGGAGCACCTAAACTTGGGTTTGGGCTTCAATAGCCCTGACCGGTCTGACCGGTCTGGGTGCAATGGCTAGTTCATTTGAACAGACCGGTCTGACTGGTCTGCACTGACAAGCAATGGCTAGTTTTTGTGAGTGGGGTATTTATACCCCTCAGCCCTCTCCTTCGAGGGCTGCTGGTTCCTTGGCTATTCTTGAGCTTCCTGAAGCAATTTCTTGACCAGCTAGCTCTCTCCAACACTCTTTGTGAGTTGTGCTAACTGGATTGCATATTTTTTTAGTTGGGTTGAGAGATTGAGCAAGTGTGAGATTGTTGAGCATTGTGAGAGCTGCATTTTGAGCAGCAAGTGAGCAACCATAGCTTGAGCACTTGAGACCCTCAAATTTGCATTTGTTACTCTTGGAGGATTGCCTCCTAGACGGCTAGGTGTCGCCGGCTGGCGCCCAACAGTGTGGTGAGCAGCGGCAAGTTTGTGCGGGCGTGATCCTTCCCCCTTGGTGGAAAGGATCAAGATAGTGGAAATGAGGAAGTGGTTGAAAGAGACCCAACTCAAGGGATCGAGTTGAAAGAGACTCATGCCCAACGAGTTCCTCATCGGCGACGTAGGATTCACGGTGGTGAATCTGAACTTCAGGAAACAAATCCTCGTGTGTCCATTGTGGTTTGCCTCACTACTTTGAGTTATTGGATTTCATTTGTAATTCCGCATCGATCTACTTTGGGTGTTGTTTCTTTGTGTGCAGGGACTTGCAATACATTTATATTCACCTGCAGGAACAATACACCAAGTTGTATTTGTGCTAGAGCTTGAGGAGGGGAGAAACTCTGATATTTGTGCAGGTTCTGCGAGTGACCGGTTTGACCGGCCACCCCAACCGATCTGACCGGTTGATTTGTTCTGTCTCGGATCCTAAGTGTTAGACCAGTCAGACCGGTGCCTTACCGGTCTGACTGGTCTTTGTACTGACAGAGTGCCTTAGTATTTCAATTTGCAGAATTTAATTGTATGCCTATTCACCCCCTCCCTCTAGGCAACATCCGAGGTCCTTTCAATTTGTATTAGAGCTTTGGTCTCTGGATTGAAGCTTCACCGCTTGGAGAATCACGATATCGACTACTTGTGAGGTATCGTTTGAGCCGCTTTCTCCAGATGACTCAAACTACTCTTATTGGTCAGTTCATATACTTAATGTTTTAAGGACCATGGGTTGTTCCTTTGAGCGGATTGTCAAATCAAGTATTCTTCCCAATGACTTTGACAATTTATTCAAATTGTCAATTGAGGAGATGAAATGCTTAACTTGCAATCATTGTGTCGTTAACCTCTTGTTTAAGAACATGGACAGAGAACTTTCAGATCTCATATACAAGGAGGATAAATTGCAAGAGACATGAATTGATGCTCATCGTCTTTGGAAATTCCTTGAGGCTATATGTGAAGAAGATAGTGACGATGATGATCAAGAAGAAGAAGAGGAGTCATTGAAGGAGTGTACTACAACAACAACACACACTCACCCTCTTGTGACTCCTCCAGAAGATCAAGGAGCAGAATCAACTAAGTCTGCTGGTTCCCTATTGGAACCGGTCAGACCGGTGACCGGTCAGACCGGTCTGACCAGGGACCAGAAGGAAAAGAGCAAGAAGTGCTCTTGGAGGCGATCAAGACAAGCACAAGCTTCAACAAAGTCAACATCTTCCAGTGATGTTGATCACAAGTGCTTGATGGCCAAAATCAATGAAAAGAACAAGGAGGATGAGGATCAAGGAATTGAAATTGTCAAGACTCTAACTCAAGAGCTTGAGAAGATCAAACTAGAACAAGCTTCTTTGGTCCATAGGTATCATGAATTGTCCAATGATTATGCTAATGCTACTAACTCAGTTGTTTGTATAACATCATTGGAGAAAGAAAATTAAATGCTCAAGGCTCAATTTGAGAGTTTCACTAGCGAGTGTGGGGCTTTACAAGGCACTCATAAGGAACTTGAAAATTTCTATGAGAAGCTTGCAGAATCACATGCTATGCTAGAAGTTGCTCATGAGGATGTAATAACATCGGTAAAATTCTATCAACCTCTTACATACACATGCACATGCTCACAAGCTACAATTATGTTATCTTGTGATAAACCATGTTGCTCCCAAGCAACAAATTCTTGTGTTGAGCATGTTGTTGCAGAATATTGTGATGGCCTCATCGCGGAAGAAAATGATAAACTCAAGCGAGAGGTCGAAGAGCTAAAATTGGAGATGACCAAGTTGAAGAGCAAAGGTCAAGTGCAACCTTCTCAAGATAACTGTGCTGACATAGTGAAGAAGCTTGAGAAGGGTTCAAACGTCACTACCTCTGCTCCTCAACAAGGTCAAGCCAAAGTGAGAAATCTTGTTCAAGTCAAGAAGTCAAACATGGGACAAAAGGTATCCACATGTCCTATGGAATTCAAGAATAAGACAAAGCCTTCAAGAAAGGAAAAGCAACGTGCTAGAATAAGGGTGTGCTTCAAATGCAAAGAAAAAGGTCACCTTTTTGCAGCATGCCCTATTCAGCAAAGTGAGGTCATGTCTGACCCGACCGTTCAGATCGGTCACCCTAGACTGATCAGACTAGTTGGTGCCCAGAAAGCCCAGCCTCATTCCTACAAGAGCAAGCAAGTCATGAATTCAAAAGTAATGCCCAAATTTAAGCAAGTGCAAAGCTCTTGGGATGATGTTGAGTTAAGAAAAGCAAAAACATCGCACTTGTTACACATGTAGAGAAAAGGGGCACCTTGGTAAGGATTGTCCAAAAGGTAACGCACGAACCTGAAACCTTGTCCATTATGATTTCACTAAGCTTAGGAAGGACCAGGCAGGTACTTGTGCTATTATAGTGATTATCTCTCCTCGAATTAGCATAAGGGCTATTTGGGTTCCTAAGCATCTTTTAACTAACTTGGACTGACCCAACAAGGTTTGGGTACCAAAAGGTACTTGCTGAGCTTGTAGGAAAATGATGATGCATTGGAGACTTGGTTTGTGGCAAAAATGACATGACTCAAGATTTAACCAAGTGTAAAGCTAAATTGATGAAATTTTTACTCCAATGGCATCTCGGTACTTTGTGCTAACTGTCATACTTGAGTCACTCTTAGATCCTCGTGAACATAAGTGTATCACAATTCTAGTTGCGATACATTTGAAAGTGACTTAGGTTCATTTTCTGTGTTATTAATTCCCTATGTTCCATGTGATGCTTTTAATATTTCTCTAGTAGAGAATTTGTCTTGGATATACAGGAAACAAAGATCGCATCATGAGATCCACCAAGACAAAACATTTGAAACAACACAATTTCAGAGCTGATCATGTACAGGGTTGAATGATCCAATCCTAGGTTGGATGATCCGGCCTATCAGTCAGTTTGCCTCTAGTACATGTCGGATGATGGCCCCATGCCAGATGTTCCGGCCTTGGGCTCTTGGCAACCTGTCTCTGGATAGACCGGCCTGACCGGTCTGGCCTAGAGCAGCACAGTTGTGTTGTGGTAGTGAGGAAAATGCTTATCAAGAATATATTGAAGTGTATTCTCACCCTTGGTACAAGTTTGGGAACATTCAAAGTGACAGTAAGCATCCAAGCACAATTTCTATTATTGAATATTATTTGTGTGTGCTTTGAGCAAATCCATGAATAAGCCTTCTCATGTCCCTAACTGGATAAAGTGCTTTGCATTTAAGACATTCAAAATCTTAAGCGTTAAGGGGGAGCTTATTCTCAAATTTGTGTCAACTTGGGATTAACATTTTCTTCTAGTGAATTTGTAGTCTCAATAAAGAGAGTTAGAAAACTCTCAAGTTGGAGTATGCTATCTTGTGCTCAAAAGTAAAAGTTGTAACATTCCTACACTCTTGTCGTTTGGTTTGTTACTAACCCTTGCTTAGCTACTCTTCATAATATAGTTTAAATTCCTTGAGTTGGACTTAGTTGACTAAATTAGTGCATATGAGCTTGCCTTCCATATATCCATGCATGTGCACTAAGAATTGAGGAATTTAGCCTATATTGTGAGGTTTCATCTTTAATGATCCTAATTCTTCCTACATTAAGAAGGATCACTAAAGTGAAACTAGAGACATGTGCAATTAGCCTCGTTTGCTTTCTTGTGTTGTGACGAAATTGAAAATTCATGAGAACAAGAAAAGTAGGATTTAATACTTAAAGTTGCACATGGTTCTTGGCAAAATGGCAAAGATATGGCTTCTTGAACACATGTCTTACGTTTGTGCATCTAGGCCATTCTATCTTGCTAGTGTGTGCATTTTCATACCTTGTGTGGCATAGAATAGGTTCTTTCAAATTCCACTAGCATGATAGGAAGTGTGATTGTATAAGATAGAATTTGGTTTTTGCTCTTTGTGACTGGATTGAGCCATTTGTGACTATTGTTATTCTTGATTGCTTGTTGGCTAGTCACAAATGGTGAAATTTCCTCAAGTCCATAAATTTCAAAATCTCTCTCTCTCATTCTCTTGAAAGTATCAAGAAAATCTTGGAACAATGGAATTATCATCTATATCTATCAAGTTTCATAGCCTAGAAATGATCTCAAAATTCTTCGGAGAGAAACATCACTTTGGACTTCAACTCGTAGTTGCCAGGGGGCAACCGACCGGTCTGACCGGTCTACCCTGGGCAGTTACTTTTACCCCTTCACGGGCCACACAGTAAAAATCTTATCTCTTTCACCCCTCCACCGACACCCTTTCATCCACCTCTCTCTCCCTCGTGCACAAGGCACCCCCCATTGGCGATCTCGAGTTGCAACCAAGGAGGACGATTCCTTTGGGGATTTGAATTGTTTCACTGGCCTGACCGCTTTCCCAAGCTTGTTCTTTGATTTCAGCTCCTAATCTCGGCCCTAAAGCTACTCTATGGCATGGTTCGTCTCAATCTACTTATCTAGGCCATAGATTCAAAATCCCTCTAGTAAAACATCTTCTGCAACATCCTAGAACTTGTTCCTAGAAGGTCATTCACTTTTATTGAGTATTTTGAGCAATTTCACAACCTAGGCTTAGACTAGCCCGACCGGTCAGCCCAATGAATCCCTAAGTCGTGATTCTGTGAAAAATACTCAATATATCTTATCCTAGGATTATTCTAGACCTCATGCAAATTTTTTCATGATCAAATTCTTGCTGGGAGATTGGATTGAGGCCATTGGCTCTGTTCTGGGGGTGACCGGTCTGACCAGCTGCCCAAAACGGTCTGACCGGTCTACCCAGAACAGACCCAATTGCTTCATTTTGTTCCTAATCATTCTCTTTCTAAAGCAAATCATTTCCTGTGTCCTTATACATCTATTGTACATCTTCTTGGACCCAGGATAAGAAGCAAGATGATAGGCAGTCATGAGAGGAGGACAAAGCATCAGCATGATTCTACTGATGTTCACATGGCTAATGCTGATGAGGGTGGTTCTAGCTAGGCAAATGTGGTCAGCGGTAGAGTCTTGAGGCCTAGAGGGTAGAAGAGAGCAGCAGCAGGTGATATTGTAGAAGGAGACAGTGACAACTCTAACAGTGATGATGATGTTGAGGATGAATCATACAGGGTTGAGCGGAGGCATGGAAAGGGCCTAGCTCAGGAGGAAAGTGAAGAAGAAGAAGAGGAAGAAGGTGAAGAGGAAGAGGATGATGGAGATGAGGAGAATGCAGGTGACACTACTATGCTTGTAGTTTTCAGGCCTAGATATGCCTATGGCACAGCTCAAACAAATTATTATGGGGATGGGATGATAGAAATAGTGAAAAGGCTTAGGAGAGAAAATCTTTACAGTGAGCCTAGGACTACCAGGGATCTCAGATTCTGGAGTCGCTTCCAGCAGGACTTCTACACTACTGTCATTATGAAAAAGTCCAAGATTACTCATGAGGCACAGTATGTAGATTGGGAATACATGGAAAGGAAGAGTAATGCCATTTTCAATGAAGTCATGGCTACTTATGAGGAGAAAAGAATCAAACATCTTATGGGTTTCAGGCATGGGTGGAACAAAGAAATCATTGTTTAGTTCCATGCCATAGTGTTCTTTGGACACCACAATGGTGAAAGAGCCATATTTTGGATGACAGAAGAAGAGACATATCAGATTACGTTTCCAGACTTTGTTGCTCTCTTTCACCTAGGAGATGCTGACTTAGAATATCCAAAGCTCCATGATGCTGGTGTACTTGAAACTAGAGATATGCACTTTATGTATCCAAAGAATATGAGAGGTAGCTGGGGCAAAGTGAATGGACTTTATACTTACTATGGGCTCCTAAATAGACTGTTCAGAAAGACCTTAACCCCTAGAGATGGAAACCCCTTTGATGTGACCCTTTTTTAGAGGAACTTGATGGCTGCCATGAGGCTAGGAGCACCACAGTTCAGTGTGGAGGATTTTATTTGGCAAGAAATAAAGCTTCTCTCAGAGAATCCTCAGAAAATCTGCAGCTATAGCCCTTACATCATGTACATGATCAAGAAAGTGACAGACACCAAATTTCCAAATGATGTAAAGCACAAATCTTTGAGGCCTCCAGTGAACAAGAATCCCAGGCTTCCATCTCCTCCAGCTGCAGCAGCAGTAGAAGAAGAAATTCAGAGTGAGGGAGATCAGCAGCAGCATTCGCCCGCTGCTCAGACTAGGGCCAGTCTGACCGGTTCCTAGGATCGGTCTGACCGGTTCCTAGGATTGGTCTGACCAGTCACGGCCTGAGCACCACAGGCACCAACACGGTTCTTCCTCTCCAATCAAGAAGCTCATCAATTTGTTTGTTGGGATGTGCAAGAGCCAGAGAGACATTGAGGTAGAGCAACAAAGGCAATGGCGGCCAGCAAGAAAGAAAGAGATTCAGTTAAAATGATGCACAATGCAATGAATTGCAGCCGGCTCGCTCACCCATTTCTCCTTCACCACCAGAGACAGAGATTCCATCTGTGGAGAATAGGGTTCAGGGATATGTGGCTCTGGGTACTTTGAGCAATATGGCCATATATTCTATCCAAATGTTGGTGATTCATCCGATTCTCCTCCGTTGGTGGACCAAGTGGAGCACCTAAACATGAGTTAGGGCTTCTCTGGCCCAGACCAGTATGGGTGCAACGGCTAGTTCATTAGAACAGCCCGGTCTGGGCACCGGTCTACACTGTGAGTGGGGTATTTATACCCCTCAGCCCTGTCCTTCGAGGGCTGCTGGTTCCTTGGCTATTCTTGTGCTTCCAGAAGCAATTTCTTGACCAGCTAGCTCTCCCCAACACTCTTTGTTAGTTGTGCTAACTAGATTGCATATTTTTTTAGTTGGGTTGAGAGATTGAGCAAGTGTGAGATTGTTGAGCATTGTGAGAGCTGCATTTTGAGTAGCAAGTGAGCAATCATAGCTTGAGCATTTGGGATTTGTCAAAGCTTTCAAATTTTGCATTTGTTACTCTAGGAGGATTGCCTCCTAGACGGCTAGGTGTCGTCGGCTAGCTCCAGACGGTGTGGTGAGCAGCGGCAAGTTTGTGCGGGCGTGATCTTGCCTCCATGGTGGAAAGGATCAAGATAGTGGAAATGAGGAAGTAGTTGAAAGAGACCCAACTCCAATGATCGAGTTGAAAGAGACTCACGCCCAACGAGTTCCTCAACGGAGACATAGGATTCACGGTGGTGAATCTGAACTTCGGGAAACAAATCCTCATGTCTCCATTGTGGTTTGCCTCACTACTTTGAGTTCTTGCATTTCATTTGTAATTCCGCATCGATGTACTTTGGGGTGTTATTTCTGTGTGATGGGAACTTGGGTTCCAGATCTTCCGTCATGTTCTGGATAACTCTCGTTGTAGGCGGAGCGTGACACACCGATCCGGCTTCAGATCCTAAAACCCGAACCCAGCAATCTTAGCACCACAACTCCTCTAGTTATCAACCGTGTCACAACCTAGTTGACCTCTCCACTAAAGCTAATCCCTACAAGTACAATGAAGAACACAAGCAAGAACTCGAAAGAACGCATCTCAATTGAAGTGACTCTGCAGATGTATGATTAATCTCACAAGTTGGAGTCTCAAAAGCCGACATGGCGGCGGAACTGTTCTTGACAGAATAATCTAAGCAAAACCCAAACCCTAACAAGGCTGTGGCAGCTGCTAATAAACTCCCTAGGTTCGTGCAAGACCCCCTGGATGCACCCCTAATGGGCTCCAACACGATACAAGGCCCAAAGACCGAAAGACGGCGTCACAGCGCCAGGACAAAAACTAGACATTAACTTCCTCGGATGATTTCTATCGACTCCTATTGAATTTGGGCTTGAAACTGGTGTCATTAGAAGTGCCTTTGAATTATCTTTCCAGCCATATGAAGAATATCCAAATCCGACTCTATTTGCAACCTGGGCGTCCGTTTTAGTACTGACTGCTCTTGGACTCCGTATCAGACTCGAAGTTGAATCGGTTTGGGCCTCCACCTTGACTGGGGTGCCCTTGCTGGTCTGCTAAGGTGGTGCCCAAGGGGGAGGATATCAAAGAGATTCTTTTGTATGTTCTCTACCTCCCTGGATTGTGCTCCAACTTGGGCCAGGATCCCAAGGGTGAATATTAGGCCCATGACAACGACGTAGCTCCCGGCAGAAATAATGGTGGAATGTCTTGATGATTTGAAGACCTTACAGACGAGATATTGAGGTGGGACCAGATTTATTTGAAAGATTATCAAATAATCTTTCCATTAAGAGCTCATGGACCTCAATCACACTCCAGATGACTGAGTTATGATGTTCGCAATGATTCACTATCAGTCTTGTATTTAACTATCATGGTCATATCCATAGGTGTCATGTCCTCATCATCCTCCCCTTCTTGACAGCAAACCATCCTCGGTTTGAGTTTAGTTGGAGGACGGGTTGTAGGTAGTAACCAATATCACTCCCCTTCTTGAAAGTTAACCTATTTTTTTAAAACAAAACTAGGGGATGTTGACAAGATATGATTAATGTTATTGCAATCTTCTATTTGATCAAATTCTTGCACAACCAAATGAGATTTCAGATTTGAGCACATATAGACATGATGCACCATATACTCTCCTTTACAATTATATCACCCAATAAAATGATTTATACATCGATGCAATCATGGCAATTCAGCACATATAAATTTCTCCTTCAAACTACTTAGAGTACAAAGATTGTCGAATTCTATATAACCCAAAGTATTTAAAGAAGACAACAATTTGAGTTCATCTTTTTCAGAGGCAATGGGAAGCAAATTTTTGTTCTATTGTCATCTCCCAATCAAGATATCCCTCAGCATCATAATGACCCGAAAAAGATGGTATGGTAAACTTAATCTTAGCATAAGTGTCATCAGGAACACAATTGTTATTACCTTGGTGACGGTGTGGAGCACCAAAACTCATACCTTCCGTGTTCTGGCGACGGCGGCATCGTAGGCGTAAGTCTCTGGTGGCTGCTTCATCATAATTGCCATGTTCATCAAACACCGCATTATCTGGAAAATGTGGAGGCGGCGACGGTGGTGGTTCCTGTTGCTGCTGTTGTGGATGTGTCTCCAATGCAGCAAGTTTGTCAACGATGTCGGACAACCGTCGATCCAACCTCTCATAAGTATTGCCAAGCTCCAAGGAACTGATCATGTCATGGACCGACTTATGGACCGTTTCATCCATCTTTTCTAGCATCAGCTTGTTGGCCGCCTCAAGCTCTTCCCGGCTGACACATTCATTGAAATCTATAGGGATCTTTGCTTCATCATCACCATCTCCTGCCATTGCAAACAGAAAAACAAGAACAAACGGTGAAGGTTATCCCTAATAATCTCATTACGCGATCTCTGGTGGAACAAAGATACACACTATGTCGTACCAAGCTCTTACAAGGATCTTACGAAAATAGAAAGCAAAGGACGGTACAATCGGAGGCTGGTTCGTGATAATTACCAAGAGGTAGTGAAACCGTGATTGCAAGGTCAAAGCTGTATTGATCAAAAGGTAATATGTGGAGCTCGGAGGGCACAATATGTATGTTAGTGGAACACAATTCAATAACAGATAGCAATGCTGAATAAAGGTCCCAAGTACTTGTCCTAGTTGCTGGCCTATACGTGTCCCAGAAAAGTAGTGCTAACAATGAAGGATCAAGTATGGAGATGATAAATAGCACTAAAATCAGAGGCAAAGCACACTTGGACAGTTGCAGCAACAACAACAAAAATAGGGCTCAACGGAGCGCGTCGTGAGTTGGAGGCACTCGTAGAAATCAACTTTTTCTCTTTTTTACTTTTATTTTTCTTATATTTTTTCTATTTCTGCCTCACAAGAATAGGCACACCACAAAATTTCAGATCATACAGATATAAGATGTGGCCTATGCAAATTGTATAACAAACTTTAAAAAATGTGCAAAAACTTCAGAGCTCCGGCAGACAATTTTCTGAGCCGAATTTAAAAATTCTGAATTCGCCAAATCCAAAAAATGCGGGGACGGATGGATGCAAATTTTTTTTTCTCTTATTTGAGGTGTTAAAGTTTGCCTGATTCTGAGTCTGTATGCGAAAGTTATGGCCGATTGAAGTGGGGAAGTCCGATTAGGGTTTCGGCGGAGGCAAAACCTAATCGGTTGGAAGGCGATGGTGGATCTGGTGGCAGCGGAGGATGGAAACACACTACTAAACCAAAACACGAACTAACTAGCAACAAGACTAGGAACTAGGACACAAAACTCAACACTACAAACTCTGAAAAAGAATTATGCAAAGGCTAAACACGGCTCTGGGATGAGAAAACTAAACCCTAATTTTTTTTTGGCTTTTTCGTGGACTATGAGACGAAGCAAAGTAAACACTCGAACTAGGATAAGCCTGACGGTAATACCTAAGTCTCTAATTACCACTTGATGGAAACATGGGTTCCCGATCTTCTGTCAGGTTCTGGATAACTCTCGTTGTAGGCGGAGCGCGACACACCGATCCGGCTTCAGATCCTAAAACCCGAACCCAGCAATCTTAGCACCACAACTCCTCTGGTTATCAACCATGTCACAACCCAGTTGTCCTCGCCACTAAGGCTAATCCGTGCAAGTGCAATGAAGAACACAAGCAAGAACTCGAAAGAACGCAGCTCAATTGAAGTGACTCTGCAGATGAATGATTAATCTCACAAGTTGGAGTCTCACAAACCGGCACGGCGGTGAAACTGTTCTTGACAGAATAATCTAAGCAAAACCCAAACCCTAACAAGGGTGTGGCGGATGCCAATAAAGTCCCTAGGTTCATGCAAGACCCCCTGGACGCGCCCCTAATGGGCTGCAACATGATACAAGGCCCAAAGACCGAAAGACGGCGTCACAGTGCCGGCATAGAAACTAGACATCAAATTCCTTGGATGATTCCTATTGACTCCAGATGAATTTGGGCCTGAAACTTGTTCCATTGGAAGCGCCTTGAAATTATCTTTCCAGCCATAAAAAGAACATCCAAATCTGACTCTGTTTACGACTTGGGCGTCCGTTTTAGTACTGACTGCTCTTGGACTCCGAATCAGACTCGAAGTTGAATCGGTTTGGGCCTCCACCTTGGCTGGGGCGCCCTTGCTGGTCTTCTAAGGTGGTAGCCAAGGGGAGGAAGTCGAAAATATTCTTTTGTATGATCTCCACCTCCCTGGATTGTGCTCCAACTTGGGCTAGGATCCCAAGGGTGAATATTAGGCCCATGACAACGACGTAGCTCCTGGCAGAAATAATGGTGGAATGTCTTGATGATTGGAAGACCTTGCCGACAAGATATTGAGGTGGAACCAGATTTATTTGAAAGCTTATCCATCAAGAGCTCATGGACCTCAATCACACTCCGGATGACTGAGTTATGATGTTTGCAATGATTCACTATCAGTCTTGGATTTAACTATCATGGTCATATCCATAGGTGTCATGTCCTCATCATTGTGTGTGTAGGGACTTGCAATACATTTATATTCACCTGCAGGAACAATACACCAAGTTGTATTTGTGCTAGAGCTCGAGAAAGGGAGAAACTCTGATATTTGTGCAAGTTCTGCGAGTGACCGCTCTGACCGGTCACCCCAACCAGTCTGACAGGTTGATTTGTTTTGTCTCACATCCTAAGTGTTAGACCGGTCTGACCGGTCTGCCTGACCAGTCTGATCGGTCTGTGTGTTGACAGGGTGCCTTAGTGATTTACTTTGTAGAATTTGATTGTGCGCCTATTCATCCCCCCTCTAGGCGACATCCGATGTCCTTTTAGTAATTAGAAAGTTCTACTTATTTGAGGTTGATATCGGTGTTTTACCGGCAAGCTCACCGAGGTATACCTCGAGGAGATTAATTATAGGCAGGGACTCGCCGAGATCAGAATGCGATGGTGCAAGGAACAAAAAGATTTAGACAAGTTCAGGCCACCGGAGCATAATACCATACGTCTTGTGTGATGGTTTGTATTGCCTTAGGTGTTGCTCGATGTTTTGGAGGCATCCTTGCCCGTCCTTGTATATTCTGGGGGATAGGGTTACATGGAAAGTCCTAGCTGAGTACTATCAGAGTCCTACTCCAATGAGGTTGAGTAGTTTCCATGTACATCAACTAGTCCTACTGTTGTACAAGTAGTTACAAAGAGGTAAGGTATATTCCATGTACTATCCCTTACTCTAGAATATTCCACGTCTGCGAGCAGTCCCGCCACCCCGAGTCTGACAAGCCCTCAAGCTCTTCGTAGTTGAGTCCCGCTCGTGTCGATACTTCTGAAGACGTTCATCGAGTGGTTCAAGTGTCTTTGGAATTCATCATTTTGGTTTGAAGTCTGTCGAGTGCTTTGAGTTGTCTTCCGTGTACTTTTCCGGCTGTATCGAGGCTATGAGGTGCTCAAGCCCTGAATCTTCCTTATGGTGTGTGATGTACTCGCGCTCCATATGGAGTAGCCCTCGAGCCTTAGGTTGGACAGAAGGATCAGGCTGAGGGTCATTTTTGTCTTCATGGTCTTTCAATTTTTCATTTGAAATTCAAATTATCCTTAAAAAAAGTTGCCATTTATGACACGTGTCTCGTAGCCCTCGAGCCTTGACTTGAAATCCCATGATTTAGGGTTAAGGTTCCAAAATCGTGGCATTCTTCATAACTGAACTGTGACCTTTGAGCTTCTTGCTATTTATGGAAATGCCACTGTTGGGTATTTTAACGATGCGAAATTAATCCGCAAGCGCAAGGATACTGTCGTAGCTTTCACCAGTGAGTATTCAAGGGTATCATATCCACAGGGAACGTGTGTGCACTAACTCCTAACTTAGTCGATCCAAGGACACACCAAGGATAGGTGGCAAGACTGAGAGGATTCCTGCGGTAGCACTAAGGAAAAGTTAAGGTCGATCTCTCGGGCTAGATACTCGCTTCGAGCACCGGCTTACCCCTGAAATGGTCAGGAGACTCTGGCCAACAGCTCTACGCTATATCCGAACGTGGAGGGCTACTAAGGACCAACAGGGCTGTCACCACCTGCGGCCTACCTCATAGACCGTGGGATATAAGGCAAACAAAGGTAACCCTTATCCTAGACACCACGTCTATGCTACTGATTACTATTGTAGCCTGACTACGTCTGAATTCCTGTAGCAACCTACGACACTCTATATAAATACAGAGTGATGAACCCGTGAGTAAGAGAACTGATCTTCTCAAATAAAAGTACTATGCAAGACAGGAATACCAAATACTAACTTACTCATACTGAAGGAAGCCAGTATCCGTAGAGGTACAAGTTGGAAAAGAGCGCCAACAGGCCCGACGCTTCCCCGAACTACTCCTCACCCTCCTCCTGCTCTAAGCACTAGCCTAAGCGGGGCCTCGCCTTTGCAATGGAGCTCTACATCTTCTCTTGTGTGGTGTGTATTGAATGTGTGGTGAGAGGCCCTTCTTATAGTGCTTGAGGTCGGTTCCCGCCATCTCCCCGTGTGGAAACGTGTCAAACCTCCTTTAGGAGGATTGTAAGGATCACCGAGGTGTCCGACCCTAGAGGGGGAGGGGGTGAATAGGGTCGCTAATCACTTTTCTATCCTAGGGCTCAATCTAATTGCATAAGATAAACCTAACACGTCCTACACATGCTAGTTATGACTAAGGTTTATCTATGCTACCCTCTACTTACCCCAAAAGACTTGCCACCTATAGCCAATCCTAATCAACCTAACTAGGAAAGTAAAGGTAAGCAAGAAAGAGTAAATGCGGAAACGTAATGCGGTAAGTAAAGCGGTAAGGGAGAGGATATGCAAACTCCCGTGAAGACACCAAGACACACGATTTAACGTGGTTCGGTTAGGACACCAAAGTCCCTCCCTACGTCCACGACCACTTGCTCACAAAGAACAAGTGTGATGCCGAGTCTCTTCGCTCGATCACCGTCTTGCCACGCCTCCAAGGCTCCCGACAAGCAAAGGCTAAGTGACACCAAGTCACAAAGACGAGGTCACCGCCACCGTCTATCTCGAAGCGTCACCACGGCACCGTCTTCACTATCTTGGAGCTTTAACACCAAGTAGGGGCCTCCTTCCCCGCACAAAGTGTCGTTGCCACTCCACACCAAGTCGGAGGGTCACACGACGAGTACAAGTGTTTGCTTGCCGCAGCAAGACTTCTCTCAAGGGGGCTCTCGCAAGAACTAATCCCTAATCAAGCACTAAGCACTCTAACAAGTGTGCTTAAGCCTATATGATGTACAATGAAGCTCTAAGGTGGTTGGAGATGTTCTTCAAGTGTAGTAGAATGTTTAGCAACTCCAGCACTCTTCAAGTGGACGGGGTGAGGCGTATATATAGGCCACCAAGTCTTGTAGCCGTTGCTCCAACGATTAGCTGAAAATCTGCGTACCACCGGAAGAACCGATGCCTCTTGGCAGGGTAGCGTCGGTTCATCCGGTCACTCATAACACGAAGTAGCCGTTGAACTTCTGACAGCTGACACAGTGGCCACCGGTTGAACCGATGCAATGCACCGATGCCTTACCGGTTCAACCGGTGCTGAAAGAATCTTCTCCTGGACGCTGACGTCATTACACCGGTGGTATGCACCGATGCACCGTCGGTTGAACCGGTGCTGAAGAAACTTCTTCTGGGCACTTGACATCGTCTCTGGTACAACGGACGGCCAATGCACCGATGCCCTTTCTTGGACCGTCGGTTCAACCGGTGCCTGTAGGCTGACTTGGCTTCGATTCCCTTCTGCACCAAAGTATCATGGCGTCGGTTCTTCCGACTACCACCGGATGCTTCGATGCCCTGGCGTCGGTTCTTCCGGTGCTCCTGAATCGAAGAGCTTATTTTCTCTTTGTCATCACTTGAACCTAAAAGCCTGAGAATGATCATCTTAATAATCATATTAGTCCAAGTGTTGTGTATGTCATCAATCGCCAAAACATTATATTGAAATATGGCATGAGAGGCCATTTTCGCTACAATCTCCCCCTTTTTGGTGATTGATGACAACACAACCAAAACAAGCAAGATGAATTGTAAGGATATGAAATTGATACCAATTTGAGAAGTTAGAAACTACTTAGCTTGCTTGGATGACATTTCAATGCTCATTTTAAAAGCCCTTGATACCAATTGTAGAAACAATTGTAGAACAATGACTTGTGTGAGGTTTGAACCATATGAGCAATGAAAATTTTTATACCTAAGTCCATGGGATCATCAAAATGCACTTCTCCCCCATATTAACTAAGTACCTCCCCCTATCACCATGCATCATTTTGCATTGCATTATCCATTCCTCCCCCTTGCTAATGGCATCACTTGCTTGCTTTTAGGGTACATTTCTCCCCCTTTGTCATCAAACACCTAAAAGCTTCATAACCACTAGCAACAAGGATCATTAGTAGCAAAAGAAATTCACTAGTGATAGATTGTTATACCAACTAGATTAGGCATGTCTCCCATTGTTTGAACAAGCTCCCCCTTTTTCAAAGCTTGTGGCACCTCCTATCTTGACATCCATTGTAATACCAATTGTGATTTGTAGGGGTAGTGTTCAAAAGAAATTGAATTCATGGAGATAGCTCTAGGTGACTAGCCATGCCTCCCTATATCATGTATCTCTTTAACCTTTGGGAGTTATGGCTTGGTCTTCTTCCCTTGTCCGATCTTTCTTGATCCATTGATACCAAATGTAAGGTTAATTGCAATGTGTATTATCTTGATATCGAAGGATTGAGTGTATTACCATATGGACAAAAAGGAGTGTGACTACAACAAATATCACTTTGAAAGCATGTTAGTCACAAAAACACAAGCTATAGAGTTAGCTCCCCCTAAATGTGTGCAATAGTGTTTGAATCACTTAGTCAAATGTATGCACTTGTAATTCACATAATGGGGATCAAACTCTATAACTTGAGAACATGACACCAAATGAATACCAAAAATAGGATTGATACCGATTGTAGACTTTGGTATTTTCTTTCGAAAGAAAAAAAAAATATGTGTCATGGAGAAGCAACAGTTTTTCGCCCATGTAGGTTGCACTAGATAAGAAGTTAGTACCAAAACAACCTACCATATGATATTTCTAGGAAGGCAAACCAATTAAAAGATACCAAAAGTAAATACCAATTGTAATGATAAGATCATGCATTCATAGAGAGGCATTGAGCTACAATGATGCATGAAGGATATCAAATGAATTTGAGATCATCCTTTTACCTTGCTCATTACCTCATATGTAGGGGAGGGGAATTTGGGTCACTAATCTTTAATCCACAACTTGGCTTTCCTTTATCTTTCCATGATGCATCCCTACTTATGCATCCCAAACCTTGTTAAGCCTCCAAATTCCCCGTAGCTTGAAAGCTTACTACCATCTAATGATGGCTTGGCCTCCCTCTAAAACCATGATTCCCCCTTTAATTCTCCCTCATGACTTGATTCACTTAGGTATTTCTCCCTCTTTGGAATCAAATCACTCAAAAGGTCTTCCTTCTAAAGAGGTCTTGCAAAATAATATAGCTCAAAAGAAGATTAGTGGTCTAGGGAGTTAGTTCCATGATTCATGATCCAATTGTATGATATCAATGAAGACATCAATTGAAAACTTCACTATGGAGGATCACAAAATCACGAAACTAGCATGACATGAGCTAAGCTTTCCACAAGTATGTGCACAAAAAGATAATGTGAAAATCAAGTGCACAACTAGATGTTTTCCACAGCTAAGCTTTCCACAAGTATGTCCACAAGGATCATGGGCAGATTTGTTAAAGTCTATCTGTGTTGATGAACCTGATAAGGCCGCAGTGTGTGGTAGCGATGGTTAAGCATTTGAAAGTACTAGCTACATGTCGTAAATATGGTACGCGGCAAGTCTAGTAACTGATCGGCCCGACAAATGGACATACCCCCCCACTCTCACGTAGAGATAGGAATTTTAAATTTATGTTGCAACAACTACGGCTGCAGAGAGGGTCGTGCTCTCTGTAGTCGGGGAGAGTGGCGCTGATCCATGAACAGGAATGAGAAGCAAACGGTTGCTTGGGAGTGACTCGTTAGTGCTCCGAGCATGTGTGTTAGGTTTACCCTTGCAAGGTTGGAAATTCGATTCAGAATCATCCGTTTCTCGCGGATATTGAGACTGCTTGATCCCTTTACCATATAGAGTAAGAAGTGGAACAATTATGATACTTAACCTTGTTGGATGCAATTAAATCCTCTACCATGTTTGTATGGATAGGTGCTTACCTAGACTGGTTAATCCAACTAGAATCTGAAAGCTAAAATTTGAAAGTAAGGATCTACTCTTTGTTGCTTTTCAGCAAAAGAAACTTCAGAGCCTTCACAAGCTTTGCATGTCTAGTTAAAGGGCTATTATATACCCTTAGACGGGTCAGTCTTGCTGAGTATTAGCATACTCAGTCTTGCCTGTGACTTGTTTTCAAGAATGACTTATGAGGAGTCAAACACTAGTATGACTTGGCCTAGTGTGTTACCTCCTGGCTGGTCTATGGAATGGGAACCATCTTCGACCAGCGATGACTTTGCTGAATGATGTCATGTTTGGGCTTATCATGACATCTACCCTACGACGGTTGTATATAATAGAGTTTTACTTCCGCTGCAGAACTTCTTTCTTATACTCTGCTTTTGTGAAAATTCTCTAGTTTCCTTTAGAATAAAACTTGTAAATGCTAGAGCTTCGGCTTACTAGCTTCAAAACTCTGATGTAAATTATACTCCTTATCTATGTGATGTAATTTATTGTGGAATTGTTGTATCTCTGACTCGCCTTCGTGCGGGATGTATACTTGTATTACGGTCCGATATCAAGTAGTTTCATCGGGATATTACCCGACATACCAATGGTTATACCGGCTGAGGTCTATTTAGATGTTTAGTGCACCCAAACTAGTATAATTCAAACTGGTTCTGCCACAAACAGCCACTGACTTGGTTATTTAACCATAGGGAACCCATCTAGGTTTTTACACTTGCTTTTGCCTTTGTCGATTGCATATATCTTCTGTAGTAAGATTCTTCTTTTGTTTTCCAAAGCCAATCCTTCAGCCCCCGAGCATATGCATGAGAAGAGACTCGTGACATTCCGAATGGCGCCGAAGAAATCCAACCGACAGGGATCTACAAAGGAGGTGACGATGGCAGATGGCTGGAGAAAAAGTAAGTTGACAGAATCTGAAATCTAATCTCTTGTGAGTCGGCATCTTCTGCAACCTAGAAGGGTTATTCAGGGGCAAACAACCGAGGGTCATGCGAGGCCTTTCGAGAAGGTCGCAGAAACCGTTCTGTTTAAAGTCTTTGTTGAGCGTGGCCTTGCAATTCCAACTTGTGATTTCTTGCGAGGCCTTCGTTTTCATTGGGGGATTCAACTTCACCATCTGCCCTTGATTCTATTATGCATATAGAAATTTTTATCCATCTATGCGAAACTTTCCTTGGAATTCATCCCCATTTTGATCTTTTCAAGAGTCTCTTCACCTTGAACCCGTTTCCCAATTTAAAAAAAGTTGCTAGAGTAGGGGGTGCCGTTCTACAATTTCGGCCCAGTATGGTTGAGAAGTATATTCCATATACTCTGTGCCGCTAAATTGGAGATTGCAAAGCTGAGTGGTTTTATAATGGAAATCATGCACCAGCTCTCCCAAAGAGGACTCCTGGCCCTCCGCAAAAGTGTTGCAAGTGGTATGCTTGCGGCCAAAATGAGGATCAAGTAAATGAAGTGCTTCAACAAATTGCTGCCCGAAGGAATGAAGGAGTGACTGGGGCGATGATGGTTCTGTCTTGGCTGAGGAGGCAGGATCAACCGTTGCAATGTCGCTGCCACCTTTGGTTTGAATACACTGGCATGTTTGATCCATCTTGATTTTCATCGGAAAGGATCTATCAGGAGGAAGCCATGGTACTCATTCAAAGTCTTTTTGAAGGCGTGAGTGTTATCCCCAAGATCCCGCAGCTGTTTCACATTCGACATTGTTCGGGTCCGATAATGATCTGAAACATTGAGTACTTTTCTGGATTGCCATTGTGCTTGGAAGCTGATTTAGTCTCTATGGTTCACAGAATGACTTGTTGGTCTTTCGGAATGACCCACCACTGCCTGAGGTTTCTCGGCCGAGTCATTTGACACCCAGCACTCATCAGCGGCCACGTGAATATCAACCTGATGTTGATCCAAACATCACAAATACTTTGTCAAATTCTGACTCCGATGATCATGCTACCTGTGCAGAGCTAAAGAAGGGTAAGACGGGAGGTGTCGAGTCTGGTACTTGCTGCGAGTCGCCTGAAGATGTAACACCCTAACTTAATTTTTCCTATTTAATAATAAATTTAATTGGCTTTATTTAATTTCCTAGGATTTAATATGCTTAGTCTTGCATTTAAATTAATTTTCTCTCACAACCAATTAAAATTTTTGTTTAAGTTTATATTTTGTTGTTGCATTCATGCTGGTGCATTGCTCTTTTTGTTTGAGTGTTATGGTTTTGAATTGAAATTTGAATTTGAATTCGAATAGATTTAGTTTGAGTGGTTTGAGTTAGAGAAGGAAAGGAAATAGAAAAGGAGAAAACCAAAACCTAGCCCAAACCTTCTTTCCTCTCCAGCCCGCGGCCCAACACCCGCACATCCGGCCCAGCAGAACCACCCCGCGCCCCTTCCCCCAGGTCTGCTCCCGCTCCACGCGCTCAGCCGCCCAGCGCCCTCTCCCGCAAGGCCCAGCACCGCGGCCCAGCTTTTCCCCCCCAACGCGCGCACGCGCCAACAGCCCAGCAAGCCAGCGCTTCCCCGCACGCTCGCGCCCGGCCCGCTCCACTGCGCGCTTCTGCCTCCCTCCACACCCGAGCCCAGCTCACCCGCACGTCGCGCCCTCAGGCCCAACCCCGCTCAGCCGCTTCGCCCGCGCACTCGCCTCAGCCGCTGCGCTCCCGGGCCCGCACGTCAGCATCTTCCCCTCCCCTTTCCTTTTGCCCTCCAGCGTAACTCCGTGCCCGAGATCACCGGTGAAACCGCCGGGGATTCCCTTCCCCAACCGTGCCCGCGATCCCCGGCTCCTCCTTTTAAACACAACCCGGTCCTCCCTGCTCCCCATCTCGCTCCACTGCAGCCACCTCGAACCCTAGCCGCCGCCTCCCTCCTCACTCTGCAGCGCAGAGGATCTACGCCGCCGCGGCCACATCGCCCCGCCGCACCCCGGACTACCTCAACCCCCGCAGGAGCTCCGCCGTGCTGCCAGGAGACTCCCCGAGCCCGCTACCCTCGGCTCCGACATCTGCAGCGGCCCGTCCCCGAGCACCGCACCTCCCTTGCCGCCGGAGCTCGCCATCGACCCTGCTGGGCTGGTCCATCCTTCGATTCCGAGCTCGGTGAGCATACGTAATCCCTGCCTGTCCTGTTGCGCTAGGTTCTAGGAACCGTAGGCCACCCCTGTGGCCGGACACCGCACGTCGGCGACCACAACCGCGCAGAGCCGCCGCCGTTGCTAAACGCGCCGCCACATACCTCCCCGAGACCAACCTAGGCCCCAGGTATATCACGCATAGCGCGCTCGTGCTCCCCGACCCGAAACCGAGGCCAATTGGGCCCCGGGCCGTCGTTGCAGCCCACGCCGACGAACTCCCGCCATGCGGATCCACTCCTCGCCGTGGCGGGCCCTGTCCAAGCCCGGATCCACCGTCCCGAGTGCCCTGGTGGATTATCCATCCCGCTCTCATGCTCCTGGGCCAAATCGCTGCTCAAATCGAGCCCCGCAGCACCCCTTTCGCCATCTCTGGCGACACAGACGCAGAGCGCCGCCGCACGCCACTGGTTGCGCCACCGCCCGCGCGCCCAGAAGACCTCGGCCGTCTGATCCCGAGTAGACGCGTAAGATTAGAAGCCCATACCCCTTCGTTTTGGACCGTGCGATCGCGATCCAACAGCCCACATCCATGCGTACCACTTCAGCTGGCCTTTTTGCTAAAGGGCCCCCCAGCTTCCCGGAAATGAACCCGCCGTCCACTTAGTTCAAAACTAATTGCGGATAAGTCCTGTTTTTAGCTTTTAACCCCCTGTGTTTTCCAGAATTAGAACCTGCAGTCCAAGCCCTGCAGTTTTGCATGTTAGCCCCTGGATCTATCCTTTAATCCCGATTAGGTCCTCGGTTTTTGCGCAGAAGCCCCTAGAACTCTGTTTTTCTTGCAGTTAAGCCCCTAGAACTTGTTTTAGGCCTAGTTTTCGCATTTTAACTCCGTTTTAGGCGTTCTTTATGTCCACGCGATTGTTGTAATGCACAGAATTGTTCTAGCATAGTTTTGTTTGTTGTTTTCATGTATTGTTGTACTATTTCTTAGTTTTTGGTTATTGCTTGCATGTATGTTTACTGTTGTGCCTTGTTTTTGGCCTTGTGTTCGTGAGTAGATGCTGATCCATCTGAGGAGCCCCAGTACCAGTACCAGGAGCAGCCGTCTTCAGATCAGTTTGAGCAGCAATAGGTGCAGTTTGAGGAAGGCAAGAATAACATGAACAACCTATCACTTTAAATACAATTTTCATTATTACGCTTCCGCATACTTGTATTACGCTTCCGCATGCGGAAGCGTAATACAAGTACGATAACTCTCCGAAGCTGAGCAGGGCGCCACAGGGACGTCGACTAGGAGACGAATGCCTAGAAGTCCTCGTACTCCTGGTAGCTCTGAGTGAACTCCCTCGCCTCGGCAGGAACTGAGCAGCAGTAGAGTATCCCAAGAGGAAAAAGAGTAGAGTAGGCAAGAGTGAGTACACAACTTGTACTCAACAAGTATAACACAAACTATGAGGCTCTAAGGTTAGCTGACTCAACTGCATTAGCTTTTAAGTCTTGGCAAATTTTATTAAAACTAATTACTACAAATTGATGAATTACCATTAACCCAGTTACATAGTAATTAATCAAAATTAATTAAGAACTACTGAGAACCAACTAAACCAAGCCACCCGAGGAAACCTCCCTAACCAAAGGAAGATAACCCCACTAATCAAAAGAAGGATCTGGGCCGCTCATGACCGTGAGCACGGCTTGTATACCAGTTTTACACTCTGCAGAGGTTGCACATCTTTACCCACAAGTCGTGAGCTACGCCAGTTGTTCATCACACTTCCTTAGGTGAGATGGCTAGCAAGCACACTACGAGGCCGTTACAAAGAATCTCGTTGGTAAGGCGTAACCATGAAGAGTTAGATCAGCGACGATGGGGCCCACCTCACGGGGTACAAGCACAAGAGCACAGCTCCAAGCACAGACCAAGCCGGAGGAGCAGGGACCATTGAAGCTTACCACCCTTGCTCCGCAGGTAAGTTACTCCAAACCAAAAAGACCAAATTAATAAGCCAAGACCGTCCCATTCCAGTCTTGTGGTAGCGTTGTTGTCCCAGGTTGTCACTCTATGAACCGGTCCTTATGGAGAGTGGCCAACCAGGCAGTAAGCACCGTGTCGGCCCCCTAAACCATGTTTCTAACAAAACCAATTTTAACGAGACGTGAGACACTCAAGCACAACACAGAGGGCCACTCTCGGAATTAAGTTGAATATAACATTAATCAAATTTATTTAAAAGGACCAAGTGTGTTATAGCGCAGCAACCTAGCACAACTAACCCAAAATGCAACCCAAGGTATATATAAAGGATATAAAGTGGCTAGGAAAGTCCTTATAGGCATACAGTATTAGAATGCAATATGAAATTGTATTTAAAGTGATAGGTTGTTCATGTTATACTTGCCTTCCTCAAACTGCACCTGCTGCTGCTCAAACTGATCTGAAAGACGGCTGCTCCTGGTACTGGTACTGGGGCTCCTCAGATGGATCAGCATCTACTCACGAACACATGGCCAAAAACAAGGCACAACAGTAAACATACATGCAAACAATAACCAAAAACTAAGAAACAGTACAACAATACATGAAAACAGCAAACAAAACTATGCTAGAACTATTCTACGCATTACAACAATCGCGTGGACATAAAGAACGCCTAAAACGGAGTTAAAACGCGAAAACTAGTCCTAAAACAAGTTCTAGGGGCTTAACTGCAAGAAAAACAGAGTTCTAGGGGCTTCTGCGCAAAAACCGAGGACCTAATCGGGATTAAAGGATAGATGCAGGGGCTAACATGCAAAACTGTAGGGCTTGGACCGCGGGTTCTAATTCTGGAAAACACAGGGGGTTAAAAGCTAAAAACAGGACTTATCTGCAATTAGTTTTGAACTAAGTGGACGGCGGGTTCATTTCCGGGAAGCTGGGGGGCTCTTTAGCAAAAAGGCCAGCTGAAGCGGTACGCGTGGATGTGGGCCGTTGGATCGCGATCGCACGGTCCAAAACGAAGGGGTATGGGCTTCTAATCTTACGCGTCTACTCGGGTTCAGACGGCCGAGGTCTTCTGGGCGCGCGGGCGGTGGCGCAACCGGTGGCTCGCGGCGGCGCTCTGCGGCAGGGTCGCTGGAGATGGCGAAAGGGGTGCTGCGGGGCTTGATTTGAGCAGCGATTTGGCCCAGGAGCATGAGAGTGGGATGGATAATCCACCAGGGCACTCGGGACGGTGGATCCGGGCTTGGACAGGGCCCACCACGGCGAGGAGCGGATCCGCATGGTGGGAGTTCGCCGGTGTGGGCTGCAACGACTGCCCAGGGCCCGATTGGCCTCAGTTTCGGGTTGGGGAGCATGAGCGCGCTACGCATGATATACCTGGGGCCTAGGTTGGTCTCGGGGAGGTATGTGGCGGTGCGTTTAGCAACGGCGGCGGCTCTGTGCGGTTGTGGTCGCCGGCGTGCGGTGTCCGGCCACAGGGGTGGCCTACGGTTCCTAGAACCTAGCGCAACAGGACGGGCAGGGGTTACGTGTGCTCTCCGAGCTCGGAATCGAAGGATGGACCGGCGCAGCTGGGTTGGCGGCGAGCTCCGGCGGCAAGGGAGGTGCGGTGCTCGGGGACGGGCCGCTGCATAGGTTGGAGCCGAGGGCAGCGGTCTTGGGGAGTCTCCTGGCAGCACGGCGGAGCTCCTGCGGGGGTTGAGGTGGTCTGGGGTGCGGCGGGGTGATGTGGCTGTGGCGGCGTAGATCCTCTGCTCTGCAGAGCGAGGAGGGCGGCGGCGGCTAGGGTTCGAGGTGGCTGCGGTGGAGTGAGATGGGGAGCAGGGAGGACCGGGGTGGTGTTTAAAGGGAGGAGCTGGGGATCGCGGGCGCGGTTGGGGAAGGGAATCCCCGACGGTTTCGCCGGTGATCTCGGGCACGGAGTTGCACTGGAGGGCGAAAGGAAAGGGGAGGGGAAGGTGCTGACGCGCGGGCCCGGGAGCGCAGCGGCTGAGGCGAGTGCGCGGGCGAAGCGGCTGAGCGTGGTTGGGCCTGAGGGCACGACGTGCGGGCGAGCTGGGCTCGGGCGCGGAGGGAGGCAGGAGCGCGCGGTGGAGCGGGCCGGGCGCGAGCGTGCGGGGAAGCGCTGGCTTGCTGGGCTGTTGGTGCGCGCGCGCGTGGTGGGGAAAAAGCTGGGCCGCGGTGCTGGGCCTTGCGGGAGAGGGCGCTGGGCGGCTGAGCGCGTGGAGCGGAAGCAGACCTGGGAGAAGGGGCGCGGGGTGATTCTTCTTGGCCGGATGTGCGGGTGTTGGGCCGCGGGCTGGAGAGGGAAGAAGGTTTGGGCTGGGTTTTGGTTTTCTCCTTTTCTATTTCCTTTCCTTCTCTAACTCAAACCACTCAAACTAAATCTATTCGAATTCAAATTCAAATTTGAATTCAAAACCCTAACACTCAAACAAAAAGAGCAATGCACCAGCATGAATGCAACAACAAAATTTAAACTTAGACAAAATTTTAATTGCTTGTGAGAGAAAATTAATTTAAATGCAAGACTAAGCATATTAAATCTTAGGAAATTAAATAAAGCCAATTAAATTTATTATTAAATAGGAAAAATTAAGTTAGGGTGTTACATAGATGAAATTATGGCATCTCCTCCTCCTTGTCAATATAATCATGATGAAGATCTTGAATAGGCTCCACAGCTGACGCTAGGAAACTTGAAAAAGTTTCAGGCAGATATGTGCGAATGCTCCAGGTTTGCTGTGGTGAGTACTGAATTGAGTACTTCTCTTCTTTTATATGTCGTGAACTTGAAGCTGATTGTAAACTGTTGTTCAGCAAATGGGCAATCGCTCATATTTGAAGTCACAGAAGCTAAAGGAGACGGCTGCAGATCATCAAAAGATCAGTTCGCTCGAGAAGGAGAATGCCATCCTAAAAAAGGATAAGGCAGCCCTCGAGCAAAAAGTAAAAATGTTAAAGGAAGAAATTCACATGAATCGAGGTAACTTCCTGTAATATCTTGTTGCCTGTCTTATAGGTAAGTCGCCGATTTGTTGATATCTATTTGAATCAACAGATGGGACTGAAGACCATAAGAAGGCCATGGAGAATCTCCAGAAAAAACTGTTGGAGCTCCAAACTGCCACCCAAGCTGTTGTCGACTTGATTGATCCTGTTGAAGGCTCTGCTTCAAGCAACAGTTTGGTAGAAAAGCTGTGGGCAGCTCCGCAGAAAACTGTAGGATACTTGGTCAAGAATTCCATAAATTTTGTAGCACATGTCCTGGGGCTCGTCAAGTCCTACTGGCCTTCATCTCAAATAGCTCTTCTTGGAGATGGCATGGCTGTCACATGTGATGAGGACTAGTTTGCCAAATATGTTGAGGAGGCTGAGCCTGTAGCCGATAAAATCGTAAAGATGTTAGAGCAATAGGATGCTTTTGTATCTTGTGAACATTTCTGTTCACCATGTAAATATGACATGTTTTATGCGAGTTGTGTTGTATCCTACTCATTCGAGAAACCTTGCCATTGATTTAGTAAGAAGGAATCACAAAGTAGTTTTTTGGTGTACCAACTCGTAAAAGATAGAGAACTTGTCTCTAGGGCTGTGGGGAACATGTCTCTTAGCCCAACTACTCGATAGGTCGTGCCTTTGACCTTGCGTTAGCAAAGAAAGGTTGGTTGTCGGAGTAGTTTTTGGAGTAACGACTCTTGAAGAAGGTAGAGAACTTGTCTCTAGGGCTACATAGAGCATGTCTCTTAGCCCAACTACTCGATAGGCCGTTCCTTTGACCTTGTGTTAGCATAGAAAGGTTGGTACTCGAAGTAGTTACTGGACGAACAACTCCTAGAGAAGCTGGAGAACTTGTCTCTAGGGCTGCGGAGAGCATGTCTCTTAGCCCAACTACTTGATAGTCCATGCCTTTGACCTTGCGTTAGCAGAGAAAGGTTGGTACTCGATGTAGTTACTGGAGTAACGACTCCTGGAGAAGATAGAGAATTTGTCTCTAGGGCCGCGGAGAGCATGTATCTTAGCCCAACTACTCGATGGGCCGTGCCTTTGACTTTGACCGAACAAAGAAAGGTTGGTATTCGAAGTAGTTATTGGAGTAACAACTCCTGGGGAAGGTAGAGAACTTGTCTCTAGGGTCACGGAGAGCATGCTCTTAGCCCAACTACTCGATAGGCTGTGCCTTTGACCTTGCGTTAGCAAAGTAAGGTTGGT
Source organism: Panicum virgatum (assembly GCF_016808335.1). Lineage (NCBI taxonomy): Eukaryota > Viridiplantae > Streptophyta > Magnoliopsida > Poales > Poaceae > Panicum > Panicum virgatum. The sequence continues at coordinate 24,983,098 of NC_053141.1, read as the reverse complement.
AGTCGAAGTAGTTACTAGAGTGACGACTCCTGAAGAAGGTAGAGAACTTGCCACTAGGGTCGCGGAGAGCATGTCTCTTAGCCCAACTACTCGATAGGCCGTGCCTTTTACTTTGACTGAACAAAGAAAGGTTGGTAGTTGAAGTAGTTACTGTAATCGAAGCTGGTAGATGTCCTTGATCTGAATTCCGAATTATAATGAGCCAAAAACTGAGTTTCTTTATTGATATTCAAATCAAGAGGATGCCTAATAATAACTCAAGGATAGAACTTCCATAGATGCTCGATATTCCATGAATTAGGTACTTCCAGTCCATCGAGGTAGATCAATCAATAGGATCCAGTTCTTGTGACTTTGGTAACAATGAAAGGTCCTTCCCATCGAGAATTGAGTTTATACAGGCCCGTTTCATCTTGAATGCTGCGGAGAACCATATCTCCCACATTGAAAGACCTTGTCTAGATGTTGCAATCATGATATCGTCACATATGTTGAAGATATCGAGTAGATCATATTAAAGCATTGCATCTCATCTCATCGAGTGAGTCCAGCTCCAATTGGCGACTCCCATCTGCTTCTGCTGTATCATATATCTCTAGTCGAGGTGACTTCCACATGATGTCTACTGGCAGTATTGCTTCGGAGCCATATACTAGGAAAAAAGGGAGTTTATCCAGTAGCCTTGCTGGGTTGAGTGCGTAGCCCCTAGATTACCATTGGTAGTTCTGCAAGCCATTTGCCTCCCTTTTTGCTTCTGGAATCGAAGATCCGCTTCTTTAGTCCATCAGTTATTAATCCATTGATGCGCTCCACTTGGCCATTAGCTCTTGGATGCACGAGTTCTCACAGTAATCCCAGAATTCTTGTGAAGTGAAGTTTGATCCTAGATCAGTTATAATGGTATTGGGGAATCCAAATCTTTGGAGGATTTCACTGATGAACTCTACTGCTCGATCTGATGAAATTTTCGTAATCGGCTTGACTTCAATCTATTTAGTGAACTTGTCGACTGCCACTAATATATGTGTAAAACCTCTTGGCGCCGTGGGGAGTGGTCCAATCATATCCAAACTCCAGCATGCGAACGGCTAACATGGAGGTATGGTGATAAGATTATGTGCAGGCAAGTGATTTTGTTTGGCAAAGTACTAACATCCTGGACATCGTCTAATGAGCGCTTCTGCATCTGATAAAGCTGTCCGCCAATAAAATCCTAATCTGAAGACTTTATCCTAGCCTAACTACTCGACATACCCATGCCTTTGACCGTACATAGCAGGGAAAGGTAGTACTCGAAGTAGTTCCTAGAGATAAGACTTCGAAGTAAAAGACAGAGAACATGTCTCTGTGGTGTCAGAGAGCATAGCTCCTAGCCTAACTACTCGATAAATCCATGCCTTTGACCCTACATAGCAGAGAAAGGTGGTACTCAAAGTAGTAGTTGGAGTTATTTGATTGGATGCCGCTTGGACTGCTGACCACTGTTTGATATAATAGGGAGTAATTCAGGAAATATCTTTTTTCATTAATAATAAGCAAAACAGAAAACCTTCCAAACATCGAATCAAGGATAAAACTTTCATAGATGCTCGATATTCCATGAATTGGGCACTTCCTAACCATCTGGATAAATGAGTCTATAAGATCCTGGTCTTATAACTTTGGAAACGATGAAGGGTCCTTCCCATCTGGAATTTAATTTGTGTAATCCTGTTTCATCTTGGATTCGGCGAAGAACCATATCCTCAACATTAGAAGAACTTCTTGGATGTTGCAGTCATGATGGCGGCGCATAGTCTAAAGATATCGAGCAGATCATAGTAAAGCATTGCATCTCATCTCATCGAGTGTTGACGCTCGCTAACGCCTCATATCAAGCGTCACTTTGAGCCTAAAATCATGAGAATAAAGTCCCATACCTGCTTATGTTATCCAGAAAGAGCCAATTCCACGTTTCCTCTTAGAAATATTGCTATATTAGAATTTGGGCAGAAATGCAGTTAAAACAGGCTTCAAACGTGAAGATATAAACCCGACCATCAGAGCAAGCTATCAGCTCTTGCATAAGCATATAAAAGATGAGCGTCAACACTAGTGGTAGGAGTTATTGCTAACAAATTTCACAAAGTGTTGGTGTACATTTGTGTGCAGGTTGCTTATGCTAGGAAATGAGAGGAGGATGCAACCCAAAAGCAAGGCGACAAGCCGTGGATCTGAGGCAACAACTTCTCGATGAATCAAACGTGTTCTGGAGGATCTATGGGCCCACCAGACCTACCAAACTGACTCAAGAAAAGCCATGAACCATATACATTACATGAGGGCCCACCTAGTAGCCTTCAGACCAAGAACCAGGCTGAACGGGCTCAGCCCATGGCCGGCCGACCATCATGGTCTGCCGACCATGTGGTTGCATCCCACGGGCCCCACCGACTCTTAGCTCACACATGGCATCTTGAGGTTGGCCCTTCATGGAGGTTTGGCTCAATTCCCGGGCAAGAGGCTGGTGGTTCCCCCTATATATATGAGGGGAGGGGGCTCAAATGAAGACACATACCACACCATCAACAATTCACTCTTCTCTTGAGTTCTCACTAGTGAGAGTTTTCTTAGAGAGTTTAGGGGTAGAAGTACTCAAGAGGGGCACCGGTAACGACGCTCTTCTCCAGCTTGTACCTCTATGAGAGTGAGGGAGAGTCGGGGGAAGTGTCGGGTTTGTCGGAACTCTTCTCTGCTTGTACCTCGATGGATGCTTATTCGGTTGTAAGTGTTTGAGACTTTCTTATTTAGAATTAGAGTTTAGTTGCAAGTTATTTCTCCTGCCTTATATTAGTTGAGTATATGCTTAGAGTAGCATTTGATCCTTGCTTAAGACTCCGAATAGAGAAGGATAATCTTGATCAGGGTTAGGATTAGTACGGGATAGCGTAGACGTGGTGTCTAGGCTAGACTTTACCACTCAGTTGTCGATAGTCCCAAAATTTGTTGAGGTAGCCGGCAGGTGGTGACAGCCCTGTTCGAGCCCTAGTAACCCTTCATGTTCGGATATTGGATAGAGCATTATTACTGGAGCTACTGGCTTGTATAAGCCAGTCGAAACCGGTAGCTCAAAGTATAAAGGAGAAGTGTCTCTCCCTCTAAATATAGATTCTAAATCTTAGGAAGTCCTCTCTATCCTATCCCTCCTAGACCAGTGTGTGTCCTTGGATGAGCCTGAACCCGTAGATAGTGTACTCATGTTCCTCAGTGGATAAGATACCATGAATACTCCTGGGTGAAAGCTACATCGGTATCCATATGCTTGCGGATTTTATTTGTGATGTCACAAAGTACCAACATCGAGCGAATCCAGTTCCAGTTGTCGAGTTCCATCAGCTTCGACTTGATCATACATTTCTAATCGAGGCGATTTCCACATGATATCAGCCGGTAGGATTGCTTCAGATCTGTAGACTAGGAAAAAAGGTGTCTGGCCAGTAGTTTTGCTTGGCTATGTATGCAGCCCCTAAACTATGAGTGGTAGCTCTGTAAGCCATTTTCCTCCTTTTTTACTGGTCTTGTCAAATATCTGCTTTTTGAGCCCGTCAGTGATCATTCCATTGATGCGCTCCACTTGGCCATTGGCTCTTGGATGTGCAACTGATACATATTTGACATCAATGCAGGAGTTCTCTTAGTAATCACAAAAAAATTGTGATGTAAAGTTTGAGCCCAAATCTGTTATAATGGTATTGGGAAATCCAAATCTGTGAAGAATTTCGCTAATGAATTCCATGGCATGATCTGATGACACCTTTGTAATTGGTTTAACTTCAATCCACTTGGTAAACTTGTCGACTACTATGAGAATACATTTGAATCCCCTGGTGCTATTGGAAGTGGTCCAATCATGTCCATGCTCCAGCAGGCGAACGGCCAAGATGGAGGTATTGTGATGAGGTTATGAGCAGGAAAGGGATTCTGCTTAGCAAAGTATTGGCATCCTAGGCATCGTCGTACTAGTGCTTCGGCGTCTGATACAGCTGTAGGCCAATAGAATCCTGATCTGAAGACTTTCCCAACTAGACTGCGTGATGCTGCATGATTGCCGCAAGTTCCCTCATGAGCTTCTTGTAGGATGTCTTTACCGTCTTCGGTTGTGACACATTTCATAAGGACTTCTAATCCTGCTCCCCGCTTGTATAACTTGTCATCAATGAGGATATAATTTTTGTTGTGTCGCATGATTCGTGTAGCTTCAGCATCTTCTTTCCTGATACTAGGAGGGACTACTTGTTCCCTGATGTAGTAGATGAAGGATACTCTCCAGTCAACTTCCATCATCATTACCTCTCGACTAGTTTCGGAAGGAACTGAGTCGATGTTCATTTGTGTAGAAATGACAATGGAAGGATGATGCCGTTCATGAACAAAGATTCCCGGGGGGACTTCCGCTCGATCAAAACCCAGGTTTGACAAGACATCGGGTGCTACGTTATTGTCACGAATGACATGATGGATCTCTAGTCCTGAAAACTTGTTCTCGAGCTTTTTGATTTCTACAACACGTCCATGGTTTCTTTGTTGATATCCACTCCTTATTAACTTGCTGGATGACAAGGAGAGAGTCACCGTAGACGAGTAGTCACTTGATGCCAAGTGAGATGGCTAGTTGAAGGCCATGCTTGCCGTTGCGGCTGCCCGCAGCTCCGTCGCTCACCACTTGCACTCCACTCGCTCGCAGCTCGCCACTTGCACCTCCACCTACCATCGCGAGCGCTGCTGTCTGGGCGCGCAGCCTACCATGAATGCACAAAGCTAGAGCATGAGGTTTTCATCCTCAAGCAGCTTCCATTTTTGATGAGGAGCGCCTACGAGGGAGCGGAAGGCAGCACCGGGGGTGAAGCAAAAGAGGCGATGAGATCTTGATCTTCCAGGCTTCTAAGAGCATGGATAATAGCAGCGCCAGCTGTCGGCTGGGATGCAGGCCGTTATGGTGGCGGGCCCCGACTAGCACAGCCAGTGGCAATGAACACAGAACCTCTTCACCGGCTTTAGCAGGTGCATGGCGAGACACCCGCCCCTTCTCTCTCATCGTCCATGTAGATTCTCAGCCAGCTATGCACCATCCATAATACTTGCTCTAAGCAGCACGAGCAAGCGGCCGGAAACAAGGAGCAGAAGCAAAATCAATTGTGCAGACCCAAAGAAACGATAGGAAAAGGAACAAACAAATCACCACTGATAGCAAAAAGAGCAAGCAGCAGAGGGCGCTCGGAAGTTTGCAAAGGATGACAAAAGCGATGGGAAAAATAAAAGAGAAGCAGGCAAAATTTATGGTGACCGAACAGCAGCGCAAAGGAGACGCTGAGGTGCAACATACGGACGGCACCAAGGCAGCAAGCATGGCATGTGGCACCGGGGACCTTGTGTTGACGACCATTATTTTCTATTTTGACCGTCAACTTCTCTGGAATAAATTGAGCTTTGCACCATGTACCATACATATTTTACTTATCTCTAACAAATTCCACAAGTTTTGGTGGTTTGAGAAGCTTTGCTGGATTATGCTCAGAATATGCAAGAAACAACATTACATGGAACACCTACAAAGATGGTGAAACATGGATATAAGATGACACCATTATAAACATTGTCAAATGCCAAATTTGACATTGCCATGTTGAAGAGCTCGTCAAGATGAACGAATTGGATATTTGGTTCACCCAATTCGGAGTACGGACGCAAAAGTTATGCAAATTACAACTTTCGGACTCGCGTTGTGTAGAGGCTGCAGGCCGGCCGGCCCGACACCTTTGCCAAGCACATCATTCCTTGCCAAAAGACCACTAGGGACCCTCTAATGGACCCCCATGCACTGGATATACAAGCAAATACAAAAGATATGACCGAAAGGCCTAGTACATGGATTAAAGGACCCATCTGTAGCACTTACCGAGATCTTTTGGCCCGTAGCACCACTATAGACTTCATGCACCCTTTGATTAAGATGTCGTTTAAACTGAGGTCCGAGATGTGCCAACTCCAGGCTGGCCGGCCTAGGGGAGGCCGTCCGGCCTACAAATTTCAGCGTTGAAGCCAAGCAACCCACACCGACCTCCAGGTGTGATCAGGAGCGTCCAGATTTGGCGGAGATCCCAGGCCGGCCAGCCTAGGGGAGGCCGGCCGGCCAGCCTAGGGGAGGCCGGCCGGCCTCACTTTGTTACGCCATGTGCCCATCTTTTGCATGGAAGCTAAGTGGCCGACCTACTTGCGTAAAGTGCATGAGCTAGCTTCAGCACCGCCTTGGAAGAGCTATAAAAGGACACCCACACCTCCAATCCAACACACACCAAGGAGTTCTCTCTTCTCTCTTTTACTTTCTAGAGTAGGTTAGGTAGTTGGGAGTTAGAGTCGAGTTGAGCTTGTCTCGGGATTTCGGAGTCGTCATCGGAAGTCGGGTATAGCTCTTGTATCTTTTCCTTTGATATTTATCAATATAGTTATCTTCTCTATCTTTTCGAGTCAGCTTTACTTTCCGCATTTATTTATCTTCTCAAGTTATCTTGCTTGAGTGCGGAAGTAATTCCTCTAGCTTAGGCTTTGTATGTTTCTTGTTTATCAGGATCTTACCTAACGGGTTTTCTCGCCCGGACTAGGGAACTCAAGTTAGGTCCCTAGGTTGAGGGGGATTTCTCTTGTCGCGACAAGAGAAATCCTAACACCGAGTAGTGTTAGCTAGAAAGTGTGTTCCACCCCACATAATAGTTGTGGTAGGCGGTAGGTGGTGACATCCCTGTCCGTCCCTTGCATTCCACCATGTTTGGGTGCTTTCATAGCAGTAGTGCCGACTGCCGTTGGACTCACTTCTCACCCCAGTCTGAGTCCTTCCCTAACGCTGCCGAAGTAGGCTCTACGTTCCTGATAACTAGTTAGAAACAAGGTTTCGTCTAGAGAGGCTAGCTCGAGAGTTTAGAAGTGTTTTAGGAGTCTTTCTCGCTCGTTGACCTCCCAGCTGCTTACCTCTCTAAGGATTAGAGTCTCCTGTGTCAGATGGTCATCGTTGGACATTATCTTATCTATCATATCAGGCTTACCCCCACTAAGTTAGTCGGTTGATATCTCTAGTAAAGTTTGTCATTCGATTCTTCGATACTCTTTATCCATAGTGCTTCCCTGAGAAAAATTACGATACCCTGGAATACTCCGAGGTGAAGTGATACAGTGGTGATTCTGTGCGGTTGCGAAATCTATATTCTATTGGGCATAAGAAACACCAACAAGCATTTCTGGCACCATTTCCGGGGAAGCAATTGGCTAAAGATATCGTCGAATAGTCTGATAAAATTTACTGATTTATCACCACTAATTTTAGCTGGATTACCATTGCTCTCGGTGTCTTTGTGATTTCTGCAGAGCAGTGCAGGACCAGTTTCGATCTACCATATCACTTCAACCCAGATCCAGAAGAATTGCGTGATTTTTTTGACGCATAGTCATCCCACTAGAAGAAATTTTCTTAGGATCAAGTTTTGACAACACCAGCTTCAATACCCATGGCTCAGAAGACACTCCATCAATTCTTAGCCCCGTCCAATAGCCATATCCCTACTGGACTGACCAATGACCAAGGCACTGATCCAAGCAAGTCCCTTCTGCGGAAGGCATCAGAGGATGCCAACGCTCATCTTTAGAATTTTCTGGAAGTGAGCAGCATAATCAACCAAAAAGGCACTATGATGAATAATACTCATCTTCGACTGTTCCCGTTCTCTTTGCTTGGGAAAGCAAAGATGTAGTTCTACACCTACAAGGAAGGATTTGACACTTGGGATATGTGCTCCAATGCTTTTCTGGTCATTTACTTTCCTGTGGGTGTTGGCGTTTCTTAGCGCAATCACTAGGAATGGTTAATCCTTAGCGACAGCGCCATAAATGCCTATTGGCAGTCCTTAGTGCAATCACTAGAAATGAGGGCGCCGGACCCATCCTAGCAACTGCACCCAAGGGGTGCCACTCTCGTGGTATAATCAATACGATTACAGATGGATCTGCAAGCGCATGGATATACCGTTGTAGCATTTCACCCGGAGAGTAAGGGTATCGTCATTTATTTGTGTCCCAAAGGACGGCAGTGGCAAAGGTATTGTACTCAACATTAACCAGGACATTGTGCCTCAAGCAATAGGCAGTACTCTTACAGGAGTAAGTACAGATAAAGAATAAGCAAGGGTAATGTGACACAGCACACATCCACACTCCAAGAGGAAGGAATAAAGGAGAGAAACTATAAAACAAAGGACTATTCTATCCTACGTCAAGTCAGCTGGAGCTTAGGCTAGGTTAGGTGTCCTAGTGCTTCTATCCAAAGCTGGGACGTTAGATCATGGTTAGGACTGCAGGTGCCAGGAAAATGGTATAGCGGGGAGAAGGTCCCGCACTGGATAACGTCCAGTTCTGTTATATCTTTGCATGAACTCCTACACCGAACCTGAATGTCGGGGAGTACACTAAACGCAACACAGCTGTTACGCCGGACGGACAGGGCTGTCACCACCTGCCGTCTACCCCAGTCACACCGTGGAGCACGGTCATATCCGAAGGATCCCGCATACCTGAGCACCACGCTCATGTATGAAGTCACTACTCTAGTGCCCCCAGATCTCCCACCCTTCGGATGGACGAGTAAAACACTAGAACAAGCCCGAAAGCACAACGAACCTCTATCTGTACCCGGATCATCTGGCCTAACCAAGACCATAGCATAACTTATGAATGAACTAAGCATGGATTGATAAACTATCAAGATAGCAAAGCAACCATGGCAAAACTCTATATTATGAATAGAAGTCTGACAAGTCAGATACAAAGCCATACCAGGAGCCGAGGATTGCTCAACGACTCCGAGGACGACTTGCTCGCTAAAGAGAACTAGCCTAGCTCCACTACCTAGCTAAGGGAGCAAGAGAGGGGAGAGCCTTCTTGGAGAGAATGGAATGAAGTGTGTGTGTGTGTGTGTGTGTGTTGAGAGGGGGCCCTATTTATACTAGTGGAGGTCGGTTCCCACCAAATGCACGTATGGAAGGTGATCAGGAGACTTGGGGGCAACTCCTCCTCGAAATGCACCTGGACGGGAGGCCGGCCAGGTTCGGCCGACCCAGGGGGTCGGGCGGCCCCACCTGGCCGCCTCTCGTCCTTATCCTTCTCTGGCAGGCTGACATGTGGGCCCTGATGTCTTTCCTTGTATGCATTATGCGTGGCGCGCCCGTTTGCTCTGCCAGATGGGCCCTCTTTGTAAGTGGGTGACGCCCGATGTGATATTCTGCGTAATTGTATGGCGTCTGCTACGTGTTTTCGTCTTATTCCGCTCTTGCTCATCTGAAATGTACAAAACTCAAAAATAACTGTGGAGCGAGGTTAGTGATACAAATATGTGAGTAAGACATGTAGTTTTCCTTTATTATTGAGTATAGTTGACGGGTGAAAATGGCACTTAAGCACCGTCAACAGTGGGCAAAACCAACACCCTTCGGAACAAGATTTCTTGTTTTGAACAACTCCAGCATGAGACAGTCCCAGAAGCCTGGAAACGCCTTTAGGAATACATTGCAGCATGCCCACAGCATAGCATGGAAGAATGGCTTATCATTCAAAACTTCTTCCATAGCTTGAACCAGCGATCGCAAGATCACATTAACACAACAGCGGGAGGAGCATTTTTGTCTCTCAATGTTGCAGGGGCTAGAGCGCTCATCGACAAGGTTGCTTCCAACCAGAGTTGGAAGGCTGGTCGGAAGGCTGATAGGCAGCCGGCCCATGCAAAAGGAATACATGAAATCGACAGTGTCGATAGGCTGGTAGCCAAGATGGATCTTCTCATGAAAAAACTAGAATCTCCACACCGGGAGGTTAACTAGACTGAGTCTCGGATGACATGTGAGAAATGCGGCAATACTGGACACTCGAGCAAATCTTGCCCGTTCACTCAAGAGGACGAGAACTCCATTGGGAACAACACTCCCAATGACTCAGACTGCCGTCCTCGGCAAGGTTGGAATTCTAAACCCAACCTCCCCTTCGGCCAACAGTAAGGTAACAATTTTAATAACAGTTTTCAGCCCTCGCTTAAACACTTCATGTACAGCCAAAAACAAATGAATGTCAACATTAGTAAGAAATTTCTTGCTAATGATAAAATTCTTGAGTTTTTGGCTATGCAACTAGAGGGGTTTAACGCTATTATTAAAAATCAGTTGAGTTTCAATAAATTAATAGAAACAAAAGTAACTTAGCTGGCCTCATCCTGCCATAACCATAACACAAGGGAGCTACCCGAGCAATCAGAAGTGAACTTGAAAGAAAGTGTGAATGCGGTAATTGTGCGGGCAAGGCAATTCGCACAGAAACCACCTCTTATGCAGGATGTAGGAACACGGCGGAAGACCATAACCGCTAGGAATACTGATGCTGAAGACAGGGTGCTAGAGGAGGCCAAAGAATCCAACACCATTGCTACCAAGGAAGACCCCGTGGAACCCCCTAGAACTTCATGGGACTGTCACAATACAACTGCCTTACCTTTTCTAGAGCGGAGAAGGAAGCCGGTGGCCGACGAGCAATTCGGCAAGTTTGTCGAGGTAATTAAGAAACTTTATGGCAACATACCACTTCTTGATACTATGCAGGTTCCCACATACGCCAAGTATCTCAAGGATATCCTTGGCAACAAGAGGGTCCTGCCAACCACCGAGGTCGTGCAGCTTATGGGTGAGCATAGCACAGCTATACTCAACCCTCTCTTGGAGAAGAAGAAGAAACCAGGATGCCCCACCATCATATGTTCCATCGGAGCTCAACAATTTAAGCACGGTCTTTGTGTCATGCCAAAGGTAGTTTATGATAAACTTAACCATCATGCGCTTGCTCCTACTGCCATATGTTTGCAGCTGGAGGACCAATCGATTCATTATCCTGTGGGGATTGCCGAGAATATTCCGGTGAAAATACGGAGTTTCTTTATCCCCATTGATTTTGTCATTCTCGACTTGGAAGTCGACACCAAGACCCCTCTCATATTGGGAGGGCCATTATTGAGTATGACAAATGCATACATTGATGCGAGAGTTGGAGTAATCCAACTCAACATCAATGGGTAGAAGGAGAGATTCAGTTTCAGACTGAAGGACAAACAATGCTCACAGATCAAAAGTTTCAACATGAAGGAATCCGTGAAAGAGCTGGAGAAGCCATATAACCCATCCAACTATAGCCTCATCAAATTTGTGGAGAATCTTCGAACTCAGAAGGAGATCAAGGTGTATAACCAACAGAACACAAAGCAGAATATCCAACGTAAGAAATTTCTAGAATTTGGGAAGAAAGAGATCAAAGTAACTCTGCCTATGGCAGAAGAAAGCGTCATCACCAACGTCTCCATCAGGTGACAACGACCGAACCCAAGGTATGGATAGTCTCGCTCAGGACGAAAAACTCGAGCCCTTGCCATGAGGTACGTGGTAGTTATCCATTCCTGCATTTGCATATAGGATAGTTTATCATCTTGCATAGTTTTCCCTTTGACATCATTCCATGTTTAAATTTTCGCAAATGCATTCTTTTCATTTTACACTGCATACAAAAAAATCAGCCAAGATGGCAAACTTACTTAGCTTCATTCAAGCTTAGGGGAGGTGCCATTGTATCCAGGTAAGTCATCCAACCTGTCCTTTCATCTTGTGTCCTAGAAAAAAATAGTTAGTTTGAGTCATTCAAAAAAAGAATAAAATAAAATAAAAAAACAAAATAAATAAATAAAACACAAAAAAACATGTTTCATGCTTTGAATAAAACTCCCAACACATATGTGTGGAAATCCGTGCAAGCTCTTATCATGGAGATGATGAATAGTTGCTCTGACCATGCTTTGCAAGTACCTCGTATACAACTTTTTACTCTCCTAGTACTTGAAATATTAGCTCATGGAAATATCACTAAAATCTGGTTGTGTGGGAGCATGAGCTTGCTTTCCAAGTCTAAGTTGTTGTGAGATTTGAGATAGCCCGAACCAGAATAAAACTGCATGCTCTAGTAGGGAACCTCTCAGAATTTCTTTAATTGAAACATGGTAAAGTTTTTCCCTTTGGTTTACATGTCCTACCTAGAGCCATGATGTTTTATCATATGAACCAATATAAGCTATCTTGAGTTATTTTGAGCTTTGCCGAATGGTGAGTCCATTCGAGGAAGGTACTTGTCATCTACCGATCTTTCTCCTTTGCTACCCATTGTTTTGCTAGCCTCAAAATATCTGGCATGTCAATTACCTTCTCCGGGTATTGATATCCACCTTCGTCAGGCAATTCCCCTCACAACAAAACCAAAAATCTCCACAATGAGCCTATCCATCTCAAAAGGTCTATCCAAGCAATGCTCCCTTCCAATAACTCTATCATTATGGAGTATGAGTTATCTTCTTTAAAAAAAACTAGAGAAGAAGCAATGAAAAAAAAAGACAAGACCCATACCTCCACTCAAGAGAGTTGAAATAAGGAGCTCAAATAAAAAGACCAAAAATTTTCTAAATGTGAGTCCATTTCCTCCCTCTCCCCTGAATATTTAACCTTCCATAAGATCGGGGTTTGATCAAGTACCGACCTCTTGCGAACTGCTCTTCGGCTTGGCAACACAAGTAACCAAGGTACGCTACACTCTTCTTACCTGAAACTCCACATATTAGCCTTAGAGTAGGAAGAAGATGGTCAAAATTTCCGACCATGCTGAGGATCATACACCTTGAGCGACTTGAGAATACCATTGGGGAATCTTAAACCACTTTTGAAAAAACTTGCAAAACTCCGAGATAGGAACCTAAACAGGAGTAGGAAATATTCCGGTAAAGGTTGTTCAGTCTCTCAACCGCCCAAGACGAGGAATGAAATGCGTGTAAGCCCCGTCTCCAGAAACCAAGGTATGAACCAACTTATTCAAAGTACATATGGGTTACAGTAATATGTTGTGCATAAGGTTTCTGCAAGGTATGAGCATTGATGCAACTCCTGATGCACTGAGCCTCAGCTTTAGCTTTGCTCGAGGACGAGCAAAAGTTTAAGCTTGGGGGTGTTGACGGCCATTATTTCCCATTTTGACTGTCAACTTCTCAGGAATAAATTGAGCTTTGCACCATGTACCATACGTATTTTACTTATCTCTAACAAATTCCACAAGTTTTGGTGGTTTGAGATGCTTTGTAGGATTATGCTTAGAATATGCGAGAAACAACATTAAATGGAGCATCTACAAAGATGGTGAAACAAGGATATAAGATGACACCATTATAAACATTGTGAAATGCCAAATTTGACATTTCTACGTTGAAGAGCTCGTCGAGATGGTCGAATTGGACATTTGGTTCACCCAATTCGGAGTTTGGACGCAAAAGTTATGAAAATTACAAGTTTTGGATTCGAATTGTGCAGAGGCTGCGGCTGGCCGGCCTCACCTAGGCCGGCCGGCCCGACACCTTTTCCAAGCACATCATTCCTTGCCACAAGACCACTAGGGACCCTCCAATGGACCCCTATGCACTGGATATATAGGCAAATACAAAAGATATGACCGAAAGGCCTAGCATATGGATTAAAGGACACATCTACGGCACTTACCGAGATCTTTTGGCCAGGAGCACCACTATGGACTTCATGCACCCTTTGATCAAGATGTTGGTGAAATGGAGGGCCAAGATATGCCCGTGTTGCCGCCTGTTGAGTGCGTGTTGTTTGGGTTGTTTTGTGCGAGTAGTATATCAAGGGTTGGCCCTGTAGGGTATTGTTTGTTTCTTAGCGCTAGATTAGTGCCTAATGTGTTCCGTGAGCTCTTTGTTCTACGGGTTGTAAATAAATTTTTATTCTCTTCTTAATACAATGATGCACAGTTCTCCTGCATATTTGAGAAAAAAATGTACCTATTCTGTTTTCCTTTTTTGCTAAACTCCATACACAGTAGCTTTTCATAAAGCAAAATCATATCGTACAAATGAAAAAGGTAGAATATATATGCATAAAACAAAAGCACTGTCCCCTACAGGGACCTGGTTTGTTGAACTAATAACCCGTCACAAATAAAATAAAATAAAAATGAAAGAAAGGTATTCTTGGTCCAACTCAAAAGAAGCAAAGAGGCTGAGTATATATACTCTTGCACTATATTTGTTGAGACAATCGCAAATCAAGTAAATACTCTACTTTGTTGAGACAATCGCAAACCAAGCCAACAGTGATGCAAAACACGGCTGTCCAAAAATTCGATGCGTGCTGTCCACGTTCGGGAGCTGCACTGCCGGCGAGCTGCTTATGAGATGCCCCGCCTTCTCCGGTGAGCCGTCCCAGCCAGTAAGCTTTCCCTCTGTAACGCAGCATAACCCCGCCGGTGAGCTGCGATGTTACATCAGCTATTGGCTGGCGCAAGCCTCCCATACCAAGCAGAAACGTGCGAGGTGAGAACGTTGATCTGCAACAGCAAAGGCAAGTGCAGAGGGGATGGGCACGGTGAATAGAGTAAATGGATTAATGGAGGGGATCCAACAATGTCAGATTGAGATGATGCAGCGAGAAAAAGCACCCCGGATTGATCGCTTGCTTAATCACACACAGTACTATATACTGTATGGATGAGAAGCTAACTAGCAAACAACAAAAGGTGCGTGAGAATCAAATATACTAGATTTTTGTATTCTTGACGATCAATTCCAGTGGTACATATAACAAGATGCAAGCGTATATTAGTACAATCGATTGATGATTGGAATGACAAAGCAAGCAACAACGAATACTAATATAATAAACCAACAGGTTTCTTGCAAGAAATCGATCTATCAATGCAATAAATTAATTAAATCAGGCCGGAGAGGAAGTCTGTGTCGTTGTCGAGTCTCTGCATCGGCTCCGGCTGCAGCGCCAGCTCGACGTTGATGCCTCCCTCGCCGCCGTGGCCCGGGTAGAGGTACACCCATCGAACTTGTTGCCGTCGCTGCGCACGCGCTCGGTCCTGCCAAATCCGAAGTCCACGTCATACCCCTGGGAGCCTGGGGAGCTCCCAACGGCGACGCAATTGGGCCCGGCGTCGCTGTAGTGGAAGAGCTTGGCCGCGGCCTCGTACTCCTACAGCCTCCGCATCGTGCTCGTCGATGGCCTCCTACAGCAGGCTCGCCGGGAGCTCGGGATTTTACCTTCATGAGGCAGCGCAAGCCGACGCCACACGCCACGTACCTCACGAGAGGAGAGACACGCGGCACGACTCGGCGGTGCAGAAGCGGTGAAAGGGCACGCAGCATGCACGCACGCGTTGGGTAAAGCACCAGGCGAAGAAATTGGCACCAGGATAAGCAACCTAACTGTAATGAAGGCTCTGACTGTGCAACGCGAACCGCGAGATGAGGATCGAACGGGCCGCAGATTTCCTGCCTACTTAGCCAGGCTGCGCGGCCGCTGAGCCCGCCGCGAATTATCTACGATGATGGACCGACTGTCGGTGTCAGTTGGCGGCATTCACCACGGGAACAGCAGCAGCTCGTCGCTTGGCCGGCACCCGGCAGCTCTTCTGAAAAGATCAGATACGGTGGCACAGGCGTGATTTCCGTCCGTAGCAGGCCCATTTACACCGAGTCGCGGTGCAAGCGTCGTGCGTGGCGTCCCGATTGCGCGCTCCAGTGAAGCGTCAGGCGCCAGCCGGACAGCGGGCTCCCCTTACCTTGCACGCATCGCTTTCATTCCGTTCCGCCCCATGCAAAGTGGGCGCGAGAGATTCCGCACCACCACCGACAACCCTTCCCGCTCACCGCTTCAGGCCCCGCTCCCCGAATGGTTTGGGCCATGCGATAGTGACGATCGCCCAGGATGGATCCTCCCATGGGACCAGGCGTGCCCCGCCGGTCACAGCCAGACGTCGTCCTCTCGGCTGGACCTTTCCGCGCTGGTCTCTAGCGACGGATTATATGGCCGGAGACAACGGGACACCGTGGGAATGGAGGATTGGAGCGGCCAATGATGATTGATGGATTGGATCGTTGGATAGAGGGTAGGTCGCGCGTAGGCGTCACTGATTGTGCCGAGCTAATCCGGGTTTTGCACCACTTTGGTTGTTAGTTTAGGTGCCAAAAACGTAGCGGCGTCCAGGCAGCAAAAAACTCCGCAGCTAGTTGCAACCACAGGGCACTGAACGAACGTTCAGCTGTGGCTATTCTTGTTGTGTGATAGACTTATGGGTTCATGGTCATCTTAGGTAGTGTTTGGTTGGAGAACGAGATAAGATAGAATGGACCCATTCCAGATTTTAGGTATGAGATGACTCTGCATATATATGTGCTTGGTTAGAGAATTGAAAAGTTCTATTTTACATTTGGTTGGAGGGACGAGCTAGAAATGTGATGTGATCCGTTAGCTGTCGTCGCTATGGGGCCCACTTGTCAGCAAGACCAACCCCCTTCCCTTCCGCGTGCTGCATCTGCTGTTGCCTCTGCCTTGTATCCGCCCGTGCCACTGATCTGTATCCACTGCTGCTCCTGCCTTACATCAGCTACCACCTCGACCAGCCACCACTATATACCACAGCCTAAAAATCCCGATAGATGTGGGTCGCAAAATAGAAGATCGGCGACGAGCAGTCGGTCAGTAAGGTTTTGTAATAATCCCTTAATCGGCAAATCAAGGTTAACCGACCAATCTTCAGTCGGTATATGTCATATAGTGTTGAACTATCAATCGGTAATACCGGGGACTAGGCCTATTTTCCTGCTCACACGCTCTACGCCAAACCCTATTCGCTCTATCTCCGCTGCCACTGCTCGCAATCTTCCGCAAATCTCATCCACACCACCATTGCGCCCTCGATTCGTCTCTCTAATTTTTTGCACGCGCTCAGCTCCTCCCAAATCTTAGAGCCTGATTGGTTGGCTGAATTCAGTTCGACCAGGCCCATGGGATGCGATGACCACTTGATTGGTTCTCTGGATGCTTTGATGGGCCTGGCCTCCGCATGCAAAAGGCGCTCGGCCGGGAATCCTATACACCTATCAAAAGATTTTTGCTTCCCAGCTTCTACAGTTTGAGATTCAAGCAACACCTACTAGCCATCTAATTTTTTACTCTACCACCGTATTGTCTCCTTTGACCGCCCCTCCCTCGTCTTTCTTTCTAGCCACCCGTCGCGCGTCGCCTGCCCGGTCGGCGGTCGCCCCTGCTCCCTCAGCCGCGAGCCGTAGCCTGCGCCCTTGCTTTTCCGTACCTCTTTGCCTGCTTGCCGCATCTCCGGTCCTGCTTCATGCCGCCGCTCCACGCCTTGCTTGCTGTATGTGCTTCACCCCCTGCTTCCTGCCACCGCGCGCCGCCGCCTCCACCCTTGTTTCCCGGCGCCGCCGACGAAGAAGATGAATTGAAAAAAATATTAATCTAATCTAAGTTTTCGTAAATATTGAATCTATTATCTTAAGATGTTGAAATTGTTTATAAAAAATCTTGAAAGTAGTATTTTTCAACAAGTTGATGCATATATTTCGAAAAAATGTTAAATCTACTGTTTCTAATTGTTGATTGATTTTTTCATAGAATGTTGAATTTAATTTTTTGAATTGTTGAATTCACGTCTATTATTAATGAGATTTTAGTGGGTTTTATAAATATATGATTTATCCACCTTCCGATGTATAGGAGCCCCCGTGCTCGGCAGCCGGGGGCTGCTAGGGTTCACACGGGTGACCTCAGCAGACTTGTCACCCACTCCAGAATTTTTACCTCAAAAAAAAAAAAAACCCACTCCAGAATTTATGTTTTTAGGCCTAAACAGGGTCAACAAATTGACTTTGCCCCGGAATAATTTTTAATTGTTCTAGCAATACAAAAAGTTTGTTTGGAAACAAAAAATTTTTGTTCCGTAATAAAAAAAAGTTATTAGGCCTTGTGTGATGGTTTTGACAGCCAGTAGCCCGAGCGACTCCTAACATTTGCCGGACAGCCTGGCTTGCAAGATGCGAAAAGTTTTGACGTTTCCACCGAGCCTGGCTCGAGCGGTGCAATTGGTGCGCGCGTGCAAGACTAAAACAGCTGCTTTGCGTCGTTATGTAGGCATGCAAACACATTCTCTGTATAGCCATGCCGCATATGTAGATAACCAAACAAAGAGCAGTCCCATGGCCTCAGTCTGGCCATGGCAGTCCCTCCATTATCAGTTCGACGCCTGCCTACGCGGCCATCGCATGGCAACGACCTCGCCGTGCTGCTGCTACTGCTGCTGCGGGCGTCAAGAGCCGTAAGGCGCTCTCATCTCCGACCTCGAGAGCGCAACCGCCGTCATGAGCGCGCCGCCGTCGCGGGCCAACCTGCCGACCCGGAAGAGATTGCCCTTTTTTTTTTGAGAAACCGGTGTTGACGTTAATTTGGTCAACACACCGGTGTGCTAGCACGTGCGGATCGCAAACGATCTTTACCAGCGGGCTTCAGACGGCGACCGGTCAGACCGGCCGCTCCAACCGGTCAGACCGGTTGAAGGCAGAAACACGCAAAACCTAGGACTTCGAGCTCGGGAGGGACCCCGTCGGAGCTTGAAGAACAAGGATTGTCTTGAGGTCGGCAGGCCACTCGAGACGCCCTTGAACGCTGTGGAGACGAACAAAGAACAACAAAGGGGTTGGAAAAGATTAGAGTTTGAGAGATTGAGTAAAGAGAATAATTTTGATACGATTGTGGTTAGAAACCCTCAATCGGCCGCAGCCTTTATATTTATAGGCCGGGGAGGACGTACCCCTTCAAAATCAGGTTACAATTGGACTCTTAACACAAATCTCTAACCCTACTCGGATTACAGGCCCAGACCGGTCTGACCGGTCGGCCCAACCGGTCAGACCGGTCGGCCTCGGTTATTGCCAATTTTGGCCTCCAACATATGCCCCCTTGACTTTTTGGTGAGCTATGCAAGCCAAAAAGCAAGTACCTAAATATGTTCTAATAATACAGAATTACAAATGAAGCACTGGCCTAAAATAATGCTAAGGGCGATATCCAAATACCCGCCCTCTTCATCTTTAAACGTCTTGCCAAACACTTGGGTAGTATTTCTTCAAGTATCTTCTATTCAACACCCTGGGTAGATGTTCTCCTTGCAGTGTCTCCACCATAGAAGAATTTTCGAAGATAACCTCGATAATCTTGTATGGACTTTCCCAAGCCGGCAACCACTTGCCAAACTTATTACTCTTTGTCCCAAGAGGCAGAATTGTCTTCCAAACCAGCTCACCAACTTAAAAAGATTTAGACCTTACCTTCTTTTTGTAAGCTCTAGCCAACCGAAACTTGTCTCTCTCAATTTCTTTTAAAACTTGCAACCGCTTGTCGCTTACTTCATCAATGTTATCCATCATCAAGTTATGATAATCAACAGCGAAATGGTCATTTTGTTTAGCCAATCTATAAGCGTCCATATTTACCTCAACGGGTAAAACGGCCTCTTGACTATAAACAAGCTCAAAAGGAGTAACTTTAGTAGCAACATGTCTAGATATGCGATGAGCCCATAATGCTTCAAATGAAACCTCATGCCACCTCCTAGGATTCTCTTCTATCTTTTTCTTAATAAGCCTTATCAAAATTGACTCGGCCTGACCATTGGCTTGAGCATAATATGGAGATGGATTGTGTATCTTAACTTTGTAAGATTCGGCAAATTCTCGTACCTCCTTTGAAATAAATGACGAACCTTGATCCATTGTCAACGTTTGAGGAATGCCGAATCTATGAATAATAGGCTCCGTAATGAACTCAATTACCTCTCTATGTGCCATATTCTTCAAAGGTATTGCTTCGGTCCATTTAGTAAAATAATATATTGCTACCAACACGAAGCGATGCCCCTTTGAAGAAGGAGGATTAATTTGACCAATAAAATCCAAGCCCCATCCTCTGAATGGCCAAGGCATAATAATAGGATGCAACAACACAGTAGGCACCAACTGAATATCACCAAACTGCTGATATTCTTCACATCCTTTATAATATCTAAAGCAATCCGAAATCATACTTGGCCCATAAAAACCGGCTCTCCTAAGCAACCACTTCATTTTAGGAGCCGATTGATGTGTACCACAGATGCCTTCATGCACTTCTTCCATAGCAACACGGGCGATATCATCTATAGTTCGACGATAAAGCTCATCGTCAATCAAAATATATTTAAATGCTAAATGCCGAATGTTTCTCTCTGCATCACGACCAGGATCATTCAAATATGCTATGATAGGCACCCTCTAATCTTGCACTTCGGCTTCAACCTTGTAAATTTTTCGGCCAAACTGCTGCTCAAACCGCCCTCAGCGGTTAGACCGGTCTCTGGACTGGTTCATCTAGAACCAGTGACTCGGCTTTAATTCGCATCGGCTTTCTAATGTTAAAGTATTTCTTCGTAACATTATAGCCAGATGCTTGTTGAGGCAGAGCATTAGCCTTTTCATTCTCTTCCCTTAGAATATGTCGAATTACGAATTCATCAAAGCAAGAGATAATATCAAGGCATTTGTCAAGATATGTATTTAAAGCCCTATTGTAACATTGGCATATCTTGGATACTTGCTGCACCACCAGAAATGAATCTCTAAAGGCTTCAACATGCCTCATGCCCATGGATTGCAAAAACTCCAAGCCAAATAGAAGTGCTTCATATTCAATTTGATTGTTCGTGTAAAATTCTTCCAATCGGTTCGATAACTCAAAAATAGCACCACTTGGAGAGATAAGAACATTACCAATGCCAACTCCTCTCCCATTATCACAAACCGATCCATCAAAATACAACTTCCATGGTGTACAAGTAACATAACCGACTTCCAAATCATGCTCATCATTAATCCGATGTTCAACAATAAAGTCCACTACAATTTGGCCCTTTATGGATTTCAAAGATTCATAGGCCAAATCATACTCCACAAGTGCATAATCCCATTTGCCGATTCTCCCACTTAAAATCGGCTTTTGCAACATATGCTTAATAACATTGGCTTGACAAGTAACTATACATGTACTAGATAACAAATAATGTCTCAACTTGGTACAAGCATAGTATAAAGATAAGCACAATTTCTCAATAAATGTATACCTTGTTTCTGTATCAATAAGCCGTCGGCTCAAATAAGTGATAATGTACTCCTTTGCTTCGGTCTCTTGAGTCAAAACAGCACCAATAATTTTATCTTCTGCAGCCACATAAAGCCTGAAAGGAACCCCTCTCCTAGGCGCCTTAAGCACCGGTGGCGAAGACAGATAATTCTTAATCTTCTCAAATGATTCTTGCTGTTCTGCCCCCAAGTAAATTCGGCTTCATCTTTTAACTGAAGAGTAGGAGTAAAAGAATCAATCTTCCCGGACAAGTTAAATATAAATCTTCTCAAGTAATTCACCTTGCCCAAGAATTTCTGCAAATCTTTCTTACAAGTTGGAGCTTCAACAAGCTTCATGGCTTCAACTTGCTTTGGATCAATCTCTATGCTTTTCTCATGAATAATAAAGCCCAAGAACTTCCCAGCCGATACTCCAAAATCATATTTGAGTGGATTAATCTTCAAACCATACCGATGCATTCTCTCAAGAGCCAACCTTAAATCAGCCAAATGATTTCCCAAACCGGCCGATTTAATCACAATATCATCAATATAGACCTCCAATATAACACCAAGCAAATCATGAAAGATCAAATTCATGGCCCTTTGATAAGTAGCACCAGCATTTTTTCAAACCAAAAGTCATAACAACCCACTCAAACAAACCGATAAATCACGGACATCTAAAGGCCATTTTAGACTTATCCTCTTCGGCCACAAATATTTGATTGTAACCAGCATTACCATCAAGAAAACTAATAACACGATGTCCAGAAATTTCATTGATCAACATATCAGCAATAGGTATAGGATATTTATCTTTAGGAGTAGCTTTATTAAGATTTCTAAAATCAATGCACATTCTAATCTTGCCTGAATCTTTCTTCTCAACGGGCACAATATTAGAGATCCACTCCGCATATCGACAAGACCGAATAAATCCAACTTCCAACAAGCGATTAATTTCTTCTTTAATTCGATCATTCATAGCAGGATTAAATCGCCTAGCAAGTTGTTTATAAGGTCTAAAACCGGCCTTAATCGGCAGCCGATGTTCAAATAAAATCATGACTCAAACCAAGCATCTCATAATAACTCCATGCAAAGCAATCCACATACTCTTTTAACAACTTTATTAAGTCGGCTTTATATTCAGCCGATACATTTGTATTTACAAAAGTCGGCCTAGGAATACTACCATCTCCAATATCTATCTTTTCCAAAGGATTGGCCGACGTAAACCCCTGACCTAACTTGTCCATATCTTTAATATCCTCAATGGCCTCGCACATATCGTTCATCTGCGACCCATAGTGATCAATCCTCTCCATCAACCAGTCTGCATCATACCGGTCTGACCAGTTAGACTGACTGGTCTGACCGGTCAGCTCTGCATGCTGATCTGATGATCGGTCTGGACATCCGGTCTGACCGGTCTCGCCTGAGTTGCTTGCTGCACTCATTTTATTTGCAATAATGCAGCCGATTCTCCATCGGTCTTAGAGTAGCAGGCATGAACCCATCCTTGGTGCAACTGATCAACTCGAAATCAGACAGATCTAATGCCGATAAGCATTTGATGTCATCATGCACACCAAGAGTGTTGGAATCGGTGGTTGCAATGTAGGATGAAGTGTCACCATGGACTACTTCAATCTCATCGCCGATCCACTGAATAAGAATTTGATGCAAGGTAGAAGGCACACATTGATTGGCATGAATCCAATCACGCCCAAGTATCAAGCTGAAATTACCTTGCACCTTAGAGACGAAAAAGGTTGTTGCTAGCATCTTGCTCCCCACAGTCAACTCCATGGAAGCCACCCTTTTAGCACCAATAGGGTCACCTCCACCCACGCCGCTGACCGTCATAGTCGTCTTGATTAGCTCTTCGTCGGTCCATATTTACAATTGCCCCTCCATCCACAAGCATACGGGAAATCGGCCTTCCATTGATATGACCCCTCATGTAAAGGGCTTTCAAGTGATTGTCCGATTCCTTTGGCTTCTGGAATACGGCCTCGTGTGGCCCGAAATCCAGAAGAGCCGCTTCCTCCTCCTTCGAAACAGCGTAGTACTCTTCAGAGAAATGCACAATTTTATCTACATGTTGCTATGCGCTGGAGAAGCCTCGTAATCCACTAGTTCCTCTTCACCCAAAAGCTGCAGGAACTACTGGAATTTCATCACGCGAAGCCGAAGTAACTGCTTCGGCTTTCTGCTCAACAACAGGCTAGACCGGTCTGACCGGTTGCTCCTAACGGTCAGACTAGTCATCTGCATCGGTCAGACCGGTCACCTGAGGCGGTTCGACCGGTCCTGCTGACTGCACAGTGGGCTTGGCTCGCCACTCTTTGCCCTGAGGAACAATCAGCCAGTACTTTGTTGAAGTGCTTGTATCTGAGCTTCTCGGCCTCTTGCTCCTTCTATTCTTGACGCCTCAAGCGCTGTAACCTCCTCTTTTGTGAGTGGCTTAAACCCGGAGGACACTACCTAGGTTGATGGTACTTGCTCGCCGAGCCGCTGCTACTGGCCTTATGATAATTGGCCAACACACGCTTCTGGGAATCAGTTTGAGCCGACTTACCAAACACCATCGGCTTCTTTCCAACATCTTTAATGACCACATTCACGTCACCGACTTTCACAATCTCGTCGGCAGTGGTCTTCCTAGAATCAACTTGCATGGGTGGAACCTCACCCTCCTTCTGCTTGATGCGATATTCTTGCCTTGGAGGATGAGATTGGGCTGATCTCTGCTGAGACCGGTCTGACCGGTGCAGCATGCTGCTGCTGACCAGATTGGTGTGGACCCAATCGGTCATGTACCGATGTTCTGGAGCCTTCCCCTTGATAATGTGGAGGATATGGCACAGGAAAGCACTGCATCCAGACTCCTTCGTGTTCCCACACCGGATTTGTAGCATTTGATGCCGAAGGCATCCATGGCATAGTAGCATATACCCTTTGAGGTGGGAACATAGTGACAACATCACCTCTGTGTTTGTTGGATCCTTCCCTCATTGGAGAACCACCTCGACGCGGGGGTGACCAAGACCTCTTTTTTAGAGGCCGGTCTTGTTGAACAGCCTTCGTGTACTTGTTCAGAAGCTGACCAAAGATTGGTTTCTGAGCAACAATCTTCCCTTGGATCTTTGGCTCATTCTGCTTCCAAGTACCCTCTTCCGGGCGCTTGGGCTTGAAAGTTCTTGGTCGGCCCTGGGGCTGACCAGTCTGATTGGTCGACGAAACCGATCTGACCGGTCGGTCCTGGTCAGCAGGCCGACTTGCAGTGGCAAAAGAACTTTCTTGCCCACCGGGCACTTTAGCTTTGATAGTAATTTTTATCAGCTCCTTGCCATCAGGAGCCTTTTCCAGAATCACTCCCAGGCCAGAATCTTGTCATTGACATTCTTCGTCCTTGTTTCACCAATCACCACATTCTTGCCCTCCGCTCCTTCGGCTTGTTCTGGCCGAATCAGCACCTTGGCATTACTCAAATCAAAAGTATGTGTATTGGTGTGGACAGGGAATGGTGTCTTATCAACTTTTATCTCAGGAAAAATCAATCGTCCTTCATTCATGGCCAATTGAACCTGGCGACGGAATACATTACAATCATTAGTCGCATGAGAATGAGAATTATGAAATTTACAATAAGCTCACCGTTTTAACTCCTCAAGCCGTGGTATAACATGAGTAATCTTTATATGCCCTAAATACAATAATTCATCAAATATACGATCACATTTAGAAACATCAAAGGTAAATTTCATCTCTTATTTTCGATTCTTTTGAACCGGCTTAAGCGATGCACATGAAGAAGGTTTGGCCGCCGATGGCCAAACGAACTCAGCAATATAAACTTCTTTATCCTCATCGCTTGATGAATCAGAATCATACTCAACAACATGAGTATTTGAATGATGAGGTTTATATGCATCTTTAGAATTTTTAAACTTAGTCTCTTGGCTCATAGCTCAAAGTTGCAAACCATTAATAGAATAATAAACAAGACATTCGAGTTTCTCCTTAAGATGTGAACGTAAACCACCAAGAGCAATTTTGGCTAAATCCTTTTCAGGAATAGTCAAGTTGAAGCATCAGTTTTTAATATCATTAAATCTTTTGAAATAGTCTGAGACTGATTCATCTCGGCCTTGTCTAACCGATGTCAAATCTGTTATTTTCGCCTCATTATCCCCATTGTAGAAATGATCATGGAATTTTTGCGCTAATTCGTTCCAAGATTGGATTGAATTCGGGGGTAAAGACGCAAACCAAGAAAAAGTTGTTCCAGTTAAAGATAACGAAAACAATCAAACTCGCAAAGAATTACTGGAACTAGCCTCACCAAGCTGAGCCACATATTGACTTATATGTTCCCAAGTTGAATGATTATCATCCCCACTAAATTTAATAAAATCTGGAATCCTCCACCCTAAAGGGTAAGGGACTAAATCGAAAGCATCGGGATACGGTCACTGATATAAGCGGCTTTTACTAGGAGCTAACCCTAGCTGACTCAGCTCGCTTCTAAAAAGTTGGCTCAGATCCTCCTTTATTTTAATTAGATCGGCCTTATAACTCTCAGCATTCGATGTTTGAGCACCAGAACTTAGACGATTCACTGCAGGAGCAGTATCGCTCATCATCTGTACGACATTGTGAGTACTATTTTTAGTCAAATCGTCCCAAACATCTTGTGGCATAGCTGGTGGAAAAGGTGGCTCGCTATATGATTTGGTGGTATATGGCAGAACAAAGCCCTCCAATTCATTAGTTCGGCCAGTAGCAGCCGAACTCGAAATTGGCGTGAGCGCGGGAGTGGACGTCGAGGCCAGCACCATGGCGCCGGTCTGACTGGTCTGAGGGACCGGTCTGACCGGGCCTGCCATCGAGGCAGCGGTCTGACCGGTCGATGCGACCGGTCCGACCGGTTCGGCCGCGGTTGGCTGAACGGTGCCTGGTGGTGGTGACTGCCCAGCGAAATAATTCGGTGGCATACTATACTGTACATTATCATTAGAAGTAGGCACAGCCGAATTCTAAGCAATATCCTTTGTGGAATAAGCAGTATCTATGAATTTGCCCTCTTCAATCTTCTCATGCATCTCAAATATGAGATTCTGCGTGAGAATTTGCGACTTCTCAAATTTATCCACAAACTCCCTCAAGAAGTGAACAAGAGGGTCTTTGGGAGTACTTACATCGATGGGAGGAGAAGTCGATGTTGTAGTGGAAGGAGCAAGCGGTGTAGCAGATTGGGTCCCCGGCATGACACACTTTTCCTTCTCGATCACACCTTGCCGGGTCTTCCTGTAACATGCAAGCATCTTCGCCCTGATCTCCTCGTTCTGCCACTTCAAATCAGCTTCAAACTTCTAGCGCTACTCCTCAGATAAATCTTCATAAGTGACATTTGTAGCATTCAACGGATCTACCTTGGATGCATCTCCTAATTCACCTGTCATTGTAACCGATGTAGATTGCTTCTTCTTCCCAGCGGAGTCGCCAAATAGTATGTTGACGCTAATCTGGTCAACACACCGGTGCGCTAGCACACGCGGATCGCAAACAATCTTCACCAGCAGACTTCAGACGATGACCGGTCAGACCGGCCGCTCCAACCGGTCAGACTGGTTGAAGGTAGAAACACGCAAAACCTAGGACCTCGAGCTCGGGAGGGACCCTGTCGGAGCTTGAAGAACTAGGGTTGTCTTGAGGTTGGCAGGCCACTCGAGATGCCCTTGAACGCCGTAGAGACGAACAAAGAATAGCAAAGGGGTTGGAAAAGATTAGGGTTTGAGAGATTGAGTAAAGAGAATAATTTTGATACGATTGTGGTTAGAAACCCTCAATCGGCCGCAACCTTTATATTTATAGGCCGGGGAGGACGTACCCCTTCCAAATCGGGTTACAATAGGACTCTTAACACAAAACCCTAACCCTACTCGGATTACAGGCCCAGACCGGTCTGACCGGTCGGCCCAACCGGTCAGACCGGTCAGCCTCGGTTATTGCCAATTTTGGCCTCCACAACCGGGAATATATATTACATAAACTTTTTAATGTTTACATTAAATCTTACAAAGACCCTCTCAAAGAAAATGAAACTACAACCCAGGATTTGCAAGATCAAGGTCCTCCCGGTTGAACTCGTCGCCGGCTATCGGAGCAACCTGCAGCATGAAGCCGATCCCCTTCCGGACGATAACTCTTCACAATTTTTCGATGCCACCATGAGTTGCATATCGAGTGCATCGACATGCTGTAAGATCGATGAACGCCCTAGCTGAAGAAGATGGCCGCCGACCATCACATCGCCAGTAAAACAAGGAATCTGGCACCTCAAAGGCCACCAGCAGCCTTGACTCACCGGAGAAAGATACAACCCGAAGGGAAGCAAAACCACCAAGTGGGAACCAAACCCAACCCGGTTTCTGTACGAATTGGTAATCAAACCTTTCAAAATTTCTCCACATATGTATCACTGTGTTTTGGATTACAGATCCAGCACTGTCGCTGGCACCATGGGCACCAACAGCACCAAGAAAAACACGAGGAAATCCAACATCGACGCAGAAGATAGAAACAATAACATACTCATCCATGTTGAAAACCACGCAAAAGATATGACCATCAAGCAGCTCAGACATCACTAGGACTAGCTCACCAAGACCACAGGCAATACTAGAGAAAATCTGGAAGGGACAAAAGCTTACCGACGAGATCTTCACCGGTAAGAAATCCAAACTTATTCTAGGTAAAACTACTCTATTAGAAGAGGATATGTACACCACCCACCGGATCTGCCCTTCCCCAAGCACATCGGCGCCAGAAAGGCCACCGATGGCGAGGAAAAGCAGCGAATCTGGCGGGAAGTCGAGAAATCGCCAGCGCGTCGCCTCTCTCAACTATTGGGGGAACAGACGCTTTGCCAAACGTAACATTCAGGATGCTGGCATGCCTTCTGCAGGTCACCCTGTTCATGGGCTGGTTTTCACCCTGTTCATGGGCTGGTCTTTTTGGTTTCTAGTTTATTTCCATACCGGCCCAATGGAAATGTGCTGGTCCGAGGCGGGTTGGCTCCACATGGGCTAATAGTTGGTTAAATACTACATCGGTTTGGGCTGGTTTGACTGGTTTCACGAGCTGGCGATTCAATCACAGCATGTTGTGCTGGTCCTCCTGCGGGTCGGATGAGCCTGTTAGACTTATATAGTTACGCTTGTTGCTTCAATACTTCATTTGGCAATAAAAAAACCCGCCAATAAACACTATAAAATGTTTTTCAAGTGGCCAAACTCAGGAATATTAATTTTTTTGAACATCAAGTGGTGAAAATCAAGAATATTAATTGATTGCAATCCCCTATGGCATGGAACGACATGTTCGCCTTAAACTGAAGAGTGTCAAAATAATTAGGGTTTGGAATTTATGTTTTCATTGTAATTTTAATAATTTATTCAGATTTTTACATTTATTTGATAAGTGTACTAAAATAAGTTTTGTTTTTTTAAAAATAGTGCAGTAATTAATTCATGACATTTATTCGAGACGTGATAATTATTGAATTAGTTTTTTGTTTCTTAATGAGACATAATGAGCTGTTATTAATATTACTTCTTAGAAATGCCTTTGCAACATGATGCCTTCGAGCGTTGTGCTATGGCTTGGGCGGCGGTACGTAATCAATTGAAGCGCATTGGTCATTCACTTGATTCCAGCCCGAAGAGCAACTTGGTCTTGTTAGCGGTCGTATTCGTCGTTGGATTAAGAAAGCTTTTCATATATTCTCACTTGGCAAAGAAAATCGTAAGTTTCATCGTGAATTTAGTGTCAAGTTGCATGGTATTGTTGATGATCACGAGTTGGTGGCTCGATATAATGCAAGACACGAAGCTTCGGGGATGGCGGAATATGATTGTTCCGTGTCGAGACTTTGCAAGGCAGTTCAGGAGGCATTGGTCAAAAGATCTCATGATGAGTAGTTTGTATTAGCTAGCTAGCATGTAGTTTAATCTGTATTTTAATTTGGACTTTCTTATTTATCATGTTGTGCAGTTTAAGCATGTTATGTGATGGATTTTCAGACCTTTTATATTTTAATATTTAATTCACAGGAATGGCTTTGCAACATGATGCATGCCTCATTATGTAAATTTTATAGTGTGAAATTTGTGAAATTATTGTAGATCGATGGACCGACAATGGATGTATGGTGACCGGTGCACCATGGCGTGGATTAATGGTCTAAAGTCTTTTCTTGATGCGGCGGAGGCCCACAAGTCATGAAAGGTTTCAAGCTCAAAAAAAAATCATGAAAGGTTTCATGTGCTGTTCATGCCGCCTTTGCAAAAATAACAAGGAATACTGTAACAGACATACTCTACACATCCACATTTATAAAATGTGTTTCATGGATAACTGCACGGGCTGGAGATAAGCGGACTCGAACCGCTGACCAGGTGATTCAGCCACAGTAAGAGCCGCTACCCTCATCTCAGTTATTATTATTTTAAATAAAAACAAAGTCTATGAACAGTAATCATTCTTGAATTCCAAGTTTTTTCTTCGTCTATTTTACTTTGGGGCGAATTCCTAATTGTTTGAATTGTGTAATCTCCCATTATCGAAATTGGTAACCGACTCAAAGCAATTTGATTGTAATTCAATTCAGCAATGATCAGTAGCTGGTCCGAGAGGATGATCATCCACACTGGGACTGAGACACGGCCCAAATTCCTACGGGAGGTAGCAGTGGGGAATTTTCTGCAATGGGCGAAAGCCTGACGGAGCAATGCCGCATAGAGGTGGAAGGCAAAAACGATCTCGATCTGTGATTCTTTAAATAGCCAGAATGATCCATTTCGGTATGGATTCAAAAAAATAGTACCTTTCTTATTTTCTATTTTTTGTTCTTTCTTTTTCCTAAAAGAAAGAATGCTATAAGTAAAAGCAAAGACCTTAATTTTACTTTACAAAAAAAATTATTTCTTTTGTTATTCGAGTCGAAGAAGTGTGAGAATTTTATACCTACCCCAAAACTACCAATCTTTTCATTGACATAGCTTATTTGGCTTCCCAAATTGGGTAAAAATGCAATCCGATCGCCGCAGAAGTAGGAATAATAGCACCAGAGATAATATTGTTTCCATAAAGTAAAGAACCAGAAATAGGCTCATGAATTCCATCAATATCTACTGGAGGAGCAGCAATGAAGGCGATAATAAATACGGAAGTTGCGGTCAATAAGGTAGGGATCATCAAAACACCGAACCATCCGATGTAAAGACAGTTTTCGATGTTAGTTATCCAGTTACAGAAGTGACTCACAGACTTTTACTTTCGCATCTCTTTAAAATTGCAGTCATGGTAAGATCTTGGTTTATTCAAATTGCAAGGACTCCCAAGCACACGCTATAATCAATTCGATCCCCCGGGCCTATTCGAGAATGCCTACGAAAAGGTTGTTTGGATTTACAAAAAGGTTGTTTGAATTTATGAAAAGTTTGCTTTGATTTATGAAAAGTTTGTTTGGATTTACGAAAGGGTTGCTTAAATTTATGAAAAGGTTGTTTAGATATATACATGATTTATTCCTTATTTAAAAATTTGAAAAATGGATTTCTTTATTTCATTAATTTTGGATCCAGAAGAAGTAGTCTTTCTTTGATCCATATATTATTTGATTCATATACTATATATATAAATATAAATATAAATCTTCTATACATCTGAAATAATATCTACCTAAAATTAGATGAGTTGATTTGAAAGTTCGTCCGACCTAAAATCTTGGTTCAACTCCTTGAATACAGGATTCAAGATGTTCCATCTTTGCATTTATTGCGATTATTTCTCAGCTATTATTTGAATTGGGCTTCGGACTCATATTGTTCACACATTGAGAGCGGGAGTTGAACTCTAGGAGGTCAAATCTCCCCTTGTTCCTCAGTAGCTCAGTGGTAGAGTAGTCGGCTGTTAACTAACTGGTTGTAGGTTCGAATCCTACTTTGGGAGATTTGATTCATTCTTTAATATAAGAATAAAGAATTGAATTAAAAGATGGTATAATAATACACTATGATGACAATGCAGCAGTTATCATTGATCAAAAAGGAAATCCAAAAGGAACTCGAGTTTTTGGCGCGATTGCCAAAGAATTGAGAGAATTGAATTTTACGAAAATAGTTTCATTAGCTCCTGAAGTATTATAAACACTAGTAGACGAGATATAGATCAAAGAAAAATTAGTAGATTGTGTATAATCATTAGATTTCGAAATAATTTCAATTTCTTTTTTAATTTTAAAAAGAAAAAATTAAAACATTTTTCTTTAGTAAGATTATTTGTATGCAAAAAAAAGTGCTTTAAAAAACCTCTTTTCCCGCATTTCCAAATTATTACAAAGCTCCAAAAGGTGAATTAGGAATTTATCTAGTAGGAGATGATAGTCTTTTCCCCTTGAGATGGAAAATTCATCCACCTGGTTTTATTAATTTGCAAATTCTTCCTCAGCTAGTTAAAAAAATGAAATTGGCTGATATCATGTCGTGTCAGGTTTCTTTGTTATCGGGATAGGTGAATTCTTTAGGATCCATCCCCCAAAGGAACCGGACATGAGAATTTTTCATCGTCCGGCTCGAGCAAGAGCCACCGGTTCAAGTACAAGATACTATCATTACCGCCTGGACAATTAGATAGCCAACCCGTAATCGCAACGACCCAATTGCAAGAGCGGAGCTCTACCAACTGAGCTATATCCCCCCCCCCCGAGCCAAGTGAACCCTAGCACCCATTCCCATTTTGGGCGGAACAGATCTACTAATTCTTTGATTCCAGTTAGTATGAGGGATCTTGAACTAAGAAATAGACCTAGCGGCTAAAAGAGGATCTTGGTACCAATCCATAATGATCAAAGTCGAATCGTGAGAGGATACAGATGTATCCACAATTCATTTAGAGTTACTTAATAGCCTATTTCTTATACTATATCTCTATCCCGTGTAATTCTCAAGCCGAAAGATGGATGCATATGTTGTGTTTCATTTTGCTGAAAGATACTGAAATTCAAAATTCCTTTTTAGTTCATTTTGTCTAATGTGGATAAGACAAGAGTTTTTGCAGAGATAGATATAGAGGTAGGAATTTGTCGAACGAACCACACTCCTTAGTAGATGTTAGCAGTTCATTGATGAAAAGGGGCTGGGGAAAGCTTGAACCCAAGCGCCTATTCAAATTTGTATTTTGGGTGCAAATTAAATTAGTCTTTGGATACTAATCACGAGAATGTATATTCTTCCTCAATACGCTATTGAGAGGAAAAGCTCTATCAGTTGGAAGTCCGCTTTGAGAGTAAGAGGAGGATGGGAAGAAAAATAAATTGAATGAAATTCGTGGATTTACCACAACCTTGGTAAATTTGCGGGTTCAATTCCTGCTGGGCGAAGATAGAAAATTTTCATTTTAATCTATGGGGTCACAACCAAGGTCGTGGTAAATCCACAAATTTCATTCAATTTATTTTTCTTCCCATCCTCCTCTTACTCTCAAAGCGGACTTCCAACTGATAGAGTTTTTCCTCTCAATAGTGTATTGAGGAAGAATATACATTCTCGCGATTAGTATCCAAAGACTAATTTAATTTGCACCCAAAATACAAATTTGATTCTGAGTACAGAATTGCGAAGCATAATTCTGCTGTAATTTTGAAAACGAACACATAAATACCCATCAAAAGTAAGTAAATATATTCGAAACACATAAAATGTAGTTAATCCTGCAGTAAAAGAGGCTATTATTCCAAAAAAGGGTGAATACAACCAACTATTACTAAGGATTTCATCTTTGGACCAGAAGCAAGCAAGAGGTGGAATACCACAAAGAGAAAGAACCATTCCTGGGGCCTGGCAATTAGTTAACCATAGACATATTTTAGTTAATGGTCGTATACTTGATATACCAAGTTTTCGTTGCAAACCCGGCCAACTCACCAAAGCCCGGAAGTTCCATTTTTTTTGTAGAGGAGAATAAATATGTATCAATTGTTGAATCGGATACAACAATGGGCCGAAAATGCCAAAGGAGCAATAAGAACTACTGCGCTCCCATCATTAATAGAATTCCGGCTAAAAGCATACATGTACTGTAATGCGCTTCCCCATGGGTATCTGGTAGCCACGTATGTAGAGGTATGGAAAT
Organism: Panicum virgatum; assembly: GCF_016808335.1. NCBI lineage: Eukaryota > Viridiplantae > Streptophyta > Magnoliopsida > Poales > Poaceae > Panicum > Panicum virgatum. The sequence goes on along the minus strand of NC_053141.1, from coordinate 24,949,779 downwards.
TTAAGCCAAACAAAATACAGTACAGAGGTTATAACCAATACACAAGCAGGCGTGAGAAATAAAAAGGAATATCGAGAATTCGCGTGGTTAAAGCTGAAGCAGCTACTTTCGAAGTAATAGAATGAAAAGCAATGACTGGAGTGGGGGAGTCAAGAGTCTAAAAGAGGATTCCTCGCTAAACATAAGAATTTTTGGACTATTGGAGCTTTTTCATTTTTCTTTAGATTCGTGAATCTTTTTTGAAAGGTTAAAAGGGGTGGAGTAAATCTGTTTTTATTTTCTTCGAAACTAGTGCCCTCTTCCTCTGCGTGTAGAAAAGGAAGAAATAAATCAATCAAATTATGTGAAGCTTCATAAAGCGCTTCTTTAGGAGAGAGTTCGATCCTAGCTCAGGATGAACGCTGGTGGCATGCTTAACACATGCAAGTCGAACGGGACGTGGTGTTTCCAGTGGCGAGCGGGTGAGTAATGCATAAGAACCTGCCTTGGGAGGGGAACAATAACAGGAAACGGTTGCTAATACCCCGTAGGTTGAGGAGCAAAAGGAGAAATCTGCCCAAGGAGGGGCTCGCGTCTAATTAGCTAGTTGGTGAGGCAATAGCTTATGGGTCCAAAATAGGAATCAACAAGTGTTTCCACAACTATACCCCGGTCAATCCTGTTCCACTTAATCCCCTCCCTTTTTCATGGCCACATATCTTTACGGCTAAGGAGTGAGAAATCTTTCTCCTGTTACACAAATCAAATGTTTCATTTCATCCGGGAAAAGCCACCTCTTTCTCCACAAATAATGTCTTTATCATTTGATCCAGGAGCCTTCCGTTAGATAGGAACAACTTTGCTAAATACTAAGAACTCTCGAATAGAGTATTAGAATGAAAAGACCATTAATTATATAAGTTAGAACCCAGTGTTCTAGCCCATTCCCATTCCTAAATCAATAATTCATAGTGCTTTTGCCTTTCTTGCGTACTCCTGGTGAACCAGTTGCTAGCCATAAGTTTAGGAGGCTTTTTTCTCCAGGTACGGGTACTAAGCCGCTTTTCCATCTCTTCATCTTCATCTACAAAGAATTCTCGACATGAAAACACATAGACAATGAATACATAGATTGAAAGATTATACATATAAGGAAGGTAAGTCAGATTGAATAAAGAAATAGGAATCATTCTTGGTTTTCCAAAATAGCCCAAGCTACCCATTGCATATTGGCTTCTTACGGCTCCTCTATGATCATAAAAAAGGGAAGTATTGTTTCATTTCAGTATTATCCCCTGGGCGTAGATAGAATTAGGTAAGAGAAAATTGATTGGAAATTAAGCCCCAAATTAGACCAAAGCAATTCCGTCTGCTAGAATAAAAAAAGCGCTTCTGAATTGATCTCATCCTTTATATATAATTTTTCTTTGTTCGGTAATAACTTAATATTGGAATAAAATACTCATTATAGCAATTAATAAATGGAAAGAATTGTGTATTAGTTTGGCACATTATGGCAAAAAAAGTTTGATTCAGAGGGAGAAGAAGCGGCAGAAATTAACCCCCTTCTTGAATGGCTACCCTTGACAAAGGGTAGATTTGATCCTTTTTTTCATGGAAATTTTTGATGAGGGGGGGGGGGGGCAGGAGGCAACATCAAATATATATGGGTTACCCTTACTTCACTTTTTTTATTTCACATTTCTCAGTAAAAAAGAGCAAGCCATTGTTTGTGGAGAAAGAGGTGGCTTTTCCCGGATGAAATGAAACATTTAATTTGTGTAATAGGAGAAAGATTCAATTGAAAACTTCCTTATTGTGGGACCTGGCGAAGAGCGAGAGCAAGGAAAGGTTGTGTGTGCAATAGCTATAGCAATAGATCAAATCGAGTAGTTCTTTCGCTTGTCAGCTGAACAAAGGATAGAATATACAAAGCATAGAATATAAAGATTCCTGGGTTATTAGAGCCTTTACCAATTACTAATTGTGCATTGGAAAACAGTGACAATGGATTTCATTACAGGATTGCCCAGATCAGATATATTGACCGGAGTGTTGGACAAATGCCTTAAAGGTGCAGTAGTCTCTGTCAACAATTATTCCAATAATTACATATCCGATTTCCCCTATGGACGAATATGCAAGCATATGTTTCATGCTTGTTTGAGTAATAGCAAGGAGGTGATTTAGCGACTTCTACTATATGTGTAGTATAGTAGGAGTTGCTAAATATCACCTAGATATTTCATAGTAATATTGTGAGTTCAGGGTATGGGGTTAGAAGGGCTATTATCTTAATTGGAGTTTTGGGTATGGAGTTATATGGTTCCAATGAACCTGGATTAGATTTGGAAAGATTGATTAATCAATCATACCCTGCAACATTGGCCCAACAAGTGCTCTCCGAACCAAGCTAGATAGTCTCCAATCACTAGGCTCACCAACCAACCTGGACTTTGATTCTTTCTTACGAAAACCAATACTACAATCCGGATTTCATATTTGCAAACTGATAAGTGCCTTTTAAGGGAAACTCAAGGAGATAACCTAAGAACTGAAGCCAGGAGGTATTCGTGGTCAGCGAAGCGTGAGCGGGCGCTCCGAAGTAAAGGCCAAACACTTCCTAATACTGGGATGTAAAATATATCTCCTCTCACCATCCCCATAGAAGCCTTTCCTAATACTTGGATGCAATACTTGAAAATAGAAACTTTACCAAGGCTGTTTTGCCAGTCTGTCTGTCCCCAATAATTAACTCTCGCTGGCCGCGCCCTTTGCCTTGGGATCAAATTGGTTATTGGGCAGTCAAAATTGTGACAGGAGAAGAATATTATGAAGGGCTAATATTTGTAGTCAAAATGATTGACTACGAATAGATGGCTAAATATCGTCATACAAGAATAACGGATTATATGTTCCTGGGAAGAATAAACATGTTTTCTTCATTTCAGATTCAAAATGAAGAAATTTCGAAAAGGATCCTTCTGATTCTCAAAGAATGAGTGGGGATTGATACCGAGAAAGATTTCTTCTTATTATAAGACGTGATTTGATCCGCCCAATCAAAAAAAATACTTAGTCTCTTAAACAAGACATTCTAAAACTTAGAGAATTCTAGTCATTAGGATTTACCTTCTAATGACTTATGCATTCTGTTATCATTTCCAATTGGGGGATCCCTTAATCCAATTAAAGGAAGATTCTAAATGGATAGATGTTTTGGATTTCCACTGGAGATTGGGAATCGATGGACTTTCCTATTTGGTCAAATACCTAACAAAAAATTCCTATTTTCCTTTCATTAAGGTACGAGGGCTTCTTATTCCACAAGAACGCCTTTGATCTAGTTATACTCTTTGAGTATATTGACAATTCCAAAAAACTGTCCAACCTTTTTTCTAGAGGGCCTAGCTGGTGAGGGAAAGGAAGCTTCTACGTGAAGTTAGCGAGACGGGTGGTGCCATTTATAGAAAAAGATTGACTACAATAGCACTTTATGCACTTCGCTTTTGGCTGTCCACCATATCATGGGAAAGGGAGATCAGGCTTGGCCTTCGCTTTTAATAGTCAATAATTAAAAGCTTTTATCAAGAGAGGAGGATGTAGCTTCAAAATGGGATGATGAAAAAACTTTTTGTCCAAACACTAATTGGTCGTGTATTAGCAGACGATATGGAATAAAATCGCACTATAACAATAAGAATTCCGCGGGCCCTTTCCGCTCTAATCAGATAAAGGGGGGTAAGGACCCGCTAAGTTGATTCAATAGAAGCCCAAAGAGGTGCATATGGTACCCAAATAAGGATAGGATAGATATGTCAAAAGCAGGTCTGATTACACCTATTCCTAATCCTAAATAGAATGTAAGGACGTAGGGATTTCTATGTAAACAGAGTATCCTATTTCCATAGGCTCGAATGACCCCTTCTTGGAAGAATAGGTGAGTGATTCATACACAGCATCCCTTTCTTTTATCGAGGATTCTAGCAATTGATAGAGTCCGACCACAACGACTGAATTAATTATCCTCATCGAGAAACTTAGACTACTAAGTAGAAAAGATTTGAAAATTATGGCAAGGGTCTCCTTTTTTTCTTTCTTTATGCACAATTACTTGATGTTTCGATGTCCATACTAAAGGATTCAGGTCCATAACCACGAGTTCCAGTGCACTAGATCTTGTAGCACTTAGCAACAAGGCCCTATCTCATTAGTATTCCACATAAGAAATCCAATATAGAAACTAATACAATTAGATTAGCTCTTCATAGAAAAACTTGTGGTTTGCGAGCCAAGATAAGACCGGCTCGGGATCATGGGACCCCCTATGCTAACAGGGTTCATTTGTTATGGTCAACAAACAATACGTGCCGCAAGATACATTGGTTAAGGTTGGAATTTGTGCTCTTCATATACCCATATGGCTGGGTATTAATTTTCGGTGATATACTTCTCATCAGTTTTGGTGAGAGATAACGCTCGCTTCCTTTGTCTTACCGCGACTGCTGGCACAGAGTTAGCCAATGCTTGTTCATCAGATACCATCATTGTTTCTTCTCCGAGTAATTAATGAAAAAAAATATTGAGGAATCAAAAGTAGCTCTAGTCTATGGCCAAATGAATGAACCACTGGGAGCTCATATGAGAGTTGGTTTAACTGCCCTAACTATAGCAGAATATTTCCGAGATTGGAGAAAGAAGATCTAAGAGGGACCTATGGAGAATGTGGTCAGAAATCCATAATAAAGTCCGACCACAATGACCGAATTAATTATCCTCATCGAGAAACTTAGACGGAATTTGTCCATTTCATGTTTCGTGGTCTCAAAAAAAGGGCGTGGAAACAGATAGAAACTCTTGAATGGAAATTGAAAAGAAATGTAGCCCCAGTTCCTTCGGAAATGGTAAGATCTTTGGCGCAGGAAGAAGGGGCGACCCATATCATCTTGACTTGGTTCTGCTTCCCCTCTTTTTTTAAGAAACATTATCTCAATTCTTGGGTTGGACAAATTATGGGAGGAGGATCATTTAACTGTAGCAAGAGCGCGAAAAATCGAGCAGTTCTTATTTTGAATCATGGATACAGGATCCTTTACACATAAGACCTATTGCTCATGCCATTTGGGATCCTCATTTTGGTCAACCTGCGGTGGAAGCCTTTACTCGAGGAGGTGCTGACGGTCCAGTAAATATTGCTTATTCTAGGGTTTATCAGTGGTGGTATACAATTGGAATTCCAATTAATTATTGAAGAAATGAAAAAGGGATAAAAGAAAATAAAAATCCAAGTCTTAAATGAAAGGATCCGGTTGGAATCATAAAGTGTGGTATGGAACGCTCTCTTACCGATGCATTTTGACATCCCACAGCTTCAGCAGATCGCTTAGCCCCATTCATCTTTAGCGCAAGGGCGCTCGATCAGTGAGCTATTGCTCACTCTTTAAAGGGTGGCTGCTTCTAGGCAAACCTCCTGGCTGTCTTTGCACCCCACCTCCTTTATCATTGAACGGTCATTTAGAGACCTTAGCTGGTGATATGGGCTATTTCCCTCTCGACGATGAAGCTTATCCCCCATCGTCTCACTGGCCGACCTTGACCCCTGTTTGGGTCATATCTAGTATTTAGAGTTTGCCTCGATTTGGTACCGCTCATGCAGCCCGCACCGAAACAGTGCTTTACCCCTAGATGTCCAGTCAACTGCTATGCCTCAACGCATTTCGGGGAGAACCAGCTAGCTCTGGGTTCGAGTGGCATTTCACCCCTAACCGCCCACTCAATGCTAGGCGTAATGAGGATAAGGGCCTCCAAAAAACTTCTTTTCGTTCTATTAACTTTAAGGATTTCTTTCTCCTCCTTCGTATTAAACTTTTTGATTTTTGCCAATAAATAACGAGCTACAAAAGGATTCATTTTTTTTGTGTCACAGCTGATTACTCCTTTTTTATTTTAAAGAGTGGCATCCTATGTCCACTATCTCGATCGAGGTAGCCATGATGATTGAGTCTCAAGCTAAACAAAAGGCAAGGGTTCTTCGAACAAGAACCGCTCGGCTTGTGGGATTGACGTGATAGGTAGGGTTGGCTATACTGCTGGTGGCGAACTCCAGGCTAATAATCTGAAGCGCATGGATACAAGTTATCCTTGGAAAGGAAAGACAATTCCGAATCCTCACCGGCTCTTTGTCAAACCCGGTTTTTAAAACAAAACCGAATGTATAACTATATGTATGCCAAGATCAAATTTTATACATATATCGATGTCTTAATGGAATATTGAGCAACAGTGTCACGTAAAAAAGACTTACAATGAATAGAAGCCTATCAGAGATACAGCTTTATCCTAGAAACGACGGCTCCAAACTTCACAGACAATCGATCGGCGGTTGCGTATGTCTAGAACTCAGCAACATCTTTTAACTTCATTGCAACTTTCTTCTCTGAGCAGTGTGGTTATAGCAAGGGTGAGCACATATCGTACTCAGCAAGTATATTGGAAAATAAATGACATGCAAGGCTTAAAGCAAGGAATTAAGGCTCGCTGAATAAAGCGGTAAGCATTTTAATTAACAGTTGAACATTAACACCTATTTACTAAGCCATGAATTAAACCATCCCACATTTATGAAAAGAAGTAAATATATAAATAAACAAATAATTTGGAATAATAAATATCTGAAATTAATCAATGATTTTCATTAAGTAGACATGTGAGGGTCCGAGCCGCTCTAGACCGTGAGCACGGCTCGCGTAAAAGTTCAAAAGAACTTTGGACCCAACTATGTTGTGCTAGCTAGGAACAAAACCACACTTTCTTAGGTGTGATTGCATAGGGACGCTACGAGGCCTTTACAAAGACTCCCTAACAAGTAGTAGCCTACTAAGGTTTCAGCAGCTGCGTGAGTGAACCTCCCCCAAGGTGTGACCAAAACCAAACAAAATGCACCCTTGGCAGGCAGCGAACCCCTCATCACAGGCCCCCCCTCATGCGCCTTTCGGTCAGCTATTAACAAGCTAGAGACATCTAATTAATCAGCCAAGACCAGAGCCATGTAGTCCTTGTGGTGGCGCTGTTTTCCGGGTGGTTCTCCATGGTTGATTTTAATCAAATTCACCAAATCATCATATTGTTCCAAAAGTTATATCCATTAAAGTCTCAACTATCATTGTTGTAAACCACCCATTACCATTGTTCAGCAGTTAAGCAAACTACCCAAAAGATTTTAATAAAAGAAACTCGGCTATTCAAGGACATGGATAATCAAATAGGATAATAGGTACCATCAATATTAATGCATGCAAGCGTAAAATAAATATTATTAGGACAAAATATGATCAAGGAATATACTTGCCTTAAATCCAAAGAATAACTGCTCAGAGTCTTCAACTCTTGCCCTTTCAACTCTTCATCTTCACAGCTCTCGAACTGCGCTCCTTGCTACTCGAGACAAGCATCGAGCACAAACATACAAGAAACAAGCAAACAAGCACAACTAAGGACAAAACACTAAACAAAAGAAAAGCATTAAAAGAAAACACTAAAGGGTAGGCTCGAAGCTACGATCGCGAGAGTGCAAGAAACTCTAAAAACGGAGCTATAACAGTGATTCTATATATTGGGTTCCAAAGATCTAAACGGGATAAAACATAGATGGCAAGGGTTAGCTAAAAAAGATTCACCAGACACTATAAATAGTGCACGTGATTTCTAAAAGAATTGATTTAGACTTGTGTGTAGATATTGAATAGATCTAGGAGGTTATCGGTAAAAAAATGACATGACACAAGAATTAGCTGAAACAAAAGAAGATACCTCGGGGCCTTAGTATACTGCAAATAGCAGAGATGGCTCATGGCCATGCATGGCGGACGGTGCTCCTGGAGGTTCCCGGGGCTTTCCTTTGCTGACGTTCAAGAGCACGAGAGATCATGGTGAGATGGGAAAAAGAGAGAGGAAGAGGAGGGGAACTTGTTTGAGGGCTCACCGGCGGCAAGGGTACTGGAGATGGCCAGAATTTGGGTGGCGGCGGCCATCGCAGCTGCTGCTCACCACGATGACGACTCTGCAGGGGAGGGACGACGAGGACCGGTGGCGTGTGGGCAGCCGTGTGCTGCGTAGCTCCTGGACACCTCAGCCGCGTCCGTTGGTTCCCAGGCAGCACGACTTGAGGCAGCGAAGGCTGGTGGCGGCTCTGTTCGTCGTGGGCAGCGGTGCTCCGGCGATGGGGCGGTGACGAGGTAGCGCAGGACATGCCAGATGGCACCATGGAGACGGAGGCAGCATCAGACTCGCACGGGACGTCGAGGACGCGGCGAATCGGCCAGCGCCCGACGGCGGCTTACTGGGTGCTCCGCAGACTCCTGGCGGCGGGGTGCTGCGCAAGCGAGAGGGCGAGCGGATGCGGCGACGCTCGCGGGCCTGCAGGGAACGCAGGGACTGGTGCCCTAGGCTAAAAGGGCGACGTGATTTGTAGCGAAAAGAGAAACCGAGGACCACAATTTTGCACCAGGGAAAACGAACCGACGGCGGTGTCGGTTCCAACTCGGTTGGGCTTGACGTCGTTGGCCAGTAGCTTGCGTAACGTTGGGTTTGGCCCAACTGTTGCAGACGTGAGAGAAAGCAAGCTGTGAGAAAACAAAAACTTGGAGAGGGTGGTAAACGTGACCAAATTTCAGAATTTGCTGTCCAAAAATAAAAGTCTCCAGGGAATAAAGTGAGAAGAGGCTTCAGCAGATTAGCATATTAGCGTATAGACACAAAGAACTGAGATATGAATGAAAAAGGAGTAAATTGCACCCATCATACATCAACTTTAGTCCAACAAATTGTAAAATACACAAATAGATGCATGAAATTGTCAAAAGTGTGCATCTACGGTCACACGTACACCATAGAGCGTATTTAGGTCACAAGGTTTAATGTGGAGAAGAGGGAGGGTCCTAATGCAAATATCTCTTGGCAGACGTTGGTCTCTGCCATGTGATGATGCTCGCGCTACCCAGTTCGATTCGTCGATAGCTCGTTACACATGATCATATATCTATTGTTTGCTTTTGTGGTCACTCTTGATAGTGTGACATAAAAATTTAATGTTCTGAATTCTTGAGGTCTAGAATATTATAAGCAAACGCACAACGAGTTGAAAAAAAACAAACAAGAATATAATAGTCCGAACAAACACTAGTGACTGTACTAGAGATTCATGTCTAGTCCATAACATTCACACGATAAAAAAAGGAGATTATTTCAAAAAAAAAAACTCTCGTAGCGGCCTGTGTGCCTGCCTTGAGTTGGTGCGTAACATATCCCGTAGCAAAAAATAAATTAGATACTATTGGCATTCACTTTTGCACTATTAAAAATGAGTTAGTGCAAGTAAAAAGGTAATAACCTCATTCATCGAATGCGGCATGAATGGAGTTTGTCGGATGAGGAACAGTTCAACTCCCTCTCGACGGAAAAGCTACTGGGATGGATCTTGGATGTGGGGGTTGATGAAGGAGCACAAGTTCTTCTGCTGTTCTGGAGGACTTGGTATATTCGAAATAACGTGACACATCCTACAGATAAATTATCTGTTGAGGGATCGGCTAGGTTCCTTGCTAAGTACTGGACAGAACTGTGCAGCACCCAGCATCAGAGGAGCTCTTTCGATAGCAAAGGTAAAGAATTGGTGGTGGATTCTCTGGTAGCTAAGAAAAAGAACGTGACCAAGGCGACAAATGCGGCCTGGGAAGCCCCGACGATTGGATGGCTAAAGATGAATGTAGATGGCAGCTTTGTTCCCGGGTCAAAGGAAGGGGGGATCGGAGTAGTCATAAGAGATGATAAAGGCAGAGTTCTGTTAACTGCATGGTCATATATTAGCAAGGGTAGCGATGTAGAAGAGATAGAGGCCCTAGCATGTAGAGAAGGGCTGAAGCTTGCAGTGGAATGGTGCAAGCAAAGATTGATTTTGCAGTCAGACTGCAGGTCTCTTGTTGAAACAATGAAGAAATGGGAGCGGAACAGATCACAGTTGGCTTTATTCTAGAAGAAACATTGGAGTTGGCCACACGAGAAGAGAGCGTAGTGGCATTGCACACGAGTTCACGTAGTTGGCACGGCGAACATGACATTCGGCGGTTTGGCGTTTTGCAGCTCCAACTGTTGTTGAGCATTTGATTGCTCAGGATTGAAATCCTCTCTCTGAGTAATAATCTCTCTTTTCCTCGCAAAAAAAAAACTCATTCATCGAATTGAAGACCATGCTCTCCAGATGTTTAACTCGGATCATTTGAAGGCCACCGATTAAAGGGGAACACATATTTGCATTATGGCCCTCTCTCTTCTCCACTTTAAAGTTTGTGACCTAAACACGCTGTGGTGTATGTGTGACCGTAGATGCACATTTTTGACAAGTTCATGTATCGGCATGTACGTTTTACAATTTGTTGGGCTAGAGTGATACAACCACACAAGTTGATGTATGATGGGTGTAATTTACTCATGAAAAAGTTCATAGAGCTTTGACCATGACCAAGGACCTCTGCCCGGTCGTCTTCTTGGTGCTCTAGGCATCCGTGCCTGGCAAGTGGCACCGATCGAGTCGAACTTGACATGGGTTCGCTCGACGGGAGAGGATGAGCCCAACAAGCATGCCCTCTTGTCGGTGTTACGTAGAGAGCAAGTCGTAGAAGGCGCAGTTGGGGCGGTGAACTGAATTTGGGTTTTAGTGTGATGATTTTGGTCGTCGAAGTTGATGACGATGATAGCGGAGCTTTGTTGGAAAAATGAGTTACGGCTCCGTTTCAATGGTGAAGCAGGATTAAAGAATTGGGAACTTGATGGGGGCAAAACAAGTTGAATCCAGATCGGCAAGAAAAGAGAACCGAATTTAGTCGCTTAGAATATATTTTCAAACTTCAAATAAATCTAGAAAAAGTCTAGATAAAACAGTTGATCCAGGAAAGATATATCCTAAAAAATCTCAAAAATGCCAAGAAAAATCCTAGAGATATTTTGAGACACAAGGAGTCTAAATAAAATATTTGAATATCGTAAAACAATATTATAGAACTTTCCATTAAATGAATTTAGCTCTATAGAACATGAGAATAATCACTAGAAAAGTCTAGGAAATTCTCAGAATATTCAAAAGATGGATAATTTTCTTCAAAAAGATATTCACAACCGAAAATGGAAATTTTGGGGTGTGACACTCTTCTTCTTTGTCAACGCTACTAAGGACTGTACAAAGAAGAAAGTTTTTCGATCACTTACTTCGCTCGCTGTTTTTTAATCTTTTTTAATGCAATTTTTTTTATGCAAATAGATTTAATCTAATAATTTCTTTTAGATTAAGTCTTAGGTCTTGTTTCACCTGTGAAAAATCTCCTTTGTTGAAATGAAATGTTCCCAAAATTCCTAAAATAAAAGGAAAAAGACTTTCCACTGTTCTAAACTAAGAATGGGAAGGAAGAGGGCGAGCGTATCCTCTAAATATGCTGTACTATATCTCCATGAATCTAGGAACTTTTGCTTGCATTGTATTATTTGGTCTACGTACCGTAACTGAGAACATTAGAGATTATGCAGGATTATACACGAAAGATCCTTTTTTGGCTCTCTCTTTTGCTCTTATCCCTAGGAGGCCTTCCTCCACTAGCAGGTTTCTTCGGAAAACTCTATCTATTCGGAAAACTCTATCTATTCTGGTGTGGATGGGAAGCAGTCTTGTATTTCTTGGTTTCAATAGGACTCCTTACGAGTGTTCTTTCTATCTACTATTATCTAAAAATAATCAAGTTATTACTGACTGGAGGAAACCAAAAAATAACCCCACTCTTTGGACGAAGCACGGTGAACCTGGAGTTATGATGCAAGACGGTGATGGATATGAAGATGATAACAATTTTGCAGACTGGGCTCACTTATACTTAGTGGGTGCCTTTGAAGATGAACCAATGGACGAGGTTGAAGAAAATTTTGCGAAAGATCAAGCACCTGACGAACTAGGTCAGATTTTAGTTGATGCACAGAGAGACAGTGAAACATCGAAGGAGTCAAAGAAGTTTGAGATGATGTTGAAGGATCACAAACAATTATTGTACCCAAATTGCAAGAAGGGGCTTAAAAAGTTGGGTACGTCACTGGAAATGATGCAATGGAAGGCAGCCAATGGAATTACCGATAAGGGATTTGAGGAACTACTAGGTATTGTAAAGAACATGCTTCCAGAGGGGAATGAACTGCCCTCTACAACATACGAAGCAAAAAAGATTGTTTGCCCTTTTAGATTGAAGATACAAAACATTTACGCATGTCCTAACGACTGTATTCTCTATGCGGCGATGAATATGAGAAACTGGATGCTTGTCCTATCAGCGACACAAAATGTTACATGATCAGGCAAAATGATCCTGGTGATGTCGATGGGGAGCCTGCCAAGAAAATGGTTCCCGCTAAGGTGATGTGGTATTTCCCAGTAATATCACGTTTGAAGTGCATTTTTAGAAACAAAGCCCATGGTAAGTTGATGCGGTGGCACAATGAAGAGTGTAAGCAAGATCAGATGCTAAGACACCCTGCAGATGGGTCCTAGTGGAGAAATGTGGATAAATAATTCCCATATTTTGATAACGACCCATGAAACATAACATTTGGTTTAAGTACGGATGGAATTAATCCATTCGGCGAGTGGGGCAGCAGTCACAGTACATGGCCTGTTACCCACTGTATGTTCAATCTTACTTCTTGGCTATGCATGAAGCGGAAGTACATGATGATGCTGGCGCTTATCCAAGGCCCGAAACAACCTGACAATGGCATTGACGTGTACCTATGACCTTTGGTTGATGAACTTTTACTGCTGTGGAAGGAGGAAGGTGTATGTGTTTTGGACAAGTACAAACAGGAGAATTTTGACCTATGAGCATTGCTTTTCGTAACCATCAATGATTAGCCTGCACTTAGCAACCTATCAGGATAGTCGAATAAGGGATACCAGGCATGCACTCATTGTTTAGAAGAAATTGACATCTTGTATCTGTTGGTACTTTGTAACATCACGAATAAAATCCGCAAGCGCACGGATACCGCTATAGTTTTCACCCATGAGTATTCTAGGGTATCGTATCCACTAAGGAACATGAGTAAACTATCTACGGGTTCAGGCTCATCCAAGAACATACACACTGGTGTGGGAAGGATAGGACAGAGAGGACTTCCTAAGATTTAGAATCTATGTTTAGAGAAAGAGATACTTCGCCATTATACTTCTGTTGACGCAAAAATCAACACACTGGAATCCGAGGGCAAGTGTTCGCCGAGTCACGGAAAGTCAACCAAGCGTGCCAGTCAATTTGACCTGAAATTGACAAGGGAGAAAACAAAGTTAAATTTGAGAGCGTATCGGCTGGGATTCCGAATATCTCTCAGATGGGCGTATCGGCAAGCTTTGCCGATACTAAACGCGACAAAAAGATATTAAATACAGGCATATAATAACAGGCGTATTGGCAGGATCAGCCGATGCACTAAACGACAAACCAGCTTTAAGCAGCCGATCGTACGTGTATAGCAAGATCTAAGCTACGAATGTGTAACTCAGATGATGCAAACTAAAAATAGATCTAAACAGGCTCTTGAGATAACAAAAGTATTACTGCAAAACCTAAAGCCGATCTAATATGTTTTTAGATGTGATAATAGCCAAAAAGCGTAGAAGAACCTACAAATCTAGCCGATATCGATAATTGGTGAATAAATCTAGACGAGACGGCAGCGATGCACCCAGAAGTCAAAACCTAGATAAATTCGATAACTTTTGAATAGATTTGAACGAAGCCACAGCGATGCGCCTGGTAGCTAAAGCTCAAATATACTCGGTAAAACGAAAACTCACCAGCAAATCAAGTCGCTCGAATGTGAGGCGTCCTTGATCAACTTGAAAGAACTCATCGAAAAAAGAAAAGAAAAGGCGAAGTCGCCGAAAAAAGTGCAAAGGAATTGTAAAGTTTGTTGTATTGGATGTGTATCAAGTTTTTTCCGGTCCCTTACAACTGATATATATAGCATAATGCTACCAAGTCCTAGTCGATCACGGCAAACATTACTTGACTCTAAAGAAAAGACTAACTAAAGATAAACTACTTAAAATATTACAACCGAATTATCAAGATTCTCGTAGAGTCCGGATCCTCTTCTCCTTCCTTGACTTCATCGGCAACTCTTCATCGGCCGAGCACTAGAGTGGACGAATCAGCATCTTCGCAGAATATTCCTCTGGTCCATCGGACAGACTCCCATCGGCCAATTCCAACCCTGTGCATCTTTTGGTTTCTTTCGAATCGGCCATCTTCCTTTCACCAAAATCACCTTCCTCGACACGTGTCAAAAGATGGTGTCAACACATGCCCCCCAGTTTCGGAGTAATAGATCTGTTGCTCCGAAATTAATGTTAATCATTATCACCATCATTCAAATCCAATCTGTTGACGCTCCTTAGAGCCCCAATTTACGTACCGCAAGCGCATGGATCGTGGTAGCTTTTCTCTTAGAGTATTCCCCCAAGGTTTATCAATCCGTGGATCGAAAGTGAACCAACTAGGGTTTACCATCTAATCTATCGAACCTATCCTAAACATGAAGCGAAGATTGCATATAAACTGAACACTTGATAGATATGAATGAAGCATAAGTTCTAGGTAGGACCTATCGTCTCTAGGTACAGTTCCAGTAAAAAAGGTGATCAAAACATAGATTGCATCTCAACTAAAGGTACACGAAATCATCTCTCAGAAAAGGCAGCTCGTAAGCAGCCTACTTTCCCAAGGTCGCCGGTGCGAGATGCATGTTAATGCCTAAGGTTTCCCAAAGTTTTACCCCAAATGCCCACCAAGTGCTCTTACTCGAAGCTCCTTCTCTTGGTGGCCGTGCAACGACTCCCATGGTACTCGCCATCGATCCAATTCCACATCATGTCGTCGCTAGAACTTTTCCCTCCGCTATGCTGTCACCACACCGGGGTAATCAACCAACTAGCTAAAACACGCTACCTCAACGTATCTGCAAGATATAGACTAATCACCACGAATAGATCTAATCTTACTATAAACATATGGATGCATCATATATGAGAAAGAAAGCATGCATTGAAGTAGACCAAAGTCGAGACAACTAGAATAAAGAGTAGATTGATATCACCATCGTGTGTGTACATACCCCGACGAATGTTGGGGATGACTCCCGAACTCCACCATGGCACAACCTCGCAGGGAGGCCATGGCGGCTAGGGGTGGCCTAAGCCATCTCCTAGGTACCCTCGAAGACTCACGGCGGCCGTCAACCTCCTCTGGTCTTGGCCCTAGGTTTTCGTCGAGTTCTGGGTGGATGGATCCCCCGAGTTGAATAAGGTGCGAGCTATTTATAAGCCGAGGAAGCCACCGGTCGAAGGGGAGGCCGAACCGCCTCGGAAACGGGCTAGGCCGGCCGGCCTCATGGGCCTAGGCCGGCCGACCTACCCTCTTTCGGGACCGCCTCGGTCTCATCTTTCGCGTGTAGACTCCTCGCATCTTCTAGAGTTTATGTCCTTCACGATTGCACCCCTTTGGACGTCGTTATCTTGGAGATATCTTCGAGGAAAGGATAGGATAGGGAATCCTTCCTTAAATCTTTATTTGCTTTGCTTAATCCCGAAGTATCCTGATCTCATCTTTGTGGGCTTGGTCCTTTGGGCTCTCTTGGAGGATGGATGTGCATGAATGGGCTTCGAATCAACATGGGCTTTGGTCCTTCCTTTGGGCTTTGGCCTTCGTCTTTCTCCGTGTTAGCGCTCGATCACGGGCCTCGTCATTTCATGCTCCAAAATAGGCCAAAAACCTGCAAAAACGAAGTTCCTCCAAAATATATGCGCAAGTGTGAAAATGACCAATAATTAGGCCGGGGTTAGGACGGTTAGTGATTTTGATATTAAATTCATGCCATTATCAAGGATAAACAAGGGATAAAATGGGTACTTAAGGAGCGCCAACATTCCCCCCATGCTTAAACCTTGCTCGTCCTCGAGGAAGTCCATGCGAAATCAGCGTTGCCCCTCAATGTCCTCTCTGCACTTAGTCATACATAACAAGACATATTGCTCTCTCAAATATTTAGCATTTAAGTTAATGTTGTGACTGGCTACTTTTTCATTATGGAAGATAGACTAGCAATTAAAGAACAAGCCACAATAATAAATAAATGCAATTCTCTCAAACTTAAGTGAACTTCGAACCTTTACCTTGTTTCATCGTGAAGAGTTTTCAAAAGAATGCATATCAAACATAAGTGAGGTTCTCTTGCAAAAGATCATGAAAATACTCATCTCGTCAAGTCGCTCAAGCCTACATTAGATTATCTTAAACCTATTCTACTCATATATAAAAGTGGAAGGCTTATGTGGAGCTTAGTAGGTAAAAACAATCCTAGCAAAACATTATACTTGAAATATTATTAAACTAAGAGAGAGATCTAATGGAATTACCGAGACTAGTCAAAAAGGTCATTGGAAAATAATGTTGGAGAGGGAGAAAGATGAAACACACACATTTAGATAGGTGGACATGTGCAAGTGGCAAATGGATGATCCGGACACACAAATGAAGTTCTCGTTATCGGATTGCACATGGTTGGAAGATTTGAGTATGGAATAGTTCTTTAAAGTAACTTGGAAAATTAATGATGCCAAAAAGAACTAAGGAGCATTTTATCTTCTCTTTTTTTTCTTTCATTTTTCTTTTCTTTTTCTTTCTTTTTGCTCCTTAGAACTTTTGATAACATAGAATACTTACCCAGCCATCCCCCATGCTTGAACGAATGCTCGTCCTCGAGTATGAATAGTGGGAGAACCAACTAGCTAGGGTAAGTATCTCAAATTCACCTTCTTCTTCGTAGAACCTCTTGAATCTCCGGGGAGCCTTGTCTCCCAAAACTTTTCTTTATATGGTGCCCTTGATTCTTTTGATTTCATCGAAATGATAATCCATACTCAAATTGGGTTGTGGTCAAGGAGGTAATCACAAAAAGATATTTTTGGTTTAGGGTGGATATCCAGCAAGGTTTGCAAAATTCTCGAAGTAGAAACTCACAATGCATGTATAAATAGGCTAGCAAAAAAAAGGTTACACAAAAAAATGAAATGACCAACTTCTTAGTCTCATACCAAAGAAATCAATCTTAATCCAACTCATCAAAATATAAGTTTGCAATCTAAAGGTTTCATCATAAAAGAATATGTATGTATACGCTTTGGTAGGTAGAACTTTGCAAGAGATTCACAAATATAGATAGCATAGGAATTAAGTTTTCAAATTAAACAACACATGGTGTAAGGTCATCGGTAGACTTAAATCAAAAAACAACATAGAATATGTGGGTCTAGAATTTAGTCATTTAACCTCCACAAATAAAAGAGCCGGTATTTAGTCATTTTAATTCCATTTAATTGAGAGCAAATGGTCAAGTCATATACAACATAGCGTAGGTAAAACAAAGCAGCAACTTTCATCACTTTTCCATATCAAAAGCATATGAGAATATCATCGTGGTGAGCTCAAGGTGATGGTGGTTATCATTCATTGAAAACAAAAACAAATCTAGGTTGTACTCCTAGTAGCCATGTTATTATAGGGAGAGATATATAAAGGTTACATCTATGGTTGAAGGCATATATGTACAAGCATTTAGAAAAAGAGAGAGTTGAGGAAGAATTACCGTCCTTCTCGATGCTCGTAATGAAGTGATGCGCAGCCTCCCCCATACTTAAGCATTGTACTAAGCATGGAAGAAGAATCATGAGCTTCTTGTGGCAACCGTGATTATCTTACTCCAAGAGATCTTTCTTCCTTGTCCACAAAATCCTCCCCCATGTTTAGCATGATGCTAGGCGTGGAAGGAGAAGATAGACCATCTTGCAATTCTTGAAGTCCTTCCCTCATGTGTATGAATATCATCTTCAATGTGTCTTCACCTTTATTGCCTCAATTTCCTTCAACTTCTTCTTGTACTAAGTCATGGTCCCAATCATTGCTTCACATCGTCGTCGCCTCCTTCAATTCCTCATTGTCCCATTGCAGCCTGATCTTCACGAATTTTTCTTTCAATTTCCAGAACAAAACATGTATTGAAACATTGCTCCATTGTGAAGTGCACGAATTTTCCTTTCCAACGAGTCCTCATTCGCCCAAAATTGATTCCGAACAAGAGAGTTATGTCCATTTCATCCCAGCGCTGTAATCTGTCCCGACGAATTTCAGAACACGCAACGTCCAATGTTCTTGCCATATCTCCTTGTACGGGTCTTCAAATTCAAATATCTTGGATGCGTTGGAACGGAAATTTAATGGACCTTCTGAATATCAACTTTTTTTTCCTTGTACGTCTCTGTCCATTTGCAAAATTTGATGAAAACAGCGGGGCTTGCTCTCGAACTTTGGAGATGTTGACGAATTTGATTTCTTCTTTGATCACGAATTCATGGGAACGCTTTGTCATGCCTGCAAAACAATTCAAGTGCACAATCTACCCCAAGGTGACAGTTGGGAGTAGAAACAATTGCCAACAAACCAAAAACATCCCCTAAGATACTTAACTTGTGGCATAGTTAGTCTATTGAAAATTAAACCTAATGGGTGTATGTGAATGCAAGTGGGAGGTGTGTATGCAAATGAGAGGAAAATGGATTGCTATCTTGGTCCGAAGAGCTTAAAGATGGAGGTCCGCAAACAATTTTAAACACCACGTTTACACAAGATTGCAAAAGGTAAATGCTATCATGATAAGCATTACATGGATAGGAAAGTATACATTAATAAGATTGAGACCAAACTAGCAAAATTAGGGCATGAACAATGGAATGGATGCAAAGTGCAAATGCAAAGTTAGCAAAAACAAGTGTTAGCATGGTTGAAAGGATCTTTCGATGTTGTTCCGCAACTAGCTTATTCAAAAACAATTGCTGAGAGCGACAAAAAGCCTTCGTGACACTTCATAAGAAGTGAGGCTTTTGTCAATGAAAAGGGTATTTATCGAAAAGGACCAAGCAATCGAGCTAACAAAGTTTTAGAAGTAGGTTTATGGGTTTCCTATATTTTTTTGGCTTAAAACAAAAATTTTGAAGAGAGAGTGTTGATTATAGAAATTCTATCTAAGGTGGTTTTAAAAAAACTATAGAGAAACAAAAGTTAGATTTTTTTTGAAAGAAAAACATAACCTATGGTTTTAGGATTGCTCTATGAGTGGTTTTCCTAAGGGTTTTAGGATCTCAAAAGTGAGGCTAGTCAATGTTTTTAGAAAAAGTTTTTTTTAAATGCAACATGCAATGCAAGGGTGAGACGAACAACATGGTATACAATGCAACATGGGGTGGGTGAACAAAATGATATGACATGATGAGGTGGTCTAAAATAAAACAAAAGTTAGCCTAAGTTAACTAGCCACAAGTTTAGAATCAAAGGGTGGTGCAATGCTTCATAAATCTCCCTAAAAAGACACAAAGAAAAAGACTCAAAACACTAATAGGCACACAAAAAGGTCTACAAGTTTCCCAAGATCAAATAACAAAGTGCTCCCTCAATAACATTTAGAATGAACAACATGAAGTTGTGGTTTTTATTAGAGCAATGGTACAATGTTACTTGATATTCCAATTAAAGAGTGCAATGTAGACGGTCATAATAATATATATGAATAGATAAATAAAATGAACGGGTTGCCTCCCGCAAAGCGCTTCATTTAAAGTCATAGAGCTTGACTTTCTCACATACCTTCTCATTGATATGAAGCCATGGTCCTTCGTGCGAGAATTCGAATTGTCCATGCAGCTTGTATTGGTGACGCCTTTTAGAAATCCATCGTGGTTCGCTCTTAACATCTTCATGCGTTGAATGTTGTCACTTGTGCCTTCGTTTGCCAACATCCTTGAGGCCCTTATTTTGTCCTGAGCTTCTGAATTTGATCATGTATGCTTGATGAAACGACAGCCCAAGCTCCTCTTCATTATTGTCATCCTTATCACCTTCACCTTGTTCTCGTCATGTTGCTCTTTGCCTCTCCTTCGTGGATTTTCCCCTGCATCTAGAATAGAACATATACCAAAATATAGCTCTATTGAAAAGTTTATGAAATTACCTTTCCAACAAGTGGTCATTCTCTTTAAACGGAGTCCAAACGAGAGAGTTATGACCGTTTTACTTTAGCGCTGCGTGCTGTCCAGAAAATTTTAGAGTGCGCGACCTTCGATGTTTCGGCCATAACTTCTTGTAGGAAACTTCGATTGACTTCATTCTTGATTCTTTGGAACTAGAACTTCATGGGGCTTTTGAATATCCAAAAATATACTGCAATTTTCTTCTAAGGTCAAGCAGAATATTGATGATAACAATGACTTCTTACGAATCGATCCAAAGATGTCGATGATCTTGATCTTGTGGTCTTCGGAGCATCTTGTTGTGCATCCTTGGCTTCAAGGTCATCACCATTGATTCACCAGCGAGTAGAATGTCTCCAATGGTCTGTCTCCATGGTTCTTGCTTTGCCTAAGGTGTCGGGATCGAAGGAGGCTCCCGTGCTTTGTTTCGATGATCAGAGTGGTCTCTTTCTTTGATTGTACTCGACTAGAAGCTTCTTGAGCATCCCATGGAAAAGATGGGTGGCATCATGGTTCCTCTAATCTTGTTGTCTCTAGCATTGGTCAACTTCAAATCATCAACTTTTGTGCACAAGGTCCTCCAAACATCTTGCAACATCGTCATCACTTTCTCCATTGTTTATTGCTGCCTCTTCTTCGTTGAATTCCTTGATCATCCTGCACAGAACATATACCAAAATTCTACTCCATGGAAAGCCTTATGAAATTAGATTTTCAATGAGTGGTCATTGATCCCAAACGGACTCCGGATGAAGAAGTTATGGTCATTTTACTCCGGCACTACACTCTGTCCCGAGACATTTCAGAACGCGCAGCATTGAAAGAATTTACCATAACTCTTCACACCGATCTCCAAAATTCACGATTGTTGATGCGTTGGAAAGAAGACTTGATGGAGCTTTACAATATACAATTTTCTCTCATGGTACTTCTCTGATCATGGACGAAAATGTCATCACAACAGCAGCACTTAGGAGATGATGATGATCCGATCGCACGATTTTCTTTTTGGGCATACTTCACATCTATTGCTTGAACAAACAAATCTCCAAGAAACATTAGTCTTCAAGATTAATTGACACGGTGGCATACCTTTTTCATCTTTACTTATTTTGAGTGTGGGCTCGATAGCGGATGCTGGGCCACTAACAAAAGTTAGCACCTACCACTTGCTTGAGTGAGATTGGACTTGTCAAAGTACGGATGTTGAGAACTTCTCAATCGCTTTGTGTCTAGGGTTTTACCTGCATTCATGGACACAAACAAGAAACACAGGATATATGCAATAATAAAATTAGGGTTAGTCCAAAAAGATAGATAGATCTCCCTAGGGTTCGTGTTGCCGATCCCCGGCAACGGCGCCAGAAAAGCTTGTTGACGCTCCTTAGAGCCCCAATTTATGTACCGCAAGCGCACGGATCGTGGTAGTTTTTTCCTTAGAGTATTCCCCCAAGGTTTATCAATCCGTGGATCGGAAGCGAACCGACTAGGGTTTACCATCTAATCTATCGAACCTATCCTAAATATGAAGCGAAGATTGCATATAAACTGAACACTTGATAGATATGAATGAAGCATAAGTGTTCATCACACCCACAACCATAGATGAGATAACACAACCAAGGAGCTAGGGCCTATCATCTCTAGGTACAGTTCTAGTCAAAAAGGTGATCAAAACATAGATTGCATCTCAACTAAAGGTACACGAAATCATCTCTCAGAAAGGCGGCTTGCAAGCGGCCTACATTCCCATGGTCGCCGGTGCGAGGTGCGTGTTAATGCCTAAGGTTTCCGAAAGTTTTACCCCAAACGCCCACCAAGTGCTCTTAATCGAAGCTCCTCCTCTTGGTGGCTGCGCAACGACTCCCATGGTACTCGCCATCAATCCAATTCCACATCATGTCGTCGTTAGAACTTTTCCCTCCGCCATGCTGTCACCACACCGGGGTAATCAACCAACTAGCTAAAACACGCTACC
This sequence comes from Panicum virgatum, assembly GCF_016808335.1. Lineage (NCBI taxonomy): Eukaryota > Viridiplantae > Streptophyta > Magnoliopsida > Poales > Poaceae > Panicum > Panicum virgatum. The sequence continues at coordinate 24,927,658 of NC_053141.1, read as the reverse complement.
TCAACGTATCCGCAAGATATAGACTAATCACCACGAATAGATCTAATCTTACTATAAACATATGGATGCATCACATATGAGAAATAAAGCATGCATTGAAGTAGACCAAAGTCGAGACAACTAGAATAAAGAGTAGATTGATATCACCATCGTGTGTGTACATACCCCGACGAATGTTGGGGATGACTCCCGAACTCCACCATGGCACAACCTCGCAGGGAGGCCATGGCGGCTAGGGGTGGCCTAAGCCATCTCCTAGATATCCTCGAAGACTCATGGCAGCCGTCAGCCTCCTCCGGTCTTGGACCTAGGTTTTCGTCGAGTTCTGGGTGGATGGATCCTCCGAGTTGAATAAGGTGCGAGCTATTTATAAGCCGAGGAAGCCACCGGTCGAAGGGGAGGCCGAACCGCCTCGGAAACGGGCTAGGCCGGCCGGCCTCATGGGCCTAGGCCGGCCGACCTACCCTCTTTCGGGCCCTCCTCGGTCTCATCTTTCGCGTGTAGACTCCTCGCATCTTCTAGAGTTTATGTCCTTCACGACTGCACCCCTTTGGACGTCGTTATCTTGGAGATATCTTCGAGGAAAGGATAGGATAGGGAATCCTTCCTTAAATCTTTATTTGCTTTGCTTAATCCAGAAGTATCTTGATCTCATCTTTGTGGGCTTGGTCCTTTGGGTTCTGTTGGAGGATGGATGTGCATGAATGGGCTTCGAATCAACATGGACTTTGGTCCTTCCTTTGGGCTTTGGCCTTCGTCTTTCTCCATGTTAGCGCTCGATCACGGGCCTCGTCATTTCATGCTCCAAAATAGGACAAAAACCTGCAAAAACGAAGTTCCTCCAAAATATATGTGCAAGTGTGAAAATGACCAATAATTGGGCTGGGGTTAGGATGGTTAGTGATGTTGATATTAAATTCATGCCATTATCAAGGATAAACAAGGGATAAAATGGGTACTTAAGGAGCGCCAACACATTCTCATCTTCCCAACCGATGGTGTGTCGAATTCCCATTCTACCCTCGAGCAAACATTATAAATATCTCTGTCTTCCTCTCTGCTGGCACCTCTCCTGTAGCACCTCCGCTTCATCCTCTGCTCAAGAACACATCTGCTCCGCCGCCGCCGCTGCCGCAGCTACATAGGGTTTTAAGGATCCAAGTCCAAAAGCCACTCCCTCGGCAATGGCGTCCATCTCTGAGATCCTAGAGGTACGTCTCCTTTCTTCACCTGTAGCATTTGCTTTTCATTCCTCTTCCGATCCCTTCAATCGCATTTCTCATTTCCGCCTTTATTTTCAGAATCTTAGGGGTAACACAATCATCCCACAAGAAAACCAATCCAGCATGATCTGTTTAGGCCCAATGGGTAACCCAGATCCAACCAGTATAATCAATCTGGAAACCAGCAGGATCGCCCTTAAGTCTTCCAACATGAACCTAGATTTGACCCCAGCCTTCAGATATTGGCCGAATGTCACTTCCGGATGGAGAGATTGGTTCCGCAGAATAGCCAGTTCCCAGAGGACCAATTGGGAACAGTATGATATCAGCCAATGCCTGAACCTATCCTTATCGGAGATGTTTAGGAACGAGCCGATGCTTAAATTGGCCTCTTACTTTTGGTCTGATGCTCTCAACGCATTCATGTTTAACTATGGGCCAATGACACCAACCCTGATGGATGTTGTGATGCTCACTAGCCTAAATATTCATGCTGCCGATAGACCTTTTCATTTGCTAGAAAAAAGCATCTTTCAAGATCGAAACCAAAAGCATTGGTGGATGGAAAGGATATATCAGCAAGAATATAAAGACTGGATCAGTATCTGTCAGGGAGCACACTGCCTTTCTCAACATGTGGCTTGAGAAATTCATCTTTTGTGGCAAAACAGTTGGCCCAACAAGCAATAATCTCAAATTGGCAGAAAACCTAGCTACTGGCAATCCTGTTTCTCTCGGTAAACATCTTCTAGGGTCAGTTTATCATCTGCTTCATCAACTATCATCCAGACTCAGAAAGAATCAGCCGATCACCAACTTGGGAGGCCCATGGTGGTTCATTCAGTTGTGGCTGCACATGTATATGCACAAAACTATGATAGACGAATTATCAGAGATAGAATTCCCATCAGAAAATTTCTCTGAAGAAGAAGAAACCATCACCCACCGATGTACATCATTCGGTGAAACAGCTATCATGATTGCCAATGATCCTAAGACTCTTGGCATTATTGACTTTTTCAAGTCCTTCTACAATGGCTTCCCTGAAATTTCCACCATTTGGTTCGCATATCAAGATGAGAAGGTTATTTATGAGAACCCTTCAAATTCCACCTTGATTCCTGGAAAACTGACGAAGAAGCCACCAAGATTATGAAGAAAATAATTTCCCCAAGAATCCTGCCGATCAACTTCACAGCTGGCAAAGATATCCCCAGTTACGAATTCTACAACCCATCAGTGGCAGCTAGAAAATTGGGTTTTGGACAAGTGCCCCCTTTTCCTTTTTTCGCTGGCAAAGTTCAGTTCAAAGGAACCCTTGACAACGCCCTCTCTTATGATCGGCTGAAAAACCTAGAGTTTGATGTAGACATGACACTTCTAGCTGATTGGCAGACTGCACCTTTTGCCACCACCCCTTTCATCCAATGGTGGTCTGAATGGAAAGAGCATATTTTCTGCAAACCGGCTAACTTATACTGCATCGCTCTAGAGAACAATTATCAATCAGGCGAGAATGAGGTACAAGCAAAATGAACTCCCACAATGTCTCTTAGCATTTCTTGCTTGCAGCCTTTAACTTCTACTCTTTGCAGGATGACGATCGGAATCCTCCAACAATCAGCAGGAGTGGGCAGCCAATCAACTACGCCTTACCAGCCGATAAGCCAAATATCGGCTATGGTGCTCCAACTCTGACAGATGTGGCCACTGGTAGAAAACGTAAGATACCTCATACCAAGGTAACAACTTGCAAGAAAAAGAAAATTCCAGGCCAATCCTCAATAGCTGCAGTAGCACTTCAAGCAGATGTCTTGGTTGATCTTCCTTCATCTTCTTCAGAAGGTAAGAAAACCTAAATCTCTTATGATTTCACTTTATCTGAATGCTGATTATATTTTTGCTTCACAATTAAGATACTCCTGAACACCAGTCTGAAGGAGAAGAAAATCTTCAGAACACACCTCCTCCATCACCCATCATCCAGGTATGATCTCTGTTCACTCAGCAAGTACTTAAATCTTTCCATGATCCTAAATCTGGTATTATCCTCTTTTGACTTCATCAGGCAAAGCATTCACCTCCAACTCCCAGGAAATCCAGGGCAGACTCTTCATTGATACATGTACGATTTCAGAACTCGTTCATGAACATATTCCGTATACTTCTGACAATCATCCTTCAGCTTGCCAACCACGCACTATCTGAATTACTTGGTCAGCCAAACACCGCAATCCCGAGCTCTTCATCGCAACCCCTCATTCCTGCTGGCTCCAATCTAAGAGAAATACTCCTGAAGCAGGTAAACAACCTTTCTTTCTATTGGCCAATCCCATTACTCTTTTGTTACCATCAGCCATCTTAACCTTATCTTTCTTTCAGGCACATGAATCTCCGGACAACTGTCTCTTCTCCTTTCAAATTGGAGCTACTTCTCAAGAAGAAGGAGAAGAAGCAACATCGGCCGATCCCATTGTACTGTCGGATGAAACCAAGGCCAAACTCCAGGAATCCCTTCAGTGAATCAAGACATCGGCCAACTGATCAAGAATGCACAGCCGATCCGCGCCATCTTAGAAGAACTATAGGGCAAACTCCCGGAAGCAATTGAAGATGCACTAACTCCTGCGGCCTTCATCGAGAGCCATCGCGCACAATTCAATAAGGCCCAGAAACAACTCGTCGATCGTCGCCAGCAAGAAGAAATCATCAAACAGAGGCACAACTTGAAAGATTTAGCAGAATCAGCTGTCGGCAAGATTAAATCGCTGAATGACACCAAGGCCAGCATCTTGAGAAACAAGACCGCACTAGAGGCTGAACACGATCGTCTTCTACGAGAACTCAATAAAGTAAACTAAGCAATAAACACTACAGATCACGATCTCTCCCAAATCCCACCGGCTATTGCCAAACTCGAGGAAGATAAGCAAAAGTATGCTCGTCAAGCATATCAACATCACAAGAATTTGCAGCCGATTTCTGGTTCATCAGTAGATAGCAACCAAGTAATTGAAAACATCGATCAGATTCGCCTGCGTGCGATGAAAGTAATCCAAGAAGCTTTAGGATTACTGTAAGAACACCTCATGTAATGTAACCTCCAGAACTAGCAAACGACTTGATCTTATTCCGGAAATTTGTCTTTATGATTCATTGTTCTAAGGGCGACTCATATTGTGTCGGCCATATTACAACTGATGCATCTAACTTGCAAATCGGGTTTTACATATTTTTTGCACTAAAGGCAATACGTCCTAGTATTGGATATAACTTACAAAATCCGGCCGCTACTACAATCGGCCATATCCTTCATCGATCACGATTCATCTGAAGAATCTCCTGACCTTGATGATGTAACTTCATAATCAGCCATCCGAAAGAAATCCTTTTCCCATGCTTGACCAGAAAGACAATTCATCTGATCATAACTCACTATATGAGCCTTAGCCGATGCCACACTGAACGACGAATTGGCCGATACTATCTCAACAGCATCGTCAACCCATTGAATCAAACATTGATGCATAGTGGATGGAATGCAACAATTGGCATGAATCCAATCTCGACCCAACAGCAAACTGTATGAACCCTTGCCATTAATAACAAAGAAAGTAGTAGGAAGGGTCTTACTGCCGATGGTGAGGTCAACGCACAATGCCCCAAAGCAGGAGACACAACCCCTTCGAAGTCCTTCAGCATCATGTCGGTTTTTGTCAGATCATCCTGACTTTTCCCAAGCTTGCGTAGCATAGCATAGGGCATTATATTCACGGCTGCACCTCCATCAACAAGCATCTTCGTGACTGGCTTCCCATCAATGAACCCTTTCAAGAATAATGCCTTGAGATGTTGCCTCTTTTCATCTTCTGGTTTTTCAAATGTTGCCAGCAATGGATCCAAGTTCAATTGTGCCATGGCTTCCTCTAATTCTGATCCATGATCTTCGTCACACGGTGCCATAAACTCCTTTGGTACTATGAAAACCATGTTGACAGGCGCAGCCGATGATTCAGAATCTTGATCATCATCGGCTCTAGGCTTAGCACGCCAAACTTGTGATTTGACTCCTTCCTTGCGCAGAGTCTGCTCTTGTTCTTCCTCAATGATCTCCAGCTGGCGTAGTCTCTGAACACGTTGCTTCTGAGATCTAGTCAAACCTCCTGGACACCACTGAGATTGACCCGTGCGATCAGACTCGCGTTCTGGATCTCTTCGCATCAGCTGATCATCTTGCACCCTGCCATCGGCCATCTGTTCTAACCGATCGTGTGTGGGTACTCTTCTTCCAACAGGATCACGTAGCATGGTCCTGCCCCCCAGTCGATCATGCTCTGATACCCTTTTTCCTAGCCGATCATGCACAGGAGTGTACTCACGTTGATAGGGCTCATGAAGTGGCCTTTCATATGATCGCCTGCCTTGACCATTGCATTCGGGACAATCATATGCCAATGGCAATGTCAACCCTTCTTCCCAGTAGTAGATAAAGAAAGGACTCCTCCAATGATCTTGTTTGCGTCATTCCTCTTCTTCTCTACGTTGCCGCCTTTCACGATCACGCTGAAACTTGTTCAACAGCATTTGAGACGTGACACGTCTACGTGGTGCCGATGAACGTCCAGCATCCTTCATTAGACTTTTTTCTTTGACCTCATCGGCCGTGATCTGTGCTTTAGGATCAACAGCTCCAGATCTCTTGGCCAATGATGACGTCAGAATCTTGGCTTAAGGAGAACATTCATCTCTAGCCACATCAACCATGTTTGTGGCGAAATGATGTTCGTCGATCTTCATCGTCTTCTTGGGAGTTTCAAATTTCAACCTCCCTTGCTCGAAAGCCATCTGAATCTGCTGTCGGAAGACTTTACACTCATTTGTATCATGCGACGTGGTGTTGTGCCACTTGCAGTACTTCATATTCTAGAGCTCGTCCTCCGATGGAATTTTGTGATATGGCTTCAACTTGATCAACTCTTCCGACAATAACAAGTCAAAGATCTTGTCGGCTTTGGTGATGTCAAACCCGTATGACTCAGGTTCTTTCTTCCCAAACGGACACATCACCGGCTTCTTGCTATTCTGTATCCACTCAGCCGATGCGACTGTTTCTTGCTCTTCTTCAGATTCATCATTAGCAGAATACTCTACATAGTTGATCTTTTTCTGAAAAGGCTTCTTGGACTCGTAAGACCGAGTCTCTCCTTTCATCCAACTCGCGATCTGGCTAATACTTTCAAACTCTTGCGATGCATATTTATCTTTTATGTGAGGCAACAGCCCATTAAATGCTGCATCGGCCAACTGCTGATCGGACAGAACCAAACTGTAGCATCGGTTCTTGACATCTCTGAACCTTTGGATAAAGGTAGCGACCGATTCATCATTTCTTTGTATTAAGCCGGTCAAATCGGTCAACTTCAACTCAGTAATCCTAGAGAAAAAGAACTAATGAAATTGTCTCTCTAGATCGGCCCAATATAATATGGAGTTTGCTGGCAAAGTAGTGAACCAAGCAAAGGCCGATCTAGTCAAAGACAAGGAGAACAAACGGACTCTGAGTGCATCATGGTTGCCCGCTTCCCCCAACTGTAGAAGGAACCTGTTAACATGTTCCATCGTAGAGACTTCTCCCTACCCTGAGAACTTTGTGAAGTCAGGCATCTTGTACTTGTGTGGGAGAGGAATCTGATTGTAAGCTAGAGGGTAGGGAGTCTTGTACATAACAGATTGTTGCTTTGGCCTCAAACCAAACTGCTCCCTCATCACTTCAGCTATCTTCGTGCTCCAATCAACTTGCTGTTCAACTATTGGCATCTGCTGATGAGAAGCTATGTTCATTGCACTGCCCATCATCGCAAGTTGCTGAGCTGTATGGTTCATCGGCTGTCCAGCTGATTGCATCTGATGTGTCTACTGAACTATCCGATTAGGTGTCTGCTGAGTCAATCGTCGGCTGCGAAACTGATGGACTAGCCGACTGCTGCCCAGTAGTATCCATGTAAGGTACATCAACACACTGTATCTGTCCAGTCTCTTGATTATGGAAGACCCAATTGTCTCCCTTCTGATGAGGAGATTGTGACAGCAAAACTTCCAAAGGAGACTAGGGCTGGAGCAGGATAGCAAGACGCTGCTGCGGGGTCATCGGTGGTGACGCCGATGCATTAGTTTGTGCCATCTGTTGTGGACTCCATGCGCCTTGTGCATTCAGTTGCACTGCTGATGCATCCTGTTGTGCATCTATCGGCTGAACGGCCGATGGATTAGGCTGAGAAAGCTGGTGCATTAAACTATATCTTGGGTGGCGTAGAAAAGAAATCTGGATGCATGCCATACCCCGTATCAGGATTCCATCCCTTAGGAAACACGGACGCAGATCCATCTTGCACAGTTGTAGTGATCGACGGAGTAGTAGAGTAGATGGGATCTGCTGTAACCGTCGATGCTGCAATAGTAATCTGAGGTGGTATCTGACTGTTGCTTGTTCCTGCCTGGCTATTTTGAGCCGACAGGGCTACTGCCATAGATATTTCCAAGGGACATACTGCATCTGATCTAGCTGTATATAGCAAGGACCCATGCACCCTAGAAACGTGCCTTCAGCAAAAGTCTTGACCACTGCATTGTGCACCATGTTGCCCATAACTGTTGCACTCTTGATGAAGGCTTGTGCCACAGCTTGACCAACTGCGTCCATCATCTTGTTCTCACGTTGAGCCTCTGTCAATGGCTGGAAAGATGGAAGATTAAACTTCTTGATCACCTCACCAGATTTGTTGATGCTGTACGACTAGAGGTATTCACGTTTGAATCTATCCACCAGATCTTCAAATTTTTTCTTTTGTTCTTCTTTGAGCTTGTCTTCAGGAGCAGGAATCTGGTTCTCTTCATCAACTGCAGATTTATCTTTGATGTCCACCATGTCGAAGCTTTTGTGTCCCACCAGGCGGGCCAAAAGATGTGTTGACGCAAAAATCAACACACTGGAATCCGAGGGCAAGTGTTCGCCGAGTCACAGAAAAGTCAACCAAGCGCGCCAGTCAATTTGACCTGAAATTGACAAGGGAGAAAACAAAGTTAAATTCGAGAGCGTATCGGCTGGGATTCCAAATATCTCTCAGATGGGCGTATCGGCAAGCTTTGCCGATACTGAATGCGACAAAAAGATATTAAATACAAGCGTATAATAACAGACGCATCGGCTGGATCAACCGATGCACTAAACGACAAACAAGCTTTGAGTAGCCGATCGTACGTGTACAACAAGATCTAAGCTACGAATGTGTAACTCAGATGATGCAAGCTAAAAACATATCTAAACTGGCTCTTGAGATAACAAAAGTATTACTGCAAAACCTAAAGCCGATCTAATATGTTTTTAGATGTGATAATGGCCAAAAAGCGTAGAAGAACCTACAAATCTAGCCGATATCGATAATTGGTGAATAAATCTAGACGAGACGACAGCGATGTGCCCGGAAATCAAAGCCTAGATAAATTCGATAACTTTTGAATAGATTTGAATGAAGCCATAGCGATGCGCCCGGTAGTAAAGCTCAAATCACCAGAATCACCTTCTTTGACACGTGTCAAAAAATGGTGTCAACAACTTCGAGCTACTAGTTTCGACCAGCTTAAACAAGTCGAAAGCTCCAATAATAATGCTCTATCTAATATCCGAACAGAGCTGTCACCACCTGCCAGCTACCTCTACAAATCATGGGACTATCAGACAACTGAGTGGTATAGTCTAGCCTATACACCACGTCTACACCATGCTCAAACGAAGCCAACAGTACAATTCAGAGCATGCTACATGAGCATGAGAATTAGAGGGCTCCCATCTGGAAGCAAATTACTCAAGCCCAAGAGAAAACACACTTCCGACAAAACCAAAAGTAGACACAATGATCCAAGGGCCAAATGACATGCTTAACGGCCTGAAGATGGGAGCCCACAGGGAGTCCACATACTGAAGATGGGGCCAAACGGCCTCAGAAAGGGGTCGGCCGAACCCCTAGGTCGCCCGACCCCCTACTGGGCCCAATCAGGCCCATCCTTCTCCTGCAAACTCCCACCGCATTTCCTACTTCGGCTCCGAATGGTACCACCCCAAAAGCTGATGCGAAGATCCACCCTTAGAGGGCTATATAAGGAGGAGGAGAGCCCCCCATTCAACACACCACAAGAGAAGATAAGAGCTCCACTCCAAGGAGAAGCCCTACCTCCGTAGTGCTTAGAAATGGAGAGTGTGTGTGGGGTAGTTCAGAGGGGCGCCGACCTGTTGGCGCTCTTCTCCAACTTGTACCTCGACGTATGCTTCTTTCTTAAGTATTCATGATCTCCTATGGTTGTGAGTCTCTTGGTTAAGTTAGTTTTATTCTTTATTTGCTTGCAGGATCATCGCCCGTCCTTGTGATGGGTGCTCTAGTCTGATGGCTTGAGTCATGGACGAAGTCGGGGCTAGAGCAGTAATCGAGAGCATAGCTGTGGTGTATAGGCTAGAGGTTACCTTTGTTTGCATACCTTCTCCATGGTCTGTCGGGGTAGGCGGTAGGTGGTGACAGCCCTGTCCGTCCCTTGTAGTCCCCTATGTGAGGGTTCGGTGTAGAGCTAATAGCCGGATACTCTTGGTAGACTAGGAGTAAGCCGGTGCCCGAAGTAAGCAAGTGGAGGTAGAACCGATCTTTACTATAACTCTAAGCCATAGGAATCCTCTCTATCTTTGCCTAACTACCTCTTGTTTGTCCTTGGATGAACTGGTTAGAAGGCTAGTACCTCCGTTCCCCATGGAAATATGATACCCTTGAATACTCACGGGTGAAGTGCTACAACGGTATCTCTTTACGCTTGCGGATTATTCTGTGAACGTTAAGAAATACCAACAAGCATTTCTGGTGCCGTTACTAGGGAACGGTTGCCGTATTTCCTTCGAATCTATTTTGTCCTCGTATATTTTCAAAACAAAAAAAAATCTGTTTTCTTTTTCTTTAGCTCTATCTTCACCCCTACTACCCATTCCATCATTGTATCTTTTTGCTTTTCATATCTCTACCTCTATCCCCACTACCCTTGGAAGGTTATCCTCGTACACACAATCCGTCCCAATGGGGTGAGTCGTTAGAGCCATCCTCTCTGGACCTAGTTCCTCATCCGGCTACGAAATTCACCCTCACGCCTTACCAATCGAATCGAGTGAGATGAACTCTTACCCTTGCCCTTGATTATCGATTGATGCCAATCAAATCAAGTGAATCAAAGTTCATTTCTTAATCCTTGATTTTGATTGATGCCCAATAGAAGTTATGTTCACCCTTCGTATCAAATAAACTTCTATTGGAAGCTTAGATGAATTGCTTTGCCACCACGATGAAATGCAAAGCTTTCCACCTAAGGAGGGGATGAGTTGAAAGAAACTCATTTCCCTCATGACCTGAACATTATCGACTTTCTCTATCTGGAGATCAAACCACTCACTCCATGAGCATGAAGTTTCTTCAAAAAAGTCATGCTTGTCCTCGACATCTCCGAGATCTTTCGTTCGTTGCACCAAGTCGCTACGAGTCTTACGATCATCGATGGGGTTTTCCATCATAGATGCCCTTTACAATGGTTGTAGTTGGTTTTTCTTATCATAATATCTTTGCAGGGCTTGTAGTTGTATTTGTGCACTAACCTTGCAGCTTGTATGATGATAAATCAATAAATGGTGGTGAAGCTGGGAACTACATCACCATTGATAGCTGCATGATGAATTCCCATGGTCGAGCTTACGACCATAAATAAAGCACTACCGGGAGATAGCCCGGATTATCTTTAAAAAATTAAAAAAATCTTTCTCCTGAATAATAAAAGCAAGGACATGTTTTTATGCATAGTATGCACCTTCGGGTATTCTTGGTTCTAACCATTTCAGGTTAAAATTAAGAAGAGAGGGGGACATACGATGCTCGAGGACATGGGGGCTGCATCAATTGTACACTTTGATGCTCTTTGGTGTTGGAACACAATCGAAAGCAGGCCCTGACATTGCACACTTGACTTTCACACAAAAGTCCAAGTGGGGGAAATCACTGAGCATCTCACTGCGAGTTCCAGCAATACCAAGGAGTATCCTTGTTTGAAGAAGGTGTTAGCTTTGGCTTGCTTAAAAAAGAGAGAGGAAAAAGTGAGAAAAATAAATAAGGATAGAGATAAAGACAAAAAGAAAGAAAAAAAAGAAGAGAGAAAAAATGAATGAGAAAAAAGGTAAAAAAAAGAGAGAGATATATAAAAAAATAAGAAGAAAAAATATAGAAAGGAAGAAGGAAAGAGTGAGAAGCCAATCTTCACATCAAACTCTGTCTAGCCATGCTCCACTCAATTTTACTCAAAGCAGCTGATGCAGGCAAATAATCAAGAGGCTGCTCGTCTTTCTTTCCAAGCCTTTGCTACTCCACTCTGATTGGCAGTTTCTCACATACACAAAGGGAGACAAACATTGCGTCTCTAATCATAGAGCATCATGCCAACAGATCATGCCTCCACAGAACAGGGTTCCCACATTCGAGGTAGGAGTATCACGCGCAATCACCGCAGCAATTTTGAGACATCCATCCTATACGATGGCGGTAAGTATACTCGGGTAAGCAAAGGTAAGGTTCACCAATCCTTTACTCATACTTTGTTTATGTTTGTATGCTCAGGTTTGGTTATTTCTTAGCTAGATGCATCCATAGGCTTTTTAATTTAAGCATGGTGCTTAGGTTATAATAGCCTTCTTTAATCAAATAAGACATGGTGTCGAGTTTGATTAATGAATCGTCAGAGCTAATACGATCATAGACTTTGGAGGTATGTTTTGCATTGACTAACCCCTGCAGGAAGATTTCAAATCAACTAGGTAAGTCCTCAAGCTAAATTCATACTAGAGATAAAACAAGGCCCTATACGCACTTCAACAAAAAAAAAATTGCACGACATGCAAAGGAGGCACAGATCACCTTCCAAGGATCACAGTGAGTATAATGTCAAAATACCTCTTTGCTATGTTTAGGCAATTTAATCTCAACCTTGTTGAGCTTTTCTGAAAAAATGGGTGAACAATAAAAAAACTCAAAATAAAAGAATCTCTCTCAAAAAAAAATTGGTGGCAATCCTTTTGGGATCCATGCTTACATCTTTGAACTTGGTTTTTCCTTGAAGCATGGATGTGAACAACAAATCTAAAAAAAACATTTCTAAATTTCTTTAAACATTCCTAGAGTATTTGTTGTCCACTAACCTTTTGCAGAAAAAAGAAAATAAACAACCAAGAAGCAGCACACAGAACTCCAATTCCACCACAACGCTCCTTGGTCCTATGAGAAGACAGATGCCCGAGGAACCAAGCTGAACAAATATAAAGCTTTGCTTCATGTATATGAAGCTTAGCTCTTGCACATTTGTTTATTGCTTGGTGAGTTCTTCCAGGCAGGTACAAGAACAAGTGTGGGGGGATCCCTCAAAATCACCAATTGCAAACTTGTTCGAGATCTTTCCTCCAAACATATGCACAACATCGACGATCCAGCACGCCAAAGAGCAGGACAGCAGGAATCCACGGAGGGATGGCCAAACCTTTGGTTCGACCAAACCACCTCTAACTTCCTTCAGCTTCCTCTTCTTCCTCTTCAACGAGGGTTTGTGCAAACAGACTCCTCATACTTCCTAAGTTCTTGAGTTTAATGAATTTCTTCGTTGATCACTAAAACTAAACTAATTTAACCTTGCCAATACACTTTTGCACTCCATGCACTTCCATGAATAATCTTTCATACTCTTTATTCCTTGCTTTCTTTCTAGTTCTTGTGAACAAATATCTTCATAGGGAACCCACGCTATCTAAGTAATTGACTAATGTGGTATGATTGGATGAAGGGAACCATGATCTTCCTTGCAAAGTACTTGGGATTTCTTCTAAAAAAAACTCATCGATAGCTTGCCTCCTCAAAATAATAAAAATTCCTACCAATGCCAAAGTTAGATTTTCATTCTCAAACCTTCATAAGCAGTTTGACTTTGCTTTGAGTTTTGTCAAATTCTTTGACCCTTGGTAGAGTCGTTTCATATTCTCATGATCAAGATCACGTACACGTCCACTCATATGCTATTCTTCTACACTAGAAGATAGCAAAACATTGTTATCCAACCGTGGGACTATCAGACAACTGAGTGGAATAGTCTAGCCTAGACACCACGTCTACGCTATTCCCTACTAACTCTAGAGGCGATAAGGGTTATCCTTCTCTATCTGGAGCCCAACTCTAGAATAAAATGCTACTCTAGGCATACACTCAACTAATATTAAGGCAGAAGAAATAACATGCAGCTAAACCCTAAGTCTAAATAAGAAAGTCTCGAACACTTACAACCGAATAAGCATCCATCGAGGTACAAGCGGAGAATAGTGCCGACAAACCTGGCACTTCACCCGACTCCTCCTCACTCTCTTGTAGAGGTACAATTTGGAGAAGAGCGCCATTACCGACGCCCTTCCTGAGTACCTCTACTCCTAAACTCCCTAAGACAACTCTCACTCAAGTGAGAACTCAAGAGAAGATGGTGTTGAGTGTTATGTGATGTGTGTCTTCATTTGGCCCCCTCCCCTTATAATTTATTAGAGGGAACCACTTGCCTCTTGCTCGGGAAGTGAGCCAAACTGCCATGGATAGCCAACCACACAACGTCATGTGTCATTGAGAGTCAGTGGGGCCCGTGGGCCGCAACCACATGGTCGACCGACAATGGTGGTCGGCCGGCCGTGGGCTGGGCCCGTTTGGCCCGATCTTTGGTCAGAAGGCTTCTAGGTGGGCCCCCATGTCATATATATGGGTAAGGGCCTCTCTTAAGTTAGTTTAGTAGCTCTGGTGGGACCATAGATCCTCGTGAACGCATCTGATTCATCGAGAAGATTTTACTTTGGATTGATGATGTGTTACCTTGCTTTTGGGCTGCATTCTCCTCTCATTTTCAAGCATAAGCAACCTGCACATAAATGTAAACCAACACTTTGTGGAATTTGTTAGCAATAATTCCTACCACTAGTGTTGACGCTCGTCTGTTATACGCTCATGCAAGAGCTGATAGCTTGCTCTGATGGCCGGGTTTGTATCTTGATGCTTGGAGCCTGTTTTACCTGCATTTCTTCCCTAATTCCAATATAGCAATATTTCTAAGAGGAAATGTGTAATTGGTACGAGACTTTATTCTCATGATTTCAGGCTCCAAGTGACGCTTGAAATGAGTCATTAGCGAGCGTCAACAAGATCCCCCACACTTAGTTCTTTTCTCGTCCTCGAGTAAAAGCGAGAACTAAGGCGTATATGACTTCATATGATATGGTACCTGCATAGAGATTATTTTAAGCTTCACCCTTACCTGTGAATTTTGATGTCTCTAGTTTGGGAAGTTGAAGAGCAGAACGGTATTGACTTTAGTCTCCTCCACTTTCCTGCTATATGACTGGGGTTTTGGAAATATTTTTGCAAAAACAAACCACAGCTTTACTTCTCCATAGGATCTCTCATGTCACTCACTGTGTATATATATCCTCACCAGGGCATTGCCTCTTTTCATCCTACTTCTAAAGATAGCTTATGTGCAGCTCATGGTAGGAGAAATGGAAGCATGCACTTGTGTCACATATATTGCAAAATCAAACAACGGATCCATGGAGATGACAAATCAAACAAGTTGATCAAGATTGTGCACATATGTGGAAGGTGGATGATGGAATGAAATTCTCCTTTATTTGGATAACATGAGGTCATGGCTATATTATTGTGATAAATATTTTTTTTAACACTGGGACCTTCATGTGCCCCCTATTTTTTTTGGGTCATGCTTCTTGGGCATGCCATCTTTTTTTTTAGATAGCTCATGCCTCATTTAAAGGATACTAGAGAGAGAGAGATCATTAAACATGGAGTTTATTTTGTGGATGGATGGAATGGCATAGCTAACTTCTAGTATAGAAGTTTAGCTGGTGGAGTGCACGTGATCTTGATCAAGCAAGTATGAAAGACATCTCACTAGGGTCACAAAGTTTGAGGAAGCTCAACGCAACAACAAGGCACATATGTGTACAAATTTGTATCATGAAGATCATTATATGGCCTTGGTAGGACAAACACGTGGAGTTGTAAAGCTATGGGGGTTTTCTTTTTGATAAAAAATTCCTAGACACATAAGCAGATAAAGCAAGGATTCTTCCATCAAACCATATCTCACTAGTCAACAACTTAACAATCATGGGTCCCCTAAGATATGATTCACAAGCTCAAGCTTAGCAAAGAATAAAAAGTATGCAAGCCAATCATTGAGAGGCACAAAACCAGGGGATACCTTGAGTTTAATTTTAATGATTAAGCAATGGCTTCCAATTAAACTCATAGGTTGGGGAGAGCGAGAGTTAGGGTGCGCAAACCGTTGCGATGAAGAATGAACGGTGGTAGTACCAGTTGGCCAAACCTTGCTAGCATCAGTTCGTCTTGGCCTTTTGTGTGCTGCTTCGTTCGGTGTTGTGCACGTGTTGTGGGAGAACTTGAGTGTATATGCTTGAAGGCTCCGAGAGATCTCCCCAACACTTGTTCTTGTACCTGGTGCTTATTCAAAAACAAAAAATGTGGAAACAAACTAATAGCTCTACCGGTTTTAAGAACCAGGGAGCTCCTAAAATTTATTTGAACTAAAATTTAATCTCACCAAGATACCTACTCAAGCAAGGATGAACTAAGATTGCATCAACATGAGTATGTTGTGCAACATTAATTCAAAACCTTGTCTTACCTTTCCATTTGAATTCAGCTCAATGACTCACCCAATTGGATTTGATTTTCCTGCAGGGGTTAGTCCATATATGCAACCAATATCTATCCAAGTATTAACTCTAGAACATCAATCAAACTTGACACAAGGTCTAGTTTGACTGAAGAAGACATTTTAACCCAAACACCATGCTTGATTTAAAACACCTATGAATGTGTTTCGCGATACACATTCAAACTATAACACACAGAAAAAATAGATAAAGGAGCCATGGAAGCATGATTGAGCTTTATTCAAACAAGGGCAAACATGAGTACGAACCTGGTGATCCTCGGGCGACCTCCTGGCAGGGCTTTGTTTAATTTCGAAAATAGGACATTGAGAGCACTTACCATGGTGTATTGTTGATGAAGACTCAATGTTGTCACCATGGCAATTCTTCTCATTTTTTTCTTTATATATAGGTGCGCTATTTAGAGCGCTGGGTGCTGGATTATTATCCAGCGCCCCCCACCCCCACGCTAGCCCCCCACCCAAAACCAGAAAATGGAATCCCGAAACCGGAAAATTCTTTGTTCAACCGGAAAAACTCATAAATAGGGATTTGAAACCAGAAAATGGAATCCCGAAATCGGAAAATTCCTTGTTCAACCGGAAAAAGAGATGAACGGGGATTTTAAACCAGAAAATGGAATCCCAAAACTGAAAAATTCTTTGTTCAACCGAAAAAACCCATGTATAGGGATTTGAAAATGAAAAAGATATTTTTGTAATTGGAAAATTGTTATCTCAATTGGAAAAGAACAATCCGAAATCGAAAAAAGATATTCATGAAATCGGAAACTTGTAACCTTAACCAGAAAAGAACATGACTGTTGGCATTTCTTAGCGTAATCACTAGGAATGGTTAGTTCCCAGCAACGGCGCCAAGAAACGTTGGGCCGGTCGCCCCACAACGGTGACGCCATGGGGCGGCGTGCGGTAAGTCTTAACGATTGCAGAAGGATCCACAAGCGCACGGATATACCGTTGTAGTATTTCACCCTGAAGTATTCAGGGTATCATTATTTATATTTTCCCAAAGGATGGCTATGGTGTGTAAAGATGTTTACCAGATACAAAACCATAACAATTATGAGATAAGGTGTGAACTGCTGATCATACAGGGGTAAGTGATAATAAAGATAATCGAGGGTAATGTGACACACACAGATCAGCCAACTCTCATAAATAAACAATAAACAAATACACCTAAGGTTAGTGGGAGCATAGGCAAACAAGGTCCTAGTATACTATTCATGTCAGCAGAGAAGCTATGTTAGTCACACACATAGAACTGCAGGTGCCGGGAAATTAGGGACATCAGGGAGAATGACCGGTTCTGGAGAACTTCAAGACCGTTTCATATTTGTTGAAGTACTAGACTAGCTCCACTACCCCAAAGAGTACAAGTCACAATGAGAGAGAGAGAGAGTGAGAGGCTTTTCCAAGTGTTGTGTGTGGTGAGAGTGGTGAGAGGCCCCTTAAATAGCTAGGAGAGGTCGGTTCCTGCCATCTCTATACATGGAAACATGCCAAACCGCCTTCAAGAGGATCATATCAGGCTTCCTGCCAAAATGCACCTGGACGGGAAGCAGGGCTGGTTCGGCCGAACCACTAGTTTGGCCGGCCCCATTTCACCGCCTCTGGCCACCGTCCTTCTCTGGTACACTGCCTGGTGGGTCCTGATGTCAGATGGTCTGTGCCGGGGCTTGGTTGGTCGGTTTGGTCTTCCTGATGGGCTTCTTTTGCTTGTGTTACGCAGGACACGATCTTTTGTGGTTTCTTCTGCGTATTCTTTGTGTTTTCTTCTTATTCCGGACTTGTGCTCCTGAATACATAAATTCTCCAAAACAACTATGGAGCTCGGTTAGGGATACAAATATGTGAGTAAGAGGCATGGTTTTCCTTCTCTTGTCAGTATAGTTGAAGGTCATATTTTGCACATAACGACCGTCAACAACACCCCCAAGCTAGCCTTTTGCTCGTCCTGAGCAAAACATGACTGATGTTTGTTAATCAAGAGTTGCTGCGATGTTGCATTTCCAACTTATACTTTAGGCACAACTGAATGCTTCTTACCTTGATTTTGAATAAGTTTTCCTTTTGTCCTCACCTCTTACCTTACTCCTGTGGGGCTTTTAGCTTCACCTCATCTTTAATGGTTGAGAGTCAGAACGGCATCATAGAGTGCTTGTATTTCTCCCCTTAGTTCAATTGTCAATCTGGAGTTTTTGTTAAGTTTTTCAAAAGAATTTTATAAAGTTCCTCGGATGATCTCTCGGATCGCTCTATGTATTCCTTACCAAGGCTTTTTATTGAGCCCTTTCTTCCTCACCCTACCTCTAATGGTTGTTTTTGGTGGAGCTTTAGGTATGGAGGATTGAAGGCATACTTGCTTCTCATATTTTCTTAAGTCAAAGACCGGATCTGAAGGAGAAACAAGTCATAAACCTTGATCAAGATGTGCAAGTGTGTGGATATTTTTGGTGGATGGTGTATGAACTCCTTAGTATGAACCATCTCTCTTTCTTTCTTTTGGATAGGGGCTATCCTTTTCTTTTCGCTTCTTTTTTATTTGACATGCAGAGGCATGTGGCATACCTTCTTTGGGTATGCATCTTTTATCTCTTTTTTTTTGACATGGCGAGGCATGTGGCATACCTTCTTTAGGTATGCATCTTTTATTTCTTTTTCTTTTTGCATAGCCCCATACCCTTGATGCAATTTTTAGAGATAGGTGTCATACATAAGCATGGAGTTTTATTTTGTGGATGGATAAGTGGAGTGCTTGCTCCTCGTGTAGAAGCATAGCATATGGTGTGAATGGGAGTATGAAATGAATCTCACTGAGGGTCACAACAATTTGACAAAGCTCAATGAGATAGCAAGTTGCATATATGGATGGTTTGCAATGAGAATCAACATATGGCTTTGGATAGGAATTTCAAATCAACGAGGAACCTTATTATATTTTTGTGTTTTCAAAATGAAATACTCCGGATATCAAGCATCACATAGGAAAAGATCATAGCAACTCTATTAACCATATCATAGCTCACAACAATTTAGATTTGGATCATACTTTTGCTACCCACAAGTTTCAAGATTAAGATTTGAACTTAAAGCCAACGAACCCAAAACTAGGTTGAGCACAAAGTTGTAACTAAGCGTATGAAGGAAATTAACAGAGAAACTATTCATCATTTCAACAAGGAAAACTTACACCATGCTTACTACACATATTAAAGCAAGGAAATTATTTTTTTTGTTTTTCTAAGTTTTGCAGATTTTTGTTTGGTTTTAATTATGCAAATTTTTATTTGGTTTCATGCAAGATTTTCAAAGCGGTAAAGGATAGAGTTTGATACAAGTTACCTATCGTGGGGGTCCTCCCCCAAGCTAGCTTCAGGCTTACTGCTGTTGGTTGGAGTTGAACCCAGCCCAATGGTAGTAGGCCCTCCACTCCTCCTGGATCTGCTGCTGTTGTTGCTCCAAGTTGTGGATCCTCTCGCCTGTGTGTTGCTGCCAGTTCTGAGTTGACTCGATGTGCTGGCCTAACGACTCGACGATGTTGGTGGTGTGCACATTCAGCTCGCCCATCTGTCGAGTTAGAGTGGCGAAACCTCTAGACGAGGCTGAACATCTGGCGGAGATCGGGGGTCCACTGGAGCTGGAACTAGTGGACCAACGCCCTTGGGCCTGCCGTGCCCATTCTTCTGTACTTGCGCTGTGCCATGACGAACCACCCGCCTCATGGTGGTATGAGGTCTGAGTATGCTGAGGCAGTGTTGGCGTTTCCTCCCTTCTAGTCCTACTCCTTGTTATCCTACCAGGTAAACCAGAAGCACTATGCCTACGGCCCCTTCTCGTTGAACGAGAGGGATGGTTAGTGAACGGCAATTATACAAATGAAAGTCCGTATTGTGCAGCGAAATCTCATTTGTATAGCCCATAAAGAAGAAAATCAAAGAGTCATCCGGGCCTTTCTTAAGTGTGTGACCTTGAATCAAATAAGACTCGTCGATATACGCGCGGTCACCCTCAATGAAAGGAATGGAATTCCCCTCTAAGGCACCGACACGTGTAGCGATATGAGTAATCAAAGAAATACACTCAATAGGACCCATCATCTTGAAATTCGAGAGCCATTGCTTAACCAAAGCTTGTGCGGGGGAGATTTTGATCTTGTTGACCATGGCATATAGAATGAGCATCTCATCGTTGCGCACGGGTCGGACATCATCTCTTGGAAAGAGAGTGATGGCTAACCACTTGTGCATCAAGCGAAGAGTTGGATTATGAATGTCATTGTACCGAGGTGCAAATCTGCCACGGACAACTTGACCCGAAATCTGTCCCCAAAATTCATGACGATTAAAACCGCGGCAAGCTTGCTCAAGAGAAATCGGCCAGCGTTTGTTGAAGTCGAGGTGGCTAGCAAAAGTTTTCCAAGAAAGCAAGTATTCCTTCCCGAAAAGTCAAAAATAAACCCCATTTTCTACCTCCCGAAGAGTGCAAAGAAATTGGATGGTGAGGAGCCGAGAACCGTACTCCTCAACGGGAGTGAAGTTGCCCCATCCAATTGCATGCCAAACATTAGCGAAGTCTTCGTACATACCTGTTTTGATTAGGAGTTCCGGATCGAAGGCTCGGGTGTGAACGAAGCTTCGGTCCTTGATGATGGCGTAGGCTTGTCGCTCATGAGCATCGCGTAAGTCGAGGTAAGGAGCGTCATCTTCATCAATTTCCATAGCCTTAGCTTGTGGCTCGGCTTGCACCTCTACATATTGTTCTTCTTGTTCGTCTTATTCGTAGTCCATCGTGGTCGGTGTTGGCGTTGGTTCGGGGGAATGGCAAGAGCTTGAGTCTCCCTGCGAACGGGACGAGCCTAACCTCGTCACCCTCTTGATGGCTCCGGTTATCTTCCGACCTACACCCTTCATGCTTGCAATAAGAGTGAACAAGAACGAATGAGAACAACTCGGTTCGGGTTACGTTAGTGAAATAAAAATGAAACTCTTACCTGAATGTTGTTCCTCCAAGTGTGTAGGTAATCTTGCAGCAAACAAATGAGAGAGAGAGAGTGTTCTTGCAATCAAACTTGAGCCAAAATCCAATGAAAACTCGAGAGCAAAGTTTGAGAGGGAGTGAGTGAATGAGAGTTGAGTGTGAGGGCTCAACACCCACCTCTCGGCCTCTATTTAAAGAGAGAATGGCCGGGCACCGTTGGGAGGAGCTGGGCACAACGGCTAGTAGCCGTTGGAGAAAGCTGGCAGTGAGCCGTTGAAAGGTGGGATGGGCCGACACAGTGGTTCAGCCGGCCCCACCCTGGGCCCACTGGCTGACAGCCAGGGCCTAGGTGCTCCCCAATGGTAATAAACTTTGAAAACTTGGATGCTAGGCCAAACTTTGCCTCGAAAGATTTTCAAAAGTATTTTTCTTCAAAGGATTTCAATGCTTAGAAAAAAAATTTGGATTTTTTTTAAAATAGAAAATGTGCTAGAAAAGATTCTAGAATGCAATGGTGTTTTGAAAATTCAAACATGCGGTGGGAAAAATTTCAAAAGTCGAGAAAAGCAAATTTGGCGGAAAATTAAATATGAGATAATTACAGATTTACCTTCGGCAAGGGCTCGTCGTTTTGAGTCTGACGAGCGGGACCTTTCTCCTGCACTGACTTACCATTGTTCGGCTCATCCTGTAGAAGTGGACAGGGATGAACTCTCAACCTTACGCCACACCTTCTTTGATCGTCTTTTTTTGGATCGGGTGGTCGAAGGTTCTTCAGGCTGGGGTTCGGGTGAATCCCAAAGCGGGCTCCCATCATGAGCCTGCTGGATCACAAATCTTTGCTCTTCCCTGTGAAGAAACTAGAAAAGTATGTTGTCGACCCCGATGCGGAACTGGATTTCTCTAGCCCAAACATCGATCCTAGCCTTGACGTCATTTAGGAAGGGTCATCCAAGAATGAGATCTAAGCCTAGGTCCCCTTCCATGTCGAGGACGATGAAGTCAGCGAGGACGAAGTGGTTATTGATTCATACGTATATGTTTTCGACTATCCCCTCGGGGTGTCGAACTGTGGAATCTGCAAGCTGTACGAACATGCGGGTCTGGGAGAGAGCAGGATACTGTAATTGTTCAAAAATTACCTTGGGCATAATGTTTATGCTGGATCCAAGGTCGTAGAGGGCCCATCTATAGAGCTGATTGAAGATGGAGCAGCTGATCATGGGCACCCCTGGATCTCCACTTAGCTTCGCTGTCAGTCCTCCCCACGCACTCATCCTTGGTGGGGTGTGCCTACCTGCATGGTTAGTACATGGGGCCCACCGGGGAAGGTTGCCCCACCCGGTAGACACCATGTTTGCAGTTTCAACAGGAGATTCGGGTTGCCCTGGAATCTTCCCAGACTCAGCAGCAGGTACGGCAACAGCAATTTGAGCCAACTGTGTTTCTATAATTTTGTTGAAACTTAACTGATTTTTCAAAGCAGAAGAAAGAGTTTCAACTTTTGCATTTATATTTTCTAAAACTTTATCATTGGCAGCAAGCTTTTTATTTAAAGATTCATTAATTTTAGCTTGGCCAAAGACAAGATCCCTCAAGGAGGGTTGGTTCGAATTAAAATTCGAATTGAAATTGGAGTTGAAATTGTTACCTCCTCCTTGGAATGGTGGGTGTGCTTGACCCCACCCTTGGCCTCCTTGTGGACGGAACCCGTTGTTGTTGTTGATGTAGGCCGCATCTTCACGGGTCTCGGGGTAATCATTCCCCGAGTGTCCACCACTACCACAAACCTCGCACATCATGTACGAGTCCATGGCTTGGACAGGAACTAACATTTGCTGTTTGTTCCCTTCATCAAGTTTCTGCAGTAGGAGGTCCATTTTGGCGGTGAGCATATCCGTCTCCTTGACGGTATGCATTCCACCCTTGGTTCGGGGCTGGGAACGCTCCACGTTCCAGCCATGGTTGGCGACCATCTTCTCGATCAATGCTTTGGCATTGGCAATAATGAGATCGAGATAGCCCCCCCAGCAGCAGCATCCAAGTGGGCTCTTGATGTTGTCGTTAGCCCATTGTAGAAGCTTTGGAGTACGAGCCACTCGTCCATCCCATGATGAGGACAGGCGAGTATGTATTCTTGGAGTCTCTCCCAAGCTTCCGGGATGGATTCCATCCCTGTCTGCTGGAAACTTGAAATCCTTCCTCGCAAGGCATTTGTTTTGCCTAGCGGTTAGAACTTGGCGACGAATGCTGCGGAAAATTTGTCCCACGTGTCGACAGCTTCAGTATTCTGATGAAACCATTGTTTCGCTTTCCCCAGGAGGGAGAAAGGAAACAAGCAAAGCCTGATGATGTCAGCCATAACGCCCCGTATGGTTACGGTCTTGCAGAGCTCCAGAAAGTTCTGGAGATGGGCATTGGCGTCCTCGTTTGGCTTGCCACAGAATGGGCTAGCCTGCACCATGTTTATGAGGCTGGACTTCAGCTCAAAGTTCATGTCCCCAACATCAGCGTTGGGTCCAGTCACCACATTGACGGCTGAGGGGATGGAGAAGTCATGGAGAGTCTTCTCAGCCATGGTTTCGGTTGTTGTTGCTGGTGCCTGAAAAGCTGGCTCGCTTGTTGACAACAAAAGCTGAGGAGGGACGACGCGAGGTCGGACCCTTCTCACGAACTTCTCAGGATTTTCAACAAAGTTTGTCGGCAAGGAGAAACTAGTCATACACTACCCTATTTTCATCTAGTCAGGAGAAAACAAAAGATGACATTAGCCTGTATGAGCAGGAGCTACCTCTTATTCACAATGCCATGTTTATGCATTAGTAAACATCTTTTACACCTAGTACCATCCCCGGTAATGGAGACAGAAATGCTTGTTGGTGTTTCTTAGCGCAATCACTAGGAATGGTTAGCCCCCGGCAATGGCGCCAGAAATGCTTGTTGGCATTTCTTAGCGCAATCACTTGGAATGGTTAGTTCCCAGCAACGGCGCCAAGAAACGCCGGGTCGGTCGCCCCACAGCGGTGACGCCATGGGGTGGCGTGCGGTATGTCTTAACGATTACAGAACGATCCGCAAGCGCTAGGATATACCATTGTAGCTTTTCACCCGAAAGTATTCAGGGTATCGTTATTTATATTTTCCCAAGGGATGGCTATGGTGTGTAAAGATGTTTACCAGATACATAACTATAACAATTATGAGATAAGGTGTGAACTACTGATCATACAGGGGTAAGTGATAATAAAGATAATCGAGGGTAATGTGACACACACAGATCAGCCAACTCTCATAAATAAAGAATAAACAAATACACCTAAGGTTAGTGGGAGCATAGGCAAACAAGGTCCTAGTATACTATTCATGTCAGCAGAGAAGCTATGTTAGTCACGCACATAGAACTTTAGGTGCCAGGAAATTAGGGACATCGGGGAGAATAACCCGTTCTGGAGAACTTCCAGACTGTTCATCTTTGTATGAACTCCTACACGAATATCCGAATGTCGGGGAGTACACTAATCGAGAAGCAGCTTCCCAGCGGACCGACAGTGCTGTCACCACCTGCGGTCTACGCCAGTCAAACCGTGGAGCACCATCATATCCAAAGGATCCCGCGTACCCGAGCCCCATGCTCGCATACAAGGTCACTACCCTAGCGCCCCCCGGGTCCCCCACCTTTCGGATGGACAGGTAAGACGCTAAGGCAAGCCCGAAAGCACAACAAACTGATATCCTTACCCAGATCATCTGGTCTAAGCAAGCAACTAATACAACTTGAATAAGAACAGAACTTGGCTACACAGGCTAAGAACATCACAACATAACCAAGAACGAACTCTTTATGAATAGCACAATGATAGTCAGAATACAAAGCCATACCAGAGGCCGAGGATTGCTCGCCGACCCCGAGACAACTGGATTCGCTAAGGAATTGAAGTACTAGCCTAGCTCCACTACCCCAAAGAGTACAAGTCACAATGAGAGAGAGAGAGAGGCTTTCCCAAGTGGTGTGTGTGGTGAGAGTGGTGAGAGGCCCCTTAAATAGCTAGGAGAGGTCGGTTCCCGCCATCTCTATATATGGAAACATGCCAAACCGCCTTCAAGAGGATCAGATCATGCTTCCTGCCAAAATGCACCTAGACGGGAAGCAAGGCTAGTTCGGCAGAACCACTGGTTCGGCCGGCCCCACTTCACCGCCTCTGCCCACCGTCCTTCTTTGGTACACTGCCTGGTGGGTCCTAATGTCAGATGGTCTGTGCTGGGGATTGGTTGGTCGGTTTGGTCTGTCTAGTGGGCCTCTTTTGCTTGTGTTACGCAGGACGCGATCTTCTGTGGGTTCTTCTGCGTATTCTTCATGTTTTCTTCTTATTCCGGACTTGCGCTCCTGAAAACATAAATTCTCCAAAACAACTATGGAGCTCGGTTAGGGATACAAATATGTGAGTAAGAGGCATGGTTTTCCTTATCTTTTGAGTATAGTTGATGGTCATATTTTGTACTTAATGACCGTCAACAATGACACACCTGTATTCAGGGATCTGCAACCAGTAAATGTATTTCTCAGACCATAAAATTATGCTTTACTCGGAAAATTATCTCAAATAGGCTGAAACAGAAAAAAAAGATTTAATAACTGTAAATGTGTTATTGTAACCAAAAAATCAAAATTTGTGACAAGAAAATTATGAATATATCAAGCATGTTGGACTACATAAGAAATTCATTTGCCTCGGAAAGAGTATCGGCCGTGGTCAGAAAATCAAAATTTCTACCAAGAAAATTATGAATATATCAAGCACGTTGGGTGTGGGATTGGCTAGATAAGTTATTTAAATTGACAACACGGGTAGAAGAATGTTGACTTTTTTGCAACAGGAAAACAAAATAAGGTGGAAATGAATGATTATTTGTCAAGGTTCCTATTGATGTCTTCTAATACCTCCTTTGATTTCTCGTAGATTTGTTTGGACTTGGCCGTCGACTTTAGGAGCTTCATTTTCCGGTTGCATAATAGATGACCATGACTCAGCTAAATTTTCCGGTCACACAGAACAATTTCCAGTTTGAACCTCCTAATTTTCCGGTTGCAGAATGGATAAGCTAAATTTTCCGGTCACACAAAATAATTTACAGTTGCGGAATGGATGCTTATCTTTTTCCCATTTAAAGATTAAAGAAGAATTTTCCATTTTTGGGATCACATTTTTCCGGTTTCGGTTTGGGGGAGCGTGCTAAATAACTTATTCAGCACCCTGGGTGCTAAATAGAGAATGTATGTGTGTGTATATATATATACCTATTGTCTATTCCACACACAGGGTGTTGAATATAATTCAACACTCCCGCGACGCTGGTCCTGCTCCGGTGAGTAAAATCCACAGCTCACCACTACCGATAATTACTACCCCACCAGTGCATACTGTATTCATCAATGCAATCAAAAAGCTACACCCCATAATACTTTGACCAATTATAAAGTTGTTGGTCCAACTGGACCACAAAACAAGGAGATAATACGTGCAATAAATTGGGTGAAATCAATGGATGATAGATATATAACTGGTGGATCTCTTCTCTCCCTATTTTTATCCTCTTCTTTTTCTCTCACGCTATCTGCGGCCAAGATCCAGATGCTCTGCCTCATCACGCATGGTGAGCAATGAATCTGTTCCAGACCTGATGCTTGCTAGCATCTCCTCTTAGCTGCTTTCTGCACTTCGATGGGCAACAACGTTCCCCGTGAGTCCATCCCCGGTGAGCGCAACTCCACTAGTTTGCCTAAATCGGCGGATGGCGGCAACCATGCATCCCTCACTGGTGAGTACCACCCATCATTCTATGACTCTGATGTGGTTGCATGCCTACTTTTTACAAATTAATCAATGCAAATAGTACTCGTCAATTCTGTGGTGGAAGATGTGGATGTGCCATCTTTTTACAGAACTAATCAAACCAATGAGGTTGCAATGTGACGGCTGCTATTATAGAAGTGAGGAATAAGATTCACACGCATTGGCCATTTGATTTACTTTCCCACAAAATATTCTTCTTCCGGTGGAAATTAGCTCACTAATTCTCCATCGGCGGTTTTTGGCAGGAGAGTGTTGGTGCCAACTAGTAGATGATTTGGATCTGGCTCTATGAATGTAATTACTGTTGTAGTTTCTATTCAGATTAAGTTGCGTATCTTTTTTTTATCAAATTGGCATGATCTTTCTACATATCAAAGCACCTTTACAGGAGATCAAAGCATGTTCTGCAGGTGGAAAGCAAGTGACATACCCTTTTTTCGCAAGATCTGAAAGCAAATCCCAATTGCTTGTGGGACCAGTTTGACAACAATTCTTTTGTGTTTAGAATTAATCTCCAATTTTAATCCAGCATGGATGTTTAGTCGCTTTTTTTTGTTCCTGGAAAAATTGTAGTCAATTTTTGCTCATCTGTGTGTTTATGCAGATAACTTGGAGTAATTATTTCTTTATTGTATAAATATTACTTGTTCGTACTTTCAAATTACTCCTCAAAAATTACTCCAGTAGGAAATAAAAAAGGAGTAGGTACTAATACTCGATTGGCATAGAAAATTACTCCTTGGTTTACAAACTACTTGTTATTCTAGTAACTAATTACTCATCTCCTATGGTTCTATCGTTCATTCACTTTAAAAAATAGAATTGAGTTAGATTAATTACTCCATGTCTAACTACTTTTTTCAATAAATAACTACTCCAGGAAACTTTAGCAAATTTACTCCTTTTGTCCCCCATGACTAAATTTTGTGAATAAGTTATTGTTTCACTCCTTGACTAATTACCCGAGGAAGTTATATAGGTATGCCATCTTGATGGCGAAATTGGTTAGTTGGACGAAAGATAAACCGAACCATTGTCATCTTGGCGACCTCGGAAACAATTTTACGGTTGGGGATACTAATTCATCATATTCCTACTACTGCATGCATTTGAGTGTTGCATACATGCAGGGCTACATGTCTCCCCTCAAAATCTCGTCCACCTACAAGGCGCAAGCAAAACTTAATTTTCATTAATAGCAATGAACCTCCATGGAGGCCCCACACGATGCATGCAAAAAAGTCATGCATGCATCATTAATGTTTAATTAGCCCTCAATCCTTGGACAACGAGGATAGAGGCGGTGATCATGCCTATCCACTTCACATCAATGGGGAGGTGATTGCATCATTGATGGCAATGATAACCTGACATTAAAATTAGCATTACACAAAAATTGTATCTATGATGCTATGCAATTTTTACTACCCGCGATGAAAATGGAGTAAAAAGTTGTCTAGCGAGCTCAACATAGCTCCGGACAAAAGCGGCGACACATGTTGAATATTACTCGTTGAAACTGATTTTTTACAGTTGTGGGATGAATTTGCTGATGAATTACGATCATAGGACATTATCGGATCTTCGAGAGCCCGCTGCTGTTAATTTTTACAGATGAGTCTCAAAATAGGAGCCCGCTGCGCTTGGTAGATTGGTAGTAAAATTTTTAGGTTCCAACCAAATCAAATAATGTTGCTTGCTATTTTTTACTTTCAAATATTTAATATTTTACACCCCTAAACTCAACTCATACCTTCATCCATAGCCAATAAAAACTTCAACCTAACTCGTGCTTGGAGCTGAAAAAAAATAAGTACAGATATATTAGCTGAGCGTAGCAGTAAATTTGTTACTCCCCAACCAAACCAAACAAAGCAGCCATGGAACGCTTTTTATTCCGTTCGCCCCAAGACTGTAATTTTTTAGCTTGTTGGAGGTCCGGCGACTGCCACGCGCGATGACCGGCCAACTGAAATCACGCCAAAAGCATCGTTGAGGGCTGCAGATTGCATGCACAAGCGAGCATTAACTCACAATACAGATGGACGACTTCCTAGTCAGAGTGAGCATTAATTTAGGATGGACGAGAAACAAGTTACTCCTTTTACTACTGCATGATGGTGGGGTGTAATTTCAGAGTTGTTAGACGTCCGGCAAGAGCGCCACCGTGCGCACTAAATAACTATTCAGCACCGGACAAGACAGCACGGGAAACATATTTGCATCAATGAGTATTCTTTTTTCCCTAGCAACATCCTCATGAATCATCCATATCTTTTTACAGACACGCTACATGACTGTGAAGAACCCAAAAGGGAACCGTAATGGTACCACTAAACTCACACATCGTTGACTACGTTTAAACTCTAAATTTTTACTTCCTCACAGTCCAATTTATACTCCATCTGCATGCTTCCCACAAATGTGCAATAATTTCCATTACTCTAGACGTCCAATTTATACTCTAGAGTTGCTGATGTGAGAACACCTCAACGCCCCTGACATGGCGCCTCTTTTTATGGTATAGAGGTGCTTTATTGACATGTTTGACAGTCAAACGTGCAATAATTTCCATTACCGCAACAACACAGTTTCTCCGTGGCCAACTCTACATTAAAATCATTCATTAACCCACTTTTTACTACCCCTCAATGTTTGCACCGTAATTTTCTCCCGCCGGACTGTGGGCGGTGCTCCACCGTGAGCGTTGAATAATATTCAACACCAGGGATGCTAAATTGACCAGTCCATATATATATATATATATATATATATATATATATATATATATATATATATATATATATATGACGAGTTTTTTCTACACTCGTGTGTAGCAACTATTATCATCAGTATACCATCGTGTGTATGTCTGCATACTTATTTATCACTTTGAGTATGTTCATATATTTATTCTAAGATACTTCAAAGGTAATACATGAAAATTTTCAAAAGCAGCCCTATTTTTTAAATATACTATGATTATACCTTAATATTAGTATATAAAATAAGTATGTCCATATACTCTATGTATGGTCACATACCCAGCATATATATCATCATAAATATTCTAGTATGAACACATACTCCGTGTACATACTCTTCGTTGGATCAGATACGTCATGTATTATGAGATACATATGTGGGAGTAGCTACAAGCGAAGATGCAAGGACTAGCACCAATTCAAAAACAAGATATGGATTGAGAAAGAAACTTACTTCGGGGCACTCACATACCTCCCCCACACATGGAGTTTGTAAAACTTCAAGTGTATGGGGTTCAAGTCTCCTTCTGTAGTTGTTCCTTCATCAAGGTATATTGAGGTGTTGTAGTCGGTATAGCTCTCATGTTTGTAGGTGTTGCTTGTCCATCATTCTTCTTGATCTCCCCCTAGAAAGGTTAGAGACCAAAAATACCCGAAGGAAAACTATATCCTAGAACATGCTCTTGCTTTTATTGAAAGGGAAATATGTAAATAAATAAATTATAGTCCGGGCTATCTCCTGGTAGTGCTTTGTTTTTATGGTCATAAGCTCGACCATGAGAACCCTTGTTGTCATCATTAGTGATGGGTCATTGTTTCACCACCAATTGTTGAAGCTAGCTACAAGGTTAGTGCCACGGTGCACCCACAAAATCTGCAATGTTTATGATAAACATATACATCTACAACAAATCTTCTGAAAATTTTGCAATAGAGGACCTTGAGTTGGTTGTAGTCCTCGTGTGTGTGCGGTGCACTA
This sequence comes from Panicum virgatum, assembly GCF_016808335.1. NCBI lineage: Eukaryota > Viridiplantae > Streptophyta > Magnoliopsida > Poales > Poaceae > Panicum > Panicum virgatum. The sequence continues at coordinate 24,896,997 of NC_053141.1, read as the reverse complement.
AGCATGCCTGACTCTAGAGCTGTATTGAATGAGCATGGTTTACGTGGTATGTCAAAAGTGAAATTCCCTTGCTCATTTGAGGAATCCTTTTCATTGGACTCTAGAGTCGGCGCCTCACAAAATTCCATGGCCCATTGATTCTCCATCTCAAGAGATTCATCGTAAAAGATCATAGTTGTATCTCGATCAAGGTCAAGATCAACAGATTCTAGGCCAGTGGGAAGAGGCTCAAACTCGATCAAGGGTGATGATGAATGTTCATCTTCACAAAAGTGAAGGCTATCTTTCGAGTCATATTCTACAGAGGATTTTATAACTCCCAAGAGAACAGGCTTGGATGATATGAACGGAGATGTATGCATCATTTCCTCGAGCGGGTTTTGCTTTGGAAGAGGCTTTGCCAAAAGATTTTCTAAGCAAGAGGTGGTAGTGGCAGAAGCGACTTCCCTAAGCTTTTCATCTAGGCTCCCATGAGATGCTAAAAGTTTTTCTAGCAGGAGGCCTAGGAGAAGACCAAAATCGACGATGTCGTAGATGTGAAAATCTAAACACACCTCGATTTTGTCTATGATATCAGGCACATGCCTTGCAATTCCCCGACATTCAAAGTACAGTCCGGATGGACTTTTATAGTATTTGTCGGTCGGGGTTAAAGGCTTGTTACCCACAAGGGTATCCAAGAGGTTTTCGGGTATGATGCAAACCTTAGCAGCAGGGTCATGAAGAGCTTCTATAATATTTCCCTTCATAGAACAAGTGATGATTGCAGAGCTTGGGCTAATCCGAATTGCTTCGGAAGCACGCTTTTCCTCCTTTGACCAATCTATTGCGGGTGTATGGCGGGAAATTTCATCGAGGGTCTCATAAAGACACATCGATTTCATAGGCTCCTCGTGCCTAAGATGATTTGAGGTGTTTTGGATGTTTCATGAAGGACCATCCTCAAATCAGGAAGAGAACTCTAAAGGTTGAATTTCTTCTTCCTTTGGTGTTCATGGTTCGGGAGAGGGCTCAACAGACGATTATTGAGATGTGAAAGATGAAGGCTTAGATTCGGGTGTTGAGAGACTCTCATGGCTCGACGTGGAATCCTTCTGGCGGGGTTCTCCTTTGTCAGTGGGAAAGGAAGAGTTTCCTAAGAAATTATCTAAGAGTGCTCTCCCTTCCGCTAGAGTTAAGTGTGCAAATGAACCTCCGGCGGCGATATCGAGTTTTAGGGCAGACTTCATATCTAAATCCGAACAAAAGATGCCCAATGATACATCCTCGGGTATAGATAAGTCTAGGTTAGACACCAAGAGGTGTAAGAATCTAGGCCACGCTGCACCTATGGACTCCTTCTCTAATTACTCGAAGTCGAGGATGTCAATCGGTAGGGAGTTTATGCGTTTAGTGAGAGAGAACGAGTGACAAAAGTTAGCTTGAAGCTCTTCCCAATCACCGGTCATATTCCCTATCGTGCGGATGTACCATTGCTCCACGCTCCTAATGAGAGAGAAAGAAAATAATTTCCACCGCAAGATTTCCTGTGTCATGCCTAGGATTACCAAGCTCGAATATAGTTTCTTGAATTCTTGCAAATAGTCAAGGGGATCATCATTGATTGCTCCAGAGAAGAGTCGTTTCCAAACCATGGCTATAAAGCCCGGGTTGAGTTCATAGCTAGAGGAGGAAGATGATAATGGCTCAGAGAACTCGCCCCTTGGGGTAGAGAGCTATGGAAAGGATAGCTGCTCCATGGGTAGCGGGGTTGAGGTAGAAACAAAGAAAAGGAAAAATATATGAGGACGAACTGAGTCCAGATATAATATAGCTACCATTCCCCGACAACGGCACCAGAAAGCTTGTTGGTACTTTGTAACGCCACGAATAAATCCGCAAGCGCACGGATACCGCTGTAGCTTTCACTCAAGAGTATTCTAGGGTATCATATCCATTGAGGAACATGAATCTATGGGTTCAGACTCATCCAAGTACACACACTGGTGTAGGAGGGATAGGATAGAGAGGACTTCCTAAGATTTAGAATCTATGCTTAGAAGAAGAGATAACTTTGCCTTATACTTCGAGCTACTAGTTTCCCCTGGTTTAAACAAGCCAGTTGCTCTAGTAATAATGCTCTATCCTATAATCGAATGTGGAGGGTTACTAGGGCTAGAACAGGGCTGTCACCACCTGCTGGCTACCTCTGCAAACTGTGGGAATATAAGACAACTGAGTGGTAAAGGCTAGCCTAGACACCACATCTACGCTATTCCGTACTAATCGTAACCCTGGCCAAGATTATCCCTCTCTATCCGGAGTCTTAAGCTAGGATCAAATGCTACTCTAAGCATACACTCAATTCAGTAAAAGGCAGAAGAAATAACTTGCAACTAAACTCTAATTCTAAATAAGAAAGTCTCGAACACTTACAACCGAATAAGCATTCGTCGAGGTACAAGCGGAGAAGAATGCCGACAATCCCGGCACTTCCCCTGACTATCTCCTCACTCTCGTAGAGGTACAATTTGGCAAAGAATGATGTTACCGGTGCCCCTCCTGAGTACCTCTACCTCTCTCCCCTACACTAAATACAAGCTAGAGAGGCTCTTCACTTGGTGGTGAGTGATGTGTGTTGTCTCCCATTTCTTACCCCCTCCCCTCATATATATAGGAGGGAGCCAGGGGTCTTGCATCACCGTGTTGAAGCTATGCCTGCTCAAACTGACTTCTAGGACCAATGGGGGACTCCACGTGGAAGTGGTAAAGCGGTGGCCGCTTGGACCGGTCGGCCGATCGGGTTGGTCGGCTGGCCATGGGCCGGTGCCAACCGGCATCTATTGACGCTCACTAACGATCATTTCCAGGCGTCAACTTGATCAGAAAATCATGAGAGTTTGCATTTCTTACACGCACTTATATTCAATAAAGTCCCTAAACCACACTTTACCTTCTAGAATATGCAAGTTGTGCTTTTGAGAAAATATGCAGGTTGCAAGCACACTTTGGCCCAACAGAAAAACACAGAAAATATCAGAGTACCGATTCAGGCTCAAATGGACCAAGTGTAGCCCAAGAACCGAAGCAAGATCATTCAAGACAAGCTCTACCTCGGTGTTCAGACCAGGACAGGCCCAGACAAGCCCAACCCCCAGTAGTTGGGGGCGGTTAGCGCCACTGGCAGGCCCGCCGACCCCTTGGTCGGCCGACCGGCCCGTGGGCCCCACCGCCTTAAGATTGCTACGTGGCAGCATGGCATTGGTCCCCTATGTCGGTTTGCGGAGGATTAGCTACAGAAACTCCGTGGCTCCCTACTATAAATACAAGGGGGGGTAGAGAATGAGAACACACACACACACCACACACCACTCACCTCTCTTGCATTCCTTGCATAGTCTTTAGGCTTAGTGGAGTTTAGGAGAAGTTTAGGAGTCATCGAGTCGCCGGTGTTGCTCGAGAGTTTGGTATGGGTTCATCTCTAGCTCTCTCTTGTAATATTCGGTTGTTTGTAATAGAATTAGACTATGGTTACCGATATCTGCTTGAAGTATGTTCTGAGTTATCGGATATATGCTTCTTGATATGGTTGCATTATCATTCCATGCTTGCATTGTATGATTGCCCTGTGCTCGAGATGGTTAGTCTTTTGTTCTTAGAACTCTATCAACTGCTCCAGTATTCGTATGATTGCTCTAGTGTGACGTCTGTCCATCCGGAGGGTGGGGGCTCCGCGCGGGACACTAGAGTATCCCTTACTAGTGTAGACATGGTGTCCAGATTAGCTAAGTGTTACTGGATGTCAACTATACCCACGGTTTGTAGAGGTAGCCGGCAGGTGGTGATAGCCCTGTCTGAGCTTTTTCGTAATCCTCCACGTTCGGTATGGGGGGTAGGAGGTACATAAAGTCACCGGGGTGTACGGGCTCCTCCCGTTGCTTCGATAGCGATCTCCCTGTTGTGTAGTTTAATCTCTGATGAGTTAACCAATGAGAAAGTGTAGATATAGCTAGCCTAGCACAGCTGACTCGAGCTCTGACTTTTACCTTGCTCCCGGCCTAAAGCATCTTTAATCTTTTATTTATCCGAGAGGGTAGTTTGTGTGTGTGTCACACTACCTCCTACCATGTTATTATCTTACCCCTGTTTATGCATGAGAATATCCAATCTAGATAGAGTTCACCCAATAATCTATATATTCTCTCACTCACAGCCTTCCCTGCGGAAATATAAATGACACCCCGGTATACTCCCGGGTAAAATGCTACAGTGGTATTCCGTGCGCTTGCGGATTTATTCGTGGTTCATGAAATACTGCCACCCCAAATTGGCGTCTATGGGTGTCATCGCTGATGACGTTGGTAGGTGCCAACAAGCATTTTTGGCATCGTTGCCGGGGAAGGCACAGAGTGAAATATATAGATAAAAGTTGTGAACAAAATCGAAATTAGTATTCGCTTGCTAAACAGGCTAACTTGGCTTTGTTTTCTTGTCTTTGTTGATATGAAAACATGGTAGTGTATGACCGGTTTCGATCTGCCGCAAAACTTTTATTCCGATCCAGAGTCACTTTTGAGAAGAGTTCGACCTTGTATCGTACCTCCTCAGATCTCACTCTCGGCAGTCAATCCAGTCATTGCATCATCGTCAGCGCCTAGAGCTATGGCCCAGAAGACACTTCGTGATTACTCTACTCCGTCTGCTAACCAAGTCCCTACCGGGCCCGAGGTCAACACCGGAGGAGAAAATTTCGAGATCAAGATGAGTCTTATTACGATGGTGCAGGCCAGCCCATTCTATGGCAAGGCCAATGAGGATGCCAGCGCTCATCTCCAGCAGTTCTTGGAGCTCTGCAGTACTTTTGTTATCAAGGGTGTATCACAAGATGCTATCCGGCTCCGTCTATTTCCGTTCTCTCTCTTGGGGAGAGCGAAGCAATGGTTTTATGCTAACAAGGCTGCTGTGGATACTTGGGACAAATGTGCCAAGGCATTCCTCTCAAAGTTCTTCCCGACGGGCAAAACCAATGCTCTTTGTGGTCGGATTTCGAACTTCCAGCAGGCATCAAATGAGTCAATTCTGGAGGCTTCAAGAGTACATTCTAGCGTGTCCGCACCATGGAATGGATAATTGGCTCATTCTACAGAACTTCTACAACGGGTTGATGCAGTCATCCCATGATCATACTACAGCGGTATTCCGTGCGCTTGCGGATTTATTCGTGGTTCATGAAATACTGCCACTCCAAATTGGCATCTGCGGGCATCATCGCTAATGATGTTGGTAGGTGCCAACAGCCTCCCTTTGAACTAGGAGGCTTCCATGTGGGCCATTATTGCTTTGTCACGTGGGATAGCTTTGATAAGTCTGTTTCACCACTCTGATGGGCCCATGGATCCTCGCGCTCGCGTCTGATTGGTCGAGAAGAGATCGCCTTGGATTGCTGACATGTCATTGCTCATGGGCTGCGTCTCCTTCTCATCTGCAGTGCCCAAGTGGGCCTCTTATGATCCTTGGGCTCTCTTGTGCTTGGTTGAGCATTTATGCCTTGAATAATTCTTGCTAGTTTCTGGCATTTTTGACTTAAAATCACCTGCACACATTTTCGGACCAGCATCTGTGGAATTTGTTAATAATTCATCCTATGCTATCATTTATTCCTTTTGATGCTCAACTTTTGCATGATAGTTGACGGTCAAAATGGGTCAATAGTGACCGTCAACAAGATTCCCCACACTTAGTTCTTTGCTCGTCCTCGAGTAAAGGCTAGAACTAAGGCAGACCCGACTTCATATGATGTGGCACATGCATACAGATTATTCTAAGCTTCACCCTTACTTGTGAATTTTGATGTGTCTACCATGAATTGTTTGGGAAGTTGAAGAGCGGAACGATATTGACGGCAGTCTCCTCCACTTTTCTGCTATATGACTGGGGATTTTGGAAATATTTTTGCAAAGACCAACCATAGCTTTACTTCTCCATAGGATCTCTCATGTCGCTCAATGTGTATATATCCTCACCAAGGCATTGCTTCTTTTCATCCTATTTCTAAAGATAGCTTATGTGGAGCCTATGGTAGGAGAAACGGAAACATGCACTTGTGTTACATATATTGCAAAATCAAACAAAGAATCCATGGAGATAACAAATCAAATAAGTTGATCAAGATTGTGCACATATGTGGGAGGTGGATGGTGGAAATGGAATACTCCTTTTATGAATCTCTCCCTCCTTTATTTGGATAACATGAGGACATGGCTATATTATTGTATATTTTTTTTTCCTTGGACCTTCATGTGTCCAAATTCTTTTTTCAACATTGGGACCTTCATGTGTCCCTATATATTTTTTTTGGTCATGCTTCTTGGGCATGCCATCTTTTTTTTCTTCTTTTTTTATAGCCCATGCCTCTTTTGAGAGATACTAGAGAGAGATTATTAGACATGAAGTTTTATTTTGCGGATGGATGGAATGGAATAGCTAACTTCCAGTGTAGAAGTTTAGCTGGTGGTGTGCATGTGATCTTGATCAAGCAAGTATGAAAGACATCTCACTAGGGTCACAAAGTTTGATGAAGCTCAATGCAACAAGGCACATATGTGTAAAGACTTGTATCATGAAGGTCAACATATGGCTTTGGTAGGGCAAACATGTGGAGTTGTAAAGCTATTGAGGTTTTCTTTTTGATAAAAATTTCTCAGACACAAAAGCAGAGAAAGCAAGGATTCTTCCATCAAACCATATCTCACTTGTCAACTGCTTAACAATTATGGGTTCCCTAAGATATGATTCACAAGCTTAAGCTTAGCAAAGAATAAAAAGTATGCAAGCAAATCATGGAGATGCACAGAACCAGAGGACACCCCTTGAGTTTAATTTTAATGATTAATTAATGGCTTCCATTTAAACTCATAGGTTGGAGAGAGTGAGGGTTAGAGTGCACAAACCATCGCGATGAAGACGAACGGAGCTAGTGCTAGTCAGCCAAACCTAAGGTTCCATAGCCCAATACTAGCTCTGATTCGTGTTGGCATTTTGCATTCTGTTTCGTTTGGTGTTGTGCACGTGTTGTTGGAGATCTCGAATATATATGCTTGAAGGCTCCGAGAGATCTCCCCCACACTTGTTCTTGTACCTGGTGCTTATTCAAAAGCAAAAATATGGAAACAAACTAATGGCTCTACTAGTTTTAAGAACTAGGGAGCTCCAAAATTTAATGAAACTAAAATTTAATCTTACCAAAATACTTACTCAAGCAAAGCTGAATTAAGATTGCATCAACATGAGCTTATTGTGCAACATGATCCAAACCTTGGCTTACCTTCCCACTAGAATTTAGCTCACTGATTCACCTATTTATATTTGATTTTTCTGCAGGGGTTAGTCCACATATGCAACCAATATCTATCCATGTATTACTTCAGGAATATTAATCAAACTTTACACTAGGTCTAGTTTGACTAACAAGGACATTTTAACCTAAGCACCATGCTTAATTTAAAACACCTATGAATGTATTCGCTGCGTCATACATTCAAACCAGAGCAAACAAGAACGGATAAAGGAAGCATGGAAGCATGATTAAGCTTTATTCAAATAGGGTTGAACATGAGTACATACCTGGTGATCCTCGGGGGACCTCCCGGCAGGGCTTTATTTAATGTCAAAAGCAGGACAATGAGAGTACTTACCATGATGGTTTGATGATGAAGTGTTTGACATTGTCACCATGGCAACTTCTCTCTTTTTTTTTTGAAGCAAGAAGCAAGAACCAACACCATTTCCAAATCAAGATAATGAATAGGCACGAGAAGAACTTGGGGTACTCATACCTCCCCCACACTTGGAGTTTGCATTGCTGGGCAATAGAATTCCAAGTGCGTGGAGTTGAAGTCTCCTTCCGTAGTCATTCCCTCGCAAAAATGTACCAAGGTGTTGTAGTCGATGTAGTTCTCATGTTTGTTGCATGTCCGTTGTTCTCTTTGATCTCCACCTGAAATGGTTAGCGACCAAAAATACCCAAAGGAAAACTATGTCCTAAGACATGCTCTTGTTTTTATTAAAGGGAAATAAATAAACAACTGATAGTCTAGTCTAACTCCCGGCAGTGCTTTGTTTTTATGGTCATAAGCTCGACCATGATAACTCTTGTAGCCATCATTGGTGATGGGTCATTGTTTCACCACCAATTGTTGAAGATAGCTAGAAGGTTAGTGCCACGGTGTACCCATGAAATCTGCATTGTTTACGATAAACAAATGCATCAACAACCACCTTCCTGAAGATTTTGCAGGAAAAGGCCTTGGAGTGATTGCAGTTCTCGTGTGTGTGCGGGGCACTAAGCGTGCTTGACTCTAGAGTTGCATTGAATGAGCTTGATTTTTGCGGTATATCAAGAGTGAAGTTCCCATGCTCATTTGAGGAATCCTTTTCATTGGACTCCAGAGTCAGCGCCTCATAGAATTCCATGGCCCACTGATTCTCCATCTCAAGAGATGCATCATGAACAATCATAGTTGTATGTCGATCAAGGTCGATAGCATCATAGTCTGGACTAGCGGGAAGAAGCTCAAACTCAATTGAGGATGATGATGATCGTTCGTCTTCACAAAAGTGAAGGTTATCTTCTGAGTCATATTCTTCGGATGTGGCAAATTTTGCAACTTCCAAGAGAACTAGCTCGGATGATACGAACGGAGATATATGCATCACCTCCTTGAGTGAGTTCTTCTCAGGGAAATGCTTTGCCATGGAATTTCCTAAACAAGGGTAGCTGTGGCAGAAGCATTTTCCCTTAACATTTCATCTAGGCCCCAATGAGATGCTAGAAGTTTTTCTAGCGGGTAGCATAAGAGAAGATCAAAATCGAGGATATCGTAGATGTAAAAATCTAAATACACCTCGATTTCGTCTATGGCGATAGGCACGTCCCTTGCAATCCCCCGACATTCAAAGAACAGTCCACATGGACTTTTAAAATACTTGTCGGTCAGAGTTAAAGGTTTGTTACCGACAAGAGTTTCCAAGAGGCACTCGGGTATGATGCAAACCTCAGCAGCAGGGTCATGAAGAGCATCTACAACATTTCCCTTTATAGAACAAGTGATGGTTGTGGAAGTTAGGCTAATCCGAATTGCTTCGGAAGCACATTTTGTCTCCTTTGACCTATCCATTGTGGGTGTATGGCAGGAAATTTCATCGAGGGTTTCATAAAGACACATCGATTTCGTAGGCTCCTCGTGCCTAAGATGATTCGAGGTGTTTCAGATGTTTCCTGAAGGATCATCCTCGAATCGAGAAGAGAACTTCGAAGGATGAATTTCTTCTTTCTTCGGTGTTCGTGGGTCAAGAGAGGGCTCAACGGACGAATATTGGGATGTGGAAGATGAAAGCTCAGATTCGAGTGTTGAGAGACGACTCTCATGGCTCGACATGGATTCCACAAGATGAGGTTCTCCTTGGTCGGTAGGAAAGGAAGAGTTTTCTAAGAAACTATTCAAGATCTCTCCGGCGGTGATGTTGAGGTTTAGGGCAGAATTCATGTCTAAACCCGAGCAAAAAATGTTCAATGACACATCGTCGGGTATAGATAAGTCTGAGATAGATGCCAAAACAACAAAGAATCTAGCCCAAGCTGCACCTATGGATTCCTTCTCTAATTGCTCAAAACTAAGGATGTCAGTTGGTAGGGAGTCTATGCATTCGGTGAGGGAGAATGAGTAACAAAAGTCATCTCAAAGTTCTTCCCAATCACCGGTCATATTCCCTATCGTGCGGGTGTACCATTGCTCCACCCTCTCTGTAAGAGAGAAGGGAGAAACAATTTCCACCGCAAGGCTTCCTGTGTCATGCCTAGGATTACTAGACCCGAACCCAGTTTCTCGAATTCTTGCAAATGCTCATGGGGATCTTCATGAATTTCTCCCGAGAAGGGTCGTTTCCGAACCATTGCTATAAAGCCAGGGTCGAGTTCATAGCTAGATGAGAAAGGTGATGATGGCTCAGAGAACTCGACCGTAGGAGCAAAAAGGTTGTGGATAGAGGGTTGCTCCATGATATTGGGGGTTGTTGACGGTCACTAACGACCAATTTTGACCGTCAACTCCTGCACAAAAAGGAACCAAAATGTAGAATAAATGCTTGGAAAGATTTATTTACTAACAGATTCCACAAATGATGTTCTAGAATGTGTGCAGGTGATTTTGAGAAATTTTGTAGCCTAATGGTGTGGTTTAATCCAAGACACAACGTTCTGGCAAATCAGGACGCGACACGTGTCAGAATATGGAGTATAGGGCCCACCAGAGCAAGGAACCGACATGATAAAAGATAAACCTCATGCCATTGACAAGTGGGCCCAGGAAGTGATCCACAAGCCAAAATGCAAGGTCGGTGGGCCCACTGGGAGGCCGGCCGACCTACCCGTGGGGCCCACTGCCTTCAGGTTCCACGTGGAGGTCTCTTACTGGTTGGTGATGGCGGTTTGATGAGGCTCGGCTGCAGCTCACCCCCGTGGCTCCCTCCTATAAATGCAAGGGGGGGTAGAGGAATGAACACACACACATCTCACCCTTTCAACTCACCCTTCCTCCCTTGGAGCTTGAGGCCTTCATCCTAGATGCTTAGGTAGACTAGGAGGTGTAGAAGAAGAGGAGGAGAGTGAGGAGGAGTCGGGGAAAGTGCCGGGTTTGTCGGCACTCTTCTCCGCTTGTACCTCGATGGATGCTTATTCGGTTGTAAGTGTTCGAGACTTTCTTTGTTGGTTTAACTGGAATTAGAGTTTAGATCGCAAGTTATCATCTCTGCCTTATATTAGTTGATGTGTGTGCTAGCAAGTAGCATTTGATCTTAGCTTAAGACCCCGGATAGAAAAGGGTAGTCTTGGCCAGGGCTAAGGTTAGTAGGGAAAGGCGTAGACATGGTGTCTAGACTGGACTATACCACTCAGTTGCCTGATAGTCCCACGGTTTGTAGAGGTAGCCGGTAGGTGGTGACTGCCCTGTTCGAGCCTTCTAGTAATCCTCCACGTTCGGATATTGGATATAGCATCATTTAGGAGCTATTGGCTTGTATAAGCCGGTCGACACATTTAGCTCGAAGTATAACGACGACGTGATCTCTTCTTCTAGGCATAGATTCTAGATATAGAAAGTCATTTCTTCTGTCTTCTCCACACCGGCGTGTGTGTCCTTGGATGAGCCTGAACCCGTAGATAGCGTACTCATGTTCCTCAGTGGATACAATACCCTGGAATACTCTTGGGTGAAAGCTACAGCGGTATGCGTGCGCTTGCGGATTTTATTCGTGATGTTGCAAAATACCAACAAGCTTTCTGGCGCCGTTCCCGGGGAACGGTAGCTACATTATCTACGGACTCAATCGTTCTCGTACTTTCTTTTTTCTTTTTTCCTTGATTCTACCTCAACCCCCGCTACCCATGGAGTAGCTATCCCTTTTACAGCTCTCTTCACCCAAGAGCGAGTTCTATGAGCCAGCATCTTCTGATGACCCAATTCTTTCTACTAGCTATGAACTTGACTCATGCTACATAGCCTTTGTTCAGGAAATTTCCTTCTCAGGAAGGGATTGTGAAAATCCTTACCATCAACTGTGCAAGTTCGAGCAAGTGTGTTCATGCAAGAAAATTTCGGGCATGACACACGAAACTCTTAAATGGAAATTGTTTCCCTTTTCCCTTTCGGGAGAAGCAAAGCAATGGTACATTTGTGTCGTAGGTTGTGTGAATGGAAGTTGGATTCAACTTCGGGATAGATTCTGTTCTGCATTCTTCCCGCTTTCACGAATATGTGCCTTACCAACGGAAATTTTAACTTTCCGTCAGAATGATAAGGAATAAATCGGTGTAGCTTGGGCTAGATTTACCTTATTGGAAAAATCAGACCCATATTTGTCATTACCCAAGCACTTATTGCTCCAGCATTTTTATGCTGGTCTTGACAAAGAGTCTGCACACCATCTCGATCTTACCTCTGGAGGATCTTTCGCTCATCTTACCCCAACCGAAAGTAGGAGAGTCCTCGACAAAATCTTGGACAGAACCTCTTTCGTTTGTATCCATGAGCCGGTTCCAACAGAGCCCGAGATGTGTCAAGCGGAGCCTTCAGAAATCGAACCGGAACCCTCTGAAAGCCCATCATCGATTTATGAAACCGCCCCTGAACATAAATCCGAAACATCGGAGGAGGAAGACCCTTCACCTCCGGAGTTTCTCCGAAGTATCGAGCCGGATGTCTTTGAAGACTTCGGCAACACCTCAAGATACTTCTGCCAGAAGCGACCACCAAGTCCTGTCACTCGTACGGATCCCATAGAAGAGAATTTTCTTCGGGAGATGATTCAAGAGTTGACAACATTGATCAGCAACAAATGGCTGCAGGAAGGAGAATTATCCTTATCTCCAATCTCTCTCAACTCTCCCTCCTCATCATTCCATTGCCGTCTCCAAGATCAAAATGTGGACGCTCTCTATAGTCCCGCTGTTGGAGCCAATCTAATGTCAGATGAGTTTGCCTTAGCCTTTCTAGGCAATTACAAACTCATCCGACAGACAGACAGCTCAAGAGACATTCAGGTTCTCTTACGAGCAGCTACGGGATAATCACCGATGTGCCATTTTGGCACAATGATGTTAAAATTCGTCTGAACTTCCATATCTTCGAAGATCTCAACTTCGATTTCTTGATAGGACATCCCCTTAAGGCTCTCTTTACGGATGTTCCTAAAGACGGATGTTTAAACATAAAATTAGGGAAGGACACATTCCACATCCCCGTGGATCGAGCATTGACATGCTCAGTGGAAGATCTCCATATTCCAGAGCCAATCGAGGAAATAATGGCCACTTCCACTTTCGAGTCTTTTGACTCAGACCTCGAGGAGGACATCGAGCAAATGTCGGAAGAAGTTAGCGATGTGGAAGAAGAATCCAGTGAAACTTCTGAACTGCTCGCGACTAAGATGCCATCACGACCTCTGATTGAGCTAAAGCCTTTACCTTCCGGGCTTAGATACTCCTTTCTGAATAGCGATGTAGAGTCTCCCGTGATCATTAGCGACAAACTCTCAGAAGAGGAGACGAATAAACTCATCGCTGTTCTAGAGAAGCATCGATCAGTCCTAGGCTATACCCTACAAGACCTCAAGGGCGTCAGTCCTGCTCTTTGCACCCACCGAATCCCACTGGATCCCGCAATAGCACCTTCTAGGGAACCCCAAAGAAGGTTGAACAATGCTATGAGGGAGGTGGTAAAGAAAGAGGTCCTCAAACTCTTAGATGCTGGAATTATCTATCTTGTTCCGCATAGTGAGTGGGTAAGCCTAGTTCAAGTCGTGCCCAAGAAAGGAAGCATGACGGTGGTGGAAAATATCAAGAACGAGCTAATTGCCCAACGAACCGTCATGGGATGGAGGATGTGTATAGATTACAGAAAACTCAACAAGGCCACTAAGAAGGATCACTTCCCACTACCTTTCATCGATGAGATGTTAGAGCGATTGGCGAAGCACTCCTACTTGTGTTTCCTTGATGGTTATTCTGGTTACCATCAAATACCCATCCATCCCGAAGAATAGAACAAGACTACATTCGCGTGCCCCTATGGAACATATGCCTACCGACGAATGTCATTTGGGTTATGCAACGCACCCACGTCATTCCAAAGGTGCATGATGTCCATCTTCTCCGACATGATCGAAGAAATTATGGAAGTTTTCATGGATGACTTCTCAGTCTATGGAACAACCTTCGATCATTATCTAGAAAATTTGGACAGAGTCTTGCAGAGATGCCAAGAGAAGGACCTGATCCTCAACTGGGAGAAATGTCAGTTCATGGTCCGTGAAGGCATCGTTTTAGGACACTTAGTGTCCAAAAGAAGGATAGAGGTGGATAAGGCAAAGATTGAAGTCATTGAACAACTTCCGCCTCCCATCAATGTGAAAGGAATCAGAAGCTTCCTTGGCCATGCCAGATTCTATCGAAGGTTCATCGCGAACTTCTCCCAGATCGCTAGACCCCTCACAAGTCTCCTAGCCAAGGATGTTCCTTTCCAATTCACAGATGAGTGCCATAAAGCCTTTGACATGCTCGAAAAGGCACTCATCTCGGCTCCAATCATTCAACCCCCGGATTGGAAGCTCCCGTTCGAGATCATGTGTGATGCTAATGATTACACCGTGGGGACCGTACTTGGTCAAACCAAGGATAAGAAGCATCACGCGATCGCGTACGCAAGAAAGACACTCACTGGAGCTCAGCTCAATTATGCCACCATAGAAAAAAGAGCTCCTAGCAGTTGTCTTTGCTATCGACAAGTTTAGATCCTATCTAGTGGGTACCAAGGTCATCGTCTATACAGACCATGCTGCACTCAAGTACCTCTTCACTAAGAAGGATGCTAAACCAAGGTTGATTAGATGGATTCTTCTACTCCAAGAGTTTGATTTGGAAGTTAAAGAAAAGAAAGGAGTAGAGAATTCAGTAGCGGATCATTTATCGCGCATGACCAATACGAATACCCAAGACCTGCCGATAAATGACTTCCTGCGGGATGATATGCTTCTCAAAGTAATAGCTTCGCACCCCTGGTATGCGAATATTGTGAACTTCATGGTCTCGGGGTATGTACCCCAGGGGAGAGCAAAAAGAAGTTAGTTCAAGAGAGCAGACGCCACTTATGGGATGCACCATATCTGTACTGAGTCTGTGCAGATGGTTACTCAGACGTTGTGTACCTACGGCAGAAGGACAAAAGATCATAGAGAAAAGTCATGCAGCACCATATGGAGGTCACTATGGTGTATTTCGCACTCAAGCGAAAATCTGGCAGAGCAGTTTCTATTGCCCATCTATGTACGAAGATACAAAGAACATCATCCGCAGATGTCCAAACTGCCAGAGGCATGGAGGGATCACAGCTCGCGATTCAATGCCCCTAAACTACAATCTTCAAGTTGAACTTTTTGACGTCTGGGATATTGACTACATGGGACCCTTTGTGAAATCCCAAGGATGCGAGTATATCTTAGTCGTCGTAGATTACGTCTCCAAATGGGTCGAAGCCATGCCATGCAGAGCCACTGAAGCAAAGCACGCCCGTAAGATGTTCCATGAGATTATCTTTCCAAGGTTTGGCACACCACAGATGGTAATCAGTGACGGAGGGTCACACTTCATTGACTCGGCCTTCCGGAACTTCCTCAAGGAACTAGGGACAAGGCACAACATCGCGACTCCGTACCACCCTCAGACTAGCGGTCAAGTAGAAACATCTAACAAGCAAATCAAGAATATTCTGCATAAGACCGTGAATGAGATGGGAAGGGGATGGAAGCTGAAATTACCGGATGCACTTTGGGCATACCGGACAGCATACAAGACACCCATTGGAATGTCACCCTATCAGCTCGTCTACAGGAAAACTTGCCACTTACCTGTAGAGCTGGAGCACAGAGCACACTGAGCTATCCGAAGGTGGAACATGGATCTTAAAATAGCCGGAGAGTACCGGAAGCGCCAGATCTCGGAACTGGAGGAATGGAGAGATAAAGCTTATCATAGTGCCTCGATCTACAAAGAAAGAACCAAGAGATGGCACGATAAGCGGTTGAAGCCTAAGAACTTCAATCCCGGAGACAAGGTACTGCTCTTTAATTCCAGGGTCAAGTTATTTGGTCATGGGAAACTACGAAGCAAATGGAAAGGACCGTATCACGTCATCGACACATCGCCACATGGAGCCATCACGATACAAGATGACGATGGTAATGCCTATAAGGTAAACGGTCAACGACTCAAGCTTTTCCTAGACCATAATAAAGCTCTTGATGAGGAGATAGACGTGATTGACTTAGTTGATCCCGTACTTACATTCAAAAAGAGGCATATAGGCCAAAAGGGCAGGTGGGCCCATCCTACCTCTCAAACTTATAACCCCATCAGTTGACCCGCGCAAGCTAGGGCCCACCGAGGCCCAGCCTGGGCCGGCCGACCTATAGGTCGGCCGACTCTGGGAAAGCCCCAGTGAGGCCCAGCTTTGGGGCACGGCCTCCTTGACCCACCTAGAGTCCAACTCCGCGAGGCCTGACGGTGTTTCACGACGAGAAAAGGAGTCACGTACCCTTCTTCCTTTCTTCAGAAACCCTAAACTCCACACCATGTTTCCATCTATTCACCAAAACCTCCATTGCTGTCCACCAGCATCCCACCATCATCAACCCATGGCCAGCAGAGGAGAACCCAAAACCGTAGCCACCACACCGGCCATGACTCCGCCAGTGACTCTTCCAGCAATCAACACCCCAACTCCTGCAACTGAAGCAACAATGGAAGAAACGGTGACCTTTGTGCAACCCCTGGCCATGGTCCCGGCCGAGGGGAATAGCGGAGGACCGGTGGGCGCCACCCTCCGGTCGGCCGACCTGCCTGGTCGGCCGACCAGGTGGCGTGACATCCAGCGCCCCCGCTCCGCTGCACGATCCCCCTCGCCTCACAAGATTGCAAGATCCAGGGCACGTGCGCATAGTCCCTATGGAAGGCCATCCAAGGAAGCTCCGGCCCCATCGAGGCCGATCGTTCAGTAGCTCTTCAAGGATGGAGCGGCAACAGGACCACCCGCGTCCCCTCAGATCGTGCAGGCTGCTCCTGTGACATAGAAGAGTGCTCTGGGATCTGCACAAGGGGTGATCCCGACACGGACTCCGGACACTCAGAAGAGGAGCACAGCCGCCAGTCCTTCGCCAAAGAAGACCAGATCCCAGTCGTCGCCTGCAAAGCCTAAGGACAACATGACTTTAGAGGGACCCACCATTGCTGACCTCACCGCGATGGTCCAGCAGCTACACCTGGAGAATAGGCATCTCGAGGACCAGCTTGCGGAGAGGAAGATCGAGGTGGAGGAGTTTTGGGATGACCTCTGTCTCTTATGGAGAGGGTTGAGCACTAAGATGAAGCGCTTGTTTGAGGCTACGGGTCACAAGGACCT
This sequence comes from Panicum virgatum, assembly GCF_016808335.1. Taxonomy (NCBI): domain Eukaryota; kingdom Viridiplantae; phylum Streptophyta; class Magnoliopsida; order Poales; family Poaceae; genus Panicum; species Panicum virgatum. The sequence goes on along the minus strand of NC_053141.1, from coordinate 24,880,012 downwards.
CTATTAGGAGTCACCTCCTAAGAAAGGTCATTATCATAGGATTAGTTGAGCGCTAGTTTTATTCTTGTTGTTTAGGTTTAGGTTAGTGTAGTCGCGCCCCGGTTTTCATTTCAGAAGTGTGGACTTTGGCTCCTCGGTGTTAATGCCGGCAGAGCCCCATTATCTTTCATATTTGGTTTGTTTTGTCAATGATCGAAGAGCAGGTCGAAAACAAGTGTGGCGGGAAATCCCATGATGCTACACATTCACGATCACATTCACACGTCACATGCACCTCCCGCTCTGACTCATGAGTTTGCATCACCTCACTTGTTTCCTCCCTTTAGCGTTTCTAAACATGAGCATATCTTCTCAAATTCTTTAACCTGTTTAAGAAATTTGCTAATAAGAGCTCTTGATAGATGCCTTGCATAAATGTTTTTCATACTGCGCTTAGGTTTGTGAACCATATTTTATAGGACCCATGATGCATAGTTGTTGACTAACGTGATATATCTGGTTTAAAGTTGATCGTTTCTCTCATGTTGACCAGTTTGGGAATTCTATTTATAAAAACAAAAACTGAGTTCTTGATCTTATCTCTTTATCCACCATCCTACCAGAGCCATATTATACTATCCACTTGAAAAACCCCATGCTTTGTCTCTTGGTTACATGTTGAGCTCGATCAAATTTTGTGACCCATTATGGTTTTACTTTGTTTACGCATTTGATTTAAGGTTTTATGCCCAGATGAACCTCGTGCTCCTTAAATACTATCTGACAATAGTATTCAAAAAAAAGGAGAGAGATGAAAAGATGGCATGCCAAAGAAGCATGACCCAGTAAATAAAGTCAGACATGAAAAGGAGCATGTATTTATCTGTGCACTAACCCGATTAGTCGTAAATAAGAGTGTAAACCTATGGATCCAATCTTTGATCTTGCAACAGATTTTAGCCAAGCAGAGGACATTCTACCTCATCCACCGAAACTCCACATATACCATCAGAGCTAGTGAGGTAAAATAGGGATAAATGCTGGTAAGAAGCTATGAGCGACTCTGAGAGACCTATGGAAGAGAGCAAGACCGTGAACATTTTTTTCAGAAAAAAAAATTCTTTCAAAAATCCCCAAGTCTGGCAACATGATAGGATGACACTTGAAGCCAAGATCATTCCATTATTCAATAACTTTTGTGCAGGATATTCTATCAGGAAGCTACCGCTTTACCTCAGTCCTGACCTTTACTCGGGACGAGCAAAGGGCCAAGTGTGGGGGATCTTGTTGACGGTCACTAACGACCAATTTTGACCATCAACTCCTGCACAAAAAGGAACCAAAATGTGGAATAAATGCTAGGATAGATTTATTTACTAACAGATTTCACAGATGATGTTCTAGAATGTGTGCAGGTGATTTTGAGCTAATTTTGTAGCCTAATGGTGCGGTTTAATCCAAGACACAACGTTCCGGCAAATCAGGACGCGACACATGTCAGAATATGGAGCATAGGGCCCACCAGAGCAAGGAACCGACATGATAAAAGATAAACCTCATGCCATTGACAAGTGGGCCCAGGAAGCGACTCACAGGCCAAAATGCAAGGTCGGTGGGCCCACTGGGAGGCCGGCCAACCAAGCAGGCTGGCCGACCTATTCGTGGGCCCCACCTCCTTCAGGTTCCACGTGGAGGTCTCTTACTGGTTGGTGATGGCGGTTTGATGAGGCTCGATTGCAGCTCACCCCGTGGGTTTGTCGGCACTCTTCTCCGCTTGTACCTCGATGGATGCTTATTCGGTTGTAAGTGTTCGAGACTTTCTTCGTTTGTTTATCTGGAATTAGAGTTTAGATCGCAAGTTATCATCTCTGCCTTATATTAGTTGATGTGTATGCTAGCAAGTAGCATTTGATCTTAGCTTAAGACCCTGGATAGAAAAGGGTAGTCTTGGCCTGGGCTAAGGTTAGTAGGGAAAGGCGTAGACGTGGTGTCTAGGCTGGACTATACCACTCAGTTGTCTGATAGTCCCACTGTTTGTAGAGATAGCTGGCAGGTGGTGACTGCCTTGTTCGAGCCTTCTAGTAATCCTCCACGTTCGGATATTGGATAGACCATCATTTAGGAGCTATCGTCTTGTATAAGCCGGTCGACACCTTTAGCTCGAAGTATAATGGCGACGTGATCTCTTCTTCTAGGCATAGATTCTAGATATCGAAAGTTCTCTCTTCTGTCTTCTCCACACCGGCGTGTGTGTCCTTGGATGAGCCTGAACCCGTAGATAGCGTACTCACGTTCCTCAGTGGATACGATACCCTGGAATACTTTTGGGTGAAAGCTACAGCGGTATCCATGCGCTTGCGGATTTTATTCGTGACGTTGCAAAATACCAATATGAACCCAATCCTTCATCTTCCAAGTCCTCAGATTCAGCTCTGGAACACTCATCCGAACCAGGAACATCAAAGGAAGAAGAAACTCGACCCCTGATGTTCCCTTCTCGATTCGAGGATGACCCATCTAGAACTCACAAAAATACCTCGAATCCCTTCAATGCCCAATCAGGGAAGGAACCTTCTTCTGTCCACACCGATCAATCTAGAGATCTTTTGACAGAACATTCCATTAGGCCTACGGTACCTCCTCCTTCTCCTCCTAATCCCCATAATGAAGCACCTCTTGAGAAAGTCATGAAGGAGGATTGGTCAGATGGAGAGAAACGCTTTTCTAAAGCAATTTGGATTAGCTCACCCTCCACGATCACTCCTTGCTCAATAAGGGGAACCACCATAGAAGCCCACACTAACCCCATCATGGAGGTTAATGTTTTGCCATGGCACTTAGCATACACACTATTTGGCAATGTTATGCTAAGACCATCCTACATGCTCTTAAAGAGTTGTCCCTCGGGACACATCCTTAAATGTCGAGGGGTTGCAAGTTGTTGGCGCCTACCAACATCACCACCGGAAAATAGCGATGACGCCCGCATACGCCAATTGGGGTGGAAGGTATTTCATGAACCAGGAATAAATCCGCAAGCGCACGGAATACTGCTGTAGCATTTTACTCGGGAGTATACCGGGGTGTCATTTATATTTCTGTAGGGAAGGCGGTAAATGAAGAGATATAGACTAGTTGATGAACTTTATCTAGATTGGATATTCTCATACATAAACAAGGGTAAGACAATAACATGGTAGGAGGTAGTGTGACACACACACACAAACTACCTTCTTGAATAAATAAATAAAATAAAGGTAAAAGATGCTTTAGGCCGAGAGCAAGGCAGAAATTAGAGCTCGAGTCAATTGTGATAGGCTAGCTATATCTATACTTTCTCATTGGTTAGCTCATCAGAGATTAAACTACACAACAAGGAGATTGCTATCGAAGCAACAGGAGGAGCCCGTACAACCCGGCGACTTTATGTACCTCCTACCCCCCATACCAAACGTGGAGGATTAATTGGGCTCAGACAGGGCTGTCACCACCTGCCGGCTACCTCTACAAACCGTGGGTAGTTGACATCCAGCAACTCTTAGCTAATCTAGACACCACGTCTACACTAGTAAGGGATACTCTAGTGTCCTGCGTGGAGCCCCCACCCTCCGGATGGACAGACATTACACTAGAGCAATCATACGAATACTAGAGCAGTTGATAGAGTTCTAAGAATAAAAGACTAACCATCTCCCGCACTGGGCGATCATGCAATGCAAGCATTGAATAATAACGCAACCATATCAAGAAGCATATATCCCATAACTCAGAACATATTTCAAGCAGATATCGGTAATCATAGTCTAATTCTATTACAAACGACCGAATATTACAAGAGAGAGCTAGAGATGAACCCATACCAGAACTCTCGAGCAACTCCGGTGACTCGATGACTCTTAGACTTCTCCTAAACTCCACTAAGCCTAAAGACTATGCAAGATGAGCAAGAGAGGAGAGGAAGTGTGGTGGGGTGTGTGTGTGTGTGTGTTCTCATTCTCTATCCCCCCCCCTTGTATTTATAGCAGGGCGCCACGGGTGAGAACCTTCACAACCGACCTAAGGGACCAATGGGGAGGTACCACGTGCCCTGGTTGAGGCAGTGGGGCCCACGGGCTAGGTTGGCCGACCAGCTAGGTCGGTCGGCCTGCCCGGGCCACCAACCGCCCCAACTTCTTCTAGCAAGCTGTCATGTGCCTTCTTGTCTGATCCACGCTGGGGTTGGCCTGTCTTGACTTCATTTGGGTTGGTTCTTGGGCTACACTTGGTCCATTTGAGCCTGAATCATCGCTCTAATATTTTTTGTGATTTTATGTTGGGCCAAAGTGTGCTTGCAACCTACATATTAGCTCCAAAATACAACTTATATTTTCTAAAAGATAAAGTGTGGTTTAGGGACTTTATTGGATAAGGATGCGTGTAAGAAATGCAAACTCTTGTGATTTTTTGATCAAGTTGATGCTTGGAAATGATCGTTAGTGAGCGTCAACAAGATCCCCCAAGCTGTCCTTTGCTCGTCCCGAGCAAAGTAGGACAAATCAGGTTGTTGATCAGAAAATCACTTTGACTCATACCTTACCTGTCATGTCATAGTCTGAAGCAAAGAGATTCTTCCATAAGCTTAAATAAGTTGGCTACCATACCTTTGCACACTTACCTTACTTCTTCATGGGGCTTTTTTGGCTGTTTCCTTGTCTTGGGCTGTTGAGAGTCAGAACGGTGTATAGAGTAGTACTTACTTGCTCATTGATCCGCAATCCATCTGGAGGTACTTTTTGAAAGATATTGAAAACATGGCAAAGTTCCCAGGATAACTCTCTCGAGACACTCAACTTGTATTTCCTTACCAGGGCAGTATTTGCCTTTGATCTTTCCTACTACTACAAGCCTTTGTGGAGCTCAAGGTAGGATAAGAACGGGCACACTTGTATTCTATATGTTGTAAAGTCAAAGAGATGATCCATGAAGAAACAAGTCATGCAATCTCGATCAAAAGGTGCAAGTGTATGAGTGGATGGATAGATGGATAAATGTGGCTTGCTCCTTGAGGTAATGGCTTTTCTCTCTCGAATCATCCCTGTCTCTATATTTTTTCGAGACATGGTTACCCCTTTTTCTCTCTTTTTTTTGGGCCATGCTTCTTTGGCATGCCATCTTTTCTCTTTTTGGAGCAAGCATAATCTGACTTTATTTTATTTCAAGGATGTTCTACGAGAGAGAGCACCAAGACATGGAGCATTTATTAATGTGGAATGGATGGATGGTGGTGCTAATTCCCAGTGTAGGAATGTAGCAAATGGATGGACCGTGCATGTGCTTATGATCGAGAAAGCATGAAAAGCATCTCACTAGGGTCACACAATTTGACAAAACTCAACAGAACATTAAGCAGTATATGTGTAAGGTTTTTCATGGAATATGACATATGGCTCTGGTAGGACATTGCATATCACTGGGGAACTTGCTTTTTATTTTTGAAAACAACTCCAGACTTCAAGCATCACTAGAACAAACTTGCACAACCTTATTTACCATATCTAAACTCACAACAACTTAGACCTGGATCAAGCATATGCAACCCATGGAACTTTCAGGTTCATTGGCAAGATATTTGCATAACCAATAGATTTAAACTCAAGAGAACTCTTATTTTGAAACTAGGCACAACAGACATGATAGAGCAAAGAAAAACTCATCCTTTTAACTTATCATAAGGAGTTAAAACATTCTTACCGCGCATGACGGAAAAGGGAAATAATGCATTAAATTTTTATTTTGTTTTTTGGAAGTTTTTATCAAATTTTATTGAAAGCAAATAAAGGGATACAGTTGACTTAGGGGAGGGAACCTCCCCCAAGCTAGCTCTTGGTTTAGGGTCCAAAAAGCAAGACCTTTCTCCATACTTGATCAGGTTGAGGTCATTTCGTCTGTACCTAGAGAAGTAGTAGTGGTCGATGACGTCTTGTTCTTCTTGCGCCATACCTTCTTGATCTTCTTTGTTGGCGTAGTCGGCGCAGGAACAGGATCCTCGGATGTTGGATAGACGATTTCCAGATCTTCCCATACTGTATTGGTGATGAAGTCATGGATCTTCTGGTTGTCTTCCACTGGCTCGGTTGATGGAGTATGAATCTCCCAATCCACCCAAGCTGGCTTGGAAGGGGGGTGGTAGTCTTGATCATCCCAACCGGACTATGCCCATAACCCATATTTCTCACTATCCTCATGAATCAGGAATACCTCCCTCTTGTTTTGAAACTTGAATTTCATGGTCTTTCCCATGATATGGAGGTTGGTTCTTCCTGTCCCTAAATTATAGCATTTGTATCCTTGAGGAATGGTCGCCCAAGTATGAGCGGGATTCGAAGATCTCCTTCCATATCAAGGACTACGAAGTCCACTAATATGTAGGTATTCTTGATTTTTACCATTAACCTTTTCACAACTCCTTCTGGATATCTTATCGTGGAGTCTGCCAGCTGAACACACATAGTGGTAGGGGAAATTGATGGATAGCCTAGCTTCTCGAATGTTACCTTGTGCATGATGTTGACACTGGCTCCAAGGTCACAAAGGGCATGATCAAATTCACAATCAAAGATTGAGCAGCTGATCACTGGGGTTCCGAGATCTTCTCTTATTGTAGCTGCTAACTCACCCCATGCACCTCTTCTTGGGCGTGTGAGCTTCTCTACATAGCTGAGGGGTGTCCTGCTAAGTGGCTCTTTTCACATAGCATTGATTACATTGATGCTCTCTAGAGCTGATTCGGGTTGCCCCGGAATCTTCCCTAGTTCAGCAGGAGGTGTAGCAGCAGCAAGCTGAGCCAATTAGTTTCTAGCACCTTATTGAAACTCGGCTGGTTCTTCATAGCCGTGGAGAATCCGTCCATCTTGGCATGGATGGTCTCCATAGATTTGTCTATAGCGGCCAACTTCTTCTGAAGGCACTCATTGATCTTCGCTTGGCCGTAGACAAGATCTCTCAAGGTAGGCTAGTTTGGATTGAAAGAATTTGAATTTCCATTGCCTCCTTGGTAGTATGGGCGTGGTTGATTCCACCCCTGACCTCCTTATGGGCGAAACTCATTGTTGCCTTTGAGGAATAGAGCTTCCTCTTGGGTTTCTGGGCAATTGTTGCCTGAATGTCCAGCATTCCCGCAGACCTAGCACGTCATGCGAGTTTCCAAGGCTTGGAGTGTTTTCATTTGAGCCTTATTTGATAATAATCCTCAAATTTCTTGAGGAGGAGATCAATCTTCATAGCGAGCATGTCGGCCTCTTTGACAGAGTGCATACCTCGCTGGCATGGTTGGAGGTGATCATCGCTCCAACCTTGGTTGGAAACCATCTTCTCGATTAAAGATGCAGCTCTTTCAATGGTCAGCGAGAAGAAAGCTCCACCTGCAGCGGCATCCACATGATCACGGGATGACTGTGTCAACCCTTTGTAGAAGTTCCGTAGAATGAGCCAATTGCCCATTCCATGGTGCGGACTTGCTAGAATGTACTCCTGAAGTCTCTCCCAAGCTTTAGGAATTGACTCATTTGATGCCTGCTGGAAATTCGAAATCCGACCACGAAGAGCATTGGTTTTGCCCGTCGGGAAGAACTTCGAGAGGAACGCCTTGGCACATTTGTCCCAAGTATCCATAGTAGTCTTGTTAGCATAAAACCATTGCTTCGCTCTCCCTAGGAGAGAGAACGGAAACATACGGAGCCGGATTGCATCTTGCGATACACCCTTGATAACAAAAGTACTGCAGAGCTCCAGGAACCGCTGGAGATGAGCACTGGCATCCTCATTGGCCTTGCCACAGAAAGGACTGGCCTGCACCATCATAATGAGACCCATCTTGATCTCGAAATTTTCTCCTCCGGTGTTAACCTCAGGCCCGGTAGGGACCTGGTTAGCAGACGGAGTAGAGTAATCACGGAGTGTCTTCTAGGCCATAGCTCTAGGAGCTGACGATGATGCGATGACTGGTTTGGCTGCCGAGAGTGAGATCTGAGGAGGTACGATACGAGGTCGAACTCTTCTCAAAAGTGACTCTGGATTGAAATGAAAGTTTTGCGGCAAGTCAAAACTAGTCATACACTACCCTATTTTCATATCAACAAAGACAAGAAAACAAGCCAAGTTAGCCTATTTAGCAAGTGAATACCAATTTTGATTTTGTTCATAACTTTGTCTATATACTTCAATCTGTGCCTTCCCCGGCAACGGCGCCAAAAATGGTTGTTGGCGCCTACCAACGTTACCATCGGGAAACAGCGATGATGCCCACAAATGCCAATTGGGGTGGCAGGTATTTCATGAACCACGAATAAATCCACAAGCGCACGGAATACCGCTATAGCATTTTACCCAGGAGTATACCGGGGTGTCATTTATATTTTTGCAGGGAAGGCGGTGAATGAAGAGATATAGACTAGTTGATGAACTTTATCTAGATTTGATATTCTCATGCATAAACAGGGGTAAGATAATAACATGGTAGGAGGTAGTGTGACACACACACAAACTACCCTCTTGGATAAATAAATAAAAAAAAGATAAAAGATGCTTTAGGCCGGGAGCAAGGCAGAAGTTAGAGCTCGAGTCAACTGTGCTAGGCTAACTGTATCTACACTTTCTCATTGGTTAGCTCCTCAGAGATTAAACTACACAATAGGGAGATCACTATCGAAGCAACGGGAGGAGCCCGTACACCCCGGCGACTTTATGTACCTCCTACCCCCCTCCCCCCCATACTGAACGTGGAGGATTACTCGGGCTCGAACAGGGCTGTCACCACCTGCCGGCTATGTGACAGCCCAAGTTTTAAATTTGGCTAAACATAGATGAGCAACCAATGTTATGCACAAAGGATCGAGAAAAATTTAATAAAAGCATCAAAATTTATTTTTGCAAGTAATTGTATATATGTATATGCATATGTAAGTGTAGATTTACAAGTAAATTAAATAACTTTCAAACTAGTGCTCAAATGAAAAAGTGTCTGAAACGAAAGTTGTAGATCTCGAAAAACTGAACAAAAATGGTATTCAAAAGTTTTTCATTTGAGGAAAGGAAGAAGGAGAAAAACTCAGTTTACTAACAGGACTTTGAACTTTGTTTTATTAACAAAACTGCCATCACCACCATCTCTCTCCTCCCTCCTCCTCTGCTCCCTCCTCCCTGCCTATGGCTCGTCCGTATGCTGGTGCCAGCCACCTGTCTGGGCTACCCGTTGCGCCTCCGGCCGAACCCGCCTCCACGCCCCGGTTTTCCCCAAAACCGCCCTCCCTAGCAGCACCCCGAGCTTGCCACGCGCCGTGCCAGTCACCTGCTCGCCACGACGACCGCACGCGCCGGTGACTCGCCTGGACGCCGCTCCCTCCCCAGCTCGGGCACGCCCAGCTCGCCCTCCGCTCCCCTTCGCGCCTATAAAAGGCGCGACATCCCCTACGCGCGCGCCCAGAGCGCCGCTGCCCCGTCCGCCATGGCCGGCGAGCTCGGCTCGCCGTGGAACCACCATCCCCGCCCCCACTTTCCCCAAATCAAGCGGCCCACAACCTCCTCCACCTCGCACTAAACATCCTCAAGCCCGGCCGCCCACTCCTAGCTCCACCGGCACACCGCCGCAGCGACTCATTTCGCCGCCGGCCGCCACCCAAAGTGGATAGCCCTCATCGGACCATCTCCCTGCAAACCAAGTACACCAATAGGTGAGCCTCGGTCTCCTCTCCCTTTCCCTCAGCCTAGCCCTCGCCGCCAGAGAGCCTCCTCGCCGGAATCCGGCTGGGAATCGCCTCCCCTGCTCTGAAACTCTGGCCAAGGACCCCTTTGTAATTTAGAAATTGGTTTCGATGGGGTAAACGGCAAAAAGTTACATAAACACTTAGCTGTGAATTTGAAAATTCATAACAATTCGTAGAAAACTGGTAAAATTGCAAACTCAAATATTCTGGAATCCTTGAAACAAACTCTACGACTTTGTCCGCAGGAGCATGAACTGATTCTGAGTAGTTTTAGCTCGACATTTAAATCTTGAATAAATGAACTATAACTGTTCTAGGGGTTGTACACACGAACTGCTATAGATTTTTGGGTTGTATTTTTGCTTCACTGAGTAGAGTGTCACATAATTTCCTCAAGGCCAGAAACCCTTTGTAACTATAGGATTCACTAGATCTTAATTTAATCTAGACTTTAAATACCTATTTTTGATCTTGGTGTTCTACCCCATGAAATTAGATGAAACTTTTCTAGTACAGTTGATATGATACAAGAACTGTAGGATAAAAGTTTGAAACCCATTACAACTGTTTAGCTATGGTTTTAGTTTTAATCCATGTTAATAGCACTAATCCATGATAAATAGTTCTGGTACCTGGAAAAAATGATAAATTCACAGCATGTTTTACACCATATCAGAAACACTCAGTAAATGTTTGAACACCAGAATGTGTATACTTTGTTCTATATAAATAGGTTTTGCTTCTAGCAGTGTCTAATTGTTTTATTTTTCATGATTAATCTGCTCACTAAAACTTTCTGAACATATTTCAGTATGCTTGCTAACATATCTGGAACACTGTATAAAAATTTGAGCATCAGTACTATCCTAGTTAGTTCTGTATAAATAAATCTCTGTTTATAGCAGTAGCTGGTTGTCGTACTTTCCATGTTTAATCTGCTAAATAAAACTGGCTGAAATTTTTACAGCAAGCTTGTTATTTAGTTTTGTTCTCTGCATAAAAATTTCAACACCAGAAACTCTTCCTAGTAATGATAGTAAATAAACTAATTTTCTATTTGAAAAATAACAAAAGATAAAAATGAGAAATCCAACTTACTCGATGAGTTTAAGTCAAGTTAATTACTAATCTATAAATGATTGCCCAAGAAAATATAATGAAGAAATTTTCATAATAAAACTTGTGCTACAACTTTATAGTGAAGGAAAGGATATGTAATTTATTGCCATTTATGTAACATGAACATTTTGCATTCATATAGACGCGACTACTCTCATCGACGGAACGAACGAGTTGGTGCCGAAGTCCGAGAACGAACTACATGAAGCTCGAGCTAATCTAAATAAATTGCTGAAGACCCGGACCAATGTTCGAAAGAGCCCAAGGCTAATATTTGACTAGGAAGGCAAGCCCCGGTGCATCCAAATGCCTATTATTTTCCATTATATGCAATCTATGTTGTAATTTATTTATCTGTGCATTTAAGTTTTCAGGAGTTGATTTAAACCATAGATACATGATCATAGGTACCCATGTTTTGAATACTAGAGGTTAAGCTCGACTAGATGCATTGCTAATTAGGACCGGTAAAAGTTGAGTGGTTTCCTGCCTCTCGCAAGATTATAGATTCTGACTGGTTTATCACATACTGCAATCATAAGGTTTACGGGCGGGGTCATGGGATGGTATTTATGGTTGAGACCCCGTCAGTTTAGTGAAAATGTACTAAGGCCACAGTGTGTGGTACAAGTTGTTAAGCGTTTGAACGTACTAGCCACATGCTGAGAATATGGTAATCGGTAAGCTCGGTACCTGATTGGACCGGCAAGTGGACTTCTCCCACCCTTCTAACTTCAGTCCCATTTAATGGTGAGTACACGTGCTAGCTCTACCCAGCACCGTTCGTAGTCAGTGGGGCCATGTACTCTGGGTGGGTGGCCCTGATCCACGACCCGGAAAGAAAAGGGAAAGGTTGCTTGGGGTGACGCATCGGTGCTCCGGGCGTGTGTGTTAGATTTGCCTTGCAAGTTTAATAAACTCGATTCGAATCGTTCCTCCGTTCACGGACAATGAGACTGCTTAACACTTCTGCTACATAGAGTAACAAGTGGAATATGTTGATGATGATAATACTGTTGTATGATTAATGTTTTTCACTACCGTGCTTGTTTAGAAATAGATGTTTATCTAGAATGGTTAATTGAACTAGAATATGGAAAAGTTAAAATCTGAAATTAAGGACCTACACTTAGTCGCTTTTTCGGCAAAACAAAACCCTCTAGCCAAAAAGCCTTGCGTGTCTAGTTAAGTGGACTAAGTTATATCCGTTGACGGGTAAGTCTTGCTGAGTATTAGTATACCCAGCCTTGTTTGTGGCTTTGTTTTTAGGTGTTATCTTTAGGGTTATGGTTGATGTCATGTACGGGCATTATCATGATATCAATAATGCCGTTAGCTCATGTTTTATTTTTTCGCTGCAATAAAGAACTCTGATGATCTCTTTTATGTTCAAATGCATTTTCTAAATTTTAAACTCAGTTTGTAATAAATTTATGATGTACTTTGTGATGTAATAAATTTTGGAATGTTGCAATCTCTAGACTTGCCTTCGTGTTTGTTTTGTGCAAGCTTTGGGTTCGATCGAAGCGTATGTGGTTTTATCGGGACTTTACGCGACAGCGCTGCCGGATTACTCCGTTTGAAATGCGTGTTAACTCATATGGCCTTTAAGGTAATGGTTAGCGCACTTGAGCCGTATTAATTCGGACGGTTCTGCCACAACTGGTATCAAAGCCGAACAAAGCGACGCACCAGAGAAAGCAACATGTTTTCAAATTTGTTTCTTAAAATTTGACCACAAAACTTGTGTTTGAAAAATGCGTTGGTTCGTTAAGGATTGTGCCTAGATCGTAAAGCCCTACGGAATTATGGGTATATAACTAGGTGGCTATTTAACGTATGGTTAACTTCTAGTATATTAGTTGTTGACAATTTTCTACAGGTACACTAACCGCGCCTACATAAGTTAAGAACGACTAGTTATTCGTCTAGTTGTATATAGAGAGAGATGTAAATTTGTGCCATGCCACCGGTGCTAACCCGTAAGTCCAAATTTATTTGGCAATTATTTTCTTTTGTGAGGACGAATAGGTCGTGCATATATTATGATCATGGTTTGAAACTAAATACACATAGATGTTTAATATGCACACACTCTCCACTTTAAGTTTAGTCACTCAAATCTCAGGGACGAGATTCTTTTTAAGGGGGATAGGCTGTGACAGCCCAAGTTTTTAATTTGGCTAAACATAGATTAGCAACCAATGTTATGCACAAAGGATCAAGAAAAATTTAGTAAAAGCATCAAAATTCATTTTTGCAAGTAATTGTACATATGTATATGCATATGTAAGTGTAGATTTACAAGTAAATTAAATAACTTTCAAACTATTGCTCAAATGAAAAAGTGTCTGAAACGAAAGTTGTAGATCTCGAAAAACTGAACAAAAATGGTACTCAAAAGTTTTTCATTTGAGGACAGGAAGAAGGAGAAAAACTAAGTTTACAAACAAAACTTTGAACTTCATTTTATTTACAAAACTGCCATCACCACCATCTCTCTCCTCCCTCCTCCTCTGCTCCCTCCTCCCTGCCTATGGCGCGTCCGTATGCTGGCGCCAGCCGCCTATCCGGGCAACACATCGCGCCCCCGGCCAAACCCGCCTCCACGCCCCCGGTTTTCCCCGAAACCGCCCTCCCTGGCAGCACCCCGAGCTCGCCACGCGCCCTGCCGGTCACCTGCTCGCCACGATGACCGCACACCCAGCTCACCCTCCCCTCCCCTTCGTGCCTATAAAAGGCATGGCATCCCCTACGCGCGCGCCCAGAGCACCGCCGCCCCGTCCGCCATGGCCGGCGAGCTCGGCTCGCCGTGGAACAAACATCCCCGCCCCCACTTTCCCCAAATCATGCGGCCCACAACCTCCCCCACCTCGCACTGAACATCCGCAAGCCCGGCCGTCCACTCCTAGTGCCGCTGGCACACCGCCGCAGTGGCTCAGTTCGCCGCCGGCCGCTGCCCACAGTGGACAGCCCTCATCGGACCATCTCCCTGCAAACCAAGTACACCAATAGGTGAGCCTCAATCTCCTCTTCCTTTCCCTCAGCCTAGCCCTCACCGCCAGCGAGCCTCCTCGCTGGAATCCAGCCGGGAATCGCCTCCCCTGCTCTAAAACTCCGGCCAAAGACCCCTTTGTAATTTAGAAATTAGTTTCCAGGGGGTGAACGGCAAAAGTTACATAAACACTTATCTGTGAATTTGAAAATTCATAAGAATTCATAGAAAACTGGTAAAAATGCAAACTCAAATGATCTAGAATCCTTGAAACAAACTCTACGACTTTGTCCACAGGAGCATGAAATGCTTCTGAGTAGTTTTAGCTCGACATTTAAATCTTGAATAAATGAACTATAATTGTTCTAGGGGTTGTACACATGAACTGCTAGAGATTTTTGGGTTGTAGTTTTGCTTCACTGAGTAGAGTGTCACATAATTTCCTCATGGCTAGAAATCCTTTGTAACTATAGGTTTCACTAGATCTTAGTTTAATCTCGACTTTAAATACTTTGTTTTGAACTTGGTGTTCTACCCCATGAAATTATATGAATCTTTTCCAGTACAGTTTGAAACCCATTAGGATATGTTGACGCTCCTTAGAGCACCAATTTACGTACCGCAAGTGCACGGATCGTGTAGCTTTTCCCTTAGAGTATTCCCCCAAGGTTTATCAATCAACGGAACAAGTGTATTACTATGCTTAACTAAGCACTAACGACGTTGGTAAAAGATCTATATTGAGTGTTTGAGTGTGAAATAGATCTAATCTAACCAATCTAATCTAATCTAGACTAGTGAGCAACTATAGGTGTGTGCACAAGATATGAAGAGCATTTGTCCATAGGGTCTAGGATCACTAGAGATGTAATCGCCGAGCAACGAAGAACGGCTCTAATCTACCAAAGGTGTGTTCCAAGATCAAAACCTTTCCCTCCCGCATACTGTCACTACACGAGGATAATCGGTAACGAACAACAAGAACACGATAGTTGATGTAATCTAAGTAAACCATGCAAGAGCAAAGCAAACCCAAAGCCAAGTCGCGATTCTATTAGGCATCAAAGCATCATAAACAAGAATCATGGTAGATCAACCTCATAAAGGATTCGGCAATTACAACTCAAGATCTCCTTACAACCCCATGAACAAACGAGGACTTTACCCCATGAAGCTAGGTGAAGCGTAGTCGATCATGGTGACGAAATCTCCAGCAAGGGATGGATCCCTTGCTGTCTTCCAACTTGCAACGGCGCCGAGGGACGATGAGGCCTCCGGTGTCGCCTTTCTCTTGTGTCTAACTCGAATAGATCTCTGGAAATTGTCTCTGGATGCTCTCTCTCTCTGCGATCCTCCCGCGCCCCTCTCTTTGACGGCGGCTTCGAGGTATTTATAGGCGGATATGGTCGGTGGTTTTGGTAAAACACAGGCTAGGGTTGACGAATACTATGCGCTGAAGAAAACTGAGGCCGATTGGGCCTGAAAATGGGCTGGGCCGGCCGGCTCAGAGGGCCCCAGGCCGGCCGGCCTGGGCCCTTTCTGACCCCTTTCGGTTCCATCTTTCGCATGCGGCCTCTTCTCCTTATTCCTCATCTTAGCCCAGTTGTGACCATGCGTCAAAACATCTCCGAAAATGTCCAATTTCCTGCCAAAACACAACATGCTCCAAAATCCAGGACAAAATCGAAAATGGTAAAATTCGGGTGCCAAGTGGCGGGTTAGTACATGAATCATCCCGAAGAAATTACCAAAACCTCTCCTAATTGTATAATAAAATGGGTACTTAAGGAGTGCCAACATTCCCCCCATGCTTAGCTTTTGCTCGTCCTCGAGCAAATCAAATCATCAGGTCTTTCCATGGGTTGCTCGAGAGTTCTCCAACTGCAAAATTTACTTATGCAAACAAGTCTAACAATATTTCTTCAAACAAAGGTCAGAGGAGCAGCAAGGATAATCATATCATGGGCGTTTAAAAACTCATCCAATATTACTCCACGACTCTTACCTTTAGCCGGCAACTTGAATATCGAAAACACTTGCTTTTCTTGGCATCCTTGGAGGTTTTTCTTTTTTTCTCTTTTTTTTGGTTTTTAGAAGCAAAATACCCTGCAACAAAGGTTAGGCCAAAAATTCTTGCACAAGTCCTTTCATGTCTCTCGATATAAGTGGCTATCCTATTATTTATTTGCAAACTCTCATCTCCCAAAAGTCTCTCAAGTATAAAGTGGGGATATAGGTGAGGCTAGCAAAGTATATACATATATTGTCAAATTAAGAAAACCTTCTAATGATTGCTTACCTTCTGAGCCAGTGATCATGAGAGTTTCTCCATAATGTAAAGGGTTCAAGGGTAAGAAGATTTAGAATGGTGGACATGTGCAAATGCATACAAAAAGATTGACTTCAAGGCACAAGCATCGTCCTCGTTGTCAGATTGCACATGGTTGGAATTGAGGATATTGTTCTGAAACAACAAGGTGATATCTCTTTGCACTTCTCTAACCATAGAATCCCTTCATTTATTCTTTTCTTCTCTTCTCTTTCTTTCTCCCGAATTTTCTTTCTCAAATCTCCGAAGTGGCTCCCTGAATTTTTGGAGCCCAAGCCGAGGCCAAAGGGGCCTAGGCCGGCCGGCTCAAGGGGTGTAGGCCGGCCGTCCTGGGGCTTTCCCAGCTCGGCTTCGGTCCATCTTTCCGGTACTCCTTCCTTTTTTCATCCCAAAATTATTTTTTATACAACTCATGCGCAGAAACAGAACGTATCCTCATAATTGGGTTGTGGTCAAGGAAAATGATAATAAACAAGATAATCTCGGGTTCGGGTTTTGGAATCCGGTAGATCTCATGAGTTGTTCCAAAGAGGAATTCTCATTACCGAATATTGACAGGGCTAGCAATTCAGAGATGAAAAATACGGATATGATCATTGCTCGAAATTAAAACTCCCAAGAGAAAGAAATCCTAACTCAACTCAATGCACATCCAAAGCTTATGGTGGAACGAATATAGCTTGTGGATGATAGGATTTTTACTCTCGACTTGTCAAGAACTTGATCAACCTTATGTTTCTATGGGTTTTATTATTTTTATGAAATTAAAGTCCTCCAAATCATGCCTTACTCGCAAGCGTAATCAAAACCAAGCGCTAGATCAAAGCTCAAGTGTGGGTATTAACATGGACAAATAATTTACTAAGCTCCACAAATAAGATTTAATTTTCATGACAACACTCGTGAACAATTGCTTTAAAGAAAATAAAGTAAAACTGAATGCATAAATAAAAATGCATGATCCAACAAAAAACAAAGACTCTTTTTATTTTGTTTTCATGACTCAATACTAATTTAAGACTCACTCTCACACATGCGAAAAATAAAGCACACAACTCTAGACTATGACTCTCATACATGCGAAATTAAAGACATGCACACGACGAACTTTCGACTAAACAAAGACTAACCAAATTCACGCCTCTCCCCCATGCTTAGATTATGCGGCGTCCTCATCACAATGATATAAAAGACTGGTGTGACGCTCGTCGGTGTTCTCAACGGCACCTAGGGCAATTGCATATAGGGCGCCCTCCTTCTTGCTTTTGTAGATCTCCGACCATCCCGAATAACTTCCTTATGTTGCGGACAAGGAAGTTGTAATCTATCTCGACCAAGCTCTCGATGTCGTCCATCCTTCGATCCATTGCCACGAGTTGATCGTGGCACCTATCGATGGTGGCGTGGAGATCCGCGATTTCATTGCGGCACTTGAAACAACACCCGGAGTGATGCCCGCTGCGGTGGGGGCTATCGTCCTCGGGCTCGTCATCGTCCTTCTTCTTCTTCTTGCCGCTGTCACCTCCGGAGGGGTCGTCTTCCTCCCTTCTCTCCTCTTCGGCTCACCCCGGCCAATCATCATCGTAGTCACGACCGGTGGCACCCCATGAACCAGGACTCATGTAGCTCTCCCAATCGCTGTCCCCCGCATAGTCCTTCGGCTCCGGCGTGTGCTCGATGTAGTTCTTCCTTTTAACTCCGAGAAGGCGCAAGGAACGCCTAGGTGTGGGTGGCTCTTTGTCTTGTCGCTTCTTGCCTTCGTCTTCGTCACTACTGATGACGATGACCACCCTTTGGGGTTGAGCTAACTTCTCATTGCACCATGGAAGGCCCTTCCCTCTGACGCTCATCCGTGCTTGGGTATTGAATTTCTTCGGAGGGGCCTTCGCTTCACATCGCTTTGCTTCGACAAGGAGGGGTGTCGTACCGGTTGCCAAGACGGGGCTAGGCGTCTTTGGCGTGGGGGTGTCGGGCGCCATGCCCCTCTCCTTGATCTCCATTACTGCAGTCATGGCTCTTGCGCTCGCTGGAACGGCCATTGTCGACGTCTCTCATGAGGTGGTGGTGTAGATTGAAAAGTATGAGAGAATAGATCTAAACCGCTCCTCTATTTAAGTCCCAAAAAGACTTGGACGAGAAGTCCAATATCTCTTCGGTTTTGGCATGCGAAATCTATAAGGCATAGGCTTAAAATTTTCTTATCTCGTACCTACAAAAATCGAGACCGAATCGCACACGAGGGGGCTCAGGCCGGCCGGCCTAGGGGTGTTGGACCGGCCGGCCCAGGGGGTTTTTCGGTCCCCTGGACTCCAGCTTTTTCCGAGGTGCCCACCAACAAATTATGAGCCTATGTTTTATTCAAAGTTCATCAAGAATAAAAATAAAACTACGAAAATAAAATCTAAAAGAGAATATTTACAAACTTACCTTGCTTAACGTCGTTAGGCTTGACGTTCTGGTTCCTCATCCATGGTGTATATGTCGATGTAATGAAGGGGCACGATGTCGGGCTCCAAGAATACCTTTAGTCGCTGTCCGTTCACCACATTTTGGTCGCCTTTCACATCCATGATTGTCACCGCTCCCGTAGGTGAAACCGAGTGTACAACGTATGGTCCATCCCATTTGCTTTGTAATTTTCCTTTGCCAAAAAGTTTGAATCTTGAATTGTAGAGTAGGACCTTGTCTCCTTCTTTGAATTCCTTGTTTTGTAATCGCTTGTCGTACCATCTCTTCATCCTTTCTTTGTAAATTGTTGCACTATTGTATGCTTTCAATCTTAACTCCTCCAATTCACTTATTTGGATTCTCCTTTTAATTCCAGCGGCTTCCGCATCAAAGTTTATCTCCTTCATCGCCCAATACGCCTTATGTTCTAGCTCAACCGGCAAGTGGCATGTTTTTCCATAAACAAATTGATAAGGAGTCATACCAATCGGGGTTTTGTGTGCCGTACGATATGCCCATAGTGCATCATCTAGTCTCTTCGACCAATCTTTTCCTCCTTTTATCACGGTCTTCTTTAAAATATCCTTCAATTGCTTGTTCGAAGTTTCCGCTTGTCCGTTTATTTGGGGGTGATAAGCCGTGGACACTCTATGTTCAATTCCTAATTTCATCAAACATCTACCAAAGTCTTTACCCATGAAGTGTGTTCCTCTATCGCTTATCAAGATTCTCGGGATGCCATATCGAGGGAAGATTATCGATTTGATCATGTGCGTGGACTTCTCTGTTGATGCCTTCCGACATGGCATAGCTTCAACCCACTTTGAAACATAGTCCACCATCACCAATATATGCTCATACCCATGTGAGTTCACAAATGGTCCCATGAAATCGATTCCCCAGATATCAAATAGATCTATTTGCAAGTTGTAGTTCAACGGCATGGCATTCCTTTGCGAGATATTCCCCGTCCTTTGGCATTCCGGACAAGTCGAAACAAATCTTTTCGCGTCTTCATGCATCTCGGGCCAATAGAATCCACTAGTCCATACCTTAGCTTGAGTTCTAAAGTGCCCATAATGTCCTCCATATCCCGATGAGTTACACTTTCTCAGAACTTCTTCACGTTCCTCCCTCGGTATGCATCTTCTTAGGACTCCATCTTCTCCGTATCTATATAAGTATGGTGGATCCGAATAGTATTTTCTTCTTTCCGCGGCCACTCTTTTCTTTGCATTCTTTTCCAAGTGATCTAAGGGCATCCCTTTTATTGCCCTTATTATATCATTCATCCAACCATCTTGGTCGAGAACTCTATATAGGTGATCATCTCTCATTTGGTCCTCGATAGGTTCCTTTCCATCATCTCCATGGTTGATCCTTGATAGGTGGTCGGCCACAACATTTTCCGCTCCTTTCTTGTCCCTTATCTGCACATCGAATTCTTGTAGCAATAGGATCCATCGAATCAAGCGTGGCTTAGCATCTTTCTTTTACAAAGGCGAATACCACGGCAAGCAATTCTTTCTCCGTTGTTGCATAATTAACTTGGGCTTCATTGAGAGTCTTGCTTGCGTAGTAGATAGCATTTACCTTCCATTCTTTTCTTTGTCCAAGAACAGCTCCTACGGCATAGTCGCTTGCATCACACATGATTTCAAAAGGTAGATTCCAATCCGGAGGTTGCATGATAGGAGCACTTATGAGGGATTGCTTGAGTGTTCGAAATGCGTGAAGACAATCACTATCGAATATGTATTCCACATCTTTTTGGAGAAGTTGTGTCAATGGCTTGGTGATTTTTGAAAAATCCTTTATGAACCTCCTATAGAATCTGGCATGTCCGAGGAAGCTCCTCAAAGATTTGATATCCGTAGGTGGTGGCAGTTTCTCCACGGTTTCTATCTTTGCTTTGTCCACCTCTATCCCTCTCTCGGAGATGACATGACCGAGGACAATTCCTTCTTTCACCATGAAATGACACTTCTCCCAATTAAGCACAAGATCAACCTCTCCACATCTTTTAAGAACTTTCTCCAAATTTGCTAAGCAATTTTCAAAGCTAGTACCATGCACTGAGAAATCATCCATGAATACCTCCATAATCTCTTCTATGAAATCTGAAAATATAGCCATCATGCACCTTTGAAAAGAAGTGGGCGCATTGCACAGTACAAAAGGCATCATCCGATATGCAAAAGTTCCATACGGGCAAGTAAATGTGGTCTTATGTTGATCATCCAGATGAATAGGTATTTGGAAGAATCCCGAGTATCCATCAAGGTAACAAAAGTGTGAATGCTTTGCCAGCCTTTCTAGCATCTCGTCGATAAATGGTAGTAGAAAATGATCCTTCCTCGTTGCCTTATTCAATTTTCTATAATCGATGCACATCCTCCATCCCGTGATGGTTCTTTGCGGTATCAATTGCTCCTTCTCATTTTTCACAACCGTGAGCCCTCCTTTCTTTGGAACACAATGTACGAGGCTTACCCATTCACTATGTGGCACGGGGTATATTATTCCGGCATTCAACAATTTGATAACCTCCTTCTTCACCACATCACGCATAGCATGGCTCAACCTTCTTTGATGCTCTACAACTGGCTTGTATTGCTCCTCGAGTTGTATATGATGTGTGCAAAAAGCGGGGCTAATACCTTTCAAGTCGTTAATCGAGTAGCCGAGCACCTTTTTGTGCTTCTTCAATAAATTCAGCAACTTCTCCGTCTCTTCCGGGCTTAATTCGTCGCTAACAATCACCAGAAAAGTCTTGCCATCTCCCAAAAATTCATATTTCAATCCCTTGGGGAGCAGCTTCATCTCAACATCGGGCGCACCATCCTCTTCTTGATTTAACTCTCCAATGTCTTTAAATTTTTCTTCCTCCAAATTCCCGTGCTGCGTCTTCAACTCTTCCATTATTTCTACTAGTTCTCCATCTTGATCATCTTGAGCGTCTCCATTCTCCAAAGTACATTGGAGAGGATCCCTGAAAGAATCAATGAAACGAATGCTCTCTACCCCTTCGTTATCAAGAGGTAGAGGTGAAGCAAAAGACAGTTTTGAATGAAATTCGAAAGTGCGATTCTCTCCATCTGGATCAAAAGTGACAATCCCTTTTCCAACATCTAGAACAACATTTACTAATTTGAGAAAGGGTTTTCCAAGGATTATGCCTTCATGCTCATCATCACTAGCATTAATCACAAAAAAGTCGGTAGGAATTTTTTTACCCGCTATAGCAACATTGAGATTTCTAAGCACTCCTAGTGGTTTGATTAATCTACCATCTCCCATGATCAATTTAATGATTGTAGCATCTAGGTTTGGTGTTTCGTTAAAAAGCCTAACATAAATCTTGGAACTCATCACAATAACATGGGCACCAACGTCACATAGAACATTGCAACATTTTGTTCCGTCTATCATGCAACCAACACGAGGTGTGGGTGATGGATTACCTTCGCCTTGATTGCTTCCAATCGCATATACTTGGGCTATGTGCACGTAGGGTGATGATTCCGATTTCACTCCCATGATCCTTTTGGCCTCTAGCAATTCGTCCAAGTCAATCTCTCCCTCTTCTTCTTCGAAAAGTTTCCAAAAAATATCACCGGTTGATTCATTGCCAAATGTATATCCCATGTGATTATCCGGCGAAAAATCTTCCGCTATCACCTTCGCCATTCCTCGTTGATTTGGATGCGGTCTTGCTTTGTCGAACAATCTTCTGAAGTCAATTGATATCCAATCCATTTGCTCGAATTCCCTTAGCGATTTGGCGGTGCCCATGGTTCTTCCTTTCTTTTCTGGGTCATCTTTCGTTGCACTCCGGATCGATGGTTCTTCATCGTGGTTTGTCTCTATGACTTTCCCATGCTTCGGTTGTTCTTCCCTCACTTCCGATGCTTCTTTTCTGAAAATTTCAGCAAGCACCCGCACTTGAGATTCTTCCTCGAAGCTTGCCGAACAATGTTTTTCCCAATCTCTTCGCATGGCCGCACCCTTGCTTATTTTTTGTAGGAGTTGGGCGGCTTCCGTGAGTGTTTTCTCTATAAGATCTCCTCCTGCACACATTTGAACAAATTGCATGCACTTGGGGGTTAGGGAAAAATAAAAGGTATGCAAGAGTACTTCACCGGAAAATCCGAGCTTCGGTCCTTGTTCAATCAATCCATTGAATCTATCCCATGCTTGATCTATCCCTTCTTTTTCTCCTTGCACGAAGTTGATCACTTGCTTCAGAATATGTTGAACCTTGCTTAACGGAAAGAACCGCTCAAAAAATTTCTACATCAAGTCATCCCAATTTCCTTTTACCTCGAAGGATGCAAGTGCAAACCATCTTCTCACTTCTTCCGCAAGTGAGTATGGGAAAATATTCCATCTAAACCAAGCTAGCGGAACTCCGTCTTGTTGTACCGTGTTGCATAGCATTGTGAACCACTTGATATGTCTATATGGGTTGTCTGTCTCATCTCCTCTAAAGGGGTTTGCCGCCGCCATCTTGATGATTTGAGAGCAACACCGAATCTGATTTTTGCATGTTGAAGTCCTCCGATCACAGGCTTGCATAATCCCTTAGTGATTTTTCTGCTTCCTCCACGTGTTGAATGAGATGGGACATCTAGACAATCAAAACAAAAACAAAAACAAAAATTTTCTAGGAAAAAGGTTAGGTGTTAGTAACCAACAAAATTATACAAAGTCAAACATAGAAAAATTGCTTGTTCCCCGGCAACGGCGCCAGAAAAGCTTGTTGACGCTCCTTAGAGCGCCAATTTACGTACCGCAAGCGCACGGATCGTGTAGCTTTTCCCTTAGAGTATTCCCCCAAGGTTTATCAATCCATGGAACAAGTATATTACTATGCTTAACTAAGCACTAACGATGTTGGTAAAAGATCTATATTGAGTGTTTGAGTGTGAAATAGATCTAATCTAACCAATCTAATCTAATCTAGACTAGTGAGCAACTATAGGTGTATGCACAAGATATGAAGAGCATTTGTCCATAGGGTCTAGGATCACTAGAGATGTTATCGCCGAGCAACAAAGAACGGATCTAATCTACCAAAGGTGTGTTCCAAGATCAAAACCTTTCCCTCCCGCATACTGTCACTACACGAGGATAATCGGTAACGAACAACAAGAACACGATAGTTGATGTAATCTAAGTAAACCATGCAAGAGCAAAGCAAACCCAAAGCCAAGTTGCGATTCTATTAGGCATCAAAGCATCATCAACAAGAATCATGGTAGATCAATCTCATAAAGGATTCGGCAATTACAACTCAAGATCTCCTTACGACCCCATGAACAAACGAGGACTTTACCCCATAAAGCTAGGCGAAGTGTAGTCGATCATGGTGACAAAATCTCCGGCAAGGGATGGATCCCTTGCTGTCCTCCAACTTGCAACAGCGCCGAGGGACGATGAGGCCTCCGGTGTCATCTTTCTCTTGTGTCTAACTCGAATAGATCTCTGGAAATCATCTCTGGATGCTCTCTCTCTCTCTCTCTCTCTCTCTCTCTCTCTCTCGCTCTGCGATCCTCCCGCGCCCCTCTCTTTGACGGCGGCTTCGAGGTATTTATTGCCGGATATGGTCGGTGGTTTTGGTAAAACACAGGCTAGGGTTGATGAATACTTCGCGCTGAAGAAAACTAAGGTCAATTGGGCCTAGAAATGGGCTGGGCCGGCCAGCTCAGAGGGCCCCAGGCCAGCCGGCCTGGGCCCTTTCTGACCCCTTTCAGTGTGACATCCCGGTCCACAGAGTTTAAAAGAATTCGAGAATCTCTCAGACAAGACAGAAGAGTTATACTATAGTTCCTTTTCTCGGATTTATGTGACACATATCTGGAGTTATCAGCAGTGATGCCTGTGCAGTGTTGTCCAAATAACATAGAACCTTAATTAATGGGGTCTTTTCTCTCTTCCTTGACCTTACCAATCTGTGTTTTCTTTTATCCCAGCTCAAATGTCGGCAGAACAAAAAGACCTTGGAGACAGTGCAATGGGTGATGGTGAGAAAGCTTGCCTGTGTTGCCAATTCTATGGCGTTCCTTGTCGTCAAGTTCGT
The DNA here is from genome assembly GCF_016808335.1 of Panicum virgatum. Taxonomy (NCBI): domain Eukaryota; kingdom Viridiplantae; phylum Streptophyta; class Magnoliopsida; order Poales; family Poaceae; genus Panicum; species Panicum virgatum. The sequence continues at coordinate 24,855,320 of NC_053141.1, read as the reverse complement.
GTGACTGACGATGAAGCCAAAACTAGGAAGAACCAGAGGTTGTTCTCCAGTACAAAGAGGAAGAGGTCTCATCAAGAGCAGCTAGCAGAGGATTCTCTTTTCCTCGACAGTCCATCGGTCGATGAGCTACAAACCATCCAGAAGAGAAAGGATCCTGAGCGTTCAAGAGATACACAGGTCGAGAATCAAGCTCTCTATGATTATGTTGATGGGTTGACTATCACTATGAAGGTGATTCAGCCACGTGGCCACAAGGAGTCCAAAGAGCAAGCAGCAAGAGCAGTACGAGGAAGGCAAGTATAACATAAACAACCTATCACTTTTAAATACAAATTTTCATACTGCATTTAATACTGTATGCCTATAAGGACTGTCCTAGCCACTTTATATCCTTTATATATCCCTTTGGGTTGCATTTGGTTAGTTGTGCTAGGTTGCTGTGCTATAACACATTCTGGTCCTTTTTAATTAAATTGACTAATGGTTTACTTTAACTTAATTCTGAGAGTGGCCCTCTGTGCTTCGTGCTTGGGTGGCTCACGTCTCGTTAAAATATGGTTTTTGTAGAAACATGGTTTAGGGGGCCAGCACGGTGCTTAGTGCTTGGTTGGCCACTCTCCATAAGGACCGGTTCATAGAGCGACAACCTAGGACAACAGCGCTACCACAAGGCTAGAATGGGATAGACTTGGCGTAATAATTAGATCTTTTTGGTTTGGAGTAACTTACCTGCAGGGCAGGGGCGGTAAGCTTCTATGGCCCTCGTGCTGAGTGGCCTCGTCTGTGCTTGGTCTGCGTACCTGTGTCTTGACGCCCACTAGACCTGCTCCATAGTCGCCGATCCACCCTCGCGGTTACTCCTTACTAACGGGATTCTTTGTGAAGGCCTCGTAGTGAGTCGCTAGCCATCTCACCTAAGGAAGTGTGATGAACAACTAGCATAGCTCACGACTTGTGGGTAAAGATGTGCAACCTCTGCAGAGTGTAAAACTGGTATACTAGCCGTGCTCACGGTTATGAGCGGCCCAGATCCTCCTTTTGATTAGTGGGGTTATCTCCTTCCGACGAGGGAGGTGCCTCTCGGGGTTACCTTGGTGGTTTTGGTTTGGTTCTCAGTAGTAACATGATTAATTTTGATTAAATACTATGTAACTGGGTTTATGGTAATTCATCCATTTGTAGTAAATAGCTTTAATAAAATTTTGCCAAGACTTAAAAGCTAATGCAGTTGAGTCAGCCAACCTTAGAGCCTCATAGTTTGTGTTATACTTGTTGAGTACAAGTTGTGTACTCACTCTTGCCTCTTCTCTACTTTTTCCTCTTGGATACACTACTGCTGCTCAGTTCCTGCCGACACGAGGGAGTTCGCTCAGCGCTTCCAGGACTACGAGGACTTCTAGGTGTTCGTCTCCCAGTCGACGTCCCTATGGCGCCCTGCTCAGCTTCGGAGAGTTCTTTTATCGTATTTGTACTTCGCTCCCGCTGTATCAGACATTTTTGTCATTAATGTAATAAATAACATTCGTATTCGCTTTATTATATCTTTTTACGTGATATGTGCTATGATATACTGTTCATTCTGTTGTATATACGTGTGACTTGATCCTGGCACGTATATGATTGCTCGGTTTATGTTCTTTTATAAATCGGGTGTTACAGAGTGGTATCAGAGCCATATCGACTGTAGGACGAAGCCTAGATAGAACTGGTCGAGTTTTAGGACTTCTTCTCTCCAATCCTTGCCTGCTGAAACTATTTTACTATTATACCCCTTGAATTCTATGACTTTTACCTGTCTTGCCTTGATTTCTCTCTCTGAAGAATTATTTTCGTAGACTTTGGCCTAAATCAGTCATCTGACCACCATGAGCACTAGCTAGGTGACCCTTTTATAATAATACGATAGCAAGTTCTGCGACGCATTGTGTTAGTCGAGTCGCGTGCTAAACTCGGCTAAGTTGTGAAATTTGTATGCTTGTTATTATGCAAATGTTTGATTTGGATCTTTGGTTGATTGTATAGTTTAGTAGTTAAATTTGTTTAAAGAAAATCAGTCTTAAGTTAAGTTAACTAATTAATAAAATGGATTAGATCGTTGGGAAAAAAAACATCCACTCTATCCTCTCTACCTTATCATGCCTTGGGTTTCTCCTGTCTTGCTCGTCGAGAAGAAGGACAGCGCGAAGAGAAGGTGATATCCAGAGATTCACCGACGAGGACGTCGGTTTCTGTAAGGGGGTAGGGATGTGACATCCCGGTCCACAGAGTTTAAAAGAATTCGAGAATCTCTCAGACAAGACAGAAGAGTTATACTATAGTTCCTTTTCTCGGATTTATGTGACACATATCTGGAGTTATCAGCAGTGATGCCTGTGCAGTGTTGTCCAAATAACATAGAACCTTAATTAATGGGGTCTTTTCTCTCTTCCTTGACCTTACCAATCTGTGTTTTCTTTTATCCCAGCTCAAATGTCAGCAGAACAAAAAGACCTTGGAGACAGTGCAATGGGGATGGTGAGAAAGTTTGCCCGTGTTGCCAATTCTATGGCGTTCCTTGTCGTCAAGTTCGTGCGACTGACGATGAAGCCACAACTAGGAAGAACCAGAGGTTGTTCTCCAATACAAAGAGAAAAAGGTCTCATCAAGAGCAGCTAGCAGAGGATTCCCTTTTCCTCGACAGTCCATCGGTCGATGAGCTACAAACCATCCAGAAGAGAAAGGATCCTGAGCGTTCAAGAGATACACAAGTCGAGAATCAAGCTCTCTATGATTATGTTGATGGGTTGACTATCACTATGAAGGTGATTCAGCCATGTGGCCACAAGGAGTCCAAAGAGCAAGCAGCAAGAGCAGTACGAGGAAGGCAAGTATAACATAAACAACCTATCAATTTTAAATACAAATTTTCATACTGCATTTAATACTGTATGCCTATAAGGACTGTCCTAGCCACTTTATATCCTTTATATATCCCTTTGGGTTGCATTTGGTTAGTTGTGCTAGGTTGCTGTGCTATAACACATTCTGGTCCTTTTTAATTAAATTGACTAATGGTTTACTTTAACTTAATTCTGAGAGTGGCCCTCTGTGCTTCGTGCTTGGGTGGCTCACGTCTTGTTAAAATATGGTTTTTGTAGGAACATGGTTTAGGGGGCCAGCACGGTGCTTAGTGCTTGGTTGGCCACTCTCCATAAGGACCGGTTCATAGAGCGACAACCTGGGACAACAACGCTACCACAAGGCTAGAATGGGATAGACTTGGCGTAATAATTAGATCTTTTTGGTTTGGAGTAACTTACCTGCGGGGCAGGGGCGGTAAGCTTCTATGGCCCTCGTGCTGAGTGGCCTCGTCTGTGTTTGGTCTGCATAACTGTGTCTTGACGCCCACTAGACCTGCTCCATAGTCGCCGATCCACCCTCGCGGTTAATCCTTACTAACGGGATTCTTTGTAAAGGCCTCGTAGTGAGTCGCTAGCCATCTCACCTAAGGAAGTGTGATGAACAACTAGTGTAGCTCACGACTTGTGGGTAAAGATGTGCAACCTCTGCAGAGTGTAAAACTGGTTTACTAGCCGTGCTCACGGTTATGAGCGGCCCAGATCCTCCTTTTGATTAGTGGGGTTATCTCCTTCCGACGAGGGAGGTGCCTCTCGGGGTTACCTTGGTGGTTTTGGTTTGGTTCTCAGTAGTAACATGATTAATTTTGATTAAATACTATGTAACTGGGTTTATGGTAATTCATCCATTTGTAGTAAATAGCTTTAATAAAATTTTACCAAGACTTAAAAGCTAATGCAGTTCAGTCAGCCAACCTTAGAGCCTCATAGTTTGTGTTATACTTGTTGAGTACAAGTTGTGTACTCACTCTTGCCTCTTCTCTACTTTTTCCTCTTGGATACACTACTGCTGCTCAGTTCTTGCCGACACGAGGGAGTTTGCTCAGTGCTTTCAGGACTACGAGGACTTCTAGGTGTTCGTCTCCCAGTCGACGTCCCTGTGGCGCCCTGCTCAGCTTCGGAGAGTTCTTTTATCGTATTTGTACTTCGCATCCGCTGTATCAGACATTTTTGTCATTAATGTAATAAATAACATTCGTATTCGCTTTATTATATCTTTTTACGTAATATGTGCTATGATATACTGTTCATTCTGTTGTATATACGTGTGACTTGATCCTGGGACGTATATGATTGCTCGGTTTATGTTCTTTTATAAACCGGGTGTTACATTCAGTTCCATCTTTCGCGTGCGGCCTCTTATCCTTATTCCTCATCTTATCCCAGTTGTGACCATGCGTCAAAACATCTCCGAAAATGTCCAATTTCCTGACAAAACACAACATGCTCCAAAATCCAGGACAAAATCGAAAACGGTCAAGTTCGGGTGCCAAGTGGCGGGTTAGTACATGAATCATCCCAAAGAAATTACCAAAACCTCTCCTAATTGTATAATAAAAATGGGTACTTAAGGAGCGCCAACAGGATAAAAGTAGGATAAAAGTTTGAAACCCATTACAACTATTTAGCTATGATTTTAGTTTTAATCCATGTTAATAGCACTAATTCATGATAACTAGTTCTGGTACTTGGAAAAATATGAAAAACTCACAGCATGTTTTACAACATATCAGAAACACTCAGTAAAAGTTTGAACACCAGAACATATATACTTTGTTCTGTATAAATAGGTTTTGCTTCTAGTAGTATCTAATTGTTTTATTTTTCATGATTAATCTGCTCACTAAAACTTTCTGAAAATTTTTCAGTATGCTTGCTAACATATCTGGAACACTGTATAAAAATTTGAGCATCCGTACTATCCTAGTTAGTACTGTCCTAGTTAGCATCCTGCAACTCTTAGCTAATCTAGACACCATGTCATACTCTAGTGTCCCATGCGGAGCCCCCACCCTCCTGATGGTCAGACATCACACTAGAGCAACCATACGAATACTAGAGCAGTTGATAAAGTTCTAAGAACAAAAGACTAACCATCTCCAGCACAGGGCGATCATGCAATGCAAGCATTGAATAATAACGCAACCATATCAAGAAGCATATATTCGATAACTCAGAACATACTTCAAGTAGATATCGGTAACCATAGTCTAATTCTATTACAAACAACCAAATATTACAAGAGAGAGCTAGAGATGAACCCATACCAGAACTCTCGAGCAACTCCGGCGACTCGATAACTCCTAGACTTCTCCTAAACCTCACTAAGCCTAAAGACTATGCAAGATGAGCAAGAGAGGAGAGGAAGTGTAATGTGTGTGTATGTTCTCATTCTCTACCCCTCCCCCTTTCTAGGGGAAGATCAAGAAGAATGACAGACAAGCAACACCTACGAACATGAGAGCAACACCGACTACAACACCTCGATATGCCTTGATGAAGGAACAATTACTGAAGGAGACTTGAACTCCATACACTTGAAGTTTAGCAAACTCCAAGTGTGGGGGAGGTATGTGAGTACCCCAAAGTAAGTTCTTTTCCTCAATCCATATCTTGTTGTTGAATTGGTGCTAGTCCTCGCATCTTGCTCTATAAAAAGAAGAAAAAAAATGAGAGGAGTTGACATGGTGACAACATTGAGTCTTCATCAATAAACCATTATGGTAAGTACTCTTAATGTCCTACTTTTGACATTAAACAAAGCCCTGCCGGGAGGTCGCCCGATGATCACCAGGTTCATACTCATGCCTATCTCTCTTCAAATAAAGTCCAATCATGCTTCCTTGCTCCCTTTATCTATTCTTGTATGCTCTAGTTTGGATGTGTGTCCGGAATTACATTCATAGGCCTTTTAAATCAAGCAAGGTGTTTGGGTTAAAATGTCTTCTTCAGTCAGACTGACATGTGTCAAGTTTGATTGATGTTCTAGAGTTAATAATTATATAGATGTTGATTGCATATATGGACTAACCGCTGCAGAGAAATCAAATCTAATTGGGTGAGTCATTGAGCTGAATTCAAATGGAAAGGTAAGACAAGGTTTTGGATTAATGTTGCACAACATACTCATGCTGATGCAATCTTGATTGAGCCTTGCTTGTGTAAGTATCATGGTGAGATTAAATTTTAGTTTGAAAAAATTTTATAGCTCCCTGGTTCTTAAAACCAGCAGAGCCATTATTTCGTTTCCACTATCTCGTTGAATAAAGCACCAGGTACAAGTGTGGGGGAGATCTCTCAAGATCATCATTGTCATACTGTTGTCGACCGAAACCCACCGGCGAGCAACGACGGGCAACACGAAGAGCCGGGAGGTTGCTAGGGCGCTAGAGGCACTGCTCCCTCGTCGACGGCCCGCAATTTCCGTCACGCGCCCGGAGGAGGTGTGAAAACCGGGCGTGCCACCTGACCTATACCCGATCAGGAGGCTGCAGACGTGCTCCGAACAGTTTCCTGCATACAAAGACACGTGTAAACGTAAATCCGAGCCGTGGTCGGCTCCCCGGGACGACTCTTGCATCGGCTTTGAAGAGCCGATCGAGTCCCGGTGTCAGACGGGATCTGATTGTATCCGGATATGATAAATAGAGCAAATCACTATAAAACTGCTTCAATCAAATCTAATTTGATCTTAATCCACGATGGTAACAGCTTCACTGCTAGATCGGAACATCCTACATGTGACTAGGCCTAGCGAACGTAACAAACAACTAAACCGCAACCTAAAATAGAGGCCTAAGAACTAGCAAGAGCCGATTCCCGGAACAATCCCTATCAAGGCTAAGATAAAGCATCTACTACGCCACCGGATCATCCAATCTGTTTGCATGGCCTAACCTAGCAGATATTATGCCAACTCTTAAGATAAGAGCAAACCATAACAGATCGGATCTACTAAACATGGAAGAAGCAGGGTGTTGTCCCTGTGCGACTAATTCTATGCGATAAGAACTACCAAGAGATTGAAACGTGATTGCACAGAGACAACATGATATTCGCAGATGATAAGCAACGAAGCATAACAGATCTACTAAAAGCCATGCTACGAACATCAGGATAACTAGCATTACTCGCCATCAAAAACGCTTCAGTACGAGTAATACCAAGGTAAAAGCAAGAACTACGCTGCCCTGATCGCAGGAAACGATCAGGGCAACATGGCACTTACTTGGATGAAACCCTAGGATTAGGGGTGGCGATGCGCCGAGAGTTGTTGTTTGCGAGTCGTGATGACGCCCTCTCTCATGAATAACAAAGGATACATATTTATAGTCCGGAGACTTGGGGAACAATCTAAACTAATCTTGTCCCAATTGGACTCTATCTCTAATCTCAAACTAAATCTAAGGATACACGGCCAATGTGGCCCAGATGCTCACGCAGGAGCCGATTTACAAACCTTCCTCATCTTTTGCTTTAAGCCCATCTTGATTTCGGCCCATAAATTAACCCTGTTAATTTATGGCGATAACACATGCCCCCCTGGTTTTGGCAATGATAGTTCCAAAACCAATCCGTCGCTTCATCTTCCCGTTAATGTTCATTAATCATATTGCAACCACCAAGGAAGACGCAACGTCTCTGCAACTAGCTCCTCGTAGAATGTGAAACTGCCGATCCATCTTCCATCTTCTCAATATTTAATCTCACCCGAATCGGCTCTTCTCCACAGAAAACTCCTTCTTCCCCCCAAAGCAAGCAACGCAGAAAACCACCCCAATCCTCCAGCAGCCATGGCCATCTCTTCTTCCTCCGGCTCCAACTCACTCATAGACTCTTCTTCTTCTTTGTCTTCCCCTTCTCCTTCTTCCTCCCTCTCGGCTTCCTCCATCGACTCTATCCCAGAGAGCCGAAAGCCGACCCCCGAGTGGGACCCAACAGCAGCCTACGAGGCGCTGGCTCCTCTGCACTGGGACGCAGAGGAGTTCGACTTCGGGGTCGCCTCCGAGGAGGACGAGCCCATGACTGAAGGAGAAGACCTCCGACTACTGTTCCAAGAAGAGTCGGAGAAGGACGAGGAAGAAAACCCCTCGTCGGACGGAGTCGACTCTTCCTCGGAAGAGGAGATCGACTCCCCCTCCGATGACGACGAGCCGATGGGCGGAAAGCCCTTCCAGTTCCTCGGGTCCTCCGAGGAGGACAGCGAAGAGGAGGTCAGTGGCGACGACGGCGGCTGGAGCGACTCCGGGTCTGAAGGCGGCAGCAGTGCCTTTAGCAGCGACGACGACGACGGCAGCGGAGACGTGCCGGCCCGAAGCCCCAAGCGTCATAGGTACTAGGTACCTACGAACAGTAGTAATATCGTAGGGGTAGAATCACAAAGCCGAAGGATTGATTCCTTTGTAAAATCGGCTTTCCTTGTAATGAACTTTCCTTTAATGAAATCGAGTTTCTTCAATTTTGTGTGTCTTCGTTTACTTTCCCAAAAGCCGATGGCAATGCATCAGGCTTCCATAAATATCCAAGAGCCGATGAAATTCAAACTAGAAGCAACCCGCACAAGAGTAGAATATCGCTCCCAGCTTGAACCGAACTCGACGTACCCTCAAATTCGAGTATAACTCGAAAAACAAACTCTACAAATCCGAGCAAGAATTCTCCAGGCAGCCGGAATTCGAACCAGAATCTCTAGCAATCAAACCCTAAGTCCACAGATCTGTGACCATGGCGGATTCTGCAGTTCAGACAACAAGCTCTAACGATGCGGCAATCCATGGCCTGAAGGTAATATTCGGCCTAATCTTTTAGTTTTCTTCAGCTCACTAAGCTTCTGAAACTGAAACTCTGAAACATGACACCAAACGCATATTTCTGAACTTCTGAACTTCAGGTGTCAGACATCCTTTTGTCTCATCCCTCTAATCCAAAATCTTTCTGTCTTGGCCCACAAACCCATGAAACCCCCACAGATTTGATCTCTTGTGAAGCAAATAGGATCCCTTTTGTGAGTCAAAACATTGATTTGAACCTCTGGGCCGACTGCTTAAGAGCCTGGCCTAATCCACCTGAAAGCTGGATAACATGGTATAACAGAGTAGCAAAAACCCACATGCCCTTGTGGCAAGATTTGAGCATAGCCGATGCACTTAGCCTATCACTGTCACCCCTTGATAAAGATGAAAATCTTCTGAAAACCATCGGCTATTTCTGGTCCGATGCTCTGAATTGTTTCCTTTTTGGTCACGGACCCATGACTCCCACTCTGCTAGATGTTGTTATGATCACCGGACTAGACATTAGCTCCCCAAATCATGAATCAGCATATGAAAACAAAAGGTCCAGTGACTGAGAAGGAACACACAGCCTTCTTAAATCTTTGGCTAGAGCACTTCATCTTCTGTGGCCCTTCCTTAGCTCCAACTAAGAACTATCTCCCCTTGGCCTACCACCTGGCCCATGGTAATCACACCGGCCTAGGCAAACTTCTTCTCGGAGAAACATACAGATATCTCCATTTAATGACATCTAACTTGCTCAATCACAAGAAACTGAAAACTGGAGGCCCTTGGTGGTTTATTCAGTTGTGGGCACAACTGTACTTCCAGCAACATATTCCCAACTTCCAAGGCCTGACCAAGAACTCTTTCCCTGATGAGAGTGGCAAACCAATTAGATGCACAAGCTATGGCCAAGCTTTATTCAGTCTTCCTGGCAGTAAACTAAATTCAGCAGATGCAACAAACTGGTTCAGAGTCTTCTACAAAGGACTAGATAATCCTCTCTACCTTCCGTTTACTGAATCTGAACCCTTTGAGAACCCAACTGCTTTCAGATTAGATAACTTTGCCAATGACGACAGCACTCGACATCTGTATTCTTTGATGATTCGACCTGGCTTCCTCCCCGTTGGCATCAGTACTTCTAACAGAATTATTAAGCCAGGCTATGAATCCTACCAGCCAGTCATAGTAGCTCGGCAATTTGGCCTAGGACAGGTCCCTCCCCACTTCCATATTCACCAATTGGTGGAGAGCAGAGCCGATCTACCTGACGGTCTTACTAGCTCGAGATGCTACAGCATGTTCGATGACCTCCACATTCCAATACCAGCCGATCTGTCCTTCACTTCTTCATCAATCGGCCTTGATACCTGGTGGAAGATGTGGACAACACATGTCTTCAGAAAAGCTCTAGGCCCTCAACTGCAGCAAATTGATCCTGAATACGTAATCCCCGAGGAAGAGGTACTGATTTTATGCATCCATCCTTTTAAATCCTCTACTCCTTTCTCTTGGCTTAACCTGCTCATCCTGTCAGCAGCAACAAGATGGTCCAGAACCCACGACCAGTACTGGGGAACCATTTCACTTTCTTCCAACTGCTCCTGATGTACTTTTCTGCAAAGGATCACCACCAATGAAGAAAGTGATAATGTCTGTTCAGCCAGACTTACTTCAGTCGGCTTCCAAGCGAAAACAAGCCTCTGCAGTAGTTGCCCCCCGAGTCTTGACCAAGAAAAGGAAGATGATCACAAGGCGAGTAATCAAGAAACCAACACCAGCATCTCCGAGTCCATCAGAGTTCAACACCAACCAGGTAACTCATCTTTCAAAACCTTCTTCTTTATTTTAGACATATATGCTCTGGTTGACTATAATTCCATCTCCAGGATGCAGCTGAAGAAACCTCCAACGTAGAAGGCCTGAATCAACATGAGATGGCTGCAACTCCCAATGCACTGATGGATACAAGCGAAGAACAAACTGATACAGTCGAGGCTCTTGACGCTAACACTAGCCCTGATAGGACGATTGCTCCCGAACCGACCAACACTTCTTCTTCAGAACAGGTAATATCATAAAACCAATTCTGAATCAGCCGATAACTTCATAAATGTATATTGTTCTAACTCTAGAGATGTCCATAGAGCTTTGACATTTCAGGTTTACTTTCCTTCGATCCGGCATCAATGGGTCTGATTGTCCCTGGAGCAAAAGCATTACCTCTGCAGCAATCGGCTAACTTGTCACATCAGCTTCGACTCATCAAGGATTTTCTATCTGCTCCAATCACCGCTCTGGTTGATGATTCCAGCAACATAAAAAACATCTTTGAACAAATAGAACCCCAACTCCCGGAGCCATTGCAAATCAAGCTCTGGTCAGCCAGCAACCTCCCATTCTTTCGGATAGAAGTCAGTAAAGCACAACGAAGGATGGAAGCACGTCGCTCTCAAGCTTCTCTGAAAGCTGACATTACCCAAAAATGCAAGGCTCTCAACCAGAAGAAAGCAACTCTAGATATCAAAGCTGACGTGTCTGCCAACATGAACCGACTCGACCTCCTGAAGAAAGAACTGGCGGAACTCGAAGAAAAGGTCCGCACCACCAAAGAACTCATCCAGGCCGAGGAAATCTCCATTGCAAACTCCAAACAAGAAACCCAGGAAATAGCCAAGCAGATACAAGCAGAGTTTGTAGAAATCAGCACCTTGAGTCGGCAGATAGTCACAGGCGATGACAAGGATGACGAAGCAATTATAGCACGAGCAGATGCCGTCCGTACTGAAGCCATTCACGCCATAGAAGAATTCCTAAACCAGTAGAAAGGCTCAAGATAGAATTAGTGCCTCCTGTTAACTTGAAGTTTGTAACCTGTCCTTTAAAAACGTCTTAAGTCGATGGTCACACATCGGCTGTTCGCTTTCATATATTTCACTAGCCAACTCAAAGTGTTGGCCTGTCATGATTTTTTTTACTGGCCAACTCAACGTGTTGGCCTTTCATGACTCTTCTTTTTTATTTTATTTTTTTTTGCGCGGCCAACTCAACGTGTTGGCCTATTACACTACAGCCAGATGGATCTCATCGGCTTTTCGTTACTCGCCTTCCCACATGCTCGGGAAATACTCCTTAAGATGCTGACCATTGACAGCAACAGGAAACTTGACGCCGTCCAATTCTTCAAGCATGTATGCATTCCCAGGCAAAACCTGATCAACCTTATACGGCCCATGCCAAGTCGGAGACCATTTACCAAACTTTTTGTCTTTAGTTCCCAATGGCAATACCGCCTCCCAAACCAAATCTCCAACTCGGAAATCTTTAGGCTTGACCTTCTTGTTGTATGCACGGGCAACTTTAGCTTTATTCTCTTTGATTTTTTCCAGCGACCAAAGCCTTAGCTATGTCAGGTCCTCCACATTATCGTTCATCAAGGCTGCATACTGTTCAGCAGATAGATCATTCTGAAACTCAACACGCCTTGATCCAGCCGTGATTTCTCATGGTAGCACAGCATCCTGGCCGTAGACTAGATGGTATGGCGACGTCTTGGTGGACCCATGACACGAAATACGATATGCCCACAAAGCTTTTGATAACACCTCATGCCTGCGCCTAGGGTATTCATCAATCTTTCTCTTTATGAGCTTGATAAGGCTCTGGTTGGATGCTTCAGCTTGTCCATTAGCTTGGGCATAATACGGAGATGATCTGATCAGCTTAATCCCCATGTCATCGGCAAACTTTCTAAACTCCTCTGATATAAAGACCGATCCTCCATCAGTCGTAATGGTCTGAGGGATCCCAAATCTATGAATGATGTGTTCTTTGACAAAGCTGATCACATCTCTCGATGCTACTGACCTCATGGGCACTGCCTCTACCCACTTTGTGAAATAATCTGTGGCAGCTAGGACCCATTGGTGACCCTTGCTAGACGACGGGTTGATCTGTCCAATCATGTCCATGCCCCATCCTCTGAATGGCCAGGGTTTGATGACAGCATTCATCACTGATGCTGGCACTATCTGAATTTTGCCAAACCTCTGACATGCTTGACATCCCTTGTAATATTTGAAACAATCTTCAAGCATAGTGGGCCAGTAATAACCCGATCGCCTAATCAGCCATTTCATCTTATGAGCCGATTGGTGAGTACCGCAGGCTCCTTCATGTACCTCATGCAAGAGCCGATTTGACTCTGAAGGTCCCAGGCATTTAAGTAATAGTCCTTCCAAGGTCCTGTAGAACATATCGTCCCCTATCAGAACATACTTCATGGCCTTGAGTCTTATCCTTCTGGGTGCCCCCCGAGCCGAATCCTTCAAGTAATTGAAGATATCGGCTCTCCAGTCTCCGGGTTCTAGAAACTGGACCTCCACCTCGACTCCATCGGCTTTCTCCTTGTAGCCAGAAGCCATCTATATTCCTCCATGAGCTGAGAAATCACCAGCTTCGAATCTCCAAAAATTTCCACCGCTTCTGCATCGGCTTCGAGAAGCAACTCCATCCCTTTGCGAACAGCTTCATATTCCACCAGATTATTGGTGCACGGGGCAGTCATTCTGATGGAGAAGGAATAAGTCGCCCCTCGAGGCGACACCAACAGAATTCCCACACCGCATCCATCATCACAAGCCGATCCGTCGAAGAACATAGCCCAAGCACGAATAAATAACGCAGCAATATCAATGCTGATCCTATCCGCAACAAGATCTGCCAGTGCTTGTCCCTTGACTGCTTTCGCAGGCTGGTATCGGATATCGAACTCTGATAATGCAAACATCCATTTTCCAAGCCGGCCTTTAAGGACAGGGGCCAACAGCATATGTTTTATGACATCCGATTTGCATATGACAATTGTTTCCGCCGAGAGCAAAATATGGCGAAGCTTTGTACATGTAAAGTATAAGCAAAGACAAAGCTTCTCGATTTCAGGATACCTGGTCTCAGCGTCTAACATGCGTCTGCTGAGGTAAAAAACCACCCTCTCTTGGCCGTCATGCTTCTGGACTAGCACCGAAGCAATGGAAGTGTCACCAACGGATAGGTACACATAGAACGGCCTATCTTGCTGAGGAGGAACCAATACTGGAGGCTTTGACAAATATTCTTTGATTTCATCGAAAGCTTGCTGCTGTTCCGCCCCCCAGCGAAACTCATCATCGGATTTGATCTTTACTAAACCCATAAACGGCTCAATGTGTCCGGACAGATTAGAAATAAATCGCCTGACAAAGTTAATTTTACCGATGAGTTTCTGTAACTCCTTTGTAGTAGGTGGCTTCATCATCTTCACGGCTTCTTGACTTTTTAGGCCGATCTCGATTCCCCTTTCATGCACTAGGAATCCCAGAAATTGACCGGCCGATACACCGAAGGCACACTTCTTTGGGTTCATTTTGAGCTCGAACCTTCGAGTCCGCTCCATAACTTGACGCAGATCTTCTAAATGCCCCGCAGCTGACTTGGACTTGACCACAACGTCATCAATATAAATCTCTACCAGCTTGCCGATGAGATCATGGAAAATGTAATTCATAGCACGTTGGTACGTTGCACCGGCATTTTTCAGTCCGAAGGTCATAACCAAGTACTCAAACAAGCCAACTGCACCTGGTACTCTGAACGCAGTCTTGTTCACGTCCTCTGGGGCCATGAAGATCTGGTTGTAACCGGTGTTGCCATCCATAAAACTCATCATTTTGTGGCCAGCAGCGGCGTTGATCAACGTCTCTGCAACAGGCATTGGGTATTCATCCTTCGGAGTTGCTCTGTTGAGATCTCTAAAATCGACGCAGACACGCCATCGGCCATCTTTCTTTTGTACCAGCACCACACTGGAGATCCATTCTGCATACCGGCACGGCCTGATGAACCCAGCATCCAGCATCTTCTCCACCTCTTTCTTAACTTCTTCTAGGACTTCGGCCTTCATCTGACGTGCCCGTTGCTGAAACGGCCGAAACCCTTTCTTGAGCGGGAGCCGATGCTCGACTATGCTTCTATCCAATCCAGGCATCTCCGTGTAGTCCCATGCAAAGCAATCCCGGTATTCTTTTAGGAGTGTGATCATCTCCTCTCGCAAAGCCGGATCCAACTTACTGCTAATAAATGTCGGTCGTGGCTTATCCCCAGGACCGATGTCAACCTCTTCCAAATCATCAGCTGATGTGAATCCGTATCCGAGTTTGCCGTCATCTAAAAAATCGGCCGCGAATGCGAGCGAGTCTTCACTATCCACAATGTCAGCAGCAAACACAGGGAGATGACAAGAAAAATTATTTGGCCAACCGCACGGGCTGGCCGCTTCTATACTTCTATTATTTCTCAGAACCCAATAGTCAATAGATAACCAACTGCTACAGGAGGCCATCATGCGTACATGATGTAACAATTCCGACCAAAAACAGAATTTTTCTATTTTTCGGGGCCGATCGCCGGGATCGGCCTCTCTATTTTCCTTACACCCCGTAGCTAGCCAGGGTGCATCTATTCTGTGAGGCCAGTGGATAATACCAGCCTCAATCCATTTTTTGTTGCCTCAATCTGATCACAGCCTTCCAGGGCGATCCCGGAAATCGGCTCTTGTCCTTCCGCATCCCAGGCGTTCATATCTGCGACCGAGACCTCGCTGGAATCATCTGCAGGGACCACCTCTACTTCATCGCCGTACCATTGGACGAGGTACTGGTGCATTGTGGAAGGGATACAACAGTTGGCATGAATCCAGTCTCTTCCAAGCAGCACCGTGTACGTGCTCTTGCTATTAACGATGAAGAACGATGTCGGTACAGTCTTGCGGCCCACTGTCAGTTCCACATTAAGAACCCCCATCGCCTCTGATGGCTGTCCATTAAAGTCGTTGAGCATCACATTGGTCTTGATCAAATCGGCAGAAGAACGACCCAATCGGCGCAGCATAGAATATGGCATCAGGTTAACTGTAGCACCAGTGTCGACCAACATCCTGTTCACAGGTTTGCCGTCAATGAAGCCCTTGAGATATAACCCCTTCAAGTGTTTGTAGCTTTTCTCCTTGGGCTTCTCGAAAACGATTGGCCGTGGGCCGAGATCCAACTGCGCGATGGCCAATTCCTGCGGTTGGGGTGCTCGAAACTCCGACGGGAGCACGAACACCATGTTCACGTCAGCCGATGGCTTTTTATCGGCTTTTGTCTGCTTGGGGCGCCACTCCATCCTCGGGGGGTGCCTATCTTCCCTCTGCGATCGCCTAACTTGCTCCGCGAGATCCGGACGCGCTTTCCTCAGCACGTCAAGATACTTTGCTTCTGCATCTTCGAGGTTGCGCAAGCGCTGTACTATGCGCTTCTGCGACCGATTGAGCCCGTCAGGACACCACCGTGGGCGATGGTACCTGTCTTCTTCCTCTAGCTCTGAATCACCTTCGGATGGGCGCCCCACATGGTCGTCCTGACGTGTTCTGGGCCCCAAACGCCGGAACACCGATGTCTTGTCCTGTTGGTGCCCTCGAGGCCTGCACTCCAAGCAATCATCTATAGTAGGTAATCGGCATGCCGGAATTCCAACAGTACCTGAAGAACGGGCAATGCCAGTGGTCGCGTATAGCCCGGCGCCTGCCCAATGCCCTTCCCGAGCGGTGCTCGTACTCGTCTTCCTCCGATTCGTATCGGCGGCGTAGCTGGTACTGGTACTGGTATTTCTCCAGAAGCCGATTAGAAGCTGGAAGCTGATTGCGGATGTGACGTACTTGCTCTTCAGTCACATGCTGCTGTTCCAATTCGTGTTCATTCTGCGGCCATTTGCCAGAAGCGGCCTCTCTCCTCTGCTTGTCATGGTGGCGCATAGGTCCCACCATGTTGATGTGGAATGCCAAGTCCTGGCCCTTGGACCTGAAGTCTGACAGTTCCACCACGTTAGCTTGTGGGAAGGGCTTCGTGTCCACCTTCATAGTGTGTTGAGCCAGGATTAATCGGCCTTGCTCGATAGCCGACTAGATCTGGTGACGCAGCTGCTTGCATTCACCAGTGGCATGAGTAAACGAGTGGTGCCACTTGCAGTATAGCCTTCCCTGTAACTCTTGTGCCGTCGGCAGCTTGTGATTTTCTGGGAGCTTCAACTGTTTTTCTTTGAGGAGCAGGTCGAATATCTGCTCTATTTTGGTTACGTCGAAGTCGAAGCCCTTCACAAGCCCCTGCTGCTTGATCCACTTGCATGGGACAGGATTTGCCCCCCGAGTCCACTCTGCCACGGCCACTTCTTGCTCTTCACCCGAGTCGTCAGATTCTTCAGCTTGTGCCATGTTTACATGGTGCCTGAACTTGTCCTGGTACAGCTCAGGATGATAATGCTCGTATGCGGTAAGCTTTTGCACAAGGTGCGCCAGAGACGTAAGCTCCAACTGAAAAGCCGCACCCTTGATCGGCTTAGCAAGTCCCAGGACAGCCAGATCGACTGCCTCTTTCTCTGTGATGTGTGACGAGTAGCATCGGTTCTTGACCTCTCTGAAGCACTGTATGTACTCTGACACGGTCTCTCCTCGCTTCTGCCTGACTTGGGCGAGGTCAGCAATTCCGGCTTCTGCAGCTTCCGAGTGGTACTGGGTATGGAATTGATCTTCAAGCTGCCTCCAAGTCCGAATCGAATCCGGAGCTAGCGACGCGTACCATCCAAAGGCTGGACCTATAAGGGATTGGCCGAAGAAGCGGACCCTCAATGGATCCGACACTGAGATCATCCCAAGCTGCGTTAAGTATCGGCTCACATGCTCGATGGAGCTGGCTCCCTCTGATCCGTTGAACATGGTGAACTCAGGAAGCCGATACTTGGGTGGCAGTGGGGTCAAGTCATAGTCGCTTGGATACGGCTTGGAATAGCCGATCGCTTTCCTCTTGGGCAGGATGCCGAACTGGTCTCTGAGTATTGCACTGACCTGCTCCACACTAAGAACTCCTAGGGCCGATGGCTCAGCACTCGGCCCAGTAGCGTACTTTGCCAGCCACGCTTGTTTTTCTGCGTTTGCTCCAAGAGCTCCTGGGTTCACCATCTGCACCGAGCGTGCTGGACTGACGCTGTCAGGGATGTAGGCGCACGTGTAGCCGTGCGGAATCTCCTTAGGTGGCTCGGTGAGGAACTGGCCTTCTCCAGGATCACCGCCGATCTTGAGGACGACGTAGATCGGCGAGCTGTGTGGTCTGGGAGCTGCAAATGAGAATGGCAGTTGCGGCCTAGAATGCAGTGCAGCTTCCTCTGCGTGACTCCCTAGGATTGGACCCGATGGAGAGTACTGGTTCTTGATTATCTCCTGGATGACGCGATGCGCCATGCGCTCGAGTTCGTTCATCAAGCTCTGAGAGTGCCGATGAAGCGTATGGGCCACCATGTAGATCATCTCCTGACGCAGGGCTCTGGTGCGTTCTTCAGATGGTACAGACAGATCTACATTGTCCAGAGCGCCTTCTGGTGAGAACCCCTTCCACTTGATGCCATGGTTGCGAGTCCTCTCAAAAGAGCCGATGAGATCGGCTTCCAGCAGAGCTTTGATCTCATCATACTTCTTCTTGTGTTCAGGAGGAAGCTCATCATATGTGACGGGCTTGGGAGCGGGTTCTTGATCTTGAGCTCCGGTCATCATTGCGGTGGATGTTGTTGCCGAGGGTCCCACTGGGCGTGCCAGAATGTGTTGTCGACCGAAACCCACCGGCAAGAAACGACGGGCAACACGAAGAGCCGGGAGGTTGCTAGGGCGCTAGAGGCACTGCTCCCTCGTCGACGGCCCGCAATTTTCGTCACGCGCCCGGAGGAGGTGTGAAAACCGGGCGTGCCACCTGACCTATACCCGATCAGGAGGGGTGCAGACGTGCTCCGAACAGTTTCCTGCATACAAAGACACATGTAAACGTAAATCCGAGCCGTGGTCGGCTCCCCGGGACGACTCTTGCATCGGCTTTGAAGAGCCGATCGAGTCCCGGTGTCAGACGGGATCTTATTGTATCCGGATATGATAAATAGGGCAAATCACTATAAAACTGCTTCAATCAAATCTAATTTGATCTTAATCCACGATGGTAACAGCTTCACTGCTAGATCGGAACATCCTACACGTGACTAGGCCTAGCGAACGTAACAAACAACTAAACCGCAACCTAAAACAGAGGCCTAAGAACTAGCAAGAGCCGATTCCCGGAACAATCCCTATCAAGGCTAAGATAAAGCATCTACTACGCCACCGGATCATCCAATCCGTTTGCAAGGCCTAACCTAGCAGATATTATGCCAACTCTTAAGATAAGAGCAAACCATAACAGATCGGATCTACTAAACATGGAAGAAGCAGGGTGTTGTCCCTGTGCGACTAATTCTATGCAATAAGAACTAGCAAGAGATTGAAACGTGATTGCACAGAGACAACATGATATTCGCAGATGATAAGCAACGAAGCATAACAGATCTACTAAAAGCCATGCTACGAACATCAGGATAACTGGCATTACTCGCCATCAAAAATGCTTCAGTACGAGTAATACCAAGGTAAAAGCAAGAACTACGCTGCCCTGATCGCAGGAAACGATCAGGGCAACATGGCACTTACTTAGATGAAACCCTAGGATTAGGGGTGGCGATGCGCCGAGAGTTGTTGTTTGCGAGTCGTGATGACGCCCTCTCTCATGAATAACAAAGGATACATATTTATAGTCCGGAGACTTGGGAAACAATCTAAACTAATCTTGTCCCGATTGGACTCTATCTCTAATCTCAAACTAAATCTAAGGATACACGGCTAATGTGGCCCAGATGCTCACGCAGGAGCCAATTTACAAACCTTCCTCATCTTTTGCTTTAAGCCCATCTTGATTTCGGCCCATGGCGATAACACATACACATTCGAGATCTTTCACAGATGCATCGCACAACATCGTCTGCACCAACATGACAAGAGACAAGGCAAGGATACTAAATTCAGGCAGCCACCTAGTGGTTTGGCTGAATCACCACTGCCTTGATCCCTACCTTCTTAAAGAGTGATAGTATGTGCATCCTCTACCTCTCAACTCTCTTTGATTCATGAGTTTCAATGGTTGGCTTGCATATGTTTTATTCCATGCTTATCACCTTGATGCTTGTGAACAAAAAAGTCCTTAGAAAAGCATGCTTATCTAAGTAGTTGACGTTTGAGATATGGTTTGAATGATATAATCTTCGCTCTTTGTTGTTTAAGTGCTTGGGAAATTTATTTTGAAAATTTATAAAACTCTTGCAAAGCTCCTCTTTGATATGCGAATGTCCTACCAAAGCCATATGATGATTTATCTTGAAAACCTTATACACATATGCTGCTTGTCTTGCATTGAGCTTTGTCAAATTGTTGTGACCCTTGAGAGAAATTTTTGTCATGCTTTCATGATCAAGATTCACGTGCACACCATATACCCCCTTGCTATGCTTATTTGAGAAGTTAGCATTGTACCATCCACTCATTCCACAAAATAAATGCTCCACTATATGTGTTGGTCTCTCTCTCCAATTTCTATCAAAAAAAAAGAAGAAGAAGAGAGGCATGGGCTATTGTGAAAAAAAAATATATATGGACACATGAAGGTCCAAGTACTGAAAAAAAAGAAAAAAAATGTGGGCACATGAAGGTCCATGAAAAAAAATTAGCCATGCTCTCAAAAGAATTTATATAGGGAGAGAGATCATACAAAAGGAATTTCCATTCCTTCCATCACAATCCATACACGTGCACATCTTGATCTGATTGTATGACTTGTTTTTCTCTTTGGATCCGATTTTTGACTTTGCAATATATGTGATACAAGTATGCCTTATCCTTCATACTCCACCCTGAGCTCCACATATAGCCATTATTAGAGGTAGGATGAAGGAAAGGCAAGTCAAATGCCTTAGTGAGGACACATACACATTGAGCGATCCGAGAGAATCAAATGAGGAGCTAAGCAAGGTTTGTTTTGAAAACTTTTTGAAAAATCCCAAGCTACATGGCATGAGGAGTAGAAGTGATTTGATTCGCGACCATTCCATCCCTCAACTACCCAAGATGGCATGATAGACACTTCAAAGTTCACAAGTGCAAGGTATGGTTTGGAATATCTCTTATGCTCGCTTCATACCTTTGGAAGTCATGTTCCACCTTAGTGTGGGGGAGTTGTTGACAGCTCTTAAGTACCAAATTTGGGCCGTCAACTCCTGCATAAATACATAAAATGTAAACACCAACATAGTGGTAGGGGTTTACTACTGACCATTTCTACGAGTGTTGGTAATTATTTGTATGCAGGTGAATTACGGGAGAAACCACACTTCAAGAGCAGGAAAACACACTCCACAGATCAAGGCAAAATGCGCAACTACATACAAGGATCAAATGGCCCACTAGATAGCCTCACATGAGAAGGAATGCAGCCCACAAGCAAGGTGAGACGTCATCAATCCGTGGCAACATCCTCTCGACAAATCAGACGTGTTCACGAGGATCCATGGACCCACCAGAGCTTCCAAATCGCCTTAATACAAGCCATGCCCCACATATATGAAATGGGGGCCCACCTAACAGTGTCCCGGTCAAGTTTGGGGCCGAATGACCACATTTACTGGTCGGCCAACCAACAAGGTCGGCCGACCATAGGTCAATTTGTCTCGGCCCCATCTTCCAGGTGTTGGCTCCCCATTCAATGCCAAGGTCGGTTCCAGGAGGCTCAGGGCTGAATTCACGGTAGAAGAGGCCATGGCACCCCTCTATAAATAGTAGAGGGGGGCTGCAAATGAAGGCATCCACCAAGTGCTCAAGTTCATGCCTCCTCTTGTGTTTAGAGTTGTCTTAGCTTAGGAAGAGGGTAGAGGTACTCAAGAGGGGCGCCGGTCTTCGGCGCTCTTCTCCAATTTGTACCTCTACGAGAGAGAGAGAGAGAGAGAGAGAGAGAGAGAGAGAGAGAGAGAGAGAGAGAGTAGTTCGGGAGAAGTGCCGGGGTGTCGGCATTCTGCTCCCGGCTTGTACCTCTACGGATGCTGCTACACTCTTCGGGTTTAGTAAGTATTCATGGTTCCTATCTCTAGTACTAGTAGGGTGCACGTGCGGCACGCACGTGTTTTAGAAAAATCAAATAAAAGAATTCTGTTACAAAAAATATGTATTCATAGCCACATCTACCATTAGCTTGTGGATACAATATTTAGTACATTGTTCGATACAAATTTACCTAAAATGAAAATTTTGAGATATACAGATCATATGGACATGACCATACATACATGCAACCCATTTAAGACATCGCAATAATTATATAGGAGGGTAAAGGTAAAAATAAAATATTTGCATTGGTCATATCTTGATTGTAGCACATCTTTTTTTTTCAAAAAATCCACATATGAATGCCACATCTAACATACATATTATAAAAATTTAATGATGCAGAATCTTCACACCAAGTCGCCAGAATTTAATTTCCAACTCATATCCCATTTATGATGGACTCCGGTGTCACTGCAAACGATTAAAGTTCCATTAAGTAAAAAAACCAATCAGATTGGCCCTTTGAATTTATAATGTATTAGTGATAACCAACATCTACACTAAAAAGGATACATCATATAAGATACCTTCATTTTGAAGACCGTAGAATATCTCTGAAAACAATATTTTTGGTTCTTCTGTCGGTGGGATCAAGATCTTTGTTAGGTTTAGCTAGCATCCATGTAGTTGAACATGAAACACCTCTTGATAAGGCAACATATAGCTATCCATGAGAGAAAACAGGCTCTAGAAGATAGATCCCAACATTTGGTATAGTTTGACCCTGAACTTTATTTATAGTCATTCCAAAACTGAGTCTTATTGGAAATTGTTTCCTCTTAGACTTGAAAGGTAGTGAAATATCCTCTGATGGAAACAAGGGAATCCTTGGTATAAAAACTCGATTTCCAGCATGCTGTCCATTTACAATTTCACAATCAATTGCATTGTCCTCAAAAGCCTTCACTATAAGTCGAGTTCCATTGCACAGTCCATGATGAGGATCTAGATTTTGAAGAAGTATGATAGGACAGTTCTTCTTAATTTTAAGCTCATGTGGAGGAAGACCATTTGGAGTAATTGAGTTCAAAAAATCAAGAGGATAGTTATTAGTTGAGTTATCATCTACAGAATCATGACTGTAGTAAACATTTTCTTCTCCAGGAAACTTTCCAATCATCATCACGTTGAGGCTATCAACATACTCATTTCTTGTTGACAAGATAGCATGCTCGCGCATGTAACTGACGGAGGTGCATTTGTTAGCTAGATCAGGAAACACATGATTGATGAGAGTATCAATAGACTAATCATCATTATACTCAAGCATAATGTCATCTGGTAGATCCACATAATCATTTGGGAAGGTCTTTTCTATTCCATCACCAATTCTTAATAAAAACTGCGAGAACCATACATCATTCTGGGCCCTCATGTTCTGCTTCAGCCGTATTATCTTGATATCATCCCATGTATAGGATTGAAGCAAGGTAGCGTCACAAATTTGTGCTCTAGTACCTCTAGGAACAACAGGTAGAACTTGTCTGAAATTCCCTCCAAATACCATTACTTTACCACCAATGGTAAATCACATCATGTAATATCCCGTAACGATCTGTCAAGTATTTCCACAGCCTGCCTTTATGTCATCGCAATCTCATCCCATATAATTAAAGACGCCTCACGCAATAGTGCTGCAGTACCACTTTGTTTAGTAAAGTTGCAAACATAATTATCTTGAAGTTTTATGGGAATTTTGAACCTCGAATGAGCCGTACGACCACCAGGCATGATGGATGCTGCAATACCAGATGTAGTTGTAGCCACTGCGATGCGGTCCGTAGATCGAACTTTGGCCAAAAGAGCCCTGTAAAGATATGTCTTGCCGGTCCCACCAGGACCATCCACAAAGAAAACTTTCCCTTTATTTCTGATGACATGATCAAAAATTTCGTTAAAACCTTCGATTTGCTTAGTATTGAGAGACTCGGCTAATTTAATGTCTTCATCAGATACAACAATTTTCCTCTCCTTAGTTAGTTCCCTATAATAACCTCTATTTGTCTCACCTGCTCGGCCAAAATTTTAATTATAAGTACAAGTATACAATAAACAATAATAATAGCAACACAACATCGCAAATAAAGTTGAGAAAATATATTACCAAACTGATATATATGTGGCAGGCCGTAATTTCTAATGTCTTTACCCATCGAGGAGAGAATATCCGTGATGTCCCTAAGGACAAATTGTTCAACACTTGAAGAATTTCCATGAACACGCACATAGTCCTCAGCCATTGATTCAAAATGTCTATCCTAGAGGGTATGAATGTTTGTGTACTGGCAGAAAACCATAATAGTGGCAAACATTCTTCTGAGAGCACATGGCATCTGAAAAGCTACTACTTCGCTAAGTGCATTTTCGAGTGACCTATCTATTTCAACAAGACCAAGTTTCTTACAACATTCTCTAAAAGTAGGACTCACCACACCACGAGCTGTTCTGATTGATATGAATGATGTTGGACCTCGAACATGGTTTAGAAGAACTCAAAGATAGAATTTTTCACCCTCGGACAGGTACGCAAACACCAACCTTCCAATCTGGTAACTTCTTTTTCTGGTAGACCAAACTTTTTTGGACTTGTTCCATGTATAATGTTCTGGAAATTCCCTGTATAAGTATCTTCGAGTATTTGGATCTTCACTATTCATTCTGAAGAATTCTGTTAGCATCGATCTTTGGTTCCTAGCACGTTCCAGCACATCTTCAAGGTTGTCGTCATCATTGAATGGGACCATGTGCATTCCAGGAAGATGAACTTGCATCTGTAAAACATGGGGATACATAGAAAACATTGGGAACCTATAGAGCCGGTATACTGCTTCAATAGACGTTATACACCGTTCTTTCCTGTACTATTTAATTTCATTTATCTCTATCTCTCCATTCTGGTCTTGATTCGCAACTGCGAATGATGCACAGTCCATGCCCTTGTATACATATTTATAAAGATACTTGCAACCTTTGATACTGCTTGAAACTTCAATATTGATGTGGCAATTATATCTCATTAGGAGTGTTTGATTATATGGTACAACCCATCTATTATCCAACTATTTCTTGCGCACAAATACCTTGTGACCATCATTCTGTCTTTTGTATATAGGATATGCATCCTTTCCCTGCTCACTAAACTGTTTAGGGTATCTGAAACGGCAAGCACCATCCTGCATGCAACCACAATTTCTATTAAGAACACCACAAGGGCCATGCATCATATGTTTGCAGACAAGTTCGTGGAGAAGAGGGTATTTCTTTTCATCCGGAAGTTTTGCTGAAATATATTTGTCAAAATCATCTGGCCCACTAAGCTTTGAACTTCTGTCCATTATAAGCAAGAAATGTTCATGCGGCAAACCCCTTTTCTGAAACTCGGTAACGTGTGCCCAAGCTGCCACTTTCCCAAAGAACCCCTTCTTAATAACAAAGTTATGGAAATCAATGAGTTTTGCATGATAAACTCTCGCCACAATATCCAGTCTATCTTGAGGTGTCTGCCCAAACAACAAAAGTTCTGTGATCTCCGGCCAGTACAGGTTGCAAGTCATGGTTAAAAAGTAATCTAGCTTTCCATATTTAGCAACTAATGACATTGCATCCATGAATCTGCACTGCACATCTCTATCACTTCCAGGAAAATTCTTAGATAAAACAACCAATTTACCAGCCTTCAGACCTCTATGCTCTCCGACAGCAAGGGTGTCCATTATACCCTGTCATTGAAAACAAATCCACTCGAATCAAACAACACATATCAAAAAATTCATAAGAGTACTTATAAATGCTAGTAGTCTAATTAATTATACCTGATAGAGATCTGCTCTAATAATTTTTTGGTGTTCTGGAATGGAGTACCAATCTAACCGCATAATTTCTATTTTAACATACATATCCACTATCCATTGCTGAAAAAGCCTCCCACCATGAAAGAATATATTAAAAACTCCATTCCAGATCTGCATCATATAGCAATAATACTCCCTTGCGCTGACATGCAAACGTTTTCCCCCGCCACCTCCTATTTCTTAAACATGAACAATAATAATAGTAAATAATTATATAATATATACTTTATAATTAACCAACATGATTTTTTTAGAAAAGGCATCCAAGACAGTGTATAAAGTTTACCTCCTTCACCGTCCTCATCCATGTTGTGGTCACAGTCACCTTGCTCCTCACAAATATCTTGAACTGCACATTTAAGAATTCATATTTAAAGCACTTTAAATATGTCAAAAACATGATGGAAAGCAAGGAAAAATGTAGTCTTGTGGCCGAACCACCAGTCCGTGACATCTTACTTGTTGTTTCTACATGTTTCCGTTTAACACCCGATCTACATGTCGCTTGAGAATTACCCTTCAGAGCATCTATTTTCAATAGTGATATAAATGTACGTTACTATATTACTAGATTTAAACTAAAATGAATATAATATATAATATATTAATCAACAATTAATATTATCGATGACATACCCTCAGATTTTCGCTTTGTATATTTCCGTCTAGTTCGCGGAAAGCGTACTATAGGTGTTTCCTCCAACAATATACTCTTGTCCTCCCAGCCAGTCTCACCACCGGGATATAGGATAGGGTACGCTAACGGATCATAACAACCATGGTATGCCGGTATAAATTGTGGTCCCCCAGAATTTGGAAAAACCATAATACTCTGTTTAAATTTATTTTTTTCATCAGAGACATCCTGCCGGATGGCCACAACCTAGTCCATAGCAGGTGCATTATATCTTCTCTGATCAACAGAAATACTGGTGTTCAATTCAATCTTCAACTCATCCAAATTTTGCATCTGACCCATAGTCCTGAAGACACGAACATACGGATTGTTCTCAAGTATTCGAAGAGTAGCCCTAATCAATTTTGAATCAAGATGGGGTGATCTTTTGATTCTTTGTGATAGGGTCTCATCAGTGTCATAGAAGTACAACTGCATATGATGGGGGCCTTCTTTCCCCGGTCTCAATTGGTCCAATCTATGATAAATCTGTCCATGAACTTTGAAAGTGTAGATACCAGTACCTATATATACACACAAATATTGCAAGTTCAACTATATATTAAAATATAAAAAATTAATAGCAATGTAGTGACAATTTGCAATAATAAATAGTCACCTGCGGTAGTAGTGACACGATGATCCACAGTAGCTCCAAAGCTTGTGAAAGAGATATGTGAGTTGAAGTACCGGATATTCTTTCTGAAATACAACGCATCCCTATCCGTCTGGCTTGTAAATAGGTGCCGCAGCTCATCAGGAATTGGTGTGTTCACTATATTAACCTTTCCTTGCCAGCAACAGAAACCGGATCCCTCACTTGGAAACCTTATAGCACTACAATACTCGCATATCGGCACTTTTCTCAACACATGATGGTGAGCAGGCAGATCTTTATATACTCGATCAAAAGGATCGTTTTCCAAGGTTACCACTTCAGGATCCCTCATCGATTTGAATTTCATATCTGCATCAAATTATCATTGTCGTATGTGGATTTCACAAATATGTGTAACATAATAGTACATTCTTGCTTTAGCAGCCTAACATACCTTTAGCGTTGTAGACTCTCGCCTCGTCATCTTCGAATACACCACTCTCTAGGCCACAGTCATCTGGCGCTTTGCAATCCAGATCTTCCTCTGCATCAAATCATTTACTTCTTATATATATAGTTTATATAATTGAATAAATAAAGTATATATTCTTTTATAAAAGTCTGTAGTAAATAGTACCTTCTTGTGCGGCTAACGTCTCATCGTCCGGCTCCCAAATACCTGTATTGAAAGCTGGTCTTTCACCGCGTACACCTGATCACAAAGCACGAACCACCCAAAAACAAGAATTACATTAGAATTAACAACATTGACTACTTATTTCACAAAATACATCCCACAGAAATGTTAGTTTTATTAACACATAAATCAAAATACAGATTCACTAACCTTTGGACGCACTTCGAGTGACGGGAAGATTAGTCAGTACAGATTGTACTGAACCAAGTAGTTTTGACGCTGAGAATGAATCTATAATACCACCATGGTATCAAGTAAAAAAATAGGACAACTCAGTTGTGAAAACTATAAAACTACATATATAAACATAATTACCTTCATCATTCAAGTCTATAGAACGAATATTATTATTCGGAGGATGAGACAAATGCTTTTTAGATATCTTTTCCTTCTTTGCTTCTGCAGACATGTTAGCATATCTCTTCCTGTCCCTCTCCCTTTTCAATTCTTCTGGCGTCTTCTCATAAACATCTACACCTTTATCTGCATTATTGTAGGCAGAATTCATTAGTAGATACCACGCAGAAAATAACAACATAATTCTGGTTACTTAATACTAACCTGCGCTAAGTGCACCAGAATTTAAGATGGTCCTGACAGAATCTGAATTCCTAAAAATGAACGCTCTGGCTTCATTACGATGAAGCCATTCTGACTCGGAGATATCCAAAGATTTTGGTAAAAATGCAGGAGTCGTGCCATCAATGATCTCTATTAAAAATTAGAGAGTTTTATAAATTATAAAACAAAAAAATGTGGGTTCAAAATCGTAACAAGGCCATCTGATATACGATGTTACCTGATGTTTTGTTGGACGGTAGCACGGCCACCACCGGTGTAGCAAGCGTGCCACCTTCGTCCACACGTAACAAAGGTGAGCAAATTAAGTATTTCAATTATGCGTGTTTAAATGTTTTGGCAGTGGAGACAATACCACAATTAGTTACGAGCGTATGCATCTCTGGTGCAAAACTCCCATTTCTTTTTAGTGCGTAAGCCTCCCTTCTCTTTGCATTCCTTTGTGCTTTCTGCTCGGCAGTTAATTTTGCATAACTGTCTCTGGCCTTTTGACGTTTTGTTTCCAATGCAGCAACAACTGTATCATATAATAAATTGAGGTTAAATTCTAAATTACTACCACTGAACCATCCATCATGAATACAATGAAGCCAACCTGACTCAGAGATGTCCACAGATGTTGGTATAAATGCAGGAGTAGCGCCACCAATGATTTCTATTCAAAATCAAAGAGATTTATAAAACCAAAAATGTACGTTCAGAATCGTAACAGCTAATCTTATCGATGTTACCTGATGCTTCGTTGGACGGAAGCACGGCCACCACTGGTGTAGCAAACGTGTCCCCTTCGTCTATATGTAATAAATGTGAGAAAATTAAATAAATAAAATATGCGTGTTTAAATTTTTTGGTACCCGAGACAGTACCAGCATTAGCTACGAGCGCTGGAGCACGGCTCGCATTTTTTTTCAGTGTGTAAGCCTCCCTTCTCTTTGCATTCCGTTGTGCTTTCTGCTCATCAGTTAACTTTGCATAATTGTCTCTGGCCTTTTGCCGTTTTGCTTCCAACGCGGCAAGAACTGTGTCATATAATAAAATCCGAAAACTAACTTGCATCATAAACAATGAGAGCATATCATGAGGTTTAGCAGCAAACAGATACACTTGGATTTTACCGTGATCATGATTGTCAGGCAGCGTCGTGTCTGTTTGCGCTTTCGGTCTTTTCAACCCTCTACGGCCGTCGGGGTGATTGGTGATATCACGTAGGGTTTCCCGATGGTCCCTGATCACCTGAAATTGCATAATACGATCTGAAGTTGGGGCTAAACAAAAGATCAAAGACACTATTACGGCAAGATGCTATACACATTATAATTAATTATACAGGGTGTTATTGATAAGTATTGCCATGACACAACGAGAATCATCCACATTTTTACAGACATAGACAAGGACTAAATTGCAATAGCTCCGGCTTCTCCAACGATGGTGGCTGACGTCACTGTTTTCTCTAAATCACCAGTGATGTAGGGCGAGATAGGGTCAACGGAGTAGGGCAATGGATAGAGGTGGTCATTAGGGTTCCATTTCACTGCATACTCGGCCGCACGACGATATGCAGGAGAGGGGTTTTGGGGTTTCGTCCGTCACCTCCGTCCGCCTGAAGTAGTAATCGTGGGGCGATGCCTGCAGATGCCGGCGAGGCTGGCCTTGCCACGCCTGGCGACGTTCGCCAGTAAATAAAAAATATATTTTAATGGTACAATCTATATGCAATATATATAGGATGAAAATTCACGGTCCTATAAGCAATATACGTAGCTTCAGCGGCCACGGCCATGGTGGCCGGTGTCAACGTGCACCGATATTGCTGGTGATGTAGGACGTAATAGGGACCAATGAGTAGTGGAACAGGGAGAGGAGGTCGGCGGAGATCAATTTTGCTGCCTTCCACAGGGATCAGGCAAGCATGCCAACCTCCTCATGATTTTCACAGTCCTATAAGCAATATACGTAGCTTCAGCGGCCACAGCCATGGTGGCCGGTGTCAACGTGCACCGAAATTGCCGGCGATGTAGGCCGTAATGGGGACCAATTAGTAGTGGAATAGGGAGAGGAGGTCAGCGGGGATCAATTTTGCTGCCTTCCATAGGGATCAGACAAGCATGCCGACCTCCTCATGATTTTCACGGTCCTATAAGCAATATACGTAGCTTCAGCAGCCACAGCCATGGTGGCCGGTGTCAACGTGCACCGAAATTGCCGGTGATGTAGGCCGTAATAGGGACCAATGAGTAGGGGAATAGGGAGAGGAGGTCGGCGGGGATCAATTTTGCTGCCTTCCATAGGGATCAGACAAGTACGCCCACCTCCTCATGATTCGCTGTTTAGGCGTTTATTAGGGTTTCGGAACTCACCTGCCTGGAGCCTGGCGCAAGCGATTCTAGGGGGCACCAGCCGGACGACGGATTGGTCTTCAGGCGAACGGCGGCGGCCTGGTCTCCAGGCGGATGATGGCGTCCGGGTATCGAGGCGGACGATCCTGGGCTCCAGAAGGATGACGGCGACGGCAACGGGCTAATGGTCACGATCTCACGAGTTGATGGATGGGCGCCAGGGAAGGACGACGGCAATGATGGATGGGCGCCAGGGAAGGACGACGGCAATGATGCAACGCGTTTCATGGCAAACTCCCGCAATCAACGCATGTCAACGATGGCGGGTGTGCGGGCGGGTAAGCACGGCAGTGGCGAAGCCAAGATGGATTTGACCCTGGTGCACTCTCCATTGCAAAGAAGGAAGTTGGTAGAATTTATATGGTAAAATTCAATTAACTACTAGAGAGAAGAAAATTTACCATAGTGCATGTGCACCAGGGAAAGCCCATGTGGCTTCGCCCTTGAGCACGGGCGCCGATGAAAAAAAGATCGCCAGAATTGGTGGAATCGCTCTGGATCGCCAGGTTTTGTCGGTCTGCAGCTATACCAAGGGCCTGACACGTGGGGTCGCCTGTGAGAGGTATAGGGTAATTTTATTGGTCCATGCTAATTTCAATTATTTAGGTTCTTTATAGTATAGATTATACTTGGTTTAGTGTATGCTAGTAGTGCTTATAGTTGAGTGAGATCAGTTCTCTTACTCGCGGATTCGTTGCTCTGTATTCATACAGTGCTGTAGTTTGCTACGGGATATCATACGTAGTTAGACTATAGTAGTAATCAATAGCGTAGGCATGGTGTCTATGCTAAGAGTTATCCTTCATTTTCTTATATCCCACAGTTTGTAGAGGTAGGCCGTAGGTGGTGACAGCCCTATTGGTCCTTCGTAATCCTCCACGTTCGAATATAGCGTAGAGCTGTTGGCCGGAGTCGACTGGCAGACCAGTTGTAAGCCGGTGCCCGAAATAAGTATTGTGCCCGAGAGATCGACCTTTAACTTAGCAGTAGCACTATCTTAGGAATCCTCTTTACCCCTCTACCTACCTTGGTGTGTCCTTGGACCGACTAGAATAGAAGATAGTGCACACACGTTTCCTATGGATTTGATAACCCTTGGAATACTCTGAGGTGAAAGCTACAACGGTATCCGTGCGCTTGCGGATTTATTCGTGACGCTAAAATACCCAACAATCAACTAGTCCTACTGCTGTACGAGTAGTTACAAAGAGGTAAGGTATATTCCATGTATTATCTCTCACTCTAGAATTTTCCATGCTTGTGAGCAGTCCCGCTGCCGCGGGTCTGACAAGCCCCCGAGCTCTTCGTAGTCGAGCCCTGCAGACGTTGAGTACTTCTGAAGACATTACCGAGTGTTTCGAGTGCTTCTAGAGTCCATTGTCCCAGCATCGAGTGCTTCGAGTGCATCTGGAATCCGTTGTCCGGGCTTGGAGTCCATCGAGTGCTTCGAGTAGTCTTCCGAGTACTTCATTGGCTGCATCGAGGCTATGATGTGCTCAAGCCCCGAATTTTTCCTTCATATATGGTTCGTGATGTACTCACGCTCCATATGGAGTAGCCCTCGAGCCTTAAGTTGAACCGATGGATCAGGCTGAGGGTCACTTTTGTTTTTAGGGTCTTTCAAATTTTTATTTGAAATTCAATCCATCTTTGAAAAAAGTTTCCATTTACGACACGTATCCCGCAACCCCCGAGCCTTGGCTTGAAATCCCATGATTTAGGGTTAAAGTTCCAAGATCGTGGCATTCTTCGTAACTGAACTGCGACCTTTGAACTTCTCTGTATTTACGAGATTGCCCTCGACCCAGTTATTTAGTTGCGGCAGACATCTGTAGGGTTTCACACTTCTTCTGTTTCCTTCGATCTGAGACTTCCTTTTCTAGATTTCCTTCGTTGTTCTGTGAGACCCATCCTTTAGCCCCTAAGCTTTATGCGGGAGAAGAGGCTCGTTACTTTCCGGATGGCGCCGAAGAGGTTGAACCATCAGAGATTCGAGAAAGAAACGACAATTGCTGGCGGTTGGAGGAAAAGTATAAGTTGTCGGAATCCGAAATCTCATCTCTTGTTAGTCGTAGTCTTCTTCATCTTAGGGCTATCATTCAATGGCATTCGGCTGAATGACATATGAGGCCATTTGAGAGGGTTGCAGAACTTGTTATGTTCAAGGCATTTGTGGAGCGCGGATTGGTGATTCCTGTCTACGATTTCTTGCGGGGTCTTCTTTTTTACTAGGGAATCCAGCTTCACCATCTGACTCCAGATTCTATTCTCCACATTGCTATTTTTGTTCATTTGTGTTAAGCATTCCTTGGAATCTATCCCCATTTTGATCTCTTTAAGAGTCTGTTCTTTCTGAATCCGTATCTGAGCTTTAAGAATGAAGCCACAGTTGGGGGTGCCAATCTTGTGCTTCAACCAGAAATGGTGAAGACGTATATTCCATATACTCCTCGCCGTCGGATTGGTGATTGGAAGGCCATGTGGTTTTACATTGATAATCATGAGCCGGCACTTCCTGACAGAGTTCCTGGACCCCCCCCCCCCCAAAATGCTGCCATGAGTGGTTCAATCATGGGTATATCCAAGTTCAAGAAGAGGAACTACTACAGAGAATTGCTGCTCCGAGAAGTGAAGGCGTGACTGGAGCGACAATAGTTTTTTCTTGGCTTGGGAGGCAGATTCAGCCCCTTCAGAAGCGTTGTAACACTGGATTCAAGTACTCAGGCAGGGAAGATCCTTCAAGGTTTTCATCGGAGAAAATTCATCCAGATAAAGCTATGGCACTTCTGTATAACATATTTGAGGGTGTGGATGCTGAGCCAGAAATCCCTAAGTTGTATCATTAACGGAATTTACCAAATCCGGTAATTATCTGAACTTTCGACTGGTTTTTTCCTTCTTTAGTGCCTGTAGGCTAAATATTATTTTGTCTTGCAGAATGACTTGTGTTGGCACTCCTTAGCCTAAATGAATTACTCCACAAGCATATAGAGACCGATGTAGCCTTCACTAGGGAGTATATCTGGGATATCGAATCCAATGAACAGTAAAGTTTCGACCAAATCTAGAACTACTCAATCGGACACACCAAAAGATAAACGGTAAGAGGGAAGAGGGCCTAACTTCAGATAACCTACTATTCTACCTAGCGACGAGCTAACTACTGACTTGATCTGCTTCGGCGGCTGTTGGCGCCTACCAACGTCACCAGCGATGACGCCCGCAGACGCCAATTTGGGGTGGCAGTATTTCATGAACCACGAATAAATCCGCAAGCACACGGAATACCACTGTAGCATTTTACCCGGGAGTAAACCGGGGTGTCATTTATATTTCCGTAGGGAAGGCGGTGAGTAAGAAGATATATAGATTAGTTGGTGAACTCTATCTAGATTGGATATTCTCATGTATAAACAGGGGTAAGATAATAATATGGTAGGAGGTAGTGTGACACACACACAAACTACCCTTCTGGATAAATAAAAGATAAAAGATGCTTTAGCCCGGGAGCAAGGTAAAAGTCAGAGCTCGAGTCAGCTGTGCTAGGCTAGCTATATCTACACTTTCCCATTGGTTAGCTCGTCAGAGATTAAACTACACAACAGGGAGATCGCTATCGAAGTAACGGGAGGAGCCCGTATACCCCGGCGACTTTATGTACCTCTTACCCCCCATACCGAACGTTGAGGATTACTCGGGCTCGGACAGTACTGTCACCACCTGTCGGCTACCTCTACAAATCATGGGTATAGTTGATATTCAGCAACACTTAGCTAATCTAGACACCATGTCTACACTAGTAAGGGATACTCTAGTGTCCCGCGCGGAGCCCCCACCCTCCGGATGGACAGACATTACACTAGAGCAATCATACGAATATTGTAGCAGTTGATAGAGTGCTAAGAACAAAAGACTATCCATCTCCAGCACAGAGCGATCATACAATGCAAGCATGGAATGATAATGGAACCATATCAAGAAGCATATATCCGATAACTCAGAACATACTTCAAGCAGATATTGGTAACCATAGTCTAATTCTATTACAAACGACCGAATATTACAAGAGAGAGCTTGATGAGCCCATGGCTCCTCACAATGTTACACTTAATGTCCTATTGAACAAGGGGAACGATTCAATTATTTGGGGCAGTAATAATATAAACAGTTCTATGACAATAAAGCTTGGTGAACTTAATATTCATATGAAGCATGGAGAGAGGGCGAGGATACGAGTCAGGCTGTTTCATCTAGTGTATTGCCGTGCAACCTTCTTTTCAAGGGATTTAATCTGCGCAAAAATATAGAGAAGAAAAGAGGAAATATCTATATTCGTTCTATACAGGTGAGACTTAATGAAGGGACACAAATTCCATGGAAGAGAATATTGATTGGCTCCAACTGTAAAGCATCAACAAAACAGGCTGAATTGGAATAGGATTCGCAAGCTAGCCGGATTATTTTAATACAACTATATGCATGTACGTGAGTTGTAGAGCATCTGGCTATATGGTTTGTTTTGTTAGACTCGTAATAGGTGCAGTCAGGCCATGTTGGCCGAGTCCAAGTTAAGTCCAGGTGCCTGCGCGCACTTATATTTGTAAACACAGATTGAGTTTTATTGGGAGTTATTCCTCATCAAGGGTTTCTCCGACTACGAGCAAAAGCGGCAGCGGCCCTCTCCCATCGGTTATCGGCCGGCCTTCCGGATCGTGATTGAGAGCGTGATCAGGATCATCTCTCCTGGGTGCATTGCTCCGGATTCTTCAGTGGATCCCCATCTTCTGATCGCGGTTTATCATAGCTGCGGGTGGAAGAATTATCTAGGATTTGGATTGCAATCACTGTAAGCCAAATCGATTTATTTTTGTGCAAGTATTGGTGTGTTAGTTGGTTGGAGAAATTATTTATTTCTGCTCTTGGTTATACTGCTATCTTGTGGAGATTTAAGACTGATTGTGAAATCTGGTCCCGTGAGATATTTCTTCTCTAATGATTGCAATTTAGTTGGCTGGCTAAATTAATTCCCCTTGAGTCTGAATATTATATTGCATCTCTGCTGCCCTGCGATTGGTTGGGAAGATAAATTAACATCAGTTTATTTGCCGAGAGTGCAAAAGTCGCTGATTCATTTTTGAATGTGAGTTTTCTACTTAGTTGAGCGAGAATCGGATCTTGTGCCAGTGCTATTTCTAAAATAAAGGAAATATTCAGTGAAAGTATTTGCAAGTACCGTGAAAGATTGGGCCAAATATCCGGGCATCGCAACTGTGTCCTTATCAGGTGGTATCAGTTTTGCTGGGTTGCTCACGGTACATTGCACTAGTTTGAGATGATGGATTCTTATGATTTGGACGTATATGCTGAGTTTGTGCCCACACTATATTCAACAACTTCTCGATCTGAGTACTATAAGTGGGAGGATGCTATTATCAATTGTTATATGATTGGTGAATTTCCATTAGACCAGTTGGCAAATTTGGCAAAGCAAAGTTTCTCTCCTAATGTGCAATTATGGTTGTGGAGTTTGCGGCGGGAACATGGTGATGACTATTGTACTTCTTGGTATGAGATGAAGGAGGTCCTACGACGACGATTTGCTCCTCCTCCTGAGCCAGAGAAGAATATATTATCAAGCAGTGGGAGTTCTTATATGGTTGCTTCTGAATTTGCTTGTGCTACACAATTTGAGAAGAATGCTTCTACTCACCAGCCGGCTATATTGGAGTTGCCTAGTGATCTTCCTGCAGCCACATCCATTGTTGAAGCAAATGTCCCAGTGAATGCTAGTGTTTCTGATACACTTGAGCAGCAAGTTTGTGACGATTCTTGTGATGAAGCAAATAATGAACCATTTACAGAATCTAATGATGCTCTGGATGGTTTATCTTTGATGTCACATGAGGTGTGTGGTGATGGCACAATCGTTGATATGAAGGGGCAGCGTTCCAATATTTTTCGGTCAGAGTGCAAAATCCATGACAAGGTATGCAAATTAATTATTGATGGTGGTAGTTTCACTAATGCTATTAGCTCAGATTTAGTGCATGCCTTGTCCTTGTCTACGTGGAGGCTTCCTACGCCTCGCTACATGTAATGGATGAATCAATGTGGCACGCTGAAAATTACTCATAGAGCGAGAGTAAAATTTTCAGTGGGGAATTATATGGACACTGTGGACTGCGATGTTGTTCCTATGAATGCTTGTCATTTGTTGTTGGGAAGACCATGGCAGTTTGATGTTGATGCAACACATGGTGGTCGTTCTAACCATTATTCTTTTGAGCACAAGGGAGTTCATCATGTGCTGAAACCAATGCCAGAAAGTGCTATAAAAGCTGAGGTTTTTGCTAGTGTGAGGAAAAAGAAAGATGTTGCTGCTACTACCCAAAAGCCGAGGACGGCTTTGCTCCAAGAGGGAGAGAATGATGGGAGAATTCCTACTCCAGAAGTAGCAGCTAGTGAGTCCAAAGTTAACAATGCTGATCCAAAAGCAGAAGCTGTGAAGCAACAAGATATTGATAAGGATGAAATTGGAATTGACAAAAATATGAATGGTGTATTCCCAATTTTGAGTGATAAGTCTTTCAAAAATATGTCAAAGTCGAGGACGACTTTGTTTCAATGGGGAGAGGATGATAAGCCCATGGCTCCTCACAATGTTACACTTAATGTCCTATTGAACAAGGGGAAGGATTCAATTATTTGGGGCAGTAACAATATAAACAGTTCTATAACAATTAAGCAAGGAGAATTTAATATTCATATGAAGCATGGAGAGAGGGCCGAGGATACGAGTCAGGCTGTTTCATCTAGTGTATTGCCGTGCAACCTTCTTTTCAAGGGAATTAATCTGCGCAAAAATATAGAGAAGAAAAGAGGATATATCTATATTGGTTCTATACAGGTGAGACTTAATGAAGGGACACAAATTCCATGGAAGAGAATATTGATTGGCTCCAACTGTAAAGCATCAACGAAACAGGCTGAATTGGAATAGGATTCGCAAGCTAGCCGGATTATTTTAATACAACTATATGCATGTATGTGAGTCCATGCATCTGGCTATATGGTTTGTTTTGTTAGACTCGTAATAGGTGCAGTCAGGCCATGTTGGCCGAGTCCAAGTTAAGTCGTGCCTGCGCGCACTTATATTGGGCAGCATCCCCTGTAAACACAGATTGAGTTTTATTGGGAGTTATTCCTCATCTAGGGTTTCTCCGACTTCGAGCAAGAGCGGCAGCGGCCCTCTCCCCTCGGTTATCGTCTAGCCTTCCGGATCGTGATTGAGAGCGTGATCAGGATCATCTCTCCTGGGTGCGTTGCTCCGGATTCTTCAGTAGATCCCCATCTTCTGATCGTGGTTTATTATAGCTGCGGGTGGAAGAATTATCTAGGGTTTGGATTGCAATCACTGTAAGCCAAATCAATTTATCTTCGTGCAAGTATTGGTGTGTTAGTTGGTTGGAGAAATTATTTATTTCTGCTCTTGGTTATACTGCTATCTTGTGGAGATTTGAGACTGATTGTGAAACCTGGTCCCGTGAGATATTTCTTCTCTAATGATTGCAATTTAGTTGGCTGGCTAAATTAATTCCGATCATATTTAATATTTGCCTTGAGTCCGAATATTATATTGCATCTCTGCTGCCCTGCGATTGGTTGGGAAGATAAATTAACATCAGTTTATTTGCCGAGAGTGCAAAAGTCGCTGATTCATTTTTGAATGTGAGTTTGCTACTAGTTGAGCGAGAATCGGATCTTGTGCCAGTGCTATTTCTAAAATAAAGGAAATATTCAGTGAAAGTATTTGCAAGTACGTTGAAAGATTGGGCGAAATATCCAGGCATCATAACCGTGTCCTTATCAGAGCTAGAGATGAACCCATACCAAAACTGTCGAGCAACTCCGGCGACTCGATGACTCCTAGACTTCTCCTAAACTTCACTAAGCCTAAATACTATGCAAGGAATGCAAGAGAGGATAGATGTGAGGTGTGTGGTGTGTGTGTTCTAATCTCTACCTCCCTTGTATTTATAGCAGGGAGCCACGGGGTGAAACCATCACAACCGACGTAGGAGACCAATGGAGAGACGCCATGTGCCCTGGTTGAGGCGGTGGGGCCCACAGGCCAGGTCGGCCGACCAGGTAGGTCGGTCGGCCTGCTCGGGCCACCAACCGCCCCCAACTTCTTCTGGCAGGCTGTCTTGGACCTCCTTGTCTGTCCCACGTTGGGGTTGGCCTGTCTTGACTTGTTTGAATTGGGTTCTTGTATCACTTTTGTTCCATCTGAGCCTGAATCGGTGCTCTGATAATTTTTGTGATTTTATGTCGAGCCAAAGTGTGTTGTAACCTGCATATTAGCTTGAAAACACAACTTGCATATTCTAAAAGGTAAAGTGTGGTTTAGGGACTTTATTGGATAAGGATGCGTGTAAGAAAAACAAACTCTCATGATTTTCTGATCAAGTTGATGCCTGGAAATGATCGTTAGTGAGCGTTAACAGCGGCTGGAAGAGGAAGGACTTCAGAAAGGGATGAGAGGGGAGTCCAATGGCAACCTGCAACTACTGCTATGAAAACACTCGAACGTGATGGACTACGAGGGACAGACAGGGCTGTCACCACCTGCCACCTACCACAATGATTCCGTGGGGTGCAACACAACTCGAGATAGCTAACCAAGCCAGGGCACCACGCCCACAGCAATCGAGCTACTTGCTCCTACCGTGTACTTAGCTAGAAAGCAACCTCAAATAAGTAGAACTTGTTACTTACGCAGACTCAGGATCCCGCAGATCAAAAAAAGTAATTAAACAAGTAACTAAAGCAGAAAGTAAAGCTAGTGAGAAACTAAAGTCGAGATGAGGAACTTAGTCAAAGATATATTCCTCCGAGGTGGATACAAAATATGGAGTAAGACCGAGAGAACTCGAGTCTGCTCCTTTAGCTTGGTTTGCACCAAAGCTCTCACCTCACTCTCTCCCTATTCTAATACAAAGAGAGCACAAGAGTGAACACTCTTCTCTAATGGATGGTGTGTGTTACAAGTGAGAGGTGGAGCTCTATTTATAGTGCTTTAGGGTCAGTTCAGAGCTTGGCGTCAGTTGCAAGCAGGTAAGGCGGTTGTGCTTAGCTTCCACACAAAGGGAGAGCACCAGAGGATGACAAGTGGGGCCGGCCGGCCTCCCCTAGGTCGGCCGGCCTAGGATTGTCGTGGATCTTCCACCGTCTTCTCCTGGATGCTCCTGATTGAGTCCTGAAGTTAGTAGAGGTTGCGTGTCTCTAACGGTGACGGTTAGAGGCCGGCCTGCCACACCTAGGCCGGCCGGCCGGCCTGGCTCTGGCTCGTCTCGGTCGTGCGTTGTTTTGTCATGTTAACCACATGTTGTATATTTCTCCTCAAGTCGGTTTGGGTCTTGGTTGATTAGTTTGTCACTGAATGTGGGCCCATCCGGACTTTGTGTATGTCTTTCAATCTCAGCTTATGATGTTTGTGCATGACATTTATTCTTTGCTTGATCTTGTGTTCAGGACCATCTCCAAGGAGTAGCACGATGACATTGCACATGGGTAGGCCGGCCAGTCGGCCTGGGATTTCTCCCATTTTGGCTAAATTTTGTATGTTTTGTTCCTTAAATCGAATAATCACCAAAAACTTGTGGAACTTGTCAATGTTAGTGAAAATTGATATATTATGGTCTGGAAAGTATGAAATCCAAAGAAATGTTGGCAGTAGAATTCACTGAAAACGATCGCCAACACACCCCCACACCTAGATTTTGCTCGTCCCGACCAAAAAGAGTCGAAACAGATCCTGAGGATCAAGCAAAGTCCAGGGTTCATAAGATCGGGTATGCATAAGCGTTATTTCAAAACTTTCCCTTTCATACCTTTGGATTTCGGGTGGCTAGCACTGCCGTCTTTACCCATTGATCTCCGGAATAAGTCGATGAAGGTTGTTACCAGCCCCTATTTCGCAGTGCTTGGAAGGGGTTTCTGGGATTTTTATAAAATCAAGGCATACTCTTTTGCTCGAACCACTCATTCGCTCATCCTATTCAAACCTCACCAGCCCTGACTTTTTCCTTGCTAGGCGTATGTGGAGCTCAGGTAAGGGTGATTCATATCTTACACATTCATATTGCAAGCGCAAACATAATGTCTCCTGGTAGTTAAAGTGTTCATCACTCGGGTCATGTGCAAGTGTGAATGGGAATGTATGTCCTTAGCGGTACTCAAGCATCTTCCATTTCTCCCCTTCCTCATTCTTTTTTTTTTGACTTGAACTAGCATGAATGCTGTTCATATGTTTCTTTTCTTTTTATTTCAGGGGGATGAAGAGCTTTTTGCAACCACATAGAGGACTTTGGAGTGATGACCGTGTACGTGTATGACCCACTGCGATGAGCAACCATAACTGACTTCAGAAGCATGATGCTTGAACGAGCTCAGAACGAGAAAGACAGCTATAAGTTTGAACTTGTATGTATATGCTATGGAGGTTCGAGAATGGGTATATAGCAAGCTGAGCACAAGAGTTGCCTTGTTTTGTATTTTTTGAAATAAAAACTTCCAAGACATTGAATTAGGAACTTGTACGCCTTCATGTCATTATATCGCAAAGATCAATAAGCAAGATAGCAAGCGATCCTAAACATGAGTTCCGAGGTAGACAGGTACTTGTATATGAAATAAAACTTAGCACATGTCAATTCCAAGAAAAGATTTCAACTCTTTCTATGCAATTCGTTCAAGGTTTTATTTGAAATTAACCAGGGTGAATTTGAACAAAAACAGGAAGAATAGGGAAGTAGAGGGGTCGAACCAGCTCCACGCAAAGGCCCTCGGAGAGAGGCTGACAAGTGGGCCCGGCCGGCCTGCACCTGTGGCCAAACTTCGTGGCCCTTTTGCAGACGTGCAGGCTCGGTGTGTGACGCTCCAGGAAGGTTGCTTCGGTAAAATTGATGGAGTGTGTAGGATGGCCGGCCTGGTGTAGGCCGCCCGGCCTAAATTTCCTTCAGAATTCATTCGAATTTCTCTGGAATGTTGGTATTGTCCTCCTCGTTTGAATTTACTGCGCACTCAGCAAAAAATCAGAGTAAGAGTGTGGTTGGCACACACATGTGCACCAACCACAAGAGCTCAAGGAGGAACAACTTTTTATTTTTATTTTTATTCAAAACAAAGTGGGGTGCTGCTGCATACAACTGAATGAACTAAACAAATGAAATAAAAGAATTTAAAATGCAGCACCAAAACCTAAACCTAAGATTCTTCCTAGACCTAACACCTATTTTGGGTCCGGGGATCGGTAAAGATCCTCATTCCCGGTCGCCTTTGCAAGGCGTTTGATCTTTGAACAAACGGCCTTGCGAAGGGTGTCAACCCGATAATCCAACTCCATCTGGTCGATCTCCGACTCGGCTACGCGCTCATCTATGTTGTTGAGGCGTAGCCGGAGGGCAGAAAGTTGCTCACAGAGAGAAGCGACGTCGGTGGGCTCCTCCTCCTCCTCCTCCTCCTCGTCCTCGGTGTCCGTGTAGGCGTGGATCTCCGGCGGACCACGGATCGGTGGCGGCTTGATGTGGCGCCGCACCGTATACGAGGGAGAGTCTACACCGCTGCGATCCAACGGCGGGGTGAGCACCTTCCCTCACTCGACCTTGGCCCCAGTCACACAATAGCGTGGAGGGCTAGGACTGGTGGGACAGTACTCTGGGGAGTATGTGGACGAGACGATCTGCACCACTTGGAGTGCAGTGACTTGTGCAACACGACCCGCGGAGGATGTTCCCGCGCGCTTGATAATGACCTTTCTAGGGGAAAGAACACCTATTGTAGGTCGCATCGGGTTGCGCGCATGGGAGCGCATGATGGCCCCTGCTCCAGGCCCCTAGGTGACGCTCTCTGTAGAACCGGGAGACGCCCGGCCTCGGGGTGAGGCTGGCCGACCTCCTCTAGGCTAGCCGGCCTAAGGCTGGCACCCCTGGCTGGCAGGCGGTGACGGAGAGAGTGCGGCAATCTCCAGGGATCCAAGGATCCTGACGCTGCTGGACGATGCTCGCGAATGGCAGGACTTGGAGGGTGCTTTTGGAGTGGATGGCTCCATGGACGTGGATTTGGGCATTTTTGGAGAGGATTGCAAGTCCATGGGTGTGATCTCAATGGGAAAGTGGATGAACGAAAGCAGATCTGGTGGAGAGTTTTGGAATGAGGCGGAAGAGGGAGCCTCTCGGTTTAAATCAACTCCATTCGCCCCGAACACCCAGGCAGTGAACATTTACAACGATTGTAATGTTGCACGAAAGGATGAGGGTGAACGGGCTCGGAGCCAGGCCGGCCGACCTCCCCTAGGCTGGCCGGCCCCACCTTGTAAGGTGTGGCTCTGGGCTTCTGGAAGAATCCTCCTCAGTCTTTCTATTTTTGGGCATTTGGGTGTTTTGGTCCTGAAAAGGAAAGAAAAGCATGGGGGAGAAGAGAAAGGACATCTAACCTAGGATAAGGCACGTTTAAGGTACGGCGGCGACCGTAGATGTGCGCTCTAACTCGGATAACTCATAGACATCTACCTCTTCGAGTTCCGGTATTTCGGGCTCAAAGAATATTTTCAATCTTTGGCCATTGGCGTTGAAAATATTCCCGTCATCTCCTGAAGGGTTATAGTGCCATGGTCAGCGGCGTTAAGCACTAAGAATGGGCCTTCCCACTTACTTCTAAGCTTACCATGTCCAAACAATCGAATGCGGGAGTTGAAAAGGAGTACCTTATCTCCCGCTTTGAAGTTCTTGATCTTGATTCGCTTATTGTGCCATCTTTTCGTCCGCTCCTCGTATAGCTTGGAGCTGTGGTAGTCCTTCTCCCTCCATTCATCCAGCTCAGCCAGTTGGATTTGTCCTTTGATCCCGGCTGACTGTAGATCCATATTCCACCTCTTGATTGCCCAATGGGACTTATACTCGAGTTCAACCGGGAGATGGCAGGTCTTGCCATAAACTAGTTGGTACGGTGTCATCCCTATCGCCCTTTTGTAAGCCGTCTGATAGGCCCATAGTGCCTTGGGTAATTTGCTCCGCCAACCCTTCCCCATGGCAGTGACCGTCTTTTGCAAGATGTTCTTGATTTGCTTGTTTGACGTCTTTGCCTGGCCACTTGTTTGGGGGTGGTATGGCGTGGCAACCCGGTGGTCCACTCCTAACTCGCTGAGGCACTTCCTGAAGGTTTTGTCGATGAAGTGTGAGCCTCCATCGCTGGTCGTGACTCTAGGAACTCCAAAGCGAGGAAATATAATTTCCTAGAACATTTTCTTCGAGCTTTTCGAGTCGGCCGGAACACCAGGAAGTGCTTCAACCCATTTGGACACATAGTCCACTTCCACAAGAATGTATTCACATTGCTCTGACATTGGGAAGGGACCCATGAAGTCGACTCCCCATACGTCGAATATCTCCACTTGAAGATTGCTCTTCGGTGGCATTGCGTCTCGGGAATTGATATTCCCATGCTTTTGACATCTTGGGCAATGCCGCACAAATTCCTTTGCGTCTCCATACATGTTTGGCCAGAAGAATCCACTTTGCCAAACTTTTGTATGGGTTCGGAACGCTCCGTAATGTCCTCCATAAGGTGAGGAGTGACAACGCTCCAGAATTTTGCGGGTCTTAGATATCGGGATACAGCGGCGGAGTAGACCATCAGAACAGACCTTAAATAGTATGGGTCATCCCATAGGTGAAATCGGCTGAGGTGTATCAATTTCTTTTTATCTTCTCCCGGATGTATGTACCCAGTCACCATGAAGTTCA
The DNA here is from genome assembly GCF_016808335.1 of Panicum virgatum. Classification (NCBI taxonomy): domain Eukaryota; kingdom Viridiplantae; phylum Streptophyta; class Magnoliopsida; order Poales; family Poaceae; genus Panicum; species Panicum virgatum. The sequence goes on along the minus strand of NC_053141.1, from coordinate 24,810,963 downwards.
CCAGATTTGTATACCATGAACTGGTTATAGTAACCTTCAGAAGAGTATCATCTCTCAAATAGTCATTGATCGGCAAATCCGACCCTTGTACTTGCATCCTTGAGAGATGATCTGCCACATAGTTATCTACTTCTTTCTTATCTCTTATTTCCAAGTCAAATTCTTGGAGGAGCAGAATCCAATGGATGAGTCGTGGCTTAGCATCCTTCTTGGTCAAGAGGTACTTCAGTGCTGCATATGATCCATGTATACAATCACTTTAGGACCGACCAAGTTGGATCTGAACTTATCCATGGCGAATACAACCGCCAGAAATTCCTTCATTGTGGCATAGTTCAGCTGGGGTTCGGTCAACGTCTTACTGGCATAGGATATGGCATAATGCTGCTTATCTCTGCACTGACCTAGCACTGCTCCCATAGCATAGTCACTTGCATCGCACATGATCTCGAATGGAAGTTTCCAATCAGGTGGCTGGATGATGGGTGTTGATATGAGTGCCTTCTTGAGGGTATAGAAAGCTATGAGGCATTCCTAGTCGAAGTTGAACGAGGCATCTTTTGCCAGTAAGTTGGTCAAGGTCCTGGCTATACGGGAGAAGTCCTTGATGAATCTCCTATAGAAGCCAGCGTGGCCCAAGAAACTTCTGACTCCCTTGACATTTGTCGGGGGTGGCAACTGTTTGATGACATCGATCTTTGCGCGATCCACTTCTATCCCTCTTTCAGACACTCTATGTCCGAGGACTATTCCTTCTCTGACCATGAAATGACACTTCTCCCAATTAAGGACTAAGTGTGCCTCTTGGCATCTCTTTAGAACTTTGTCTAAATTCTCAAGGCAGTGATCGAAATCATTGCCGTAGATGGAGAAATCATCCATGAACACTTCCATTATGTTCTCAATCAGATCTGAGAGGATCGTCATCATGCACCTTTGAAAGGAAGCCGGTGCATGATGGCGATAGGAATTTGATGATAACCAGAGTATGTTACATAGGGGCAGGTGAAGGTAGTCTTACTCTGGTCATCAGGATGGATAGGAATTTGATGATAACCAGAGTATCCATCAAGGTAGCAAAAATATGAGTGTTTTGCCAGCCGTTCAAGCATCTCATCGATGAAGGGTAGAGGGAAGTGATCTTTCCAGGTGGCCTTGTTGAGCATCCGATAATCGATACACATTCTCCATCAGTAACTGTCCATTGAGGTATGAGCTCATTTCTCTCATTTCGGACAACTATCATACCTCCCTTCTTTGGGACCACTTGAACTAGGCTGACCCACTCACTGTCTTGCACGGGGTATATGATACCCGCATGTAGTAGTTTTAGTACCTCTTTATAGACTACCTCCCTCATCGCATCGTTGAGCCGTCGTTGATGTTCTATTGACGGCTTATGTTCTGGTTCCATAGGGATGAGATGGGTACATAAGTTGGGGCTGATCCCCTTCAAGTCTTGGAGAGAATACCCGATGACGGATTGATACTTCTCCAGGTCTGTAATGAGCCACCGAGTCTCACTCTCTGTGAACTTATCACTGATGACGACTGGCGCGGCTCTGTTGATGTGGAGGAAGGCGTACTTCAAACCAGGAGGCAGCGGCTTTAGCTTTGGGAGATGAGGTTTCGGTGCCTCCTCTTCACTAAGCTAACTCTTGCCGGCCGGATCTGTTTCCTAGGTGAAGTGTGAGACATCCTCTTCAGGAATGGGCTGAGTTTGCTCTTCCTGACTGATGTTCACTGCTTCCTCCAATGGGTCTTGCTCCGGTCTAGCCTCTGCAATAGTGTTGCATGAACAAACTAGACTGACCAGGATCTTTTCTTTGCCAACCTTAACCTCGAGAGTTGCTCGTTCTCCGTTTGGGTTGACAAGTGGCTCTATTGGCTGTCCCAATAAGACAAACTCTTCACCTTCCAGGATATCGAAGATGTGGAAGTCTAGGAAAACCTTATTACGCCCCATTTTCAGGGACTTGGTATGAAGAATTCCTTGACTTTCCATGATCTGGCCATCAATCCACTTCAGGTGTTTACGAGAGGGGGTTAGGGGTTCCGTAGGCGCGACGTGATTGGCCAAGGTTTTGGACATCACATTCACCCCGATCCTCGGATCGTAAAAAGTCTCTTGTGGTTCAGCGTCCCCAATAGTGCAGAGGAGAACTCTTGGATTGCGGCAGATTTGGATGATGCTACCGCTGGATTCCTTTTCCTCTGTTCATTCCTTACTTATGATCGCAGAAAGACCCTCAATCTGTGATGAAGCTTCGGGAATGAACGCCTCAGATCTTGAGCATACGCACTTATGCTCCTTCGGCATGCCTGAAACATTGCCGAGTTCCAAGTATTCCTCTTCTGTGAAGAGGTCTGGTATGAACATTGGCATATCTTCATCGAGGGGCTCTTGATCTGGGGACTTCTGTGGTTCGGTGATTTCCTCTATATATGGTGGTGGTGGAGAGGATGCAGCAGATAGAACCTGAAGTTGCTGCATTTTGTTGGGCTCCTCTATTGTCTCTGTTGGGTCTTCATATATGCTAGTGTATTATGTGCTATTCAGAACCTTCTTCAGGAGAGTCCTGACTTCGGCCACTGTTTTGTACATGACTGACCCCTCGGAGGACACGTTCAGAAAATGTGCGCTCTCCGGCTTGAGACCATAGATGAAGTGTTGCATCAGTATTTCCTCCGGGGTTTGATGTGGTGGCCCGGATTCTACCAGATGCATGAATCTAGCCCACGCTACTCCAAGTGATTCATTGCCCTGCTCGAATGTCATAAGTTGATTTCGATGAGCAATCACTTTGGAGATAGGGTAGAAGAACAAGCAGAACTCATCCTTCAGTTGTATCCAATCTCCTCCAACTCCTCTTGCAGTCCGGTTGTACCAAATTCTTGCTTCTCCCATCAGAGAGAACGGGAATAGCTTCCACTGTAGGGTGTGTTGAGTCATACTGAGTATAATCAGAAGAGAGCAATTCTCTTCGAAAACCTGCAAGTAAGCATAGGGGCATTCGTCCTTTCTACCAGAGAAGGACTGAGCGTGAACCATGGCTATGAGACTGGGACGGATCTCGTAAGCATCAGATAGTATGGGATGGCAGGATGGTGGTGGTTCCAAATACTTGCTAGATGGAACAACCGGATAACTAGGAGAAAACTTTATGGGGTAAGATGAAAAGTCGTATGGCTGACTATCTCTAAATCTAGTGTTGCTACCGTTCCCCGGCAACGGCACCAAAAAGCTTGTTGGCACTCCTTAGCCTAAACGAATTACTCCGCAAGCGTACAGAGACCGATGTAGCCTTCATCAGGGAGTATACCTAGATATCGAATCCAAGGAACGATAAAGCGTCGACCAAATCTAGAACTACTCAACTGGACACAAAAGAGAAAAGGTAAGATGGAAGAGGGCCTAACTCCAGATAACCTACTGTTCTACCTAGCGACGAGTTAACTACTGACTTGATCTGCTTCGGCGGCTGGAAGAGGAAGGACTTCAGAAAGGGATGAGAGGGGAGTCTAACGGCAACCTACAACTACTGCTATGAAAACACCCGAACATGGTGGACTACGAGGGAGGGACAAGGCTATCACCACCTACCGCCTACCACAATTGTTCCGTGGGGTGGAACACAACCCGAGATAGCAAACCAAGCCTAGGCACCACGCCCACAGCTATCGAGCTACTTGCTCCTACAGTGTACTTAGATAGAAAGCAACCTCAAATAAGTAGAACTTGATACTTACGCAGACTCAGGATCCCACAGATCAAAGAAAGTAATTAAACAAGTAACTAAAGCAGAAAGTAAAGCTAGCGAGAAACTGAAGTTGAGACGAGGAACTTACTCAAAGATATATTCCTCCGAGGTGGATACAAAATATGGAGTAAGACCGAGAGAACTCGAGCCCGCTCCATTAGCTTGGTTTGCACCAAAGCTCTCACCTCACTCTCTCCCTATTCTAATACAAAGAGAGCACAAGAGTGAACACTCTTCTCTAATGGATGGTGTGTGTTACAAGTGAGAGGTGGAGCTCTATTTATAGTGCTTCAGGGTCGGTTCAGAGCTTGGTGTCAGTTGCAAGCAGGTAAGGCGGTTGTGCTTAGCTTCCACGCCAAGGGAGAGCACGAAGAGGATGATGAGTGGGGCCGGCCGGCTTCCCCCAGGCCGGCCGGCCAAGGATTGTCGTGGATCTTCCACCGCCTTCTCCTGGATGCTCCTGATTGAGTCCTGATCTCAGTATAGGTTGCGTGGCTCTAACGGTGACGATTAGGGGCCGACCTGGCTCTGGCTCACCTCGGTCTTCCGTTGTTTTGTCATGTTAACCGCGTGTTGTATATTTCTCCTCAAGTCGGTTTGGGTCTTGGTTGAGTAGTTTGTCACTGAATGTGGGCCCATCTGGACTTGGTGTATGTCTTTCGATCTCATCTTATGATGTTTGTGCTTGACATTTATTCTCTGCTTCATCTTGTGTTAAGGACCATCTCCGAGGAGTAGCACGATGACATTGCACAGGGGTAGGCTGTCCGGCCTGGCCTAGGCCGGCCGGCCGGCCTGGGATATCTCCCATTTTGGCTCAATTTTGTATGTTTTGTTCCTGAAATCAAATAATCACAAAAACTTATGGAACTTGTCAATGTTAGTGAAAATTGATATATTATGGTCCTGAAAGTATGAAATGCGAAGGAATGTTGGCGGTAGAATTCACTGAAAACGACCGCCAACAACTTGCTCGTTTTTCGGAGTGATTCCCCATTGCCAGAAATTTTTCAGCCGCTTCATCAGGCGCCGATTCTCAGCGGCCAGCCATTGATTCTCATCCAGATCCAGCTAACCTATTGTCAGACATCGAGTCTGATGATGATGCTACCCTTGCAGAAGATGTGAAGGGTAAAGCTGGGGGTGTCGAGTCCTTGGATCGGGAGAAGAGTCCTGAGCCCGAAGCTGGTACTAGTTGCCCCAAAAAGCCGTGGACATCTGTGCACAAGAGGAAGGCTAGCATTGATATTGTGGCAGAACCACCTGAATTATCCCGGCTCAAGTGCGCTGGCCATCACCATAAAGGCAACACCGACTCAAACACACTTCAAACGGAACAATTCTTGGTCTGTCGGGTAACGTCCCGATACAACCACCGGATCTCGGATCGAACAAGTATACCTCGCACGAAGGTGAGTCCAGAGATATTACAACCATAAATCTTACAACACATGCAAAGCAGTTATTACAACAAGTTCAAAGTATTATTACAGGTCCAAACTCAGTAAAACATTATACAAGACATAAGTTTAAAGTTCAGAGTTTAGACAGCGGAAAGAAAATACGACGGCTACAACACGTTGCAAAAGGATACCGAGCCAGCCCAAGCAAGGTATCACTCATGGGGGTCATTGCCGGCCGGAGACGGATCCCACTCTACGGACCAGCCAGGAGGTAAAGAGCAAGGCCAAGTCAGACTAGCGATCTGATCCTCAAAACTCATACCTAAAATAGGATTTAACAGCAAGGCTGAGTATACTAATACTCAGCCAGACTTAACCGTCAACGGATATACTTAGTCCACTTAGCTAGACTATGCAGGGTTTTGTAAGGCTCTGGTTTTCCTTTTGCTGAAAAGCAATAAAGAGTAGGTCCTTAATTTCACATTTTAGCTTTCAATATTCTAGTTGATTAACCATTCTATGTAAGCAACTAATTCTAATCAATCATGGTAGAACTTTAGTCAAACATCAAGATTGATCAAAATAATATTACTCTTATTACTCTGTATGGCAAAGTGATCAAGCAGTCTCAATATCCGTGAGAGACGGACGATTCGAATCGGATTTCCAACCTTGCAAGGTAAACCTAACACACACGTTTGGAACCAACCTTGCAAGGTAAACCTAACACACACGTTTGGAACACCGTCGGGTCGTTCCCAAATAACCGTTGACCTTTCATTCCGGCTTGTGGATAGGGTCACTCTCCCTGACTACAGGGCACCCACTTCCTCCCTGCACCCTTGGTGTTGCGCAACATAAACATAAAACCTATCTCTAAGAGAGAGTGAAAGGTATATCCACTCACTGGTCCGATCAGCTACTAGGCTTACCGCGTACCATATTTATGGCATGTGGCTAGTACGTTCAAACACTTAACCACCGCTACCACACACCGCGACCTTAGCATAATTCATCAACTCAGACGGGGTCTCACTCAAACTCATGATATCGAACATGACCTCGTCTGACGTCCTTATAGTGATTGCAGAAAGTAAACAAGCAACTCCTATAGAGCTCGCGAGTGGCAGGAAATCACTTGACTTTTACTGGTCCTAATAGCATAGCAAATATTCGAACTCAAGTCTAGTGTTCAGTACATAGGTTCCTAGGATGATGCATCTAGGGTTTCAATTCAAATCCTAAGACTATAAATGCATAAATAAGTAGTATATAAAGTGCATAATTTTAAATACTGGGTTTATGTCCGGGGCTTGCCTTCGCGGTAGTCCCTAGCTAAATCAGCCTTGGGCTCTTTCGGACTTTGGTCCGGGTCTTCAGTCAGTGTAGTGGCATTCACCTGGGCTTCTGGATCACCTCCTTCGGACTCCGGGATCAGCTCGTACGTCCCATCCGCTAGAATAGTCGTATCTACATGTGATGCAAGAACTAGTATTACAACCACACACACTTCACGATAAAGTTGTAGTCTAACAATTAGTAAACTTACTTAGCATATGGGCAATCGTTTATAGAGTAGTTATATAACATGTCTTACTACACAAAATAACATGATTAACTTCATAAGACAACTTGATTAACTTCCCAAAGTAAGTTTTAGTTAGTTTACCTAGCATGTAATTCATGGTTTGCTAAGAATTGAGTAACTCAGTAGACAAACAATATTTAATTTCAGAAAATTTACTTCATATAGGAAGTACAGAGAGCAATCTATCCTGAAAATTTCATACCATTTCATGCAGCCAATTAATAAAAATAAAACATTTACTCAGACAACACCTAGAAGAAGATTAAATTCTACAGAACAAACCACAACACTTATGAAGCTCAAAAAACAAACCACAACACTTATGAAGCTCAAAATTTCTTAGAACAGGCTTCATATGCTTATGAACGTCCTATAAATTTTTCAGAATTTATTGAGGCATAAAACAGAAGTAGTTATTTTGACAAAATTAGACCACATATGATAAAACTAATTAGTACAGATAGTTCTATAATGTTCCTGGATCTTAAATTTTATAGACATGAACATATGACCAAAATAGAGTTCTACAAAAATTCTCAGATTTTCTAAACAAGGAAACTATTTATCACAATGAAAGCATACTTAAAAAGCATTAAATCAAAGATATAGTTAAACAGATCTAAAATTTCGCAAACTTATGAAACAGTAAGATTTTAGTGACATATATGCATGGAAAAAGTTTCACACTCAGAACATTAATATTTCTACCAGAATAAATGCATTAGCAAAACTAGTAGATCTAGGAATCTTGAAATTTTTACCTAGTTAAAATGTTAAAAGGTGTTCAAAATTTTACCAGGTACTAGTAACACTGCAAGACACATTCTAGCCAAAAATCACATGAAGTTATTGAGTAGAACTCCTAGAACAATTAAAGCCTATTTATTTTATTCTTTTCCTTGGATTAACATGCAGACCAAAACTGAAGATTTGTATGTAACAAAACTTGTAGCTCTTGTAACAAGGATTTCAAAACATTTGGATTTATATTTTTCTGACTTTTCTATGAATTTCTAGGTATTTTCAAAGTTCGGCCTAGAAACAAAAGGAAAAGGATTTAAAACTTGCAGATAGGCCCCTAGAAGTTTTTGAATCCTAGCAGATAGGCCCTTGGCCGGAGTCAAAGCAGAGGGGGGGTGTTGACCGGCCGATTTCGGCGGCGCTCGTCGCTGGCGGCGAGGGTGAAGGGTCCAGAGAGGTTCACCAGGTTAGGGCGCACCTGTGAGTGGGCTTGGGAGGACGAGGGGATAGTTGGAACAGTGTTGTCGGCGGTGGAGCAGTTCGCGGCGGCGAAGGGAAACGGCGGCGAGGGTGCTCCAGCGGTCGAGGGTGGGAGAGGAGTTGCCGGGGAGATGTGCGAGAGCGGTGTGGAGCTAGGGGTGGGGTCTGCGCGGGCGGAGGAGGTCTGGAATGGCGGGTCGACGGTGAGCTCGAGCTCGCAGGCATTCGGGTGGCCGGTGGCGGCGTTCTGGGGTTTTGGGGCAGGGAACTGGCGAGAGAGGGAGGGGATTAGGATGTAGGGCTGCCACTGGTGCTGAAGCGCGTGAGAGATGGGGAGCCGGGGCTCTTCCCCGAGCTGGCCACGGCGACGGCGATGTGGCGGCCGCGGAGCTCGACTGGGGTGGCGTGGCGAGGGAAGGAGGCTCCAGCGCGGGTGGGAGTGAGGCCAGGGGGTCGCGGAGGTGCCGCGTGTGGTGGTGGGCAGCAGGAGGTAGCCTGCGGCCCTTCCTCGGCGGCGGGCGGCGCTGCTCTGCACCGGCGGCAGAGGAAGCAGAGAGGGAGAGAGGAGGAAGATGACTGTTGGACTTATTTGCAAAATCAGAAAATTTTAGGATTCCTACTGTAAAACAAAAATAACTCCCAAACTAGGGCTCAAATGAAAAAGTGCCCAACATGAAAGTTGTTCAACTTTTCAAGATCTACAACTTTGGTGTTGTGCAAAAATTGATTTGACCAAAGGTTAAAGAGTTATTTTGAAAAACATATAAAGGATTTTGAATTAAATGGACTTTTGTCTTTTCCAAAGCAAATTCATCTTAATTTCAAACTGAAAAGTAAAATTCCCTGCCATGTAATGATTACACTGAATTTTACAAAGAAACCCTCCTCAAAAGCAATATTTATCCATCTTATTCAAATTAAAATATAGGAAGGTCCTTGCATCAAATCATATTTACACAATTAACCTTATAATTTTAAAATAAGGTCCTTGTTCAAGCAATTTAAGCACATGATGCATAAAATAAATGTTGTTCTACTGTGCAAACACCTAGGGTGTCACAGCCTTCCCCTCTAAAAGGAATCTCGCCCCGAGATTACAGGAAGATTAAGGACGGGAAGATTTGGTACCTGGATTAGTTCTAAGAAAATTGGTTAAATTTCTTTGGAGATAAGTTTCAGTCTCCCAGGTGGCTTCTTCCTCAGTATGGTGATTCCACTGAATTTTGTACATTTTAACTTTCTCCCTTCTAGTATTTCTTTCTTTGGTGTCAAGAACTCTGATTGGATACTCAGCATAAGATAAATCGGTTTCAATTTCGATATCTTGTGGTTTATTGATCTCAGTGGGCACTTTGATGCACTTCTTGAGTTGAGAGATATGGAAAACATCATGAATGGCGGCCAACTGAGAAGGAAGACGGATTCGATAAGCAACTAGACCACAAGTTTCGATGATTTCAAAAGGTCCAACATATCGGGGTGCCAATTTCCCTTTTATGCCGAAGCGTTGAACACCTCTAGTAGGAGATACTCGCAGATATACGAAATCCCCTACCTTGAACTGTAAAGGTTCTCTTCTTTTGTCTGCATAACTTTTCTGTCTTGATTGGGCTACTTTAAGATTAGTCTGGATAACTTTGACTTTCTCTTCTGCCTCAATGACTAGATCCGGCCCAAAGACTTTGCGTTCTCCGGCTTGTGACCAACTCAAAGGAGTTCGACACCTTCGACCGTATAACGCTTCAAATGGTGCCATTTGAAATCTAGATTGGTAACTGTTATTATATGAGAACTCTGCCAGTGCTAGGCACTTATCCCAGTTCTTGTCATATTGAATAGCACATGCCCTCAACATATCTTTGAGGATTTGATTGATTCGTTCAGTTTGCCCATCTGTTTGTGGATGATAGGTTGAACTACGAATCAATTTGATTCCAAGGGATTCTTGCAATTGCTCCCAAAAACGTGCAATGAATTCACCCCACGATCAGAAATGATCGTCTTTGGAACTCCATGAAGACGGACAATCTGGTTGAGATAGATCTCTGCATACTTTTTGGCAGAATAAGTGGTATGCACAAGAATAAAATGAGCGGTCTTGGTAAGTCTATCAACGATTACCCAAATAGAATCATGCTTCTGAGAAGTGTTGGGTAAGCCAACGATAAAATCTATACTGATGTCCTCCCATTTCCAGGATGGAATGGGTAAAGGTTGGAGAGTACCAGCTACTTTCAAGTGACTAGCCTTAACTCTTTGACAGACATCACACTCAGAAACATATTTGGCTATCTCTCTTTTCATTCGAGTCCACCAGAAATTCTATTTAAGATCTTGGTACATCTTGGTACTACCGGGATGAATAGAAAACTTCGATAGATGTGCCTCATCAAGGATTTATTTTCTAAGCTGGTGATTCTTGGGTACCACAAGACGAAATTCAAACCACAAAACTCCTTTATGATCCACACGAAAACATTTGTACTTTGCTTCTCCCTGGGATAACTTTTCTTGATAATTTTGATACCTTTATCATGTAATTGTGCCATGATGATGCTATCATGAAGTGTAGGCTCGACAGCTATATGGTTCAGACTTCCTTGAGGTACCATTTCTAGGTTTAGTTTCATCATTTCCTGGCATAGAGTTTCATTTCCTGGCATCCGCAACCACATTAGCCTTTCTTGGATGATAGTGCACTTCTAGATCATAATCCTTTATTAATTCTAGCCAGCGTCTTTGTCTCATGTTGAGATCAGCCTGAGTGAAGATATACTTGAGGCTCTTATGGTCAGTGTAAATGTTACAATGAGTTCCCATAAGATGATGTCTCCAGAGCTTAAGAGCATGAATGACATCTACTAACTCCAGATCATGTGTTGGATAGTTCTTCTCATGATTCCAGAGAGCTCTTGATGCATAAGTGATTACCCCGATTGTCTTGCATAAGTACACAACCAAGTCCCGTACCAGAAGCATCACAATAGAGATCAAAAGGTTTGGTACTGTCTGGTGTAGCCAACACTGGAGCAGTAGTCAGTCGCGCTTGAGAGTTTGAAAGGCTTCTTCACATTTATCATTCCCTATTTACATATATTACAACAAGGAAGATCACAAGCTATCTAGGACAATCCTAAAATGCCTAGAAGTCGTCGAGGTTGCCCACAGAGGAAGCACTGCCGGAGGAAGAGTCGTCCGACTGAGGGTTAGGCTCGGCAGGCATGTGCTCGGAATCTATCTCTGAGACTCCCTGAATCTCCTCTGGGTCTTCTTCTTCTGCTGCAGCCTCAGCTGGGACAACTGGGGGTATTGGCTGCTCATGGAGCATACCAATATGGTCCATAGCATCACCCAGCTCCATTTGGAGCTCATGAACTTGCTCCTGAAGAAAAGCAATCACCGTGTTGCGCTGCACTATTTCAGCACCATGCTCCAGAACCTGAAGCTCGTACTGTGCAATGGAGTTATCTCTCCCAGCAACAGCCTCATTAAGCCCCTGAATCTGAGTATCTCTCAGGCTAAGACCTCGCTGAAAAGTCTGGGCCAAGTCCATCACCTGATCCATGTGCCTCTGTGTAACACCCGGTTTATAAAAGAACATAAACCGAGCAATCATATATGTGCCAGGATCAAGTCACACGTATATACAGCAGAATGAATAGTATATCACAGCACATATCATGAATAAGTCATAATAAAGCGAATACGAATGTTATTTATTACATTAATGACAAAAATGTCTGATACAGCGGAAGCGAAGTACAAATACGATAAAAACTCTCCGAAGCTGAGCAGGGCGCCACAGGGACGTCGACTGGGAGACGAACGCCTAGAAGTCCTCGTACTCCTGGTAGATCTGGGTGAACACCCTCGCCTCTGCAGGAACTGAGCAGCAGTAGCGTATCCAAGAGGAAAAAGTAGAGAAGAGGCAAGAGTGAGTACACAACTTGTACTCAACAAGTATAACACAAACTATGAGGCTCTAAGGTTGGCTGACTCAACTGCACATTAGCTTTTAAGTGTTGGCAAAGTTTTATTAAGACTAATTACTACAAGTTGATGACTTACCATTAACCTGGTTACATAGTAATTAATCAGAATTAATTATGAAACTACTGATAACCAAACTGAACCAAGCCACCTGGGGAACCTACCTCGTCAAAGGAAGATAACCCCACTAATCAAAAGGAGGATCTGGGCCGCTCATGACCGTGAGCACGGCTAGTATACCAGTTTTACACTCAGAAGAGGTTGCACATCCTTAACCATAAGTCGTGAGCTACGCCAATTGTTCATCACACTTCCTTAGGTGAGATGACTAGCGACTCACTACGAGGCCTTTACAAAGAATCTCGTTGGTAAGGAGTAACCGCGAGGGTTGGATCGGCGACCATGGAGCAGGTCTAGTGGGCTTCAAGCACATATGGCGCAACATAAAGCACAGACGAAGCCACTCAGCACGAGGGCCATAGAAGCTTACCACCCTTGCCCCACAGGTAAGTTACTCCCGACCAAAAAGACCTAATTATTACGCCAAGTCTATCCCATTCTAGCCTTGTGGTAGCGCTGTTGTCCTAGGTTGTCGCTCTATGAACCGGTCCTTATGGAGAGTGGCCAACCAAGCACTAAGCACCGTGCTGGCCCCCTAAACCATGTTTCTACAAAAAACCATCTTTTAACGAGACGTGAGCCACTCAAAACAACACAGAGGGCCACTCCCAGAATTTAAGTTCAAGTAAACCATTAATCAAATTAATTAAAAAGGACCAGAGTGTGTTATAGCATAGCAACCTAGCACAACTAACCAAAATGCAACCCAAAGGTATATATAAAGGATATAAAGTGGCTAGGAATGTCCTTATAGGCATACATTATTAAAATGCAGTATGAAATTGTATTTAAAGTGATAGGTGGTGTTCATGTTATACTTGCCTTCCTCGTACTGCTCCTGCTGCTGCTCAAAGTGGTCAGAGGACGGCTGCTCTGGATACTAGTACTGGGGCTCCTCAGATGGATCAGCATCTACTCACGAACACATGGCCAAAACAAGGCACGATAATAAGCATACAAACAAACACTAACAAAAACTAAGAAACAGTACATCAATACATAAAAACAGCACACTAAACTAGTCTAAAACTATTCTACGTGTTAAAACGATCGCGTGGACATAAAGAACACTTAAAACAGAGTTAGAACGCAAAATCTAGGCCTAAAACAAGTTCTAGGGGCTTATTTGTAAGAAAACTGGAGTTCCAGGGGGGTTTTCTGCAAAAACCGAGGACTAAAACGTGAAAACCAGAAAGATCCGAGGGCTAATGAGCAAAAGGCCCTAACTGGACGGCGGGTTCTATATTTAAAAAGACCAGGGGGGTTCGTGTAAAGTTCTGGGCTGAAATGGAATTATTTTTGAATATAGCTGGACTGCGGGTTGATTTCTAAAAAGTCCAGGGACTCTTTAGCGAAAAGGATAGGCTGAAGCGGTATGCGCGGATCTGATCCGTTGGATCACGATCCGGCGGCTCGGGGTTGATGGATCTTAGATCTAATCGCCAGCGTTGCTTTTGGATTGGACAGTTTAGATTCGCCAGGGCGCGGGGCGGCGGTGGAACACGCCGGATTTCGATCTCCGCGGCGGCGCGCGGCTCGGGCTCGCCGGAGTTGGCCAAATCCGGCACTCCGGGGGTCGGTTTGAGCCGGGGATGGGCCGTGGAGCATGCCCGCGGCATGCGTAATCCACCTGGCCACTCAGGGAAAGGGATTAGGGCTTGGGACGGGGTGCTCGACGGCGAAGGCGGGTCTGGGCGGCGCACCTCGCTGGCGTAGGCACGTTCTAAGGGTTCTGGTGGTCTACGGAGTATGAGCTAGGGTGCAAAAACATTAGGGAGGCGGGCCGTATCTTACCAAGGGCGTGCAGAGGTCAGAGTGTCAGCGGAGTGACGCCGGCGGCGATGTCTGGCGGCGGCGCTCGACGGAGCTCGGGAACGGGCCGACGAGGTGATCCTCCGGGCTACAGATCCTTACTGATCGACGAGCGAGGTCGCTGCGAAATGGTACGAGGGGTCAGAGAGGTCCAGCGGCCAAAGATGGCGAGATATTGCGACGGCGGCCCAAAAACTCACCAGAGTTGAAGCCCAACTCGATTCCGGCGATGGCGGGGTCCGGGATCGGGGCAACAAGTTCGGAGAGTATCCTGGGCTAGGGGCGAAGCTCTTGCGCGGCTCCAGTGGGGCTTGGGCGCGGCGGAGTGTCGTGCTCGCGGCGGTGCAGAGTTCTAGCGCGGCGGAGCAGGGTGGTGGCGGTGTGCTAGGGTTAGGGGTGGCGGCTGCGGATGGGACGAGATGCAGGAGAGGCCGGGGATCCCATTTATAGGGCGGCTAAGGCCTAGGCGTGTATGCTCGGGAAGGAAAGCTCGCCGGGGATCTCGGCGAGACGGGCGCGGCCGTTGCGCGAGGTTGAAGGAGGGTCTGACGTGCGGGCCATGGTTGTCAGCGGGGCGCGGGCTGACGCGCGGAGAGCGGGCGTGGGCTGGCGTGCGGCACTGGGCGGAACCGGGATTGGGCCACGGGGTGGCGACGTGCGGGCGCGGGAGGAGAGCGGCCACACGGAGCCGGGCCGAGTGGGAGAGGAAGGAGGACTGGGCCGGACGCGAGGAGCGGCCCAGGGAATGGAGTGGGCCGAGCGTAGAGGGGTGAGGGAGGCTGCTGGGCTGGGTTAGTGTGGGTTTTGAGTTTCTCCTTTTCCTCTTTTATTTTCTTTCCTATTTCTAACCCAACTCAAGTCTAAAGAACTCAAACTAATTTGAATTCAACACAAATATGAATTCAAAAACCCTATGCACACAAGCAAATAAAAAGATGCCCCAGCATGAATGCACAACCAAGTAAGCCCTACAATAAATTTTAATTACTTATGGAACAAAATTTTGATTAAATGCAAGACTAAACACAATAAATCTTAGAAATTTAAATAAAGCCAATTAAATTTATTATAAAATGCTGAAATTTAAATTAGGGTGTTACACTCTACTGAAGGACCTGATAGTGGTACTGGGCATTCATATACCTAATCACCGCCTGGATAGTCTCATCAGCTACATTTCCAGATAAGTGACCAAAGTGGGTGGTCCAGAAGAGCCACTCTGCGTTGCCAGCATTGACTGCCGGAAACAAGCCAATAGGATAAGCGGCCACTTCATTTGGATGGTGCTCACAGAAGGTGGTAATAGCTTTGAGGGCTGTTGTCTCAAAAGCGTCCACAAGGCGATATCCAACCATCCCAATCTCGATAGGAGGCCAAGCCAAAGTAGGGTGCTGAGGAATGGTCATGGTGGCACTGCACTTCTGAACTCCATCCTCAGAAAACTACCGTCCCTTGTACCGGGGTGGTTCTGGGTAGTGGAAAATATGAAGCGTATCCCACAAAATCCTAGGAAAGCCCTCCCAGTACAGGCAATCAGTGTGAGCACATCCATCATCATCCCAGAAGATACTCGGAAGGTCCGCCATCTGAATCAAAAAGATTCAAATGTAAGTTATATGATTATCTCAAGACTTCTCAAAATAAAGCTTTTAAGAAGACTACGGAAAAATGTGATTCTGATTAAAAAGATTATATGGTTTCACAAGACTCATGAAGTAAACAAACAACAATTGGTACTGGTTCATCTTTTGAGATTCTATGGAACGAAAAGATCATTATGACATCAAGATGGGGCTAAGGATGAAGGCATGACTCAATTCCATCTTTTACATCCAAGAAAGTCTAAGTGTTTCAACAGACATGCTCCTAAAACCAAGTTTTAACTAAGACATATTCACGATGATCCACGCTAGAAATTCCTTAAAAAGGCTCATGTAACAAATTCAAATCCTAGGAATCAAGTCAAACATCATCAAACTATGCATGCACGATCCATTCGCCCTCACAAGATAAACAATTGCCAACTATGGTTGGGCTTACGCGGTTAGTACGGTGGCATAACATAAATACGTCTCTCCCTATAATATCTAGTCAATAAATTCTAACCGTTCTTAACTTATCGAATCACGGTTAGTGTACCTGCAGAAGATTAACAGAACATATATATGCATTGAACCTTTCATGCCAGCACTCATGAAAGCGTCCCCATACATTACCGCTCACTATAGAAGCGGCATCCATGCGTCCAACACTGCATAGACAGTGCTCATACGCTACCGAGGCAACATATTCACTGATACTTTTACTCCCAATATAATCGACTGATGGTCAATATATTGGCAGTAGCTCAAGTAGGCCACTGCTTGAGTGCAGCGTTCAGTTCGCATCGCCGACGGGAAGGTCAGACTCCCTCAGCTGACTGAGTATACTTTACTCCCAATATAGTCAACTAATAGCTGGTATATTGGTAGCACCTCAAGTAAGCCACGGCTTGAGGGCAGCGTTCGTCTCGCATCACCGACGGGAAGGTCAGACTCCCTCAGCTGACTGAGGATCCTTACCTTCTTACCTTAACGTAGGTGTGTCGTTACAGAATTTAAAAGATTGATTGTACACAAAAGTAAGGTTTGACAGAAATGTAAAGTACTGGAAGTCAGATATAAATAAACCATAAATAGATAGCCACCTAGTAACTCCCATAAATTTTCCTAGGGCTTTACACTCTAAGCATAATCCTTAACGAAACCAACGTAGTTTTATAAATGCTTTGTTGGTCTAATTTTATACGGAAATCGATTTTTAAGGTTCCAACACCTCTGGTGCACACTTGCGGCTCTGATACCAGCTGTGACAGAACCACCTGAATTATCCCGGCTCAAGTGCGCTGACCATCACCATAAAGGCAACACCAACTCAAACGCACTTCAAACAGAACAATTCTTGGTCTGTCGGGTAACGTCCCGATACAACCACCGGATCTCGGATCGAACAAGTATACCTCGCACGAAGGCGAGTCCAAAGATATTACAACCATAAATATTACAACACAGGCAAAGCAATTATTACAACAAGTTCAAAGTATTATTACAGGTCCAAACTCAGTAAAACATTATACAAGACATAAGTTTAAAGTTCAGAGTTTAGGCAGCGGAAAGAAAATACGATGGCTACAACACGTTGCAAAAGGATATTGAGCTAGCCCAAGCAAGATATCACTCATCGGGGTCATTGCCGGCCGGAGACGGATCCCACTCTACGGACCAGCCAGGAGGTAAAGAGCAAGGCAAAGTCAGACTAGCGATCTGGTCCTCAAAACTCATACCTGAAACAAGATTTAACAGCATGGCTGAGTATACTAATACTCAGCAAGACTTAACCGTCAACGGATATACTTAGTCCACTTAGCTAGACTATGCAGGCTTCTGTAAGGCTTTGATTTTCCTTTTGCTGAAAAGCAATAAAGAGTAGGTCCTTAATTTCACATTTTAGCTTTCAATATTCTAGTTGATTAACCATTCTATGTAAGCAACTAATTCTAATCAACCATGGTAGAACTTTAGTCAAACATCAAGATTGATCAAAATAATATTACTCTTATTACTCTGTGTGGCAAAGTGATCAAGCAGTCTCAATATCCGTGAGAGACGGACAATTCGAATCGGATTTCCAACCTTGCTAGGTAAACCTAACACACACATTTGGAACACCATCGGGTCTTTCCCAAACAACCATTGACCTTTCATTCCGGCTTGTGGATAGGGTCACTCTCCCCAACTACAGGGCACCCACTTCCTCCCTGGACCCGTGGTGTTGCACAACATGAACATAAAAACCTATCTCTAAGAGAGAGTGAAAGGTATATCCACTCACCGGTCCGATCAGCTACTAGGCTTACCGCGTACCATATTTACGGCATGTGGCTAGTATGTTCAAACACTTAACCACCGCTACCACACACCGTGACATTAGCAAAATTCATCAACTTAGATGGGGTCTCACTCAAAGTCATGATATCGAACATGACCCCGTCTGACGTCCTTATAGTGATTGCAGAAAGTAAACAAGCAACTCCTATAGAGCTCGCGAGTGACAGGCAATCACTCGACTTTTACCGGTCCTAATAGCATAGCAAATATTCGAACTCAAGTTTAGTGTTCAGTACATAGGTTCCTAGGATCATGCATCTAGGCTTTCAATTCAAATCCTAAGACTGTAAATGCATAAATAAGTAGTATACAAAGTGCATAATTTGAAATACTGGGTTTATGTCCGGGGCTTTCCTTCGCGGTAGTCACTAGCTAAATCAGCCTTGGGCTCTTCCGGACTTTGGTCCGGGTCTTCAGTCAGTGTAGTGGCATTCACCTGGGCTTTTGGATCACCTCCTTCAGACTCTGGAATCAGCTCGTACATCCCGTCCGCTAGAACAGTCGTATCTATATGTGATGCAAGAACCGGTATTACAACCACACACACTTCACGATAAAGTTGTAGTCTAACAATTAGTAAACTTACTTAGCATATGGGCAATCGTTTATAGAGTAGTTATATAACATGTCTTACTACACAAAATAACATGATTAACTTCATAAGACAACTTGATTAACTTCCCAAAGTAAGTTTTAGTTAGTTTACCTAGCATGTAATTCATGGTTTGCTAAGAATTGAGTAACTCAGTACACAAACAACATTTAAATTCAGAAAAATTACTTCAAATAGGAAGTACAGAGAGCAATCTATCCTATAAATTTCATACCATTTCATGCAGCCAATTAATCAAAATAAAACATTTACTCAGACAACACCTAAAATAAGATTAAATTCTACAAAACAAACCATAACACTTATGAAGCTCAAAATTTCTTAGAACAGGCTTCATATGCTTATGAACGTCCTATAAATTTTTCAGAATTTATCGAGGCATAAAACAGAAGTAGTAATTTTGACAAAATTAAACCACATATGGTAAAACTAATTAGTACAGATAGTTTTATATTGTTTCTGGAGACATATCTTAAAGTTTACAGACATGAACATATGACCAAAATAGTGTTCTACAAAAATTCTCAGATTTTTTCTAAACAAGGAAACTATTTATCACAATTAAAGCATACTTAACAAGCATTAAATCAAAGATATAATTAAACAGATCTAAAATTTCCCAAACTTATGCAACAGTAAGATTTTAGTGACATATATGCATGGAAAAAGTTTCAAACTCAAAGCTTTAATATTTCTACCAGAATAAATACATTAGCAAAACTAGTAGATCTAGGAATCTTGAAACTTTGACCTAGTTAAAGATGTCAAATGGTGTTCAAAATTTTACCAGGTACTAGTAACACTGCAAGACAAATTCTAGCCAAAAATCACATGAAGTTACTGAGTAGAACTCGTAGAACAATTAAAGCCTATTTATTTTATTCTTTTCCTTGGATTAACATGCAGACCAAAATTGAAGATGTTTATGTAACAAAACTTGTAGTTCTTGTAACAAGGATTCCAAAATATTTGGATTTGTATTTTTCTGATTTTTCTACGAATTTCTACAACCCCTTGTCAGGACTTTGTCATACAACACAACATAGGGCTTTGTCAGGCGGATCCCACTTTCCCCAATGCTCTTTATCCTGGTCATGGATGTGCCAAATTGGAGGGTCACAAAGGCTTCAGAGGCAGGACTGCTACAACCCCTTTCTAGACGGCCAATTCAACACCGGCTCTTTACGCAGAAGATGTGGCCCTTTTCTTCAAACCTGCTGCAGATGATATTAACTTAATCCTAAATATTTCACAGCTTTTTGGGGATGCCTCTGGGCTTAGAACTAATGTATAGAAGAGCAGCGTTATGCCAATCCAGTGCTCCGAGGACAACATGGCCGTGGTACAGAACCTGCTGCCCTGCGAAATCATGAGTTTTCCATGTAAGTACCTGGGTTTACCTTTGTGTCATGGTTGTCTCTGTCATATGTAGTGTGTGCAAAATATGTGGCATTACCAATCATAGTGGCTTCATCACTTGGTACACATCAGGATCTGTACCTTCATATGCTGACGCTTTATTCTCCACTCTACTCCTTCCTTGCACTTTCGCATTACTTCTTCCTTCTGCTACCTTTTGTTGCCTCTTGAAATATCTCTATTCCTCATATGCTCCAATTGGTTCATATCCCTCAGGTCAAAACCAGACTCCATATAGTGGTCGCCCTCTTGTACTCTATCAGGACCTGCTGCTGTAACCCCGAGTTCCAGCTCCTCTGCCCATTCTTTTCCTCGGCATTCTACAAGCACACCTTGATTTGAGTCAAACAGCTCTCCACTCACTTATGCGGCCTTCAACTTGCACATCACCATTTATCACTTGGCTTTGACCCTCTGTTTCAGTCATCCTGGCATGGACACATCTATCAACAGTCATGATGAACTTGACAACTTTTGAAGCCCGCAACAAGGATAGAAGTTGTTGATCACTAGCGAGATGACTTGTTTGCCCACTCTAATCCGCCAAGCAAAAATTTGCCTCCTGATAAATTGCCCAACTAAAGTGTTTATGCACATCTTTGTCCATGTCTATGATGGAGTACTCGTCTGAATCGACCCACCATTCCAAAGGTCTACCCTTCCTATACACAGATCGACCATCCTCAACAGTTGAGAATGAGTAGACATCAATCACTACTCTGCAAGCATTATTCTTATCGATCCTGAAATAGTAGGGCATAAATCAACAACACTTACCCATATGTTGTATTTGTTGCAATTCCTGTAGAATCATGGGATCCCTAGAATCAATAATGACCAATATGCAATGCATACCAAAATCGGTCACATTTTGATTTCAAGTGCATTTTCCTTTTAATTTCGACAATACAACTAATCTACTATCAACCATAGAGGAATCACATGCAACAATAGAGATACAACGATCTAGGGTTTGAATCTTACTATTCAGGTACCTCAGGTGGATCCATGAGAGAACACCGGAGCGGCAAGAAGGGAGGGAGATGGGGCTGTAGAAGCTGGACGCCAGGGAGCAGGCATCTGGATGGCGTCGCAGCAGGCGGCTGTGCATGTCCCCATGCTGCAGCAAGCAGTTGTTGCCGTGCAGCGCGCCTTTCAAGGGGCCTCTATCCGCGCTGGCCCGCAGGGGATCCATCGGCGGTTGGGGGCTTGCGCGCCTAAGGATGGCAACGGGTCGGGTTTGGTTCGGGTGGAATGTCTGGGCACCCAAAATCAAAACTCACACTTAAAACCCAAACCCGCCCCGAACTCCGATGCATGTCAGAATTCATCCCCAAAACCGAAACTCGTGGATACCTGAAACCCGATGGATAATCCGAAACCCGAATCTTTTTCTACAATAAGAGGACATGATAACATACATTGTATCTTGGGATCCACTTCTGGAATAACATGAGAACATCGTGAGGCAAATAAGCAACATTCACACCAAATTCTGATGACAAGCAACTCCATTCAGCTCATCGACCTTGAGAGCAGCTAAGTTAGGCGCCGCCGCCGCTTCAGCCATGCTTGTGCTCATTAGCGTGGCATAAAGACTTGCAGAGTGGGGTGCGGCTATTCAGGTCGCTCGTCGGGGCATGCGGAACGGAGGGCGGGAGGCTGCCGCCGAGCGGCCGAGGCCAGTGAGGCCGTCTTGCGGCCGCCGACTACCGTGTGGGGCGCCTCCGCACTTGGGCTGCGTGTAGCTACGGCGGCGGTGCGGCTTCTGGCCCTCTGCCGTGCGGGGTTGGGCAGGATGGGTGGGTGGGCGACACACCGGCGCCAATGCCTGCATGAGCGCCGAGCGCAATGCGGGCGTTGCAGGATGCGAGATGGGGAGAGGCGCAGAGGCGGCCCGGCGGGTGAGGGGCTCAACGCTGGGGAGGGATAGGGTTCCAGGTTTATATAGTTAGGGTTGCTAGGTGGGCTTCTATTGGGTTGATTGTTTCGGAGGCCCAATGGAGCTTCGCAAATAAAGTTTAGAATCCACCCTAAACCCGTAATATTTCGGGTATCCAAACCCGCAAATCTCGCGGGTAAAAATTAGAACCCGAACCCGAAAACCCAAAATCCATAGATATCTGCCCCGAACCCGCCCCGCTGCCATCCTTATGCTCGCGCTCTGCTGGTGTGTGTGTGTGTGGGAGGGGGGCAGCGAGGGGAGAGGTGCGTGGGAAGGGCTGCGCTCGGGAGGGGGCTCAGGAGCGGATAAGGCAGGCATAGATAGGGAGGGGTAGAATGATCATTGCATATGGGTGTTATGTGCCGAAAAAGTACTAAAGATTGAGTTCTAAACATAAAATCTAACGGAATGACATTTTACGATAACGTTTGCACCTTTTAATGGTATTTCACGGGGGCAAACTCATTTAGTGGTATTTTATGAAAGTCGTATCTTTAGTGCTACCCAGCCAATTTTCCTATGAATATATGTCTATTGAACATCCCAAAATGGGGTACATATAGTACATGACAACCCAAATTCTAGACTAGAGTATAATGACAATAATACCCTTGACAATAAGAATGAATATGAGATGCTATGTACTCCCTCCGTCTCAAATTATTAGTCATTTCGGCTTTTCTAGATTCATAGGTCTTGCTATGCACCTAGACATATATATGTAGATGCATAATAAAAACTATACATCTAGAAAAGCCAAAACGACTAATAATTTGAGACTGAAGGAGTATGTTTTATGAAAATGTATTGCATATATGTTTTGGAGCACCAATGCACCATACATCAGTAATGTAAATAAGTGCACCATACATCCTTTATAATAACACTAGAGTGCTATTAAATATTAATGTGTAATTTACATTGCCCATAGCAATGCATGACCACCAACCTAGTTCCACAAAAAATAATTTTTAATATGGTAATTATCAGTTAAATACTTATCCTAAGGCGACCAAGTACAATTTATAAAAATGAACGGAGAGAGATTTAGCAAAACAGCGGTGACACATTATGAAAGCAAAGAAATAGTGTTGTTGGGTTTACCAGGTTACAGAGAGGTTAACAGTAAATGCTTACATGTTTTCAAGGGAACGATTCTGTTGCTACAGCTCTAACAAGTAGTTTCTTGAAACAAAGGAAAACCTATTGCAGTGAAGTTCACAAACTAAACATCTTGTAGTGCCATAATGGCCACCGAGGAACAACACCATATAAAGCTCAACCCAGTTTGCTTCACTGCTCCATCATATCAATATTCGTCACCAGTCTGATACTGTGAGCCTCTGATCCACAATATGAAATACAAGAGGGCCAGCCTAATAGATTTTGTAGTAGATCCCCCCGTTGAGATAGTGAAATTAATCACAAGGATCAACAGCACTCCTGCATTTCTCAAGGATCGCAATGATCTGAATTATTTTAGCATCTCTTTTAACATCATCTCTGGTCAAGTGCCAATCAAAGTAATTTTCTTGTTTCGAAGAACTTCATTTGCCCACCTTTTTTTTCCTTCACTCGAAGTCCTCGCAGAGAAGACAGGAATGGCACTGTCATTGGCACTCATCTATCACAGTAATCCTGCTCACCAAAATTCAAGGCCAAGGAAATTAGCAAGATCAAGAATATCCACATTTATCACCTCTGTAGTTCATAAATGATAACTCATTTAGGTAAGCAAGGGCATCAGATGGTTTTACAGCGAACACTTCAAATGGCACAAAAAGCTATTGATCTATCTATATATACAAACGAAAAGCATCTAAGCAAGTTTTGCATATATAGATTATAGAAAGGTGTGCTAAATCTTCAAAATAGTGGTGCCATCAATAGCTTTGCAGCAAATTGTGAGGTCATAGCTTTCAAAAAAAAAAATGTGAGGTCACACAAAAATTGAGCCAAATTGAGCCGTCAAAACCTTTGCAACTGCCGCAAGCTTTGTTTTAATGGGGTTGACTTCTGAAATATTGAGATTATCTTAAAACTGATGGCAAATGCAAGTGTAAAGAGTGGTTTCATTGAGAACACAATGATGACATCATGAATACAGGATGCTTGGAATCCTTAAATTGAAACTGAAGTGACTTTTGCACGGTACCTCCACAATGTGATGTTTCAGTTGTACACTATGTTGCTAAACCAAGTTATCCCCTGGTAGATTTTGGTATTACAAAGATTCATACTGATAAGTTCACCTTTGAAAAAATAAATAAGAATTTCCTCATGGTAAAAGGGAGAGTGGGATGCTTCAGGTTAGTCAATGGTTCATAATTACTAAAGGTTTCTAAGCTCTCACATACATTAAGTTTTTAAGGGGTTTATTCCCTCAATCACTTTGTCTTTGCTGCTCTTGAAATAAATAAGGGTAGCATATAGATCTAGGATATGCTAAAAGGAATGCTTTTTAAGCAGGTCTGTTTGTGGGTATATTGCCATGGGAGGCCTAGGCACAGTTGTCAGCTACCTTACCAACAAAGGCATGATAGATGGAAACAGGGAGACTAGATAGATTGTTTAGTTCAAACAGCAGCTAAATGCTATTAATATGGAGCTTAGTCTGGCCCTAACAATCTCAACCAATTGATCTCCACCATATCTCTATCCTCCTGGGTTGTTGCCATACACAGCCCCGGCCACCTGTGGTATATGAATTCCATGGTTAAGTAGTCCTATTTGAAAACCTTTTCTCAAATGAGACAAGTGAGCTGTGAATTGAAACCGTATGTGCACCAGCTGCCACTCCAGTGTATCAAAAAAAAAAGTTTCACATGATATCTTAATCATTTGCAATTGATAGGATGTTATGCTCCTTTATCTTCCTTTTTGTTTGTTCATTGTATCTCAACTAAGAGTATGGTGATGGAAAAATACCAAAGAATCCATTTTAGTCCCAAGCAAGTTGTGGTTGCCTGGTCGGCTAGAGATGAAACCTAACATGAGAAGTGGCCAACAAGGAAAAAAGAAAAAAAAAAGAACTTGTATAAATATAGGCAAGCCTCCAGCTCCAAGTACAATTGTTTATTCCATACTATTAATAGACAAGAACAATCATTGGAACATAGATGTAAAAGTAGTAAAATTGTTGGAATACTATCAAATAATAACTGGGTAGGATCAGTTTCAGAAAAAAGTGTAGTGATGCAAGGCCTCAAAGAATATATATATTTTGCTTCTGATAAGTGATAAAAGAACAACCATTTAAACGACATAAGCATACTACCAAACAGTATCTTATATGACTCATCACAAAAGCTGCATAAATGGCGCTTGTAAGTTAGGACTTCAGAGCATAACATACCTAATCATATAGAAGGAAGCAATAGCGATGGAGGAAAACCACAATACAGGTAGGCTTCGCTGACAGTAAGGGTTGTCCGACAGAAACTCCCAAGCTGCATGGTCTTGACATCAAGTGAAAAATATTCCACATGTCGCTCGCTCTGATCATTCAGGTTCTCCTTAGGGTGATCTAGTTTTATAAATAAGTATCCCTCAGCAGAACCTATAATGCCTCTAAATCGATACCCCCATTCCTCAGGCAAGGTCACTCTGTTCAGAAGCTGCCACGAGTCCCTGAAATACATGAATGCATAAAAGTACAGCACACATCTTTTATCTGATCGGAAAACATCAGAGACCACAACAGTAGTCCTGCCATCACTTGACTCCAGAGTGGTAATTTGATTACTGAACATCATCACACAGCCTGACAGGACAAGCGAGATGTCTATGACAGAGAACTCCATTTTGCAGGTGTCCAACACAAGCCACCTATGCGTGAGGGCTACCTTCCAGTAGAAACAACCATGAGCATGGTTGCGCTGTCCTAGACGAACGCCCATGACTCTTCTGGTGCTCAGAGCGTAGTGTTCTGGAGGTGAAAGCACACACCATTGCTGTGACTCTGACGAGTAGAAGAACGCGACCAGCTTCCCTCGACAGCATGCCATCCAAATCACAGTGAACGCCGGGTCCTCCTCATTGACACTGTCATGACTACGAGAAGCCAGGAATATTTCGTTGCTTCGTGATTGCGACTCACCATCCCCGCCGCGCTGGACGTAGGGATTTCCCACGGAGGCGGCGAGGTAGTCGGGGATGGGCGGGAGCAGACGGTACCTCCGGAACAGAGGGTCGCATATGGCAACCTCGGTGAAGGCGGTGGAGCCATCCCGCGTGCGGTCCAGGAGGAAGCGGCCGTCACGGCTGTCGCGGACGAGCCAGTCGTCGGCGGGCGGCGGGAGGAAGGCGAAGGAGAAGTCGGCTGAACTGGCGACCGCGCGGGCGAGGGGCGCCGAGGGGTGAGGCGACAGGGCTGCGTGGAACTGGGATCCTGCCGTGCCGCCACGGCCGGCAGGGTAGCAGCAGAAGACGCCGAGCGGGGGCGGCGCGTGGAGGGGGCGGAAGCGGCGGAGGAAGCACGAGGAGGAGGCGACCCGCCGGAAGGAGGCGCACGACGCGGAGGCGCGCGCAAGGTCCCGCGGCGAAGGTACGCGAAGGAGGATCTCCGCTAGGACGTCGTCCGTGAGCACCGCTAGGTCGGCCATCGACGACGGCGGCGGAGGAACCCCGGAGGCAGGTCAAGCTCTGTTGGGTTGGGTTCAATCGGATGCAGGGCACCCCACCTGGTTTTTGGGTGAGGTCGGTTGAATGCCCAGCCTGCCAGCCCAAACTCCTGGAGAAAGTGTTTCTGTGAGCCAGCCCAAAACATGATCCAAGATCTATGCTGACCCAAAATAATGACTCAAGACATATGTTAGCCCAAACTTCGAAAGCTTCCGGAACTCATGAAAATGGTAAACTCTATCTAGAGGTGGTAATGGTCCATGGCCCTAGTGGCCTCTTCACAGCCCAACAAGATCTTTAAATTTTTTAGTTCAAAATTGTATAAGATTAGAGCCCGGCCCTTAGATTTTCTAGTTCAAAATGTTGGGCCCTTTACCACCCCTAACTCTATCAGACGACGGGTTGCGCCACCGACCGAAGGCGCTCCGCGGCCCAGCAGGCCAACATAGACCCCCGGAAGCATTTCGTCACTTGCGCGAGGCCTGGCAGACTGCTATCCTTTGCGCAGCCTTGTTTTGGCCCTTGCAACTGATCTTCTGTCGAGGACTGTGCCACTGTGGTGAAGAATTTGGAGGGACCCGGGATGGGTTGCTATGGCCAGGTGATTAGGGAGCTAAAGGCAGGCATGGCGACTTTCGACAGGGCCGAGATTGTTCATGAAAGTAGGGCGTCGAATGTTGATGCTCACAGGCTAGCTAGAAGCTCGATCTACGAGATCGAGATCGAAGGGAGGCATGTTTGGTTCTTATTTTCTCCGGATGGAGTTTGTACCAGCTTTACTGATCATTAAGTAGTGTGGTGCACCCCTAAAAAAAAGAGCGAGGAGGCAATGGAGCAACAGACCAGAGGCTGTAGGGTGGGGCCGCGGCAAGCGACGAGCGGCCACACAGGGCTGCGGCGAGCGGCGGAGCAGCGACTCGGCATCCCGAGAGGGTTTGCGAGCGGTGCCGCAGATAGGAGACCCCAGGGAAGCTACAAGCCGGGACGGCGACTACTTCAGTGGGCTGCATCGATGGTGGGGGGCGACTACGCGACGAGCCCTGGTCGACGGCATCCACTAGCGGCTGCGACGAGGATTCCCCTGGACGAAGCCATGGACCGCGCGCGAACGAGATTGTCGAGCCGGCATCTAGCAGGGGAGGTGGCGACTCCCCGGGAAAGGGTAGCATTGATGAGCACCGGAGGAGAAGCGGCAGCCGGCGCGGGACAAGCTTCTTCCATCGCTCGTCGTTGCACCGCACCCTCCGCCTCGTCGACAAAATGAGGTCATCCGCGCTCTTCTCCTCCTTTCCTGCATCAAAATGGAATGATGCTTATGCATGATGAATCTGTGTAGAATTTCTAATAAGGCAATGATGCTCGTGAAGAATCTGTGTAAAATATGTAAAATACATTGATGTTCATGTGTGATTTTTTTTTCTGAGAATCACCCCTGATGAGGACATCGCCACGCTGGACATGCACGAACCGGCCTCATCTCCAAGTTACAAGTCGACTCCAACTCGGTCTTCACGTTCATCTCGGATTCAGCCAACACCCCTGCACGGTTTCGATGATATCTCCCTCATATGGAGTCGGAATGAGGTGATCTTGGATGTGTTGGAATCGTGACGATGAGACGCTTCTTTTGGTTCTGGTCCCAGCTCCAGAAGCCTAGTGGATCATTCTGTGTGACCACGGAAAGGTGCTACGACACCTGTTTTGGGCCTTTTCAGACTTTGTATCGTGTTGGGCCTTAAGCCCAAGTTGTGGGCGCCCCACCCCTGGTCGCCCCCAACCCTAGGTTGCCCCTAGCTCATAAACTCAGTAGCCGCTGTTGTTAGACTTGGGTTTTGTTTAGTTCTTGTGTTTTCCTTCGAGAAACAGAGATTGATTCATTGTGATCCAGGGCCCCGTTCTTGATCTCCTCCACTGTATCGATTAGTCCTTTGGAATCGAGTTCTTGAACTCCTCTTTCGATTCGCTTCATCCCTATTTGTAATATCATATTGCGTTGTTTACATCTTCTTGCTTGTGTCCTTCGATTCGCTTGCAGAAAAAGCCTTCTCGGCGAGGTCAATCAAGTTGTGCTTGGTTAATAACCAACGGAGCAGTGGTGTAGCGGTTGCAGAGTTCGAATCTTGCTGATTTGAAGCCGGATCGTCAACATCGAGATCTCCACCAATCGAATTTACCCCTACCTCTCGGAAGATCGGGCCTAGTTATCATCAACCCCTTATTGATTTTGTGATGATGTGCTCCCCTGTATCGTGATGAATGTGCTTCCCTATGATGATAATGCTCTTGTGTGAACTAGGATATGTGAATTTTTTTAGAAAGCGTTACAGGGGATGATGTATTGCATATATGATGATTATAATGTGCAGTTTTCACAGGGATTATAGGTTGATTCTCAAAGATTAAATTGTGCAGTTTTTTTCCCGGATTAGAGCTTATGCTGAATTCATGTGGGGGAGATGTACACTACTACAATAAAAATTTATAGGGGCAGGTAAAACGCTATTTTTATAGGCGGGTAGAAAATTTGTGGCTAGTTCTCGCTGCTAAAAATACCTCTTTTTCAGAAACAGGCAACGAACCCACACCTAAAAATCCATTTCCAGAGACGGGCCACCCCCTCAACCGCCCCTAGAAATACATTTGTAGGGGCGGTCCACAAGCCCACCCGTCCCTGAAAATCCATTTGTAGTGGCGGATCATGCCCTCACCCGCTACAAATTGATTTGTAGGGACGGGTGAGGGGATCACCTGCCCCTAGAAACTAATTAAAAAACAAAAAAAATAGGCCAGGCACCGCCTCGCAGGCGTCCCGCTGGCCTCCGCGCCCTCGCGCCCGCACTGGTCGCAGGAGGTTGCGCGCAACTCCCCACGGCCACGCAACGCCCGCGCCATCGCTGGCTCCCTGCGGCTGCACAAGCTGCCCCAACATTCTTGCGCCGAGCAACACCACGCGGCGGGGAAGGGAGAGCAGGGGAGACGGATCCGTGTCGCAGCCGCCATGTCCGCGACTTTGCCACCGGATCCAGTTGCGGGGAGGGTCGGGGAAGACGGCCGTCAGCTAGATCTGGGCCGGGGAGGAGCGCCCGCGCCGCTGCGGAGGCTGCGCCCCCGCCGGCCGCGGCATAGAGCTGTAGGACGTCGTGCCTCGCCGCGGGTCCCGCCGCCGCGGAGGCTGCTCCCCACCGGTCGTGCTCCGCCGGCCGTGCTCACACCGTCGTGCCCTGTCGGCCGTCATGCCCGCGGATCAAAGTGCCCCAGCAGCTGTGCCCGCCGGTCGTGTGCCCCGCCGGCCGCGCTCTCGCCGTGCCCCACCGGCCGTGGTCGTCAGGCGCAGCGGCCGTGCCCCACCCCGCACCTGCAAGAGATGCCGGTGGTCAAGCACGCGGCCACCCAATTCTGCAGAGATGCCGGCCACCAGGGTTCACCAAACCGGTGGGAACAGGTCCGGTTTGACCGGTTACCGGTCAAACCGGTCCGGGCCGGTTCTGGTTTTGGCCGGTACCCAACCGGCCAAAATTCAAAATTCAAATTTGAATTCAAAAAATGAAAAATTCCCAAAAAATTCCTAAAAATACTTCAAGGTGCGATGAATCTAATGGTGTCAAATTTTCTCAAAAATTCGTTTATTTAGTATAGTTTGCGGGGATTTAAATTTAAATCAAAAAAGAAAAAAATGGGCCGGCCCATTAAGGCCCACCGGTAAACCGATCAAACCGACCGGTAAATCAGTTGCACGGGAGCTTTTGAATTTGGATTTGAATTCAAACCGGTCAAACCGGCCGGTAAACCGGTAAAACCGGCCAGTAAACCGGTCGGAACCGGTTGCACGGGAGATTTTAAATTTATTTGAATTTGGATTTGAATTCAACCGGTTTCCACCAGTTACCAATCAAACCGGTCCGGTAAACCGCTACCGGAGGGCGGCGGTTTGACCGGACCGGTCGGTTTGGTTAACCCTGCCGGCCACACCTGCTTGAGATGGACGAGGTCAAGCACGCTTCCTGACAAGAGAAGGAGCCGTGGCGGTGCTGCTCGAGAATCAGATATGTCATGGAGGAGGATTAGCTTTGTCTTGAGGAGCTTGAGGTAGGCGATGGAGAACTGGGAGGAGCGAGCTGGCGATGGAGACCGGGAGGAGATAAGGTTGAGGAAAGAGATAACGGAGAGAGAGAGGGGCTAGTGGACCCCGCGATCCTACAGAACTCATTTGAGCCAATAGGGTCGCAGTTTTGCACATCACGTGGATTCCAGGACAGTTTCAGTTCTATTTCTAGGGGCGGGTGACGCACCCGCCTGCACCTAAAAATAGATTTGTAGGGACGGGTGATGTTCCCATCTGTTTTTATAAATAATTTTTCAATTTATTCTAAAAACTTATTTAACTCATTAAAAATATTAAAATACTTTTAAAAAATGTGCAATTTTTACCAGAAGCTTACTGCGACCTGTCTAATCTAGAAAAAATACCAAAATTTAATTTGAGTGTTCATATTAGTTCAAAGTGTGGAAACCACAATGAATAGCTCCCACACTAACTTATCTCATACAAGTTAAGCCTAACTTTATGTTTTTCGAACATCTAATTATTAGATACAATGATATACATTTGTCATATTTTTTTCTAGTTTTGTTGGTCTGAATAGTTTTAATTTTTCAAGATTGTTTGCAATTTATTTTAAATTAAACGATTTTGCAAAATAAATTAAAAAATATTTGTAGGGGCGGGTGACGCCATCACCCGCCCTACAAATGCATTTCTAGGGGCGGGTGATGCCATCACCCGCCCCTAAAAATATTTTTCTATTTTATCTGAAAATTTATTTAGTTGTTTACATATAGCAAAACAAATTAAAAAATTGTGAAACTTCAACACTATAGTTATTGTGAACTATAGAAATATAAAAAAATATGCCAAATATATTTCAGTTTATATAAAGGTTAAGGTTGTGAAAACTTTAAAGTATAACTAAAGTTTGACTTCATCCGAGATCATATGAAAAAGTTATGATTTTTTTTCGTGGAGCCATTTGTAGGGGCGGGTCATACTATCCCCCGCCCCTAAAAAATACATTTTTAGGGGCGGGTGGTGGCATGACCCGCCCCTACAAATGCCACCATTTTTATGAGCGGTTTGTGGCGTCACCCGCCCCTAGAAATGCTCATTTTTAGAGGTGGGTGACGCCATGAACCGCCCCTGAAAATGACGCCTATTTTTAGGGGCGGGTGAGGGGGTCACCCGCCCCTAAAAATACTTTTCTAGGGGCGGGTCGGATCCTACAGTAGCTCCGCTATGTTTGTAGCAATGGGTGATATTTTGGTCCGCCCTAAAAAAAATTTGGGGTGTTGCTACAAATCATTTTTGCAGTAGTGGTATCTTTACTTTTTTTTTGTAAAAATCACCCATCACCAGATGTAATCCTTAGCTTTTTGCTAATCATTAAAGAAATGCTAACTTCGTCCCCAAAGAAAACAACTAGATCTTCTTGTAGAATAGAACAAACTTGAAATTGATATAGCAACTTGAAGTTATTGCACAAACCTTTATTGTCGAGATGCAATAGTTGCTGACGAATAGGGAGATGCAGTTGTTGGGGAGAAGACTCCACCAAGTAGTAGGAGTAGTGCCGAAGGTTGAAGTAGTCCTCGCCGAAGTTGGACGGTGAGCCCCTCAAGTCGAACTGTATTGACGAGGGCGAAGGTCAAAGTAGTCGTCACCGAAGGTAGACGGCGAGCCCCTCGAGTCGAACTGTAACGACGAGGGTGAATGCTGAAGTAGTCGTTGCCAAATGTGGATAGCGAGCCCCTCGAGTCGAACTGTATCGACAAGGGCGAAGGCCGAAGTAGTCGTCGCCGAAGGTAGACGGCGAGCCCCTCTAGTTGAACTGTATCGACGAGGGCGAATGTCAAAGCATTCATCGCCGAAGATGGACGGCGAGTCCCTCGAGTCGAACTGTATCGACGAGGGCGAAGGTCGAAGCTGTCGTTGCCGAAGGTGGACAACGAGTCCCTCAAGTCGAACTATATCGACGAGGGCGAAGGCCGAAGTAGTCGTCACCGAAGGTAGACGGCGAGCCCCTCGAGTTGAACTGTATCGACGAGGGCGAATGTCGAAGCAGTCGTCGCCGAAGATGGACGGCGAGTCCCTCGAGTCGAACTGTATCGACGAGGGCGAAGGTTGAAACAGTCGTCGCCGAAAGTGGACGACGAGCCCCTCAAGTCGAACTATATCGACGAGGGCGAAGGCCGAAGTAGTCATCGCCAAAGGTAGATGGCGAGCCCCTCGAGTCGAACTGTATCGATGAGGGCAAAGGTTGAAGCAGTCGTCGCCAAAGATGGACGGAGAGCCCCTCGAGCCAAACTATATCGGCGAGGGCGAAGATCGAAGCAGTCGTCGCCGAAGCTAGACGACGAGCCCCTCGAGTCGAACTATATCGACAAGGGCGAAGGCCGAAGAAGTCATCGCCAAAGGTGGACGGCGAGCCCCTCGAGTCGAACTGTATTGACGAGGGCAAAGGTCGAAGCAGTCGTCGCCGAAGGTGGACGACGAGCCCCTCGAGTCGAACTGTATCAACGAGTGAGAAGGCCGAAGTAGTCGTCGCCGAAGGTGGACGGCGAGCCCCTCCAGTCGGACTGAATCGACGAGGGTGAAGGCCGAAGTCGTCGTCGCCGAAGGTAGACGGCGAGCCCCTTGAGTCGAACTCTGTCGACGAGGGCGAAGCCGAAGTCTTGGTCACCGAAGGTAGACGATGAGCCCTTCGAGCCGAACTCTGTCGATGAAGGCGAAGCCAAAGTCATCGTCACCGAAGTAGAAGGCGAGGCCCTCGAGCCAAACTCTGTCAACGAGTGTGAAGTTGAAGTCATGGTCGTCGAAGTAGACAGCGAGCGCCTCGAGCCGAACTCTGTCGACGAGGGCGAAGCCGAAGTCGTTGTCGCTGAAGGTATACGGCGAGCCCCTCGAGCCGAACTCTGTCGACGACGGCGAAACTGAAGTCATGGTCTCTGAAGTAGAAGGCGAGCCCCTCAAGCCGAATTCTGTCGACGAGGGTGAAGCCAAAGTCGTGGTCGCCGAAGTAGAAGGCGCGCCTACTCCTGGGAATGGATTGGACTAAATCCAAATCCAAATAGATTTTGGAACCTGAATTCTAATGGTTTTGGATGTAGTTGGATATGGACATCCATTCACATTAAATCAATTAGGATTGGATTCTATTGGATAAAAGTAAAAAAGATAATCCAAATCTTGTTGGACTAGCGGAGGGGAGAGCTACCAGGAAGCGCACGCACGTCTTCTCTACCGCCGCGCGTCTTGCTCTCTCTCCCGGCCGCTGCGCCTCTTCTCGCCTGCCCGTGCTCGTTGCCGCCGTGGCCAAGCGCACGCAACCACCAGGCCGCACGACCTCATCCCCACGCCACCGCTCCAGTGCGGCATCTATCTAATTCTTGATAGTCTCGATCTGAATGTCGACGTCCGCATCCTTGGCCTCCATTTGAAGCACCTCAGCATCGCCATTCAGTACCCGTGCCTAACGCTATCTCAATTCTCTAGCCCTACTGACCAATCAGAGATGGAAAACGGAGATGAGGCAGTGCGGCTGGTGATCGGCAGTTGGCGCGGGCGCAGAGGTGGCGAAGTGAGCGTGCCGCGGACGGAGTCCGGCGCGACGGCGAGTGGAGCTCGGTGCGGGCAGGCGAGAAACGAGCGGAGTCGGCGAGCTGCGGGCTGGTGAACCGGCGAGAAGGTTGGGTAGCTTTTTTCTCATCAGCGAGTTTGTCGGACGTCCAAGCATACTGATTGTTTATGGCTCACACTACATGGATTTTGGATTATATTGGATGGATTTGGATTAAAGAGAGTTGGATTGGACTGAATTGAATGTTGGAGACTAATTATTAGGATTGGATTGGATATATGCTTATTTTAGTTGGATTTTAATTAGATTCCTCCAATTGGGTTATGGATGTCCATCCATTCCCAAGAGTAGGCGCGTCCCTTGACCCGAACTCTGTCGACAAGGGCAAAGCCGAAGTCATGGTCGCCGAAGGTAGACAGCGAGCCCCTCGAGCCGAACTCTGTTGACGAGGGCGAAGCCGAAGTCGTGGTCGCCAAAGTAGAAGGCGAACCCCTCGAGCCGAACTCTGTCGACGAGGGCGAAGTCCTAATTCGTCGTCGAAGCTGAAATGACGAGCAACAGACAAGACTTATTCGTCATAAGGTGCTAGTTCTCTGGCCCCACTATAGCCCCTCTTGTATGGGGTTCGTGGTGGAGGCAACATAGAAGTGACGAAGGCCCATTTTGACGAAGGTCTGCCTGACGAAACTCATGTCTGAAGAAAAAGCCTATTACTGATAGAAATGAATATTTGATGAGAAGCCTATGATACTGAAAACTTATTGCTATTTCAACAGTTTAATATGAAAACCAGAGATAGAATTTCACCACCATACTCAAGTTGGCAGTTAATGCACCTGCAAAACTTTTGTCATTTTCATTTCTAATTTATTCCAATGCCTTCGACATTTTGCTCGATAAGAGTTTTCAGGTCTTCGGCATTTCGCGCGACAGGACTTTCCTTATGTTGCCTCCGGCTCTTTAGGACGGGTAGGTCATACCTAGCCTTCGGCTTTCCGCACGACAGGTGACGGTGGGTGAGTACCGCAAGCAGAAATTCGTGAGAACCCCTGTTTAGATATTCGGCCAGGGGTGTAACACCAGCGAGATCTCCCTCATGGGAAGTGCTGAGACAAAGGTTTAGACAGATTCAAACCGCCCGAAGACGTAATACCCTACGTCCTGTATTCTGAGAATTCAGTTCTTGCTCCTTGTGTGTTGGTTTTTTTTGGATAAGGAGGCCATCCTTTTACATGCCCTGGGATCCTATTTATAGAGTACAAATCATACGGGGAATATCCCCCTTTTGGTGTGAAAGCCCCACGTCGAGTGCGGGCGCCGTCCACCAACTTGCTAATATAATAATCCATTACACTAATTCTATTATTCTACAGTACCGACCACACTCTTCAGAAGCACGGAACCAAAATATTTGATGCACGGAAAAAAAAAACCCTCGTTGCTCGTCTTCAGACACTGTTAAAACATCGTACAGGAGTGAGAGAAAAAAAAACCTCGTTGCATGGTCGAGCAGCTCCCAGCATCAGAGTTTCCACATTAACACGTTGCTACGTCGCAGTACACACCAACACAAGATTCACAACTAGTTTAGTTCACAACTAGCTTACTCCTTATATGAGTGACAAATGATAGCAAGCAAGCAAGCACAGGGAACTAGGGCGGATCATCGACGACGCATCATTCTACACTGGAATAGGCTTAGGAGGACGGGCTGGCTGGTACAAGCTACATGCTAGGTTATGTTACACGAAATCCCCGCCTCGTGGGTTAAGGTGGAAGATGAAGCTGGTGCTCCGATCCACATCTCTAGGTTGCCAGGGCCCAGGGGGCTAAAATGCTTTCTGCTTCAACCGGCTTTCTGGACGCGGGCTGCTATCTTTCACGCCGCGTGGCTCGTCTGTGCTCATATCAGCATCAGTGTCGTCATCGGGGTCTTCCAGCTCGAGGTTCAAGTTGAGCTCGCTGCTGCTGCCCTTTTTGCTAGTGTTTTCTGCCTCCCCTGCAGCCTGAAACATGAAGATGCATATATTAGTTTTGCAGTTTCTTAGAGAAAAGCTGTTTATATGATGGCCTTAACAACCAGACTGCACAATTTATCAGAATGAAAACCAGCTACATCCTTTTACCCTCTACATGGCCATGAAGAGAAATTCTTATGAGAGATCCAGAAAGTATGGGATAACCAGGAGTTTTTCTGGATGATACCAATTCAAGACATCCAGCAAACAAATATTCAAGTAACAGAAAAGAACGGAAAGTCTAGGTCTCATGAACCATCCACTCAACATTACGATTATCGAGTGCTCACGCATATGAAGGTAAGACAGAAGTGCTTGGCTATGGCTGAAACGTAAAGAGAAGGGGTAGGAATATGCAGACATCTGGAGCCTGCCTATTGCAAATCAATGATAGAATTGAGTAAGGGCATCGTTCCATCAACAGGAACATTATTAATTTCTTTTCTAGTTCATATTTGAGATTAGAATCGATATGTTGACTAAACAATTTCTTCTTAGCGCGCAAAATGTGTAGAAAATGGACATGAGCGATTCGGTTAACTCATTTCTGTTTCCATCATCACTCACACTGACAAGTATCTGGAAAACTCCAGAAAGATAATGTTACAGATAACTGATTACAGTACAAAGCAAAATAGGATCCAATATGAAGATGTGGTAGAATGAACGCAGCCATGAACAGTCCCGAGACCCCGACCCGATTCGAAACTGTTTGACTAAATTTCTGTCAGACATTAACAATCCCACAATTCGAGTACCACAGAATTGCATGGCCTCTAACTGGAAGATAAAGCTAGCACACACCACAAATGAACTAGTTAAACCTAACCCAACCCAACCTTAAATAAAAAAGCGCTAAATCCTAATCTGTCCCAAGCAACAGGTGCAATCCCCATCCACGAAATGCTACTTGATGGTTTAAGACTCATGTCTATCCCATAACAATCCACATTGTCCATCAATCCTACATTTGCGCGCACAATCGTTATCCCCAATCCAACCATGGAACATCCAAGTACTCGAATCTCTGCACCAAATTGAACCCACCCGAGCACAACAATCAAGCGTACCAGCCCAAATTAACCCAATGTCTGAAGCCGAGAAGGCTTACCGGGACGTAGCGCCGCCGGCCCGCGGCCGCCGGCTCCATGCCGCTGGCGGCGCCTCCCCCTCCTTTCGAGCCGCCGTTCACCGGCGTCCACCTAAACAGAACCACCTTGTTGTCACCCCGTGACACCCCTCCCCCGGACCCGGCGGCGCCGGCGCCGGCGAGGGGCACCCAGGCCTTGCGCCACTTCCGGACGGGCCCGCTGAAGGAGGCCGCGCTGCTGCTGACGGGCCCGTACCGCGTCGAGGAGCGGCTCAGGCGGGGAGCCACAGTGTCCATCTGCCGCTCGTGTGCGGCGAGCGCAGGCGCAGGCGGCCGCCGCTGCGGCGTGCTCCGGCGGGGCGGGATGGGACGGACTGGGAGAGTGGAGCGAAGCGGGGGAGGAGGCGAGCCGTCGAGACGGAGGAACAACGAACAAGTGAACAAAGCGAAGGGAATATAAGATATTTTTATGGAACAAATATGACACTGACAGGTGGACCTGAAATTGTTTACGCTGTCAGTTATTTTTTCCTTCGAAATACTTTTCGGTATAAAACTGCTTACTGAACGGACACGATGGAAAGGAATGTTAAACACGCCATTAGTCCAATTAAACTAGTGCGAATGTACAATGTAAGTAAATACACCGTGTGTGACTAATTAAACTTTCATGTTTAGTTTGAGAGTACATCATCTTAGACTACATGAGATGATATATGGTCTTCCACGAGTCCATTACATAAAATTTAGATGGGACGACTCTATTCCTCTTTTTTTTCGAACTCAGGGCATCTTCATTTTCATTATCAGAACGAAAATACAGGAGTACTTTTTGAATGCAGAAAAAGAGGGGAGGGGTGGGGGTGTTGTCATGTAAAGAAGGAGGGCAGGAGGACGTACCCACACAATCCATGCTTTGTTTCTTCGTTTCCAGATTTCCAGATAGCACAGCACGCTAAGAGTAAACATAGGAGACCGTTTGGCAACCGGTGTTTCACCCACGTTTTATATTGCTCGACGTTATTGGCCCGCAAAGCCAGACCCATGACCCCCAGGTTATTTTTGCAACCAGCCAGCAGAAAAAAAGATGGTTTATATCCTCACAAACATAAGTAACAAGAGGGATCTTATTGGGGATAAGGATAACGGGTACCCCTAACATAGCTTACCAGAGTAATTAAACCAAATAATGATACAAGACAACATCCAAACAGGCCAGATGGCCCAGCACGAGGAAAACAGTCCAATACCTCCGAGAGGGTACCGCCTCGCCCGACCCCCGACCCCCGAAGGAGGGGGACCCGTCTCGCCCGACCTCCGCGAAGGAGTTCCGTATCGCCCGACCCTCCCGAAAGGGCTTACTCGGTCCACGGCCGTGGCTCTCCGGGAAACCGGGAGCGTCTTCGGTCAAAAGATGGCCGCCCGACGTGGCCCCAGGAAGTCAGGGACATGACCACCTCACGCTCTTGTACAGAGCGGAGTGGGCGACGGGTCAGCCCTTGCCGTACGGACGGATACATGGCCTGCCCTCTCCGGCTGACGCCACCAACAGTGAACGGGAGGACGTGCACTGTGTCAGGATGGGACGGGACACCATGCCCCACAGTGGAGGACGTGGCAGCCAGGCAGAAATCCCACCCCCCCACGACGCCACAGTTGGCACTGTGTTAGAACGTACAGACAAGACATCCCAGCGGCTCAGTCAAGATAGGTCAACGAGACCCACCATATGGTTAGTAGGCAGGGGTCGGGAGTCGCCCGACCCCCACGCGTCCTTCTTCTCCCTCTATGTAAACGCTCACCCTTTGGACTATAAAAGGGGGGAGACGTACCCCTCGCAGGGGCATCCCACATTCGCACCCGCAATCGACCACCACACTCACATACTCCAAAGATTTGGGACCCCTACTCCCTCTCTCGTCCATTTGTAACCCCTACTGCAAACATTGAATACAAGAGCATGAGAGCTCGAACTTGACGTAGGGACATTCCGTCTGAACCAGTATAAAATCTTGTGTCTTATCCTTATATTACCATCCGTTCATATGACGTGTATAACAAATTTACTAGCCGGTGATTCGGAACACCGACAGTTGGCATGCCAGGTAGGGGCCTTTGCGCGTCACGCTCAACAAGGCTTCGGATGGCCAATCACACCGAAGGATGGGCTCCAGGAGCGCTCGTGCGCTTCGGCAGCCTCGACTTCATCGTCACCTCCGATGGGAGCCTGGAGCGGATCCAGGCGCCTGTGCGCCCCATCGACGTCGACACTACCATCGACATGTTGCAGGGCCTGCGCCTCCGCGATCAGGAGCCAGGCACCCCTGCTCAAGAAAATCTCCGCTGCACCATCTACTCGCTCGCCAATGTGGCTGCATAGCTGACCGGGGGCGATCCTATATCCCCTGACATCGTGGCGACCCCCGTCGCGATGGCGTTCCCATTCAGCATGGAGAACATGGCCCAGCGTGTGCACCACCTTATGGTGCAGCACGGCCTCACCCATCCTGGCGGCAGCGAACTCATCGGGATGGTGGAGTTCGTCACCGACTCGGACGACTATCTCCTCGCCGAGGACTCCCTGCTAGGATCCGGTTCGGACTCCAGTAGCGGAAGTCACCACCCCTCGCGGGAATGTTTCGTGGTAGGCACCCATGAGGGCTTCGTGGAGGATGTTGGGGACTCGTCCCGGAACTCCCGCGATCACACTCCCCCTCACGCTCCCGCGCCAACGCCGGGAGATGGGCGCCAAGTGCCGCCCCCAGCACCTGCGCCAGTGCAGGGGTGCGTGCGACCTATCCAACCACCACCCACCCCTCCGTCAGGGTGGGGTAACATCCATTAGACCATCCAGCAGCGGGCCAACCTCCTCGCTCGACAGAAGGAGATCGAGGAGGCCCAGCTCCAGCTAGAACAAGAATGCGCGGAACTCGAACAAGAGCTCGAGCGTCGCGCCGGCGGAGGACACACCCGCGCCCATGCGAGCGAGGTCAACCACAAGATAGCCGAGGACCAGCATGGCTCCCTCTTTTTCGCCTAGGCAAGCTAGAGCATCACCGCGGCGGCAGCCGTACTCGAAGTGCTCCCCCCGGCAGCAACACCGGAGGAGCAACGCGCCCGCGAGAAGATGCGCAAGCATCTACACCTCACGGCTGATCAGCAGGCAAAGAGTTCGATGTCCCAACGACATAATGCTCCTGGTCGGCAGCCCGATCGCCCAGCCCTAGAGGCAAGGAACATCCCTGTTTAGCCTGACCAGTGGGACGATGACCCTCGGTGTGGTCACCGCGGGCAGGACAGGGCACGCCGTTCGCCTCCATGATAGGGCAACCCGCGCAGCGACGAACCACAATGGGGCAACTCCCACTCTCAGTCCCACGACCATGGCGGGAGACGCGGGGAAGCCCCAGTCAAGCAGCGGGTCGGGCTCGATCGTGACGCTCGTCACACCATCAATGCCCGCCGCCGCGAGTACGACTACACTATTGGCAGTCGTTTTCAGTGATTTCTACCGCCAACATTCCTTCGGATTTCAGGCTCTCAGGACCATAATACATCAATTTTCACTAACATTAATGAGTTCCACGAGTTTTGGTGATTATTTGATTTCAGGAACACAACATACGAATTTGAGCCAAAATGGGAGAAATCTCAGGCCGTCCAGCCTAGGCCAGGCCGGCCAGCCTACCTCTGTGCAATTTCACCGTGCAACTCCTCGGAGATGGTCCTGAGCACGATATCAAGCAAAGACCAAGTGCTAGACACAAACAATCCATTAAGACCGAAAGGCATGTACCAAGTCCATTTGGGTCCACAATCAGTGACAAACCACACAACCAAGACTCAAACTGACTTGAGAGCAAATGTGCAACAAGTGATCAACATGACAGAGCAACGGACGGCCGAGGCGAGCCAGAGCCAGGCCGGCCGGCCCCTAACTATCACCGTTGGTGCCATGCAACCTTTACCAACTTCAGGAGAGAATCAGAAGCGAACACAAGAAGGCGGTGCAGGATTAGAGCAACCCCTAGGCTGGCTGGCCTAGGGGAGGCTGGCCGGCCCCACCTGTCATCCTATGAAGCTCCCCCTTGGAGTGGAAGTTAAGCACAACCGCCTTACCTGCTTGCAACCGACGCCACTCTCTGAACCAACCCTGAAGCACTATAAATAGAGCTCCACCTCTCACATGTAACACACACCATCCACTAGAGAGAAGTGTTCACTCTTGAGCTCTCTTTGTATTGGAATAGGGAGAGAGTGAGGTGAGAGCTTTGGTGCAAACCAAGCTTAAAGGAGCAGGCTCGAGTTCTCTCGGGTCTTACTCCATATTTTGTATCCACCTCGGAGGAATATATCTTTGAGTAAGTTCCTCGTCTCAACTTCAGTTTCTTGCTAGCTTTACTTTCTATATTAGTTACTTGTTTAATTGCTTTCTTTGATCTGCAGGATCCTGAGTCTGCGTAAGTAGCAAGTTCTACTTATTTGAGGTTGCTTTCTATCTAAGTACACGGTAGGAGCAAGTAGCTCGATAGTTGTGGGTGTGGTGCCCAGTCTTGGTTAGCTATCTCAAGTTGTGTTCCACCCCACGGTACTGTTGTGGTAGGCAGCAGGTGGTGATAGCCCTGTCTGTCCCTCGTAGTCCACCACGTTCGGGTGTTTTCATAGCAGTAGTGCCGGCTGCCGTTGGACTCCCTTCTCACCCCAGTCTGAGTCCTTCCCTGAGGCCGCCGAAGTAGATCGAGTCAGTAGTTAGCTTGTCGCTAGGTAGAATAGTATGTTATCTAGAGTTAGACCCTCTTCCCTCTTCCCTTTTCTCTTTTGGTGTGTCCGGTTGAGTAGTTCTAGATTTGGTGTAAGGATCACCGGGGTGTCCGACCCTAGAGGGGGAGGGGGTGAATAGGGTCGCTAATCGCTTTTCTATCCTAGGGCTCAATCTAATTGCATAAGATAAACCTAACACGTCCTACACATGCTAGTTATGACTAAGGTTTATCTATGCTACCCTCTACTTACCCCAAAAGACTTGCAACCTATAGTCAATCCTAATCAAACTAACTAGGAAAGTAAAGGTAAGCAAGAAAGAGTAAATGCGGAAACGTAATGCGGTAAGTAAAGCGGTAAGGGAGAGGATATGCAAACTCCCGTGAAGACACCAAGACACACGATTTAACGTGGTTCGGTTAGGACACCAAAGTCCCTCCCTACGTCCACGGCCACTTGCTCACAAAGAACAAGTGTGATACCGAGTCTCTTCGCTTGATCACCGTCTTGCCACGCCTCCAAGGCTCCCGACAAGCAAAGGCTAAGTGACACCAAGTCACAAAGACGAGGTCACCGCCACCGTCTATCTCGAAGCGTCACCACGGCACCGTCTTCACTATCTTGGAGCTTTAACACCAAGTAGGGGCCTCCTTCCCCGCACAAAGTGTCGTTGCCACTCCACACCAAGTCGGAGGGTCACACGACGAGTACAAGTGTTTGCTTGCCGCAGCAAGACTTCTCTCAAGGGAGCTCTCGCAAGAACTAATCCCTAATCAAGCACTAAGCACTCTAACAAGTGTGCTTAAGCCTATATGATGTACAATGAAGCTCTATGGTGGTTGGAGATGATCTTTAGCTCTAGTATACTTCTTTGAACTCCAGCACACTCAAATGGTGCGGCCTTGGGGGTATATATAGGCATCACAAGCAAATATAGCCGTTGGGGAAAAGCTGCCAGAAATGTGTTTAACACCGGTTAATCCGATGCTCCCCAAATTGCCATCGTCGGTTTAACCGGTGATACTAAACTGCCCACTGAAAACTAGCCGTTACGTGTACGGGCAATCAACCGACGCAATCGACCGGTGTATGTAATATTAGCGTCGGTTTAACCGGTGAGTGCAACTGTCCTCTGATCCTTGAAAAACAAACTCTCTGGACAACTGCACCGACGCCATTAACCGGTGCATCATCGGTTCATCCGATGTATGCATTTTTCTTGGTCTGCTTCTGCCATTGCACCGACGTATTCAAACTTCCTATCGTCGGTTCATCCGGTGCCAAACCCTAGCCCGCAGGCCATCTCTGTCATTGCACCGATGAGTACATTTTGCCTTACGTCGGTTTAACCGGTGATACTAAAACTTCCCAGACGTGCTCAAGTCAATGCACCGACGTGTGTAATTTGCTTGGCGGAACCCCCGTAGGGGCGGCCCTTCGGGCCTAGCTTCGCCTCTCTTCTCTTTGTCATCCCTTGAACCTAAAAGCCTGAGTATATCATCTAAGCAAACACATTAGTTCAAGTGTTGCGTGTGTCATCAATCGCCAAAACATTATATTGAAATATGGCATGAGAGGCCATTTTCGCTACATTTGGTCGAAGCTTTACCGTTCCTTCGATTCGATATCCTAGGAATACTCCCTGGTGAAGGCTACATCGGTCTCTGTACGCTTGCGGAGTAATTCGTTTAGGCTAAGGAGTGCCAACAAGCTTTCTGGAGCCGTTGCCGGGGAACAGTAGCAACACTAGATTTAGAATTAGTCTGCCGTACGACTTTCCATCTTATCCCATGGAGTTTTCTCCTAGTTATCCGGTAGTTCTATCTAGCAAGTATTTGGAACCACCACCATCCTGCCACCCCATACTATTTGATGGTTACGAGATCCATCACA
Organism: Panicum virgatum; assembly: GCF_016808335.1. Lineage (NCBI taxonomy): Eukaryota > Viridiplantae > Streptophyta > Magnoliopsida > Poales > Poaceae > Panicum > Panicum virgatum. The sequence continues at coordinate 24,767,149 of NC_053141.1, read as the reverse complement.
GTCTCATAGCCATGGTTCGCGCTCAGTCCTTCTCTGGTAGAAAGGACGAATGCCCCTATGCTCACTTGCAGGTATTCGAAGAGAATTGTTCTCTTCTGATTATACCCAGTATGACTTAACACACCCTATGGTGGAAGCTCTTCCCATTCTCTCTGATTGGAGAAGCAAGAATATGGTACAACCGAACTGCAAGAGGAGTTGGAGGAGATTGGATACAACTGAAGGATGAGTTCTGCTTGTTCTTCTACCCTATCTCCAAGGTGATTGCTCATCGAAATCAACTGATGACATTCGAGCAAGGCGATGAGTCACTCGGAGTAGCGTGGTCTAGATTCATGCATCTGGTAGAATCTGGGCAACCACATCAGATCCCGGAGGAAATACTGATGCAACACTTCTTCTATGGTCTCAAGCTGGAGAGTGCACATTTCCTGGTTGTGTCCTCCGAGGGGTCAGTCATGTATAAAACAGTGGCCGAAGTCAGGACTCTTTTGAAAAAGGTCCTGAACATCACAGAATATACCGACATATATGACGACCCTGCAGAGACAATAGAGCAGCCCAACAAGATGCAGCAACTTCAAGTTCTATCAGCTGCATCCTCTCCACCTCCACCATTTATAGAGGAAATTACCAAACCACCCAAGTCCTTAGATCAAGAGCCTCTCTATGAAGATATACCAATGTTCATACCAGACCTCTTCACAGAAGAGGAATACTTGGAACTCGGCAATGTTTCAGGCATGCCGAAGGAGCATAAGTGCGTATGCTCAAGATCTGAGGCGTTCATTCCCGAAGCTTCATCGTAGATTGAGGGTCTTTCTGCGATCATAAGTAAGGAATGAACAGAGGAAGCGGAATCTAGCGGTAGCATCATCTAGATCTATCGCCGACCCAGAATACTCCTATGTTATATTGGGGACACCATATCACAAGAAACTTTTTACGATCTGAAGATCGGGGTGAATGTGATGTCCAAAATCTTGGCGAATCACATTGCATCTAAAGAACCCCTGACCTTCTCTCGTAAGCACCTGAAGTGGATCGACGGCCAGATAGTGGAAAGTCAAGGAATTCTGCGAGTGGTGCCCATGAAAATGAGTACCAACAAAGTCTTCCTGGACTTCCACGTCTTCGATATCCCGAAAGGTGAAGAGTTCGCCTTGATCGGAAGGCCAATAGAACCACTTGTCAACCCAAATGGAGACCGAGCAACACTCGAGATTAAGGTTGGCAAAGAAAAGATCCCGGTCAGTCTAGTCCGTTCATGCAACACTATTGTAGAGGCTAGACCGGAGCAAAAACCATTGGAGGAAGCAGTGAGCATCAGTCATGAAGAGCAAACTCAGCCTATTCCTGAAGAAGATGTCTCACACTTTACCCAAGAATCAGATCTAGCTGGCAAGAGTAAGCTCAGCAAGGAGGAGACACCGCAACCTCCTCTTCCAGAGCTAAAGCCGTTGCCTCCTGGTTTCAATTATGCCTTCCTCCACAACAACAGAGCTACGCCAGTCGTCATCAGTGATAAGCCGACAGAGAGTGAGACTTGGCAGCTCGTTGCAGTCCAAGAGAAATATCGGTCCATCATCGGGTATTCTCTCCAAGACTTGAAGGGGATCATCTCCAACTTATGCACCCATCGCATCCCTATGGAACCAGAACATAAGCCGTCTAGAGAACATCAATGACGGTTCAATGATGCGATGAGGGAGGTAGTCAAGAAAGAGGTACTAAAACTACTGCACGTAGGCATCATATACCCCGTGCAAGACAGTGAGTGGGTCAGCCCAGTTCAAGTAGTCCCAAAGAAGGGTGGCATGACAGTTGTCCGGAATGAGAGAAATGAGCTCATACCTCAGCATATAGTCACCAGATGGAGAATGTGTATCGATTACCGAATGCTCAACAAGGCCACCCGGAAAGATCACTTCCCTCTGCCCTCCATCGATGAGATGCTTGAACGGTTGGCAAAACACTCATATTTTTGCTACCTCAATGGATACTCTGGTTATCATCAAATTCCTATCCATCCTGATGACCAGAGTAACACTACCTTCACCTGTCCCTATGGAACATTCACCTACCGGCGAATGTCGTTTGGTCTTTGCAATGCACCGGCTTCCTTCCAAAGGTGCATGATGGCAGGCTTCCTTCCAAAGGTGCATGATGGCAATCTTCTTGGACCTGATTAAGAACATCATGGAAGTGTTCATGGATGACTTCTCAGTCTACGGCAAGGATTTTGATTAGTGCCTTGAGAATTTGGACAAAGTTCTCAATAGATGCCAAGAGACACACTTAGTTCTTAATTGGGAGAAGTGTCACTTCATGGTCAGAGAAGGGATAGTCCTTGAACATAGAGTGTCTGAAAGAGGGATAGAAGTGGATCGGGCAAAGATCGATGTTATCGAGCAGTTGCCACTCCCGACAAATGTCAAGGGAGTTAGAAGTTTCTTGGGCCACGCTGGCTTCTACAGGAGGTTCATTAAGGACTTCTCCCGTATAGCTAGGCCCTTGACGAACTTATTGGCAAAAGATGCCCCGTTCAACTTTAACGAGAAATGCCTCGTAGCCTTCTACACCCTCAAGAAGGCACTCATATCAGCGCCCATCATCCAGCCACCCGATTGGAAACTTCCATTCGAGATTATGTGCAATGCAAGTGACTACGCAGTGGGAGCAGTGCTGGGTCAGTGCAGAGATAAGCAGCACTATGCCATATCATATGCCAGTAAGACGCTGACCGGACATCAGCTAAACTATGCAACAACGGAGAAGGAACTTTTGGCGGTTGTATTCGCCATGGATAAGTTCAGATCCTACTTGGTCGATGCTAAGGTGATTGTATACACAGACCATGCAGCACTGAAATACCTCCTAACCAAGAAAGATGCGAAGCCATGACTCATACGTTGGATTCTACTCCAAGAATTTGACTTGGAGATAAGAGATAAGAAAGGAGTAGATAACTGCGTGGCAGATCATCTCTCAAGGATGCAAATACAAGGGTCGGACCTGCCGATCAATGATTATTTGAGAGATGATACTCTTCTGAAGGTTACTACAACCAGTCCATGGTATGCAAATCTGGTGAACTTCATGGTGACTGGGTACATACCTCTAGGAGAAGATAAGAAGAAATTGATACACCTCCGCCGGTTTCACTTATGGGATGACCCATATCTATTCAAAGTCTATGCTGACGGTCTACTCCGCCGCTGTATCCCGATGTGTGAGACCCGCAAAATTCTTGAGCGTTGTCTCCTCGCCATATGGAGGACATTACGGAGCCTTCCGTACCCATGCAAAAGTTTGGCAAAGTGGATTCTTCTGGCCAAACATGTAGGGAGATGCAAAAGAATTTGTGCGGCGTTGCCTAAGATGTCAAAAGCATGGGAATATCAATTCCCAAGACGCAATGCCACTAAAGAACAATCTTCAAGTGGAAACATTTGACGTGTGGGGAGTCGACTTCATGGGTCCCTTCCCGATGTCAGAGCAGTGCGAGTACATTCTTGTGGCAGTGGACTACATGTTCAAATGGGTTGAAACACTTGCTTGTGTTGCGGCCGACTCGAAAAGCTCGAAGAAAATGTTCCAGGAAATTATATTTCCTCGCTTCGGAGTTCCTAGAGTCGTGATTAGCGATGGAGGCTCACACTTCATCGACAAAACCTTCAGAAAGTGCCTCAGCGAGTTAGGAGTGGATCACCAGGTTGCTACACCATACCACCCCCAAACAAGTGGTCAGGCAGAGATGTCCAATAAGCAAATTAAGAATATCTTGCAGAAGACAGTCAATGCCATGGGGAAGGTATGGCGAAGCAAACTACCCGAGGCACTATGGGCCTATCGGACAGCATACAAAACTCCGATAGGGATGACACCGTACCAATTGTTTTATGGCAAGACCTACCATCTTCTAGTTGAACTCGAGTATAAGTCCCATTGGGCGATCAAGAGGTGGAACATGGATCTCCAGTCAGCCGAGATTAAACGACAAATCCAACTGGCTGAACTGGATGAATGGAGGGAGAAGGCCTACCACAGCTCCAAGCTCTACTAGGAGCGGACAAAAAGATGGCACGATAAGCGAATCAAGATCAAGCACTTCAAAGCAGGAGATAAGGTACTCCTCTTTAACTCCCACATTCGTTTGTTTGGTCATGGTAAGCTTAGGAGTAAGTGGGAAGGCCCGTTCTTAGTTCTTAACGCCACCGACCATGGCGCTATAACCCTCCAAGACGATGACGGGAACATTTTCAAGGCCAATGGCCAAAGATTGAAAATATTCCTCGAGCCCGAAATACTAGAACTCGAAGAGGTAGATGTCTACGAGTTATTCGAGTTAGAGCACGCATCTACGGTCATCGCCGTACCTTAAACGGGCCGTATCCTAGGTCTAGTGTCTCTCTTCCTCTCCCCCACCTTTTCTTTCCTTTTCTGGACCAAAGCACCCAAATGCCTGAAAATAGAAAGACCGAGGAGGAAGAATCTAGAAGCTCGGGGGCACATCTAACAAGGTGGGGCCGGTCGGCCTGGCCCCGAGTCCGTTTGCCCTCATCCTTTCATGCAACGTTCAAATCGTTATAAACATTCATCTCCAGGGCGTTCGGATCGATCTGAGTTGATTTAAACCGAGAGGCCTCCCCTTCTTCCTCATTCCAACACTCTCCACCAGAACTCTCCTCGTGCCTCCAATCATCCACCGAGATCGCACCCATGGACGCGCAATCTTCTCCAAAAACTCCCAAATCCGCGTCCATGGAGCCTTCCAATCCAAAATTGCCCTCAAAGTCCAACCATTCACGTGTGTCATCCAGCAGCGTCAGGATCCTTGGATCCCAGGAGATCGCCGCCCCCTCTCCGTCGCCGCCTACCGGCCAGGGGCAGCAGCCCCAGGCCGGCCGCCCTAGAGGAGGCCGGCCGGCCTCACCCCGATGCCGGGCGTCCCTCGGTTCGGCAGAGAGCGCTGCCCAGGGGCCAGGAGCAGGAGCCATCGTGCGCTCCCGCGCGCTCAGCACGGTGCGACCTACAATAGGGGTTCTTTCCCCTAGAAAGGTCGTTACCAAGCGCGCGGGAATGTCTTCCGCGGGTTGCATCATTCAAGTCGTTGCACTCCAAGCAGTGCAGATCGACTCATCGACGTACTCCCCGTAGTTCTCCCCCGCCAGTCCTAGCCCTCCACGCTATCGCGTGACCGGGGCCAAGGTCGGGCGAGGGAAGGTGCTCACCCCGCCATTGGATCGTAGCGGTGTCGATTCCCCACCAGACACAGTGCGGCATCACATCAAGCCACCGCCGATCCGTGACCCTCCTAAGATCCATGCTTACACGGGTACCGAGGATGAGGACGAGTGTTGACGCTCACTAACGATCATTTCCAGGCGTCAACTTGATCTGAAAATTATGAGAGTTTGCATTTCTTACACGCACTTATATTCAATAAAGTCCCTAATCACTTTACCTTCTAGAATATGCAAGTTGTGCTTTTGAGCTAATATGCAGGTTGCAAGCACACTTTGGCCCAATCGAAAAACACAGAAAATATCAGAGTACCGATTCAGGCTCAAATGGACCAAGTGTAGCCCAAGAACCGAAGCAAGATCACTCAAGACAAGCTCTACCTTGGTGTTCAGACCAGGCCAGGCCCAGACAAGCCCAACCCCCAGCAGTTGCGGGCGGTTGGCGCCACTGGCAGGACGGCCGACCCCTTGGTCGGCCGACTGGCCCGTGGGCCCCACCGCCTTAAGCTTGCTACGTGGCAGCATGGCATTGGTCCCCTACGTCGGTTTGCGGAGGATTAGCTGCAGAAACCCCATGGCTCCTTGCTATAAATACAAGGGGGGTAGAGAATGAGAACACACACACACCACACACCACTCACCTCTCTTGCATTCCTTTCATAGTCTTTAGGCTTAGTGGAGTTTAGGAGAAGTCTAGGAGTCATCGAGTCGCCGGTGTTGCTTGAGAGTCTGGTATGGGTTCATCTCTAGCTCTCTCTTGTAATATTTGGTTGTTTGTAATAGAATTAGACTATGGTTACCGATATCTGCTTGAAGTATGTTCTGAGTTATCGGATATATGCTTCTTGATATGGTTGTGTTATCATTACATGCTTGCACTGTATGATCGCCCTGTGCTGGAGATGATTAGTCTTTTGTTCTTAGAACTCTATCAACTGCTCCAGTATTCGTATGATTGTTCTAGTGTGATGTCTGTCCATCCGGAGGGTGGGGGCTCCGCGCAGGACACTAGAGTATCCCTTACTAGTGTAGACATGGTGTCTAGATTAGCTAAGTATTGCTGGATGTCAACTATACCCATGGTTTGTAGAGGTAGCCGATAGGTGGTGACAGCCCTGTCCGAGCCTTTTCATAATCCTCCATGTTCGGCATGGGGGGTAAGAGGTACATAAAGTCGCCGGGGTGTACGGGCTCCTCCCGTCGCTTCGATAGCGATATCCCTATTGTGTAGTTTAATCTCTGATGAGCTAACCAATGAGAAAGTGTAGATATAGCTAGCCTAGCACAGCTGACTCGAGCTCTGACTTTTACATTGCTCCCGGCCTAAAGCATCTTTTATCTTTTATTTATCCGAGAGGGTAGTTTGTGTGTGTGTCACACTACCTCCTACCATGTTATTATCTTACCCCTGTTTATGCATGGGAATATCCAATCTAGATAGAGTTCACCCACTAATCTATATATTCTCTCACTCACCGCCTTCCCTACGAAAATATAAATGACACCCCGGAATACTCCCGGGTAAAATGCTACAGCGGTATTCCGTGCGCTTGCAGATTTATTCGTGGTTCATGAAATACTGCCACCCCAAATTGGCATCTGCGGGCGTCATCGTTGGTGACGTTGGTAGGCACCAACAAGCATTTTTGGCGCCGTTGCCGGGGAAGGTACAGAGTGAAATATATAGATAAAAGTTGTGAACAAAATCAAAATTGGTATTCGCTTGCTAAACAGGCTAACTTGGCTTTGTTTTCTTGTCTTTGTTGATATGAAAACAGGGTAGTGTATGACCGGTTTCGATCTGCCTCAAAACTTTCATTCCGATCCAGAGTCACTTTTGAGAAGAGTTCGACCTCGTATCGTACCTCCTCAGATCTCACTCTCGGCGGTCGATCCAGTCATCGCATCATCGTCAGCTCCTAGAGCTATGGCCCAGAAGACACTCCGTGATTACTCTACTCCGTTTGCTAACCAGGTCCCTACAGGGCCCGAGGTCAACACCCGAGGAGAAAATTTTGAGATCAAGATGGGTCTCATTATGATGGTGCAGGCCAGCCCATTCTATGGCAAGGCCAATGAGGATGCCAGCGCTCATCTCCAGTAGTTCCTGGAGCTCTGCAGTACTTTTGTTATCAAGGGTGTATCGCAAGATGCTATCCGGTTCCGTCTGTTTCCGTTCTCTCTCTTGGGGAGAGCCAAGCAATGGTTTTATGCTAACAAGGCTGCTCTGGATACTTGGGACAAATGTGCCAAGGCGTTCCTCTCGAAGTTCTTCCCGACGGGCAAAAACAATGCTCTTCGTGCTCGGATTTCGAACTTCCAGCAGGCATCAAATGAGTCAATTCCAGAGGCTTGGGAGAGGCTTCAGGAGTACATTCTAGCGTGTCCGCACCATGGAATGGATAATTGGCTCATTCTATAGAACTTCAACATCGGGTTGACACAGTCATCTCGTGATCATGTGGATGCCGATGCGGGTGGAGCTTTCTTCTCGCTAACTATTGAAAGAGCTACATCATTGATCGAGAAGATGGTTTCCAACCAAGGTTGAAGCGATGATCACCTCCAACCGCGCCAGCGAGGTATGCACTCCATTAAGGAGGCTGACATGCTCGCTATGAAGATTGATCTCCTCCTCAAGAAATTTGAGGATTATTCCCAAGATAAGGCTCAATTGCAAACACTTCAAGCCTTGGAGACTCGCATGACGTGCGAGGTCTGCGGGAATGTTGGACATTCGGGCGATAATTGCCCAAAAACCCCAAGAAGAAGCTCTATTCCTTAATGGAAGCAATGGGTTTCGTCCACAAGGAGGTCAGGGGTGGAATCAACCACGCCCATACTACCAAGGAGGTAATGGGAATTCGAATTCTTTCAGTCCTAACCAGCCTACCTTGAGAGATCTTGTCTACGGCCAAGCAAAGATCAATGAGTCCCTTCAGAAGAAGTTGGCCGCTATAGACAAATCTATGGAAACTATCCATGCCAAGATGGACGGATTCTCCACGGCTATGAAGAACCAACTGAGTTTCAATAAGGCACTAGAAACTCAATTGGCTCAATTAGCTGCTGCTACACCTGTTGCTGAACTAGGAAAGATTCCAGGGCAACCCAAATCAACTCTAGAGAGCGTAAATGTCATCAATGCTATGTGGAAAGAGCCACTTAGCAGGACACCCCTCAGCTATGCAGAAAAGCTCACACACCCAAGAAGAGGTGCGTGGGGTGAGTTAGCAGCCACAATAAGAGAAGATCTCGGAACCCCAGTGATCAGTTGCTCAATCTTTGACTATGAATTTGATCACGCCCTTTGTGACCTTGGAGCCAGCGTCAACATCATGCCCAAGGTAACTTTCGAGAAGCTAGGCTATCCATCAATTTCACCTACCACTATGTGTGTTCAGATGGCAGATTCCACGATAAGATATCCAGAAGGAGTTGTGGAAAGGTTAATGGTAAAGGTCAAGAATACCTACATATTAGTGGACTTTGTAGTCCTTGATATGGAAGGAGATCTTGGAATTCCGCTCATATTTGGGCGACCATTCCTCAAGGATACAAACGCCAGAATTGATGTGGGGACAGGAAAAATCAGCCTCCGTATCATGGGAAAGACCATGAAATTCAAGTTCCAGAACAAAAGGGAGGTATTCCTGATTCATGAGCATAGTAAGAAACAAGGGCTATGGGTAGAGCCAGGTTGGGATGATCAAGATTATCATCCCCCTTCCAAGCCAGCTTGGGAGGATTGGGAAATTCATACTCCACCAACCGAGCCAGTGGAAGACGACCAGAACATCCCTGACTTCATCACCAACACAGTATGGGAAGATCTGAAAATTGTCTATCCTGCATCCGAGGTTCCTATTCCTGCGCCACCTACGCCACCAAAGAAAACCAAGAAGGTGTGGCACAAGAAGAACAAGACGTCATCGACTGCTACTACTTCTCTAGGTACGGACGAAACGACCTCAACCTGATCGGGTATGGAGAAAGGTCCTGCTTTTTGGACCCCAAACCAAGAGCTAGCTTGGGGGAGGTTCCCTCCCATAAGTCGACTGTATCCCTTTATTTGCTTTCAATAAAATTTGATAAAAAACTTTCAAAAACAAAATAAAATTTATTGTATTTCTCTTTTTCATGATGCGCGGTAAGAATGTTTTAACTCGTTTTGATAAGTTGAAAGGATGAGTTTTGCTTTGCTCTATCATATCTGTTTTGCCTAGTTTGAAAATAAAAGTTCTCTTGAGTTTAAATCTGCTGGTTATGCAAATACCTTGTCAATGAACCTGAAAGTTCTGTGGGTTGCGTATGCTTGATTCAAGTCTAAGTTGTTGCGAGTTCAGATATGGTAAATAAGGTTGTGCAAGCTTGTTCTAGTGATGCTTGAAGTCTGGAGTTGTTTTCAAAAATTCTAAAAGAGGCAAGTTCCCTAGCGATATGCAATGTCCTACCAAAGCCATATGTCATATTCCATGAAAAACCCTTTACACATATGCTGCTTGATATTCTGTTGAGTTTTGTCAAATTGTGTGACCCTAGTGAGATGTGCCAATTAATAAGTGCTCCATGTCTTGGTGATCTCTCTCGTAGAACATCCCTGAAATAAAATAAAGTCAGATTATGGTTGCCCCAAAAGAGAAAAGATGGCATTCCAAAGAAGCATGACCCAAAAAAAAGGGAGAGAAAAAGGGGTAACCATGTCTCAAAAAAAAAGAGGCATAGGGATGATTTGAGAGAGAAAAGCCGTTACCTCAAGGAGTAAGTCATATCCAGCCATCCATCCACTCATACACTTGCACCTTTTGATCGAGATTGCATGACTTGTTTCTCCATGGATCCTATAGAATACAAGTGTGCCCTGTTCTTATCCTACCTTGAGCTCCATAAAGGCTTGGGAAGATCAAAGGCAGATACTACCCTGGTAAGGAAATACAAGATGAGTGCCTCGAAAGAGTTATCCTGGGAGCTTTGCCATGTTTTCAAAATTCTTTCAAAAAAGTATCTCCAGTTGGATTGCGGATCTATGAACAAGTAAGTATCACTCTATGCACCGTTCTGACTTTCAACAGCCCAAGACAAGGGGATAGCTAAAAAGCCCCATGAAGGAGTAAGGTAATTGAGCAAAGGTATGCTAACCAACTTATTTAAGCTTATAGATGAATCCCTTTGCTTCAGACTATGACATGACAGGTAAGGTACGAGTCAAAGTGATTTTCTGATCAACAACCTAATTTGTCTTACTTTGCTCGGGACGAGCAAAGGACAGCTTGGGGGATCTTGTTGATGCTCACTAACGTTCATTTCCAAGCGTCAACTTGATCAGAAAATCATGAGAGTTTGCATTTCTTGCACGCACTTATATTCAATAAAGTCCCTAAACCACACTTTACCTTCTAGAATATGCAAGTTGTGCTTTTGAGCTGATATGCAGGTTGCAAGCACACTTTGGCCCAACATAAAAACACCAAAAATATCAGAGTACCGATTCAGGCTCAAATGGACCAAGTGTAGCCCAAGAACCGAAGCAAGATCACTCAAGACAAGCTCTACCTCGGTGTTCAGACTAGGCCAGGCCCAGACAAGCCCAACCCCCCAGCAGTTGGAGCGGTTGGCGCCACTGGCAGGTCGGCCGACCCCTTGGTCGGCTGACCGGCCCGTGGGCCCCACCGCCTCAAGCTTGCTACGTGGCAGCATGGCATTGGTCCCCTACGCCGGTTTGCGGAGGATTAGCTGCAGAAACCCCGCGGCTCCCTACTATAAATACAAGGGCGGGAGAGAATGAGAACACACACACACACACACACACACACACACACACACACACACACACACACACACACCACATACCACTAATCTCTCTTGCATTCCTTGCATAGTATTTAGGCTTAGTGGAGTTTAGGAGAAGTCTAGGAGTCATCGAGTCGCCGGTCTTGCTCGAGAGTCTGGTATGGGTTCATCTCTAACTCTCTCTTGTAATATTCGGTTGTTTGTAATAGAATTAGACTATGGTTACCGATATCTGCTTGAAGTATGTTCTGAGTTATCGGATATATGCTTCTTGATATGGTTACGTTATCATTCCATGCTTGCATTGTATGATCGCCCTGTGCTGGAGATGGTTAGTCTTTTGTTCTTAGAACTCTATCAACTGCTCCAGTATTCGTATGATTGCTCTAGTGTGATGTCTGTCCATTCGGAGGGTGGGGGCTCCGCGCGGGATACTAGAGTATCCCTTACTAGTGTAGACATGGTGTCTAGATTAGCTAAGTGTTGCTGGATGTCAACTATACCCACGGTTTGTAGAGGTAGCCGGCAGGTGGTGACAGCCCTGTCCGAGCCTTTTCGTAATCCTCCACGTTCGGTATGGGGGGTAGGAGGTACATAAAGTCGCCGGGGTGTACGGGCTCCTCCTGTCGCTTCGATAGCGATCTTCCTATTGTGTAGTTTAATCTCTGACGAGCTAACCAATGAGAAAGTGTAGATATATCTAGCCTAGCACAGCTGACTCGAGCTCTGACTTTTACCTTGCTCCTGGCCTAAAGCATATTTTATCTTTTATTTATCCGAGAGGGTAGTTTGTGTGTGTGTGTCACACTACCCCTGTTTATGCATGGGAATATCCAATCTAGATAGAGTTCACCCACTAATCTGTATATTCTCTCACTCACCGCCTTCCCTGCGGAAATATAAATGACACACCGGTATACTCCCAGGTAAAATACTACAGCGGTATTCCGTGCGCTTGCGGATTTATTCGTGGTTCATGAAATACTGCCACCCCAAATTGGCGTCTGCGGGCATCATTGCTGGTGACATTGGTAGGCGCCAACAATGAGGACGAGGAGAAGGAGGAGCCTACCGACGTCGCTTCTCTTTGTGCACAACTCGCTGCCCTCCGGCTACGCCTCAATAATATGGATGAGCGCATGGCCGAGTCGGAGATCGACCGGATGGAGTTGGGTGATCGGGTAGACACCCTTCGTAAGGCTGTTTGTTCTAAGATCAAACGCCTTGCGAAGGCGACCGGGAAGGAGCATCTATATCGATCCCCGAACTCGAAATAGGTGTTAGGTTTAGAAAGAGTCGTAGGTCTAGGTTTCGGTGCTGCGTTTTAAATTCCTTTATTTCATTCAATTGTATGCAGCAGCACCCCACTTTGTTTTTGAATAAAATAAAGATAAAGAGTTGTTCCTCCTTGTGCTCTTGTGGTTGTTGCACATGTGTGTGCCAACCACACCCCTGTTCTGATCTTTCGCCGAGTGCGCAGTGATTTCAAACAAAGAGAACAGAACTAGCATTCCAGAGAAATTTGAACGAACCCCGAAGTGAATTCAAGCCGGGCGGCCTAAACCAGGCCGGCCAACCTACATTTTTCATCAAATTTGCCAAGGAAACTTCCCTAGAATAGAGTACACCGAGCCTGCTCGTCTGCAAAAGGGCCACGGAGATTGGCAACGGGTGCAGGCCGGCCGGCCTAGGGCCCCACTTGTCGACCTCTATCTGAGAGCCTTCGCGTGGTACTTGTTTGATCCCTCTACTACCCTATCCTTCCTGCTTTCGTTCAAAATTTACCCTGATTAAACTCAAATAAAATCGTGAACGAATTGCATAGGAAGAGTGAAATCGTTTCATGGAATCGGAATGTGCTAAGTTTTATTTCATATACAAGTACCTGTCTATCTTGGAACACATGTTTAGGATGCTAGTTCAAGTCAAAAAGAAAAGAAACATGTGAACAGCATTCATGCTAGTTCATGTCAAAAAAAAAAGAAAGAATGAGAAAGGGGAGAAATGGAAGATGCTTGAGTACCACTAAGGACTTACACTTCATTCACACTTGCACATGACCCGAGTGATGAACATTCTAACTATCAGGAGACATTACGTTTGTGCTTGCAATATGAATGTGTAAGATATGCAATCACCCTTACCCGAGCTCCACAAACACCTAGTGAGAAAATGAGCAAACAAAGTGAGGTTTGAATAAGATGAGCGAATGAGTGGTTCGAGCAGGAGAGTATGCCTTGGTTTTATAAAATTCCAAAAAATCCTTCCAAGTACTGCGAAGCAGGAACTAGTGACAACTTTCATCGACTCGTTCCGGAGATCAATGGGTGAAGACAGCAGCGCTAGCCACCCGGAATCTGAGGTATGAAGGGAAAGTTCTGAAATAACGCTTATGCAGACCCGATCTTATGAACCCTAGGCTTTGCTTGATCCTCATAATCTGTTTCGACTCTTTTTGCTCGGGACGAGCAAAGTCTAGGTGTGGGAGTGTGTTGGCGGTCGTTTTTAGTGAATTCTACCGCCAACATTCCTTCGGATTTCAGGCTCTCAGGACCATAATACATCAATTTTCACTAACATTAATGAGTTCCACGAGTTTTGGTGATTATTTGATTTCAGGAACACAACATACGAATTTGAGCCAAAATGGGAGAAATCTCAGGCCGTCCGGCCTAGGCCAGGCCGGCCAGCCTACCTCTGTGCAATTTCACCATGCAACTCCTCGGAGATGGTCCTGAGCACGATATCAAGCAAAGACCAAGTGCTAGACACAAACAATCCATTAAGACCGAAAGGCATGTACCAAGTCCATTTGGGTCCACAATCATTGACAAACCACACAACCAAGACTCGAACTGACTTGAGAGCAAATGTGCAACACGTGATCAACATGACAGAGCAACGGACGGCCGAGGCGAGCCAGAGCCAGGCCGGCCGGCCCCTAACTATCACCGTTGGTGCCATGCAACCTTTACCAACTTCAGGAGAGAATCAGAAGCGAACACAAGAAGGTGGTGCAGGATTAGAGCAACCCCTAGGCTGGCTGGCCTAGGGGAGGCTGGCCGGCCCCACCTGTCATCCTTTGAAGCTCCCCCTTGGCGTGCAACCCCTAGGCTGGCTGGCCTAGGTGAGGCTGGCCGGCCCCTAACTGTCACTGTTGGCGCCACGCAACCTTTACCGACTTCAGGAGAGAATCAGAAGCGTCCACGAGAAGGCGGTGCAGGATCAGAGCCACCCCTAGGCCGGCCGGCCTAGGGGAGGCCGGCTGGCCCCACCTGTCATTCTCTGAAGCTCCCCCATGGCGTGGAAGTTAAGCACAACCACCTTACCTGCTTGCAACCGACGCCACTCTCTGAACCAACCCTGAAGCACTATAAATAGAGCTCCACCTCTCACTTGTCACACACACCATCCAGTAGAGAGAAGTGTTCACTCTTGAGCTCTCTTTGTATTGGAATAGGGAGAGAGTGAGGTGAGAGCTTTGGTGCAAACCAAGCTTAAAGGAGCAGGCTCGAGTTCTCTCGGGTCTTACTCCATATTTTGTATCCACCTCGGAGGAATATATCTTTGAGTAAGTTCCTCGTCTCAACTTCAGTTTCTCACTAGCTTTACTTTCTACATTAGTTACTTGTTTAATTGCTTTCTTTGATCTGCGGGATCCTGAGTCTGCATAAGTAGCAAGTTCTATTTATTTGAGGTTGCTTTCTATCTAAGTACACGGTAGGAGCAAGTAGCTCGATAGTTGTGGGCGTGGTGCCCAGGCTTGGTTAGCTTTCTCAAGTTGTGTTCCACCCCACAGTACCGTTGTGATAGGCGGCAGGTGGTGACAGCCCTGTCCGTCCCTTGTAGTCCACCACGTTCGGGTGTTTTCATAGCAGTAATGCCTACTGCCGTTGGACTCCCTTCTCACCTCAGTCTGAGTCCTTCCCTGAGGCCGTCGAAGCAAATCGAGTCAGCAGTTAGCTTGTCGCTAGGTAGAATAGTAAGTTATTTGGAGTTATGCCCTCTTCCCTCTTACCTTTTCTCTTTTGGTGTGTCCGGTTGAGTAGTTCTAGATTTGGTCGAAGCTTTATCGTTCCTAGGATTCGATATCCTAGGTATATTCCCTGGTGAAGGCTACATCGGTCTCAGTACGCTTGCGGAGTAATTCGTTTAGGCTAAGGAGTGCCAACATACACCACGACATGGAAGAATGGCTTATCATTCAGAACTTCTTCCATGGCATGAACCAACGATCGCAAAATCACATGGACGCAACAATGTGAGGAGCATTCCTCTCCCTCAATGTTGCTGGAGCTAGAGTGCTCATCGACAAGGTTGTTTCCAGTGATCTTTAGATCACATGGACGCAACAGCAGGAGGAGCATTCCTCTCCCACGATGTTGCTGGAGCTAGAGTGCTCATCGACAAGGTTGTTTCCAACCAGAGTTGGAAGGCAGATAGGCAGCTGGCCCAAGCAAAAGGAATACATGAAATCGACAGTGTCGATAGGCTGGTAGCTAAGATGGATCTTCTCATGAAAAAGCTAGAATCTCTAGACCAGGAGGTTAACTAGACGAAATCTCGGATGACATGTTAGAAATGTGGCAATACTGGACACTCGGGCAAATCTTGCCCGTTCACTCAAGAGGACGAGAACTCCATTCGGAATAACACTCCCAATAAATCAGACAGTCATCCTCAGCAAGGTTGGAATTCTAGGCCTGACCTCCCCTTCGGCCAATAGCAAGGTAACAATTTTAGTAATAGTTTTCAGCCCTCACTTGAAGACTTCATGTACAGCCAAAAACAAATGAATGGCAACATTAGTAAGAAATTTCTCGCTAATGATAAAATTCTTGAGTCTTTGGCTATGCAACTAGAGGGGTTTAACTCTGTTATTATAAATCAGCTGAGCTTCAATGAATTGATAGAAACTAAAGTAACTCAGCTGGCCTCATCTTGTCATATCCATAACACGGGGAAGCTACACGAGCAACCAGGAGTGAACCCGAAAGAAAGTGTGAATCCGCACAGAAACCACCTCTTCTGTAGGATGTAGGTACACGGCGGGAGACCGTAACCGCCCAGAATACCGATGCAGAAGACAGAATACTAGTGGAGGCCAAAGAATCCAACACCATTGCTACCCAGGAAGACCCCGTGGAACCCCCTAGAACTTCACGGGACTGTCACGATACAACTGCTTTACCGTTTCTAGAGTGGAGAAGAAGGCCGGTGGTCGACGAGCAATTCGGTAAGTTCGTCGAGGTAATTAAGAAGCTTTATGGAAACATACCACATCTTGATACTATGCAGGTTCCCAAGTATGCCAAGTATATCAAGGATATCCTTGGCAACAAGTGGGTCCTGCCGACCACCGAGGTCGTGCAGCTAATGGGTGAGTGTAGCACAGCTATACAAAACCCTCTCCTGGAGAAGAAGAAGAAACCAGGATGCCCCACCAGCACATGTTCCATCGGAGCTCAACACTTTAAGCACTGTTGGCGCCTACCAACGTCACCAGCGATGACGCCCGCAGACGCCAATTTGGGGTGGCAGTATTTCATGAACCACGAATAAATCCGCAAGCGCACAGAATACCACTATAGCATTTTACCCGGGAGTATACCGGGGTGTCATTTATATTTCCGCAGGGAAGGCAGTGAGTGAGAGAATATATAGATTAGTGGGTGAACTCTATCTAGATTGGATATTCTCATACATAAACAGGGGTAAAGATAATAACATGGTAGGAGGTAGTGTGACACACACACAAACTACCCTCTCGGATAAATAAAAGATAAAAGATGCTTTAGGCCAGGAGCAAGGTAAAAGTCAGAGCTCGAGTCAGCTGTGCTAGGCTAGCTATATCTACACTTTCTCAATGGTTAGCTCATCAGAGATTAAACTACACAATAGGGAGATCGCTATCGAAGCGACGGGAGGAGCCCGTACACCCAGGAGACTTTATGTACCTCCTACCCCCCATACCGAACGTGGAGGATTACGAAAAGGCTCGGACAGGGCTGTCACCACCTGCCGGCTACCTCTACAAACCGTGGGTATAGTTGACATCCAACAACACTTAGCTAATCTAGACACCATGTCTACACTAGTAAGGGATACTCTAGTGTCCCGCGCGGAGCCCCCACCCTCCGGATGGATAGACATCACACTAGAGCAATCATACGAACACTGGAGCAGTTGATAGAGTTCTAAGAACAAAAGACTAACCATCTCCAGCACAGGGCAATCATACAATGCAAGCATGGAATGATAATGCAACCATATCAAGAAGCATATATCCGATAACTCAGAACATACTCCAAGCAGATAACAGTAACCATACTCTAATTCTATTACAAACAACCGAATATTACAAGAGAGTGCTAGAGATGAACCCATACCAGACTCTCGAGCAACACCGGCGACTCGATGACTCCTAGACTTCTCCTAAACTCCACTAAGCCTAAAGACTATGCAAGGAATGCAAGAGAGGTGAGTGGTATGTGTTTTGTGTGTGTTCTCATTCTATTCCCCCCCCCCCCCCCCCCGCTTGTATTTATAGCAGGGAGCCACGGGGTTTCTGCAGCTAATCCTCCGCAAACCGACGTAGGGGACCAATGCCGTGCTGCCATGTAGCAAGCTTGAGGCGGTGGGGCCCACGGGCCGGTCGGCCGACCAAGGGGTCGGCCGGCCTGCCAGTGGCGCTAACTGCCGCCAACTACTGGGGGTTGGGCTTGTCTGGGCCTGGCCTAGTCTGAACACCGAGGTAGAGCTTGTCTTAAGTGATCTTGCTTCGGTTCTTGGGCTACACTTGGTCCATTTGAGCCTGAATCGGTACTCTGATATTTTTTGTGTTTTTCTGTTGGGCCAAAGTGTGCTTGCAACCTGCATATTAGCTCAAAAGCACAACTTGCATATTCTAGAAGGTAAAGTGTGGTTTAGGGACTTTATTGAATATAAGTGCGTGTAAAAAATGCAAACTCTCATGATTTTTTGATCAAGTTGACGCCTGGAAATGATCGTTAGTGAGCGTCAACAAGATCTCCCAAGCTGTCCTTTGCTCGTCCCGAGCAAAGTAGGACAAATCAGGTTGTTGATCAGAAAATCACTTTGACTCGTACCTTACCTGTCATGTCATAGTCTGAAGCAAAGGGATTCATCTATAAGATTAAATAAGTTGGTTAGCATACCTTTGCTCAATTACCTTACTCCATCATGGGGCTTTTTAGCTATCCCCTTGTCTTGGGCTGTTGAAAGTCAGAACGGTGCATAGAGTGATACTTACTTGTTCATAGATCCGCAATCCATCTGGAGATACTTTTTTGAAAGAATTTTGAAAACATGGCAAAGCTCCCAGGATAACTCTCTCGAGGCACTCATCTTGTATTTCCTTACCAGGGCAGTATCTGCCTTTGATCTTCCCTACTACTACGAGCCTTTATGGATCTCAAGGTAGGATAAGAACAGGGCACACTTGTATTCTATTTATTGTAAAGTCAAAGAGAGGATCCATGGAGAAACAAGTCATGCAATCTCGATCAAAAGGTGCATGTGTATGAGTGGATGGATGGATGGATGAATATGACTTACTCCTTGCGGTAATGGCTTTTCTCTCTCAAATCATCCCTATGTCTCTTTTTTTTCAGACATGGCTACCCCTTTTTCTCTCTCTTTTTTTTGGGTCATGCTTCTTTGGCATGTCATCTTTTCTCTTTTTGGGGCAACCATAATATGACTTTATTTTATTTTAGGGATGTTCTACGAGAGGGATCACCAAGGCATGGAGCACTTATTATGTGGAATGAATGGGTGATGGTGCCAATTCCCAGTGTAGGAATGTAGCAATTGGATGGGACGTGTACGTGCTTATGATCGAGAAAGCATGAAAAGCATCTCACTAGGGTCACACAATTTGACAAAACTCAACAGAATATCAAGCAGCATATCTGTAAAGGGTTTTTCATGGAATATGACATATGGCTTTGGTAGGACATTGCATATCGCTGGGGAACTTGCCTCTTTTAGAATTTTTGAAAACAACTCCAGACTTCAAGCATCACTAGAATAAGCTTGCACAACCTTATTTACCATATCTGAACTCGCAACAACTTAGACTTGAATCAAGCATATGCAACCCACAGAACTTTCAGGTTCATTGACAAGATATTTGCATAACCAGTAGATTTAATCTCAAGCGAACTCTTGTTTTCAAACTAGGCACAACCGACATGATAGAGCAAAGCAAAACTCATCGTTTCAACTTATCAAAAGGAGTTAAAACATTCTTATCGCGCATCATGAAAAAGGGAAATAAAGCAGTAAATTTTTATTTTGTTTTTGAAAGTTTTTTTATCTAATTTTATTGAAAGCAAATAAAGGGATACAGTTGACTTAGGGGAGGGAACCTCCCCCAAGCTAGCTCTTGGTTTAGGGTCCAAAAAGCAGGACCTTTCTCCATACCTGATCAGGTTGAGGTCGTTTTGTCTGTACCTGGAGAAGTAGTAGCGGTCAATGACGTCTTGTTCTTCTTGCGCCACACCTTCTTGGTCTTCTTTGGTGGTGTAGGAGGCGCAGGAACAGGATCCTCGAATGCAGGATAGACAATTTCCAGATCTTCCCATACTGTGTTGGTGATGAAGTCAGGGATCTTCTGGCCGTCTTCCACTGGCTCGGTTGGTGGAGTATGAATTTCCCAATCCTCTCAAGCTGGCTTGGAAGGAGGATGATAATTTTTATCATCCCAACCTGGCTCTGCCCATAACCCTTGTTTCTCACTATCCTCATGAATCAGGAATACCTCCCTTTTGTTTTGGAACTTGAATTTCATGGTCTTTCCCATGATACGGAGACTGATTCTTCCTGTCCCCACATCAATTCTGGCGTTTGTATCCTTGAGGAATGGTCGCCCAAATATGAGCGGAATTCCATGATCTCCTTCCATATCAAGGACTACAAAGTCCACTAATATGTAGGTATTCTTGACTTTTACCATTAACCTTTCCACAACTCCTTCTGGATATCTTATCGTGGAATCCGCCAGCTGAACACACATAGTGGTAGGGAAAATTGATGGATAGTCTAGCTTCTCGAAAGTTATCTTGGGCATGATGTTGACGCTGGCTCCAAGGTCATAAAGGGCGTGATCAAATTCATAGTCAAAGATTGAGCAACTGATCACTGGGGTTCCGGGATCTTCTCTTATTGTGGCTGCTAACTCGCCCCACGCACCTCTTCTTGGGCGTGTGAGCTTTTCTGCATAGCTGAGGGATGTCCTGCTAAGTGGCTCTTTTCACATAGCATTGATGACATTTACGCTCTCTAGAGTTGATTCGGGTTGCCCTGGAATCTTCCCTAGTTCAGCAGCAGGTGTAGCAACAGCTAATTGAGCCAATTGAGTTTCTAGTGCCTTATTGAAACTCAGCTGGTTCTTCATAGCCATGGAGAATCCATCCATCTTGGCATGGATAGTCTCCATAGATTTGTCTATAGCAGCCAACTTCTTCTGAAGGGACTCACTGATCTTCGCTTAGCTGTAGACAAGATCTCTCAAGGTAGGCTGGTTAGGACCGAAAGAATTCGAATTCCCATTACCTCCTTAGTAGTATGGGCGTGGTTGATTCCACCCGTGACCTCCTTATGGACGAAACCCAATGCTGCCATTGAGGAATAGAGCTTCTTCTTGGGTTTCTGGGCAATTATTGCCCGAATGTCCAACATTACCGCATACCTCGCACATCATGCGAGTCTCCAAGGCTTGAAATGTTTGCAATTGAGCCTTATCTTGGGAATAATCCTCAAATTTCTTGAGGAGGAGATCAATCTTCATAGCGAGCATGTCGGCCTTCTTAACGGAGTGCATACCTCACTGGCACGGTTGGAGGCAATCATCACTCCAACATTGGTTGGAAACCATCTTCTCGATCAAAGATGTGGCTCTTTCAATGGTTAGCGAGAAGAAAGCTCCACCCGCAGCGGCATCCACATGATCACGGAATGACTGTGTCAACCCATTGTAGAAGTTCTGTAGAATGTGCCAATTATCCATTCCATGGTGTGGACACGCTAGAATGTACTCCTGAAGCCTCTCCCAAGCCTCCGGAATTGACTCATTTGATGCCTGCTGGAAGTTCGAAATCCGAGCACGAAGAGCATTGGTTTTGCCCGTTGGGAAGAACTTTGAGAGGAACGCCTTGGCACATTTGTCCCAAGTATCCACAGCAGTCTTGTTAGCATAAAACCATTACTTCGCTCTCCCCAAGAGAGAGAATGGAAATAGACGGAGCCGGATAGCATCTTGCGATACACCCTTGATAACAAAAGTACCGCAGAGCTCCAGGAACTGCTGGAGATGAGCGCTGGCATCCTCATTGACCTTGCCACAGAATGGGCTGGCCTGCACCATCGTAATGAGACCCGTCCTGATGTCGAAATTTTCTCCTCCAGTGTTGACCTCGGGCCCGGTAGGGACCTGGTTAGTAGATGGAGCAGAGTAATCACGGAGTGTCTTCTGGGCCATAGCTCTAGGAGCTGATGATGATGCGATGACTGGATCGACTGCCGAGAGTGATCTCCGAGGTGATGCGAAACGAGCTCGCGTCCTCCTCAAAAGTGACTCTGGATCGAAATGAACGTTTTGCGGCAGATCGAAACCGGTCATACACTACCCTGTTTTCATATCAACTAAGACAAGAAAACAAAGCCAAGTTAGCCTGTTTAGCAAACGAATACCAATTTCGATTTTGTTCACAACTATTATCTATATATTTCACTATGTGCCTTCCCCGGCAACGGCGCCAAAAATGCTTGTTGGCGCCTACCAACGTCACCAGCGATGACGCCCGCAGACGTCAATTTGGGGTGGCAGTATTTCATGAACCACGAATAAATCCGCAAGCGCACAGAATACCGCTGTAGCATTTTACCCAGAAGTATACCGGGGTGTCATTTATATTTCCGCAGGGAAGGCGGTGAGTGAGAGAATATATAGATTAGTGGGTGAACTCTATCTAGATTGGATATTCTCATGCATAAACAGGGGTAAGATAATAACATGGTAGGAGGTAGTGTGACATACACACAAACTACCCTCTCGGATAAATAAAAGATAAAAGATGTTTTAGGCCGGGAGCAAGGTAAAAGTTAGAGCTCGAGTCAGCTGAACTAGGCTAGCTATATCTACACTTTCTCATTGGTTAGCTCATCAGAGATTAAACTACACAACAGAGATATCGCTATCAAAGCGACGGGAGGAGCCCGTAGACCCCGGCGACTTTATGTACCTCCTACCCCCCATACCGAACGTGGAGGATTACGAAAAGGCTCGGACAGGGCTGTCACCACCTGCCGGCTACCTCTACAAACCATGGGTATAGTTGACATCCAGTAACACTTAGCTAATCTAGACACCATATCTACACTAGTAAGGGATACTCTAGTGTCCCGCGTGGAGCCCCCACCCTCCGGATGGACAGACATCACACTAGAGCAATCATACGAATACTGGAGCAGTTGATAGAGTTCTAAAAACAAAAGACTAACCATCTCCAGTACAAGGCGATCATACAATGCAATCATGGAATGATAACGCAACCATATCAAGAAGCATATATCCGATAACTCAGAACATACTTCAAGCAGATATCATTAATCATAGTCTAATTCTATTACAAACAACCGAATATTACAAGAGAGAGCTAGAGATGAACCCATACCAGACTCTCGAGCAACACCGGCGACTCGATGACTCCTAGACTTCTCCTAAACTCCACTAAGCCTAAAGACTATGCAAGGAATGCAAGAGAGGTGAGTGGTGTATGGTGCGTGTGTGTGTGTGTTCTCATTCTCTACCCCCGCCCCCTTGTATTTATAGCTGGGAGTCACGGGGTTTCTGCAGCTAATCCTCCGCAAACCAACGTAGGGGACCAATGCCATGCTGCCACATAGCAAGCTGGAGGCGGTGGGGCCCACGGGCCGGTCGGCCGACCAAGGGGTCGGCCGGCCTGCCAGTGGCGCCAACCGCCCCCAACTGCTGGGGGTTGGGCTTGTCTGGGCCTAGCCTGGTCTGAACACCATGGTAGAGCTTGTCTTGAGTGATCTTGCTTCGGTTCTTGGGCTACACTTGGTCCATTTGAGCTTGAATCGGTACTCTGATATTTTCTGTGTTTTTCTATTGGGCCAAAGTGTGCTTGCAACCTGCATATTAGCTCAAAAGCACAAGTTGCATATTCTAGAAGGTAAAGTGTGGTTTAGGGACTTTATTGAATATACGTGCGTGTAAGAAATGCAAACTCTCATGATTTTTTGATCAAGTTGACGCCTGGAAATGATCGTTAGTGAGCGTCAACAATCACGCTCTTTGCAATCTGTGAGCAAGCATCAGCGTTATGCCAAAAGTAATTTATGATAAACTTAACCGTCATGCTCTTGCTCCTATTGCCATATGTTTGTAGATGGAGGACCAATCGGTTCATTATCCCATGGGGATTGCCGAGAATATTCCGATGAAAATACGGAATTTCTTTGTCCCCATTGATTTTGTTATTCTTGGCATGGAAGTCGACACCAAGACCCCTCTCATATTGGGAAGGCCATTCTTGAGTATGACAAATGCATACATTGATGCGGGAGTTGGAGTAATCTAACTCAACATTAATGGGCAGAAGGAGAGATTCGGTTTCAGACCGAAGGATAAACAATGCTCACAGATCAAAGTTTTAACCGAAAGGAATCCGTGAAAGAGATAGAGAAGCCATATTCCCTCATCAGATTCGTGGAGAATCTTCGAACTCGAGAGGAGATCAAGGTGTATAACCAACGGAACGCGAAGCGGAACGTCCAACGTAAAAATTTCTAGAATTTGGGAAGAAAGAGATCGAATTAACTCTGCCTATGGCGGAAGAAAGCGTCGCCACCAACATCTCCATCAGGTGACGACGAACGAACCCAAGGTATGGATAGTCTCGCTCAGGATGAAAAAACTCGAGCCCTTGCCATGACGTACGTGGTAGTTATCCATTCTTGCATCGACATATAGGATAGTTTATCTTTTTGCATAAGTTTTCCTTTTCACATCATGGCATGTTTAAATTTTTGCAAATGCATTCTTTTTATTTTACACTGCATACAAAAAAAATCGGCCAAGATGGCAGACCTACTGACCTTCATTCAAGCTTGGGGGAGGTGCCATTGTATCTAGGTAACTCATCCAACCTGTCCTTTCATCTTGTGTCCAAGAAAAAAAGTTAGTTAGTTTGAGTCATTCAAAAAAAGAGAATAAAATAAAATAAAACACAAAATAAATAAAACACAAAAAAATGTTTCATGCTTTTAATAAACTGCCAACACATATGTGTGGAAATCCGTGTAAGCTCTTATCATGGATATGATGAATAGTTGCTCTGTCCATGCTTTGCAAGTACCTCGTGTGCAAATTTTTACTCTCCTAGTACTTGAAATGTTGGCTCATGGAAGTATCAGTAAAATCCTGGTTTGAGTGGGAGCATGAGCTTGATTTCCAAGTCTAAGTTGTTGTGAGATTTGAGATAACCCGAATCGAAACAAAACTGCTTTCTCTAGTAGGAACCTCTCGGAATTTCTTTAAGGTGAAACATGGTAAAGATCTCCCCTTTGGTTTACATGTCCTATCAAGAGCCATAATGTTTTATCATACGAACCGATATAAGCTATCTTGAGTTATTTTGAGCTTTGCCGAATGGTGAGTCCGTTCGAGGAAGGTACTTGTCATCTACCGATTTTTCTCCTATGCGTACCCATTGTTTGCTAGCTTCAAATGTCTGGCATGTCAATTACCTACTCCGGGTATTGATATCCACCTTCGCCAGACAATCCCCTCATAAAAAAACCCAAAATCTCCACGGTGAGCCTATCCATCTCAAATAGTCTATCCAAGCAATGCTCCCCGCCAATAACTCTATCCTCATGGAGTATGGGTCGTCTTCTTAAAAAACAAACTTGACAAAGAAGCAATGAAAGAAAGAAAGAAAAGAAAAAGGAGACAAGACCCATACCTCCGCTCAAGAGTGTTGAAGAAAAGGGAGCTCAAATAAAAAGACCAAATGTTTTCTAAGTGTGAGTCCATGTACTCCCTCTCCCCTGAACATTTTACCCTCCATAAGATCGGGATTTGATCGAGTACCAACCTCTTGCGAACCACTCTTCAGCTCGGCAACAAAGGTAACCAAGGTATGCTACACTCTTCCTACCCAAAACTCCACATATCAGCCTTAGAGTAGGAAGAAGATGGTCAAAAATTTTGACCATGGTGAGGATCATACACCTTGAGTGACTTAAGAGTACCATTGGGGAATCTTAAACCACTTTTTGAAAACTTGCAAAATATTTCGAGATAGGAACCTGAACAAGAAGCAGGAAATATTCTGATAAAGGTTGTTCAGTCTCTCAACCGCCCAAGATGAGGGATGAAATGCTAATAAGCCCCATCTACCAGAAACCAAGATATGAGCCAACTTATTCAAAGTACATATGGGGTAGAGTAGTATGTTGTGCAGCAGGTTTCTGCAAGGTATGAGCATTGATGCAACTCCTGATCCACCGAGCCTCAGCTTTAGCTTTGCTCGAGGACGACCAAAAGTTTAAGCTTGGGGGGGGGGTTGTTGACGGCCATTATTTCCCATTTTGACCGTCAACTTCTCGGGAATAAATTGAGCCTTGCACTATGCTCCATACATATTTTACCTATTTCTAACAAATTCCACGAGTTTTGGTGGTTTGAGAGATTTTACAGGATTATGCTCAGAATATGCAAGAAACAATACTAAATGGAGCATCTACAAGGATGGTGAAACATGGATATAAGATGACACCATTATAAACATTGTCAGATGCCAAATTTGACATTTCCATATTGAAGAGCTCATCGAGATGATCGAATTGGACATTTGGTTCACCCAATTCGGAGTCCAGACGCAAAAGTTATGCAAATTACATGTTTCGGACTCTAGTTCTGCAGAGGTTGCAGGCCGGCCGGCCCGGCACCTTTGCCAAACACATCTTGCCTTGCCACAAGACCATTAGGGACCCTCCAATTGAGCCCTATGCACTGACATACAAGCAAATACAAAAGATATGACCGAAAGGCCTAGCACATGGATTAAAGGACGCATCTGCAGCACTTACCGAGATCTTTTGGCCCGAAGCACCACCATGGACTTCATGCACCCGTTGATCAGCAAGCCAGTGAAACGGAGGGCCGAGATGTG
Source organism: Panicum virgatum (assembly GCF_016808335.1). Taxonomy (NCBI): domain Eukaryota; kingdom Viridiplantae; phylum Streptophyta; class Magnoliopsida; order Poales; family Poaceae; genus Panicum; species Panicum virgatum. The sequence continues at coordinate 24,740,886 of NC_053141.1, read as the reverse complement.
CCAACTCCAGGCCGGCCGGCCTACAATTTTCAGCGTTGAAGCCAAGCAACCTAGACCGACACTAGGACGAGATCAGGAACGTCCACCAGAAGGTCGGCACCAAATGGAGGAAATCCCAGGCCGACCAGCCTATGGGAGGCCGGCTGGCCCCACTTTGCAGCCTCTCGGCCTCAGCTTCGCGTGAAAGCTACGTCAACCGACCCTCTTGCGTGCAACCGATGCCTCGGAAAAATACCGACCTCTAGCTAGTATAAATAGAGAGCAACACCTTCACTCTCAACACACACACCAAAGGAGTTCTCTCTTCTCTCACTTTTACTTTCTAGAGTAGGTTAGGTAGTCTGGGAGTTAGAGTCGAGTCGAGCTTGTCTCGGGATTCCGGAGTCGTCATCGGAAGTCGGGTATACGCTCTTGTATCTTTTCCTTTGACATTTATCAATATAGTTATCTTCTTTATCTTTTCGAGTTAGCTTTACTTTCCACATTTATTTATCTTCTCAAGTTATCTTGCTTGTGTGCAGAAGTAATTCCTCTAGCTTAGGCTTTGTATCTCTCTTGTTTATCGGGATCTTACCTTACGGGTTTTCTCGCCCGGACAAGAAGTTCTCAAGTTAGACCTAGGTTGAGGGGGATTTCTCTTGAACGCGTCAAGAGAAATCCTAACACCGAGTACGGACGTGTTGTCTGAGCTTAGTGTTAGCTATAAAGTGTGTTCCAACCCACGGAACTGTTGTGGTAGGCGGCAGGTGGTGACAGCCCTGTCCGTCCCTTGTAGTCCACCACGTTCGGGTGTTTTCATAGCAGTAGTTGCAGGTTGCTGTTGTACTCCCCTCTCATCCCTTTCTGAAGTCCTTCCTCTTTCAGCCGCCGAAGTAAGCTCTAGGTTCCTGATAACTAGTTAGAAACAAGGTTTAGTCTAGAGAGGCTAGCTCGAGAGTTTAGAAGTGTTTTAGGAGTCTTTCTCGCTCGTTGTCCTCCCTGCTGCTTACCTCTCTAAGGATTAGAGTCTCCTGTGTCAGATGGTCATCGTTGGCCATTATCTTATTTTATCTATCAGGCTTATCCCCACTAAGTTAGTCTGTTGATATCTCTAGTAAAGTTTATCATTTGATTCTTCGATACTCTTTATCCATAGTGCTTCCCTGAGAAAAATTATGATACCCTAGAATACTCCAAGGTGAAGTGCTACAGCGGTGATTCTGTGCGCTTGCGGAATCCATACTCTATTGAGCATAAGAAACATCAACACCAACCCAAAAAAACAGAGATGGACCCAACCCATCCCAAACCAAACACATGCCTAGTGAATTCTACATTAATGATTTAATGGTCCAGCTGAAGGATACATTTTCCTTGCAGGCACTCCGAAGAATAGAATCAGGTACATTCAGCATTTCTCTCACTTGATATTTTTTTTAGATTAAGGAAGATCCAGCCTTGACCTCTCATAGCTGAGAGGCTACAGCTAACAAACAGAAATGCAGTACGCAGACTGCTGCTTAGCAAACACTAACATCCAACATATTAAGATAAAAGAAGATACAAGACGGAAGACCAGACCAAACTAAGCATAACCGCTAGTGTGTCAGTGTTCGTCTAAAGTTCCAACCCCTTTTAGCAAAAAGCTCCATGACCAGTCCTTCAATCCCTCAGCAGTTGTTCATCATGTGCACCTTCTCTTCTTCCATAGAAAGCTGAGACTAGGATCTTGCCCATTGTGTCCCCCTGAATATCACCTGCAAATATAAGTTAGGATGCTTTCGATTGAAAACTACATCATTTCTACTTAGCCAAATGGCCCAGCACATTGTTGCAACTCCTACCAAGAACTATTTCCTGAGCTTTATGGGAAAACCTCTCAGCCAAGAACCCAGCATGTTATTAACATTGATAGGCGCCTTCACTCCAAAGGCAAAGAAAATTGCACTCCACACAAATTTTGCCACATGACATTCAAAAAACAAGTGCTGTATTGTTTCGTCCTTAGGACAGAAGCAACATTTGCTTCCCCCTTTCCATCTTCTTTTTTAACAAATTTTCCTTAGTTTTTCTTTCTCGAACGCGCAGGAGAACTGCGCATCAATATATTAAGCAGAAAAGGGGGAAAAGAAACTCCGGAGTGTTACAGAATTAAGGGCCTGCAACCCACCCACAAAAAACAAGATACAAGAATCTAACAAAGGAAATAAACTAGACCAAACAAAGTACACGACCCAAGCCACCTAAGAGGCTGGAGCTGCAAGGGCAAGGAGGTGAGAAACCCCCTGAGCTCCAGTGACCGACAACTGATGCATCTCTTCTTGAATGGTTGCAACAACACTGGGTAAACTAGGAGTGACTCCATCAAACACACAGCTATTGCGGTGCTTCCAAATGGACCAGGCTCCTAGAATGATGATGGAATTGAGTCCTTTTTGCACTTGACCAGTAACCCTGTTACTAGCATTGGTCCACCAGTCCTCAAAGGAAAGATCCACCACTTTGTGGTGCAAGTGCTTGCAATCCAAGGCCCTGTACGACAGTAAACCAAATGTGTCGGCTGAAGACACAAGAGACTAGCAAGTGATCAATTGTTTCTCCTGCTTGGTCACAAAGAGGACAAACTTGTCGGCTTGATTTAATCCCTTTCTTGCTAGTCTGTCAGCTGTCCAGCACTTCTTGTGTACTACTGTCCATAAGAAAAAACGGCATTTGCTCTGGGCCCAGCTTTTCCAAATTCTTTCCCAAGAATTAAACTGAATGGATCCAATAAAAAAGGCTTCATATGCAGATTTTGTGGAGAAGTTGCCAGAGGTAGAGAACTGCCATATATGACTGACTTTAGTTTCTGGCTGCAGTTCAAATCCCTGAAGAAGGTCCCAAAGCTGCAAATATTCTAGAATAACATCTACTGTGACAGCTCCTTTTATATCCGTAACCCAACTTCTATTTTCAAGAGCAGCATAGACAGTTCTTTTTCTTCCTCTAGCAGTGATAGCTCTAAACAAATGTGGAAGGAGCTGTTCTAGGCTCTGGTCAGCCAACCATCTGTCGGACCAGAAGAGCGAGTTCTTTGATCGGAACAGATTTTCCTTAGTATGACCCCTTTTTCAAGGTACCATAAGAAAATCATAATTTTTAGAGTACCTTTATCTTCCACACCAAGCTATTACACGGTAAACTATTTGTCAACATTAAATCCCTATACATCGATTTCACAGTGAAAAATGAGTTTTGGGTCAGAGTCCATTTGAAATAATCATTGGCATCAGTAAGAACTATATTCATTACTTTTGAGACTAGCTCGTGCCATAACCCCAACTTGTCCCAAACCAAGGCTCTCCTAAATGAAATATTCAGAGGTATAGAACCCAGAGCACTAGCAACTATTTGATTTCTCCTTCTCACTATATTGTAAAGAGAGGGATACTGTTGCATCAAAGGTTTACTACCCAACCACCAGTCATCCCAAAACTTGCTTGTTCACCATTATTAATCTGAAATTTTTGTCTTTGTAGAAAGTGTTCTTTGATCTCCAATAGACCTCCCCAAAAATGAGAATCACCTGGCTCTTTGGTTACTTGTGTCAAAGTTTTCCCACTTAGGTATTTCTTCTTGAGAAGTTGTTGCCAAGTGCCCTCCTCTGTTAACAACTTGAACAACCATTTGCTTAATAAACAAGTATTTTGAGCCTCGAGGTCAGTAATTCCTAACCCTCCAATACTCTTCGGTGTACTCAGTATATTCCATTCGACCAATCTGTATTTCTTCTTATGCTCATCACATTGCCAAAAAAACTTAGATGTATAATAGTCCAGTTTCTTAATAACTCCTTTAGGAATTCTAAAGAAAGAAAGCATGAATATTGGCAAACTGGTAAGTACTGAGTTTATCAGTACGAGTCTGCCCCAAACTGACAGCAGTTTACCTTGACAACTACTCAGCTTCTTTTGAAATCTTTCTTCTATATGTCTCCAGTCTCTATTGGTTAGTTTCTGATTATGCATTGGAATCCCCAAATACTTGAATGGGAGAGAGCCCTCTTTACATCCAAACACTTGAATGTAATTATCTGTCTTTCCTTTTACTTCTCCCATACCAAAAACTTCACTCTTGTGGTAATTGATCTTTAGTCTAGAGAGATTTTCAAAGGCACTTAACATTAACTTTAGGTTCTTTGCTTGTTCGATGTTATCCTCAAGGAAAAGAATGGTGTCATCTGCATATTGTAGAATTGATAACCCTCTTTCTACCAGGTGTGGCACTACTCCCTTTATTTGATTTTCCTCTCTTGCCCTTGAGATCAACAATGCAAGCATATCATCCACAATGTTGAAAAGCACTGGTGATAAGGGATCGCCTTGCCTTAAGCCCTTCTTTGTTTGAAAGAAACTGCCCACAATATTATTTACTTGAATCCCAACACTGCCTTCAGTAACAGTTTTCTTAATCCAATCACACTACTGGGGTGCAAAGCCTTTCATTCTCAATGTTTGTTGCAGGAGTCCCACATTACCTTATCATATGCCTTCTCAAAATCTAGTTTTAGAGGATCCCACTTTGTTTTTTTCCTTTTGATTTCATAGATGGACTCATGCAGCACCACTACTCCTTCCAAAATATATCTTCCTGGTAGGAAAACACTTTGAGAGGGTTCAATTATTCTATTTGCCACTGATGTAATAGCTAAGACCTTATTAAAAATCTTAAAGCTAACATTCAACATACAAATTGGTCTATATTGCTGGATCATTTTGACTTCTTGCAGCTTCGGGATTAAGGTTATCACACCAAAGTTCAGACTAAGTCCTTCAAAATTGAGTGGGTCATGTTTTGCCGTGATTTGCGCGCTGATTTTGCGAATGGGTTTTCTTTCTAAACTTTTGAGTTGTGCGAGGATCGAAACTAACTCTTTCTGTTGAGTTTGCTGTGGTTCTTCATCTCCGCTTCCTTACCATTCTTGAGTCGTGGTTGCTTCCGCTGCCTTTCTTTTGCTTGCAGATATGAGGTTATGCTCATCTCTGGCATGCTTCTCTCCCTCGGTGGTATTTTCAAAGCTGACTATTCTTTTCCTTAAGGGGGTTTGGTCTTATGTCAAAGGTTTGGATTCTTTGGTTCTAGAGGTTGTGGCCTACTTCTCAGGGATGGCATCTTGGGTTGTTTGGTCAAGCTGAGACCGCAATGGACGCCTTTGTTGGTTCAAACCAGCCTATCCCAAACCCAAACAGAAAGGAGATAAACGGTGCACAATGAGGTGGAAATGAACAAATGTACACTATAATCTCAAAAAAACATCCCCGTGTAGTGATAAAGGAGTAGCTACAGACCCATCCAAAATAGCAGCAGTGGCAAGTTGGCCCATACCAGCAACTTTAACACAGCTGAGAAGTTTTTTGGGTTTACATGGATACTACAGAAGGTTTATACAGCATTATGGCTCTATATGTTGACCACTTCATGATCTGCTCAAGAAAGATAACTTCCATTGGTCTGAGATCCACACCACGGCATTTCAGAAATTAAAGAACTGTCTCATCTCAGCTCCAATTCTTGCTCTTCCTAATTTTAGTCAGCCTTTTATTCTAGAGACTGATGCCTCAGGCAATGGTATTGGAGCAGTAGTTATGTAGTCAGGGCGTCCAATTGCTTATCTCAGCCAATCACTTGGCCCTAAAGCTCTTGCTCAATCAACATATTACAAAGAAGCATTGGCCATCATAGAGGCACTGAAAAAGTGGAGACATTATTTCATTGGCAACCTGCTGATCATCAGGACTGACCACCAAAGCCTCAAGTACATGATTGATCAGAGGCTAGCTGAAGGTGTTCAACATAAGTTGTTATCGTTGCCCAGATAAACCCCAATCTCATGGTAAAGGCCAGAGGTCAGCTTGACCAAAGCCGCTTGATTGAATTGAAGTGGAATTCAGGTTACATAGACAAGGGGGGGATGCTCTGCTTATATAGCTGGAGCTCACCCACTAAAGTGCTTAAAGCAAAAAGTAGCCGTGGCTCGTCAACTTGGAAGCCAAGGCAAGTCTAAACTAAAAGCTAATGCATAATTAAGATACAAACACTAGGCTTATAGGCCATCAATCTCCCCCTAAGCCTAGTGCTGAGTGATCTGCTTCAGCTCGATCTTCTCCCTCATCTCCTGGAACTTCGTCTTGCCCAGCGACTTGATGAGGATGTCGGCCAGCTGATCAGTAGTGGGGATGTGATCAGCCTTGATACTCCCATCTTCCAGGCAGTCCCTAATGAAGTGATACTTGATCCGGGTGTGCTTGTTCCTCCCATGGAAGACGGGGTTCTTGGCTAGAGCTAAGGCAGACTTGTTGTCCACCTTGAGCTCCACCACATCCTCCTTGCTGCCCCGCAGCTCGCTGAGCAGCCTAGACAGCCACAGCGCTTGTGTGGCGGCGGAGGCGGTGGCGATGTACTCTGCTTCACAGCTGGACAGCGCAACCACCTTCTGCTTGGTGGATTGCCAGCAGACCAAGCAGCCACCAAGGAAGAACATGGTTCCGCTGGTGCTCTTGCTTGTGTCGACATCGCCGGCAAGGTCGTTGTCGCAGTAGCCGATGAAGCGCATCGCACTAGGGGCACGCTTGTAGTGCAGGCCATGGTCCAGCATCCCCGTGATGTAGCGCAAGATCCGCTTGATGGCCTGCAAGTGCTCCGCCATCCGCGAATGCCAGGCCCGGCCGGTGTGAACGAGGTAGTGGAGGCTGCCCACCAGCCGGAGATAGTGAGTGGGATCGACCTCCTCTGCTTCACTGTCGCGGCTGAGCTTGAGCTTCTCCTCCATTGGCGTGTGGACGGGGTTGCTGCCCTCTATGCCGCCGAGCTCCAGAATGCGCTTGGTGTAGTGAGCTTGATGAAGCGTGATGCCGCTGGAGTCCTGGCGCACCTCGATGCTGAGGTAGAAGCTTAACAGCCCGAGGTCGCTCATGTCGAACCTCTGTTTCATGGCCGCCTTGAACTTCTCCACCTCCTCTACATCTGTGCCTCATGTGTGCTCTGCTGGAAGCCCATCTCCTTGAGCGTGGCATCCAACTTCGCGTTCCAAGCCCGCGGCGCCTGCCTGAGCCCGTACAGTGCCTTGCGTAGGCGGTACACCTTGCCTTCTTCTTCGGGGACGGCGAAGCCAGGTGGCTGCCACACGTACACCTCCTCCTTGAGGTCCCCGTTGAGGAAGGCGGACTTCACGTCCATGCGGTGCACGATCCACCCTTCTTGGGCCGCCAGCGCGAGGAGGACACGGATGGACTCCATCCTCGCCACCGGCATAAATGCATCGTCGTAGTCGATCCCCTCCTGCTGGACAAAACCACGCGCCACCAGCTGCACCTTGTGCTTGATCACGACACCCTTCTCATCCTTCTTGAGCTTGAAGACCCATTTCAAGGTTATTAGGCGATGACCGGCCGACGGATCCACGAGCTCCCAAGTCCGATTCTTTTCCATGGACTCGAGCTCCAGCTGCATCACCTTGCACCATGTTGGATCGCCTTGTGCCTCTGCGTATGTGGACAGCTCGCCAGCGTGCATCAGATGCAACTCTGCGCACACCCGCGGCTCCACCTCCGGCACGGCTTCATCGCCGAGGATGTTGTCGATCCTGCGGTACCGGAGGGGCTCGCCGTCGTAGAACGCATCAAGGCGGTCCTCATCATCTTGCAGAGGAGTGGCTGACTCAATTTAAGTCTGCGCTGCCCCCCCCCCAAGACTTGCTGAAGCAAAGGATGTAGAGGTCGACGCCGAGACGGGGGATGGCGTGGGAGCAGGGGACGAAGCGGAAGCAGAGGATGGGGTGCCGCCCATGGATGCTGCGCTCCCAATCTCCCACGGAGATGGAGATCGTGGCGAGGGTGAGGCCGCGGTCGCAAATGCATCATGTGCACCTAGTCTGCCGGCGTCGATCAGCTCGTCATCGAAGACGAGCTCCTCCACCACCGACGCAGCATGATCTGCGCTCTTGCTCCAGTCTCATCCACGCGTCTCGTCGAAGACATCACGGCGCGACACGAGCACGCGCCATGACACCGGGTCGTAGACGCGGTACACCTTGGCGCCGTCCGCGTAGCCGATGAAGACACCCAGCTTGCTGCAGTCGTCGAGCTTCCGCACCTGGTTCAACTCCTTGATGAAGCAGAGGCAGCCGAAGACATGCAGATGCGCCACCGCCGGAGATCGCCCGTGCCAAGCCTCGTAAGGCGTCTTACCTTGCAGGCTCTAGGTCGGCGATCTGTTCAGCAGGTGGACCGCCGTGACCACCGCCTCCCCAGAATTGGCATACCTCGCTGCTTGAGCAGGGCCCGCGCCATGGCCACCACGATCTGATTCCTCCGCTCTACCATGCCATTCTGCTGAGGCGAGTAGGGAGCGGAGTAGTGCCGCGTGATGCCTTCGTCGGCGCAGTAGTCAGCGAACTCTGTGGTGGTGAACTCACGGTCGTTGTCGGTGCGGAGGACGCGTAGCTTGCGCCCGCAGGCCTTCTCCGCCTCTGCCTGGACACGCTTGATCGCATCTGCGGTGGCCGATTTTGCTATCAGTAGAGACACCCACATGAAGTGTGTGGCGCCGTCCACCAACAGCAAGAAGAAGTGCCTGCCGCCAGGTGTCGCCGATGTCACCGGCCCGCTCAGGTCGCCGTGCACCAGTTCCAGCTGCTCCTGTGCGCGGTACTGGGCATGGGCGGGGAAGGGCGCACGCCTCTGCTTGGTGAGGACGCACGTATTGCAGAGGTGGCCGTCGTGCTTGATCACCGGCATCCCGCGCACCATGTCATCCTTGCAGAGCTTGTGCAGGGCATTGAAGTGGAGATGACCATAGCGCTCATGCCACAGCCATGCTTGATCATCCTTGCGCGCGGCAAGGCAGAGCTTCTGGCCCTCAGCTTGATTAGGACAGCGCGGCTTGGCCGCGTTGAAGTGGTGGGTGTAGAGGAAGTTGGGACTGCGCAGGAACTTGATCATGAGGCGTCCGCGCTGATCCCACACCCTCAGGACACCATCTTGGATCCTCACTTCTGATCCGTCCTTGTCCAGCCGCCCAAGGCTCATGATCGAGCTCTTGAGTGCCGGGATGTAGAAGACACCGTGCAGCAGCCACTGTTTGCTGTTCTTCCCTTCGAACGCGAAGGTGCCGACGCCTTGGATGTCCACCCTGGACGCATCACCGAACCGCACCGAGCCGGATACATCACCGTTGAGGTCGGTGAAGAGCTCACGGCGCCTGGTCATGTGGTGGGTTGAGCCGCTGTCGAGGTACCACTCGTCGATGTCCTCTTCGACGGCGGTGTTGAGGACAACACGAGCACGCCGCTCGTCGAGCTCGAGGAAGAGGCCGTGCGCAGCTGCGCGTCCTGCATCCAGCTCGACGGTGCCATGCGCGAGGAAGAGGCCGACGTCGACATCTCCCAATGCCCAGCGCGGTTGCAGTTGTGGCAGGTGTCGTCGCTGCCCGCTCTGCGTTCGCTGCCGGTATCACCTCCCCTGTCACCACGTCCGCCACCGGGATCGGCCGTGCAGCAAGCGCGATTGCCCTTGGGCTTGTTCTTCCTGCCGCCACGGGGACGACGACGCCGCTCTTGGCCGTCCTTGGACATGGTGGCGCTATCTCCCTTTCGGCCGCCAGCGCGCCGCTACTCGGAGTACAACAGCTTGCCTTGCTCTGACTCCGACGCACGTTCGCGGTCCTCGACCACCTTGAACCGCCCGGCAACATCGTCGATGGAGAGAGCCTGGAGGTCGAGGAGGGTCTCGTTGGAAAAGATGAGCTGGTCGTACCTCTTAGGCATGCACTGGAGAAACTTCTCCACAGCGCATCCCTCGTCGAGGTCGGTGTCGCCGTTGCGCACCATCTGCTCCATAAGATTGGCGAGGCGGACCGCAAAGTCTTCAATTTGCTCGTTGGGGCGAAAGGTGAGACCTTCCCACTCCCCGCGAAGGCGCTGGAGCGCGGCGCAGTGAACGCGATCGCTCCCAACGCGCCTGGCTTCGATCGCCTCCCAGGCGAGCTTGGCGGTGCGCTTGTTGGGGAGGGTGGCTCCGATCTCCGGTGGGATCGAGGCGCAGAGGGCCTCCATCGCCCGGCGATCCTGCTCGAAGTCGACGTCGTCGTACTTGATGGCATCCCACAAGAAGCGAGCTTGCATCTTCACCTTTATGAGGAGACTCCACTCATAGTAGTTCGACCGCGTGAGCATCTGCCACACGCTTCCGATCTCGCGGTAGATGTGCGCAGCCGACGAACGCCCGTGCCGCCTGCGATGCCGTGGTGGAGACGGCGATGGTTCTTCGTCTAGCGTGGTCCACCGGACTCCCCACTCTCCGCCTCGTCTTCGTCATCTCCCTCCTCTTCCGCCTCCTCCGCCTTGATCTCCGCCCGCAAAGCCGCAGCGGCTTCCACCGCAGCCTAGGCCATAGCCGCTGCATCCGCAGCTGCCTGCGCCGCCTGAGCAGCGGCTGCCTCGGCGGCCTCAAGACGGGCCTTCCGCGCCTGTGCGGCGGCGTCGTCGCCGCCCGCGCCAGGGCCCTTGGTGGTGTCTGCAAGCCCGCGAGCTCTTGAGCTGGAAGTGGACATGGTATCGGCGGCGGCGGCTGGGGAGGGAAAAGCACTAGAACCCTAGCTCTTGATGCCAATTGTTGCCCAGATAAACCCCAATCTCATGGTAAAGGCCAGAGGTCAACTTGACCGAGGCCGCTTGATTGAATTGAAGTGGAATTCAGGTTACATAGAGAAGGGGGGATGCTCTGCTTATATAGCCAGAGCTCACCCACTAAAGTGCTTAAAGCAAAAAGTAGCCGAGGCTCATCGACTTGGAAGCCAAGGCAAGTCTAAACTAAAAGCTAATGCATAATTAAGATACAAACACTAGGCTTATAGGCCATCAGTTATTGAATTCAATTACAAGATTGAATTCAATTACAAGATTGAGTATAAAAAGGGGAAAGAAAGTATTGCTGCTGATGCTCTATCAAGAAGAGAACCAGTATGTCAAGCTCTATCCTCAGTGACACCATCTTGGATAAATGACATTGAGCAAAGTTACATGGGGGACAAGACTTATCAGCAACTCTTAGAGAAGTTGACAATTAATGCAACTTCTGTTCCAGATTATACCATTCATTCTGGCATTCTTAGGTACAAAGGGAGGATTGGCATTGGAAACTCCACAAATCTCAGAACCACTCTGCTTCAGTCTTTACATGCTTCAGCTGTGGGAGGTCATTCAGGTATCCAAGCAACTTACCAGAGGGTGAAAAGAATATTCTATTGGCCACAACTAAAGAGGGATGTGGAACAATTTATCACTGAATGTGCAGTCTGTCAAAGGGCAAAAGGAGAGACATGTCACTACCCAGGTCTGTTGCAGCAACTGCCAATACCTGACATGGCATGGTCTTATATTTCCATGGATTTTGTGGAAGGCTTACTAAAATCTAATGGCAAGGATGTGATCTTGGTAGTCGTGGACAGGCTAACAAAATATGCACACTTCCTGTCATTATCTCACCCTTATTCTGCATCTTCTGTTGCCACACTTTTCCTTGATAATATCTTTAAACTCCACGGCCTACCAACAACAATAGTTACTGATAGAGACAGAATATTCACTAGTGATCTCTGGAAGGACTTGTTCAAAGCTCTCAAGGTTTCTCTCCACTTCAGCACTGCTTACCACCCTCAGCCTGATGGCCAGACGGAGCGAGTCAATCAGTGTTTAGAGAATTACTTACGTCGCATGGCTTTTCAAGAACCAAAGAAATGGTCTGCATGGTTACTGCTTGCCGACTGGTGGTACAACACCAATTACCATACTTCTCTCAAGTGTACACCTTTTCAGGCCCTTTATGGGTATCCCCCTCCCCTCATCAGTGAAGTGTCAATTCCAGGCCCAGAGTCTTCAGCACTTCAGTATCTTTCAGATAAGCAAACCATGTTGGATAAGCTCAAAGCAAACCTGGCACAAGCCCAAGCAAGGATAAAAAATATGCTGATTTAAAGAGAACTGAAAGATCTTTCAAAGTAGGTGATATGGTATATTTGAAGCTTCAACCTTACAGGCAGACTGCTTTTGGGGTCAGGCACAACCTTAAACTTGCAATCAAATTCTATGGCCCATGCAGAGTTTTGGAGAAGGTTGGTCAGGCTGCTTACAAGATACAGCTCCCTGCATCTGCCAGCATTCATAATGTTTTTCATGTGAGTCAACTTAAGAAACATGTGGGCAGCATGGCTGTCCCAAGTTCTGATCTTCCATTAGTTACAAAAGATGGCTACATTAAGACTGAACCGCACCTGGTAAAGAGCACAAGAGCAGTGTCGCGTGGAGAAACAGTTGTCAGTCAATGGTTAATTCGATGGCTGAATTTACCTGAAGATAAGGCTACATGGGAGGATGCATCTTTCATCCAAGCTACATTTCCAACGTTCTATTGGGATACTCTGAAGGCGTGGTTCCCTGACCGAGTGACCGATACCCTCGAGGACAAGGGCATTCTCAGCGGGAGGGATTGTCAGACTCCCTGATTGCTTCTCTGACGGCGTCACTGAAGAAGGCGTTATATTAGAGGGGGTAATTGTCTGGAGACTGACGGCTATAATTCACTCCGTTTACTGTCGCCGTTATCGGCTCGTTATTGTTACATTGCCGTCTCATGTATCTGGCTATAAGGCCATCCGAACTCGAGTAAGAGGACAGGAAAGAGAACGCTAGTTCTAGTAGATTAGAAGTAGCTTGTCATTCTCAAACCCTCATTTTGTACTAAGAATTCCTCGTTATCTCCGGATTAATCCAACCGAAATCGTGCTCTTTCTGGTTGAGTTCTTATTGTTCTTGCTGATACTTATCTGATCCACATCGGGATCTGACAGGTGGCGGCGGTCGGCTCCGCGGCACGGCGCGGCAGGGTGGAGGGCGGAGTGCGGGCTGAGAAGAGCCCTGTGCCGGCCGGATCCTCGTCGTCTTCTCCCTCCGCCCGCCGGATCTGAGCCCAGTGCCTGCGTGGGGCGCGGCTCTGCGTGTGAGGTACGTGTCGGGGGGTGTCGGACGCGGCAAAAAAAAAAATTAGACTCGCGTGTCCGAGTAACACTGCAAACAAGTCATCAAAATGTCTCACCTGAAGCTAAAGCCGAAGATGATTGTGGGGGATTTTACTAAACATTTACCTGTGATCCTGTAGCTGTTTGGTTATGAACTGTGCTTGTTTGATGCTTTGGCAGTTTCATTATGCATGTGTGGACATCTGTTTTAGTTCCTGTCTTGTAATCTTTTAATGTTTCATGTCTAACTATCATAAATTATGCTTTGAATTGAGAACCTATATGGTTGTATGAACTATGAAGTATGATTTGTTGAACTTGGAAGTTTGAATGCAGGTTGTAGACTTGTGGTTATATGATTCTTTCTTTTTTCAACTCTATATATGTATATAATATGTATATATAAATATTGTTAATTACCATGATATGGCTCCGGCTCAATATATTTGTGGCCGGTTCATATCAACCGGTCCAAAACTATTGAACCGGCGGTTCAATGGTTTTTTAACGGTTGAACCAATGAAACATTGAATCGAGGCTCTCACCGGTTCGATGACCGGTCCGGTTATTAACACATTTTGCAAGTAATGGACCACGCAGCTGATTGAAGTTTGGCCCCTTATATCCAGAACCATATGTGCACACAGCATCAAGCATTGGCTGATAAAAGATTGAATTACTTGCATTAAATGAAATAGATGCATCAATAAACCATTTTGTCACACACAAATCAGTCTTTAGCTTCACAGCTTCTCCTTGAAGCACTCTATTTATTGTAGGCTGATCTCCTGGATTGGTTCTGGGCTTGAAGTACTTGCCAATACTAGGAGTACTAGTGCCTCTTTTTCTTCCTCTGATTGCTGTAGCACGGTGAGGTTGGGGGGCTGCTGTACCACTCTTTGAGGCATCACAAGCTGCTGCTTCTTCTTCTTCTCCAGGTTCTCGCCCATATGGGTGGTCTTCCTCAAAATCCTCATGTGCCTTCCTCTTCTTATCGTTCCATTCTTCGATATGCTGTAACATAGTATGTTGAACCTCAGGATCAACCTTTGAACATGCCTTGCTGTTTCCTGGGTAATGGGCTAGATGTTCCTTGAAGCGATGGATGCCGCCTCCACCAAAAACCATGTTACAGTACATGCACTTGATCTTCTTTTTTCCTTCTTCAGTAAATTGTGTACAATAACCCCATGCTGGATCAGTTTTTCTTCTTGTCTTTGCTTCTACTGCTACCTGAACACTAGGCGTTGGGTTTGAGCTGCTGTCAGTTGGAGTTGGGGTGTCTGAAGAACCTACTGCATATGCAAAGAAATAAATAGTGACGAAGATAGTCAATAATACATGGAAGAACTGAGCTAGGAACTATATTAATATTTGAGCTGAGTACTGCATAGTTACGCAATGTAAGAATATAAACTAAAATATGCACTTGCAATTTGCAAACTAACTCCGACCTTCAGAACTAGAAAACGGCAATGCAGTGACTAATTAATAAAAAAATCTATCTACCTTGACGGGATCCTAAATTCCTAATAGGACTAGATCTCCACTTCACATTCAGTACAGCAATACGCATGGATTTTCTAATTTAGGCACTCACCGTTTGCCATGTCTTGCCGTCCGGAAGCTTCTGTAGAGTGCAGATGCAGACAGTAGTCTGCTTGAGCTTGCGCTTGGTGCTTGCTGCTGCTTGCCGGCCTCTGCTTGAGCTGACGTTGGGAGCCTCTGCCTGCCGGCCGGATCTGCAGCCTGCTGTGCCACGGCGGCACAGAACCAGGGAGACAGCCAGACAAGAGAAGATGCGCCACCCGTCGGGGGACCAAGGAGCGTGGAGTAGGCACAACGCCGGCCGCCGGGAAGACTAGTAAGGAACTGGAGAGGCCACCGTCGGGGAAGAGGCGAAGCCGCGCAGGGCCGGCTGCCGGCAGGGGATCTCTCGCTCTCTTTTTTAGAGCGCCGCCAGCCGCCGCCCTCTGGCTCTGGCTCTGGCCTTTTGTGAATGAAATTTTCCCTCCCTCTCGTAGCCCTAAATCGCTGGGAAGTAAGTGTTCCCGTTTATACCCCTAGCTAGATAAGGTTCTGCTGAACACATGGAGGGGTAACATGTGCCTACAATCAAAACCGCTCCGGTTCGTATGGAACCGGCCAGTTCCCGGTTCGTATGGAACCGGCCGGTTCACTGGTTCCGCAAAAAACCAGCGGTCCACCCGGTTTTTTCTAGTCCGATTACACGGACAATCTTTTAAGTGAACCGGACCGTTGGACTCTCTTGTTTGCGGTTTTTCCGGTCGAACCGCCGGTCCGGTCCGGTTCTAATAATTATGGTTCTAATAACTATGCTTGGAAGGGTTATGTGGGTTTGGCTGCGCCACGTCTCCTGATATTTCTAAAGTTTGGAAGATGCACTGTGGATTCGGCTACGCCACGTCCCTCTCCTGATATTTCTACTTGCTGAGGCAATCGAACACATTCTGTATTAATAATTAATTTGCATAGGTAATAATTTTCAAATATTGACTAGGAGGCAAGCCAGAGTGTCTACAGATATTTAGGGGCATCTATCATCATCAAAAGTGAAATAATAGATGGTTTGAGTGGTCAAGAAAAGAAACTCTAACTGTCTTTTTCTTTTCTAGCGACAGTATTATCCTAGCCGCTAGAAGTAGTTAGGCGGCCACTTCCATGACCAGCGATTAATCTTGACTAATCATTGTTTAATCGGTCTAATTGTGTGTGTCTAGGATCACGATGTCTACACTACAAGAAAAGTAAGTATCCGTGACGAAAATTATTATGATAGATGTTAGAAATGTCATAGAATAACGGCTATTCTGTGACGATTTTAGTATTTTCGTCAAAAAGTTGAGGCTATCAGTAATTTGTGACGAACAGGAATTTATCGTCATAAAAGATTCAATAATTTGTGATGATTTTAAATATTTGTCATGGAAAAGCTAATCATTTATGACGATTAATTTATGACCAATGTGTTTTTGTCAAAAAAAAAGTACAAAACTATGAATATGCCCAATATGTTATTTTTGTATGTTACTTCAAAAACAGTGAAATAAAATGAAAAAATATATAGAAAAGGAATGAAATAGACCATCTAACTACGGCCCTGTTTGGAAACGCGGCACACAGAATCACGATGCGTTTAAACGAAACGCGGCCCTTCCCTCGCTTCTCGCTTCTCGCGGCGCGCAGTTCATTTTTCCGTTTTTTCTGCCGAGCGCGACTGCTAAACGCGCGTCGGCCGCAACCTGTTCGGCGGGATTTTTCGGCTTCTTCCGCTCAAAAGCATCGCGGAAGCCGAACCAAACAGGGCCTACTTCAGTCCACGATCAGCCCACAACGAAGGGCACGTTGTTACCATCAGATCAAATTGGACGACCAGGATGCTCCGTGCTCGGAATAAATATCTCTTGCCAGCTACTGGCGAAAACCTACCCACTGCTCACACCTCCTCTCTCCTCCCCTCCAGATCCACCCACTACTCCCAGATCCACCCGTCACGAGATCCACCCTATTCCTCTGCTCAGGATTCATGGCGCGGCTGCTCTTGCCGACCCCCACCTCGCCGGTCAAGTCCGAGCGGGCTACAGCGCCGGTGCCGGTGGGGTAGGCGAGCGGAGGATCTCGGCAGCGGCGGCGGCATCTGCAAGAGCGGCGGCAGCACCCGGGCCGCCGACTGGCTTGGGCCTGCGGCGACGGCCCCTGCGGTGGGCTGGTTAGGTGCCGGGCGAGCGTGATGCTGCTTCCGGCCGTGCGGCAGTCCTCTCAAGGCGAGCAGGTGAGCATTTGAGAGAGCGGCACGTCGTCAGGCAGCATCTGCGAAAGGGGGCTCCAGCATCTGGTGCTCTTCAGCGGAAGCAAGTAAGTGCAAATGCGCTGAAGAAGCCGCTCTTTTTTTGTGTTTACTGTGGCTGCTAATCCATTGTTATCTTGAATAGAGCTGAGCTTACCTTGCTTCATTTCTCAATACGATGGCTAATTTACACTATTGCTGCGTCAACTAGTATATGTTTGTGAGGCTGGCGAGCTTCAGCGTTGTAGTATTGTGCCATTGTTTGCTACCAATGCAAGAGCAGTAGTATTGGGCAAATTGCACTGAAGGTGTTCGATAAAAGGCCTGAAACACTCTTGTTTAGGCTAAACTTGGACGACCTAATGGTTTCTTTTTATCCGCTCATCAAATTATAGACTAGCTGCAGACACATGTCCCTTGTTGAACAATGATAGTATTGGTTTACCACCATAATGAATAATGTTATGTTCTCCATGTGAAAATGAAATACTGTTACGTTCTCCATGTGAAAATCCATCTTGTTATATGGTATTGTGCAGCAACTAGCAAGTGTTTGGAATAATTGTTTATTTCCATTGCTAGTAACACTAAGTAAGTTTCTTGCTTCTCTGCAAGGTTTGAACTATGGGATGTAACAATTCTTTAAAAAATTATGGAATGAAACTTCCCTGCAGCTGATTGCATTCAGTTATTTTATCGAGTATCGTGGACTTATTTCCAAGCTCAAGGTATTTCTACATCTCCCTTCTTGAATCCATTTACACCTTTTAATTGTGTTATTTTGGTATATTTTGCTCTCATTATTGGTTTCATGTTACAAAAGCTGAGTTAAACTTATCTGTATCAAATCATGCAGAGTGTCGACATCTGAATGGTCAGCATTCTCCAGGGTCTTAGCTGCACACTCTGCACACCATTTGTTCACATTCTATTCTTTTATGTATATTTATATGTATATGGTGGTTGAAAATACTTGTGTGACCAAGTGATGTTTTATGAAATGGTTGTAACGGCACGTGTTGTATAAATAAAGCAATTCTAGGATAATTATATGTATTTATTGTTTTGCGTGGTTTTTATTTGTCATCCATATGTATTTTGAATAACCTTTTATGGCACTGTGGAGATCTTTTTCGTCACAGAATGGCCATGCGTGCAGAGGGTTTGTGATGTTTTGGCCCATATTGGATGACAAAAAATATCGTCATAGAATGTATAAATTTAGTGATGATAATGTAATCGTCATAGAACATATGTTTCTATGATGTTAGTGAATCGTCATAAACTAGTTCCATTCTGTGACGATTTCGTAAAGAACGTCACCAATGACATTTTCTGACGGTGGTTCTATGACGATCCTTGTGACGCAGTATAAATGTCACTATTACGCTTTTGTGATGAAAACCCATATTTTCAGTGACGATAATGGATCATCAAGGATAGTCAAATCTCTTGTAGTGCTAAGAGGGGGGTAAATTGGACTCAAAAAACGATCGCAACAAATTAAAACCTACGCTTAGTCTAATGTCACCCGTGGGGTTGTGTGGTCCTAAAGAGCTGGTTGAGACAAGTAAATTTCACCCTACCACATGCAAAACTTCTCAAGAGAATACGGAAATGTAAATCACGAGAATAGTAATGCAAATAAGTAAGGAGAGTAAGAGCAAGAGGGTGCAAGCCGAGTTTTTCCTGAGATATCGAGGAGTCACGACTCGCCCCTAGTCCTCGTTGGAGCGCCCGCACAAGGGCTTTGCTCCCCCTTGATCCGCGCAAGGACCAAGTGCTCTCTAGTGGATGTCCTTCTTCATCTCCGAAGTAGTGGACTCCAAACCACGAACAACGCCCTCGCAAGGACCTTCTCTTGAGGCTTCCACAACTCCCGGAAGCTCTCCAAGAGGAACCGCCTCCTGGTCGGCTAGGTGATCGCGATCATCAAGAGTAATAGGCTTCGATCTTCACTTGAAGGACTCCGCGCAAGGAACCTCTCTACTCAAGCTCACAAGGATCAAAGCTCAACTCTAAGTGGAGAAGTGTATGAATTGTGCTCAAGTGACCTTTGGATATGCAATAGTGTTTTATGGGTGCAAAGGTGGCAAATGAGGCCTAGGGGAGTCTTTAAATAGGGGGCACACTCGAAGAGAGCCGTTGAGAGATGCTTAAAAACAAGGTGTGCCATGAACGTCGGACGGTCCGACGTATACACATCGGACGTTCCGACGCGTTCATTTGAATTCAAACCCCCAGGACTGTAGCGCGTACGGCACTAGCCGTTGGACAGTCGGACGGTCCGACGTATATGCGTCGGACGGTCCGACGCGTTCGTTTCGTCTCGAGCTCGTGTAAGACAGTCGCTCTGTCTTGATCGTCCGACGTTACATCGGACGGTCCGACGTTTGATCTTCGGACAATCCGACGTGTTTACATTAGCACGCGTCGGTTGATTGCTCTACTGCATAGATCGTCCAACGTATGTCGGATGATCCAACGTGTTTTCAGTTGCATGCGTTGGTTAAATAGGTTTCAGTCCAGATCGACCGGTGTATCGACGGACGGTACGACGAGTCCAGTTGTTTTTGGACCAAATGCTGAACATGAAGGCCGTGATATAGTGAGTGTCGGACGGTCCGACGTTCACAAAAAATGTGAACAGCAGCCAATTTCAAAGTGTTTTCAAATTCTATTTCGACAATTAAGGTTCTAGGGTATATGTGAGTGTTTTGTGAGCACTTTTAAATATGTTTCACCTAGATTGAGCTTTGAGCAAGATGAGACTTGAATGTGTAGGAACTTTGCAAGAAATCGCTTCAAGTTACTAACCTTAGCCCCTCTTGATATAGTACGGCCGTCTAAAACATCAAAAGAACCCCTAAGTGCCCTTCTCACACCTTGTGCACTTAGAGTTACCTAACATGAGTTGTTTCTCCTTTTCTTCGCTTCCATGGCCGTCTTTGTATAAATAGAGTTTGAGGGGTCTCCTTTGAGCATTCCAATAAGCTTCTATACCTAATATTTCCATCAATCTCATGAAACTCATTAATAACACATTAGGTGCATCATTAATCACCAAAATCATAATTTATCATCATGTTTCTCACTACACACACACACACACATATATATATATATATATATATATATATATATATATATATATATATATATATATAAAACTTCGTACAACTCGTGGTAGCTATCCTCCCTGGGGACAGTAGCTACCCTTTGCCCTTTGCCTCAATTGGCGTTGTCACTTTTGAATCCCACCTCCACCCCCCCCCCCCCCCCCCCCCCCCCCGCGGTGGCCGTGTGCAGTACTACCCGCTCTTTCGCTCACATGCCACGATATTAGCTTATAAACGTAAGTAATTACCCGGTAATTGTCGCGGCCCATCTATTCACTTTTATGCCAAGCCCATTTCATTGCCGCAGCCCATCAAGGAGATTTGCTGGATGGACATTTTTATGAACCTTTTTCATCGCGGAGGTATGCAGTTTGCTGGTGTCAAAGTCATATCTTGATCCACTGCCTACATTCAGATGCTTTATTCAGATGCACTGCCCAGCGAGAGTTTAAAAAGATGCTTGATGCAGCAAACAAAAACAGGGCAAGGTGGATGGACCGGCAATCATTTTATCTAGTATATAAGAGCTTCCAATCATCAAGCATTTCTACTAATTGTTGCTCACCGAGCTTTCCAGACGCAATCTTCCTCCAAAACCTCGACGGCACCATCAACATCAGCAAAGAACGCCTCGAAATCCGAACTGGACGGTGAGCCTGGCACGAAGGGTGCTTCTTCCTGTTGAACTATGTGGTCTTCTGGACCTCTGTCCACCGCGCAGCTGTGAAACCATGCTAAGGTACCCACCGTCTTGAGAAGCGTCTTTCTATCATGTTCTCTCCCTCCTGCGCCCTGTACCGGTGGCCGCAGAACTGTGCTCTTAATGGGCGCATGCAGCGGCCAAACCGACGCGCCGACCTCAGGCAGAGCGCTCTTAATGGACGCGTGTGGCAGTTTTGCATTCCTCACGCTAGAGGAATCCACGTTCAAACTCACAGCATACCCCACAGCCGCGAGACGTTTCGGCTGCAAAGTACAAGATATGGGCCCACCGTGAAGTACAACTTCGTGGTGGACCCAGGGGCCTCTATTGGTGCCCTGGGGAACCCATACCCCAGAACACATACTACGCGCCTCCACGTCTCGAGAAAGTATATGGAGCACCGTTGCCGCCCGTGCAGGCGGGGAGGGTCCCACGACCATCATAGCCGAAGATCAGTTGAAGACTCAAGATAAGCGCTCTGTTCGGTTTGCTGATGCTGGTACCAGCTGGGGCTGGTGACCGTTGTCTTTCTGAGTCACTGTAGCTATAGTAAAAGACAGCGCAAATCAGCCACTCCAGCCAGCGCTTTATGTCCAGCCGAACAGGGCGAAGGTCAGAGGACCAGCCCCCGTCGGACCACCGGGTTAGGTGACGTCATCCCACCCGCGGTTCGAGCCTTGGGGTACCCCCGGGCAGCTTGGCACTAGAGTCACGTCGCCCGGGCTTACGTAAGCCCGCAGGAACCCTTCGACCCGAAGCCACCTACCGACCGCAGCATTTAATGCTGCGGAACGTTAGGGTCAAAAGGGGCCTGGACGCCCTGCGCCATCTCCATCACTGTAGCGCACAGCATGCAGGCACGCCTCACACCATTATGAGTGACGCGACGGGGTGTGCCACAGTACCTTTTAGTTAAGCGCAGAGACGACCCGCCGTGAGCGCCCAGTGGTGGACGGTGGGGGAAGGGTGGAACAGTTCACTACCACATCAAGTGTACTTGGTGTACTTGAGCGGTACATGGAGTCAATTCACCATAATCTAGTCGACGTGCTGTAGGGCACAAGCCATACCATAGCATGTAGATACTGTAGCAGCCTATACTGCCAACTTTGTACAACTACCTTTCCCTTGGACTATAAAAGGGAGAGATAGCGCACCTAGAGAAAGGATCACACTCCAGCAGTATTAGACACATCTCTCGACTGAGCGCCTAAGTCATAGACGCTTGGGTTGTAACACTCTATTTCTCATCCTTAGTGCAACCGCAAAGAAAATGCAGGGTATTACATCCCACAGGGTGGCCCGAACCTCTCTAAATCTCCTTATCTCACCACGCCACATCGTAGCGTAGGAGGTAGCGTGCTCTGCTCTACATTCTCTTCTCCATCCAACGGGTGCCTATACGGTATCCACGAGTCGTTCGCGACCACAACAGGGTTAGCCTCATATTTGTGGACTATAGATACAGAGTTAAACTATGACTCTATCCATCCTCCTAATACAACTCTAATCCAATCATAACTGAAGCGCTCCAGTCCTTTAGGGACTCAAATGTGTATAAATACTAGTCCCAGGAGGCTAATACTCATATTTATACATCAGATAGTTACAGATACGAGGCAGACTTAATGTGGCGTAGTTACAGATACGAGGCAGACTTAACGTGGCGATCAACTTTAAGAGTTGGTCCACGACACTCTCGATAAAGAATAACAAGATAAGAACTTGCGGCAAGAAGTCCAATATACGCAATAGAATCATCACATCGGCCCAAATGCCACAGGCAAGTTGGGTATAGGCGTAACCCTTACTCGATCTGGTCTTCTTCTCTAAAAAACAACAAGAAAGCAAGGAATGAGTACAAAGTATTCAACAAGTCCACCTTCTCCCACGGACAGGAGATGAAATATATGCAATGAGTCGGTGGAGCTTTGGTATTTTGCAGAAAAAGCGAGTTTTTTATGCAGGGCTTTTTTATAAATATTTTTCTTTTATAAAAGCCGCCTCTCATCTGAGAGGGTTTTGAAAGTCCTTTGAAAACATTCCTTTTTTCTTTTTCAAAACCTGCCACTGGACTTCTCGTCCGGCTTGGATCACGGCATCACCTGCCGGACCAAACTTTTTTTAAAAACAAAGTATTTTCTTTTTTGAAAACAAACTCTCTAGTTGTGGAACCAAGCCATAACCCGTCCATCACTGTAGACACAGATTATTCAAATAGATTTTAAACTCTAATCAGAGGTGTACACTTTACCCACGAGTTCGAATCTCATCACAAGAAGTCACCTTGCTCAATCCTCTCATAACCCAAACGTGCAATCCTTTACCTACAAGTTACCACAGAGACCCAGAGCCATCACCTCGCCCTAACCCGGGCTAAAACATTTTTCCCCTCCGTGGTCCTCTGTTGCTCCCCAGCCACCTAGTAACTGCCTGGCTATCTTTCTGCAAGTTCAGATTAAGTATTGCCTGCACAATATCGATTGGTTGCACTTAGGGAGCTAGGCAAGATGAAATAACAACTCGGTCCTTTAACGAGACCGGACGAATATTCCACCCAGCTTAGCCTTTACCGGCTCAAGCCAGAAACCCCAGCGGTTTCTTTATCGAAACCTCGGCCGTTCAGGCATCCCAAACCAGAGACCCTAATATCATCCTGCTCACAGGTAGCATCCCGTTCGCATTTTCGTTTCGCTGGCAGAGCTAGGAAGAAATACATTTTATAATGGAGGGAACATATTATTTCGGCATTCATACATGTAAAAAAATCTATGTAATAGTATTAAATCTTATTACAAACATTATATATTAAATATTCAAACTCATAAATTTAATGACTCAAATCTTATTTAAGATCTGGATTCATAGTCTAAAGAATAGTTAGTAAGAATAACTTAAACATTAGACAAAGCTTTATTACCGTGGGGATAAAACCTATCCGGATTTCGATTGTTAAGCATTGTACACATTACCGGAAGGCGGAATGCAAAAGAAAACAGAAACACACACATAAGGAAATTAAAAAAAATGCTCTCACCTACTGACCACACACAATTCCCACTTCTCTCTTTATCCATCCGGATCGGACAACAACCACCTGTCGCCTTCCGACAATTCTAATGAGCATACTTAATCCATGATTTGCAACAGTGATGCTACAGTAACCATCCGCTAATTATTAATTAATCATGGATTGATTAGCATCATTAGATTCGTCTCGCGATTTACAATCCATCTGTGCAAAAAGTTTTACAAATAGACTTCATTTAGTACTTCAAATTACCTAGATTACTTTGCAAAAAAATTTGCAAAATGAACTAAACACAGCCTAACTCCTCTCCTCTCCGTTGCGCTCTGCTGCTTTGTGATGTCCTGTTTAGTTCATTTTGCAAAAAAAATTTGTAAAGGAATCTTGGTCATTTGAAGTACTAAATGAAGTCTATTTGCAAAATTTTTTATATAGATGGGTTGTAAATCGCGAGACGAATCTAGTGATGCTAATTAATCCATGATTAATTAATAATTAACGAATGGGTACTGTATCATTACTGTTGCAAATCATGGATTAAATAGGCTTATTAGAATCGTCTCGCGATTTACAGCCCATCCATGCAAAAAGTTTTGTAAATAGACTTCATTTAGTACTTTAAACTAATAAGATTCTTTCGTAAAATAATGCGTTTACCATGTTTTTGTGTTTATATGCAAATAAATAAACAGGGACGTTGCACTGCTACTGTCTCTCTGCGGTAAAGTTTTGTACTGCCTGCTATCTCTGGAGACTGGTGGTGACGTGACGAACAGATGCTTTTTTATCATTTTATTTATGGCTGTTTGTGGCACTGGCGCACTGCACATACGCAGTCCATCACGAGAGTCTATCAGTTCGATTCATGTAACTTATGTTATTTTTTCATTTCGTTTTCTTTTACATTTTCCTTTCCGTTCTTATATTTATTTTTCTCTTATTTAAATGGCAATGACAATATTTTTTTGAAATATTAATATGACAACATTTTTTGTTTTAGAATATTTTCTCTCTCTAGAAATAAAAATAATGTTCTCACATGAACATTTTCTCTCTCTAGAAATAATGTTCTCACATGAACATTTTCTCTCTCTAGAAATAATGGTCTCACATAAATATTTTCTCTCTCTAGAAATAATGTTCTCCCATCAATATTTTCTCTCTAGAAATAATATTCTTGCATGAACATTTTCTCTCACTAGAAATGTTCTTACTGAACACTTCTAAAAAAATGTTCTCACCCAAACATTTATAAGAAAATGTTCTTACCGGAACATTTTCTCTCTTTAGAAACAACGTTCTCATATAAATATTTTCTCTCACTAGAAATATTCTCACGTGAACATTTTCTCTCGCTTGAAATGTTCTCACCTAAGCACTTCTAAAAATGTTTTCATCTAAAAAAATTAGGAGGTGGTCAACGAGTGGCTATCTAGTGACCAGTCAACAAATAAGAGGCCTTCCACCTTTCTCTCCGGCTGCTGCTGGGCTCGTCGGACGCCGCTCCCCTGTCGTTCCGTCCACGAAGAGGTCTTAGGTGCGAGCTTTTACGCGGCTTGCGAGCACGAATTCTCAATCCCGATTTCTTGCTTGATTGATGTGAACATGTCCAAATCTTGCGAGATTTCTTCCACCCTCCTAAATCTTTGATTCTTTTTTCACCTGATTTCTTTCAGTGTTTTCTAAGCTTGCTTGGATTGCTCGCATCTGATTGTTTCCTCCCAAATCTTGGATTCTTTTTTTTTTCGCCTGGTTTCTCTGATTTCCGCAAAGAATATCTGTCTGATTGTTTCCGGAAGACGTGAGGCGCTGAGGCTACATGGCGTTTTCTTCCGGCAGCATTTGTTTGAGAGCAACATCTTGATTGAGATTTTTTTTCGAGTCTTTCTTCTCTCACGACTACAAAAACCTGCAACAGAAACACCAGCCAAATAACTACAGGAACGGTTCTAAAGGACGACCGCTCTTGTTGTTATCGAGGGTATGGACCCCTTCTGGTGTAAGAACAACAGGAACGGTTCACCGCATCGAGTAGGAGCGGTTGGTGTGATGAACTGCTCCTGCTGAATCCTTACAGTAGCTGTAAGGCTTACAGCAGAAGTGGTGTATAAAACAAACCGTTTCTACTAGATTATCTATAGGAACGGTGCACAGCAGTAACCGTTCCTGCTAGGTTACTTAGGCTGATCTCAGCAGCTTATCTAGCAGCCTGTGTACATTATCCACGCCAGCGGTATGCGGCCAAATTTGAACCGGCTGATGGGAACCTTCACAATTATTTGCTTGTCTTCTTGGCATACTGACAAAAATTTAGACTGCTGACGTGAACCAACTTACACAAATGCTAGGTAGACTGTTGACGTCGTCAGTGAGGAGCGGTGGCTTGGTTGGGACCGCTCCTGCTGTTGGAAGTGGCTGCCCGATGTGCTTGTTTCCTTGTACGTGATTGGCCAATTCAATTTCCCACGGATCACTCCCCCAGGAAGAAGCCATCTCAGGCCTCGTTTGGTTGCACGTTGTAAAATTTTTGAAAAGGCATCTTTCTACATTTGAAATACTAAATATAGACTAATCACAAAAATAATTATATAACTCGTCTGTAAATCGCGAGACGAATCTAATGAGACTAAGTAATCCGTCATTAGAGGTTATTTACTGTAGCATTAATGTAGCAATTTAGCATCTAATTACAGTCTAATTAGGTTCATTAGATTCGTCTCGCTATTTACAGACAGCAGTCGCAATGCGTTTTTCATTTCGTCTAGATTTAAGTCTCCATGCAGGTGCCGGAATTTTTTTTTGGAATTTGGTATTTTGCAACCAAACACGGACTCAGCTGTCCGTGCTACTCATTCATTGCCTTTGCATGAGGATCAATGGGCCCACCACCTCTTTGTCCTTGCGCCGATTAAAAACATGTATCGTTTACCCACCGGACCCGGCAGCGCATTAAGGCTCTCCGCACTGGGACCTCTATCCCACTCTCTATGCGCTTTACAGATCGGTTTACCGCAAAAAAGTGCTGCAGTGGCACTCTGTAAGCCGAACTGCATCGTTGCGGGCGGGATTCCCGCGCGCCAAAGCTGGCGCGGTAGCGGCCGTCCGCAACGCGGCGACGTGGCATGGGGCCCGCCTCCGCCCGTTGCTCCCCAGCATCCCTCCCGCGCTCGCCCATGGCCGCCACAGCGCTCGCCCATGGCCGGCCGCCAGCGCTCGCCCATGGCCGCCGCAGCTCGAGCAGGGGTCAGGGGACCCGCCGCTCCGCCCTGCTGCTCCCCTGCCATGGCCGTACTCCATGGAGGGAGGAGGACGGCCGCGAGGTGAGGGGGTGGCGCGGCGCTCGCCCATGGCCCGCCGCCGCTCGAGCAGGGTCAGGGGAGGAGAGGGAAGGCTCAGCCGGCCGAGCTCGCGGCGGAGGGAGAACGGAGGGAGGAAGGGAGGGAGGAAGGCCGCCGCAACTCGTGGAGGGGGAGGGAGGAGGGGCCGCCGAGATCCAGAGGAGGCCCCGCCGCCGGATCTAGGGGAGGGAGGAGGGGCCGCCGGCGACGCTCCACCTACGCGCCCGCAAGGCCCGCCAGGCCGGCGGCGGAGCGGAGCTCGCCTGCGGGCCGCTGCGGCACCGAGCTCGCCCGCGCGGGGGGACGCGCTCGCCGCAGTGGGAGCAGGAGAGGAGCCCGGTGCCGTCTCGCGGGCCCACCGTCGTGCCGTCGCAGGGAAGGGAGGGAGCAGGGGCACGCCATCGGCCGCTCCGCCCCGCCGTGGCCGATGCGCCGAGGAAGGGAGGGAGGGAGGGAGGGAGAGAGAGAGGCCGTGGTGGGAGAGAGAGAGAGAGAGTGGGGAGGGAGGGCCAGTGCTCGGGCGGGCGGAGCTCGGGCGAGGAGCGTCGCGGGCTGCAGCGCCTGCAGCGTGTAAGGATCACCGGGGTGTCCGACCCTAGAGGGGGAGGGGGTGAATAGGGTCGCTAATCGCTTTTTAACCTAGGGCTCAATCTAATTGCATAAGATAAACCTAACACGTCCTACACATGCTAGTTATGACTAAAATTTATCTATGCTACCCTCTACTTACCCCAAAAGACTTGCAACCTATAGCCAATCCTAATCAAACTAACTAGGAAAGTAAAGGTAAGCAAGAAAGAGTAAATGCGGAAACGTAATGCGGTAAGTAAAGCGGTAAGGGAGAGGATATGCAAACTCCCGTGAAGACACCAAGACACACGATTTAACGTGGTTCGGTTAGGACACAAAAGTCCCTCCCTACGTCCACGGCCACTTGTCCAACACGAACAAGTGTGATGCCGAGTCTCTTCGCTCGATCACCGTCTTGCCACGCCTCCAAGGCTCCCGACAAGCAAAGGCTAAGTGACACCAAGTCACAAAGATGAGGTCACCGCCACCGTCTATCTCGAAGCGTCACCACGGCACCGTCTTCACTATCTTGGAGCTTTAACACCAAGTAGGGGCCTCCTTCCCCGCACAAAGTGTCGTTGCCACTCCACACCAAGTCGGAGGGTCACACGACGAGTACACAAGGTGCTTGCCGCAGCAAGGCTTTCTCTCAAGCTAGTTCTCTCAAGAACTAAGCCTAAACAAGCACTAAGCACTCTCACAAGTGTGCTTAAGCCTATATGATGTACAATGAAGCTCTATGGTGGTTGGAGATGATCTTTAGCTCTTGTATACTTCCTTGAACTCCAGCACACTCAAATGACCCGGCCTTGGGGGTATATATAGGCAGCACAAGCAAATATAGCCGTTGGAGAAAAGCTGCCAGAAATGTGCTTAACGCCGGTTAATCCGACGTACCCCAAAAGCCATCATCGGTTCAACCGGTGTATGTAAACTGCCACTTGAAAAACTAGCCGTTAGCAATTAACCGGTGTATCGCCGGTTTAACCGATGCAATCAACCGGTGTATGTAAAATTAGCGTCGGTTTAACCGGTGATTGTAACTTCTTCACGTTCCTCCAAAAAACCACCTCTCGGGACAACTGAACCGATGCAATTGACCGATGCATCGTCGGTTCAACCGGTGTATGTATTTTCATCGGTCTTCGTTTGGCAATGCACCGACGTATGCATTTTCTTCAACGTCGGTTAATCCGGTGAGTGTACCTTCAGTTTCCAGCTTCTGGACAATTACACCGGCGTGTGTCTTTTCCTTAACATCGGTTCAACCGGTGTATTGAATTTCTTCACAGTCTCTTCGATTCTTGTCCTTCGGGCCTAGCTGCGCCTATCTTCTCTTTGTCATCACTTGAACCTAAAAGCCTGGGAATGTTTATCTTGACAATCATATTAGTCCAAGTGTTGTGTGTGTCATCAATCGCCAAAACATTATATTGAAATATGGCATGAGAGGCCATTTTCGCTACACAGCGCCCCCGCGAGGAGGAGTGGGGCGCAGGGCGAGCTCAAGGCCGCCGCGCCATGGCCGCGAGGGAGCAGGGGCTGCGGAGGGGTGCGCTCAGCCGGCGTGGGAGGAGGGAGGAGGAGGGGTGCCGGCGGAGGCCGCCCCGCCCCGTCGCGCCATGGCCGAGCCGCCGCGCCGCGTGGGTCGCCGGCGCGACATGGCGGCGACGTGGTGGCGGAGGGAGAGAGGGGGGCCGCGGTGGGAGAGAGAGAGAGTGGGGAGGGAGGGGGTAAAAAAAAAGAAAAATAATTATGACACGTGGGCCCTACTCATGGTAGTTGGTATTGAGTAGAAATTTAGAGAGTGAATGAATGCGGAGAAACTGAATATAGAGAGGAGAATCTTGATGACCAGGTAGGAATATTCCTTTTAGAGAGTGAATTTAGAGAGTGATGAGTGCGGAGAGCCTAAAAACAGTCCAGAGGCTTGCACACAGGCACCACCAGGGATTTTTTTACCGACCGTTCCATTCGAACCGCCGGTGCCCGGTTCCAGCTAACCGGTCTGGTTTGATCGGTTACCGGAAAAAATCGGTCAAACTCAAATTTGAATTCAAAATCCGCAGTTATACCGGTTTCGAACGGCTAACTGTCCGGTTAGACCGGTTTACCGGTCCGGTTTGACCGGTTACTGGTCGATTTGAGTGGTAACCGGTCGGTTTAAGTTAAATTCAATTTTTTTTCTTTTTTAGTTTAAATTCAAATGCCCGCAAAGTATACTAAATGAATGTTTGTATAATATATTTTAGCCTAAATGAACCCTCCAACCCTCTTTTGTACTACTTTTACATTGTATTTGTATACTTTTGTATGCACGTTTTTTTGTTTAACTTCAAATGCTCGCAATGTATACTAAATGAATGAATATTTAAAAAAATTTGACACCATTAGATTCGTCGCATTTTGAAGTATTTTTAAGAATTTTTTGGAATTTTTCCATTTTTTGAAATTCAAATTTAAAATTTGAATTTGGAGCGGTTTGAAACCGGCCGGAACCGGAACCGGTCCGGGCCGGTTAGACCGGTAACTGCGGTAACCGGACCGGTTTCGACCGGTTTTTTTAACCCTGGGCACCACAGGCCGCCTGCTTCATCCCCACCGTCGTCCTTGTCGGCATCCTGCTCCTGGTGATCGTCGGCCGGCACGAGCTGCCTGCTGGCGAAGAGCAGGATGGAGAGGAAGTGGAAGACGGAGAAGGAGCCCGCGGGGACGACGAAGACCGCCGAGCCCGAGCTCGGGCGGAGATGGGGATTCATGCGCGTGGCCTGCTCCACCGAGCGGGCGCGGCCGGCGAGAGCGCGAGCAGCCGGGCGCGTCCGGCGCGAGCGCAGACTTGCAGCAGGAGCTCATGGCCGGTGAGCGGACTTGGCCGGCGCGAACGCGGGCGGCCGGGCACGGCCGGCGCGTGCGCGTGCGCGAGTGGCCGGCGGACGCGGCCGGGCGCGGTCGGCGGGCGCGAGCGGGCACAAGCGGCCCACCGAGGCTGCTGGCTGCTTTTTTTTTATTTTTTTAATTCACAGCAGGAGAGGTCGACGGCTAGAGCCGTTCCTGCTACAAATCTTAGCAGCAGCGGTGCACATTATGAACTGCTCCTGCTCAAACTAGCGGTTTACAAGGAGAACCGCTCCTGTAACCGCTCCTGCTGCGTGGTTTACAGGAGCGGTTCTATAACTGCTCCTACAACGGCTCTACTACAGCAACACACGAGTAGCAACCCTTCTAAGAACCGATCCTACAGCAGCCTCTTCAACTGATCCTGCTGTAAGTTTTTGTAGCAGTGTCTTGTGCCTGGTGAATCTCTTTGCTCTCCGAACTTGCAAAGCTTCCATTGTGATGTCCTGATGAGTTTCTTAGACATTAATTAGCATGTTTACTCTAAGTTGAAAGCCGATTTGGTATTATGCTATGAATTTGATTCTACGAATCCTTACATCATATACAGCTTTATTAATGCATATTATTGGGCCAAAACTAATAGCAGTGGCACTAGTACACATCTGTTCATTTAAGACACACATTTTAAGACGGATAACTGTATATTTTATAGAAATGTCTTATATGATGACGTATCGTGTATGGTAAGACGGTTACTTGAGGATCCGTCTTAAGTAGAAATCTTTTTTGAGACGGTTATATAATAGAAAATGTCTCATAAAAATTTGAGACGGTTTGCTATTGTAAACCGTCGTTTTTAAAGTGACCATACGAGTCACCTGGTTTTTGTCTCTTCGGAGACATCCGATAAAATTGGAACGATACAAGTCACCTGGTTTGTAAGAACCATCTTAAATGTTATGATTAAATTAGACACTTATATACATAAAACCGTTGCAATTTGACTATTTCATACAAGACGTCTTGTATAATAAAGTGTAGCAAATAAAGAGTGTGCTTATATATATAGTATAAATAAAAAATTTATTTCGTCCGCTGCCCTCTCCATCCTCATCCCCGATCTGCTCGTCGATCTCCTCCCGCTCCTCATCTCGCCGAGGGGCGCCCGGCGGCGGCGCTCCCTCACCTCGCCCGGGTCTGAGGCTCCCGGCGGCGGCGCTCCCTCACCTCGCCCGGGTGCGGGGCTCCCGGCGACGGCGCTCCCTCACCACCTGGCCGGTCCGGGGCTCCTGACGGCGGCGCCCCCTCACCTCGCCCGGGTCCGAGGCTCCTAGCGGCGGCGCTCCCTCACCTCACCTGGCTCCGGGGCTCCCGGCGGCGGGGGCTCCTAGGGGCGGCGCTCCCTCATCTCGCCCAGGGGCAACTAGCTGCGAACTCACGCAACTGCCGTAGGTGAACAAGATCGTCTCCGTGGCAATGGCTGATTCACAAGATCTTGCTTTTGATGTACAGGTGAAGATCGATTCGATCTGCAGCCACAAACTCATCTGCTGCATCGCCATTCTGGCAGACCACTCAATAGCGAGGCCTGCCTCCAATGCAATCTGAATTCTCTGGTAGTGAGATTGATGATGCCCTTGTCGTATGAATTTTGATGCTTTAATTTGAAATGTAGTACAGAATGCGAAATTGAGGTGTGATCTATTACGCTGTATCTGTCAGCACTTTAATTATATATGCTGCCGTGTATTTTTATTTTTCAATCATAGGCTAGTTTTTGGGGGCTCATTTCCTTTTTGTCATCACTCAATCAGATGAAATCAGTAGCTCCAGAACAAAGGGGAGTTTATCAAAAGTGCCGAAGTCCAAAAAAGGTATTTCATTTCAGTTATTTGTATTCAGATCTGATCTAATTACAAGTGTATAAATTGCTGTCTATATAGGTTTTTTTTTCTATAAATGATGCGGATCAGAATACATTTTCGATTAGCTCACTGAATTTTTTTATATGCCCCCTCCGTCCTAAAATATAGTTTTTTCTAGCCCTCTTTTAGTCCATCCATATTCGGACCATATCAATGAATCTAGATGTGTATACAAACTACATTGATTGAATAATGATTGAATGTATTCGAAGCCTAAAAGGAACTATATTTTGGGACGGAGTGAGTACTTAATTTTTTCACATCGTAATTTTTTCTGCATAATTTGTGTTTCATCTTTGTAGAATTGTGGACCTGGAGCTGATTGATATCCTTTGTGTCGGACCTTCATATGTGCACTGAGGTGACTGCATGAGATATGATCCATGCTATGCAATTTAAGTTCCATGTAATAAAGGTATTTGCATTCGAGCTATTGTTTTAGTAACAACACAAAATGCCACACTTTGGATTAAACATTACTTTGCTTGCCTAAACGTCACACTAAAGAGATGATCTATATGGTTTATGGTATATGAACCTGTAAGTAGTGTACATGACTGTACAAACTAGTCAAGGGTCAGGGCAAAACCATGCGCCAAACACTTCCTGACTATAAAACAACCACTAGAATTAGTAAGGGCGCTGAGCTGTTGTCTTTTGAAAACACTGTCTGCATACCATGTATCAAGCTGTTGTTACTAAAACATTATCTATTGCTATTCCGTAACTTGTATTGATGTTTCTTATTTAGGATAAAAAAAAGATCTCATGGGTACCTATTCTTGTTGCTAGATTTCCCTTATGTGTGATGTTTTTCCTTAAAACATTAAACCATGTGCAAACATGCTTGATTTACTAAGGCACTGTGATGATTCCAGGTTTAATTAACATATATGCTTCGTCTAATCATTTGCCTTATGTTATCATAGGCCATATGCATGGAAGTACTTCAAGTGGAAGCTAAATATAATAAATTTTGTCAAGGCGGCCAAAACTCCATTTGATGACTACTCACTACTGAAGAAAGAGTGCAGGCTAGGCTTTGTAAGGTGGGTGTTAGTGTTACCTCTCATGATAGCATTGTTGCTCTAGGCGATGCCCCTATGAGAGGAAATATACTGGAACCAAAGAATATGTGAAGCTGGAGTAAAAAGGTCATGTTTGATCAACTAGCGGCCATGTATGAGAGAGAGTGTACAGTAGCTAATTGTTGTAACATAGTTCTTACCACGTTAAGCTAATATATTATGTTTTTGAATTTATATGGCATTTATATATGGGTTGCCAAATGATACTTATGTGATGCTAAATGTTACTCAGTCATGAGATGTGTGTTTTGCTGAAATTGTTACTATATGGTCTATGAAAAACCATTATGAAATTAAGAATACCATGTAAAACGGTTTTCATTGCAAGTGTCCTTTGTCATCGGAAATTCAAGACGCTTGAAAAGCATAAATGACTTATAATGGTTTATTTTTCTCAACGGTTGTTTGCTAGTAGCGCCTTAAACAAAAGAGAATCTGAGACGGTTCCTTGGGTAAACGTCTTAAACAGAAGTCAATTTTAGACGGTTGTATAGCATTATTGCTTATTGGGCTTGTAATGCAAAGTGCAGCTCACTACTACACAAGTCTGCTGTAGGAGCACCACCCAAAATACTACAGGAGCGGCTTCAATATGGAGCCGCTCTTATTGTTCTCAAGACGGGCCCCACGGGGTGCAGTGCTTCTGCTGTAAGCTCAGCAGGAGCGGTACACTGCACCAGCCGTTCCTACTAACAGCAGGAGCGGTTCGTGTAATGAACCGCCCCTGATATTTTCTTTATAGGAGCGGTGTAGTCTCTGTACCGCTCCTGTAAAGAAAATAGCAGCAGCAGTTTTGGATATGCACCGCTCCTGCTGTATCCCGCCCCCATATAAACCCCTTCTTCCTCCTCGGGCTACTGTGCACCCGAGGAGGAACAGTTCTTGGAAGCTTTAGGTGTCTAAGAACTGAAAAATTAAAAAATAGGAGAGGGAGCTTTTTCTTTTCTATTTTTGGGAGTTATAAGCTACATAAGGTGAGTCTCCACTCTCTATGCATTTAATTTGAGTATCTTCAAAGCATCAGGTGGTAAACTAGGTAGGATTAAACGTCATTCTCTCTCCTCTCATTTATGGAGGATTTATTACCTTATACCATTAGATGTTTTAGGATAATGGACTAGTTTAGGTTGGCTCAACTTGGTAGTAACATACAAGTTGTTGTGATTACTCTAGGTGTTGTATTAATTAATTAGTGGATCTGTTCTCTATAGATCTAGGTCTAGATCTAGTGTGAAACCTAGGTAGGCATGGTGTATGAATAAATTTTGTAATATATCATTTGTTGTATTCATGATTATGTCTCATTAATTATATCAAAAATTTCTTTTATTATTGTATACATTTACTACATACCCTCATAAATACACTTAATTAATAGCCTCATTAATACCCTCTTCATTTCATACCCTCACAAATACAGTTTATTTAATAGCCTCATTAATAATATACCCGCTCCATCAATGATATGACATATATATGAATTTTTAATTTATAGATGGCACGTGTTTGGATGTATGACTGGCCAAGGATGGAGCGGTCTTACCGTAATGAAGTGGATAAATTTATTGAAGCTGCGAAGAAGGATGCGAAAATGAAGAAGGTTGCCGGCATATGTTGTCCTTGCAAAAACTGTAAAAATCTGAAGGTTTTGACAGATCCATGCGACATTAGATTGCATTTGATTGTTCACGGATTTGTGGAAGACTACTCTGTTTGGATCCATCACGGCAAGAAAGAAGCACCTCCCAAAGCAATAGATACCTACTAGGTCTCGAATGAACTCATTGGCGGCAATGTGGATGATAACAATGACACATTCTTCGATGCGGATTTTGATATGTTGGATTGTGGTGGTGATGATGACGAAGATAATGGTGGTGGACATATGATTTTGTACCTTCTGAGAGTATCGAAGACTTAGGACTTGATGACGATTCAGATGAAGATCACCTTGATGAAATGCTGAAACACTTCAAGGCGGATATCCTTCTTGCGGGTGCAAAAGGGCCAGAGAATTTCAAGGCGGTAAAGGATGCTACAAAGAAGAGTGTGTATGAGAAGCCAAAAGGTTGTCTGACTCATTGGTCTTTGCTATGTTTTGTACTGGAGCTCTTGATTCTAAAGGCTGTGTACGGGTGGTCTGACTCTAGCTTCAACGATATGTTGAAACTCTTATCTTGGTTGCTTTCGAAACCTAACTTTATGTCTGCCAACACATATCAAGCGAAGAAGGTTGTTAGCCCCTTGACAATGGGAGTTGAAAGAATACATGCACGTCCAAACCACTACATCTTATACCGATGGAAATATGAGAAACTGGATAAATGCCCAACTTGTGGTGCCAGCCGTTGCAAGCAGAATGACATATTCCACGGTGATGATGAAGGTTCCTCTAATGGCAAGAGGAGGAAGAAGAAGGGTACACCCGATCCTTCCGAAGAAGATAGATGCTTAGGCATCGATGAGAATAAGAGAAGAATCACCGCCCTAGTCATGTGGTATCTCAATCCAATCAATCGCTTAAGGTGTATATTTGCAAACCCTGCCTTTGCAAAGCTGATACGTTGGTGGTATTGTGAGCGAACAAAGTATGAGGAAAAGCTTTCACACCCAGCTGATGGCACGCAGTGGCAAAAGTTTGATGAATTGTATCCCGAGATTGTGAAGGATCCAAGAAATGTGAGGTTGGCACTTAGTACAGATGGAATGAATCCTTTTGGAGAAAGGAACAGTACACACAACACATGGCCGCTCATATTGACCATATACAATCTACCTACATGGCTTTGTCAAAAGAAGTACACATTGTTATGCGGTCTAATATAAGGGCATAAACAACCGGGTATTGATATAGATGTCTTTCTTGAGCCCTTGATGGAAGATATGGCGAAGCTTTGGAACGAATGGGTCAAAATGGTGGATTCAACAACAAAGAAAGATTTTACACTCAGAGAAATTATAATCACTATGATCAATGATTACCCTGCAAACTTCTCGCTCTCCGGACAGATCAAAGGAAAGACAGGATGTCTTGCATGCTTCGATGAAATGACGTCTGAGTTCCTCCATGGATCTAAAAAGATTGTGTATAGGAAGTACCGCTGCTACCTAGTTCCCGGGCATATGTACCGCAGAAAACAGTTCAACAACCACTTTGACGGCAAGGATGAGAAAGCTTCAGCACCAAAATGAAGACACGATAGCAAACATTTTTTCGATATGGTCAAGAAGATCAACATTTGCTACAGGAAGAAGATCAAGAGAACTAAACCCCCCTATTGAAGGCGTGCCTTTCAAAAAGCAGTCAATCTTCTTTAGGTACTTTCCATATTGGAAGGACTTGGAGGTTCCACACGCCATTGATTGTATGCACCTAAAGAGGAACGTGTTTGATAGCACTATTTGTATATTGATGGATGTGAAAGGGAAGACAAAGGACGGCCTAAAGTCACGTCGGGATCTGGTAAATATGAATATCAGAAGTGAGCTCCACCCTGTGGAACAAGGCAATGGAAAGTTTAAGCTTCCCGCCGTGAGCTTCAACCTGACGTCAGATGAGAAAAGAGAATTGTTCCTGTGTCTACATGGTCTAAAAGTGCCCACTGGGTTATCGTCTAATATCAGAAGTCTAGTATCCATGAAAGATTTGTCCATAAGTGGGTATAACGCTCATGACTTCCATATGATGCTGACGGTGTTCCTTGCCGTTGCTATCAGGGCTATCAATCAAGTATTCATGCGGATAGTGTTCACTTGGAATGGTCTATTTCTTCAGCAAGACCTCACAAAAGGAGATTCGTAAAGATGAATTGGATTCGCTGCAAGAATTCTACGCGGAGACTATGGCTCAGCTTGAGATGTGCTTCCCTCCTTCTTTTTTTGATATAATGCCGCACCTCATGATACACATGGTTGACCAGATCTGTACACTTGGTCCAAGTTACTTACATGAGATGTGGGCATATGAGCGTTTCATGTCGACCCTATACCGTTACATTCTCAACAGTGCATACCCCGAGGGATCTATGATCGAGGCCTATTGCACCGAAGAGGTCGTAGAGTGCTGTAAGGATTACTTGATTGATAACAAAGGTATCGGTTTAGTTGCTTCTCGTCATACTGGAAGGTTAGCAGGGAAAGGCACGAGGGGGAGAAAAATATTCATTGATAGTGCATATGAAGAAGTGGCAAAAGCTCATTTCAGTGTCCTGCATCAGCTAGAGATGATGAATCCTTTCATCGAGCAGCACGTTGGTATTATCCGCGTGGAAAACCCCGACCACTAAGATTCCTAGATCATGAAAGAGCACAAACACTGCTTCACCAGCTGGCTCATGGACCTAAACATACCCGAAGGAACAACCGCAGAGGAAGTAATGTTGAAAAGGCTGGCTTTCGGCCCATCTTCACGGGTCACAACATGGCAGGCGTTTGACATTAATGGCCAAACATTCTATACAGCTGCAAAGGACAAGGAAAACGTGTGCAAAAATAGTGGAGTTCGGATTGACGCCATTGATGACACGTCGGGCCTCAAGTTCACATATTTTAGCTTCATAGAAGACATATGGGAGTTGGACTGCGGATCGAGCATACAAATTCCTGTCTTTTGGTGCCAATGGGTCAATCACCAACAAGGTGTACAGGTTGATAACTATGGACTCACAATCGTTGACCTTGCAAAGGTTGGATACAAAGATGACCCTTGAGTACTAGCCAAACGCGTTGGATAGGTTCTGTATATCCTCGACCCATGTCTTAAGAATCAGAAGCACATAGTTGTCTCGGGCAAACTGAGTATTATCAGAGTTGATGGTGTCGATGATGTCGAGGCCTTCAGTGACTATGACAAACCTACCAACCAAGATCAAGGAAGTAGAAGCCATAATTAAGAGGGTGAAGCCTTGGGTACGCACGGATGGAGAGGCAAGAATTGTAACGGCATAATCTATGATTGTAATCGATTATCTATCTTTTGTAATGGCTTGTACGTAATTGAAGCAAAAAAATCCACCCTCTCTACCGTCTCCCCCAGCCGGGCACCTATACTCCTCTCCACCTCACGCTCTCCCCACCCCACAACATTATCCTAAATTAAGGAAAAAATTAAGAATGAGAACAAGAATTAAAATGAAAAGAAGAATTCAAACCTAGGTGAACAACAGATATACAGCTATGGAGGAGCTACACACTCTAAAACAACCTAAGGAAAAGCTCCACGGGAGATCACACGAAGAACGGAGCAAGAACGGCGAGAGAACAGCGAAAGACAGCACGGTATACACTCATAGGTTAAACCGACGCGTTATGGATACAACGCGTCAGTGC
This sequence comes from Panicum virgatum, assembly GCF_016808335.1. Lineage (NCBI taxonomy): Eukaryota > Viridiplantae > Streptophyta > Magnoliopsida > Poales > Poaceae > Panicum > Panicum virgatum. The sequence goes on along the minus strand of NC_053141.1, from coordinate 24,702,112 downwards.
AACCGGGAGCCAGAGCCGGCAGCAGAAGAGAGAGTCCTTAAGCATCAGTTATAACGACGTGAAGATAATCCTTCAGTGTCGGTTAAATCGACGCGGCAGAACCGGCTAATAGCAAGGTATACACTCACCAATTAAACCGACGAGTTATGTATATAATGCATCGGTGCAACCGGGGGTGGAGCCGACAGCAGTCGGCAATCGCGTGCCTCCACCCAGCTTGCCGCCTCCTCTCTATCCGCCGCCTCCTCGCCGGCCGCCGCCTCCTCTCCTCCCACCACCACCTCGTCGGCCACCTCTTCTCCGCCCGCCGCATCCTCGCCGGCCGCCTCCTTGCCCGGCAGCCTCCTCTCCGGCCGCCGGCTCCTCTCCGACTGCCGCCACCTCGCCGGCCTCCTCTTCTCTGCCCGCCGTCTCCTCGCCGCCGCATCCTCGCCCGGCCGCCTCCTCTCCGACCGCCACCACCTCGCCGGCCACCTCCTCGTCCGCCTCCTCCTCTCGCCCTGCCGCCTCCTCACCAGCGGCCTCCTCCTCTCCATCTGCCGCCTCTGTGAATACATTTTCTTTAGGTAGTAGATTTACTTAGTTAGTTAGTTAGTATATTTTCATATGCTTAGTTATAATTTAGTATATTTTCTTTAGGTAGTAGATTTACTTACTTAGTTAGTTAGTATATTTGCTTAGCTAGTTAGTACATTTGCTTAGTTATAATTTAGTATAGTTAGTAATTTTATTTAGATAGTATAGTTAGTATATTCATTTTTTCATGTATACCCATTTTTCTTGTATTTTTATTTTTCATGTATATTCATATTTTTCATGTATACCCATTTTTCTTGTATTTTTATTTTTCATGTATATTCATTTAGTATAGTTAGTAATTTCCTTTGCATTCATTTATCATGCATATTCAAATTTCATTTGTATTCATTTATCGTGTATATTCAAATTTCATTTGTATTCATTTATCATGTATATTCAAATTTCTTTTGTATTCATTTATCATATATATTCAAATTTCATTTTTTGCATATTAATTTATCATGTCCTTTCTATTTTCATGTAACTCTATTTTTCATCTACTTTACTTTTTTATGTGTCATTTTCATATACATTCATTTTTCATGTGTTTGAATTTTATAACTGTTAGATTATGCGATCTTTTCTAGAGAAAATGGAAAATATAAATGAATGGCTCGAAGATGTTCTTGCCGAAGAACACGGAGATGTTCTTAACAACGAAGTTGATTTCGACTTGGAAAATGACAATCTCGAGCCAGAAGACCCGCATGCATTGGACGTACTTGCTGCCAAATGCGCTCGAGAACTCGAGAAGGATCCGAACTACGTGCCCTCCACCGAGGTATGAGCCGAACACAATGTCGTTTAGTTGTTGTAATGATACAAATTTCCCTTTTCGTTAACAATCTCGCACCAAGCAAGAGGAACAAATGGCTGAAGAACCCACCACACCTCAGGACACTCGGGCCGAACAGGACACCATTGAGGCAACTGGAACGAGCAAGAAGAGAGGCGGAAAGCGAGCGAAGAACAAATTACCAGAAACAGTTTTCGTAGTGCACGAGGTTGGCATTGCTGGGGAACCACTGGAACCCCATACCGTAAGAGCAAAGTTCCACAACGCCGTGGGGTGGTAGCGAGGGAATGGATGGAACCTACGTGGCCTGATTGGAGGAAGGTGCCCGATGCAAGAAAGGAGTTACTATGGAATGAGTTGAAGAAAGTGTTCCAGTTCCCAAGTGGCAGCGAGGATAGGGCCAAGTCATATGCACTGAAGCAGCTAAGTCAGGCCTACCGTCAATGGAAAGTGGAGCTCATAAAAAAAATATATGGACAACAACCTTACTCCATTTGAGGAGTATGGTAAGATCACCCAAGGACAGTGGGATGAGTTTGTGAGGCAAAGGATAGTTGAACAAGCCAAAGAGCGTAGCAAAGCAAACACAACGCTTGCAAAGAGAGACATCCACAAGCCGAAACTTGGCCCCAGTGGGTACGCCACGTAAGTCGAGAAATGGAACAAAGAAAGAGAAGATGCAATAGCTAAAGGGCTACCTGACGAGTACGAAGGCTTGAATGAGCGGACGGTCAACTGGGTGAAGGCCCGAGAGGTCAAGGTGCCTGGGGGACAAAAAGATTTTGCAAAGCCTGAGACCAAAGAGGTGGTGAGCAAATTCAGGAAGCTTGCAGAGGACCAGAAGGCGGGCAAATTCGTCCCTGACAGGGAGAAAGACGTCTTGAGCCTAGCAATAGGGACAAAAGAGCATGGAGGCCGAGTCAGAGGCATCTCGTCCAAGCTCAACTAGAAGGAGGGGTTCTCCGAAGACAGGGCCATGTACAAAAGGCATGATCGCTTTAAGCAAGCTATGAGAGAAACTACCGAGCAGGTGTTCATGGAAAAAATAAAGAGTCTAGCCGAACAAACAATACAAGATCTTGCAGTTGTACCAGGTGTTGCAAGACCTCAATCCGTCAATCCAAAAGGGCATGCACTACGTGCACTACATACCATCACGTCTCTGAATCCTTGCGAGCTGCACATCCCTCTTGGAATACGTGGAAGGACAGAGGAGGTAGCAAAGGCACTGGCTATTCCTGGAAGCAGCCTTTTCCATGGCACTCCGATCCCGCCGAACTATGCAAGGGTCCAGGTCCTTAGCATCGAACCTAAGAATGCAGAATAAAGGATAGACATCCTTGTGATAGAGGAGGAGGTCAGGAGGAGATCCACTTCCTCGGCCAATCTGTCAATCGGTTCATCTAGTGGAATAAGCTATACGTTCTGAACCTGGCACCACAAGACCAACCACAACTCGAACAAAGACAGCGGCAAGCACTCGAACATGGCCCAGTAGGAGATGCAATGGAGGAAGAACATGTTGTGCCCCAACGGGATCATGTAGATTCAGATCCTCCGATACACAAATACATGCCAACTCCTCCAGATCTTGCCGAGAAGCCGGCTACACCTCCAGAGGCCGAGGAGCCAGCGGCTGCACAGACATGTGATACAAGCGTGGTGCCAAAAATGGTACGCGCATATGAAAAGGCTGCGACACCTTAGGTGGAAACGTGGTTGAAGAAAAATAGGCAGGAAAGGAATAGAAGAAAGGGAAGGCAAAAGAGGAGGAAAAGGGAAAGAGGGCAACAAAGGAAATTGATCGTATTCCAGACCGAAAATACTACAAATCCATGTTTGGCCTTGATGAACTACCAGATCTACCGGATTGTCCCCTAAGATACGAACACGGCAAACCATTCCTGCCAGATTGGGTTCTTACAGATGACCGATTCCCAGGAGAGATGAGAAAATTTCACGATTGGTATCTAAGGGCATGTAGACTTGGTGTCCATTTTGTATGTGCTCACATCCCCAGTGAATGTTTCAACACCCTAACCAAGATTACAATCGCTGATTTTGTGGAGTTCCAAAACATGTTCCGCCTAGGAGAAATGGACATCACTGCGATGACCCTTTGGTGCCTATAAGTCTCCCTCCCAATCCCATTAATTATAGGGTAAAGTCTGATTTACAACCCTGAACTTTCACGATCGTCCGATTTTCAACCCGGAATTCCTAAACCAGACATCCTACACCCTTGAACTAACGAAACCGTGCAAATTACCCCCCTAAACCGAATCCACCCCGGTTTTCAGCCACGTCACCCGTCCACGTGGCGCCAGTCGCCACGTCAGCTACCATCTCCTCTCTCTTTCTCTCACAGACAGGTGGGCCACCACCTCTCCTCTATCTTCTCGTTGCCGTCGCGGCGGGGGCGGAGGCGCGCGCCATGGCCTCTGCGAGCTCGAGCTCCGCCGCCGCGGCCTGCGCGCGCGAGCCACGAGAGGGGGAGGGAGGATGGAGGTGCGAGCTGCTGCACCGGAGCCGAGCTCGAGCACGCGGCCCACCGGGGCCGTCCAGGCCGCCGAGCTCGCCACCCACCGAGGCCGTCGAGGCCCGCCGAGCTCGCCGCCAGCCGAGGCCCCCATGGGACCGCCGCTGGGCCCGCCGCGCGCCTCCGCCCCATCATGGCCGCCGCGGCGGAGCTCCGTGCTCCGTGCAGCACCTCCTGGAGGTCCCCCTCGAGGTCCGGGTGCAGGCGCAGCGGCTCCGGTGTGGGCTTGGCGGACGCCATGTCCACGAGATCGGCGTCCACGGCTGCCTCCACGAAGCGCGCGGCGGTCGTTGAGCAGCAGGGCCGGGGTGCCGTCGGGGGCCTCGCCCAGCTGCCCCGCGAAGGCGCGGTACTCGGCCAGCACCGCGGCGAGCCCCTTCTCGACGGCCGCCGTGGATGGCGCCGGCGGCGGGAACGCGTAGATGATGGCCGCGAGCTCGAGCTCAGCTCCGGTGCGGGCTGCCGCCCCCGCCATGGCCGCCGCTGCGCGTCTCCGCCTCGCCATGGCGGAGCTCTGCGCGCCCCTCCGCGTGGCAAGGAGGCGGCGGCGGCGGCGGGCCGGATCTGGCCGCCGCGCCCCGCTGTCTCCCGCGCGCGGACCGTCGAGCCAGCTCCGCCACGCCTGGCGCTGCGCCTGGCCGCCGCCGGCATGCGGGCCGGCAAGCCAGCTCCGCCGCGGCCCGCGGCCGGCACTCGAGCCAGCTCCGCCGCTTGCGCGGGGAGGAGAGGAGGGTGAGGGCCCGCCATGGCCCCGCAGGGAGGAGAGGAGAGTGAGGGCGGCGCCTGGCGCCGGCGACGGGGGTGCGAGGAGCGGCACCGGCGAGAGGGGGTGCGAGGAGCGGCGCCGGCGAGGGCGTGCGCCGGGAGAGCAGGGGGTGCGAGGAGAAAGACAGAAGAGAGAGGAGAGGTGGTGGCCCACCTGCCTGTGAGAGAAAGAGAGAGGAGAGGGTAGCTGACGTGGCCATTGGCGCCACGTGGACGAGTGACGTGACTGAAAACCGGGGTGGATTTGGTTTAGGGGTGTATTTTGCACGGTTTCGATAGTTGGAGGGTGCAAGATGTCTGGTTTTAGAGTTCAGGGTTGAAAATCGGACGATCGTGATAGTTAAGGGTTGAAAATAAGACTTTTCCCTTAATTATATGGGCATAATTAACATAATAATACTCTCGTATGTAACATCCATTCGCTTTATAATGTACCTTTCAGAATGCAGTATCAAACCGCTCGAATGCGTGGCGATACAAGAGTCGGGTTCTTCGACCCTTCACTGATTAACCAGACTCCATGACTGGCCACTCAAGCTAAAAGACAATAGCAAAGAACTGCGGGCATGCAAAACAGAAGAGGAGAGGGACGCAATCTGGCAAGACTTACACAGAAAGGCAAAGAGGAAAGCTGCCTCATACTTTGTCAATGCCCTGAAGTTCCTCCATGACGACAACCGTGACAAAATCCTTGCTCCATACAACTTTGAGTATGTCAAAACCCTTGCCTTTGATACTGAGCAAAAATTAAACACGCACGATCATATCTAACACTACTGGAGAACGGGCTATCCGTCCCCGAGATCCGTCCCGATGGGAAATGGAACCGGGACTGATAGCAGAATTAGTCCCGGTTCCAAAGCACAGGACCCCTTGGGGCGCCATGCCGGGCGCTTGGGGCCTCATCAGTCCCGGTTGGGAACGCTAGTAACCCCCCGGGGGAGGGTCCGTCCCGGTTGGTGTTACCAACCGGGACCAACTCCTGGAGATTTAGTCCCGGTTAGTAACACCAACCGGGACTAAAAATTTTTCCAGAATAAACAATGGCATGGAGGAGTTTAGTCCCGGTTGGTGTAACCAACCGGGACCAATACTTCCCCCTTCCCACCATTTTAAGTCCCACTGGCCTCGTTGCCACCGTCTCCTCTTCCTCTTTCTCTTCCACCGCCGCCTCAATGGAAGCCCTACTGGCGCGCCTCGACGCACGGACTCTACAGGAGCGGCTTGCAGCGGCGAGATGCATGGATCACCGCAATCTCGAGGAGCAGCGCCGGTGGAACCTCGAGCGGAGCGGCTTGACCCGGTTTGTCGCCGTCATCCGTAAAACTGTCTCAAACCGCCGTCGCCGCGCCGCTGTCGAGGTGGGCTCATTGAGTACCCCGACCGGCGTCGCCGTCGCCGCGCCCGTCACCGCCGAGGCCGCCATTCACGTCACCGCCGAGGCCGCCATCGCCGGCAATGTGGTGCCGACGCCGGCGCTGGCGCCACCAGTCATCGTCATCCCTGACGATGAAGATGATGAGCCCGATTGGGATGCATTGATGTCTGAGGAAGAGTAGAAATTATTATGTGTTATATGTATGTAAGAACTTAATATTAGTATGATGTTAATCTTGTGTTCTTGTGTGAATCTTTCGTTCAAATATGAATCTTGTGTTCTTGAAGATGAATGTTCAATCTTTCGTTCTTGTGTGTTCTGTGTACTCAATCTTTCGTTCTTGTGTGTTCTTGAAGACGAGTGCTCCGGTGATCTTCAATGGTCACCTCCCCGGCGTCTTTAGTCCCGGTTGAATACCACAACCAGGACTAATACCCTCCGTGGCAGATGGGCTCATGGGGCCGGGCTGGCGTCTTCAGTCCCGGTTGTTGCAGCAACCGGGACTAAAGACGCCAGGGGGCAGGTGGAGCGTGGGTCTGGGCTGGGTATTTAGTCCTAGTTGGTGTTACCAACCGGGACTAAAGGTTTACTAGTCCGAGTTTTTTACATTAACCGGGACTATTATGGAAGGGTATTTATTACCCTTCTTCCTCCCCCCGCCCGAGGCATGAACAGGAGCTCCTTGTTCTTGCACCGGCACCAACAATCCTTCATCTAAGGAGGTGCCGTCCAATTTTTTGCTTAAGATTTACTAGATTTCAGCCATCCAAGAGTTCTACAAGGTTAGGCATTTATGACTCTTCTCACATTTTACTTTCTCCATGTATATTTTGTGTCGTATTTGAAATAGATCATATAAATGTTCTTGAAATGGAGAGAGAGAGAGAGAGATCATATATAATTTGTGGCTTATTCGAAATAGATCATATAAATGTTCTTGATTGGAGAGATCATATACATGTTATTGAATGGAGAGATCATAGAGAGATAGAAAACATCTATTATGACAAAAAAATTAGAAATATACATCTTGACATAATTAACTGATGTAAACTAAAAAATGCATAAGTAATTCATACGTGCTCAGAAAAATATGAAACCAGTTCCATTATGTTTCTAAAATCATGACACACTTATTTTTTGTTAGAGTTAATTATTCTATTACATAATGAGCATAGCAAACACATAAGCACAAGCAATATTGTTGAAGTAAAATACGTAGTGTGACCATATTTCTAATTGATGAAGAAAGCAAAGATGCCTAATCACCTCTATGGTGACACTATGGTGAGAACCATGGCTGGGGTGGAATCCAAGCGGCCGGAGATGTTCGTTGCATGTATTTATCAGTGATATGGATTTTTTAAAATTGTTGCAGATGGACAGGCAATGGATGTACAGTGCAGACCGACGCTCAAAAGATTTATTGATGGTGTGCACCAATTTCTCAGTACCGCTAAGAGGCACATGGACTCTGGTTTTCTTTATTGTCCATGCAAAGACTGCAAGAACAAGAAAGATTATTCCTTATCAAGTGATATTCAAATGCACTTGATGAGAAGGGGTTTCATGCCAAACTATGTGTGTTGGACAAAGCATGGAGAATTAGGTGTTATGTTGGAACACGGTGAAGATGATGAAGAAGAGTTTCACAATCTAGACTATGGTGAGCATCCTTTCTTTGTAGATACTGCAATGGGTGATGCTGAAGATATTGGAGATGTCGAAGATGCCGATGCTTTAAGTCAAATGCTGCAGGCCGCAGAGAAGTATTGTGACAATGAAAATGTCAGGAAGAAGCTGGAGCGTATGATGGAGGATCGTAAAACTCTGTTGTACCTAGATTGTAAAGGGGGCCACAAGAAGTTGCGTAGCACATTAGAGCTGTTGCAATGGAAGGTAGCAAATGGTATATCAGACAAGGCGTTTACTCAGTTATTAAAACTCATTAAAGAGTTTCTTCTAGAGGGTAACAAGTTGCCTGAGACCACATACAAAGCAAAAGAGGTCGTTTGCCCTATAGGTTTGGAAGTGCAAAAGATACATGCGTGTCCAAATGACTGTATACTCTATCGTGGTAAGGAGCTCGAGGATTAGAAGCTTGTCCGGTGTGCAAAGCTTCACGGTATAAGATAAGGCGGAATGACCCCGGTGATGTTGAGGGGGAGGCTTCAGGAAGAAAGTCCCAGCTAAGGTTATGTGGTACTTCCCTATAATACCATGACTAAAGCGTTTGTTTCGGAATAGGGAGCACGCAAAAATGGTGTGTTGGCACAAAGAAGACCTAAGGAAGATGATATGCTGAGGCACCCCACTGACGGATCACAGTGGAGAAAAGTTGATAGAATGTACCCAGTGTTTGCAGAGAATGCAAGAAACATAAGGTTTGGCTTAAGCATTGATGGCATGAATCTTTTTAGTGAGATGAGTAGTAGTCATAGCACATGGCATGTGACTCTATGTATGTACAACTTACCTCCATGGCTATGCTTAAAGCGGAAGTTCATTATGATGCCGGTGCTTATCCAAGGCCTCAAGCAACCCGGCAACGGCATCGATGTGTACCTAAAACCATTGGTTGAGGAACTCCTAGAGTTGTGGACTACTGGTGTTCATATATGGGATGAGTACAAACAGGAAGATTTTGACCTGCATGCTTTGCTGTTCGTTACCATCAACGATTGGCATGCACTGTCGAACCTATCAGGACAATCGAACAAAGGATTCAGGGCCTGCACCCATTGTTTAGATGAGACTGACTGTATGTATTTGAAGCATTGTAGAAAGGTTGTTTATATGGGACATCGTAGATTCACTTTGTCCAAACACCCGCTAAGGAAAAAAGGCAAGCACTACGCGCAAGTAGACATCGTAATAAGCCAATTCACCGTGATGGGAAAATGGTATTCCAGATGGTAAAAAACCTTCACATAGTCTTTGGGAAGGGATCTGGTAGCCAACCTGTACCGAATGAAGATGGAAAGGCACCCATGTGGAAGAAAAGGTCAATATTTTTGGACCTGCCTTATTAGGAAGTATTAGATGTTCGCCATGCAATTGATGTGATGCACCTCACGAAGAACCTTTGCGTGAACCTATTAGGTTTCCTGGGTACCTATGGGAAGGACAAAGATACACTAGAATCACGGCAGGACTTGGAAGCTATGAACGAATGAGATAAGCTGCATCTAGAAAATAGAGGCGAAGGACATCATTAATTAGATTATGCTAGCTACACTCTTAGCAAAAAAAAAGGATAGTATGTTTGATTGCTTGAATAATATAAAGGTCCCAGCAGGCTACTCATCCAATGTTAAGAGGCTAATAAATATGAAGGAAAGAAAATTTGTACATATAAAGTCGCATGATTGCCACGTGCTGATGACACAGTTGCTACCAGTTATTCTGAGGGGTGTTCTACCAGAGAATGCCAGGAAAACAATCACAAAGTTATGTGCATTCCTTAATGCAATATCTTAGAAGACAATCGACCCTCGTAGTCTACAAACGCTATAGAATGACGTTGCCCAATGTCTTGTCAGTTTCGAGCTAATATTTCCTCCATCATTTTTGACATTATGACTCATCTCCTAGTGCATATTGTCAAAAAGATCGGCATTCTTGGGCCGGTTTTTCTTCACAATATGTTCCCTTTTGAGAGGTACATGTCAGTTCTAAAGAAGTATGTTCGTAAACGATCTAGCCCTGAAGGATGCATCGCTAAGGGTTATGCGACAGAGGAGGTTATTGAGTTTTGCACTGACTATATTGATGAACTGAGGCCAATTGGTGTTCTTTTACCACGGCATGATGGAAGATTAGAGGGGAAGGGCACATTGGGAAGAAAAGTGATCCGGACTAATGACAACCCTTCATTCGATAAGGCACATTCAACTGTTTTGCAACAATCTTCTTTGGTGGGTCCCTATATTGAGAAGCACAAGAAGCTTCTTGCTGCTAACCACCCAGGGAAGTCTGAGGCATGGATTACACGTAAGCACATCGAGGGTTTCACAGGATGGTTGCAAATGCATCTCATGCACGGTGAGGATATTGATAATCAACTAGCATGGTTGGCTAGGGGTCCATCCTCAGATATCGTGACATTCCAGGGGTACGAGATAAATGGGTATACCTTTTATACAAGAACACAAGACGGAAAGAGCACCAACCAAAATAGTGGCATTCAGATTGATGCCATAGACAACGATGGAAACAAGGACACATACTACGGCTGCATAGAGGAAATATGGGAACTCGAGTATGGTTTGATGCCAATGGGTGAAGTTAAACGGAGGTGTCATGGTTGATTCGGACTATAGTATGACAACCGTTGACCTTAACAATATTGGATATAGAGACGAACCTTTCGTCCTAGCAAAGGATATCACTCAAGTTTTTTATGTTAAGGACATGTCTACAAGACCCAAGAAGAGGAAGTTAGGAAAGCACAATGTTGAATCCATTGGTGAGCGAAGGCGACACATAGTTCTTTTAGGCAAAAGAAAGATCGTGGGAATTGACGAGGTCAACGACGAAGAAGATTACAACAAGCTCGATGATATTCCTGCAATCTCAGTACCAGTCGATACAAGTGTATTGTTGGCTAGTGAGGAAGCACCTTACTTGCGTAGTGATCATAACGAAGGGACACTTGTAAAGAGGAAGTTTATTAATATTCCAACATGAGTTGTAATAATTGAACTATTGTTATCTAGAGAGAATGGCTTTAAAGAATTCTTCATAGGAATGGCTCTAAAGGATTTTCAAAAATCATCTTGCAGATTGGTCAAACCTTGGTCAGAAGGTTAATTAAAATTTAAACCAAATTTTGAACAGAACTAGGGGAAGGTGTACTTAAGAAACTTGTAGATCTTAAAATTCTCTACAACTTTGTCAATAACGACTTTGTCTAATTTGGCATCTAAATTGGTCAATAATCGGATTCAAACTGAGGGTTGAAATGTGGTCAACAGGGGGGATTATTTTGTTTTTCTTTTTCTCCTCCCCACAATAGCTGGCGGGCACGGACCACGTGCCAGGTTTAGTCCTGATTGGTCTTACCAACAAGGACTAAATGTCCAGCCCCTGCCCCGCCCCGCATGCGGTGGTGCTTGAGACTTAGTCCTGGTTCGAATAACCAACCGAGACTAAATGTCATCTTTTAGTCCCGGTTGGGAGTAAGAACCGGGACTAAAAGCCCCTCCCCACCAATTACATTTGGGGGGACTTGTATTTTGCGCGCACATTTCACTCTCATTTCCCACACAGCACGCCCATCGCCCCGCCGCCGCGCCACCGTCGCCCCGTCCCTGGCCGCCGCCCTGTCGCCGTCACGCCGTCCCCACCGCCGGAGCCTCGTCTATGTCCACGCCGCCGCGCTGCCGTCTCCCCATCCCCGGCCGCCGCTCGTCACCATCACGCCGTCCCATCCCATTCATGCCGTCCCTGGCTGCCGCCCCGTCACCGGCCGGCGCCTCCCGTCCCCGTCCATGCCGCCGTCGCCCCGCCCCCAGCCGCCGCACCATCGCCGTCACGCCGTCCCCGCCGCCGATGCCCCATCCCGGTCACGCCATCCCCTGCCGCTGCCCTGTCACCGGCCGGTGCCTCCCGTCCCTGTCCACGCCGCCTCCCCATCCCCGGCCGCAGTAAGGAGGTGTTTTTTCTTGGATTCTAGGTGCAGGGCTGACATGAACATCTAGATTCTATCTCAATGACATGAACATCCAGATTCTATCATTTAGAGCAACCATAGTCAAGATTTGGGTGGATTCTTGGTCTATTTGGTTTAGGCCGCGTATGGAAGCAGTGTGATTTTGGAATCCGATAGAAGTTGATAGAATGTAGATTATAAGATTTTAGAATTTAGATGTCAAGTCAAGTAAAAGATGGTGGCTGTTTGGAACAGAATTTGTTTGAATTGTAAAACCTGAATTGCAAAATCCACATAGAACCACACAGGGCCTTAACTTGATTGGATTGAGGCCAATGTGAAGGCCAAACTTAGGCCATGGCCAATGCAATTTAATTTTGAACTACATTGTCCATGGCCTAAGTTTGGCCTCAATCCAAATAGACCCTAAGGCCCACGGTGGCCAGGTCGAACATAGGCCACATTTGACCGTGTTGAATTGAATTTAAATTTTAATTTTGATGAAATTGAATTTTTCAAATGTATATGGCTTATTTATATATGATAGCAAATTTATCCTGATTTAGAGACATCAATGAATGGTTCTTGTTTTTTTTGTTGATTTAAGACTTTTATGTAATTAGGTCATACCTTGCTACGTAGTTTTTCGTGGCCTCAAGCCAAGAGTATATGCTAAATGGTCTAAGTGCCATGATCAAGTGACCGGTTTTAAAAATGCATCATTCAAGAAGTTCAAAACTGAGAAAGAAGCTGTCCTAGCATTTGATTCCTACCTGACAGGTGAAGAGCAGAAACCGTCACAGCTGATTCTAGAAAATGATAAAAAATGTTCAAAGGAGATTGTATCCATGTATTGGAATGATGTACTAATTATTGTTCAGTTCTTTGATTGTGATAGTCTTTCTCCTCATTAGCATGATGAAGGCCTAACATGACTATGTACAAGTTAAAACTCCTACTAGTACTTTGTTCATCAATACTTTGTATTGGAATGATGTATTAGTAATTTGTCATTATCTATTTATAAATGCGACTATAATTTGTGTAAATGTATATGCATAGGGAAAGTAGAAAAATCGACGGTCGTGACGATGAGTTCTACCTTCAAGAGATGATTAGAGATGGCACGGAAGACGAACAAAATGCTAGCCACGACACTGATGTATACCTCAACCTTGAGGGTGGAGACATTCTCATTTTGGACACTGGTGCTCTTGTGAGTGCAAACGAAGACACCAGTGCTCCTAATAATGACGTAAATAAATATATCGATGCTGCACCTTATTCGTGAACTGAAGATGCGTGTGTAGTACTAATTTTGTTTTGGTTTTTGTGTGTTTTTAGCAATTCGCCTCTGGTTTGATGAAGAAATCAAAGCACAGAGGTCCAACTGGCTTGGATAACTTTAAGGGGAGGTTCGTTATCGAAGAAGTGGGACCAGATGGGCAACCATTTGCACCTAAAAAGGGAAGGGGATTTCCCTTTTTCTATTTCATTTTCAGGGTGTTTTTCATTTCCCCCCGGGCCACCGTCCACCAGGGCGGCTTCTTGGGTGGATTTCTTCTCATCTTTCTCTTTCTTGCCCTGGTTTCTTTTCTTTCCTCCTTAGTCATTCCTTCTCTTCTGGGTTTTTTGAAGGCCGCCTTTATCTTCTCACGATTTTCTTCTTGCTAGTGAATCAACTCTAGATAGGCTACGAACACGAGGAGGTGCACACTGAAGACTAGGATGCACAAAGCAAGATTCTCATCCCACGATCCGCCAAACATGCCAAAGGTTGGATGCTGCCGCGGGGCTTAGGGTTCCTTGCCCTGCACTCTCAGACTTTTAGAGGTGCCTCTCCTTTCCTTAGAGACTCAGGCGGTGTGGTGTTTCTTCTGTCGGGGAAGGGAGTTGGGGGTTTTGCTTGTGGTGGTGGTGAGGGAGGCTGAGCGGGGTGCTCCCTTTATAGGCAGGCGGCGAGCGGGGCTCGGTATGCTGGCCGTCGGTGGATGGAGCGAGGTGAGGTGCTTGCCACGTGGCAGCAGACGGAGCAGGTGAGTGGGGGGGGGTGCCTAGGGTGGCCGACAGCGGCGTGCGGTGCGTTGCACAGGCGGCACGGAGTGGTAGGGGGCGTGACACGCAGAGGTAGTGCGCATACAAGCAGGTGGGGGCACGCGGCACGGCGTGGATGCGGGGAGCAAGGGCGAGTGGAGGTGGGGTCTGCGTCGGCGGCAGCAGCGGGATTCGCGGCGTGTGCGTGGCGCTGTATGTATGGATTGCCTGAGTCACTCGCCATAGTGTTCAGCCAGCTTTTTCCTGTATCACCTTCACTGTTATGACCTTTCTTGTTCACTTCTCAAGGACTTGATTCCCGGTGTCGATTTCTTTACTTGGCGTGAGGCCGGGTGAGATTCTCTCTCTGTCCCGTGGCTTCTGGTAGAAGACTAGGGCAGGTTCCTTCTTTCTCACACTTCTTCTGAGCCACTTGCCATACAAGGAATCGGAAGAGGCTTGAGTAAGAGATTCTGGAAACCCCCCGGGCCGCCGTCCACCACCGCGGCCCAACTCCCTCCCGCTGCCCTGCCTTCCGGTCCAGCCCACTCCCCTCCTCCTCTCCCCTTGCCCCATTCCCCCTGGCCCAGCCTGCCCCGCCCGCAGCCCACCTGGGCTGAGGCCCAGCGCCACCCCGACCGCGCGCCACCACGCCTCTCCTCCCCCTCTCAGAGACGGCTGACCCGCCTGTCAGCATTGTCGTCCTCCTCCATCCGGTGGGCATTACCTACCGGGCATCGCCGCCTCCGGCCACCGCGGGCCACGGCCTTGACTCCACCAGCCCCACTGCCATTCTTCCCCTGCTCCGCTGCGTCGCCCTCACGCGCAAGCAGCCAAAGCCTCCGGCCCCGCTACCATTACTCCTCTCTCCCCGATGCGACGCCTCGCCGGCTCAAGTGGCCGCCGCCGGAAGACGCCTCCCCCTGACCCCGTCTACCCCAGCTTGCCTGTACACTGCACCGCCTTTACTCACCCTGCCTGCCTCATCACGTCAACCGTCCTGTGGCCGAGCCACGACGACGGCGTGCGGCAAAAACCCGCACAGTGCGGTGGCCCTCAAAGCCGGCCCTCCCCACCCGGCGCCTATAAAAGGGCCGCCATGGCCACCTCTCCACCTCGCACCAAGCTCAAGGAAGCTCAAGCTCACTCTCCCCCTCCTCAATTCCACACATCGCCACCACGACGAGCTCGCCGGCGGAGCTTAGCTCCACCGCGCCGCCCCGCACGGTGAGCCCCCTCCTCCAGCCAAAATTGGCGAAGCTAAGCTTCCCCCGTGGCTTCGCCATCGCCCCCTCTCTCACCCAGTCCCATCCCCTTGACCAGAACCGGCCCGCCAGTGGCGAACTGCCACTGGACCATCCCCCTCCCTCGCCGGCCGGTTCATCCGAACCGAGCCCGACGCCGTCGCCTGCCGTCACCCCCACTCCACGGCTG
The DNA here is from genome assembly GCF_016808335.1 of Panicum virgatum. NCBI lineage: Eukaryota > Viridiplantae > Streptophyta > Magnoliopsida > Poales > Poaceae > Panicum > Panicum virgatum. The sequence continues at coordinate 24,686,934 of NC_053141.1, read as the reverse complement.
ACAAGCGGGCCCGGCTCAACACCGTGGCCGCGCCGTCACCTGAAGCATGCGAGCGCGCACGGGCCACTGCCACGCTATGGGCCGGGCTAGGCCGAAAGCCGAGCCGGCGTACAAAGCCGTGAAATTCTACTTTTCCTCCCTAAACTTCTACAAAAGGCCAAAGCAACCCCAGAACCCTGTTTCGACCCCTGAAACCCTATCCGAGCTCCGTTTTCGATAGTTTTTGAACCGTTGGACTCTTAGAGAAGAACCCTACCACCCCATACCCTTCCCACCAGCATGGCCTGTCTTGAAAAATTACGAAAATACCCCTACCTTTCTTTTAATCACGACTTCCGTCCAGACCCCGTTTCGGGAAGTTCTTTTGCCAAAATTCATCAGGCCACAAACCCTATCCACCCAATGTCTTTCTCCCAGCAGGCCCTAGGGTGAATTTATGAAAACACCCTCACCCTTTTCTTTATTTATAACTTTTCTGACCAAACTCCGTTTGGGGCAATTCTCCCGCCTAAATCCATCCCGCCAAAACCCTAACCCACTCCTACCAACTCATCCTGTCTATAAATAAGCCCGAGAGGGTTGCCGCCGCGTCCCCATCATGCGACCTCCCCCTTTTCGGTGTCATCGCCTTCGCACTGCCGCCCCACCACCCTTACTGAGGCGGCTCCGCAACTGCCGATACCGAGCTCGTTTGCTCGCCCGAAGGCTCGCTGCCCAACCTCGGCCCCTGGCCATAATACTACCAGTAAGGACTCCAGCAGAACCCTGCCCACACCATTCAACCTCCCCGATAGCTACTCGTTGGGCTTACTTAGTACTATGGTTTGTGTACATCCCTGTGCGCGCATGTAGGATACATCGGAAAGTCCTTTAGATCCGACCCACATGACATTCGGCCTGACGACCGTGGGAGTCTCGTTGATCGCACCGCAAGCCCCCATCACCTGAATTGGAGGCAAGTCCCCTGGATCCCTTTGATGCATAAAATTCCTAGTTTTATAAACACAACCCTGAGCCATTTATATTTATTGCATTATTATTTTGCTGCTAAGTTAAACCTAAAAAGTATGGCCTCCCTAACCCAACTAGATTTAGTATGCTTAGGAAAGAATGATTCACCATCTCAAGTTTATGGATTGCGTAATGATTTGATGAAAAGGTGTGAGCTTTTCAAAAGGAAAATGTTTTCAAAAATGGAAAAGCATTTCAGTTATCACCGGTGCTACCTAGAGCGGGATGGTGTGGATGCCCTGGTTTGGGTTACCTGAAGACCGGGGCTTCGGTATAGAAACCACCGGGGTTTTTGGCTTGTGCCGGTATAGGCAAAGCCGATGGAAGTATCCGTCCTGTTTCGATTAAGGACCGAGTTGATGTTTCATCTTACCTAACTCAATACGTACAACCACTTGGGATTGTATGTGGAGGTCACTCGACTTAAACCTGCATACGCTAACTTGAAGGTTACCAGGTTGGTGGGTGAGCACCAGGGAGGCAGGGAGGGGGAAATGTTGTCCGGTAAAGGGCAAGGGGTGGCCTTGTGCTCCTTGGGGTAATCACTAGGGTGATGCCGTGCAGGGGAAGGTTGAGTTTGGATTTTCGGCCTCATGGACCCGTGATTGTTCGAAATCCAGACTGGTGGGTAAAGTGTGCACCTCTGCGCAAAGTCTAAAATCTATTCGAATAGTATGTGTCCACAGTGATGGATGAGTTATGGCTTGGTTCAGAACTAGAGAGTTTGTTTTTCAAAAAAGAAAAATGTTTTGTTTTCGAAAAGGTTTGGTCCGGCGGGTGAGCCGTGAGACAGGTTGGACAGGAAGTCCAGTGGCAGGATTTTGAAAAAGGAAAAAGGAAAGATTTCAACGGTATGTCAAAACTTCTCTCGGATGAGAGATGCCTTTACAAAAGAAAAGTGTTTTCAAAATAATCCCTGTATCAAAAAGTACTTTTGCCGCAAATTACCTAAGCTCCACCGACTCAATGCATATTCCATCTCCCTGTCCGTGGGAGAAGGTGGACTTGCTGAGTATGTAGTACTCAACCCTTGCTTTGTTGTTGTTTTCAGAGAAGGAGATCAGATTGAGTAAGGGTTACGCCTACACCCGACTTGCCTGTGGCAGTTTGGGCCGTTGTGATGTCTCTGCTGCGTATATTAGACTTCATGCCAGAAGTCCTCATATGGTTTTTCTTCATCGCTTAGGTCGTGGACCAACTCTTAATGTTGTTCGCCACATTGTATCTGTAACATCTGATGTATAAATGTGAGTACCAGCCTCCTAGGACTAGTATTTGTACACATTTTGGTCCCCAGAGGATGGGGGATGCTTCAGGTGCGTAACTTGGAAATTGAGCTAGCTCAAACCAAAGCATCTATTCCCGGCGAGGTTGCGCATCAAGTGGAAGCTATAGTGGAGTATATGTGGAGCCAAGGGATAATGCCTCCTCCTCCTCCTCCTGCCGACATGCTTAGCCCCGAGCACCCGAGCTATACAAGAGCAATCAAAAGTAGCGTTGCTTCCATGGAGCTCCCTGATCAACGATACCTCATGGATGAGATCCAACAACGAGCGCGCTGTGAGCTTCATATACCAGCGATGAACCTGACCACTAGGGTGGCTTATGGTATGGTGTTACCTCCTGGTGGTGATGAAGATATTCCAGAAGGGTACTCGGTTGTCACCGTGGATGAAGTGTGCGATGGGTATGGAGAGTTAGAGCTCCCAATCCCAGGCAATGATGGAGAAAGGCATCTGTTAGAGGCTCTACACGGTGGATCCATTCTATGGAAGAAATTGTTAACGCCCCGAAAATCACGCCCAGAAAATTTCTCGATCTCACCTCAAATTCAAAATGACTTTAAAAATGAATTTAAACTTATCTTGTTTGCTTATAAGTTTGAGCTCAACAAAACCCGTGGTCATTTCCATACGAACCTCACCTATCTCTAAAATCCTTCTCTCTCTCTCTCTCTCTCTCTCTCCTTCTTTCACTTCGTCCCACCGAAACCCTAAAGGGAAAAGGCCCTCTCCCCCTTTTTCCCTCTCCTCTCTCTCTCTCTCTCTCTCTCTCCTCTCTCTCTCTCCGCCTCTCTTTCTCACCTACCTCGTCTCCTTACCCTTTCGACCGAGTCATTCTTAAACCCTAAACCCTAGGGGTGGAAGACCTCTCTCTCTTTCCCCTCCCATCTTCTCTCTCCTCTTCCTTTTTCACCCATCCAAACCTCCCAAGGGCTCCCTAGCCATACCCTTAGAATTATCCACTACAAATGTCTCCAAGAAAATACCCCTTTTCCTTTTTATCAAAGGCCCTAAAGAAAATAGGAGAAAAACACCCTAAAATGAAATAGAAAAAGGGAACCCCCCCGGGCCACCGTCCACCACCGCGGCCCAACTCCCTCCCCCTGCCCTGCCTTCCGGTCCAGCCCACTCCCCTCCTCCTCTCCCCTTGCCCCTTTCCCCCCCGGCCCATCCTGCCCCGCCCGCAGCCCACCTGGGCCAAGGCCCAGCGCCACCACGACCGCGCGCCACCACGCCTCTCCTCCCCCTCTCAGAGACGGCTGACTGACAGGCCCTGTCAGCATCGTCGTCCTCCTCCGTCCGGTGGGCATTACCCACCGGGCATCGCCGCCTCCGGCCACCGTGGGCCACGGCCTTGACTCCGCCGGCCCCACTGCCATTCCTCCCGTGCTCCGCCGCGTCGCCCTCACGCGCAAGCAGCCAAAGCCTTCGGCCCCGCCACCATTACTCCTCTCTTCCCGATGCGTCGTCTCGCCGACGCAAGTGGCCGCCGCAGGAAGATGCCTCCCCCTGACCCTGTCTACCCCTGCCTGCCTGCACACTGCACCGCCTTTACTCGCCCTGCCTACCTCATCACGTCAATTGTCCTGTGGCCAAGTCACGACAACGGCGTGCGGCCAAAACCAGCATAGCGCGGTGGCCCTCACCGCCCCCCCGACGCCTATAAAAGGGCCGCCATGGCAACCTCTCCACCTCGCACCAAGCTCAAGGAAGCTCAAGCTCACTCTCCCCCTAATCAATTCTGCACATCACCGCCACGGCGAGCTCGCCAACGGAGCTTAGCTCCACCACGCCACCCCGCACGGTGAGTCCCCTCCTCCGGCCAAAATTGGCGAAGCTAAGCTTCACCCGTGGCTTCGCCATCGCCCCCTGTCTCACCCAGTCCCATCCCCTTAACCGGAACTGGCTCACCGGCGGCGAACCGCCACCGGACCATCCCCCTCCCTCACCGGCCGGTTCATCCAAACCGAGCCCGATGTCGTCGCCTGCTGTCACCCCCACTCCACGGCTGACAAGCTGGCCCGGCTCAACTCCGTGGCCGCGCCGTCGCCTAAAGCGCGCGGGCGCGCACGGGCCGCCGCCACACCGTGGGCCGGGCCAGGCTGAAAGCCGAGCCAGCACAGAAAGCCGCGAAAGTCTACTTTTCTGATAAGTGCCGATACAAATCTGAGCAAACCTGATTCTTCTCTGTGTTCATCGTCTTGTGGGTCCTTGTTATCCTCCTTGCCAAACCTGAGCAATAACAACATGCACGACTTAGGTAGTATATAACTCTCATTAAGAGCTAAATGAGTTTCACAAAGTAGCGCGAGCACCTCTTGTTGTATCTTCTTAGCTCGGCTACGAGTGATTGGTCCATGAGAGGTTGGAGAAGCAGTTGGTGTGTTTGGAGAGGTCGGCGAGGTCGCCGACGCTGGCATGGTCATATCATCCTCCCCCCTTGAAAAGGAGCCGTCCTCGACCTTCTAATCCAAAGAAAGGAGAAAGATCTGCGACGTTGAAGCTTGTACTCACACCATAAGTACTTGGAAGATCAATTTCATATGTATTGTCATTGATCTTGCGAAGCACTTTGAATGGACCATCGGCTCGTGGCTAACTTCCTCTTGCGTTGTTCAGGAAAGTGTTCCTTGCGAAGATGAACCCAAACCAATTCTCCGAGTTCAAACAACATCTTTCTGCGTCCTTTATTGGCGCTCTTCTCATACTTCTTGGTCATCTTCTCAATGTTTGCTCTTGCTCGATCATGAAGGTTCTTGACAAATTCAGCTCGCTTGCTTTCATCAAAGTTCACACGTTCCTGCATAGGCAAAGGAAGAAGATCGATGGGAGCAGTAGGTTTGAAACCATAGACAATCTCAAATGGACAAAATTTTGTGGTCGAGTGTACCGCCCTGTTGTATGCAAATTCCACATGATGCAAGCTTTCTTCCCATAACTTCAGATTCTTCTTTAGGACGGCTCGTAATAATGTTGACAGTGTGCGGTTCACAACTTCGATTTACCCATCAGTTTGAGGATGGCATGTTGTGGAGAATAACAGCCTTGTTCCAAGTTTTCCCCACAATGTCTTCCAAAAGTAGCTCAAGAACTTGGTGTCACGATCCGACACAATGGTACTTGGCACTCCATGTAGTCGCACATTTTCCCTGAAAAATAATTCAGCAATGTGGGAAGCATCGTCGCTCTTGTGACAGGGAATAAAATGTGCCATTTTACTAAAATGATCAACCACAACAAAGATTGAATCCCTCCCCCTCTTTGTTCGAGGTAAACCAAGAACAAAGTCCATAAAAATATCTTCCCAAGGAACACTTGGAATAGGCAAAGGGGTGTATAAACCATGAGGGTTCAAGCGTGACTTAGCTTTGTGGCATGTGACACAGCGAAGAACATGTCTCTCCACATCTCGCCACATCTTTGGCCAAAAGAAGTGACCAGCTAGCACTTGCTTAGTTTTCTTGGCACCAAAGTGACCCATAAGTCCTCCAGCATGAGCTTCCTGCAAAAGCATCAGGCGAACGGAGCAATCAGGAATTCAAAGTTTATTAGCTCGAAACAAAAATCCATCATGCAAATGGAATTTTTCCCAGCCCTTGCCATCACAACATTTTTCAAATGGTTTAGCAAAGAATGAATCAGTGGCATACAAATCCTTTATACTTTCCAAACCAAGAATTTTAGCATCAAGTTGTGAAAGCAAAGTATGTCGTCGGGACAAAGCATCAGCTACAACATTATCCTTCCCTTTCTTGTACTTAACAGTGTAAGGAAAAGACTCAATGAATTCGCTCCATTTTGCATGTCTTTTGTTCAGTTTTAATTGACCCTTTAAATGTTCTAATGATTCATGGTCTGAATGTATCACAAATTCTTTGGGCAAAAGGTAATGCTGCCATGTGTCTAAACTCCTCACTAGAGCATAAAGTTCTTTGTCATAAACTGAATAATTCAGAGTTGGACCACTTAACTTTTCACTGAAATATGCAATGGGTCTTCCTTCTTGCATGAGCACGCCGCCAATCCCTACACCACTTGCATCACATTCAATTTCAAAGGTCTTACCGAAATCTGGAAGTGCAAGGAGCGGGGCTGTTGTCAACTTCTTTTTCAACTCTTCAAATGCCTTCTCTTGTGCTTCTCCCCATTTAAAAGGCACGTCTTTCTTTGTCAACTCATTGATTGGGGCAGCAATGGCGCTGAAATCTTTCACAAATCGCCGGTAGAAACCAGCAAGGCCGAGGAAGCTTTGTACCTGGCTCACATTTTGTGGAGGCTTCCACTCACGAATAGCTTTGATCTTTTCCTCATCCACCTCCACGCCATGAGCTGAAACAACAAAGCCAAGAAAGACAACCTTGTCGGTGCAAAAGGTGCACTTGGCAAGGTTAGCATACAAGCATTCCTTTCTCAAAACAGCAAGCACACATTTTATATGTTCAATATGTTCATTAAGAGACTTGCTGTAAATCAAGATATCATCAAAATAAACTACAACAAACTTGCCAACGAAAGTCCTAAGCACATGGTTCATCAATCTCATGAAGGTGCTAGGTGCGTTGGTCAAACCAAAAGGCATTACTAACCATTCGTACAGCCCAAACTTGGTTTTGAAGGCTGTTTTCCATTCATCTCCTTCTCTCATGCGAATTTGGTGATAACCACTTCGCAAATCAATTTTTGTAAAAATGATGGCACCGCTAAGTTCATCAAGCATGTCATCAAGTCTAGGTATGGGATGCCTATACCTTATGGTAATGTTATTAATGGCTCGACAATCAACACACATTCTCCAAGAGCCATCTTTCTTTGGAACTAAAAGAACAGGAACAACACAAGGTGAGAGACTTTCCTTTACATAACCTTTGTTGATGAGCTCTTGCACTTGGCGCTGAATTTCTTTTGTTTCCTCCGGGTTTGTGCGGTATGGTGCACGATTAGGAAGTGGAGCACCAGGAACAAGGTCAATTTGGTGTTCAATCCCTCTCTTTGGTGGCAGCCCTAATGGTACTTCCTCAGGGAACACATCTTCATATTCCTGTAACACATCAAAAACAGCACTAGGCAAAGTAGGGGTTAAGTCATTAGTGACAAGAAAATTGTCCTTGTACAGGAGTACAAAGAACACGGCATTGGGTTCACTCAATTCTTTTAAATCCCCCTTCCTAACCATCATCACTAAACCCTCTTTTCCCTTTGGCTCGGTTCTTTGCGGCTGTGGAGTTTTATTTGGCTTTGGAAACACTCTCACTATTTTTGTGGCTCACTCGCAATTGGTTCTCGCTCTCTCGCTGTTTTCTTTTTAGATCATCCTTCATAATTTCCTCCGGTGTCAAAGGAAGCAAAGTGATGCGCTCTCCTTTGTACATGAGAACAATTTTGTTGGCACAGCCACAAATCTGAGCATCTCGGTCATACAACCATGGTCTACCTAGCAGCAGCTGGCATGCTTGCATAGGCACCACATCACACTCCACTTGATCAATGTACCTTCCAATAGAAAAAGGAACGGTCACAATGTTGGTGACACGCAGCGCACCACAATCATTCAACCATTATTGGATCTTGTATGGAGAAGGGTGACGACGCTGCTTTAATCCCATTCTCTCAACTAATTCTTGACTTGCAATATTATTGTAGCTGCCATTATCAACAATGATGCTACACAACTTGTCCTTAATCATGCCTCTAGTGTGAAAAAGATTGTGTCGCTGATTATTATCTTCTTTGGCAGCAGCAACACTAAGCACTCGACGAGAAATGAAACAATTGTTGTCTCCTTCATCGGGTTGAATTTCCTCACTCTCTTCATTTGCAATTTCTTCGTCATATCTTGGACCCTCTTCCTCAGGATCACTTTCAGATTCCCATTCACCATGCTCATTGACAATCATGGTCCTCCTACTTGGACATTGGGCTGCAATATGTCCACGACCATGGCACTTGTGACACTCAATTTCTCTGCTGCGTACAGAGGACGTAGCAGCTGAATTAACGTTTGGGGCTGCTGCACTTGCAGCAGACCGGCTGATTTGCAGGGGATGATGCTGTGGAAGCCGCCATCTTTGATGTACCAATCGATGGAGAGGACCTAGCTGCAGTACCTTGATATCGTCCTCCACCAAAAGAAGTACCGGACTGCTGCTTGCGCCACGGGGCAGCAATAGAATGGCTGGAGTAAGATTTCCCACATGTCTCTTGCTGAATTTTTCTCTCAGTGCGCTTTGATTGATCAACAAGATCTTGCAAGGTGTGATAAGGAAACATCTCAACAAAACCAGCAATGTCTTCATTGAAACCACCCAAAAATCTTGCCATTTTTGACTCCGGATCTTCTCTAATTTCAGCACACTAGCAGTAGTTCCATTTCCTTGTAATATTCATCAACCGATCTTTTTCCTTGCCTCAACACTTGTAACCTATTGCGAAGGTCACGCTGATAGCTTGAGGGTACAAATCGCCTCCTCATCACTCTCTTCATCTCATCCCAAGTGTTGATATGATTACGTCCCAACTCAAGTTGATTCTCTTGTATTTGATTCCACAAGTGAGAGCATAACCAGAGAACTCAACTGAAGCAAGATTCACACGTCTCTGATCAGAAAGATTATGTACTCTAAAAATCTGATCACACTGCTCAGCCCACTCAAGATATGCATCTGCATCTTTCTTTCCAGTAAATTTTGGAATCCTCAACTTGACACGAGCAATGCTGTCTGGGTCATCTCTATGATGACGACCACGATGATGCTCTCTATCTTCATGATCAGCACGCCGACGATGATCTCGACGCCGACCAAATAGCCCATCATTTGCAAAGGAATTCTCATTATCATCAAATCCCACATCATGATCAAAGTCATCAAATTCTTCATCTTCAAAATGCACACGGCGGCCATCAGCACGACGACCACCACCATGTCCTCCACGGCCTTCACCGAAGCGATGAAATTCATGGCCGAAACCCGAATTCTCATCACCAGATTCCTCCCGATGATTTTCCTCATGAGGGCGATGTGGCCCTCGGCCTCCTGCTGCAGGAATACGAGCATCAAGCATCCTTCCCATGGCCTCCATGAGCGAATCAGCCATGCGTTGCATCTCAGCCCGCGAGACAGGGGATCCCTATCACCACAGTGTCCTCCATGGACACTCTCATCTGATCCTGCCATGTTAGAGGACAGCACGAAAAAAAGTGGAGTGGAACAAATATGTGGAAACACTCGATCTCACCTCTTACTTACCCAAGTTTTTCCTGTCCTAAAGGACTGTGATAGTGCTGGTGTGGCAGCTTCAACGGAGGCGGTAGAGAGGTCGTAAGGATTACGAATCGAATGTCCCAGTTCAGGTTTTTCAGTGGAGTTATAGGTGGCTAACAAGGAGGGCTATGGTACTGAAACAAAGTGAGTGGAGTTATAGGTGGCTAACAAGGAGGGCTATGGTACTGTAACAAAGTGATACAAACCGTCCAAACAAGATGTAAATGTTGCTGTCCGATGCACCACCAACTCGAACTTTCAGATATAAATCTTGGAGCTACACAATCTGCAACACAACCCCTTTCACTTCTCTTCTCTTCTTTTTTTTTACTTTTTTTGACTCTTTCTTTCACTTTTTTTTCGCAAACACAAGATAATATATGAGGGGTGCGGATAAAAATTAAACAAGAGTACGGCGGAAGAATAACGATGGTCACTAGCAACAAGATGAATGGGATGAACACAAAGTAACAGTACCAACAAAATGGCTATAGGATTTTTTTGTGGCTTTTTAGTGGACTGTAGGACATGAACAAAATATAGTATACGATGGATAAAACCAGTAACAAATGGCAAACAAAAGGAGAGATATATAAGTGGATGATAACAAAACCTACCGTGACAACGATAGCTCTGATTACCACATGATAAGTACTGATATGAATCGGCAAGGGAATGGCCCGATCTTCACGACAGTAGGTTTAAGAACAAGATAACTTGCTGTAGAAACAGCGGGAATATCTAGCTTTATACCTGACCAAGGTTGGATGCGACCAAGCGACGGGGAGAGAGACACCGAAACCGCGAAGACTTCGACTCGATCTCCGAACGACCGCAGAACCACAACCGGAGCTAATCCACACAATGCGAGGCAGCCGTACTGGAACTCGCAAAGCACGAACTAGAGGATCCCAGAGGAATCTCTTCACAAGTCCAAGAAGAACAAGGAAGAACAAGGGTGTGTAAGATTACACTCGGCAGCTCGGCTGCAATACCATATCAGGTTCTCAATTCATCCAAAAAAGTCTTTTTCTAGTAGCATAGAGGTGTTTATTTATACTAGAGAAAGTCCCTAAGATAGGTGTGAACTGAAGGAGCCACATTGGGAGGTGGAAGGCCAACCGGCAGAAGCATTCCCGAAGTGGACTTCAGTTCTCACGCGTCTTCTGGTCTTCTGGAGCAGTCTTCAATGTCTCGGTCATAACTCCACCTTGGGAAGTCCAAATGACGAACAGCCGGATGCGTTGGAAAGCTAACTCGATCACCTTTCCAACCATATATACCATGCACCACGTAACCTTGTAGAATGGTACAGTTTATTACGAAGATTTGGACTTCACGCATACTGTGGAACCACTGACCAGTCAGCACATAAACTGGTCGGACGCCCAACTAGAAACTCCAAACTGGTCGAGGCTTGATGTATTAGAAACTAGACTTCAAGAGCTTTCCAACAAGTGCTTATTGACCTTCATAGCTTTTGTCAATCAAAAGTTATGATTATTTCTTTCAGACGGTTCTGCAGGACCGGCTTGATCCGAGCGTGATTCTTCTCTGTGTTCATCGTCTTGTGGGTCCTTGTTATCCTCCTTGGCAAACCTGAGCAATAACAAAATGCACAACTTAGGTAGTATATAATTCTCATTAAGAGCTAAATGAGTTTCACAAAGTAGCGCGTGCACCTCTTGTTGTATCTTCTTAGCTCGGCTACGAGTGATTGGTCCAGGAGAGGTTGGAGAAGTAGTCGGTGAAGTAGCTGGTGTGTTTAGAGAGGTCGGTGAGGTCGCCGACGCTGGCATGGTCATATCATTTTCCTCCCTGAACTTCTACAAAAGGCCAAAGCTACCCCCAGAACCCTGTTTCGACCCCTGAAATCCTGTCCGAGCTCCGTTTTCGACAGTTTTCGAACCGTTGGACTCTTAGAGAAGAACCCTACCACCCCATACCCTTCCCACCAGCACGACCCGTCTTGAAAAATTATGAAAACACCCCCTACTTTCTTTTAATCATGACTTCCGTCCGGACCCCGTTTCGGGAAGTTCTTTTGCCAAAATTCATCAGGCCACAAACCCTATCCACCCAATGTCTTTCTCCCAGCAGGCCCTAGGGTGAATTTATGAAAACACCCTCGTTCTTTTCTTTATTTATAACTTTTCTGCCCAAACTACGTTTCGGGCAATTCTCCTGCCTAAATCCATCCCGCCAAAACCCTAACCCACTCCCGCCAACTCATCCCGTCTATAAATAAGCCCGAGAGGGTTGCCGCCGCGTCCCCATCATGTGACCTCCCCCTTTTTGGCGTCATCTCCTTCGCACTGCCGCCCCACCACCCTTGCCGTGGCGGTTCCGCAACTGCCGATACCGAGCTCGTCTGCTCGCCCGGAGGCTCGCTGCCCAACCTCGCCCCCTGGCCATACTACTACCGGTAAGGACTCCAGCAGAACCCTGCCCTCACCATTCAACCTCCCCAACAGCTACTCGTTGGGCTTACTTAGTACTATGGTTTGTGTATATCCCTGTGTGCGCACGTAGGATACATCGGAAAGTCCGATCGATCCGACCCACGGGACATTCGGCCTGACGACCGTGGGAGTCTCGTTGATCGCACCGCAAGGCCCCATCACCGGAATTGGAAGGCAAGTCCACTGGATCCCTTAGATGCATAGAATTCTCAGTTTTATAAACATAACCCTGAGCCATTTATATTTATTGCATTATTATTTTGCTGCTAAGTTAAACCTGAAAAGTATGGCCTCCCTAACCCAACTTGATTTAGTATGCTTAGGAAAGAATGATTCACCATCTCAAGTTTATGGATTGCAAATGATTTGATGAAAAGGTGTGAGTTTTTCAAAAGGAAAATGTTTCGAAAATGGAAAAGCATTTCGGTTATCACCGGTGCTACCTAGAGCCGGACGGTGTGGGTGCCCTGGTTTGGGTTACCTGAAGACTGGGGTTTCGGTATAGAAACCACCGGGGTTTTTGGCTTGTGCCGGTATAGGCAAAGCTGGTGGAAGTATCCGTCCTGTTTCGATTAAGAACCGAGTTGATATTTCATCTTGCCTAACTCAATATGTACAACCACTTGGGATTGTATGTGGCGGTCACTCGATTTAAACCTGCATACGCTAACCTGAAGGTTACCAGGTTGGCGGGTGAGCACCAGGGAGGCAGGGGGGTGAAATGTTGTCCGGTAAAGGACCTTGGGGTAATCACTAGGGTGATGCCGTGCAGGGGAAGGTTGAGTTTGGGTTTTCGGCCTCATGGACCCATGATTGTTCGAAATCCAGACTGGTGGGTAAAGTGTACATCTCTGTGCAGAGTCTAAAATCTATTCGAATAGTCTGTGTCCACAGTGATGGACGAGTTATGGCTTGGTTCACAACTAGAGAGTTTGTTTTTCAAAAAGGAAAAATGTTTTGTTTTCGAAAAGATTTGGTCCGGCGGGTGAGCCGTGAGCTAGGTTGGACGGGAAGTCCAGTGGCAGGATTTTGAAAAAGAAAAAAGGAAAGATTTCAATGGTATTTCAAAACTTCTCTCGGATGAGAGATGCCTTTACAAAACAAAAGTGTTTTCAAAATAACCCCTACTTCAAAAAGTACTTTTGCCGCAAATTATCTAAGCTTCACCGACTCAATGCATTATTCCATCTCCCTGTCCGTGGGAGAATGTGGACTTGCGGGGTACGTAGTACTCAACCCTTGCTTTGTTGTTGTTTTCAGAGAAGGAGATCAGATCGAGTAAGGGTTACGCCTACACCCGACTTGCCTGTGGCAGTTTGGGCCGTTGTGATGTCTCCGCTGCGTATATTAGACTTCATGCCAGAAGTCCTCATATGGTTTTTCTTCATTGCTTATGTCGTGGACCAACTCTTAAAGTTGTTCGCCACGTTGGATCTGTAACATCTGATGTATAAATGTGAGTACTAGCCTCTTGGGACTAGTATTTGTACACATTTGGGTCCCCAGAGGATGGCGGATGCTTAAGGTGGTACCAAAGCCGTAGTTGGCCATAGGACGTAACCTTTAGGTTTGGACCTAGGTCTTTGAGCCCAAAAACTATTTTACTAAAAAGGTTCTTGCTCTTACCCCTTCTTCCAAGGTTTTTACCCCCTCGTCCCCTCTCTGCCGTTCCTTCAGATGGAAGCCCGTTGCAGGACCAGCTACTACTTGACTGAAGATGGTTTCCCCAGGCTGTTGACTGCATGCGCAGCATGCCTCAGAATCCAGCGCCAACCAGAGTATGATGGCCGCGAGTTCGAGGAGCACGGCACTGACAAGTGTGTCGTGACTGTGTATGTGGGAGCCAGTCAACGCCGTGAAGAGTGGTGCATTACTGCTTCTGGGCATCGATTTAAGGACACCTACCAGGTTGCCGCCAGGAAAGCGCTGAGGGCCTTGTGCCAGATTTATGAGGTGGAAGTTGCCGAGACCCCACTTCGGTACTTCCCGCCCTGGCAAAGAAACCGCCCAGTATGGATGGCCAGGATGCGTGCCCTGGAAGGAAGGCACTAGCGAGAGGATGACCCCATGGTCACATACCTGACAGCATACCTGCTCACCACTTCGGTACTTCCCAGCGAGAGGATGACCCCACTTCGATACTTCCCGCCCTGGCAAAGAAACCGCCCAGTGTGGATGGCCAGGATGCGTGCCCTGGAAGGAAGGCACTAGCAAGAGGATGACCCCACGGTCACATACCTGACAGCATACCTGCTCACCTTGGACACACGATATGATAATTTGGCTCGGTATCATAGGCATACGATTGCCCGAGCTGAGGAAGCTGAAAGGCTTAACCGGCAGCTGCATGTGGATCTCACCACTGCACAAGCCCGTATCACGGCCTTGGAAAGCCGTGAAGTCATTGTTGTGGAGGCACTGAAGCAGGCCAAGGACAAGCACGTCCAGCAGTTAGTGGAAGCCTACCTGGTCACCCATCGAGACCGAAGGGCCTTACGGATGCAGGAACCCATAGCGCCAACCCCAGTCAGACCAGAGAACCCTGTAGGAGCTCAGATCCTTGAGGGTATTCTCGACGGTATAAAAGGAAAGCAGAAGGCTTGGGAACCCCTGGAGGGAGCCATAGTCTTAGAAGGAACCCCAGTATCCTCTCAGGCTATGAAGAAGCAAGCACACTCAGAGCCTTCCCAAGTCTCGCCCCTAGAACCAGGAGAGCCTCTCACCATAAAGAAGATCCTTGTGCCCACCCCGGAGGATCTTAAAGGAAAGAAGGCACCTGCAACACCACCAGCACCACCACCAACGGAGGCCGACCTAGACTCACCAGTGTACTCTCCTACGAAAGAAGAAGAAGAAGAAGAACCAGTCCCTCTGTCGCAGTTACCGCCAGAGGCCAGCATCAACATCAACTCTCTCCACACCCACCAAGGAGATGATTCAGAGTGAAGATGCCCCACAGGGAATGAAGCCGCTTGGTCCAACGTTAGGTTGCCCTGCCCTCCGCATGTGTTGGACAGTGAAGCTCGTTTAAAACCCCGCATGTGTGAGATGTATCCCGAGTAGTTCCGTGATTTGCAAAAACTCTATGTTGTGTGGCCCTCTAGGGCATTTCAAAATAAATTGTGTTTGATATTTGATTGATTGCCCCCTTGTGTGGTTTAGATATCCGTTAGTGTAACGTAAGATCGCGCTTTCTCTTTCCCCTGCTCTAATGATGAAAGTCTACACCAACCTTGCTTCGCTAGATGGAAGAATTAAAATACACTAGCTACGTCTACGGTAACACCGGTTTTCTTCACCTGTTGAGAGAAACGGCGATGCGATTGGGAATCGTTGGTCACCCCGAGTATCGTGGACGAGACTTTGTGCACCAAGGCAAACGAAGTTGTCTTGTCTCAATGTACATTGGAGCCAGTCCCCAGCACGAAGGATGGTGTTCCACTACGATGGGAGCAACATTCAAGGAAGGATGTCACACCGTAGCCTGAGAAGCCCTACGGACGATATGCTCGGTTTACCGACATGAGATCGAGGGAACACCCATGAGGTTCTTTCCGCTGCTGAACCGAAGCCATGCAGAATGGAAAAAGAAGGAAGACCTGATAACAGATCAAAGGCTCGGAGAGGACCCTACCGTACCCTATCTCATCCTCTACCTTCTCGCTCTAGATGAGAGGTATGACCAGTTGGCCGTACATCTAAGGAAGGTCACCATGCGAGCCGAGAAAGTAGAAGCCCTGCTACAGAGATGCCATAGAGACTTGATCGGTGCCCAAGTGCAAGATGCAACCACCAGGAACCTGGAAGTAACAGGAGCCATGGTGCTCACTGACACAATGAGGGACCTGAAAGAAGCCTCATTTGCTGCCAGCAGTCGAGGCGTTGCCCTCACAGAATCAATGATTCACCAAGCTATAGAAGGATCCACGAAAGGTTCATCTACCCGAGAAGCTATCTCAAAGAAGCTCCGTCTCAGTGACCAGGAGAAGAAGGAGATGGGAACATTTTTAATGCTCTCATCCCCTGTAGATGAAGAGGAAGCAGCCTGAAGTCATTTTCGCTTAGCTGCCGAGTTTGAGTAGACCGTGTTTTCAAAAACTCTATCCTCAACTTATTCAAAAATTTGGGTGCATTTGTGCTTTTTGAATGATTGGTTTGTGTGTTTTAAAAAGAAAAAGGCTTTCCTAAAAATAAACCCAGATCACACCCAGACCCAATCCTTATCTTATGCTTTCCCCTCCTCATCTCGACCCAGTATGAGTAAAAAGATCGACCATAGATGCTTCCCTTGGAAGACTCAGAAGAAGTGTGAGATAGAAGGAACCTGCCCTAGTCTTCTCCTAGAAGCCACGGGATAGTGAGAGAATCTCACCCGGCCTCACGCCAAGTAAAGAAATCAACACCAGGAATCAAGTCCTTGAGAAGTGGACAAGAAAGGTCATATAAGTGAAGGTGATACAGGAAAAAGCTGGCTGAACACTATAGAGAGTGACTCAGGCAATCCATACATACAGCGCCACGCACACGCTGTGAATCCCGCTGCTGCCACCGATGCAGACCCCACCTCCATTCGCCCTTGCTCCCTGCATCCGCGCTGTGCCCGCGTGTCCCCACCTGCTTGCATGCGCACTACCGCTGCGTGTGTAACACCCTAATTTAAATTTCGGCATTTATTAATAAATTTAATTGGCTTTATTTAAATTTCTAAGGTTTATTGTGTTTAGCCTTGCTTTTAATTTAATTTTGTTTTATAAGTAATTAAAATTTATCATAGGTTTAATTTTTGTTGTTGCATCATGCTGGAGCATCTCTTTTATTTGATTGAGTGCTAGGGTTGAATTCAAATTTGAAATTTGAATTCAATTTAGTTTGAGTGTGTTGGAAAAGAATAGAAAAGGAAAGAGGACCCAAACCCTTAACCCAGCCCAAACCCAGCCATCCAGCCCAACCCACCTCCTTCCTTTCCCGCGGCCCATTTGCTTCCACCCTCACCTGGCCCAGCTGGCTCTCCCCGCCCGGCCCAACTCGCCATCCCCCCGGCCTGCCAGCGCCCACGCAAGCCCCGCTCACCCCGCGCCGAGGCCAGCAAACGCCCCCGGGCCCACCTGTCGGCGCTGCTCGCCCGCACGCCAGCGCCCGCGTCTCTCTCCTCCCGCCGCCAGCCCGGCCCCACGCGCCAGGGCCGTCGCCTTCCTCCGGTTTCCGCTCGCGCAACTGCCGCCCGAACGTCTCGCCGGAGATCACGCCCGCGCCCCCACGGCACGCGCGCCCGAGATCCCCGGCTTGCCCTTTATTAGCCCCCCCCGGACCCCTGCGTCCTCATCTCCACCCCGCAGCCCCCTACGCCGAGGCTCATAGACCCCGCACAGCTCCGCCGTGCCGCCGCTCTGCACCGCCGGGATTCGGCCACTCCGCCGTACCAGGGCCCCGTCCAAGGAGAGCACCGGCTCCGCCTCGACCTCTGGAGCTTCCCCGGGCCCGCTGTACTCCACTCCAACCTCTGCAGCGACCTTCTCCGCGAGCGCCGCCCGCGACCACCGCCCGGACTTCGCCGACGACCACCCTGCGCCGCAGCTCTGTCCATCGCAACCCCTCGGTGAGCCCCCTGGAGACCCGTGCCTCCTTTTGCGCCAGTACAATTGGGCCGTAGGCCACTCGGTTGGCAGAGCACCGCCGCCGACGTTCCCCCGCCGCCGCTCCGCCATGGTCATGCCTTCTGCAGACCACCCCAGCCTCGCGTGACCCTGGCTTGGGTTCGCCCTGACCCCGCACGCGAACGAGCACTCCCTTTGCACCACAACCCGCGCCCAGAGTGGCCTTCACGCCTCTCGCCGGCAAGCCCTGCGTCGCCTAGCCGCCATCACCGACGGGCTTCACGCTCGAAGCCTCGAATCCTCCTCCTGACGCCACCAGTGGCTTACACATGCCGCATAGGTGCTTCTAGACCTCAGCCCCGCTCGAATCCCCTCCGGGAAGGCCGAGATTGGCCACCTCCGGCCGCCCGCCGCCGCGGGAGCACGTCGCCGGCGCGTCCCGCCGCCGCCCACTCGCCCTTTCACCCTGAGCCGCCAGATCCAGAATCAACGCGCACGATTAGATCTAGGATCCATTAGATCTAGGCCGCCAGATCCAAATCCTGCGGCTGGAAATCAAACATACCGATTCGCCTTGCACGTTTTGCTAAAGAGCCCCTCCCTTTTGTTAATATCCACCCGCAGTCTAAATCTATTCAAAAATATTTACACCCAGGCCCAGTTTTTAACACTTAGACCCCCGAGCTTCTTTAATTTTGAACCCGCCGTCCAGCCCCTGTCCTTTTGCGAGTTAGACCCCAGAATTAATGTTTATTTATGTTTTAGTCCTCGGTTTTAGCAGAAAAGTCCCTGGAACCCTGCTTTTATTACAAATAAGCCCCTGAACCTTGTTTTTAGCCTAGAAAACGCGTTTTAGCTCCGTTTTTAGCGTTCTTTATGCGATCGTTGTAATGCGTAGAATAGTTTTAGATTAGTTTAGTGTGCTGTTTTTATGTATTGATGTACTGGTTCTTAGTTTTTGTTAGTGTTTGCTTGTATGCTTATTGTTGTGCGTTGTTTTGGCCATGTGTTCGTGAATAGACGTTGATCCATCTGAGGAGCCCCAGTACCAGTACCAGGAGCAGCCTTCTTCCGAGCACTTTGAGCAGCAGCAGGAGCAGTACGAGGAAGGCAAGTATAACATGAACAACCTATCACTTTTAAATACAATTTCATGCTGCATTTTAATACTGTATGCCTATAAGGATTTCCTAGCCACTTTATATCCTTTATATATACCTTTGGGTTGCATTTTGGTTAGTTGTGCTAGGTTGCTGCGCTACAACACATATTGGTCCTTTTTAATTAAATTGATTAATGGTTTACTTGAATTTAATTCTGAGAGTGGCACTCTGTGTGGCTTGAGTGGCTCACTTCTCGTTAAAATTAGTTTTTGTTAGAAACATGGTTTAGGGGGTCAGCACGGTGCTTAGTGCCTGGTTGGCCACTCTCCATAAGGACCGGTTCATAGAGCGACAACCTGGGACAACAGCGCTACCACAAGACTGGAATGGGACGGTCTTGGCTTACTAATTAGGCCATTTTGGTTCGGGAGTATCTTACCGACGGGGCATGGGGGGTGGTGAGCTTCAATGGTGGCCAGGCTACGAGGCTGGTCTGTGTGTCTTGTACCCCCTCGAGGTGGTTACCATCGTTGCGGAGCCTGATTCCTTAGCGGTTACACCTTACCAACGTGTCCTTTGTAACGGCCTCGTAGTGAGTTTGCTAGTCATCTCACCTAAGGAAGTGTGATGAACAACTGGCGTAGCTCACGACTTGTGGGTAAAGATGTGCAACCTCTGCAGAGTGTAAAACTGGTATACTAGCCATGCTCACGGTTATGAGCGGCCCAGATCCTCCTTTTGATTAGTGGAGTTATCTCCTTCCGACGAGGGAGGTGCTTCTCGGGGTTACCTTGGTGTGGTTTTGGTATGGTTCTCAGTAATTACATGATTAATTCTGATTAATTACTATGTAACTGGGTTAATGGTGATTCATCAACTCGTAGTAAATAGCTTTAATAAAATTTTGCCAAGATTAAAAGCTAATGCAGTTGAGTCAGCCAACCTTAGAGCCTCATAGTTTGTGTTATACTTGTTGAGTACAAGTTGTGTACTCACTCTTGCCTCTTCTCTACTTTTTCCTCTCGGTTACGCTACTGCTGCTCAGTTCCTGCCGACGCGAGGGAGTTCGCTCAGCGCTACCAGGACTACAAGGACTTCTAGGCGATCGTCTCCCAGTCGACGTCCCTGTGGCGCCCTGCTCAGCTTCGGAGAGCTTTTATCGTATTTGTACTTCGCTTCCGCTGTATCAGACATTTTTGTCATTAATGTAATAAATAACATTCGTATTCACTTTATTATGTCTTTTTACGTGATATGTGCTATGATATACTGTTCATTCTGTTATATATACGTGTGACTTGATCCTGGCACGTATATGATTGCTCGGTTTATGTTCTTTTATAAACCGTGTGTTACAGAGTGGTATCAGAGCCATATCGACTGTAGGATGAAGCCTAGATAGAACTGGTCGAGTTTTAGGACTTCTTCTCTCCAATCCTTGCCTGCTGAAATTATTTTACTATTATACCCCTTGACTTCTATGACTTTTACTTGTCTTGCCTTGATTTCTCTCTCTGAAGAATAGTTTTCGTAGATTTTGGCCCAAAACAGTCATCTGATCACCATGAGTACTAGCTAGGTGACCCTTTCATAGTAATACGATAGCACGATCCGCGACGCGTTGTGTTAGTCGAGTCGTATGCTAAACTCGGCTAAGTCGTGAAAATTGTCTGCTTGTTATTATGCTGCATGCTTGATTTGGATTTTTGAATGATTGCATAGTTTAGTAGTTTAAATTTGTTTAAAGAAAATCACTCTGATGTTAAAGTTAACTAATTAATAAAATGAGTTAGATCGTTGGGGGTAAAACAGTCCAATCTATCCTGTCTACTTTATCATGGCTGAATCTTTTTCCGCAAAGAGTTATCATATCCATCTGAATTTATTCCTGCAATATCCTTACTCGTGAAATCTTTTGTCCAAAATCAGATGGTGAACACCAGGCGTGGTTCTGACCAGCAGGGGCAGAACAACCAGGGTCAGAACACCCAGGGGACCGGGATCCCGATGCCGCCGCCTTTGACTCCTGTAGCGAAAATGGCCTCTCATGCCATATTTCAATATAATGTTTTGGCGATTGATGACACACGCAACACTTGAACTAATGTGTTTGCTTAGATGATATACTCAGGCTTTTAGGTTCAAGTGATGACAAAGAGAAGAGAGGCGAAGCTAGGCCCGAAGGGCCACCCCTACGGGTCTCAGGGCAGCGCCCTGAAACCTAAAAGAAATCAAGTCACCGGTTGAACCGACGCCAAGCAAATTACACACGTCGGTGCATTGACTTGAGCACGTCTGGGAGTTTTAGTATCACCGGATGAACCGACGTAAGGCAAAATGTACTCATCGGTGCAATGACAGAGATGGCCTGCGGGCTAGGGTTTGGCACCGGATGAACCGACGATAGGAAGTTTGAATACGTCGGTGCAATGGCAGAAGCAGACCAAGGAAAATGCATACATCGGATGAACCGATGATGCACCGGTTAATGGCGTCGGTGCAGTTGTCCAGAGAGTTTGTTTTTCAAGGATCAGAGGACAGTTGCACTCACCGGTTAAACCGACGCTAACATTACATACACCGGTCGATTGCGTCGGTTGATTGCCCGTACACATAACGGCTAGTTTTCAGTGGGCAGTTTAGTATCACCGGTTAAACCGACGATGGCGATTTGGGGAGCATCGGATTAACCGGCGTTAAGCGTTTTTCTGGCAGCTTTTCTCCAACGGCTATATTTGCTTGTGCTGCCTATATATACCCCCAAGGCCGCACCATTTGAGTGTGCTGGAGTTCAAAGAAGTATACTAGAGCTAAAGATCATCTCCAACCACCATAGAGCTTCATTGTACATCATATAGGCTTAAGCACACTTGTTAGAGTGCTTAGTGCTTTATTAGGGATTAGTTCTTGCGAGAGCTCCCTTGAGAGAAGTCTTGCTGCGGCAAGCAAACACTTGTACTCGTCGTGTGACCCTCCGACTTGGTGTGGAGTGGCAACGACACTTTGTGCGGGGAAGGAGGCCCCTACTTGGTGTTAAAGCTCCAAGATAGTGAAGACGGTGCCGTGGTGACGCTTCGAGATAGACGGTGGCGGTGACCTCGTCTTTGTGACTTGGCGTCACTTAGCCTTTGCTTGTCGGGAGCCTTGGAGGCGTGGCAAGACGGTGATCAAGCGAAGAGACTCGGCATCACACTTGTTCTTTGTGAGCAAGTGGCCGTGGACGTAGGGAGGGACTTTGGTGTCCTAACCGAACCACGTTAAATCGTGTGTCTTGGTGTCTTCACGGGAGTTTGCATATCCTCTCCCTTACCGCTTTACTTACCGCATTACGTTTCCGCATTTACTCTTTCTTGCTTACCTTTACTTTCCTAGTTAGTTTGATTAGGTTTGGCTAGGTTGCAAGTCTTTTGGGGTAAGTAGAGGGTAGCATAGATAAACCTTAGTCATAACTAGCATGTGTAGGACGTGTTAGGTTTATCTTATGCAATTAGATTGAGCCCTAGGATAGAAAAGCGATTAGCGACCCTATTCACCCCCTCCCCCTCTAGGGTCGGACACCCCGGTGATCCTTACAACTCCGGAGCAGTACTTCCAGCTCCAGATGCAGATGATGGCCACCCTGAACAACACTGTTCAGGCTCTTCAGCAGGCTCACACTCAGCCTCCGCCTCCTCCACCGCCGCAGCCTCGCGACAGGCGTGCTGAGTTCCTGAGGGGTCACCCGCCGACGTTTTCTCACACGTCCGACCCTCTTCAGGCTGACGACTGGCTCCGTGCAGTGGAGCGTCAGCTGGACATCGCCCAGTGCGATGATCGTGAGCGTGTCTTGTACGCAGCAGGACAGCTACGAGGGGCAGCTTTGGACTGGTGGAAGTCCCTCCCAGTTCATGACCACGAGGCTCTCACTTGGCTCCAGTTCAGGGAGCGTTTCCGCAGCCACAACGTCCCCGCGGGCGTTATGAAGATGAAGCAGAAGGAGTTCCTTGCACTGAAGCAGGTAACCTTAAATATAATCATTCAGCGGTTTCTTTTGAGCTAATGCCCCTTGTTCTACCCTTATGAATCTTGAGTTAATCTTTCGATATCTATCTGTCTTTGTCACTTCAGGGGACTATGTCGGTCACGGAGTATCGTGATCGCTTTCTGCAGCTGGCTCGCTACGCCCCTGCCGATGTTGCGGATGACCGCAAGAAGCAGGAGCACTTCATGGAGGGCCTTGAGGACTACCTCCAGTACGCGCTGCTCAACCTCCGCTTCGACGACTTCAACCATCTGGTTGACAGCGCGCTCAACACTGAGCGCAAGCACCTGGAGATGGAGGACAAGAAGAGGAAGATTGTCCCCGTTGCTTCCGGCAGCAACACTCGTCCTCGACTCCAGCCGCCTCAGCAGTACCACCAGCAACCTCAGTACCGGTCTCCTCAGCAGAGGCCACCGCAGCAGTACCCGCCTCGACAGCAGCAGCAGGCGGGGCAGGGCCAGAGGTTACCGGCACCTCCGGCTTGTGCTGCTCCACTGGCACCGCAGGCTCCACGTCCGGCAGCTCCTACCGGACAGTAGGCTCAGGGACCTCCTCGCACCTGCTTTCACTGTGGCCAGCCGGGGCACTACGCCAACGCTTGCCTCCGGAAGGCGCAGGCGGGACAGCAGGGGCGCCCAGCTCAGCCCAGGGCGCCACTTCAGTGCAGAGTGAACCACGTGACGGCCGAGTCAGCGGCCGAGGCTCCCAACGTGGTTATTGGTACGTTCATGGTCAACTCTCATCCAGCTACAGTGCTTTTCGATACTGGTGCTACTCATTCTTTCATCACCAAGTCATATGTTGAGGAGCATAGTTTCTTTACCACTGCATTAAGGAACTGTCTGCTAGTTTCTTCACCGGGAGGGGAGTTGAGATCCCATATTATATGCCCCCGAGTCAGTGTAGCCATAAGGGGGCAACGTTCAGTGCTGATCTGAGGGTGCTAGACACCAAGGGTATCGATGTGATTCTGGGAATGGATACTCTTGCCAAGTGGGGAGTCAGAATTGATTGTGCTCATCAGGCAGTTCACCTGACAGCATCTGATGGCCAAGAGGTGACAGTCAGTGCTTCAGAGCCTTCTGGATTTCTTCATCAGATGGATGCTAGACCCACGGACGGTATTCGCGTGGTGTCTGAATTTCCGGATGTCTTCCCGGATGATCTGCCAGGTATGCCGCCTGAACGCGCCATTGAGTTTTGTATTGATCTCTTGCCTGGCACAGCTCCTATTGCAAAGCGGCCCTATCGTATGGCACCTATAGAGCATGAAGAGGTCAAGAAAACTATTGATGAGTTGCTAGCCAAGGGCTATATCCGTCGCAGCTTCTCTCCTTGGGCTTTTCCATTGTTGCTGGTAGATAAGAAAGATGGCTCGAAGAGGATGTGTGTCGACTATCGGGAGCTGAATGCAGTCACTATCAAGAACAAGCATCCACTGCCCCATATGAGCAAGGTGAAGGATGTGCTAGAGTGGGAGACACCGCAGACAGTAAAGGAAGTCAGGTCTTTCTTGGGCTTAGCTGGATATTATTGGAGGTTCGTTGAGAATTTCTCCAAGATCGCGAAGCCTTTGACTTCTTTGCTGGAGAAAAATGTGGCTTTCGTATGGACTGATGAGCGTCAGATGGCCTTTGATGAGTTGAAGAAGAGGTTGACTACGGCGCCAGTCCTGACTCTGCCAGACCAGACCAAGAGGTTCACAGTGTATTGTGATGCTTCGAAGGATGGTCTAGGGTGTGTTCTGATGCAGGAAGGCAGAGTGATTGCTTATGCTTCACGGCAGTTGCGTCGGCATGAGCTGAACTATCCTACTCATGATCTTGAGTTAGCTGCAGTTGTGCATGCTCTGAAGATTTGGAGGCATTACTTGTATGGGCAGCGGTGTGATATCTACACTGATCACAAGAGCCTCAAGTATATTTTCACGCAGAATGAGCTGAACATGCGGCAGAGAAGATGGCTAGAGTTGGTCAAGGATTATGACCTGGAGATTCACTATCATCCGGGCAAGGCCAATATTGTAGCAGATGCTTTGAGCAGGAGAAGCTATGTCAACATGGCCGTGGCTTTCCAGATGCCTCCAGAGTTATGCGAGGAGTTTGAGCAGTTGAGTCTGGGCTTCTTGCATCATACTTCCAGTGCAGCATTTGAGGCAGTACCGACTCTAGAGTCAGAGATCAGGCAGCATCAGAAAGATGATGAGAAGCTGCAGGAGATCCGTGAGTTGCTCAAGATGGGCAAGGCTCCTCATTTCAGAGAGGATGATCAGGGTACCTTGTGGTACAAGAACCGGATCTGTGTTCCAGATGTGAAGGATCTCCGGAAGTTGACTCTGAGCGAGGCCCATGATACAGCTTACTCTATTCATCCGGGCAGCACGAAGATGTACTATGATCTGAAGGAACGTTTCTGGTGGTATGGGATGAAGCGTTCAGTGGCAGAGTACGTGGCCATTTGTGACACCTGTCAGCGTGTCAAGGCTGAGCATCAGAGACCAGCAGGTCTGTTACAGCCTTTGAAGATTCCAGAGTGGAAATGGGAGGAAATCACTATGGACTTCATTGTTGGATTGCCTCGTACTCAGAAAGGGTACAACTCCATTTGGGTAGTAGTGGATCGATTGACGAAGGTTGCTCACTTCATTCCAGTGAACACTACTTACTCCGGTGCTAGACTTGCAGAGTTGTACATCTCTCGGATTGTCTGCTTGCATGGTGTGCCCAAGAAGATCATATCTGACAGAGGGTCTCAGTTCACTTCTCGGTTCTAGGAGCAGCTCCATGATTCGTTGGATACGAAGCTGCGATTCAGTACGGCCTATCACCCTCAGACAGATGGGCAGACAGAGAGGACCAACCAAGTGTTGGAGGATATGCTGAGAGCTTGTGCCATTCAGTATGGTACTAGTTGTGATAAGTGCCTGTCTTATGCTGAGTTCTCATATAACAACAGTTATCAGGCCAGTCTGAAGAAGTCCCCCTTTGAGGCATTGTATGGCAGAAAATGCAGGACTCCTCTCTATTGGGATCAGATTGGTGAGAAGCAGCTCTTCGGCCCTGAGATCATAGATGATGCAGAGCAGATGGTTCAGGCTGTGCGAGAAAATCTGAGGATTGCACAGAGCAGCAGAAGAGCTACGCAGATGGCAAACGGAGGGACCTGACTTTCAGTGTCGGTGATTATGTGTACCTGAAGGTGTCTCCGATGAGAGGAATCCGCAGATTTAATGTCAAGGGGAAGTTAGCACCTCGGTATGTGGGGCCATTCAAGGTGCTAGAGCGGAAAGGCGAAGTTGCTTATCGCCTGGAGTTACCTCTCAGCCTCTCAGGAGTTCACGATGTCTTCCATATATCTCAGCTGAAGAGGTGTTTGCGAGTACCCGAGGAGCAGGCACCACTGGATGGAGTAGATGTCCAGGAAGATCTGACTTATACCGAGCATCCGGTAAAGATTCTGGAGACATCAGAGAGGGTTACTCGGAACAAACGCATCAAGATGTGCAGAGTTCAGTGGAGTCACCACAGTGAAGCTGAGGCTACTTGGGAGCGAGAAGATGAGTTGAGGAAGACCTATCCAGATCTCTTTGCTAGCCAGCCCAGCTAAATCTCGAGGACGAGATTTCTTTAAGGGGGTAGGGTATGTAACACCCTAATTTAAATTTCGGCATTTATTAATAAATTTAATTGGCTTTATTTAAATTTCTAAGGTTTATTGTGTTTAGCCTTGCTTTTAATTTAATTTTGTTTTATAAGTAATTAAAATTTATCATAGGTTTAATTTTTGTTGTTGCATCATGCTGGAGCATCTCTTTTATTTGATTGAGTGCTAGGGTTGAATTCAAATTTGAAATTTGAATTCAATTTAGTTTGAGTGTGTTGGAAAAGAATAGAAAAGGAAAGAGGACCCAAACCCTTAACCCAGCCCAAACCCAGCCATCCAGCCCAACCCACCTCCTTCCTTTCCCGCGGCCCATTTGCTTCCACCCTCACCTGGCCCAGCTGGCTCTCCCCGCCCAGCCCAACTCGCCATCCCCCCGGCCTGCCAGCGCCCACGCAAGCCCCGCTCACCCCGCGCCGAGGCCAGCAAACGCCCCCGGGCCCACCTGTCGGCGCTGCTCGCCCGCACGCCAGCGCCCGCGTCTCTCTCCTCCCGCCGCCAGCCCAGCCCCACGCGCCAGGGCCGTCGCCTTCCTCCGGTTTTCGCTCGCGCAACTGCCGCCCGAACGTCTCGCCGGATATCACGCCCGCGCCCCCACGGCACGTGCCCCCGAGATCCCCGGCTTGCCCTTTATTAGCCCCCCCGGACCCCTGCGTCCTCATCTCCAACCCGCAGCCCCCTACGCCGAGGCTCATAGACCCCGCACAGCTCCGCCGTGCCGCCGCTCTGCACCGCCGGGATTCGGCCACTCCGCCGCACCAGGGCCCCGTCCAAGGAGAGCACCGGCTCCGCCTCGACCTCTGGAGCTTCCCCGGGCCCGCTGTACTCCACTCCAACCTCTGCAGCGACCTTCTCCGCGAGCGCCGCCTGCGACCACCGCCCGGACTTCGCCGACGACCACCCTGCGCCGCAGCTCTGTCCACCGCAACCCCTCGGTGAGCCCCCTGGAGACCCGTGCCTCCTTTTGCGCCAGTACAATTGGGCCGTAGGCCACTCGGTTGGCAGAGCACCGCCACCGACGTTACCCCGCCGCCGCTCCGCCATGGTCATGCCTTCTGCAGACCACCCCAGCCTCGCGTGACCCTGGCTTGGGTTCGCCCTGACCCCGCACGCACACGAGCACTCCCTTTGCACCACAACCCGCGCCCAGAGTGGCCTTCACGCCTCTCGCCGGCAAGCCCTGCGTCGCCTAGCCGCCATCACCGACGGGCTTCACGCTCGAAGCCTCGAATCCTCCTCCTGACGCCACCAGTGGCTTACGCATGCCACATAGGTGCTTCTAGACCTCAGCCCCGCTCGAATCCCCTCCGGGAAGGCCGAGATTGGCCACCTCCGGCCGCCCGCCGCCGCGGGAGCACGTCGCCGGCGCGTCCCGCCGCCGCCCGCTCGCCCTTTCACCCTGAGCCGCCAGATCCAGAATCAACGCGCACGATTAGTTCTAGGATCCATTAGATCTAGGCCGCCAGATCCAAATCCTGCGGCTGGAAATCAAACATACCGATTCACCTTGCATGTTTTGCTAAAGAGCCCCTCCCTTTTGTTAATATCCACCCGCAGTCTAAACCTATTCAAAAATATTTACACCCAGGCCCAGTTTTTAACACTTAGACCCCCGAACTTCTTTAATTTTGAACCCGCCGTCCAGCCCCTATCCTTTTGCGAGTTAGACCCCAGAATTAATGTTTATTTACGTTTTAGTCCTCGGTTTTAGCAGAAAAGTCCCTGGAACCCTGCTTTTATTACAAATAAGCCCCTGAACCTTGTTTTTAGCCTAGAAAACACGTTTTAGCTCCGTTTTTAGCGTTCTTTGTGCCCACGCGATCGTTGTAATGCGTAGAATAGTTTTAGATTAGTTTAGTGTGCTGTTTTTATGTATTGATGTACTGGTTCTTAGTTTTTGTTAGTGTTTGCTTGTATGCTTATTGTTGTGCGTTGTTTTGGCCATGTGTTCGTGAATAGACGTTGATCCATCTGAGGAGCCCCAGTACCAGTACCAGGAGCAGCCTTCTTCCGAGCACTTTGAGCAGCAGCAGGAGCAGTACGAGGAAGGCAAGTATAACATGAACAACCTATCACTTTTAAATACAATTTCATGCTGCATTTTAATACTGTATGCCTATAAGGATTTCCTAGCCACTTTATATCCTTTATATATACCTTTGGGTTGCATTTTGGTTAGTTGTGCTAGGTTGCTGCGCTACAACACATATTGGTCCTTTTTAATTAAATTGATTAATGGTTTACTTGAATTTAAATCTAAGAGTGGCACTCTGTGTGGCTTGAGTGGCTCACTTCTCGTTAAAATTGGTTTTTGTTAGAAACATGGTTTAGGGGGTCAGCACGGTGCTTAGTGCCTGGTTGGCCACTCTCCATAAGGACCGGTTCATAGAGCGACAACCTGGGACAACAGCGCTACCACAAGACTGGAATGGGACGGTCTTGGCTTACTAATTAGGCCATTTTGGTTCGGGAGTAACTTACCGACGGGGCATGGGGGGTGGTGAGCTTCAATGGTGGCCAGGCTACGAGGCTGGTCTGTGTGTCTTGTACCCCCTCGAGGTGGTTACCATCGTTGCGGAGCCTGATTCCTTAGCGGTTACACCTTACCAACGTGTCCTTTGTAACGGCCTCGTAGTGAGTTTGCTAGTCATCTCACCTAAGGAAGTGTGATGAACAACTGGCGTAGCTCACGACTTGTGGGTAAAGATGTGCAACCTCTGTAGAGTGTAAAACTGGTATACTAGCCGTGCTCACGGTTATGAGCGGCCCAGATCCTCCTTTTGATTAGTGGAGTTATCTCCTTCCGATGAGGGAGGTGCTTCTCGGGGTTACCTTGGTGTGGTTTTGGTATGGTTCTCAGTAATTACATGATTAATTCTGATTAATTACTATGTAACTGGGTTAATGGTGATTCATCAACTCGTAGTAAATAGCTTTAATAAAATTTTGCCAAGATTAAAAGCTAATGTAGTTGAGTCAGCCAACCTTAGAGCCTCATAGTTTGTGTTATACTTGTTGAGTACAAGTTGTGTACTCACTCTTGCCTCTTCTCTACTTTTTCCTCTCGGTTACGCTACTGCTGCTCAGTTCCTGCCGACGCGAGGGAGTTCGCTCAGCGCTACCAGGACTACGAGGACTTCTAGGCGATCGTCTCCCAGTCGACGTCCCTGTGGCGCCCTGCTCAGCTTCGGAGAGCTTTTATCGTATTTGTACTTCGCTTCCGCTATATCAGACATTTTTGTCATTAATGTAATAAATAACATTCGTATTCTCTTTATTATGTCTTTTTACGTGATATGTGCTATGATATACTGTTCATTCTGTTGTATATACGTGTGACTTGATCCTGGCACGTATATGATTGCTCGGTTTATGTTCTTTTATAAACCGGGTGTTACAGAGTGGTATCAGAGCCATATCGACTGTAGGACGAAGCCTAGATAGAACTGGTCGAGTTTTAGGACTTCTTCTCTACAATCCTTGCCTGCTGAAACTATTTTACTATTATACCCCTTGACTTCTATGACTTTTACTTGTCTTGCCTTGATTTCTCTCTCTGAAGAATAGTTTTCGTAGATTTTGGCCCGAAACAGTCATCTGATCACCATGAGTACTAGCTAGGCGACCCTTTCATAATAATACGATAGCACGATCCGCGACGCGTTGTGTTAGTCGAGTCGTATGCTAAACTCGGCTAAGTCGTGAAAATTGTCTGCTTGTTATTATGCTGCATGCTTGATTTGGATTTTTGAATGATTGCATAGTTTAGTAGTTTAAATTTGTTTAAAGAAAATCACTCGTGAAATCTTTTGTCCAAAATCAGATGGTGAACACCAGGCGTGGTTCTGACCAGCAGGGGCAGAACAACCAGGGTCAGAACACCCTGGGGACCGGGATCCCGATGCCGCCGCCTTTGACTCCGGAGCAGTACTTCCAGCTCCAGATGCAGATGATGGCCACCCTGAACAACACTGTTCAGGCTCTTCAGCAGGCTCACACTCAGCCTCCACCTCCTCCACCGCCGCAGCCTCGCGACAGGCGTGCTGAGTTCCTGAGGGGTCACCCGCCGACGTTTTCTCACACGTCCGACCCTCTTCAGGCTGACGACTGGCTCCGTGCAGTGGAGCGTCAGCTGGACATCGCCCAGTGCGATGATCGTGAGCGTGTCTTGTACGCAGCAGGACAGCTGGGGCAGCTTTGGACTGGTGGGAGTCCCACCCAGTTCATGACCGCGAGGCTCTCACTTGGCTCCAGTTCAGGGAGCGTTTCCGCAGCCACAACGTCCCCGCGGGCGTTATGAAGATGAAGCAGAAGGAGTTCCTTGCACTGAAGCAGGTAACCTTAAATATAATCATTCAGCGGTTTCTTTTGAGCTAATGCCCGTTCTACCCTTATGAATCTTGAGTTAATCTTTCGATATCTATCTGTCTTTGTCACTTCAGGGGACTATGTCGGTCATGGAGTATCGTGATCGCTTTCTGCAGCTGGCTCGCTACGCCCCTGCCGATGTTGCGGATGACCACAAGAAGCAGGAGCACTTCATGGAGGGCCTAGAGGACTACCTCCAGTACGCGCTGCTCAACCTCCGCTTCGACGACTTCAACCATCTGGTTGACAGCGCGCTCAACACTGAGCGCAAGCACCTGGAGATGGAGGACAAGAAGAGGAAGATTGTCCCCGTTGCTTCCGACAGCAACACTCGTCCTCGACTCCAGCCGCCTCAGCAGTACCACCAGCAACCTCAGTACCGGTCTCCTCAGCAGAGGCCACCGCAGCAGTACCCGCCTCGACAGCAGCAGCAGGCGGGGCAGGGCCAGAGGTTACCGGCACCTCCGGCTCGTGCTGCTCCACCGGCACCGCAGGCTCCACGTCCGGCAGCTCCTACCGGACAGCAGGCTCAGGGACCTCCTCGCACCTGCTTTCACTGTGGCCAGCCGGGGCACTACGCCAACGCTTGCCCCCGGAAGGCGCAGGCGGGACAGCAGGGGCGCCCAGCTCAGCCCCGGGCGCCACTTCAGGGCAGAGTGAACCACGTGACGGCCGAGTCAGCGGCCGAGGCTCCCAACGTGGTTATTGGTACGTTCATGGTCAACTCTCATCCAGCTACAGTGCTTTTCGATACTGGTGCTACTCATTCTTTCATCACCAAGTCATATGTTGAGGAGCATAGTTTCTTTACCACTGCATTAAGGAACTGTCTGCTAGTTTCTTCACCGGGAGGGGAGTTGAGATCCCATATTATATGCCCCCGAGTCAGTGTAGCCATAAGGGGGGCAACGTTCAGTGCTGATCTGAGGGTGCTAGACACCAAGGGTATCGATGTGATTCTGGGAATGGATACTCTTGCCAAGTGGGGAGTCAGAATTGATTGTGCTCATCGGGCAGTTCACCTGACAGCATCCGATGGCCAAGAGGTGACAGTCAGTGCTTCAGAGCCTTCTGGATTTCTTCATCAGATGGAGGCTAGACCCACGGACGGTATTCGCGTGGTGTCTGAATTTCCGGATGTCTTCCCGGATGATCTGCCAGGTATGCCGCCTGAACGCGCCATTGAGTTTTGTATTGATCTCTTGCCTGGCACAGCTCCTATTGCAAAGCGGCCCTATCGTATGGCACCTATAGAGCATGAAGAGGTCAAGAAAACTATTGATGAGTTGCTAGCCAAGGGCTATATCCGTCGCAGCTTCTCTCCTTGGGCTTTTCCATTGTTGCTGGTAGATAAGAAGGATGGCTCGAAGAGGATGTGTGTCGACTATCGGGAGCTGAATGCAGTCACTATCAAGAACAAGCATCCACTGCCCCGTATTGAGGATCTCTTCGATCTGCTTCGAGGTGCTCGTATATTCTCGAAGATTGATCTTCGTTCGGGTTATTTTCAGCTGAGGATCCGTCCTGGGGATATTCCGAAGACGACATTCACCTGCAAGTACGGGCTATATGAGTACACGGTCATGTCCTTCGGCTTGACTAATGCCCCGGCTTACTTCATGCATCTGATGAACATGGTTTTCATGGATTATCTGGATGTCTTCGTAGTGATTTTCATTGATGATATTCTGATCTTTTCCAAGACAGAAGAAGAGCATGAGGAGCATCTGAGACTCGTGTTGCAGAGATTGAGAGAGCATCAGCTGTATGCCAAGTTCAGCAACTGCGAGTTCTGGATTGACGAGGTTCCATTCCTCGGTCATGTTATCTCTCAGGGAGGCATTGCTGTTGATCCTAGCAAGGTGAAGGATGTGCTAGAGTGGGAGACACCGCAGACAGTAAAGGAAGTCAGGTCTTTCTTGGGCTTAGCTGGATATTATCGGAGGTTCATTGAGAATTTCTCCAAGATCGCGAAGCCTTTGACTTCTTTGCTGGAGAAAAATGTGGCTTTCGTATGGACTGATGAGCGTCAGATGGCCTTTGATGAGTTGAAGAAGAGGTTGACTACGGCGCCAGTCCTGACTCTACCAGACCAGACCAAGAGGTTCACGGTGTATTGTGATGCTTCGAAGGATGGTCTAGGGTGTGTTCTGATGCAGGAGGGCAGAGTGATTGCTTATACTTCACAGCAGTTGCGTCGGCATGAGCTGAACTATCCTACTCATGATCTTGAGTTAGTCGCAGTTGTGCATGCTCTGAAGATTTGGAGGCATTACTTGTATGGGCAGCGGTGTGATATCTACACTGATCACAAGAGCCTCAAGTACATTTTCACGCAGAATGAGCTGAACATGCGGCAGAGAAGATGGCTAGAGTTGGTCAAGGATTATGACCTGGAGATTCACTATCATCCGGGCAAGGCCAATGTTGTAGCAGATGCTTTGAGCAGGAGAAGCTATGTCAACATGGCCGTGGCTTTCCAGATGCCTCCAGAGTTATGCGAGGAGTTTGAGCAGTTGAGTCTGGGCTTCTTGCATCATACTTCCAGTGCAACATTTGAGGCAGTACCGACTCTAGAGTCAGAGATCAGGCAGCATCAGAAAGATGATGAGAAGCTGCAGGAGATCCGTGAGTTGCTCAAGAAGGGCAAGGCTCCTCATTTCAGAGAGGATGATCAGGGTACCTTGTGGTACAAGAACCGGATCTGTGTTCCAGATGTGAAGGATCTCCGGAAGTTGATTCTGAGTGAGGCCCATGATACAGCTTACTCTATTCATCCGGGCAGCACGAAGATGTACTATGATCTGAAGGAACGTTTCTGGTGGTATGGGATGAAGCGTTCAGTGGCAGAGTACGTGGCCATTTGTGACACCTGTCAGCGTGTCAAGGCTGAGCATCAGAGACCAGCAGGTCTGTTACAGCCTTTGAAGATTCCAGAGTGGAAATGGGAGGAAATCACTATGGACTTCATTGTTGGATTGCCTCGTACTCAGAAAGGGTACAACTCCATTTGGGTAGTAGTGGATCGATTGACGAAGGTTTCTCACTTCATTCCAGTGAACACTACTTACTCCGGTGCTAGACTTGCAGAGTTGTACATCTCTCGGATTGTCTGCTTGCATGGTGTGCCCAAGAAGATCATATCTGACAGAGGGTCTCAGTTCACTTCTCGGTTCTGGGAGCAGCTCCATGATTCGTTGGATACGAAGCTGCGATTCAGTACGGCCTATCACCCTCAGACAGATGGGCAGACAGAGAGGACCAACCAAGTGTTGGAGGATATGCTGAGAGCTTGTGCCATTCAGTATGGTACTAGTTGGGATAAGTGCCTGTCTTATGCTGAGTTCTCATATAACAACAGTTATCAGGCCAGTCTGAAGAAGTCCCCCTTTGAGGCATTGTCCTCTCTATTGGGATCAGATTGGTGAGAAGCAGCTCTTCGGCCCTGAGATCATAGATGATGCAGAGCAGATGGTTCAGGCTGTGCGAGAAAATCTGAGGATTGCACAGAGCAGACAGTAGAGCTACGCAGATGGCAAATGGAGGGACCTGACTTTCAGTGTCGGTGATTATGTGTACCCCTCCAGCGCAACAGCAGGAGGAGATCCAGTAGTGTTCATGCTATGGGATTTTTAAAAGGATTAAGATCCCCTTCCTGCATCCCTACTTCCACTCCTGTTAAGTGGGGTAGTGTTCCAAAGGCGCTACTTCTATGGAGGAACAGAAGTACGAAGCCATCAAAAGAGGCGCCCTTAGGATGGGTAGGATTGCCGAGGCATGAAAGCCCTTCGATGCCAAGTGGTCCCCCACGTTTAGGAACCACCTACAAGCCTCAGATGATAAGGAAATAACTGCCGGTTCGACAAGGCCAGCAAGGCCGTGAAGCTCAAGGCAACCCGGAAAAGCGGAAGCCAGACCAAATAACCGGCAAAGTCTAAGGGAGCCTTGCATGACTGCTTCACCAAAAGAAGCAAATGGTGAAGGAGACGAAGCCTCGGCAAAGGAGTCTGACCAGACAAGCCAGGGAAGCCAAAGAGGCCAACATATGCATGTCAGGTCTCTTCGAAGCCCTCCAATGCAGCTGATGGATTTCCATCTTCCATTTCGTGTGAATGGAACTAGAAGCTTGTTAGCTGAAGTAAAGCTAACCCTGTAACCTGCTAGCCGAATCTAGGGGACGAGATTCCTGTTAAGTGGGGTAGGTCTGTAACGCCCTGAAAATCACACCCAGAAAATTTCTCGATCACACCTCAAATTCAAAACGACTTTAAAAATGAATTGAAACTTGTTTGCTTATAAGTTTGAGCTCAACAAAACCCGTGGTCATTTCCATCCGAACCTCACCTATCTATAAATTCCTTCTCTCTCTCTCTCCTTCTTTCCCTTCGTCCGACCGAAACCCTAAAGGGAAAAGGCCCTCTCCCCCTTTTTCCCTCTCTCTCTCCCTCTCTTCTTATCTCTCTCCCTCTCTTTCTCACCTACCTCGTCTCCTTATCCTTTCGACCGAGTCATTCTTAAACCCTAAACCCTAGGGGTGGAAGACCCCTCTCTCTTTCCCCTCCCATCTTCTCTCTCCTCTTCCTTTTTCACCCATCCAAACCTCCCAAGGGCTCCCTAGCCATACCCTTAGAATTATCCACTACAAATGTCTCCAAGAAAATACCCTTTTTCCCTTTTATCAAAGGCCCTAAATAA
Organism: Panicum virgatum; assembly: GCF_016808335.1. Taxonomy (NCBI): domain Eukaryota; kingdom Viridiplantae; phylum Streptophyta; class Magnoliopsida; order Poales; family Poaceae; genus Panicum; species Panicum virgatum. Next base: position 24,651,478 of record NC_053141.1, on the reverse strand, counting down.
AATAGGAGAAAAACACCCTGAAAATGAAATAGAAAAAGGGAAACCCCCTGGGCCGCCGTCCACCACCGCGGCCTAACTCCCTCCCCCTACCCTGCCTTCCGGTCCAGCCCACTTCCCTCCTCCTCTACCCTTGCCCCTTTCCCCCCAGCCCAGCCTGCCACGCCCGCAGTCCACCTGGACCGAGGCCCAGCGCCACCCCGACCGAGCGCCACCATGCCTCTCCTCCCCTCTCAGAGACGGCTGACAGGTGGGCCCCACCTATCAGCATCGTCGTCCTCATCCGTCCGGTGGGCATTACCCACCGGGCATCGCCGCCTCCGGCCACCGCGGGCCACGGCCTTGACTCCGTCAGCCCCACTGCCATTTCCCCCTGCTCCGCCGCATCGCCCTCACGTGCAAGCAGCCAAAGCCTCTGGCCCCGCCACCATTACTCTGCTCTCCCCGATGCGTCGCCTCGCCAGCGCAAGTGGCCGCCGCCGGAAGACGCCTCCCCCAGACCCCGTCTACCCCCGCTTGCCTGCACACTGCACCGCCTTTACTCGCCTTACCTGCCTCGTCACATCAACCGTCCTGTGGCCGAGCCACGACGACGGCGTGTGGCCAAAACCCGCACAGCGCGGTGGCCCTCACCGCCGGCCCTCCCCCCCGGCGCCTATAAAAGGGCCGCCATGGCCACCTCTCCACCTCGCACCAAGCTCAAGGAAGCTCAAGCTCACTCTCCCCCTCATCAATTCCGCACATCGCCACCATGACGAGCTCACCGGCGGAGCTTAGCTCCACCTCGCCGCCCCGCATGGTGAGCCCCCTCCTCCGGCCAAAATTAGCGAAGCTAAGCTTCACCCATGGCATCGCCATCGCCCCCTCTCTCACCCAGTCCCATCCCCTTGACTGGAACCGGCTCGTCGGCGGTGAACCACCGGCGATGAGCCGGCGGATCATCCCCCTCCCTCGCCGGCCAGCCCAGCTCATCCAAACCGAGCCCGACACCGTCACCTGCCGTCACCCCCACTCCACGGTTGACAAGCGAGCCCGGCTCAACGACGTGGCTGCGCCGTTGCCTGAAGCGCGCAGGCGTGCACGGGCCACCGCCGCACCATGGGCCAGGCTAGGCCAAAAGCCGAGCCAGCGCAGAAAGCCGTGAAAGTCTACTTTTCCTCCCTGAACTTCTACAAAAGGCCAAAGCTACCCCCTGAACCCTGTTTCGACCCCTAAAACCCTGTCCGGGCTCCGTTTTTGACAGTTTTCGAACCGTTGGACTCTTAGAGAAGAACCCTACCACCCCATACCCTTCCCACCAGCATGGCCCATCTTGAAAAATTACGAAAACACCCCCTACCTTTCTTTTAATCACGACTTCCGTCCGGACCCCGTTCGGGAAGTTCTTTTGCCAAAATTGATCAGGCCACAAACCCTATCCACCCAATGTCTTTCTCCTAGCAGGCCCTAGAGTGAATTTACTAAAACACCCTTGCCATTTTCTTTATTTATAACTTTTTCGACCAAACTCCATTTCGGGCAATTCTCCTGCCTAAATCCATCCCGCCAAAACCCTAACCCACTCCCGCCAACTCATCCCATCTATAAATAAGCCCGAGAGGGTTGCCACCGTGTCCCCATCATGTGACCTCCCACTTTTTGGCATCATCGCCTTCGCACTGTCGGCCCACCACCCTTACCTTGGCAGCTCCGCAACTGCCGATACCGAGCTCGTCTGCTCACCCGGAGGCTCGCTGCCCAACCTCAGCCCCTGGCCATAATACTACCGGTAAGGACTCCAGCAGAACCCTGCCCTCACCATTCAACCACCTCGAGAGCTACTCGTTGGGCTTACTTAGTACTATGGTTTGTGTACATCCCTGTGCGCGCACGTAGGATACATCAGAAAATCTGATCGATCCGACCCACGGGACATTCGGCCTGACGACCGTGGGAGTCTCGTTGATCGCACCGCAAGGTCCCATCACCGAAATTGGAAGGCAAGTCCACTGGATCCCTTTGATGCATAAAATTCCCAATTTTATAAACACAACCCTGAGCCGTTTATATTTATTGCATTATTATTTTGCTACTAAGTTAAACCTGAAAAGTATGGCCTCCCTAACCCAACTAGATTTAGTATGCTTAGGAAAGAATGATTCACCATCTCAAGTTTATGGATTGCGAAATGATTTGATGAAAAGGAAAATGTTTTCAAAAATGGAAAAGCATTTCGGTTATCGCCGGTGCTACCTAGAGCGGGACGGTGTGGGTGCCCTGGTTTGGGTTACTTGAGGACCGGGGTTTCGGTATAGAAGCCACCAGGGTTTTTGGCTTGTGCCGGTATAGGCAAAGCTGGTGGAAGTATCCGTCCTGTCTCGATTAAGGACCGAGTTGATGTTTCATCTTGCCTAACTCAATACGTACAACCACTTGGGATTGTATGTGGTGGTCACTCGACTTAAACCTGCATACGCTAACCTGAAGGTTACCAGGTTGGCAGGTGAGCACTAGGGAGGCAGGGAGGGGGAAATGTTGTCCGGTAAAGGGCAAGGGGTGGCCTTGTGCTCCTTGGGGTAATCACTAGGGTGATGCCGTGCAGGGGAAGGTTGAGTTTGGATTTTTGGCCTCACGGACCCATGATTGTTCGAAATCCAGACCGGTGGGTAAAGTGTACACCTCTGCGCAGAGTCTAAAATCTATTCAAATAGTATGTGTCCACAGTGATGGACGAGTTATGGCTTGGTTCACAACTAGAGAGTATGTTTTTCAAAAAGAAAAAATGTTTTGTTTTCGAAAAGGTTTGGTCCGGCGGGTGAGCCATGAGCTAGGTTGGACGGGAAGTCCAGTGGCAGGATTTTGAAAAAGGAAAAAGGAAAGATTTCAATAGTATTTCAAAACTTCTCTCGGATGAGAGATGCCTTTACAAAAGAAAAGTGTTTTCAAAATAACCCCTGCATCAAAAAGTACTTTTGCCGTAAATTACCTAAGCTCCACCGACTCAATGCATTATTCCATCTCCTTGTCCGTGGGAGAAGGTGGACTTGCTGAGTACGTAGTACTCAACCCTTGCTTTGTTGTTGTTTTCAGAGAAGGAGATCAGATCGAGTAAGGGTTACGCCTACACCCGACTTGCCTGTGGCAGTTTGGGCTGTTGTGATGTCTCCGCTGCGTATATTAGACTTCATGCCAGAAGTCATCATATGGTTTTTCTTCATCGATTATGTTGTGGACCAACTCTTAAAGTTGTTCGCCATGTTGGATCTATAACATCTGATGTATAAATGTGAGTACTAGCCTCCTGGGACTAGTATTTGTACACATTTGGGTCCCCAGAGGATGGGGGACGCTTCGGGTGTGTAACTTGGAAAATGAGCTAGCTCAAACCAAAGCATCTATTCCCGGCGAGGTTGCGCGTCAAGTGGAAGCTGCAGTGGAGTATATGTGGAGCCAAGGGATACTGCCTCCTCCTGCCGACATGCTTAGCCCCGAGCACCTGAGCCATACAAGAGCAATCAAAAGTAGCATTGCTTCCATGGAGCTCCCTGATCAACGATACCCCGTGGATGAGATCCAACAACAAACGCCCTGTGAGCTTCATATACCAGCGATGAACCTGACCACTAGGGTGGCTTATGGTATGGTGTTACCTCCTGGTGGTGATGAATATATTCCAGAAGGGTACTCGGTTGTCACCGTGGATGAAGTGTGTGATGGGTATGGAGAGTTAGAGCTCCCAATCCCAGGCAATGATGGTGAAAGGCATCTGTTAGAGGCTCTGCACGGTGGATCCATTCTATGGAAGAAACCGTTAATTATAATTAGAGGTCAACCCAAGGCAATAACTGCAGGTGGGGCTCCTTCACCACCAGGCTCTCCACATGGAAGCCCATCATCACATTCACACAGGAGCCCCTCACCACCACCTCCACGCACGACACCCTCACCACCTCCATGCAAGACACCCTCACCACCTCCACGCATTAGCAAGAATGCCCCTCTAAATAAGGGCCCATCAGGTGCACCACCTCCAACGGGCAGACTAAGGAGTCAGAGCGGCAAGTCACAGCAAACAAGCACCTCCTCAGTTAAGACGACAAAACAAAAGAAGCTTGCTTATGACTTAACTGAAGAGGAGTTGAATGAAAATGTGAAAGAGGATGTATATCAGCAAATATTCAAGAAGAGAAGTCCTCCTAAAAAAGCACCGATAGATCCATCTACGAAAGCCTTCTTTGTTAACATGAGCCGAGGTGCTAAGAAAAAAAATGCTAACAGACTATGATCGCACAGTAAAGAAATCTGTTGAGGAAAATCGTCGTAAGAGGAGTGAGGAGACGCAACAGACACAAACAGCTAATCTTGGCATGTCCCAACAAGATCTAGAAAGGTTGGCTAAAGAAGCTGGCCTTACGGTAAACAAGCTGCTGGGGCGGGAAGATGTTGAAATGGCTGAAGAAGTTTGGAAATTTGAGCATGGAAAGCCACTAGTCAAGCCAGATCTTCTCAAGGGTCTGCCAATACAAATGCATAGATTCCATACATGGTACATGAAGAAATCAACGACTGATCCGGAGTACTTAATTCCTGTGCGTGTTCCAGATACACATTACTTCAATGGCGTTGAACTCTTCTACCTGGATTTCAAAGATATCTATGAGATATACCATCGAGGCGCCCTCGACCGTTCTCTCGTTAGCTGCTGGGTTCTGTAAGTATGCTTTCATGCTTCTGTCAGTTGTCTATATATTCATCATTTTCGTGTCATCCTCACAGCTACTTAGCACCGATTGCAGGATGGAGATCCAAAGGTGCCGTCAACAGGGGATTTACAATGTGGGCTTCATGGACCCTGTTGCAATCAACTAGAAGACCATAACCGACCATCATGAATTAGCAAGCCAGAGGGTTGTAAAGTTTTTTAGCAACCAATATTTCAAGCAATTCATACTTCTACCTTACAACTGGGGGTTAGTGTCTATTATCTCGTACCACTTACATTTTTCATTTATAATTGTTTCGTCTAATATGCTCTCTACGTTTAATTGCTCAGCTTCCACTGGATATTGCTTATCATAGGGATGGAAAGTGGAATTATTAATATGCTTGACTCCATGAGGAAGCCACCCTCTGAATACGACGAAGTTTTTGACGTCCTTAACGAGTATTTCATGTCATTTTATCTCAACTATGTAATATATTCATGGCATTTCCTCATCTCAACTCTGTCATTCCTTTTTATGTGCAGTGCATGGTGTGAACTGCGTAAAAGTCAGTCAGGCCTTCAAGAAGAACTTACATATAGACCAAACTTTCCGGTATGAATGCATAAACGCATGCATGCGTCGTATCTTCTTTGCCAATAATGTGTACTAACTTTTGTTCTTTCAGTGTTATAGACAGGCTCAAGGCACCAATGTATGTGGATACTATGTTTGTGAGTTCATGCACACTTTCATGGAAAAAAGTGATATGAGTGTATGTAAACATCGGCCACAATTTCAATATTTTTGTCTTACAATTCTGATTTACTATGTTATTGATTGTTTTTTATCAAATGATAGATGCTAAAACGAGAGATGAACTCCTCCCTGAAGATAGGATCAAGGCAGTCCAGGAAAGTCTTATTGGGTTCATAAATAAGGAGATCATCCTCAAAGGCGGAGAGTTTTTTGACACTAGAGAACCACTTCCGCCACCTAATGATTATGATCCAAGCAGGAGCACATAGACATTATAGCTGTTCTTCAGAAAGAATGTAGTTGGACATTGAATATATTTTATAGTTGGTTGTGTATAGTCAAAAAGATTCTATGTATATTTAAATGTACATATATATATAGTATATTTAAATATATATAATGCATATATGTAGGTTTAAATATATCGGCATACGTATATGCATAATAGATTTAAATATACATATATATAGTAGATTTATATATAATAAAAAATTAGGCGCTGCTGATTTACTCCCACTGAAGTGGCGCCGCCATGTGCAAAGTGAAGCCTCTTTAGTCCCGGTTGGTAGTACCGATCGGGACTAAAGGGTTGCGTGGGCACGTGGGTTGCTGACGCGGAGGAAGCTCCTTTGGTCCCGGTTTTCTCTACCAACCGGGACTAAAGATGCTTTTAATTTTGGGTCATGCACCCGGGACTAAAGGACGAGAGATTTAGTCCCGTTTCCGTAGTCCCGGTTGGGAATCCGGGATGTAAGGGGGTTCCCAACCGGGATTGATGGCCGGTTCTGTAGTAGTGTAGCTTCATTCACCTTGATCTTTGCAGTGGACACTGGATCTGTCTATACATCTTGCCTAAGGAGATCAAAAGTATTGGTCTTGGACTCGTTGGATTACGAAATCAAAAAATATTCGATGATTTTGAATATAATACGGTGGTACGATATATACCTGCAATATTACTTCTTGTATATGTCAAGTCGTCCTACTTATCTGAGTTTCTATATGTGTTCTAATTATAACAGGGCCTTCAAAATTGGCATCGAAAAGTATAAATTGCCGTTTTCATCCTGAGCACCAGCACAAAATCATTATCAGAGCGAAATTCCCGGTATGGAAGAAAAGACACATATATATGTTGAAACAATGTATTATAAATCTAAAACTAATTATACTTGTTTGTAAAACATAGTGCCACAAGCAACCAAGGGGAACCGGATACTGTGTATACTATGTTTGTGAGTACCTCAGGATCGATGGGAGGTACAGAACTAATCTTGAAGATGTAAGTATTCAAAAACATTATCTCGTTTCATTGTATGTATTGCATGTGTGTACATCATTAAGACCACCTTGCCACTATTGACACTCATATCATCTTTTTCTGGTCCAGCTCCCAGAAATCCCTAAGACAAATCGGCCTCTCACCGAGACTAACCTCATGGACGTCGTTGCCAACGTATGCCGCTTCACAACACACGAGGTGATCAACCTGCGAGGGCAATTCTTCGATCGCGGTTCCACTTTAGCAACTGAAGAAAAATACCATCGATTGATCGAGTGGGAGAAACGTGGCAGTTCTAGTTAAGTTGTTGTGTTCGATGTATAAACATGTATTAATCTATGTGCGATGTGTTTTGTAACTAGCTAGCATGCACGGCAAGGTTGACACACACTTGAATATTTATTAAATGTGGCTCGAATATATATATACACACATACACACACGCGTTTCAATCCATTAGATTTCGAATCTGGCTGGAAACAGAAAACACATGGCTTTCTCAAATTATGGCGCGAATGAAACAGGGGTTTAAATTTTAGCAGGAGCGGTGGAAAACAAAAACTGCTCCTGCTGCAGATTTTACAGGAGCAGCTTAGGAACCGCTCCTACAGCGGGTTCCATTGCAGGAGCCCACGAGTAGGAGCCCTTCCTAAAACCGCTACTGTAGGGATATTTTCCACCGCTCCTATAGCAGACTTGTGTAGTAGTGGCTGTTAGGGACTTGGATGTCCCGGTTGAGTGGGTATATGCAATTTTGGTGAAACAATATTCAGAGAGAAACCCTGCTTGTCTTTTTCTCCACGGTGTTCCTACATCATCGATCCCGCGAAGTGGGTCTATAATTTGATGGACGGTTAGATCGTAATCATGATTTTCATCTAATGGTTAGACCATACGTGCGTAAAGGTTTTCTAGGTAAGAAATAGTAAAACGACGGCCCGCTCTCAGGCAGCGATCGGCAGAAGCGCTAAAAAATCTAAGTGTTTGGTGGAATTAAACTGGATTCTCATGTCCAACCTCCTAGAAGCGGCTTATAATCGTATAAAAACTGGCCCATTGGCTCAAAACAAATGACAAATCTGACATCCAACACTGTTGGAGAAACGCTTATCGGTACCAGCACGTTAGTGCCGGTCACAAGGGAGCCGGCACTAACGTGTATCTACAGTACACTACAGTCACTTTAGTACCGGCTATTCTCTACAGCCGGCACTAAAGTGTCACCCCCAATGGTCAGCAGCCTGCCCCCTAACGGCTCCAGCCGGCACTAACTTGGCACGGTGCAGGTTAGTGCCGGCTTAAGGGTCCAGCCGGCACTAACTGTCTACAGTTTGTGCCGGATGAATTCACTGGCCGGCACTAAGTTGCCCCGTATATACTGCCCCCTCCCTTCTTCCCCAGCCCGACCCATCCATTTGGCCGAGCTTCTCCTCTGAACCATGGCGTGTTAGAGGGGAGGTGCTGCCCATTTTCTCCAAAATTTGTGAGGATTTCGCCCATCCAAGTGCATTAAAGGTTAGCAGCTTCTTCCACTCTTCTTTCACAGTGTTTATTCTTTTGTTTCATGCTTTCTAGGTAAAGAAAATAGTGATTTTAAGGTTGAGGAACAATGAGCATAATTTTTTAATTTGTTCATTAATTTGAACAAAATAGAATTGATTTATTGTGTTTTAGAGAAGGATTACTATATAATTTGAGTATGACACATTTAGATTATTTTTTTTGAATTATTTCATGGGGACATGTCTATATGTTATTATGCAAAATTTTAAGGATGCGGGAAAATGAACATGATTTATCAATTTGTTCATTAATTTGAGCAAGGTAGAATTATTTGTTGTTTTTTAGAGAAAGTTAACTATATAGTTTGACTATCACATATTTAGAATGATTTTTTCGAATTATTTCATGGTGACATGTGTATATGTTATTGTGTCAATTTATTTTGCTATTTAGGTTTACTAGATAGGTAGCCTATGACACATTTACAATTTGTTTTCGAAATACTTCATAGTAACTTGTTTTGATATATGTAGAATTGATTTTTGTTTTTATACGGTAATTAATTACAGATGGACCGGCAATGGATGCACGGCAGCCGGAGCACATCGGCGTGGATTCAGGGTTTATATTCTTTTCTCAAGGCGGCAATGGCAAATAGGTCGCCAAAGGGTTTAATGTGTTGTCCATGCAGTATTTGCAAAAATAAAAAGGAATTCCGGAAAAGAGATACTCTATGGAATCACCTGGCCTTGAATGGATTCATGAGTAACTATACCCTTTGGACCAAGCACGGCGAAGTTGGAGTTATGATGGAAGATAATGAAGAAAATGCCAATGATGATAACAACCTTCCAGATTGGGCATGGGTTCATGAAGCAGGTGGCTTTCAAGATGAACCAATGGACGAGGGTGAAGCAAATGTTGCACAAGAGGAGCCACCTGACGAGCTAGGTCAGGCGTTACTTGATGCACAGAAAGACAGTGAGACTGTGAAGGAGGCATTAAAGTTCGAGAAGATGTTGGAGGATCACAAAAGGTCGTTGTTCCCTAGTTGCAAACCGGAGCAAAAGAAGTTGGGTACCACGCTGGAGATGCTGAAATGGAAGGCAACTAATGGTGTCACCGATAAGGGATTTGGTGAGCTATTAAAGATTGTAAAGAACATGCTTCCTGAGGGTAATGAACTGCCGTCAACAACATACGAAGCTAAAAAGATGGTTTGCCCTCTTGGATTGGACGTGCAGAAGATTCACGCATGTCCTAACGACTGCATCCTGTATCGCGGTGAATACGAGAACTTGGAAGCTTGTCCTGTTTGCAGCGCATTGCGGTATAAGATTAGGCGAGATGATCCAGGTGATGTTGATGGGCAGCCGGTAAAGAAGAGAGTTCCCGCAAAGTTGGTGTGGTACTTCCCTATAATACCACGTCTGAAGCGCTTTTTCAAAAACAAGGATAACGCAAAGTTGATGCGGTGGCACAAAGAAGACCGTAAGGAGGATCACATGATCAGACACCCAGCAGATGGGTCCCAGTGGAGAAATCTTAACCGAGAGTATCCTCAATTTGACAACGACCCAAGGAATATAAGATTTGCTCTAAGTACTGATGGAATGAATCCGTACGGTGAGTTTGGCAGCGCTCATAGTACATGGCCTGTGACCCTATGTATGTTCAACCTTCCTCCTTGGTTCTGCCTGAAGCGTAAGTTCATCATGATGCCGGTGCTTATAGAAGGGCCAAAAGAACCTGGCAACGACATTGATGTGTTCCTGCAACCCTTGATGGATGATCTATTACTACTCTGGAAAGAAGAAGGTGTACGTGTGTGGGATGAGTATAAACAGGAGTCCTTCAACCTCCGAGCTTTGCTTTTTTATGCATCAATGATTGGTCTGCACTTGCAAAACTTTCGGGACAGTCGAACATGGGATACATGGCCTGCACCCACTGTTATGATGAGACCGATAGCATTTATTTGAAACACTGTAAGAAGTGCGTATACATGGGCCATCGTCGATTTCTTCCTACCGATCACCCCCTAAGAACCGAAGGGAAGCATTTAAAAGAAGAGCCCGAAACTCGTCCTAAGCCTCTATTCCGTAATGGAAAGCGTGTGTTCTCGATGATCAAAGATGTGAAGGTAGTATTTGGAAAGGGTCCCGGTAGGCAACCTGTTCCCAAGGATGACCAGGGACATGTTCCAATGTGGAAGAAGAAGTCTATATTGTGGAACCTACCTTATTGGCAAGTCTTACAGGTTCGCAACGCAATTGATGTGATGCATCTGTCGAAGAATCTTTGCGTGAACCTACTAGGCTTCCTGGGAGTGTATGGTAAGTCAAAAGACACATTGGAAGCAAGGCGCGACATGCAACAGCAAGCTGGACGACAAGGCTTGCAACCCGAGAAGAGAGACAAAGGATGCCACTATTTAAAACCTGCCAACTATAATCTGAGCAAAGAGGAGAAGGAAAGTATGTTCGATTGCTTGAACAGTATCAAGGTCCCGTCTGGGTACTCCTCAAATATACATGGCATAATAAATGTGAAAGAGAAGAAAATCCAAAACTTGAAGTCACATGACTGCCACGTCCTGATGACACAACTACTTCCGGTTATACTGAGGGGTGTTCTACCGGAAAATGTGATATTGGCAGTTGTAAAGCTTTGTGCGTTCATGAATGAAATTTCGCAAAAAGCAATTAATCCAAATAATCTAATAAAGCTGCAGAAAGACATTGTCGAATGTCTTGTCAGCTTCGAGATGGTCTTCCCACCTTCCTTCTTCAATATTATGACACACCTTCTAGTTCATATTGTAACAGAAATAACTATCCTGGGTCCTGTTTTTCTACACAATATGTTCCCTTTCGAGAGGTTCATGGCCGTATTGAAGAAGTACGTGCGCAAACGTTCTCGCCCAGAAGGATGAATTGCTAAGGGCTATGGAACATAGGAGGTCATTGAGTTTTGCGTTGACTATCTTCCTGATCTCAATCCGATTGGGCTCCCCGTGTCACACCATGAGGGGCGACTAAAGGGAAAAGGCACACTAGGAAAGAAATGTAATATGAACATCTCTTGTAGTGAATTCAGCCAAGCAAACTTCACGGTTCTTCAGAATTCATCCAAGGTGGCTCCCTATATTGATGAGCACATGAATATTATATGGTCTGAAAATCCACAGAAGAATTTTGCTTGGATTACACGCCAACATATAAAAACTTTTGACGGCTGGTTCAGACGAAAATTATTGGGCAACAACACAGTTGATCAAGAACTTCAATGGCTGGCCAAGGGACCATCAATAACCGTCCAGCAATACCAAGGGTACGAAATCAATGGGTATACATTTTACACGAGAGCTCAAGATAAAAAAAGCACCAACCAAAACAGTGGTGTCTGTATGTGTATAGTAAACAGTATTGGAGAAAAGAACAACTACTATGGTGTCATAGAGGAGATATGGGAACTTGAATATGGACCCATAGTTGTCCCTCTGTTTCGTTGTGAATGGGTGGCTGGAGGAGGCGTAACGAAGGACCGGTATGGGATGACCATAGTCAATTTTAAAAAGATTAGATATAAAGATGAGCCATTCGTTCTAGCCAAGGATGTGACACAAGTGTTCTATGTGAAGGACATGTCGAGCAAACCGAAGAAAAAGTCGGATAAGACGTCTCAAGCAGACAAGGCTGGAAATGAGCCAAAACGGCACATAGTTCTTCCAGGTAAAAGAAAAATTGTTGGAGTCGAGAATATTTCGGACAATTCGGAAGATTATGACCAGATTGATGACCTTCCTCCATTCTCAGTTGACGTTGACCCCAGCATCCTCTTATCCAAAGAGGACACGCCTTACTTACGCCGTGATCACGTCCAAGGCACTTTCATCAAAAGGAAGATTATCAATGTTCCAGTAGATAATGATGATGAGTAGTACTTTTATATAAATTATATATTGTATTTTCTCATTAAGTGATGTAATGTAACGCACCGCGTCGTATTTGTCTCAATTCTCGATACTATTCGTCCAATTAGGACACAATATCATCTTCAGATAATATTATATTTTTGCATGGTATAAATATTATTTACTTTCGCTAATTTTGCATTACTAGGAGTGTTGAAACATTAAATTACAAACAAATAATCAAGTAATTTGCGAATTGATTACATCATTGTATAGGCTATTACTGAAAAGACTTTTGAATATTTTTGCATGGATCAATCTGAAATTTTTTCGATTTATTACGAATAATAGAAGCATACTAACATATAAACCCTATAAGCTACACATAATTGATAATAGTAGCATATTTGTTAATTTACATCAATTGCTATTATTATTGTGTAGATATAATTACTATAATTATTGTGTAGCTAAAAAAATTAAGATATAAATTTTTGTTGTATTATTTTAATTATTAAGCCTATTATAAATAAATTTATGAATATTAAAAATTTATTGTAAATGGGAACTGGCATGTCGAATTTATAAATCCCGCCAGATGGGACACGTTAGTGCCGGCTGGTAGTTCTAGCCGGCACTAACGTGAGAACGTTAGTGCCGGCTAGAACTACCAGCCGGCACTAACGTGTCCCATCTGACGTCACGGGGGCACGTTAGTGCCGGCTGGTAATACCAGCCGGCACTAACCGAGCACCCCCCAACAAATTACCCCCTTCGGCGCCGCCCAATTCAGATCGACGTCGCCCCGCCGCCCCGACTTCTTCTTGCCGCCCCTGCTCGCTCGCCCGCGTGCGCCGCCGCGATCTTCCCCGGCCAGCGCTCGACCATGGCCGGCCTTGAGGTCGTCCCCAACCCGCCGTCCCTCCTCGTCGTCCCCAGGCCGGTCGCCCCCACGCCTCGTCGTCCCCAGGCCGGTCGCCCCCACGCCTCGTCGCGGCCGCCCGGTTGCCACCACCGCCCCGGCCCTGACCACGCCGCCCCTGCCTCCGTGACGTCGCACGTGGTCTCCGCGGCAGTCGCCTGGTCCGGGCGAGGCGAAGCAAGGTGCAGTGGCCGGCGTCGCACGTGGCCTCCCTTGCCAATCCCGCCGTACGCCCACCTGGTCCGGCGAGCCGAAGCCAACGCTCCCTTCAGCGCTGCACGCCCCAGCCCCAAATCACGCCCCAGGTCAGGTTTGATTTGGGCACGAGTCTGCTGCCCATCGTAATCCGGCTAGGTAAATTTATTGATCCTCTTTTTTACTAGAAAGCTACTAACCTGCAATCCGCTTGATGGAAAATAGATAATCTGCAATACACATGCTGAATTGCTAATAAGCTTTTAGCAGTTACACATTGCTCATTTATTTGCTTACTTTCATTTATTGATCCTCTTTTTTACTAGAAAGCTACTAACCTGGCTTTTTTCACAGTGATGGACTTCATTTCATTTCTATTTATTGATCCTCTTTTTTACTAGAAAGCTACTAGCCTGGCTTGATTAAATTTAATTCATTTCAATGGACTTCTCATATCATTTTGTGTGCAGGAAGTTGCTTGCGTGCACAATAATCAAATGAAAACAATTAGTTTGTACTCATTTCGTGAACTTAGCTCTGCCATCTTTGCATTTGGAGGATTTCATTTGCCTTCTTTCCCATGTAAATTCTAAACTTTGCTCACTACTCTTTCTTTTCAGCAAAAATCTGGAATAATGGAGAAGAAGAATAAGATAGTAGAAGAGTGACAGATTGCTGCAACCACTTAGCTCACGAGATGACCATCTATCTGCACTTGTCTTTCCCTTTGTCCTGCTAATTTAGTATCAGGTAAACACATCTTACTTACATGCTCGTAGACACATTTTATTGTTCATTTGCAAAGAAATTAAGGGAAGGTGTGCTCTTTTCCCTTTTCCCTTCCATTCTCTGCATGTACACTTATGCTCTCTCTTTTTATTATTTTGTTTCTCAACAGGTACTGAAAATTCTCGTATTTGGTTGAGATCTAAACTAGGCATAAGGTTAGTTTTTTACGTTTCTTAATCCAAGTAATTTCATAATCCAAGTAATCTCTGTATTGATCAGACAAGATATGCATTCTTAGAGTACAGGTTACTGAGTATTTACAGTACTCGAGACTTCACATACATGATTTTTATTACCCATAATTTCATAACTAGGCATAAGGCATTTTGAAGTCTTTTACCATTTAGCATGCTTATCAGGTACAAAATAATACAATCAGAACTGGTTACAATCAGAACTGGTTACATATCTGACTAGGTATCTCCCCTGTCTCCACCAAGAACACTAGATCCTCAAGAAACTCCTCAAATCTGTAAGGTATCATAATCTGTAGATTGTTCAGTCTAGGCAGTATGATATAGTATGTGGCTTTAATAGATGCTTTGTAACCGCATATAGTATGTGGCTCCAGTATGATATAGTATGATATCATAACATGATATAGGAATCATAAGGAAGGAACAGGATAACCTTTGATTTAATAGATGCTTTGTAACCTCATATAGTATGTGGCTTGCTGTTTTTTTATTGTTTCAGGTAGTGGAAATGGATCCTACGAACAACCAAGACGAGTTAATGCACGACCTCATTCGTGATAGTACTGCGTATGTAGCTCCAGAGTTTGATGAGGACGAGAACGATGGCAGCCAATTTTTAAACTTGCATTATCATGGCGACGAGGACCAAGATATTAGTGGGGAGGAAGAAGAAAATGTCGAGGAAGCCGAGGTATAAAAGTTTAGTGATTCTTTCAGGCATCAGGATAAACGTTTTCTCAATATATATGTTAGGAGCAAGATATTGTTTGTGACACATGCGGCCCAGCTGCGAACTATTTGTATTATGTTGCTAGCTTTGTTGATGATTTCAGTCCTTATGTAAGCAGTCGTGCTCCAGCTAAAAATTCTTATAAATGTTTCAGTCAATAAGTTACCTAATATCATGATAATTTTCGATCTGGAACCCTTGCTTGCGGGTTATGCAGGTTACGCATACCTGCCGCGACGTCCACTAGTTGCTAGCAACCCGCTTGATAAATTTGTGATTCTTTCAGGCATCAGGATCGACGAAGCCTAAACGGAAACGTGGCTCCAAGAGGAAGATGGTAGGATGTACGACCATCACGGAGATCAACGAAGCAACCGGCGAGCCACTAGCTCCTGGTCAAATTAAGACAATATTTGTAAATCAATTGGGATATCTTGTTAGGGAATCCGTCCCCATAAAGTATGAGCTTTGGAAGAGAAATAAAGTCTCTGATCGACCTGAAGATATCGTGCCAGATTCAGAGAAAGATTTGTTATGGAAAGAGGTGTCGTTGCACTTCAACTTTCCTCCAGGCAAAGCTGACAAAATAAAGGGATGGGCATTTAAGAAGATGGCAATTCAGTTCGCCTCGTTCAAGAAAAAATTGGTGGCAAACTTTGTCAACAAGGGCCTCACACCAGATTTTGATAAAGTCTGGAAGAAGCAACGAGAGTGGTGGAATGAATTCGTGAATTACAAGCACAGTGCTGACAGCATGGCAGCCTCGATTCAAGGCAAAATGAATGCTAGCAAAAAGAAAAACTTCCATAGACTTGGGCCCGGAGGTTATAAGGTTGCCATTCCGAAATGGGAAAAGATGAAAAATAATTTAATTGTAAAAGGAATCGTACCGCAAACCTTGAGTTGGCCCAAACGAGCAAGGTATTACTTCTATGCTCATGGAGGCACACTAGACCCTGACACTGGAATGTTTGTGACTAGCGACGTACTAAGAGAGGCTACCCAAAGACTCGAGGACGCAATGAGGCGTACCGAAGAAGGAACCTTCCAGCCCAACAGAGAGAATGACGAGCTGACTTACGCTCTTGAGAATGCGGAACACACTGGACGGACCCGAGGCGTGGGCGTAGTTCCATGGAAATATGGCTTTTCCGGAGATCTCGAAACCTACCGAAGCCGATGCAGAAGCAAGGCAGTAGTGGCTGAGAAGATCCATAGCCTAGAAAACCGGATAATGTCACTTGAGGCAGCAGTTGGGCAACGCTCGGACCAACCAGCTGCCAATGTGGAGATCAGCCCCTCTTCTCAGCGTCGTAGCAGTGTTGCTTCCACGGAGTACCCTAATTTGGGTGCCGACAGGTCGAGGGACCCCATTGACGACATCACCGTTAGGACCCAATGTGAGCTTCTGGTTCTTTATGGGAAAAAGCTCAAAGTTTGTGCTGAGGGTTATGCGGAAGTCCAAGAAGAGGGCGGGACAATACATTGCCAGCTGATTCCTGAAGGATTCGCCAGAGTCTTTGTTGACCGAATTACTGAAGAACGCTGGGAAGACATGGACCTCCCGATCCCTATAAGTCCTGAAGAAACAGAACTACAACATGCCGTACACACATGAATCGCGTGGCCAAAGCGCGACATAAGATTGGTGCAAGCAGACACAGATTCCGCTCGGTGCTCAAGGCAAAGATCACCAACGCCAGCTGACAGGAATCCTAGTGTTGGCCCACCTTCTCCACCGCCTGCACGGGACCCCAGCATGGATCCGCCATCACCAGCCGCACAAAGCGAGCCAATTCCGGCATCATCACCAGCCGCACAACAGAATCAGAGTCAGCGACAGAAGTCATACACGGTACCTTCGGTCCAGCCATCTCATAAGCAGCAAAGAAAGAAGAAAGCAAAGGCTCCAGAAGAGGAAGAGGTAGAAGAATCGTTTCAAACCTTCTTGCTGAAGCGCAAGCTACTGAGGGAGGCTGCGAACAAGAAGCTAGAAATAGATCCGGTTGCAAAGTCACACTTCATTAAACACTTCATTAAAGATCCCACCAAGGAGAAAGAAAGAGAGTCGGATTATGATCGGCAGATCAAAAAGTGCTACAGCAACCCCAAGAATTGGCGGATTAATGCAAAGACCGTTCCCCAGCTCGGAGAGCAGTCCAAACAATCGATCCCTCCGTTGATAGTGCCGCGTGAAGAATGTCCCGATGAATCAAGAGATCCGTTGACCATGGCTGGGATGATATTGCAAACTGATCTAACAAGGGCTCAATTGCTTGGGGAGGCCCTACAGAATGCCCGCGGCAAGAAAAAGTTTGTACTTGGTGAACCTTTGATATGGCCAGAGTTGCTACCATTCCTACCAACGAGAATGGCCGAGTTACACAAATGGTATGCCGTGCAATCTAAAGCTAATCAATTAGAGATGTTCCCAGCTCGGATTAAAGATGAGCATTTCTGGCGGGGGGGAGATGATGTATATATCGAGTTTGCAGCACTTTACGATTTATACCATCAAGATGCCCTTCACAAGTGCCTCGTCAGTGTATGGTGCATCTAAGTATTGTCTCTCGTTTCATTATTTTAGCCTTGTGTGTTGACTGATCCCCGTTTTTCTTGTGTCCCGTAGGTCAAAAATTCAAATTTGCCGAAAGAAGAACTTCCATAACGTCGGGTTCTTCGACCCCGATATTATACACGAGAAATCGCTAGCGCTAAATCCTGGAGACATAGTCAATGTTATATACAGGGGGTTGCGTAAAAATAGCATGTGTCCCTTCATTCTCTTGCCATACAACCATCAGTGAGTCGTTCTTTGTTAGACTTTTTTTTCAATCCCTTCGTATTAATAATACTATTTAATAACTATTATAATCAACATTAATTGGTTATGCGTATGTATATGCACAGCTTTCATTGGATATTGCTTTGTATTCGGATTGAGGAGCACAAGGTCTTGGTGTACGACTCGTTAAGGCAAGATAAATCAAAGTACCAAGATATCATCGAGGTGGTAAATACTGCATGGAGTCGCTACCTCCACAAACACATAGGCTTGCCCATAGGTGAAATCGAGCCTCTTCATTGGGTGACTGATTTTCCGGTATGAATATACTCTCGCTACTAATGTCATTCGCAATAAACATCAGAAAAATTCTATATCGTAACCCACATTTGTCCATAGTGTTGGAGACAGGGCCAAGGAAACAACTTATGTGGATACTACGTATGCGAGTGGATCAACTCTTTTGCAAGTGAAAAAGGGCAAATGACAGTGGAGGCATTCAATGTACGTGAGCACAATCACATCTGCTCATTATTTTAATTCATTATTTTTTATTCTCATGTTTTTATCGAAAAATGTGACAGCGTTGGTGGATGAAAGAAGAACTCATTGAAATCGCTCGGATCAGGGCAATTCAAGAAGCTATATGCGGATTTCTACTCGATGAAGTCATAAATCCTAAGGGCGAATTTCATAGCGATCTCCGTCTAAGCGTCGCCCAAGAAGATCCGACGACGAGGAAGCTGATACGTTATTATAGTTGATGTGCGCAATAATTTGTAATATCTCATATACTTTTGAACTCCTAAGTGTTCCATACATCACACACACACACACATATATATATATATATAATGTTAGTGTAATATGCTGTTCTAATAATACTGTGCAATACAAAGAGTACGACTATGTAGTCACATACGCTAGAAATACGCATAACCATATGTATAAAAACGAAAAGAAAAGAAACATAAAGAAGAAAAAACATTTAGTGCCGGCTAGTTAAATCAGCCGGCACTAACCTTATTGTCAGGACTCGGGCGGGGGCGGCACGTTAGTGCCGGCTGGTATTACGGACCGGCACTAACATACGCACGTTAGTGCCGGTCAGAGTAGCCGGCACTAACGTCTGTCACGTTAGTGCCGGCCATTTAGTGCCGGGCCGGCACTAACACGTCCTGTGACCGGCACTAATACGTCCTGTGACCGGCACTAATAAGCCGTTCTCCAACAGTGCAACAACATGCTAAATAGAGGGTAAACAAGTAACCCCTGCCTGCAGGTTGTGCAATAGTGCTCAGAAACTCCCAAACATCTTTGTAAATATTCCCATTTGCGAGACAAGTTTGAGATTTTATATTCTCTTATTATGGGGGAACTTCACCAGGTTGCAGCAGGCAAGCAGTGGTTTGGTATACTCTAGGTGGAAACGATTGCCCGTGAGGTGCAAAAGTTCACCAGGTTGCAGCATGCAAGACAGTGGTTTGGCTTACTCTAGGTGGAAACGATTGCGCGTGAGGTGCAAATTAGATACAAGCGGCGCTAGCTATGTATAGTGATAAAAAATCTTTACTGGATAAAATGTGTTACATTTGAATAGTTATTAGATACAAGCCTATTCTTTTTAAGCTTTTTTACAATAATTGGAAAGTACTAATGGTACTTTTGAGCTTTTTATACTTTTTTGGTAAGTACCCAATGGTACTTTTGATTAGGTTTTTTTAATAATTAAATTAATATAATTGAGGGCATCTTTATTATTGCATAAATCTTCCTATTTGTTTTCACGGTAAAGGAAAAGATCTAGACGCAGTTCGCTTCGGGCCTTCGGCTCCGCCTCCGGCGGCCCCTTCTCCCGTGCGCCACGGACGCCCGCTGCACTGTGCTGGCTGGTTCACCGCCTCCCTCCTCGATCGTCCTCATCCGCGCCTCCGCTCATCCATGCGTCTCAATGGTCTTCCTCATCCGCCCGCCGCCGCAAGTGAGACGGTTGCCACCGACGGCCGCCTGGCTGCTCCCACCGCACGGCGTTCCTTCCCTCTCGCCTCTCCTCCTGCAGTAGGCTAGCTCCCTACTCGATCGTCCTCTTCCTCACCTTGCGGGTGCTCAGCCCTGGCACCTGCTTTTCTTCAGCACGGAGCAGCAGCAGCCGCACTCCACCAGCCTGTTGGACGCACTGCTTTCCATGGCCAGGCCCTACGCCTTGCAGCGCCGGCCACCCGACTCTTGCTTCCTCCTAAAGCTCGCCCCTGCCGATGCCCTCTGCAGACCCAGCGCCACAGCGGCTCCCAGTTCCCGGCTGCCCTCCTGCAAACCCAGTGCGACTTCCTGCAGGCCATGGCGTCTGGCGCCTCTTCCCTACAGCGGCGGCGGCTGTGGGGTGGGGAGGGAGTGGGGTCGCAGGGCGAGGCTCAGCCGGATGCACACGCCTGTGGCGGCGGCAATGGCGGCCGCGGTGGATAGAACTGGCTGCACGGCGGTGGAGTGTGCTTCTCGCCGGGATTGGGCGAGCAAGAAGATGAGACGGACAGAGCCGCGCAAGCTGGAGACGATGAAATGTCCATTCTGTCCTTCCAACTAAAAAAACAAAATACATGATTTTGGTACTGGGCTCACCTAATTTTGGTACTTATCCCACTTCATTAGTACTTTCCAATTGGTACTTCTCTATTATTAATAACCATTCATTTAGAATGAAGGGCTCACATGAATCCTAGCCATTGTAAAAGTTGTCTTTTTATTATGTTTTCATGTAAAACAATAGTTTTTTCTGACCCATTCAAGAAATCAAATATGCCCAGCTATCCAAACGGTTTCAGAAAGTGATTCTAGCTAATTCACTTGAGAAACATTCCTGGGAAGGAAGCTGAATACAAAATGAATTCTGAGAGAACCTACCAAACGCACCCTAAGATTCTAACTTGTGAGGGACCACGGGTTGAAAGGGTGGTTGCATCTAATTCCAGAAGAATTAGCTTGCACACTGCGCGTTTGAGGAAATCATTTCCATTTGGCTCTTCTGTTAGACGCTTGCAAATATTGATGCTGAAAAGCCACAGTCCTCCGTCAAACACCGATGAGGTTTGCAAATGGACAATCTGCATACTAGGTCAAAAATTAAAGAAGCAAAGAAGGACCCGCAGTAGATATGAAACGGGCAGGTGAACTGCCGCCTGCCGGCCTTCATTTTCTGTCCGCGTCACGCGTTTTCTATCACGTACTGCCTCCAAGTCAAGGTCTTAGAATTGAAAATTAAAGATATCATTGCACCTCATGTGATAAATGGTTGATCAACCCACCCCACAGGCGAGCCCAGAAGATTAACCAGGTTGCTCCTGCTCTTCTTGTTGGCTGTCCATGGAGCATAGACAGCGCCTCCTGCTTCCTCTCCTCATCAGCTTCATCTTCCTGCTGCTGTTCACCACCAACACCAGGAGCTCCAGCCCCGACAGCGACCTCCAGGCGCTTCTGTCGCTCAAATCCTTCATAAGCAAGGACCCTTTGGGTGCACTATCTTCCTGGAACACCCTCGACAGCAGCACCACCCTCAACGGCACTGAAGGTTTCTGCAGATGGACTGGGGTGACATGCAGCAGCAGTCGCCTAAGACCACAACGCGTGACTGTGCTGCGCCTACCAGGACTTGGCCTCATCGGCACCTTGTCACCACACATCGGTAACCTCACCCGTCTTGGAGTGCTTGATCTCTCCAACAACAAGCTTGAAGGTGAGATCCCTCCTAGCCTTGCCAGCTGCTCTGTTTTGAGGAACGAGAGTACTCTATTCTGCTTGTGATGAGTGAATTGTCAACCGTGCGGTGTGATCGTGCGCTTGGTCTTTGGATTGCAGGTACACGGGCGTCGAGTGTCGACGGGGAGCTGCCGTGGAGGTGCTGTGGCCGATGGACCGTGCGGTGGACGGCGTTGAAGGGCAGCCGGGACCGGAGCTTGGACCGGGCGGCAGCTGTGGCGTCCACTCCTGGATCGAGGGCGCAAGCGGCGACAGAAGACGGGTTTCTTGGTTTGCGCCACAAAACCAAGGAGGCGGACGGCGGTTGAAGACGCCAAGTCGTGGAGGCACGGGCGTCAGTCTCGGGACTGACGGAGGCGACGGGCGTCGACAGCGTCTAGTGCCTCGCTGCGGGCGAGGAGGTGACGGGCGTCGGGCGGCGTCTAGGGCCGTCAGAAGGCCGAGGCGGGAACGGCGTCTAGGGCCACGGCGCGGAGGCGGGAATCTTCCCGCGCGTGAGGTTTTGGTGGTTTTCTCAAAATCGGCCACCTACCCGGGTTTCGCAGACCCTCCAAAACCGCGGACTGGATCTTCATCAAGACGGCGGCATCGCGGAGAAGACTTCGTTTTGAAGAAAGAACCTCGGCCGTCGGATGAGATCGTGTACAAGGGGTGCTGCAGGCCAACCGGTCTGACCAGTCCCTGGCACCGGTCTGACCGGTCTAACCAACCGGTCTGACCGGTCCAGCGTACCGGTCTGACCGGTCCCGCGGGTATAATTACCCTTCACTTGTGTTAGGTCAAGTGCGGCTTTTGTATTGTGTCCGTGAATTCTTTGTTTCCCCAGGCCGCCGCCCCTGTGTTCCTCTCCCTCAGTTCATCTCTTTAGGGTAGATTTGAATGTTGTTTGTGTGAGAACTCTTGTGGATTTGATTGGGAAAGGAGGCCCTAACCTCCTCGTGCCTCTAGGCGGTTTGAATCAATCCATCTCCTCGTTTTGTGCCTTGTTTGATGAAATTTCGATTTCGTTTTTGGTGCACTTGATTGCGAGGAGTCCATGAGTTCTTTGCTGTGATTCCCGTGCTTCTAACCCTGTCCTAAACCCTCTGGAATCACTGACGTGTTCGAATTCGATTTCTTGAGTTCTTGAGAAAACCCCAATCCCTTTTGATCTCCCCATAATTCTCACGATTCGTTGATCTTTAGGACGAGATCTTTTGGGGATATGTTCACGGGGTAGGGCGAAGCAATCCCCCGAGTCGTTTGGTCGAGATTCACCGTTTGAATCTTAGTTTTTGGGGGTTTTCTGGGTGCCACCGGTCAGACCGGTAAGCAAGACCGGTCAGACCGGTCCAGTGCACCGGTCAGACCGGTCTAGCGCACCGGTCAGACCGGTCCAGGCAGATCAGTTCTGCAGTTTTCCCGATTCGCTTCCGATTTGCTTCGTGGTTTCGCTCGCTCGTTCAATGCCTTTTGTTTTGGTTTAGCTTTTCCATAGCTATTCCAAACTTTGGCCAGAACGCTTGATGGCTTGGGTGATTTTCGGGATATAGGCCGACGGTTTGAATTTCGGAAGAAATTTTGATCGGCTCCCATTCACCCCCCCCCCCCCCCCCCTCTGGTCGCCGGCTTCGGTCCTTCATGTTCTTCAAGAGCTCAACTTGAGCAACAATTCCCTATCCGGCACCATTCCTACAAGCATGGGTCATTTGTCAAAGCTTGTTATTTTCACTATGGAGGGAAACAATATCTCGGGTCTCATCCCTTCTTCGTTTGCAAACCTCACCACACTCACTGTGTTCGGCATTTTCGACAACTCTATTCATGGGGAGATCCCACCATGGTTGGGGAATCTGACTAGGCTAGTAGCATTGGACATTCAAGGGAACAAGATGAGCGGACATGTCCCGCCAACTTTGTCAAAGCTATCTTACCTTAAAGCTTTTGGGATAGCGGAAAACATGCTAGAAGGTATCATTCCTTCATCCTTGTTTAACATATCGTCTCTTGAGACAATTAATATCGGTGGTAATGCACTGTCAGGCACTTTGCCTCCAGACATGGTCTTTATGCTTCCCAATCTAAGACAATTTCATGCATTCAACAATGAATTTGAAGGCCCGACTCCATTTCCTTTTCAAATATATCCCGGCTTCAAATACTTTCAATAAGTGGAAATAGATTCCGAGGCATAATTCCACCAAAGATTGGTATAAATGGTCATATGGAATTGTTTGATGTAAGTAGCAATGAGCTCCAAGCTATGAAGCCAACAGATTAGGATTTCCTAACACCCTTGGCTAATTGCAGCAAGTTAAGAGCCATCATCATTGAAAGAAACAACCTTTCGGGCACTTTGCCAACTATAATTGGTAATCTCTCGCTAGAGATAGAGATCATCGCATTGGGTAGGAACCAAATTTCCGGCCGCATACCAACAGGAATCGGAAGATCCTACAAACTCACAACCCTTGGACTTGCATATAACCACTTCATAGGAACCATACCTTCAGATATCGGAAAGCTATCCAACCTCCATAAATTGCTCCTATGGCAGAATGCATTCCATGGGGAGATCCCACCATCACTAGGCAACATCACACGACTAAATCTGTTGAGCCTATCTTCCAACTATCTAGAAGGCAGAATTCCAACAACTCTTGGCAACCTTAGCATGTTATCCGCCATTGATGTATCAAATAATCTCCTAACCGGCCAAATCCCACAAGAGGTTGTTAGCATTTCCTCCCTAACACAAATTTGTAACCTTTCCAATAATGCACTATATGGGCCCATTCCTATGCAAATTGGGCGCTTGGTCAACCTTATCATAATTGATCTTTCTTCAAATAAATTATCAGGTGAAATCCCAATCACCCTTGGAACTTGCCTTGAATTGCAGTCCATTCGCTTTCAAGGCAACTTCATCCAAGGAAAGATCCCAAAAGATCTCAGTGCGTTAAAAGCCTTAGAAGAGCTAGACCTCTCCAACAACAAAGTATCAGGAACCATCCCTGAATTCCTTGAGAGCTTCAAGCTTCTAAGGAGCCTGAACCTTTCATTGAACCAATTATCTGGTCCAGTGCCAAACAAGGGTATCTTCTCCAATGCAAGTATTGTATTACTTGAAAATAATGGAGCATTATGTGGTGGTCCTCCATTCTTTTATTTCCCGCCATGTCCGTATCCAAATCCTAGTAGCCATGCACGAAACCTACGGTTGCGCAACTTGATCTTTATTGTGGTGGGAGCATTTACCTTTGTTATCATTTGTATTGTTATATGCTACTATGTCACGAAGCAAAGATCAAAGCTAGTTGGTTCTAACCGAGATCAACGATACCCCTTTGTTATAGTGACATATCAAAGGATATCATATGGGGAGTTGTCTCTGGTGACAAATTCATTCTCTACAGAAAATTTGGTAGGCCATGGAAGCTTTAGCAGTGTATATAAAGGGATTTTGCCTTGTGATGGACATTCAATCGATGTGGCAGTCAAGGTACTCGATCTTCGACAACGAGGTGCCAACCAGAGCTTCATTTCTGAGTGCAATGCACTTAAAAGAGTTAAACACCGGAAATTAGTGAAAGTAATAACCGTGTGTGATGGTTTAGACCACAATGGCGATGAATTTAAGGCACTCGTGTTGGAGTTTGTCTCCAATGGAAGCCTAGATAAATGGTTACATCCAAGTAGTGGCAGTATGGACATGCTAAGCTTGGAACAAAGGCTAAGCATTGCTCTTGATATTGCAGAGGCACTAGAGTATCTTCACCATCGCATTAATCCTCCTATTGCACATTGTGATATCAAACCAGGTAACATCCTTCTTGATGAAGATATGACCGCACATCTTGGTGAATTTGGTTTAGCCAAGATAATGAATGTTGGAGCAAGTGGGCAATCATTAAGAGAAAGTAGCTCAGTTGGTCTTAAAGGAACGATTGGTTATCTTGCACCAGGTATGTGATTAATATTTGCAATAATTTTAAATTCATATTTTTATCACGTCTTCTTGTTTGACTCCGATAGCAGTAATTAATGTTTCCCATGCATGGTGATTACTCTACAATTTAATCTGAGAATATGAATAATTGACATATGCCTTAAGTTGTACACAACATTCATTGTATTTGCAATATCGTAACCATACTGCTGTCCTGTAATATATATGTGGATGTGTTTCACTTCAAATCTAATCGAATCCCTCCTATTACTGCTAGAGTGTGGCATGGGAACAGTGATTTCTACGGAAGTTGATATATTCAGCTATGGTGTGCTACTGTTGGAGATTCTTACTGGACGAAGGCCAACAGACAATTCATTTCGTGATGCTACAAGTCTCCCCAAGTTTGTCGAGCTGGCCAATCCTGACAAGCTATTGGAAATAATGGACCCTAGGATGATGCATAATGGTGAAGAACAAGACCTCATAGATTTTTTCATTGCTCCTATTTCAAGGCTTGGTTTGGCTTGTTGTAGAAACTCTCCAAGGCAGCGGATGAAGATGGGTGAGGTGGTGAAAGAATTGAACACAATAAAGACAAGATGGGGGCACAAATTCAATCCATCTGTTGACCCATAAGGCAAGTGGTTAACATACAATCATCTATTACAGATCCACTGCTCTAGCCTCTAGCACGGCCGGCACCAACACTCGCACTCTTTACCCACGGGTATTGTGCCCATTGCCATCCTTAACCGGTGCCGCGGTGCCGGCGTTCGAATGGTGTACCATGATGCTCGTGGCCTTTTGAGAGGGAAGAGAGAAGGGAGATGAAGGCGGCACAGCACAGTAGGGGTTGGAGCACAAGTTTTGACGTGCAGTGAGAGCTGTGTGCCTGTGTGCCTATGGCATCAGATTCAGATGCGTGCTCGACGGTGTACATGGTGTGGATGCACTACCGGAGAAATGCTCATTGGTCCCGGTTGGGGACCCCCTTTAGTCCCGGTTACCCAACCGGAACTACCCAAGCGGGACTAATCCCGGTTGGGCAAACCGGGACTAAAGGCCTATAAAATCTAAAAATATTTGTGTTTTGGTGGGGATCGAACCCAGGACCTCAGGCCTCGCGCGTACCCACCTTCACCAACACACCACACAATCACATCTGACCATATAGGGAACGGTGTCCTTTTATTGTATGCCCTCCCAAGGCATTAGTCCCGGTTCGAGAGGCAATACCAACCGGGACTAAAGCCCCCGGGGTCTCTAATCCCGGTTGGTATTAATCCCGGTTGGTAATACCAACCGAGACTAAAAATGCGCATTAGTCCTCTTTGGGGCCCCTCAATCTTTGGGACCGGGACTAATATACATATTAGTCCCGGCTCCATTTATAACCGGGACAAATGTATTGGACGGATGTAGCTTTCTCCAGTAGTGATGGAAGAGGCCCGGCATGGGCTTCCATGGCACCGACAGCTTCTGCGTCTACGACAGCGCCAGCAGGCTGGCGTTCCGCGTCCGACGACTACTCAGCGCCGGCGTGCTGCTGCTAATGTCAATAAATTAGTCGCATGCATGCATTTCATGGGTCGTGACCTGCAAAGAACCAGCGCTCCTATTGCCTTGATTAAGGACAAAAACAATCACAACTTATTTGTATCTACATAAACCACAGTCAGCAACGCACAACCAGTGATTGTTGTGAGGTTATCCTCTGTAATGTTCCTTCTTTTTCCTTATTGGTCAATTTCTTTAATCAATACTTTTTATGTTAGAGTTTATGTCGGATATGTATACAATTCGGGTACGATTGACCTACTTGAGTTGTATTAGAGGATAGCCTAGTGTAACTCTATATCTAGGGATCATAAATATGAGACCAACCCTGTGTACCCGAGTAAGACGACTAATGGCTTGGCGTGGGGTGGGTGTCGTTGGCCTCGTGTGCCTGGATGCTAGCATAGCTATTGATATGAGAAGCAGCGTCCGTGGTCATGCTCCGAGGATGTAGGCTTAGTCGAACCTCGTTAACAAATACCGTGCCTCCGGTGTCATCTGTGACTGCGCACGTCTGTCTTGATAGATAAAAGCACTTCCCCATGCTTATTTTCTAACATTTTATAAATAGTATTCCCTCTTGTCATTAATATATGATGTTTTTTCATGCAAATTACATAAAAATGTCATATATTAATGACAGAAGGAAGTAGAAGGTATGGAATTTGTTACTACTATAGCCGGAGACTAAATCAAAGAATTTAATTACTGCATTCTTTACTGCCGACGTGAGATGCTAGCCTTACATTTGTGCTGTATCCCAGATTCCCATAGTACATAGTACCTATATTTTCCTTTCAGAGAACGACAGCGCCGTAGGCCTTGAGATTACCCTATTCTACCTGTGACTGACGGCCGGCTCTATCTTGCGACTGGGAGAAAAAAAATTCAAGTGAGCTGCCGGCCTGCAATTTCCATCGGCCGGCCAAATGTTTTAACCGGGCGGAAAGGGACAAAAGATGCCAAGGTCAAGGAATTAGAACTGGCAAGCAATTGTCGCTGCTCCTGTGATACATACATGATTGGAAGGTACAGTATAGAACTTAGTACTGGTAATAATCCTTAAAGCTTGATACAAGACTGAATCAAATAATTTACAGTCGCAAATGTTAAGTGTATATTTTTTTTTATCTCCTTGGTGCTGACGCAGTGACGCTATCTCATCAATTCTCATCTAGTTAAACTACATCTCCCTCTCT
Organism: Panicum virgatum; assembly: GCF_016808335.1. Lineage (NCBI taxonomy): Eukaryota > Viridiplantae > Streptophyta > Magnoliopsida > Poales > Poaceae > Panicum > Panicum virgatum. The sequence continues at coordinate 24,623,284 of NC_053141.1, read as the reverse complement.
CGGAAAATGTCTGCGCCGTAGGTCTTGCATTTGCAGTCTGATTTGTGATGATCCCAAATGTCAACTTTACTAGTAAGCAGTCACAATCACAGACAATATGGCTGCCGGCGGACGGCCGGCTCTATTTTGCGACCGTGAGAAAAGGAATCAACCTAAGCGAGCAGTGAGCTGCTGGTCTGCAATCACAGTCAAACCGACGTACGGACATCGCTATATCTTGCGTCCGAGAGAAATATTCAAATGAGCGAACTAAGACGATGATGTCAAGGTCTTAGAATTGGCAAGCAATGGTCATTGCTCCTGTGATAAATGGGTGATCGATACGACGATACCCCATACCGACCGACTTGCTCCTGCTTTGCTAGCCTGTCCATGGAGAGTAGACGATGCCTCCGCCTGCTTGCTCTTCTCGGCTTCATCTTCCTCCAGCTCTTCACCACCAACACTAGCAGCTCCAGCCCAAACAACGACTTCCACGTGCTCCAATCGCTCAAAAAATTCATAAGTAATGACCCCATTGGTGCTCTGTCTTCCTGGAATGATCTCGACAACAGCACCATCAATGGTACCCACAGTTTCTGCACATGGACTGGGGTGACGTGTGGCGGTCGTCACCGCCGCGTGATCGCCTTGCGCCTGCCAGGATTTGGCCTAGTCGGCACCTTGTCACCACACATAGGTAACCTCACCCATCTTGGCGTGCTTGATCTCTCATACAACAAGTTTAAAGGTGAGATCCCCCATACCCTTGCTATCTGCTCTGATCTTCAAAAGCTCGACTTGAGCAATAACTCCCACTCTGACAAAATTCCTTCCGGTATGGGTCGCTTGTCAAAGCTTGTTATTTTCAACATAGGGAGCAACAACATATCAGGTCTCATCCCTTCTTCGTTTGCAAACCTCACTGCACTCACCTTTTTCGGAATTTTCCAGAACTCGATTCATGGGAACATGAACATTCCACCATGGTTGGGGAATTTGACTATGCTAACAGGTTTGGACATTCAATGGAACAAGATGACCGGCCATGTCCCACCACTTCTGTCAAACCTAGCTTTCCTTCAAAATTTAGGCTTAGGGGCAAACATGCTCGAAGGCATCATTCCTTCATCCTTGTTTAACATATCATCCCTTGAGCTTCTTAATATCGGTCATAACGCATTTTCAGGCTATCTGCCTCAAGACATGGGCTTTATGCTTCCAAATCTAAGATGGTTTTATGCATTTGATAATGAATTTGAAGGCCTCATTCCATTTTGTTTGTCAAATATCTCTCTACTTCACACACTCGTCATTGGTGGAAATAGATTCCGAGGCATAATTCCATGAAACATTGGTATAAATGGTCGTTTGGAATGGTTTGCTGCCAGTAACTGTGAGCTCCAAGCTATGGAGCCAGCAGATTGGGATTTCTTAACTCATTTGGCCAATTGTAGCAAATTAAACACCATCTTCATTGGTGGAAACAACTTTTCGGGCACTTTGCCCAATATAATTGGTAATCTCTCACTAGAGGTAGAAACCCTTGCATTGGGAAGTAACCAAATTTCTGGCCATGTACTAACATGAATAGGAAGATATTACAAACTCACGAACCTTAGGCTTGGAGATAACCTATTCATAGGAACCATACCTTCAGACATCGGAAAGCTATCCAACTTCCATGGGGAGATTCCACTATCAATAGACAACATCACACAACTAAATTTGTTGAGCCTATCTTCCAACCATCTAGAAGGAAGAATTCCAACAACTCTTGGCAACCTTAGCATGTTATTCGCCATTGATATCTCAAATAATTTCCTAACAGGACATATCCCACAAGAGGTTGTCAGTATTTCCTCCCTAACACAAATTTTTAAACTTTCCAATAATGTATTAAATGGTCCCATTCCTATGCAAATTGGGCGCTTGGTCAACCTTGTCAATATTGATCTCTCATCAAACAAATTATTAGGTGAAATTCCTAACACCCTTGGAAGATGCCTGGAATTGCAAATCCTTTACATTCAAGGCAATTTCCTCCAAGGACAAATCCCAAAAGATCTCAATGAGCTCAAAGGCCTAGAAGAGTTGGATGTCTCCAACAACATATTATCAGGACCCATCCCTGAATTCCTTGGGAGCTTCAAGTTTCTAAAGAGGCTGAACCTTTCATTCAACAAACTATCTGGTCCAGTGCCAAGAAAGGGTATCTTTTGCAATGCAAGTTCTACATTCCTCTCAAGTAACGGGGAACTTTGTGGTGGCCCAACATTCTTTCATTTTCTGCCATGCCCAAATCTAGTTCCTAGTACCCCTACAAAAAACGACTTCTACACACATTAATCTTCACTACTACGGGAGCATTTGCCTTTCTTATCATTTGCATTGTTACATACCACTACATCAAGAAGTTAAGGTCAAAGTCAGTTGATTCCGATCAAGATCACGGACTCACATTAATTACAGTGATGCATCAAACAATATCATACGCGGAATTGTGTGTGGCAACAAATTCATTCTCTGCAGAAAATCTGATTGGTCGTGGAAGCTTCAGCAGTGTATATAAAGGAATGGTATCCTATGGTGGACATTCAACCAATGTTGCAGTGAAGGTACTTGATTTGCGACAACGAGGAGCTAGCCAAAGCTTCATGTCAGAGTGCAATGCCCTCAAACAAATTAAACATCGGAAATTAGTCAAGGTTATAACTGTATGTGATAGCTTGGATCACAACGGTGAAGAATTTAAGGCACTTGTTTTGGAGCTCCAATGGAAGCCTAGATGAGTGGTTACATTCGAGCATCACAAGTATGGAGAAGTTAAGCATGGTACAAAGGTTAAGCATTGCTCTTGATGTTGCAGAGGCATTGGAGTATCTTCACCATTATATTGATCCTTCTATTGCTCACTGTGATATTAAACCTAGTAATATTCTTCTTGATCAAGATATGACCGCACACCTCGGTGACCTTGGTTTATCAAAGATAATGAATATTGGAGCAAGCAGGAAATCATTGGGTGAAAGTAGCTCAGTTAGGATTAAAGGAACAATTGAGTATTATTAGTAATAATTTCAAGGTCATATTTCTCGTACTGTTCCTTATTTGAACTGAGGAAATGAAAAGTTGATAGATCCTCAATTTTGTAGACAACCATTATTTACATTGCAATATCACAACTTTATTAGTTCACTTGTATCATGATATATGGCTCACTTCAAAGCTAACTGATACCCTCCTTTAATTTATTTTGATCCTAGAGTGTGGCTTGGGAGTTGTCATTTCAACCGAGGGTGATGTATTCAGCTACGGCGTACTATTGCTAGAGATTCTTACTGGACGAAGGCCAACAGACAATTCATTTCATGATGATAGAAGTCTTCCCAAGTTTGTCGAGATGGCCTATCCGGATAAGCTATTGGAAATAATGGACCCAACGATGCCACACAATGGAGACGAACAAGACATCATAGATTTGTACATTGCGCCCATTTCAAGACTTGGTTTGGCTTGTTGTAGAGACTCTCCAAGGCAGCGGCTGAAGATGGGTGAGGTGGTGAAAGAATTGAGCGCCATAAAGATAGTATGGGAGCGCAAATTCAGTCCGGTTGCTGATCCATAAGGCAAGTGGTTAGCACATGATCATCTGTCACAGCTCCACCAGTCCAGCATCGATCTAGTACCACTAGTGCTAGCACTGGCTTTTGTTAACTTAAACAACATGCAGTGATCAAGATTCCGTCTGACATTATGTCTAAAGAATAAGCATTTGCCTAAACTTCATTCTTCCAATTTGTAAAAAAAAAATGGCATTTTCTGTCATCAGGAAAAGGTCATTTGAAGTTTGTACAGGGCCTTTATTAAGAAAAGGATATAAACACTTATATTTGGCTCTTTTTTGTTTTCCATAATTGTTGCCAGCTGGGACTCTAACCTCGAACTAGTTGGATTGTGTGGATAATTTTACAATAGAGGAAGACGCTCCCCAAACTATGCTTGTATTTTTCATTGCGCGCGACTTCCCCTATGTAGAAATAGCCTATTTCTGTTCTGAAGAGGAAGTGCAATATTAAAATTTTCTTAATTAGTATGAAGTGATTCACCTATTACGGAGCTTTTCGGAACGGTAAATGTACCAGTTTTATCTTGATATCGATCTTTTTCAAGTTTACCAGGTAGAACACTGAACACCTCTCTGATTTATTAGTCGGTCACAAAGAATATGTCGGGCTACGTTGTTGCAATAAAAAAATGGGGTCGCTTGCAACAGAGACAAAATTTGAAGTGAAATAAACTTAACAGAGCAGGCCACCCCACATGAGCTGAGACTGAAGCAAGCGAGTTGCTGGCCTACGTGCGTTTTGTGTATCCGCCGACCAAGTAATCGTCGCTGCGGTTTCAACAGTTGGCAAGCAATCGTCGTCGCTGCGTTTTCTTTTTGCTGCATACTGACGAAACAATGTTGGCAGTGGTAGGCACAGGAGGAGCTACGTCTAGTCTAGGCCAAACGGGGCGACATTATGTACTCTATGTTTTGGAATCAGTAGCTAATCTGAATCAACAAAAAAAGAATGAGAGCCGTTGGGGAGGGGCGATCGTGGGCGCCGCCTGGCGACCACCGCCGGCGACGGCTCACCCTCGCGCCACCGTGGTCGGGTTCTACCGATCCTGGTCAAGATATCCTTCCTGCCTCCGATGGGAATCCTTTGGCGGGCGGAGGTGACGTGCTCGCAGGATCTCGAAGATGGAGATGAAAGAGAGGATCTACGTCAGCGACAAAGCCGAGAGGAGGAAAGAACACAGGTATGTCTTGACGATCATCTCAGAGAGGTTTTCTGGTCAGACATGGGATTCCCAAAGGGCACCAGATGGTGGGAGGCAAAATCACCTCCCTCTCGTGATGCACCTGAATCTTCGAATCCCATTGCTGAACCCGTTTCTTTGCCAATCGGGGTGAACTCCACCATCGACAGGCACCCTACCCCTGCGGATCAGAACCTAAGATCGATCGATGACACTGATCATCGAAAATCACAGGCTGGTTTCAAAGTCAGACCGTGGCACGGTCCTTTACCGCGTTCAAAGCCGACTCCGGTGACCTTGGCGGCGTTCTGGACGGCGAGGCCGAACGGCCTGCTCGAACCCTCCACGAAACCTGCAATTTTTCAAACATCGGAGCAGCAGGCGGAGTTAGGTGGCAGCATCAAGTGCCAAAGCACACTAGTGATTGCCGATCCGGAGTTTCCTCCGCTGATTGCACAATTTCAGGAACTGCTGTCGCTGGCCCACAATGCTTCGACTCCAAAAACTAGTCGGTTTGTGTGGACCTAGTGCAGCGGGCCAAAGACTACAGGCGAACCCGAGTCATCTTTCTAAGACCAGCACCTAGGGTTCGCCAAACAGCCGTCCAATCTTCCGCTCACGCCGCCGGAGGCCATCCCCCTTCGGAGTTCAAGGCAAGGGGCGAAGATACGGATCGTAGAGGACGTGGGCTCCCCGTCGCTGGTCGCAATAGAGCCCATGCGGCCGCTGGGCGAGGCGCCTCGGGGCCTGGTCGTGGCTTCAACCGTGCCGGCCGAGGTTTCAATCCTGGTCACGGCCGGGGCATAGCACAAGAGAGAGGTGCTCAACCAGGCCGGGGCGTAGCACCAGGAAGAGGAGTGCAACCTGGTCCTCCCATACAGCAGCGAGACGTTCCCATGGTACATGATCCACCCCAAGAAGGGGAAGACGGAAAAGCACCACGGAACAGGGCCCTGTCAAGGCCAAAAAACCACGCCCGCCTTTCTGTTATCTCTGTAAGTGTACTGGGCATATCATTGTGAATTGTACAGCCAATCTCGATTGCTATATCTGCAACAAACGCAATGCTCATCTCGCAACCAAGTGCCCTGTTCTCAAGTCACCAAAGCCCACAGTAAGCATGGCAGGATGGGCAAAGAACGAGTTGTGCTTCTTCCAGATGCCTGATTTTGATTACAAGGAAGAGGTGCAGGATCCAACATCAACTACTCTGTTATCTGTAGTTGGAGGTCAGTTAGATGCAGCTGCCATCCAGACAGAACTAACCAAGCTAGCTCGGGTTGAGTGGAACTGGGAAGCTCTACCTCACGGTGAAGGCACATACCTTGTGGCCTTCCCTTCGGAGGAAGAACTTCAACGCATGGCTGAAGTGGAGTACAAGATAAAGAGTGGTGCCACCATCCAAATTAGTAAGTGGGAAGTGCAGAGAGCGATAAATCCATCTTACTATTTAGATGAACTGTGGGTTCATGTCACAGGAGTCCCTCATGCGTGGAGACACTATCTGGCTTTTTGGGCACTAGGATCGATGATTGGCTCCACACTGGATGTGGATATGCTGACATATAGAAAGAAAGGTGTGGTGAGACTGAGAGTAGGTGCGATGGACAGAACACAACTGCCGCTGACCACGGACAGTGTCTTTGGTAGGGGAGGCTATGATATCACCTTCACACCCGAGAGCCCTGACTTTATTCCCGCTCTCCCAGTGCCAGCGAATCCTGATGATGAGAGGCAAGATAAGGAGGATAGAGAAGATGGGGACCCCTATGAGAAGGGACCGGATCATTCTAACAAAAAGCAAAAGAATGGATCAGGAAACCCAACACAAGTGGCTGATAGACAAGAATCAGTGCCAATGCAAGTCGACAATGGGGCACACTACAAGAAACCTTGCGATCTACGACGATTTTCTGGTGACACTAGAGCTTTTCGTCGTTACCTTTGTTTGGTTTATAACGTTTTAAACGAAGCAGGATGATTTAGTGACGAAATTTATGTATTCGTCACAATGAACATATAGAAATCGTCATAAACTAGACTAATAGCATATTGTGACGAACTGTAATGTGTCATAAGTGAGGAACTAGCAATCGTCACAAATTTGTGACGCTATTACTTCGTCATGATTTTTCATTGATTTTTTAAAATGATAATATGCATGCTAGCATTATTGGCCCACATGTCAGAACAGGTCCCACTATCAACTACTTAATTACCAACTTTTTTATAAGTTATTTTTTTTAAATTTTATACTAGAAAATAAAATAGGCACCGTAACACTAGAATTAGAAGTGACTTTAGGCGAATAAATAATTTTTGGATAACAACCTACGGACCAATTTATTTAGCTTTACGTGTCGACCTAAGCTGGCGGTACAATCCAATTTTATTTGGACTAGTCTATTGAACTTATTTAGTCTCAAATCGCTACATATAACTGTTCACCGTAAATTGAACAAATGACTTACTGGCATAGTTTGAACAATATACATTTAAATTTGACTTTTAAATAAATCTTAAGCAATATTAATTTAAATTTGATCCAAACAAATATATTAGTGCACAAATAGTTATATAATAAAATTAACTAATTTGGGTCCAACAGCGGCCTGCACGAAACAATCTGGCCTGTTAGGCTCAATGGCGGCCTCTAAGATAATGAACAAATAGCCTGTTGGGCCCAATGGCGGCCTTTCTATCAGAATCTAACCAAGCAGCCCACCTAAGTTGGCCTGTTGGGCCTAATAAAGGCCTGCAAGAAAATTAACAAAAAATTTACAGCACAGCAATGCTATGGGGGAATTTGAACCTAGGCCTTGCTGTTTGCAACCAACATGCTAAACCACTAAGGTAGCTAGATGTTTCTGTGCTAAGGCACATATTACTTTACATATATAGTGACGAAGAAACAAATGTCCAAACAACAAAGAGTTTATCTGAATTTTACCTTTACTCCAAATAAGGTGTTGAGTCATAAAAAAAAAGGCTTAGTAATCATAGTAATAATTTAAAGCATACATATAATGAAACAATTATTTTTATGATTTAATTGAATTTTTGTGATTTTCTAGTTAAAAAATATATAATACCGAAATATTCTTGGAACACCATGAAATTTGGTAGGGTATCAATGCATGTATATATAGTGGTCCCAAAAAAGTTTCAGCATGATACTGCATCATAGGATTACGTCTCTTTCATATTGTAGCTTGTATTCACGATGAAGTCTCCCCGGATCTCTCAAGTTTCAAAGTAACCACTAGTTATTCTCATCTTTTTCATGTATAAACTAGTCGTATCCTTCCTCTCACATATAAATTGACTTAGGTAATATCGGTACAATTTTCAGGTTGTCCTATATTATTTTTAGAATTTAATTGTAAGTTTTCATGATTTTCTAGTTAAAAAATTTAATAATACCTAAATATTCTTCAAACACCGTGAAATTTGGTAGGGTATCAATACATGTCTAAATAGTGGTTCCAAAAAAGTTTCAGCATGATACTGCATCATAGGATGACATCTCTTTCATATTGTGGCTTGTGTTCACGATGAAGTCCCCCAGGTCTCTCACGTTTCAAAGTAACCACTAGTTATTCTCATCATTTTCGTGTGTAAACTTGTGGTATCCTTCCTTTCATATATATATATATATATATATATATATATATAACATTGGTACAGTTTTCAGGTTTTCCTATATTATTTTTAGAATTTAATTGTAAGTTTTCATGATTTTCCAGTTAAAAATTTAATAATACCAAAATATTGTCCAAACACCATTAAATTTGGTAGGGTGTCAATACATGTCTATATAGTGTTAGCGTGCCTACCGTCCTAATATATATTCACTTAGGTGACATTGGTACAATTTTCAGGTTGTCCTAAAATTATGCTTAGATTATAAACAACTTTGAAATAATGAGAGAACTAAAACTGAATTAAAGAGAAAACTATTTGTGGTCGCCATCGAGCTGTTCGGCCCACTAAGCAGCCCCGCAGTGCCACTCATGCGATGCCAACCATTCGATCGCGACACACGGCTACGATCTGCCGTCTTTGTATTAATATATGTAGCTAAACCCTAGCGCTCTGCGCTCCACGCCCAGGCGGCGTCGAGTGTTCTACTTCCACCCATCCCCCCAGCAGTGTAACCCTAGCCTTTCTTCCCACTCTTTTCGCCGCCCCCTCCTCTCCCTACTCGTCGTCTCTGCCTGCTACCCCTTTGAACTCACTCCATGCGCCATGTCTGAAGCTTTGGCGAGTGCGTCAGTCCTCATGGTGGCTGCCGGCGGCATTCCAAACGCGGTCCCCCACGGCAGCTTCTGGCGGCGCTCGGGGCACGGCCACTCGGTGGCTGCCGGCCTGCTTCCCTCCCACCTGCATGTCGCGCTAGCTTCTGAGTCTCCCTCTGTCTCCCAGGATCTGGCGAAGTTGAGACTAGATCCAGTGGCGGAGCTTGTCGCTGACCCGAGCTGGGGGGGGGGGGGGGGGTGCTCCGTAGCCTGAAACAACGGAGCAGGTCGTGGGTTTATCTCTGCGGGCGGACTGGCAGCAGTGGATGCAGGCGGTGGTAGTGCAGCACCGGCGCTGACCTGGGGAGAAAAGGTTTGGCCCTCAGATCTGCCTTTCCCTCTTGTTCTTTCGACTGTTTTGATTTGGAATTTCCATTCTTGTTCCTGAGCATGACTTGCTTGATGTTGATCCGTTGATTTACAGTCTGAAGAGCTTCCAGCATGAGCCTGAGTTTGGCAGAGCTGCAGATTTGCATTGCTGCCTAAAATAAAAGAGGCAAGGTGAGTACAACACTTTATCCTCTAGCTAAACAGTCTTTACCCTTCAGATTTTTTTTGGATGTATATTTTTGATTGTGCTAGTGTTCATGGCGGACTGTGGGGGATAAAGGAGGGAAATATCAACTTTGATACTGCCACAGTGCAACCCCTTGTGCTAGGTTGCTAGCATGTTAAATCTATTTCTAAACTTGCTTGTGCTCAGATAGGAAGACTGAATATTGTTACTCTATTTCCAAAGAGTGGCTTCAAGGATGCTCACGTCACTTGGTTTAGTGGTTTACTAGGCCGGGAACAAATTGCTTGCATCATGTACATGCTTTCAAAAAGGAAAAGTCTTAGTTTTCAGTGTCCTAAACTGTGGTGTTTGTGATATAATCTAACTTTCTAAGTGAACAATATTTTGGAGGGTCAAACAACTGGAGGTAGTTGAATTCATCGAGACAGGACAATAACTGCTCCTTTGTCCAAGCAATGCAATCATCAACGTGTATATGTAGTTGTGACCATTCATTTACCATTTCTTCTCTAATAAGGATGTGAGTACCAGCTAATCAAGGTAGCCAAAAGCAAGATGATATTTGATCCCAACTGGTCATAGTTCCAAAGTGCTAACAAGTTCAGCAAATTATGTGCAAATGGCTGATTTGAACTAAAAGCTAATTTGAATTTGTAAACTTTAATTTGTTTGCTGCCTAGCCTGGACAAGTTCATGTGATTTATTGCCATTGCAGCACTAGTTCTCATATTTGGAGACTTGTATACTATTATGTAACTGAATTTCATCTAAAATTGGAATGTTTGTGTCTTGTAACAGAATGTGCTGTCAGCTGCATATACCCTATTGTATCAATTACTCCAAAACATGACTACAGCTATCTTGTATTACATATTCGAAACTTGAAACTTTAATGACTAGTCATTTCTTACAATATATACTTGTTAAGCTGTTTACTTGTTAGCCTTGGTCTGTTGGTCCTTCGCTGCTGCTGGTTGTTCCCTTTTTTCCCCTAATCAACAATGCAATATTTTTCCTTATCTCAAGCTCAACTCTAATGTTGTATTTTTTTGCCATCGACTAGTGCCCCAAGTATGTTTAGTACTTCTAACAAGTCACCTTGTAATGTGTCTATATGCTTAACTTTGCAGGTGCATGCTTGGTGGGAGCAGCATTGATGATATTGTTTGTTTTAAGTTCAGATCAAAAGAAATGTAAATGTGTAAATAGGTTCTACTATTTTGAATTTGTATCATGTTATGATGCCTGAAAGTCTCCTATTTGGTGTGACTTGGACATGTTAATATCAGATAATTATGATAATACAGGTTTTATCTCTGATAATGTATTTTATTCTGCTTTGGGCTATTTGTGCTGTTTATTAGGCTATATGGGTTGTTATAATGGGCCTAGCCCATTCATTTTCTGCAGTGTGAATGTCTAGCCATGTGAAAATCAACCTTGAATTGGGATTGGCCCAAAAGTATAATGGGCCAGGAAGAACCCTGAAATGGGCTTGAAAAAGAGTAACGTGCATGATATGGGCTGAGCCTAAAATGAATTGGGCCTATGTTTGGGCTTGGCCCAGAAATTGCCTATTCTCTAGATGGGCATTAACTGGTCATAACATATTTTGTGACGAATTAAAAATGTCACAAACATCAGAGCCAAGTGGCAATAATACCATCATCCACCTTTAAGGTTTTGTGACGTTTTTGAGCTTCACTATGACAAAAATTGGGTGTCATATGTTAGCGACGAAGAAAAGAACGTCACTAAATTTATGACGAAAAATATTGATAACATCATAGAGGACCATTAAAGACGCTCGATTGACGACGAAGTGATTTTCGTCGTGGGAGCGTCACAAAATGCGATATATGACATGAAAATCAGGATTTATGACATAAATAATAAGTCGTGGATCGCAAGGTTTCTTGTAGTGGCAGTCCTAAATTTGCTCAAAGCACAAGTTGGTCCGATGGCACTTACTCCATTCGGCAAAAAACCGGTTGTTAGGACATCGCCACCGCTATTCCTCTGGAATGACAGACCAACAGGTCCTATTTGGGTAACCAAAAGGTGCACACCAAATAAAAGGGAGAATTCAGAACAAATGCGGGTAGGCAATTCTGTTAACAATCTCCCCCATGAATCCATGTCTCCTGAATCTAGTGAATCATTCTTTGACGGTGATTTAATTGATGATCAGGACCCTAAGGCGAGCAACAGCAAGGAGCTCACCACAACTGAAGGGAAGGTAGCCGCGGCTATAGCACCACAGGTGCAGCATGCAGCTAGCAGCAGCCCTGTCCAAGCTGCCCCACCACCCAGCACAAACCTGGTAGCACAGGGAGGGAGTTCACCCTCTCAAGCAACCTCCAAGCTGGGCGATGCGAACGGGAAAACCGTCAAAGATGGGCTAGCTGAAACGCCCAAGGCAGGCAGCTCCGAAGGTGGTAAAAACTCACCCCATTTTTACTGTATAGATGGTTACCGCCGCAGCCGACGATGCAAGTTATCGCTGCTGACGGGACTGTTTTGACAGATGAGCCTACTCTGGAGAAAGCAATGCAACGTACCGCAGCTCGCAACCTGGACCAGGTGATGCGCAACTACGGTGACGCCCAAGACAGGGGCGTCACATTCGCCGGTGTGAATCCCCCCCCCCCCCCCGCGTCGCCTCTCCCTGGCGACACGGGGGCGACTCGGCGACACCACCTCCTCCCCGCCGTAAGCCTCCCTGTGGCCGCCGGCGGCGGCCTGCGGGTTGTGCCGAAGTCGGCCAGTCCCCTTCCTCCCTCCCCGCTCTCTCCCACAGCCCGAAAACTGAGGTCGTCTTCTCCGCCCGTTTGTGGTCGCCGGCGGCCGCCGGGGTTCAGATCCGCGGGCTCCTTCGCCGGATCCGTGTCTCCCTTGGCCGGATCTCGGTCGGCGCGGCACCCCTCGCGCCTAGGCACCTTGGGTTCGCCTTCCCCTTCGCCGCCGGCCGGTGGGAGTGCTGCCTCCTTGGGTCGTGGCCCCTGGGGCCGCCCTCCCCTTCGTCTGCGCCGTCGCATCGCTCCCCCCGTGGCCTTGGCGCCCGCCCGGGGGCTCCTCCTCGCTGCTGGTGCCCTGGGGGCGCCCGGGGGCACTTTTGGCCGTTCTGCGGCTGGTGCCGGCGCCCAAGTATCGCCCATTGCCAGTGTGGTCTCCCCATGGCTCGTCGTGGTGGCTCCCATCCCATGGATGGTTGATGTCGTTCATGGCCTCCCCTCGTCGTCGACGTGCCGATGTTCGCTGTGGATCTACTTCGCGCTGTCCGGAGAGGAAACATCTTGTGTCTGTGTGTGATTCATATCACCTTCTTCGCCATGGTCTGCTCTATTGTGCTGTTGCAGGGTTCATATTTGGCGGATGCTTTGCCGCCACTGGTGATTTCGTCTCTTCTACGGCGGATGCTTTGCCGCCAGGCCGTGCTTCTTCGCTCTAGCTCTAGCGGATGCCCGCTGTTGTCGTGGTCGTTGCTGGATGTTCCGGACGGATGCTTTGTCGTCGCGCTATTCTGATTTGGCAGTATATTTAGACAGTCATGGCGTTGAGGTTTCTTATCTCATAGACTCAGTTGTACTTGGTCGTCTTGGTCGTCTTGTTAGGTTTCAGGGCTGTTTGGGTTGGTTTCTTTTTCATGCTCTTTTGTTTTAGGTCGCTTATCACTTGTTTAGTGGTTTGTTCTCTGCGCTACGAGGGTGCTCTCGCAGTCGCGTCGTGTAATTCTTTTCCTCTTAATGAAAAACGTGCTCAGACATGGTCTTGAAAAAAAAAACACTCGCCGGTGCACAACACTCCTGCAGAAACAGGTATGCCCACCTTTACTATTGCAACCTTACCCGATGAAACCTGTGAAATAAGCTTAAATAAATTAGGTTTCAAGCTGGCACATAGCAGGGCTGGGATTAACCTATCAGTTAAGGCTCTCAAAAGGGTAGACCTTGATAGATTAAAACTGAGCAAACCCTTGCATGACAGCGATTTTATAAGAAAAGCTAAGGAAGGCAATACAGTAAATCCCTTTGAATCAAGTGATGACGAGGTCGACAATGACCTATTCGCTCACTTGGTCAGAGATGTATCTGATATGGATCTAGAGAAAGAGGATCTAGACCTAAGAATTTGTGATCTAATGGCCTCTTCTCGAAAGACCCGTAAGAATAAAAATAGGAGGATTAAGTACAAAAAAAATATAATTCATCATGAAAGGTATGTTCTGGAATAGCAGAGGTCTTTCAGACTTGGCTAAATTTAGATACATATCGGAAGCTATCTCAGAAAATAAACTAGACTTTATAGCCATAATGGAAACAGGGAAACAAGACATGTCAAATTCGAATCTAGCACACCTATCTGGAGGTGCAGACTTCATTTGGCATTGGTTTACCACCGAGAGGTAGATCAGGAGGTATACTGCTTGGGATAAACGGTGCAGTATTTGACATTTCATTGATAGTAATAGGAGAATTCTTTATCAAATTTCATCTAAGCAACAAGTCAGATCAATTTAAATGGATTTTAATGGCGATCTATGGTCTTGCCCAGGATGATTTTAAATCAGCATTTCTGGCGGAACTTGTGAGAACCTGCCAACTCAATTACTTACCAACTCTGATTGGAGGAGATTTTAATTCATGCGGAGTAGTAAAGATAAAAACAATGACCGGTTCAGGGCGCGCTGGCCTTTTCTTTTCAATGCTGTAATTGACAGTTTTGATTTAAGAGAAATTGAGCTTACCGGCCGCCAATTCACTTGGGCAAAGTCTCTACCCAAACCTACTTATGAGAAGTTAGATAGGGTACTTATGACCACCGAATGGGAATTCAAATTCCCACTTGTCTCGGTCCAGGCTTTGGACAGAGGTGTATCGAATCATACCCCCCTACTCCTTGATACAGGAGAACCAGCTTTTTCAGGAACGGCAAAACAGTTCAGATTCGAACTAAGCTGGTTCGAACGAGAAGGATTCTATGATCATGTCGTAGAAATATGGAACCGGCCTACGAGGGGAAAAAATCAGTCCAAAGGTGGAATCATAAGGTGGGATCCCTTCGACGCTTCCTTCGTGGATGGGCTGCCCATACGAACGGGGTATATAAACAAAAGGAATCCAATCTCCAATCGACTATTAATGAGTTGGACATTGCCGCTAAAGTTAGGGATCTAACTGAGATGGAGCAGGAAATCCTAGCACAAGCTCGGGATAACCTAGCTAGTCTTCTTAGAGAAGAAGAAATTAAACTTTACCAGCGTGCAAAAGTTAATAACGTACTCTCAGGAGATAGCAACACGAGATACTTTCATATGATTGCCAATGGCAAACATAGAAAGAAAATGATATATACCCTAGAACATGAGGACACCAAGATTGAAGGACAAGAGGACCTTAAAAAATATATCACAAATTTCTACAGAGAACTTTTTGGGGAGCCCGAGGAAAGCCCTATAAGCTTAGATGAAGAATGCTGCCCAGATATAGTGAAAGTTTCTCAATCTGAAAATGACATATTGATAGCACAATTCACTGAGGAAGAGGTGAAAATGCAGTCTTTCAGATGGAACATAATAAGGCCCCCGGTCCAGATGGCTTCCCTGCAGAATTTTTGATCTAAGGAGACCTACTCCAAATGTTTCATGATCTACATGTCGGTGACTTGCCTCTCTTCAGCTTGAACTTTGGGGTAATAACTCTGATACCCAAAGTTCAGGAAGCTAATGAAATCCAGCACTACAGACCCATATGGTTGCTAAATGTGAGCTTCAAAATCGTCACAAAAGTGGCTACCAATAGACTAAACATGGTAGCAGATAAGATAATTAGCCCAACACAAACAGCTTTTATGCGTGGACACAACATCCTAAATGGAGTCATCATACTGCATGAAACTATTCATGAAATGCACAGGAAAAAAATGAGTGGGGTAATCCTCAAGATTGATTTTTAGAAGGCATATGACAAGGTCAAATGGCCCTTTCTATTCCAAGCCCTACGAATGAAAGGTTTCTCACCCAAGTGGATCGCCTGGATTAAGGCCTTCATTTGCAGGGGTAGTGTAGCAGTAAATGTTAATGGGAAGATTGGCCACTATTTCCAAACCAGAAAGGGTCTCCATCAAGGAGATCCTCTATCACCGATTCTCTTTAACATTGTTGCCGACATACTGGCAATACTAATCCGAAGAGACCAAGTCCAGGGACAACTAAGCGGAGTTGTGCCACATCTAATTGATGAAGGACTGTCCATCTTACAGTATGTGGACGACACAATCTTATTTATGGAAGATGACCTCGAAAAGGCACGCAACATGAAACTGCTGCTAAGTGCCTTCGAACAAGTCTTCGGTCTTAAAATTAACTTAAAAGTGAACTTTTCTGTTTTGGAAATGCCAGTAATTCAGTACAACAGTACGTAGAGCTGTTTGGTTGTAAGCATGGGGAATTCCCTCTAAGATATCTTGGCATCCCCATCCATTTTAGAAAACTACGCAATTCAGACTGGAGACCAGTCAAGGAACACTTTGAAAAGCGCCTCAGTCGTTGGAAAGGAAAACATCTCTCGGTGGGTGGTAGGCTAATTCTTATCAATTCAGTTTTAAGTAGCTTGCCTATGTACATGATGTCCTTCTTTGCGATACCCAAAGGTGTTCTTAAGAAACTTAACTTCTTTCATTCTCGGTTCTATTGGCAAGGAGACGAGAACAAAAGAAAATACAGGCTTGCCAAGTGGAACATTCTATGCCAACCAAAATATCAGAGGGGGGCCTTGGAATCCACGATTTAAAGATAAAAAACACCACGCTTTTAAGAAAATGGCTATTTAAACTGCTCACCACAGAGCGCACCTGGCAACAATTGCTAAAACAAAAATATTTAGGATCTAAGCCATTGGTCCAGGTCTCTTGGAAACCAGGAGACTCACTTTTGGTCTAGTTTGACGAAGGTAAAGCATGACTTCCTTCGCTTTAGCACATTCAAAATGAATAATGGATCACAGGTTAGATTCTGAGAAGAGCATGCCCATTTCGGAAGTACTATCACCAGCGCAACCAAACATCTCATGGAGAAGACCTCTGATTGGGCCCATGCTAGAGGCATGGAACGAACTACTTCCACGCATAACCAATATGTTTGGAAGATGAATTTCACTGGAATTTGTGCCAAAATGGACAGTTCTCAGTAAAATCCCACTATCAAGCCCTGATTAAGTGTCATATGCCAAATCTAAACAAAAAACTATGGAAACTCAAAGCCCCCGTAAAAATCAAAGTTTTTCTTTGGTACCTTGGGAAAGGAGTAATTTTGACCAAAGATAATCTAGCAAAACGCAACTGGCAGGGAGACAAAACATGCTGCTATTGCCACGAGCCCGAGACAATTAGGCACCTGTTCTTTGACTGCCGCTCTGCGAGAATGGTGTGGAACCTAATCCATCTAGCCACTGATATATCAAGTCCTACTGGAGTGGAAAATATGTTTGGAAGTTGGCTTACTAATTTCGACAATCATTTTCGTGCTCTAGCGCTTCTTGGAGCCGCGTCCACAGTCTGGTCCATATGGCAAAATAGGAATGACATTGTATTTGAAAAGAAATTGTGTACATCTCCTTTGCAGGTTATTTTTACCATTATCCACTGGCTTCGTATATGGGCTACGCTACAGAAGGAGGATATGCGACATGCTTTAGTGGAGGCTACGCAACACTTGGCGCAGGTGGCCAAGGACTTTTTTCTCCATGCACATGGGTGGCGATCTAGTCGTAAGATTGATAGTCATTAGAGTGCTTGGATCTTTCAATTTTTTGGCTGTGTGCTGTTAAGCAGAGGCCGTAAGAAATTTCAAGGATTGTATCAGCTTGATGTAATGACTTTGAAATTAATAAAATCTTCCTTTATCAAAAAAATATACTCTATGTTTTAGCTTATTATTTTCTTGGTGTTTCTATGGAGAAAGTCAAAATAAAACTACTCACAATCAACAATCTCCAACCATATAGTCGGCATTCCGTTGTACACGTGTGCACGTGGCCCACGTCTGAATTCTCTCTCATGGGTTCACTCGTTAGTCTTTAGTCCTCAGTGCCAAACAATCCACAGTGGCTCACGGCTTATTTGCAAAACCACAACTGCAAGTTGGCCATGCGCATGTCGTATATTTAACCATTGTTTTATTATGCCTCTCGTTGTGGTTATATGAGGTTGTTGATACTTGTGTAAATGTTAACATGTAAAATCGCATTAGACGATGTTGGCCCTCTCTATATTTTGTTTCGTACAACTTTTACAGTGGTTGAAAAAATAAAGACCGTCCATCGAACGAGATCAAACGGTCGTAACATAGGCAGTACAGGGTGGTACCGAGAAAATGGTACCGGATGGTGTTTTAGTGGGACCGGTACCAAAAATGATGGGACCGATACCCATACAACATTAACCATTGGCCGGTTAAATAAAAAAATCCTGGTAGGTACCGTCCGGTACCGGTTGGTACCGAACCAACCACCGTAAAAGCTCTCTTTGTTTCGGGCTCCACCACTAGTGTAGGGTAGGGACTAACCCTGACTCCGCTAACCGGCCGGGCCGTGGCAAGGTGATGTCAACAGTCTAAGAATTGGCAGGCAATCATCATCCCTGCTCCTATATATTAGGCCGAATGAATGGTGATACCCCGCGGAAATCATCAACCAACTTGCTCCTGCTGTGCTAGGATATTCATGGAGACTAGACAGCGCTTCCTTCTTCTTCTTCTTCTTCTTCTTCTTCTTCTTCTTCTTCTTCATTGCTTTAACTTCCTCCTTCTGTTCACCGCCACTAGCAGCTCCAGGCCAAACAACCACCTCCACGTGGTCCTGTCGATCAAATCCTCCATAAGCCAGGACGCCAAGGGTGCCCTTTGTTCTTGGAACGCCCTCAACAGCAACAGCACCTCCAATGGCACCCACGGTTACTGCACATGGACCGGCGTAGGAGTATTTACCTTTCCAGGAGTATTTCCTTTGTTTTTAGCCATTAGATTTAGGTCAATGGAGGGCTATATATGGTCAATTAACAAAGTCAAGTAATTAATATACAAATTTAGAAGATTATTTC
The DNA here is from genome assembly GCF_016808335.1 of Panicum virgatum. Taxonomy (NCBI): domain Eukaryota; kingdom Viridiplantae; phylum Streptophyta; class Magnoliopsida; order Poales; family Poaceae; genus Panicum; species Panicum virgatum. The sequence goes on along the minus strand of NC_053141.1, from coordinate 24,604,585 downwards.
ACAATAAAAAATCTAGGTAATTCAGATCTAAATTTGGATAGTTACTTTATATTGTCTCTATAATGCTAGTGGATAATGATTTAAAAACATAACATATCTAATCATTATTAATATTTTAAGAGAGAAATGCACCAGATGCTTCTTAACTTGTCTTGGGGTGTTACTTAGGTATGATGAACTTTTGGAGTGTGTCATATAGGTCCATACTGCACCTGACACTAACAAAAAATACATATGAAATCATGTACCTGTCTAAAATTATAAAATACACTTTGTTAGCTTTGTCTTGATGAGATCTAGATAATAGAACTGACTTGATCTAAAAAAGAGCCCCACGGGGAAACAGCCCCGGGAGATTTCATTAAGAGGAGTGAACCTCAATCGGGGCTCAAAAAACCCTCCGAACCTTAGCAGACTTGATATATAAAATGATCGCTTTGCTCGTATTTGTTAATTAAATATTTTATCACTTTTTACTCAAGTCTTTTTATTTTGTACATCTAAAAACTTTGCAAAAGTACCACTATGCATGTTATGCCCTATATGCACTTGTACAAATTTATCATTGTTAGTGGTTGTTGTTTTCCTTAAAGAAATGATATTTTTTATGCATTATGCTCTTTTAAATAGAAAGAAATATATGAGTTTGTTATTCTACTCATCTAATGTCACAAAAACGATGTCGCGTTTATTTTAGTCGTTATATGTATGTTTAAAAGTTCCATAATAATGCTTCATGTTTTGGTATTGAAACAAACGTAAATAAGTTTTAGCATTTAAATTTGTTTTATCATTTAAATAGGGGCAACGTGGTCAAGGATAGTTCCACTATGTAGATTTCATCAACAAAAAAGCTAACAAAATTGATTTTTATAAATTTTGGACATGTACATGATTTGATATGTAAAATTTTATCAATGTTGGATGCGATATGGATCTATATGACACAAATTAAAAAGTTGGTAAAAATAGGTGTGCATGTACATTATTTGGTGGGTTAGACAATTTAGCAAGTATTGGAAATGCATATGGTGACAGAAACATTTATGCATATAATCAACAATGCAAAATGATGATGGATTTGCGTCAAAAAGTTTTTTTAAAAAAGTCGTGTGATGTCATCTATGAAAAGAATGTAGTGGTCACTCGCTTTCTACGGACCCGGAGCAGCTAGCACCAGATGCGATCGACCGACCGACCGAGAGAAAAGCTGAAATGAACAAAAACAGCTAGAGACAAGACATCACGGCTGGCTGGCTTGACTGTCCACACGTCTTGGTGTCTGTCGCCGGCCAATTACGTATGAATCACAATCGTATGCTCAAAATGATGATGGATTTGCGTGAAGAAGTCCTTTAAAAAACAGTGGAAAGTGGATGACTTTTTTCTTAAAAAAAATGTAGTGACGAATCGCTTTCCACAGACCGGACCAGCACCAGACTCGATCAACCAAGGGAAAGTCTCTTTTTAGATAAAGGAAAAATGTTCCGACCTCTGCACTCAATGACCGAGTGAAAATCTGAAGTGAACAAAACAACTAGAGACAGCTGGCTCGACACCCCCACACGTTTCTATTGGTGTCTGTGGCCGGTCAAGTATATTAGGAATCATATGATCCATACGTGTTGCCGGGAAAGCAACCCAAAGGTAAAGCACTAACATAAAGAGGCTTCCACTATGAAGAATGGACCGAAAGGCATATCTTTGTGTCTCCACGACGAGAGGCACGACGACGTCGGCCTTGACTTGACGGCTCCCTCTCTATTCAGACGTCAGGCACCTCACTAATTGAGTAATTGGCATATATAAAAATCCTTGATCCCTCGCACCATGTGGCCATCAAGCAGAGACCTACCACCAGCTAGCTGCTTGCTCTTGCTCCGATCCTACATACTGTGCAGCCATGGAGAGTAGACGACAGCAGCGCCTCCGCCTGCTGCCTGCTCTTCTCAGCTTCATCTCCTACCTCCTGTTCTTCACCACCAACGCTAGCAGCTCCAGCCCAGACAACAATTATGTATGAATCACAATCGTATGCTCAAAATGATGATGGATTTGCGTGAAGAAGTCCTTTAAAAAACAGCGGAAAGTGGATGACTTTTTTCTTAAAAAAGATGTAGTGACGAATCGCTTTCCACAGACCGGACCAGCAACAGACTCGATCAACCGAGGGAATGTCTCTTTTTAGATAAAGGAAAAATGTTCCGACCTCTTCACTCAATGACCGAGTGAAAATCTGAAGTGAACAAAACGACTAGAGACAGCTGGCTCGACACCCCACACGTTTCTATTGGTGTCTGTGGCCGGTCAAGTATATTAGGAATCATATGATCCATACGTGTTGCCGGGAAAGCAACCCAAAGGTAAAGCATTAACATAAAGAGGCTTCCACTATGAAGAATGGACCGAAAGGCATATCTTTGTGTCTCCACGATGAGAGGCACGACGACGTCGGCCTTGACTTGACGGCTCCCTCTCTATTCAGACGACAGACACCTCACTAATTGAGTAATTGGCATATATATATATAAATCCTTGATCCCTCGCACCATGTGGCCATCAAGCAGAGACCTACCACCAGCTAGCTGCTTGCTCTTGCTCCGATCCTACATACTGTGCAGCCATGAAGAGTAGACGACAGCAGCGCCTCCGCCTGCTGCCTGCTCTTCTCAGCTTCATCTCCTACCTCCTCCTGTTCTTCACCACCAACGCTAGCAGCTCCAGCCCAGACAACAATGACCTCACCACGCTTCTCTCGCTCAAATCCTTCATCAGCGAGGACCCCACGGGTGCCCTGTCTTCCTGGGATGCCCTCGACAACAGCACCCTCAACAACGGCACCCACGGTTTCTGCAGATGGACCGGGGTGACGTGCACCAGCAGTTTCCCCCCACGCGTGGCTGCCCTGCACCTACCGGGACTAGGCCTCGTCGGCACCTTGTCGCCACACCTAGGTAACCTCACCCAGCTCAACTTGCTTGATCTCTCGCACAACAAGCTTGAAGGCGAGATCCCTCCTAGCCTTGCTGGCTGCTCCGTGCTCTGCCACCTCAACCTGAGTGGCAACTTCCTGTCCGGCGCCGTTCCTCCCGCCATGGGCCACCTGTCGAGGCTCGCTGTTCTCAGCATGGAGAAGAACAACATCTCGGGTCTCATCCCTTCTTCGTTCGCCAACCTCACCGCGCTCACCGTGTTCGGCATCGCTAGTAACTCCGTGCATGGGGAGGTCCCGGAGTGGTTGGGGAATTTGACTAGGCTCATATATTTGAACATTGGACAGAACATTATAAGTGGCCATGTCCCACCACCCTTGTCCGAGCTAGCTCACCTTCAACATCTTGGGGTAGCAGGAAATGTCCTAGAGGGTACCATTCCTCCGTCATTGTTCAACATGTCATCACTTGAGGTCTTTGATGTGGGTAACAACAACCTCTCAGGTTCTCTACCTCCAGATATGGGTTTCATGCTTCCCAATCTAAGAATATTTAATGCACTCGGCAACCGATTTGAAGGCCCAATACCATTTTCTTTGTCAAATATATCTCGGCTTCAAACACTCAACCTCAATGGCAACAGGTTCCAAGGCAGAATCCCCCCAAACATTGGTATAAACGGAGTTTTGGTGGTGTTTGATGTAAGCGACAATGAGCTCCAAGCTACGGATCCAAAAGATTGGGATTTCCTAACTTCCTTAGCTAATTGCAAAAAGTTGAAAACCATTGGTCTTGAAACAAACAACCTTTCGGGCACTTTGCCAGATACAATCGCAAATCTTTCTCTAGAGCTAGAGTACATGTGGCTTCAGGGAAACCAAATCACCGGGCACATACCAAAAGCAATAGGAAGGTACTCCAAACTCAAATCCCTTGCGCTTGGATATAACCTCTTCACAGGAACCATACCTTCAGATATTGGAAAGCTGACTCAACTCCATGATCTATGCTTAGAGCAAAATTCATTTCATGGGGAGATCCCGCCGTCTCTAGGAAATCTCACACAATTGAATTGGTTTAATTTGTCCTCCAACTATCTTGATGGTAGAATTCCAGCAACTCTTGGAAACCTTAGCACGGTGACTTATTTTGATATATCACAGAATCTCCTTAGTGGCCAAATCCCAGAAGAGATTGTCAGCATTTCCTCCCTAACCGAATTGTTTGACCTCTCCAATAATGCATTAACTGGTCCTATTCCTCTACAAATTGGGCGTTTGGTCAACCTTGTCAAAATTGATCTCTCATCAAATAAATTATCAGGTGAAATTCCAGGAACAATTGGAAGATGCCTTGAAATGCAATTCCTTTACTTTCAAGGAAATCTCCTCCATGGACAAATCCCCAATGATCTCAAAGCAATGAAAGGCCTAGAAGTGTTGGACCTATCAAACAACAAACTATCAGGACCCATCCCCGAATTCCTTGGGAGCTTCATGCTTCTTAGGAGTCTAAACCTTTCATTCAACAAACTATCTGGTCCAGTGCCAAACAAGAATATCTTCACCAATGCACGTTCTGTATCACTTGCAAGTAATGGGCCACTATGCGGCGGCCCTCCATTCTTTCATTTTCCTCCATGCCCGTATCAAAGTCCTAGCAGCAATAAACAAAATCAACGACTACAAACATTGATATTTATTGTACCAGCATTGGCCTTTGTTATCATTTGCATTGCTACATGCTACTACATCAAGAAGCTAAAATCAAAAGCGGTTGGTTGTAATCAAGAACATGGAAGCACAATTGTTTCTGTGATGCATCACAAGATATCATACTCAGAGTTATCTACTGCAACAAATTCGTTCTCTATAGAAAATTTGATTGGCCGCGGAAGCTTCGGCAGTGTATACAAAGGAATTTTGTCATTTGGCAGACATTCAATCAATGTGGCCGTGAAGATAATTGATCTTCAACAACGAGGTGCATGTCAGAGCTTCATGTCAGAGTGCAATGCTCTTAAAAGGATTAAACACCGAAAATTAGTGAAAGTTATAACTGTGTGTGATAGCTTGGATCACAACGGTGACGAATTTAAGGCACTCGTGTTGGAGTTTATCCCTAATGGAAGCCTAGATAAATGGTTATATCCAAGTTGTGAAAGTGTGAACAGGCTAAGCTTGGAACAAAGGCTAAGCATTGCTCTTGATATTGCTGAAGCACTAGAATATCTTCACCATCACATTAATCCTTCTATTGCTCATTGTGATATTAAACCAAGTAATATCCTTCTTGATGAAGATATGACCGCACATATTGGTGATTTTGGATTAGCAAAGATAATGAATGTTGGATCAAGTGGGAAATCATTAGGTGGAAGTACCTCAGTTGGAATTAAAGGAACATTTGGGTACCTTGCACCAGGTAATATTTTTGTAATAATTGCAAGTTCACCTTTATCTTGTTGCTCCTTCTTATTTGATTCATGTAGAGGTAATGTCTTTTATATATATGGTGGTTCCCTACAGTTTGAATAGAGAAACCAAAAAATTGACATATCTATTAATTTGTACGTAACTAATAACAATCACTTACTTTGCAATATCAATAATATACTTGCTGCTTGCATCATTTAGATATGTTCACTTGAAAGCTAACCCAAATCCTCCTTTCTTTGCTAGAGTGTGGCACAAGAACCGCGATTTCTACCGAGGCTGATGTATTCAGCTATGGTGTGCTATTGTTGGAGATGCTTACTGGACGAAGGCCAACAGACAAGTTGTTTCATGATGCAACCAGTCTTCCCAAGTTTGTCGAGATGGCCTATCCTGATAAGCTATTAGAAATAATGGACCCTATGATGCCTTACGATGGAGAAGAACATGACATTGTAGATTTGTACATTGCTCCTATTTCAAGGCTTGGTTTGGCTTGCTGTAGAGAGTCCTCAAGGCAGCGGATGAAGATGGGTGAGGTGTTGAAAGAATTGAGCACCATAAAGACAGAATGGGAGCGTAACATTAGTAAATTTGATGATCCATAAGGCAAGTTTAACACATAATTAATCATCAGTTACAGCTCCACCGATCTAGCTTCTAGTGCCTCTATTAGTAGCACACAAGATGTCTGAACATTACCGAGCATTTTTGTGTAACCATTTGCATAGTCTTCCTCTCTTTTGACAAAATTGGTGTTTTCTGTCATCTAGCATATGCCATTTCAAATATGTGTTGTGCGTGCCTTTGTAAAGAAAATGATACCACAGCTGGCCATTACTTGTTTATTGCTTCCATCAAGAACTTTTCTATTACAATGTATTTTTGGGGCTAATACAAAATGAAGCTTAGTGTCCTTTCTAGAATAAACTTGGTGCCACTCATGAATGTTAACTTGTCCCACTTAAAGAAAAAGATGTTCCACGAGGAGAAAAATGTTCAGTCCCTAGTCAGGGGCGGGCCCAGGATTTTGAGTTTGGGTATTCAAAAATTGTAAAGGCAACCTAAACTAAGATATAGATATAATCAATTAATCATATAGCCATAGATATACTCAATAATGAACATGGTAGAAATTAAAATGATTCAAGTTGACCGCTCACTGCACAAATTACCAGGCTAATAGCCTAATATGCAGAAATAGGAATATGGGATTACGAAATTTGAGAAATTGACCTTAGAATTGTCCAATTTTGAGCAGAGGCGGCGCGCGAGCTGCCTGCTGCGGTGCCGCGGTCGCCGTGCGCATGTGCCTGGTGTCGCAGTGCCGCACTGCGCCACTGCCCGCTCTCGTCTCCCCGCGCGGCAGCCGCGGCTGGCTTCGGCTCCGACCCGCCGGCGGCCGCTGGTCAGTTGCCCTGTGCCCTCCTCGCGCCGTGCGCGCCTCGCCAAGCCTGTCCACCAGCAAGGCACCGCCGCTTGCAGCCTGTGTGCCCGGTGCCCCGGAGACCAGCCGCCACCGCTCCCTGGCTCCTGCTGCTGCCGCCGCCGCCGCCGGGTAGGGTTCGAGCGATGCGAGGGAGAGAGACACGAAGTGGCCGTGTGGGGGCTTGGGGTCTGCGTGAGGGGTTTAGGGGGGATGGGGGGAAGGCCAGCCAGTGGGCCGTTTTTTAGCTGTTTGGCCCATTTCGAGAGGGGGAGTGGGCTAGATGTGAATAGACCTGAGATAGTATAATTTTCTCATTTTTTTGAATACTGATACATGTATATGTATACTTGATTTTTTAAAATAATGAGTATTCAATGAATACCCTTGAATACCAGGTGGGCCCGCCCCTGTCCCTAGTTGCTTAGGCATTATCATACTCCCCACGAGGAGAAATTTGGTGTCACACCCAAGTTGAAGATAACTGAAGCGAAAGGGACTGTTACGTTAACGCTGGTGGTCCTTGCTTGCTTGCATTGGTCCTCCTAGATAGCAAAAGGGACTGCCGCTAGCCTTGCCTCCACTAATAACTTCACTACACATACTCTCCCCTTTGGGCAAGCAGTCGCGTCATTGCTGATCCGATCCCATCCGATGATGAAGATGAAAGGTTTGATCACTCACTACTGCAAGGCGATATATGACCAGCTTGATCGTGCTGTGACAGTGCGTCCACGGATGATAGACAGCGCCTCCACCTGCTTGCTAGCTAGCTCTCTTCTCAGTTTCATCCTCTTGTTCACCGGCCACCAACGCAAGCCAGGACAGCGACCTCCACATGCACTCCTGCCGACCAAATCTTTCGTGACAAAGGACAACTTGGGTGCAGTCTTCCTGAAACACCATCAGCGTCGGCATCGGCATCCACGCTTTCAGTAGGTGGAGCCGGCCGGGCCGGGGTGACATGCACGTGGTGCTCACCGAAGCACCCGCCGCGCCTGTGACCCTCCGGCCTGCACCAGCTACAAGGACTTGGCCTCGTCGTCGGCAACTTGCTTGTCGCCGCACATAGGTAGGTAACCTAAGACCCATCTTGCTGTGCGCCTTTCCGACAACGAGCGAGCTTCAAGGGTGAGATACCTCTTGGCCTTAGCTTGCCGGTTGCTCTCAGTGCTTCACAAGCTTTTCCTGAGCACTAGCTTGGGTCACTTGTCAAAGCTTTTTATTTTCAGCATCGAGGGAATAGAAACGTACAAAACAGACGGTTGGTGGTCCTTGGTTAGAGAGAAACAATCTCACCAATTTTTTCATAATAACCATTTATTTTCACTGCAATTTAGTTTATCTTATTATATAGTTTAAGGATAATTGTTTGATATTTCCTTTATTTTCATAAAAAAATTTAGGTAAGACGGGTTGGTCAAATTTGATATAAAAAATGTCAGATGATCTATAATTTGAAATAGATGGAGTACAAAGGAGTTTTCTCAAGGCCGTTACAGAAGGAAGTCTAGTGTCCTTTCTACCAAAAACTCGAGATTTCGTGAGGGTGCCATATTTTCGTGAGAGTAATAAAAGGACTCTCACGTGAATAATTTATTTCATGAGAGTGCGTATAAAACCTCCACGAAAAATATATTTCGTGAGGGTGCCATACAAACCACCACGAAAAATCATATTTTCATGAGAGTATGTTATGAACCTTCACGAAGATACATGCCCACCCACAAAAATGGCTTATTTTCATGAGGGTGGTGCTAAAACCCTCACGGATGTAAGGTGATTTCGTGAAGGTATTCACCATCCCGCCATGAAAATAGCCCACTTTATGAGGGTTATGATTTTCATAGAAGTAAATTGCAGCCTTCAAGAATATGACATGTGGTCGTACATTAAAAAAACTCAAGTTTCAAGGTGGTTATTAATCGGTTGTATGTTTTTAGTGTAATTTAAAATTTTATTATGTAACTCATTTGGGATTTAATCATAGATTTAATTAACAATACACAAATCACCATAGAAATTCATGAGATTTGATAGGAGACCAACACAAATTCATGAAGCATCCAAAAAAAGTTTGAGAATGAACATCTATTGGAGGCATGCATTTCTTTTGTATGGCTTCCATTCCTATGTCAAGTTCTTAATAAGTTCCGCCAGATCTCCAAAGTTTCATTGTAACTAAAAAGTTGACTTGTCCTTTTTCATGTAGAAACATTAGGTACCCTTCATTTTACATGTTTATTGATCTAGATTACTTAGTTATAATTATAAGCAAACATGTATTATTTTTTAGGTTTAAATTCTAGTTTTGGTGAATTCCTAGTGAAACAATTAATAGTTCCTTAAAAGCCTAAAAATCATGAAACTTGGGACAAATTTTAAACGCTAAAACATCACTTATTTTGGGACGGAGGTGCAATAGGAGGTAGCTTAGTATGTTTCAAATGAATTTTATGTTAGATTTGATTTCACATGTTTTTTGTAATTAATTAATTTTAAGTTCTTTTGCATCATTATATATTTTTAGAATTACTTCAGTATAAGCTACATGTATTGTTAAAGCTATTTAGTTTAAAAATACTGCACAATAATAGCTTTGTCTTAGCCCATAACACACTACTGAAATCCAATGGTCTATCTAGGGTTGTTTTGTTTCAACCATAGTGAAAATCCGAAGGGAAAAATCTCTTTCCCATCCAAACCGTAGAAACTTATTAGGTAATGACTTCGTATTGGCGGGTCATATATTTGTTCATCCGCGCGGCCGCTTCATCTGGCGTCCCTCCACCATCCAACAATCGTGAAGACTAATAATTTTCCATTCACCGCACAACCAACCACCATCCCAGGCCCACTAGTCAGTCAAGAATAATGAGTTGTCCAGACCCCCCCCCCCCCAAGACTCTAGAGGCGCACGGTTCATTTTCCTCTCGTTTCTCTCTCTAGGGTTAGCCTCTCTCCTCTCTTTCACTCGTGTTCCCTCAGATCCAGCGATTATGCATGGTCGGAAGCATAGATCCGAGGTGGAGAGGCGGGGGATGCACGCGGAGGTGATATTGCCCCATTGTTTCCATAGATTTTCATCGATGCTCTTCCTTTTTTTTTGTCGCGAAGCGAACTGATTTTGGAGAAATTTTTCTGGTGAATTTTTCAGCAGCGATGCGCTGAGATCCATGGTGAACATTTGTACAAGAATGCACAAGATGTGAGAAATTATTTGTACAAGAGTTGTTGTTTTTCCTGTTAGAATAAATTTGATTTTGGGTGTTTACTTTCCTTTTTTTTGGTAGAGGAGCAGACAAACTTTAGTCTCTCAGCCTAAGTCATCCATGGTGATCTCTAGGAAAAGCTCAGGACATTCGAGTGCTCTTCCGGGCTGTCACTGCTTCTCTCCAAGCCCCCAGGCTGCTGGTCCTACTGCATCATGTTCCTCGAGGACCCATGGTCATTCCCTAACCCTCTGGTATGCTATCGATTTTCGTACTAAGTATATAGTATGTCATGTTAAATTATCTAGTGCTGTTACCATCCATCCATTGGTTGATTCAGATATGTTTTGACCACCTGTTGTGTCCACGTACTACTCATGTGCAAGCCACGTTAAGGAATAGTTGGTGGAAAATTGAAGAAGCTAGCAATTGCCAATTGGCATAGATGTTGATTGATGATAGGGACATAACATAGATAGACTGACAGTAGCTACGGCACGCATAACAAAAGACTTACGTTTATAACCAGTTGAAATTGTGAGTGCAAAGTATAGAATTCCTGTTGCACGTCTCGTTCCTTGCTCATCTAATTTGGTAGCCTTTTGTAACCGTGAGTACAAAGTATAGAGTTATATTGTTCTCCTTTGCAATTTTTGTAAACTAGCTTGGTGGCTTTGACTAAGCATGTGCAAAACTACATATCCGTATGTCTCTGCAACCCACAAATCTTTCTACTAGCATTATCAGAAGCATTTTAATAAATTTTAGTATGCATTTAAATACTATTTAGATAGCATTTTAAATGTTCAGTTCAAGCAATTCTTTTTTGAGCATTTCATACGTCTCAAGTGATAGACTCTCTTCTTGTCTGGAACCAAGTCTTTTACATCATTACAGTCATAGGCCAAGTAGATGGACATCTTTTATCAGTGCAAGGACATCCAAAAGTTGTATAGTGTCCTGTGCTGGATTTTACTGCTTTAATAAATCAATACCCTCATTACCTACGCCTACACAAGCAACCCGTATGTCACAGCTGATCACCTTCATTGTACATGTTTAGAGATTCTTGTTTGAGTTATTTGTAGGACAAGGGCTGGGATTTCTAGAGCTAACCAGTATTATGCTTCCTATCCTGCTGGTACTGAGTTACTGATTGATACAGCAAAGGTATGGATATGGACACTAGAATTTGTTATGATTATCTGTGGCCACAAGTATTTAGATGATAGAAATGTCAATTCCGTTTCAAATGAATGGTGGCTTACTGAGTGGTAACATTTGGTTTCATCTCATTGTTTACAGCTTTACGAGACGGCATTAGGTAATTGTTTTCAAATAGATGACTAGGGCCCAATAGAATTCTCCATCATGGCAAAGCATTTTGACTGTAAGTTGTTGCTCTCTTTGCTCTCCAAATTTTCTGAAATGTACAATGGGACTAGAATCAAGTAATGAAATAGTAGACTCCCAAACTGATTCTAGTTTCCCTAAAACCAAACTATTCACTGTATAATGAATCCACCAGCAAGACTGATACCTTTTTTCTGAAATTCTCTATAAGAATTGAAAGTTATGCTTCCACCATCACTAACCCTTTTATCTTCGTAATTTGTAGTTTCCTTACCAGAGACATATAAATTGCAATGCCAAGAGTAAAGAACGGGCAACGGGGCCGGGCAACATCATCCAATGCTGTATTTCACAATATCTGCTTCACCTGTCACTACTAATATGGCCATGCTTTTTCATTATAGGCAATTATGTTTACTTTATTAGGCAAAATATTAACTCCAGTTGGCATTTTTCACCACCAAAATTGCTTTTATCACCAGATCGAAGAAATAATGGAAAGGATCCCCTCTTTTTAACCATTTTTTTGTGTTCATTTCATCCCAGGCAGTTATGTTTACCTTATTAGGCAAAATAATTAATTCCAGTTTGCATATTCACCACTGAAATTGCTTTAGCCACCAAAATAATTAATTCCGCGGTGCCTGCATGGCACATTTTGTTATTAGGCAGATTAGCATCTCTTCTATCCCACGACTAGGCAATAATGTGTATACTACCTGGCAAAACAAAATACTTTGTACAAGCTTTTTTTGAACCATATTATATCTGTACCAAAAGCTAACATGCTGGCAACAACAATGTGTTTACAAAAGGGCAAAATAGAGTACATTGCCCAAGCATTTTTCCCAATCAGTAAGCTAATCTACTGTAAGAAAGCTACCGTGCTGATGTTCTTCTCGTTTCTGCTTTTTTTTTGCAGTCATTTCTACTGTAACAAAAGCTAACATGCTGTGGTGGGGACGAAAGGAGCAATCTAGTTCAGGCAAGGTTGGGACATCATTCAGCAGATTCGGCATCAAGCAGATTTTTGGACTTTTCTTTTTTTTCTCTTTCAAAAATCTATTGTACATGTCAGCCTAGGTTCAGCTCTAAACTCCAATTATAATGCTCAAGAAGATTTTTGCCCCCCTACCCACCCACCCACCCACACACACAATCTACTGTACATGTCAGTCTATGTTGTGCTCCAAGCTCCTATTTAAAATGCTCAAGTAAACTTGTGTAATGGAAAAGAAATAGGGCTTCAAAGGAAGTGGACCCCGCCAGATGCTCTTTTTTTGCTTTTTATTTGGCGGGGATGGGGTGGACAAGCGCTAGTTGGCGCCAAAATCACCCGTGGGTTCTAGAATTGACGGATTAGCAAGGTGGTATTACCAGATTAGAAAGACACTGGTTGGACTTTCTAAAAATAGTAAAAATTGTATGGCCATACGAAGAAAAATAAAAAAAAGGCTTAAGCCTTTCCAGCCCTCCCGTATCCCTCTCAGTCTCGCGTACTCTATCCCTTCCCCCTGCGGTCCTCTTCCCGAACGCCTCTCTCGGTTCTTTCTCCCCCACCAAACCTTCCCTCGATAGGATGCCGGCACCGGCTAGATCCGGCGAGGACTAGGCTTGGGGCGGCTGGATCTGGCGAGGACGAGGCTTGGGGCGGCTGGATCCGGCGAGGACGAGGCTTTGGGCGGCTGGATCCAGCGAGGACGACACCGGCTTCCGGCGAGGATGAGGCCCGAGGCGACCGGATCCGGCGAGGAGGGGGTGACCGGCGGCCTGATCCAACAGGGACGAGGCCTAGGGCGCCCGGGTCCGGCGAGGACGAGACCTAGGGCGCCCGGGTCCGGCAAGGATGGGGGCTTGGGCCAGGCCAGTGGCGGCTGCATCCAGAGACCGCGGCGGCGGGCGTCACCGGGAGGGGCCGTCCCTGTCCGGATCCAGCGCACGAGGAGGACAGCAGCGGCGGTATACGAGGACGACGACGGAAGCGGCCGGATCCTGCACCAAAAACCTCCTTCCTTAGAGTGATCCACGGTCCATCCATCTAAAGAAGATAGTTGATGTGTGTTACTTGTTTTTATTTATTTATTTTACCACCTGTTCTTGTTTAGTTTTTCTGCTTGCTTCCTGTTTGATTGCATCATGTTTCTTTTTGCATGCCTATAATCTTTTTAGCACACAACAATATGCCTAGACTGCTATTTTTCTTCCTTTTTGTTGAGAAAACTGTAACTATATGCGTTAGTCCTTTTGCTACTAATTGATTAGGCTAGCTGAAACCTCAATGACTTTAAACAATACGATAACAATAGACTTTGTGGTCTGTTAAGTTTAGAAGGCAAATCAATTCTGGATCAAGCAGTGATGTCTACTAGTTAATTAGCACATACTTGTATTATGACTGCTGAACATATGGACTATGTATCAATGTTGTTTGAATGAAATCAATATCATTGTGCTTGTTTTGGAATTCATTTCGTAGTTTGTATCGTGCTCCGCTTTTCACCCTGGCACATGCTGGCTCGTAGGTACAGATGGAGATGCCCTCATCATGGTTCTTCTTGATGCTATTCTTGTTGCCACTTTGGCACAGATGACCAGGTGAAAGAACGAGTTCCACCTCCTGTGCATCATTAATGGTGAGGCGTCACTCACTCTCAAATCGCCTCCTGCAGCTATTCACTTTTTTTTGGGATATCTGTGTTGGTAGGATCAGTGGTTGTTGCAGTTCTATTGTGTTGCCATGTGCTCACTCATAATTTCAATTAGTGCTAAATGCATTGCTGGTCTGAATCTCTTTATATGCTCTCTAATGCACCACTTCGGATGAGTTGCAATATTTGTTATGAAACGCCTGGCTGTCAGTTGCCAGCATTGACGTATTACCTATATATTGTATTGTGTATTGTTCTTTGTTATCTATAAGTGATGTTACTCTAAGCATTATAATTGCAAGATTAGAAACAACATACAGTTTAGTGTACTTTGTTAAAGAGATGATTATTATACATGCTAGGTCTTTTGTGCTAATGTAGAATTATAAACATGCCGTTCTCTACATGTTCTGTATTAAATGCAGAGGCATTGCTTAGCTCTTAGACTTGTCATATATTAAATGTAGAATTACTGTTTTATTTAAATTGCTTGTGGTAGAATATTTACCACAAGTCAGAGATCAATGGTCAATGCAGGCATGTTTTTTTAGGAATGCCAATGTGCCACTTTTCTTGCAATAGTGAATCAACTTTAAAGCTTCAGTTAGCTAGTATTTCTAGTAGCAGTTTATTTCCTTTTAAATTTGGAGCTTGGTTCTTCAGTTCGTTCATAAGCTTATCTGTGGTTTGCAAGTTCTGCCATCAAAAAGTGTGTCATTTGTCCTTACTAGAAGAGGTCGTACAATCAAAAGCCAATTAATCTTTTGACCTTTGTATTTACAGCTGGTTGGTTTTTTGTGGTTGCCGTTGTACATAGCTAGATTCAATTCTTAGTTTGATATGCAACTAACCCTTTTGATACTCGCACAGGCCATCATGAGCTGAAGACTTTGCGGATTAATGGCCTGCTTGGAAACCAAAGCGGAGACTGATGATCCACAAGCCAAGGATACATGTAGGTCTTAGGGGTGCTTGGTTTTTAAACCAAGGTATTGTTTACTTGTGGGGTGGGCATCTATGACTTATTGTAGGACTTGTACATATGATATTAATTGTTGAAATGTAATATTATTGGTTTGGAATCATTAAATGGTGTGTTGGTATAAGATTTGGCTGATATGTGTGTGATAAATTAATATTGATTGTGATTGGAAATATAAATTTGCAAGGTAAATCTCTGTGCAAATTGATTCGAGAGCTCCAATTAATTTTTGTGACGATGCTAAACTCTCATGAAAAAGTGTTTTCATGTGAGTTCTAACTGGTTTTCTTGGTGATCAAACTCTCATGAAATTATATTTTCATGTGAGGCCTTGCTATTTTTCGTGACACTCGTGCTCATGAAAACAATTTTTCATGTGAGTTTAAGCTACTCTCATGAAAATGAGGCCGTCACGAATTATTTTTGTGGAGGCATACCGTCATGAAATATCACTACAAACATGCCATCTAACCCTGACGAGACCCTTATTTTCGTGAAGGTGGCCATCACGAACGGACCGTCATGAAAACAATTCGTTGCGGGCGACTCTCAACTCAATTTTCGTGGCGCCTGATTCGTGAGAGTTCTTCCATGACGGTAGACCGTCACGAACTATTTTCGTGAGGGTATAAGTGCCTTTCGTGATGGTTTTTGCACCCTCACGAAATATCTCGTTTCTGGTACATTTTCCCTTGGAGAACATTTTTCGCATAACCTGAACACATATTTCTTTCATGTGACATTTTATGTCAGTCTCGGAAGTTTTTTCTCGAACAAAGAAATGTCCCACCAAGAGAAAAAAATGTTCAGCCCCCTAGTTGCTTAGGCATCATAGCGCAACAACAATCATGCTTGCCAACTGTCACCTATTACAATGGAGCAGTATATAGGAGTGCTGAGGCTACCTCCAACGGTTCCCTGTATATGGCCCCCCATCCCACGTAGGGGGAGCTTTGGGGGGAAATCCGATCCAACGGTTCCCCCCAAAGCTCCCCCTATATAAGGGGGGAGTTGAAACTCCCTCTATATATAGGGTGAGTTTCAACTCCCCCTATATCTCTAATCACACCGTTTCTTAATGATATTAATCTCGTTTTAGCCCCGTAACATGATGATAATGCGTATTATGACAGTACAAATACTGTATGATTTTTTTAAAATTCAAAAACAATAAATAAATTGTTAGTTAATGAGTGATAGTATATAGAGGGAATAGATATGGGGGGAATGGTTGGAGAGAAGGAGTTATAGGGGGAGGAATCTTTTGGAGGGAGGTAGTAAAATATAGTAAATAGTACGTTTGGGGGGAGTTAGATGGGGGGAATAGTTGGAGATAGCCTCAGGCACGTTTGGGGGGAATGGTTGGTGATAGCCTCACATGAAAATATAATTTCATGAGAGATCCACTCCCACGGTTGGCAGCCCAAAAAGGAACTATAACAGGGTTTCTTCGATCCCTATTGTTCCTTCGACCAACACATATAAGCCCAAACATACGGTTGGCCCATAGATGCACAATTTGGATACATAATAAAGGTCTTTTTGCTACTAGAGTAGTAGAAAATATATTTCAGAATGATAAAATTTCACTGCTAGATTAATCCGATTATATCATAAGAATATGAAAAATGCTACTCCATCCGTCTCAAAAAAACAAGTTCTTCTAGTTTTGTCCTAAGTCAAATTTTTTGAAGTTTGACCAAGCTTCTATAAAAAAGTATAAATATTTACGACATCAAATGAGTACCACTAGATTCGACATGACATATATTTTCATAATATAACTAATTTAGTTAAAGTTTAAAAGTTTGACTTAGGGCAAAACTAGAATAACTTATTTTTTTGGGACAGAAGGAGTACTATCACAATACAAAATTTCTTTGTTGTACTCCATTTCAATTACAATGGTGAACAATGGAAGTGGGATGCAGAGCTTACCTAAACATACAACACAACTGCGCCGAGGAATTTTAAGGGCAGCGGGTCCTTTGGTAGAAATGAAGGATATTTATATGGTTTCAACTTGGGACACATTAGCAGCAAAACAAAATGAATACACAGCAGCATCAGCAATATCTCCCCTGTTTAATATCATTTCTTTGCTCACCAGTTCTGACCTATCAAAACAACTTTTGATAGGTCCTCGTTGAGTCGTTGTGGCAGGTTCTCAGCATGCGCGGCCAATGTATTTGTAAATGTTACCGTCTGTAGAATATAGAAAGAATAGTATTTTGGGACGAAGGGACTATTTCATTGCATATTAAATTTTTGTAACACGACGAGCTATAAAAATCATTGGGGTAACGAAACAGAGAAACTTCGTTCTATAATAGCTAGCCTTGTATGCTCCACCATCTACCATTCGTCTCATGCCTCCCCGGCACCACGCCTGGCGGAGGCGACTAGGCTCCATTTCCACTCGTCTTCAGTTCCTTCGTTGGGGCTGCTGCCGATTTTGCTCCCCCCAGTATCTCCTCCTATCCATTCCCATCATATATATTCAGCTCGCTCATTATATTCCACACCGGCAAGGCAATCACCAACTAACAGAGGCTGCGGCTGGTCTCCGGCGGCCATCACCGCCGGCAAAGGTAGCTCCAGCTACACTCCCTCCGTGTCCTAAGCTAGTTCTCGATCGATTGATGTGAATCATCATGTGGAGCTAGCAGCTTTATTTGTCCAGCATTTATTTCCATGCATACACCTTTCTTTTTTATCTGGCGTAATGTGTGTACTAGTACGGTGACACGGTCTTTGCCTTGAATTGTTAGATTGTAAATGAAGATGTTGGCATGGTCTATCCTAGCTAGGAGCCAACTGCTTCATATATAAAGCGATTTCTGATTCTGCTGAATCAAGGATCTATCCTAACCTAGCTAGGAGATTGAAATTGCTTATATATATGGTCTAGATATTTTTGGTTGATTGTCTGCTTGTTCAGTCCACTTACGTTAGGCATATATATATGTATGTAGCATGTGTGTTTGCTTGATCTGAAAGTTCGATTGACAAAGTGTACATTTCAATGCTTTCTTCATCGCATGCACTTGTCTTCTTCGGATTGAACATTTGGGGGTTCATTCAGGGCATACTCTCTACTCCCGAGTAGAACTCAACTGTCTGCACTCTGCCGTGGTATTTCATCAATAAAGGGTTCTAGTGTTCTACTGACTCTCCAGGCAGTGCTATTTGCGGCGTTGGCGTGGTGGCGTTGTGCTTTGCTGTTACGACCAGCTGTTCCTACGCTCACCGGTAAAACCTTCATTGTGGAGGTGGAGCCCTATGACACAATTGGAAATTTGAAGGCAAAGATTCAAGAGAAGGACGGCAGTCCCCCAGATATGCAGAGGATTATCTTCACTAACAAGGAGCTCAAGGATGAGCACACGGTGGCTTGTTACGGTCTCAAGGACAAATTCACAGTGCACCTCGTTCTGCGCCTTGGTGGTAATGGTTTCATGTATCTATACGTGAAGGTGCTCGCCGGCAACGCCATCACCCTCGACGTGGAGCCATCGGACATGATCGGCGACGTGAGGGAGAAGATCCGAAGCCACCAGAGGCTTGTCTTTGCCGGCACCCATCTTGAGGATGGGCAGAGAATCGTAGATTACGGACTTCAGTATGAGTCCACCCCCACCCTGCACATGGGCTTTGGCATGCAGATGCAGATTCTTGTGAAGATCGCCACCGGTAATTAAGGCCATCACCATGGAGGTGGAGCCATCGGACACCGTCCGCGACGTGAAGGCCAAGATACATGACCGGCAGAAGATCATCTTTGAAGGCAAACAGTTACCTGGCTATGGCACACTTGCTGATCACAACATTCGTAACGAGTCCACCCTGCAGGTGGATCTCTGCCCCCCATCCCCAAAGCAGGGGAGCATGCAGGTCTTCGTGAGGGCGCCCTCCACCAAGACGATCAAGCTCAAGATACGGCCATCTTACACGATTGGCGATGTGAAGGCGATGGTTCAGAACCAGCAGAGGCTCTTCTTCGGTGGCGACCAGCTTCAGGATGGGCGGACTTAGAAGCGACGGCGAACAAAACGATGAAAAATAGAAAGATCAAACCGTAGAAAGACACGAGGATTTAAGGTGGAAAACCCCTCCAATGCGAAGGGTAAAAATCACGGGCGCCAGCCAGCAAGAACTTCACTATATCGGGTGTTTGTGTACAACGCCTAGCGGCGGCTTACAAGAGAAATAATAGGATTGATATTCTCCGGTGAAGCCTATGGGTTAGATATATAGGAGAGTCACGTGGTCTCCTCAACTTCTACTAGCAATGTGGGATTAAAAGTTTGCACCACATGGGCCTTAATGGGCCAAGCCTAAATTCCAACAATCTCCCATCAGAATTTGGATCACAATATAATATACTCCACCTTGAGACAAATTCTTTCTTGTAGCATATCAAAATCATCACCTGAACACAACAAAGAACAGAACTTCTTGCGCCAAATAACCTCTTGGGCTAAACTGTCAAACCAACTAAGCTTGAGCAAAGCTCAAACTTAGCTACAGGAACTGGTTTAGTCATCATATCAGTTGGATTATCATGAGTACTGATCTTGCATACCTTCAATTTAGCTTGTGAAATAACATCACGAACATAATGGTACCTGACATCAATATGCTTTGTCCTTTCATGAAACATCTGATCTTTAGTGAGGCAAATAGCACTTTGACTGTCACAGAATAGATCAATGCAAGAATCAACTCCACACAGCTCAGCAAACAAACCTTTCAGCCAAACTGACTCCTTGCACGCTTCAGCAATAGCCATATATTCTGCTTCTGTGGTAGACATAGCAACAACAGGCTGCAAAGTAGCCTTCCAACTCACAGCACAACTGCTAACAGTGAACACATAACCTGTGAGTGACCTGCGCCTATCCAAATCAGCAGCATAATCTGAATCCACATAACCAATGAGTCCCTGATCAGTTCTCCCAAACTTCAAACAAGAATCTGTTGTTCCTCTGAGGTACCTGAAAATCCACTGAACTGCCTTCCAGTGTTCTTTACCAGGATTAGACATGTATCTGCTAATCAAACTCATAGTATATGATAAATCTGGGCGAGAGCAAACCATGGCATACATCAAAGAACCAACAGCACTAGAATATGGGACTTTTGACATGTATTCAACATCCTCCTCAGAACTAGGGCACTGAGCAGCTGACAATTTAAAGTGAGGTGCAATAGGAGTACTAACTGGCTTTGAATCATGCATATTGAAACGCTGAAGAACCTTGTTAATGTAATTATGCTGACTAAGAAATAATAAACTAAATTTTCTGTCTCTAGTAATCTTCATACCTAGAATTTTCTTAGCAACACCAAGATCCTTCATATCAAATTCACTACTCAACAATTTCTTTACTGTAGTGATTTCTTTTCTGCTCTTGGCAGCAATAAGCATGTCATCAACATATAACAACAAGTATATAGGTGATTCCTCAACAATCTTAATGTAAACACAGCTATCATATTCAGATCTTTTAAAACCATGTAACAACATAAATGAATCAAACCTCTTATACCACTGACGAGGAGACTGTTTCAAACCATACAAGGACTTCTTTAATTTACAAACATAATTCTCTTTGCTTGGCACTATGAATCCTTCTGGCTGATCCATGTAAATTTCCTCCTCAAGCTCTCCATGTAAAAATGCAGTCTTCACATCTAACTGCTCAAACTCAAGATCATGCATAGAAACAATACTAAAGAAAGTCCGAATTGAGCTATGCTTCACAACTGGAGAGAACACATCATTATAGTCAACACCAGGAATCTAACTGAAACCCTTTGCAACTAACATTGTCTTAAATCTTGGAGGCTCACTAGAAGACAAACCCTCCTTTCTCTTGAAGACCCATTTGCAGCGAACAGTCTTCTTTTTCTCAGGCAAGCTTACAATCTCCCATGTGCCATTCTTCTCAAGAGACTGCATCTCCTCCTGCATAGCTGAGATCCACTTCTCCTTATCAACAGAATAAATGGCTTCAGAATATGTTGCTGGCTCACTAGCATCCTCCACCTGTTCAGCACAACTCAAAGCATAATAAGTCAGATTACACTCCTCAATTAAACGGTTTGGAGGTCCACAACTCCTCTTTGATCTGCGAAGAGCAATAGGTAAATCTACATCCTCCTCATGCTACAAATCAGACTGTGAAACTGGAGGTGAGTGCTGAACAGTATCAGGAACACTATCTGAAACATCATTACCAACAACTTCATTTTCCTGGTCATCCATAAGCTCCACTTGCACACTAACTTGTGACTGCAATTTCTCAACTAAAGCATCATCTGTGGACAAACTGTCAGTAAGCATCACAGATTCATTGAAAACAACACTTCTGCTCATGAAAGTCTTTATAGTTTCAGGATTCCACAATTTATATCCTTTGACTCCCGAACCATAACCAAGAAACAGACATTTAATAGCTCTAGGCTCTAATTTTCCATTATCAACATGAGCATAAGCAGTGCAGCCAAAAACTCTCAAGTGTGAATAATCTGCAGGTGTACCAGACCATACCTCAATAGGAGTCTTCTTGTTGAGTGGAATAGAAGGCGATCTGTTGATCAAATAACATGCTGTATTAGCAGCCTCAGCCCAAAAACGCTTGTTCATATGGGCATTGGACAGCATGCAACGAGCCTTCGAGATGATAGTCCTGTTCATACGCTCGGCCACACCATTCTGCCGAGGAGTGTATGGTATGGTGTGATGCCTAACAATGCCTTCTTTTCTGCAATAATCATCAAAAGCATCTGAACAGAACTCTCCACCATTATCGGTTCGAAGCACCTTGACCTTCTTCTCAGTTTGCCTTTCTATCATAACTTTCCATTCTATAAAAGCAGCAAAAGTATCATCTTTGCTTTTCAGAAAATAAGGCCAGACTCTTCTAGGGTAATCATCAATAATGGTAAGCATATAACGAGCACCACCATATGAAGGCTTACGTGAAGGACCCCACAAATCAGCATGAACATAATCAAGTGTACCTTTTGTCTCTATAATGCTAGTGGATAATGATTTAAAAACATAACATATCTAATCATTATTAATATTTTAAGAGAGAAATGCACCAGATGCTTCTTAACTTGTCTTGGGGTGTTACTTAGGTATGATGAACTTTTGGAGTGTGTCATATAGGTCCATACTGCACCTGACACTAACAAAAAAATACATATGAAATCATGTACCTGTCTAAAATTATAAAATACACTTTGTTAGCTTTGTCTTGATGAGATCTAGATAATAGAACTGACTTGATCTAAAAAAGAGCCCCACGGGGAAACAGCCCCGGGAGATTTCATTAAGAGGAGTGAACCTCAATCGGGGCTCAAAAAACCCTCCGAACCTTAGCAGACTTGATATATAAAATGATCGCTTTGCTCGTATTTGTTAATTAAATATTTTATCACTTTTTACTCAAGTCTTTTTATTTTGTACATCTAAAAACTTTGCAAAAGTACCACTATGCATGTTATGCCCTATATGCACTTGTACAAATTTATCATTGTTAGTGGTTGTTGTTTTCCTTAAAGAAATGATATTTTTTATGCATTATGCTCTTTTAAATAGAAAGAAATATATGAGTTTGTTATTCTACTCATCTAATGTCACAAAAACGATGTCGCGTTTATTTTAGTCGTTATATGTATGTTTAAAAGTTCCATAATAATGCTTCATGTTTTGGTATTGAAACAAACGTAAATAAGTTTTAGCATTTAAATTTGTTTTATCATTTAAATAGGGGCAACGTGGTCAAGGTTAGTTCCACTATGTAGATTTCATCAACAAAAAAGCTAACAAAATTGATTTTTATAAATTTTGGACATGTACATGATTTGATATGTAAAATTTTATCAATGTTGGATGCGATATGGATCTATATGACACAAATTAAAAAGTTGGTAAAAATAGGTGTGCATGTACATTATTTGGTGGGTTAGACAATTTAGCAAGTATTGGAAATGCATATGGTGACAGAAACATTTATGCATATAATCAACAATGCAAAATGATGATGGATTTGCGTCAAAAAGTTTTTTTAAAAAAGTCGTGTGATGTCATCTATGAAAAGAATGTAGTGGTCACTCGCTTTCTACGGACCCGGAGCAGCTAGCACCAGATGCGATCGACCGACCGACCGAGAGAAAAGCTGAAATGAACAAAAACAGCTAGAGACAAGACATCACGGCTGGCTGGCTTGACTGTCCACACGTCTTGGTGTCTGTCGCCGGCCAATTACGTATGAATCACAATCGTATGCTCAAAATGATGATGGATTTGCGTGAAGAAGTCCTTTAAAAAACAGTGGAAAGTGGATGACTTTTTTCTTAAAAAAAATGTAGTGACGAATCGCTTTCCACAGACCGGACCAGCACCAGACTCGATCAACCAAGGGAAAGTCTCTTTTTAGATAAAGGAAAAATGTTCCGACCTCTGCACTCAATGACCGAGTGAAAATCTGAAGTGAACAAAACAACTAGAGACAGCTGGCTCGACACCCCCACACGTTTCTATTGGTGTCTGTGGCCGGTCAAGTATATTAGGAATCATATGATCCATACGTGTCAAATTCAAATTTGAATCAAGCCTCTGAGAACCTTCCCGATTAGGAAAGACCAATCTGCTAAAAACAAAACGAGAACTGGGTTGATCAAATTCACATTGCGAATTCCTCCCTCCATTGCTAGAGACCGAGCATTAAGACCGAACCCGAACCCCATTTAGCACCAAAAATAGTACCACGACTAGCACATTGCGACTAATGCCCGGACAGAATTAATCCCGGTTATACACCGGGTACTAAAGGGCGGGCTTTAGTCCTGGTTTGTAATACCAACCCGGACTAATATAGCCTCCCAGGGGCAGCTGATCCATGCCACTTTAGTCTCGGTTTTACTTACCAACTGGGACGGGTTGCCGAGTACTATTGCTCCATTATATATATATATATATATATATATATATATTACTACTATATGTATTAATTAATGTATCTTTGCATAATATATAAAATAAAGTACAATATATATTAACAGAATATATATGCACACACACAATAATGTATCCCATTCTAACCGATCCACCAAATCCCCCTTTAAATTACGTGCAAGCACTACATAATATATACATTTGGAGACTTGCCCTTGTTTATGAAAATAAATAGTGGAACTCTCCTCCCTTCCTAATGACCTCGCTATTAAGGAACCCAAATAGTTGTTCTTGAATGGTTCGGATCCTTTCAAACGGAAGGAGTTCATCCTTCATCTTCATGAGCTGTCAAATGCAAAATGTGTGTGTGTGTGTATAAATATGAAATAAACTTGAACATAGTATTAACGAGCAGTGTTTACGTACTTCAATATCTTGACTTTTTGTCCAGTAACCTACAAAAGTTTACATGAAGTTGTAGATATAGTATCCACATAAATTGTTCCCTGGTTCCTGTCTCAAACAATAAAAGGGAAACAAATTAGTACGCGTGTTACGGAACAAATTAACATGATGTGCAAACTCCATATACATACGTACCGGAAAGTCTGGCCCGATTCTAAGTTTAGACCCGATCGCTTCTTATTGAATTCTTTCCACACACTGTGCATTAAATTTATGGTGCTTGATGCTTGATAAATCACATTAACACTTAGAGGGAAAAAAGACAGAGAATTTACTTGTCAAGTGTCACAAATACATCGTCGTAGTCAACAGTTGGCGCCTCTTTGAGTCCATGATATGGATAGTGCTTCTCTCAATATCGATTACGATAAGGATCCAATGGAAGCTATACATACATGTATCCATTGACAGCTAGATAATTTGACCAATCAATGTCATGAAATGATACAGTAGGATCAGAAAGGGATAGTAACTAATACTCACCCAAAATGGAAATGTAAAAGTATGTATATCGCATGTAGTGTTGCCTTTCAAAGAATGTTTTAATGTTGGCTCCGTGTCTTGTGGGTAGTTCTTTATCTGTGACATGTTTACCTTAGTCGGATCTATGAAGCCCACATCAAAAATCGTGTCTTGACGGCATCTTTGGATCTCCATGCTGCATAACATGAAATAAGTCATACAAACAGTCATGGTGGATAGACATATGAATTACAAAAAGTGATCAAACTAACACTTACAGAACCCAGGTGCTGAAAATAGAGAGGTCGAGGGCGTCTTGATGGTACACCTGATATATATCCTTGAAATCTAACCAAAGCACATCGGTAACATCGAAGTAATATACTTCATTGACCTTAATACCCAGGCTGGACACCCATCGTTATTTGCTGACATGTACCAGTCATGGAATCAGTGCATCTATGTTGGTAGACTCTTCACCAATTCTGGCTTGACGAAAGGATCAACATACTTATACGGCCATCTGAGGTTGGTATCATCATCTAGCATTCTTTCTTTCATTCTATTTTCATCAAGAAGATCTTCCTTTGAAACACCCACATCTTGCAAGAACTTAGATAAATCAATGTTTGCATCTGTTCAGGATGGGGGAGTCGTTTGTGGTTGTTGTCTGAACTGAGGCACTTCTTTGGACTTCCTACCTTTCTGTTGCAAGGACTTGTTGAGCGTGCATTCATAGTCTGATTGCACTTTCTTCTACTTAGGCGGGCTCATCTTATTAAAGAAAGAGCAGGCTTGAGGTTTTATTGGCTCTTTCTCAATAGGCCTCCTAGGCTTCAATTGATCTGTCACCTGTTTGTCGCATGCCTCTTTCAACTCCGGTTCATTAAAATCGTAGACTAGCATCTGAGTTACAGATTTTTACTTCAATGGGGTGCTTTTCTTATGACTCTGACTGAGGGACCGAAAAGGTGACCAGAGGGGGGGGGGGGGGGTGAATGGGAGCCGATTGAAACTTTCTCCGATGAAAAAGTTCGGCCTAAATCCCAAGTGCGCACCCAAGCCCTCTCTTCTAGAGTATGCTAAGTGTAGCTATAGCAGAGCTAAACACCTAGCAAAAACCCTAGGCACGAGCCTCGAGGAAGCGCGGAAGCAAACGGCGAGAAAATGGCTATACATCGCTCGGTATACACTCACCGGTTGAACCGGCGCCTCTGAGAAGTCATCACCGGTTCAAACTGTGAGGTAGAGCCATCAGCAAGCAGTACAGGCCAGGCAAAAAGCCAACGCCGGTTAAACCAGTGTGGCAAGGCCAATGCACCGGTGACAGGGGAATACACACACCGGTTGAATCGGTGTGGTTCCCAATCAACGCGCTAGTGCAATGCCTCAGCACCCAGCAGACTGCACTGGAAGAACTAAGCACCGGTTGATCCGACGTAAATGCACCGGTGTATTGAAGCACCACCGGTGCAGTTCGTCAGAACCGACCCAGAAGCAGCCAAGCCCCAGCTCTTCAGCACTGGTTGAACCAGTGAAGGCTACACCGGTATAACTGGTGAGCACAGAGAACTGGGTAGGGGCAAAACTGCTACTTTTCAGCCCGTGACTTTTGGAAAACTTGATGATTGGAGGATCAAATCAAGTCTGAGCTCAAATTTTGGGGAGATGAAAATCATGACTTGAAGAACACATCCTCAAAAGATCTTCACGAAAAACCTCACGGATCAAGAGGAATCGATGAAGAACCGAGCAAGAATGGGGTTTTTGAGATTTTCGAAAAACTCAAATCCAAAGGAGCTCGTGATTTCCTGGGGGTTAGCACTAGGCTAGAAGGATTGAAATCACTTCAAAGAGCCCCTTAGATCCCAGCAACAAGGTCTTGATCTCTCCAAACACCGAGAACACCAAAAAGGAGAAATCAAGCACCAAAACCTCAAATCCAAGAGAGAGGAGGAAGGGGAAAGAAGTGGCTGCACACAAGAGATGAACTTAGCACGAATTTCATTCAAATTTCCAAGAGATCATCACCTATACAAGTGCTAGAGCTAGTCACCCTTCATCCTACCCACTTAGAGAGAGAGAGAGAGAGAGAGAGAGAGAGAGAGAGAGAGAGAGAGATTGGCTATAATCCAATCCTCTAAACCTTGGAGCACTTTGGCCTAGCCTAGAGAGAGGAAGGAGGAAATGAGAGAATGAAAAACCAAAGGCTCAACCAGCCTTTTTATAGCCTTTCACAGAAGGCCAAAATATCCTCTAAGTAATCCTACCCACTAGAACGCCCGTAGGGGCAAAACTGAAAATGATACATATATCTAGCCGAACGGTCGCGATGCCTTGAGGAGGTTGCTTCGACTCGACGCGACCTCCGCGATGACACCACGTGTCGACGTAGATCCGCTCATGGTTTTGATGGGGCCCACGAACCCGGTCGGTGGCCGGTTTTGAGAAAACCGCCAAAACCCACGCGCGGGAAGTGTCCCGCCTCCGTGCCGTGGCCCTAGATGCCGTTCCCGCCTCGCCTCCTGACGGCCCTAGACGCCGTCCGACACCCGTCCCTCCTTGCCCGCAGCAAGGCCCTAGACGCTGGCAGACGCCCGTCACCTCCGTCAGCTTCCCGAGAACGATGCCCGTGCCTCCATGACTTGGCACCTTCACCGCCGTCCGCCTCGTTGGTTTTGTGGCGCAAACCAACAAACCCACCTTCCATCGACGCTCGCGACTTCAGTCCAGGATTGGACACCGCAGCTACCGCCCGGCTGAGTCTTGGTCCCGGTCGCCTTCACCGCTGCACAGTCCATCGGCACGACACCTCCACGGCGGCTCGCCATTGATACTCGATGCCCGTGTACCTACAACCAAAGACCAAGCATACGATCACACCGCATGGTTGACAATTCACTCATCACAACCAGGAGTAGAGTACTCCACATTCCTCACTGACCCTTACTCCCACCTGTTCATACTCTTTGTCTTTTGTGTGGAGATGATTGAGGAAGGTGTGAAGGTGTTTCAGGAGGGGCCTCCTTTGTGGTGGTGATGATTGAGGAGGGGGCTCCTGTATGAAGATGCAGGGGTAGGGCTCTTATGTGAAGATGCAGGCCTAGGGCTAGGACTCTTGCGTGGAGAGTCTAGACTCGATGGATCCCCTGGAGCTACTGATGCCTCTAATTTAATGAAACACTTATTCCATAGAACATCTTCGTGGAGATCCTCTCACAGTGTCTTCACTCCATCACATCCTCGTTTTTTGAGTTCCAAACTTTCATATCCCGGGCATATTTGCTCGACTCTGACAATGGAGTACCCAGCTGGAACCTCATCGCCGTTGAATGTTTCCTCCAGAAGGATTGGTAAAGCCATGCGATAAGCCACCATAGTGCTTAGGTTCCTCACTGGTATGTGTAACTCACACGAGGTCCGCTGTGTGATTTCATCGATGGGGTAACATTGCCTGTCATTATCTACAATGCTACTTCGCTGGAACGATGGGCTAACCATGTCCCTAGGAGCAATTAGGTTGTGCTGATGACCAAATTGTTGGATGTATGAGTCCACCTGTGCCTTGACCATAACTGGAATGGATGCTTTTGTTTTGAGCTAAACGCCGTTCTAAGTTGTGGACCCTCTCTTCTTCTTCAGCCTTACGTCTCTGTCAACTTCTATATATCGAGATGTCATCAGGAAACCCATACTTCCACAGCAAATTGCCATAGCCTCTTGTTCATCCTGCGTGCTTGCGAGTCTGTAGGGCTAGAGTTAGCTCGCCCTTTTCTCTATCGGGTGTGAATTCCTCCTTTTAGGACATCTCAATGGCTTTGACAAGCCTTTCTGTTGGTTCTCTTACATTGTCTGAGAAATCCAAGTCCCCGGTATTTGGATCCACACTCCTCCCATGGCCTAGAAACTAATTTCTTCAATGGTCGGGCCACATGGCTGTCATTGGCATCACACGCTTCTGAATCATATCTTGTCCATCTTATCCCATTTCTCGAAATTGTGCTTGTACCCACCCAGCCCCGTTCTATGATGGAAATGCTTATTCTCTGCATTGTTTTTATTCTTTTCAAAGCGACTTTGCGCTAGTTCTGGCTCCTTGAATTGCACAAAGGCATCCCAATCATCCTTGAACTTTGGGAATTGATCGAAGTCTGATTTCTTCACTTTGTTCTTGAACGTGTTGAACAGATTTTGCTTGTTTTTATTAAACTGAGTAGCCATCTTCGATAAAGTCCATTGCTTTGCTCTAGCTTCATCATCTCAATGGATGTTTACGTCAGGATCCTTTTGTGTATTGGATCACCATTTTGTCTTGATAATTGGCACGTTATCCCTAACTGTAAAGCCACAGAAAATAACATATTTTGAGCGAACCACTTTTGGTTCAATTGGTTGGCCTTTCTCGTCCACTCTTGTGATAATCCATCTTCCATCAAAGTTCCTAGTTGGACATGGTTGTCTTCTTTGATCCCAAAGAGGAGGGCTAAAAAAGGTAATATTTATATTTAGGGTTGAGTACAATAATGATAATAACTGCTATGTCTAAGGCCGGACATATGAGACATAATAATATACTACATTCCTCCATCGTTTGTTGCTTCATTTTGGTGTTCGTTGTGATCTTCGTGCGTGAGGTTTAGGTATCTATCTATGTCATGGCCATCATCTTCGTCATGCCTCTCTTCGTTGTTATTAGGATCTCCAGCAATCATTGAGAAGATGTACTCCTCGTTCTCTCTCCTAGGGTCCATGTAAGCTATTTGCTATGGAGGTTTACAATTTACAAAAACTAAATTTGCAAAACAATATTATACATGAATTGAATATACTAAAACAACCACCATTAGAAACTAAATTTGCATACACAATATTATACATGAATTGAATTTACTAAATTAACCACCATTGGAAACTAAATTTGTATACAAAGTTTTATACATGAATTGAATTTACTAAAACAGCCACCATTGGAAACTAAATTTACATACACAATTTTATACATGATATATATGAATCAAATTTATCATGAACATCCACCATTGGAAAACTAAATTTGCATACACAATATTATAAATTAATTGAATTTACTAAAGTAACCACCATTGGAAACTAAATTTCCATACATAGTATTATACAAGATGAAAAGTGAAATTTGCATACAGTGGTGGAGTGACGGTGAAGGAAACGGCAACGGAGCCAGTGATAGAGAGGCAAGTCGTAGGCGACGGAGTGGTGGCACTGGGGTGGCGGACCGGTGGCGACGGAGAGGCGGCGTTGGGGTGGAGGGGCGATGGCGACGGAGAGGCGGCGCTGGGGTGGCGGGCTAGAGGCGAACAGAGAGACAATGCTGGGGTGGTGAGCCGGTGGCGACGGAGAGACGACCCTAGAGGCGGAGGGTAGGTGGTGATGGAGAGGCGGCGCTAGGGCGACAAGCCGGTGGCAACGGAGATGCGGGCCAGAGGTGACAGAGAGGCAGGCTGTGGTGGCGACAGAGAGACAGTGCTGGAGCGGTGTGCTGGTGGTGACAGAGAGGTGGGCCGGAGGAGACGGAGAGGCGGGCCATTGTGGCGACGGAGAGACGGCGCTGAAGCGGCAATCTGGTGGCGATGGAGAGATGGGACGGAGGTGATGGAGAGGTGGCACTGGAGCGACGGGCCATTGAGAGCTTGATCCGTCTGCTATCATTGGCCTGATGATGTCTGGCACACCACGCGGGTGCGGGCTATCGATCACCCATGGGGCACCGCATTTCCTGGTGACCACGACTTGCACGCGTATGTCGTGCGTGACATCATGCGGTCAGAGCTTGACGTCGCCACGCCAAGTCGCAGCTGATGGGAGTCTAGTCTCCCTTTTTCCCCTCTCGATAATTTCAGATCTTGAAGATGATGTTGCCACCTGCTTGTGTCGACCTCGTCATCGGTCTAAACTACTAAACCCTAGTATGGCATGTTGAGCGGGTCCTAGTGTCGCGTGGATGCGCATGAATGCCTGACCGCGCTCTGCGCCACGAGCACCGTCCGGTGCGGCAAACTACCGAGCACCGTCCGGGTGTCATCTTGCCCTTGGCGTGCGCTCACTAGCATCGCCCCCTGATTGGCCACTCCCCTGGGCCGTGTAGTTGAGCCTCTTGTTTTCCTCTCGCTTGGGCCACACCGAGTTTTTCCTTCCATGGACCGGGCCAGTATAGTGGGCCACCAATACCAAGCCATTGTACCTTCTCTTCACTGGGCCGTGCGCATTGCCGCCGGGTCGTTTCTCTCTTTCTTAGGCTGCGCTTTCCCTTCCCCTCTTACGCGGGCCAGGTGCCAGGTGGGTTGTCCTTCATCTCTTGCACCACCAGATCTGGCTGCCGTTCCTCCCTTTGTTCTGGGCCGATGCCAGGAGGCTAGCGGACCCTTCTCCTCTTCTTTTTCTTTATGTTTTTCCATGGTTTATTCTCTTCCCATGGCTTGAGTCCAAAGCCCAAAGGCCCAAGACTAGGACCAGATCCAGACCCACTAGTCCCAAAACTGATTTAATTTGACCACTTCGCTAACTTAAAATAAATGAATAAATTAATACCGAGAGCCAATCTTAACTCTAAATTAAAATCTTGCGTAGATTAATTAGGTCAAACATGACGTGTTTGTGTGATATTTGGTTATTATCGCTCTTATTTAGGGTTCGTGCTTGAATTTATTTGGCATTTATTTGCAAATAGGACCAGAGGCTGTGGAGGACGAGTCTGAGGATCCGGAATACTTCGCAGAAGCTGAACCTGAGAACCCCAACGTCCATGTCGACAACGAATATCACACGAACACCCCCCACTTTTATTCCTATACATGCATAGTGCTAGGCCAATTACCTGCTATCTAATTGCAATGCACCTGTTATTAAATCTTGCCTTGATCTTAATAAAATCAATCCTTGATTGCTAAGTATATATTTATCTACTCAATACGACCATTGTCTCTGTGTGGATATGTATGCACCATAGTGGTGCTATGTGAGATGAGTCTGCTTCGCGTGGGTGGAATATTCTCACATGTGTGGATCGTGAAGTGGTGGAATCTACATGAGAACGGAGTTGTGGGGTGAGAAACCGGCAAGAACGGGCACATGCTGCCTCCTCTTTGACATGGCAGGCCAGGAGTGGATCTAGAACCACTCTGTTGTGACCTGTGGCGGGTCAATGAGTGTGTGGTATGAGTGGAAGGTGAGTGTGAGAGGTAGATTATGTGATTCCTCCTTCCTTGGTCGTGGGGGATTGGGGAATCATGTGTGGAAGGCTTGCACTTGTCATATAAGGACTGAGTAGGGTTAACATCGACTTGGGTACTACAGTGCATACCATACGCCCAATATGGGTATGGGTCGACAAGGGTATCTCTTATCCAACAGCATCCGAACTGTGGGAGTGAGGTGATACGGTGAGCCCTCCTATTCTCCGATATACCCTTCCCTAGGGCCCTAGAAATGGAACGTTAGTTAGGAGCCTACAGTAGCACAAATTCTGATCTTATATGCAATCCTTGATTATTTTCATAAAAAATTTGCTAATCTCATTGACAAAATGCTGACATACTCTCTCTCTTTCCTTTGTCAAGAAGATGGTTGAGCAGACAGAAGTATCAGCTGAGTGGATGGAGGTACCAGTTGAGGGCCGCTACCTTATCGGATGGTAGGCCTACTCAAGGACTAGTTGGAGTACCCACGTACCCTAAAGTACACAGAGAAGTTAAAGGAAGACTGGGATCCCACACGGATCACCTCATTGAGGTCACAGTGACACCAAAGGCCGTGAGGTTTCCGGCACTTACCTTGGGGCAGGAAGCACACTTAGTTTTTTTTTTGGGGATTCAAGGGATCACCCAAATGGCCTTGAAGATACTTGGAGTACGACATAGGGCTTCACTCACCAATTCACCATTCCTCTTACTGCCTCGGATCTTACCGAAGAGTGACAGAGGTGGCGTGTACGATTTCCTTGGCAGTGAGTGGAACCCTTGCTTGAACAAGACAGCTCTATTCGCCGCGTACTTGGACACAAACCAAGGCATACTGTAGAGTGACTTTGGGAAGGCGCAAGTAGACTACAAGGAGATCGCTAGCTTTTCTGACAAGAAGTAGGAACAGATCGAGACGCTGAGTTGAGCAGTGTTGACTTCCATCCAGGAGCTTGTGGCGTACCAAAGAGCCTCTCGGGCTACTTTGATGCAAGAGAGCTATCTGAGGGCCACTACTGAGTCAAGACTGGTCTGGGTGGAGTCACAGAACCACCAACTTACCAGGGCTTGGGAGACAGTTGATACCAGTGTGAGAGACATACTGGACCGTCAGTCTGAGCTAGTTGTGGAAAATAGGAAACTTAAGAAGAAGATCGCGTACTTTGAACACAACAACAAAGACAATACCTCCAACCTGATAGATTTTATCAAGAAGGCAGTGTACCTATAGGAGAGAAACCTACAGCTAAGAGGGGCGTGGTGTTATATTGTGATCCAAATTCTGATGGGAGATTGTTGGAATTTAGGCTTGGCCCATTAAGGCCCATGTGGTGCAAACTTTTAATCCCACATTGCTAGTAGAAGTTGAGGAGACCACGTGACTCTCCTATATATCTAACCCATAGGCTTCACCGGAGAATATCAATCCTATTATTCCTCTTGTAAGCCGCCGCTAGGCGTTGTACACAAACCCGATATAGTGAAGTTCTTGCTGGCTGGCGCCCGTGGTTTTTTACCCTTCGCATTGGAGGGGTTTTCCACGTTAAATCCTCATGTCTTTCTACGGTTTGATCTTTCTATTTTTCATCGTTTTGTTCGCCGTCGCCTCTAACAAGTGGTACCAGAGCCGTGGTTTCAAGTTAGGGTTTCGTGATGGCGTCGATGAAGTATGATCTACCGATGTTGGACTACAAGACAAGGTTCTCGCTGTGGCAAGTCAAGATGAGAGCTATTTTGGCGCAAACCAATGATCTTGATGAGGCGCTGGAAAAATTCGGGAAGAAAAAGAAGGATGAGTGGACCGATGAGGAGAAGCGCAAGGACCGTAAGGCTCTTTCTCTTATTCAGCTTCATCTATCTAATGATATTCTACAAGAAGTGCTGCAGGAAAAGACTGCTGCAGAATTGTGGCTAAAACTGGAATCGATCTGCATGTCGAAGGATCTTACCAGTAAATTGCATATGAAGTTGAAGCTGTACACGCTTAAGATGCAGGAGGGTGATTCGGTGATGGGTCACCTATCTGTCTTCAAGGAGATCGTTGCTGACCTAGGGTCGATGGAAGTTAAGTATGAAGATGAGGACTTAGGTCTTCTTTTATTATGCTCTTTGCCAAGTTCTTATGCAAGTTTCCGTGACACCATACTATTAAGCCGTGATGAACTAACCCTTGCGGAAGTTTGTGAGGCACTCCAGTCTAAGGAGAAGATGAAAGGCATGGTGCAGACAGATGGCTCGTCCTCTAGGGGCGACACTTTGCATGTCAGAGGCAGATCAGAGCAAAGATCCTCAAGTGATAACAATGATCGTGGCAAGAGCAATGACGGTAGAGGCCGCTCCCAGTCCAAAGGTCCCAAGAAGAAATTCTGTAAGTATTGCAAGAAGAAATCTCATATGATTGAGGATTGCTGGAAATTGCAGAATAAGGAGAAGAAGAAAAATAAATCTGATGGTAAGGCTAGTGTTGCTTCTGCTGGTGAAAACTCTGAGTCAGATTGTTTGGTTGTCTTTGCTGGTTGTGTTGCTGGTCATGATGAGTGGATTCTTGATTCTGCATGTTCTTTTCAAATCTGCACTAATAGAGATTGGTTCGGTTCCTATGAGTCTTTGCAGAACGGTGATTTTGTGCGCATGGGAGATGATAACCCGTGTGAGATTATTGGCATTGGCTCTGTTCAGATCAAGACCCATGATGGCATGATTCGCATACTGAAGAATCTAAGGCACATACCAGGAATGAAAAGAAATCTGATCTTGTTGAGCACACTTGATAAAGAAGGACTCAAATACACCGGTTCAGGTGGAGTTGTGAAGGTATCTAAAGGTTCTCTTGTATGTTTGCTGGGTGATCTCAATCCTTCAAATTTATATGTTCTCAGAGGTTGTACTTTGCATGGTTCTGTTTCTGCTGCTAATGTTGCTAATGCTGAACCTAGTAAAACTGACCTTTGGCATATGCGTCTTGGACACATGAGTGAACTCGGTATGGCAGAATTGATGAAGAGAAACCTACTGGATGGCTGCATTCTGAGTGGCAAGAAGTTCTGTGAGCATTGTGTATTTGGTAAGCATAAGAGGGTCAAATTCAATACCTCTGTTCATACCACAAAAGGTACACTTGATTATGTTCATGCTGATTTGTGGGGTCCTTCACGTAAGCCTTCATATGGTGGTGCTCGTTATATGCTTACCATTATTGATGATTACCCTAGAAGAGTCTGGCCTTATTTTCTGAAAAGCAAAGATGATACTTTTGCTGCTTTTATAGAATGGAAAGTTATGATAGAAAGGCAAACTGAGAAGAAGGTCAAGGTGCTTCGAACCGATAATGGTGGAGAGTTCTGTTCGGATGCTTTTGATGATTATTGCAGAAAAGAAGGCATTGTTAGGCATCACACCATACCATACACTCCTCAGCAGAATGGTGTGGCCGAGCGTATGAACAGGACTATCATCTCGAAGGCTCGTTGCATGCTGTCCAATGCCCATATGAACAAGCGTTTTTGGGCTGAGGCTGCTAATACAGCATGTTATTTGATCAACAGATCGCCTTCTATTCCACTCAACAAGAAGACTCCTATTGAGGTATGGTCTGGTACACCTGCAGATTATTCACACTTGAGAGTTTTTGGCTGCACTGCTTATGCTCATGTTGATAATGGAAAATTAGAGCCTAGAGCTATTAAATGTCTATTTCTTGGTTATGGTTCGGGAGTCAAAGGATATAAATTGTGGAATCCTGAAACTAGAAAGACTTTCATGAGCAGAAGTGTTGTTTTCAATGAATCTGTGATGCTTACTGACAGTTTATCCACAGATGATGCTTTAGTTGAGAAATTGCAGTCACAAGTTAGTGTGCAGGTGGAGCTTATGGATGACCAGGAAAATGAAGTTGTTGGTAATGATGTTTCAGATAGTGTTCCTGATACTGTTCAGCACTCACCTCCAGTTTCACAGTCTGATTTGTAGCATGAGGAGGATGTAGATTTACCTATTGCTCTTCGCAGATCAAAGAGGAGTTGTGGACCTCCAAACCGTTTAATTGAGGAGTGTAATCTGACTTATTATGCTTTGAGTTTTGCTGAACAGGTGGAGGATGCTAGTGAGCCAGCAACATATTCTGAAGCCATTAATTCTGTTGATAAGGAGAAGTGGATCTCAGCTATGCAGGAGGAGATGCAGTCTCTTGAGAAGAATGGCACATGGGAGATTGTAAGCTTGCCTGAGAAAAAGAAGACTGTTCGCTGCAAATGGGTCTTCAAGAGAAAGGAGGGTTTGTCTTCTAGTGAGCCTCCAAGATTTAAGGCAAGGTTAGTTGCAAAGGGTTTCAGTCAGATTCCTGGTGTTGACTATAATGATGTGTTCTCTCCAGTTGTGAAGCATATCTCAATTCGGACTTTCTTTAGTATTGTTGCTATGCATGATCTTGAGCTTGAGCAGTTAGATGTGAAGACTGCATTTTTACATAGAGAGCTTGAGGAGGAAATTTACATGGATCAGCCAGAAGGATTCATAGTGCCAAGCAAAGAGAATTATGCTTGCAAATTAAAGAAGTCCTTGTATGGTTTGAAACAGTCTCCTCGTCAGTGGTATAAGAGGTTTGATTCATTTATGTTGTTACATGATTTTAAAAGATCTGAATATGATAGCTATGTTTACATTAAGATTGTTGAGGAATCACCTATATACTTGTTGTTATATATTGATGACATGCTTATTGCTGCCAAGAGCAGAAAAGAAATCACTACAGTAAAGAAATTGTTGAGTAGTGAATTTGATATGAAGGATCTTGGTGTTGCTAAGAAAATTCTAGGTATGGAGATTACTAGAGACAGAAAATCTGATTTATTATTTCTTAGTCAGCATAATTACATTAACAAGGTTCTTCAGCATTTCAATATGCATGATTCAAAGCCAGTTAGTACTCCTATTGCACCTCACTTTAAATTGTCAGCTGCTCAGTGCCCTAGTTCTGAGGAGGATGTTGAATACATGTCAAAAGTCCCATATTCTAGTGCTGTTGGTTCTTTGATGTATGCCATGGTTTGCTCTCGCCCAGATTTATCATATGCTATGAGTTTGGTTAGCAGATATATGTCTAATCCTGGTAAAGAACACTGGAAGGCAGTTTTGTGGATTTTCAGGTGCCTCAGAGGAACAACAGATTCTTGTTTGAAGTTTGGGAGAACTGATTAGTGACTCATTGGTTATGTGGATTCAGATTATGCTGCTGATTTGGATAGGCGCAGGTCACTCACAGGTTATGTGTTCACTGTTAGCAGTTGTGCTGTGAGTTGGAAGGCTACTTTGCAGCCTGTTGTTGCTATGTCTACCACAGAAGCAGAATATATGGCTATTGCTGAAGCGTGCAAGGAGTCAGTTTGGCTGAAAGGTTTGTTTGCTGAGCTGTGTGGAGTTGATTCTTGCATTGATCTATTCTGTGACAGTCAAAGTGCTATTTGCCTCACTAAAGATCAGATGTTTCATGAAAGGACAAAGCATATTGATGTCAGGTACCATTATGTTCGTGATGTTATTTCACAAGGTAAATTGAAGGTATGCAAGATCAGTACTCATGATAATCCAGCTGATATAATGACTAAACCAGTTCCTGTAGCTAAGTTTGAGCTTTGCTCAAGCTTAGTTGGTTTGACAGTTTAGCCCAAGAGGCTACTTGGCGCCAGAAGTTCTGTTCTTTGTTGTGTTCAGGTGATGATTTTGATATGCTACAAGAAGGAATTTGTCTCAAGGTGGAGTATGTTATATTGTGATCCAAATTCTGATGGGAGATTGTTGGAATTTAGGCTTGGCCCATTAAGGCCCATGTGGTGCAAACTTTTAATCCCACATTGCTAGTAGAAGTTGAGGAGACCACGTGACTCTCCTATATATCTAACCCATAGGCTTCACCGGAGAATATCAATCCTATTATTTCTCTTGTAAGCCGCCGCTAGGCGTTGTACACAAACACCCGATATAGTGAAGTTCTTGCTGGCTGGCGCCCGTGGTTTTTACCCTTCGCATTGGAGGGGTTTTCCACTTTAAATCCTCATGTCTTTCTACGGTTTGATCTTTCTATTTTTCATCGTTTTGTTCGCCATCGCTTCTAACACGTGGGAGGAGTACAATGGACAGAGGGTTCAGGAAGTCATGGATGCTTCATCTAGTTCTGGCATTCATTCCCAGAAGAGGCCATGGGAGATGGATTTCACACTCTCGGAGTCTTGTTTGAGGATGGGCCTGAACTTCCATGTTTCTCGCATCGGAGATGGACTATGCCATCAGGGTGACAGATCTCGTAAATGAGAACATGGGCACAATCAGGAAAAGGCTGGTGGAGGAGTATCTGGACAGTAACTACGAGCAGTTCCAGATCCTCAGAGAGCTCTGTTGAGTAGTGATGGTGATGTTTGATAGGAGTAGATAGATTTTGGATGGATAGCTTCAAGATGGTCCTCTTCATGGGAGCAGTAGTAGTCAGATGAGAGTCTTCATGAGGTCAGCGTCTGTATCATAGTCATGAGAGTCCTGTTAGTTAGAGACTGTATCATCAACCTGCGAGTCGATCTCCTCGTGAGTTGAGTCTTGTACCCTCGTCTGTTGAGACGCACATCTGAGTCTGATTCATGGTCTATATCCCCATGTTGGCCTGATATTAGCCTACCATATTATCATGATGCCACGATGATGTTAGCATGAATATGTATGAGTATCTGGAATTTATGGAGTTCATGGATTTTATGCTTCTTTTATTTGTGTGCTAAAACCCATTGTGTTCCTAATAACTAAAATTTGATCGTGCATGTTACATTTTGATTTCTAAAAACATGCTTTATTAACCAACTTAAAATCTACTATTTGTTTAAACATATGTCGATTCGCCATTCGGCTCATCTGTTTGGGCTGTTTGACCATTAGGAGAGTGTGGGCCCACCTAACAGAGATGTTAGAGGTGGCAGAGGTCATGGAGGGAGAGCATGAGGTGTTGGAGGGGCTGTTCAGCAAGAGGTCTTCCCTGACTTAGCTGATCTAGAGAATCTGCCTCACCCTGGCCCCAACCAGAACCTGCTCCCAAACCCCAACCCGAACCAACACCTTGCACCAGAGCCCAACATTGGTCAGGACCAAGGCAAAGGCCTTAACCCACCACCACCAACAGAACCCCTACTTCCCACTCTAGCTCAGCTTTTCGCACAGCAACTACAGTTCATGAATGTGATGGGCACTCTGCTCAAGGCCCACAACCAGAATCCACCAGCTAGGAATGGCCAGCACTGCCATCACCTGCTAGAGACCCTCATCACAAGGTTGAGAGCTTCATTAAGCTGAGACCCCCACTTTTGACTACTCAAATGATCCTCAGGAGGTAGAAGACTAGTTGAGGGAGGTGGAGAAGAAGTTGGACCTCACCACGTGCACAGAGGAGTGCGTAGCTCTTGTAGCCCCCCAGTTGACTGGGTCGGCGAGAGCTTGGTGGGATAGCTTCTGTGAGACCCACCATGACCCCGCTTATATCTTTTGTGATGAGTTCATGAAGGCATTTAGAGAATTCTATGTGCCCAAATAGATCATGGTGCACAAGGCAGAAGAGAGTTCAAGAGATTTAAGCAAGGATCCATGAAGGTGCAGGAGTATGCGAGCCTGTTCACAAAGGTGTCACGCTATGTCCCTGTTGAGACTAGTACAGATGAGAAGAAGCAATACTGGATTAAGTAGGGCCTGCATCATAGCACCCTTACCCACCTAGCCGCTATCGACTTCCAGTCGCTTCACCAAATGGTGAACAAGGCAATCGCTATGGAGAGGGAAATGTTGGACTACAAGGACATCATGCTTGCTAAGAGGAAGCACACTAACTCTCATTCGGAGTCCTCTCTGAGGCCTAGGCTCAGCCAATCACCATCTGGTAGACCTCCTGTCAGATCGGGAAGTGTTCTTGCTAGGAAAGGCTTTGGTAGCACTAGTTACTAGAGGCCCTACTCTCCATACCTATGAGGAAACTTGTGGAGGCCTCCAGCACCTATTGCCTCTACTGGAAGCACATTCTGTTTCACCTGTAGCAAGACAGGGCACAAGGAGGCCGATTGTCCCAAGAGG
This sequence comes from Panicum virgatum, assembly GCF_016808335.1. Lineage (NCBI taxonomy): Eukaryota > Viridiplantae > Streptophyta > Magnoliopsida > Poales > Poaceae > Panicum > Panicum virgatum. The sequence goes on along the minus strand of NC_053141.1, from coordinate 24,564,390 downwards.
GCTCTGCTAGGACCCTTCATGCCCGGCCAATCCCAAACGCCGACCAGGACTGCTACACCTACGGTATCGGGTTCGGTTTAGCACAATCAGGCCTGTGCTCCTACTCCAATAATGCGTGGCCAGCAGAACAACCTGACCACTAAGGATGCTGCTAACGCATCAGATGTCATGCTCGGTGAGTTTTGTATTAATGATGGAAATGCTGTGGTGCTATTTGACTCTAAAGGAACTAGCTCCTATATGTCCTCCCAATTTGTGACCAAAGAGTCTGAGGAATGTGGAGTACTCTCTCCTGGTTGTGATGAGTGAATTGTCAACCGTGAGATATGATCGTGTGCTTGGTCTTTGGTTGCAGGTACACGGCATCCTGGCTCGATGGAGAGTGCCGTTGAAGCGTCCCCTCATAAGAGAGAACTTAAATGTGATACAAACATCAGTCCCAGGAGGCTGATGCCACATTTATTACATCAGATGGTTCATTACCATACAAACCTCCGAGGAGGGCACTCGATACAGATGATAATAAAAAGTAACCAAGCTACGACATAACACCAGACCGCAACCCACATGGGGTCTAACTCGGGCTCAGAGTACTGCGTCAGTGAAAACATCTCGGACAGGGCCAGTTCCACAGGCAAGGTTGGGTGTAGAACGATAACCCTACTCGGCGTTGTCTGGTACGAAGTCTGGGTCTTCTTCTGTAAAAAGTAAGAATTGGGTGAGTACAAACGTACTCAGCAAGTCCAACCACACCCACGGAGGGGGGGGGGGGGGTCATATCTGAATAATATGCACAGGTAAATCAAGGGTAAGGTTACGGTTTAATTTGCAGAAAGCTAGATTTTATGCAGGGGTTTATTTAGCAGAAAGCATTTCAGAAACCAGTTTTTGTTTTGGGTAACACGGAGTTTAAGTTTTAAACTGCTACCGGACTCCCCGTCCGTCGTAGCACACGGCACGACTGCCAGATATTATTCCAAAACAACTCACACCAGCCCATCCCGATGAAACACTATTTATGTGACCACACCATAACTCGCCCAGTACCGTGGGCACGGCTATTCGAATAGCTTTTAACTCTGCAGAGGTGTGCAACATTACCCACAAGCGGATTACCACAACACGAACACCGTAGTGTCGGTGTAGATCCCGACATAGCCATTACCCACCTTAGCTAAACCTGACTAGCCATTACGGGATGCACCAAGGGGTCATCGACCGTTCACTTAGGTATAACCGGGCATAAGTCACTCGGGGCTTATCCCTTTTCCTTAGTCACCCGTTGCTCTCAGCTCTCCTAATGGCTATCAAATTAGCTAGTGGGATTTATGCTAAGCCGTTGCCCATTCAACGGTCGAGTGGTTTGCACGAGAGTGGAGTTAGGTGAGATGACACACCAACTCGGTCCTTAGATACGACAAGATGGATATCTCCCTTCTCTGCCCTGCCATACTGGCACGAGCACACCAAATGGCAAATCCATAGAAATGCCATCCATCCCGTCTAAACTTTCTTTTCAAAAAACACCACATTTATCCCATCCCACATACGCACACATTTTCTTTATAAAATAAATCGTATTATGAGTAAAGTCCTAAGCATTCTAGTATTGATTAACGTCCAAGCACAATCAGACATTAATCTAGGTGGTCAAGGAATGGTCATCTCAAATCAAGGGGTGGCTATCCAACCGTGTTTTTATGCAAGCAAAACATATGCAATTTTATAAAGCAGGCCATTGGGTTGTGTTTATAAAAACTAGGACAGAAACATGCATCAAAGGATGGGATTGAACTTGCCGTCTTCAAAGCCTTCTGGGATGTCCTGTCCTTCGGGCTCGGGGTCGCGGAAGAGGTCCTCGTTCACCTGCTCACAGTACTACTTGTTGACGGGCTCTCCTTCATTCACTCCGTGGTCTACAACGCACACAAACAAGCACACAATCAATACACAGAAAATAAAGATCTATCGTTGAGATCGAATCGGAAACTCATAAAATATGAAGTACAGAGTGATATTTTTGGGTGGATTCATAATGGTATGATCATAACTATGTTAAGAGAGGCATGGTAAAGTTTTAGGTTGATCCGAGGTCGTTTGGTGCATGAAATGATAGGTTAACAGGGTCCAGGGGCTTGGTTGTAATTAATGAAAGGGCTTAATTAGAATTTTTGGAATGGTTTAGGTTATTTGGGAAAAGGATAGGGTCTTATTTCTAATCAAATTCATGTAATGGAGGCTTTGTTTGTGATTATCATAAAGGACAGGGTTTTATTTGAAAGAAAACCAAGGGTGGGAAGGTTCTTAAATAAATAAAAAGGAATGGAGGGGGTTAAGGGCAAAAACGCCCTGTCTTCATCCTCCCCCCGTGCTGGGAAACAGGGGAGGGGGAGTTGCTCGTCGGCGGCGGCCGATTCGGCCGCTCTGGGCCACGGCGGCGGCCGGGGTGAGGGGGAAAAGGGCATAGGGGGTGCGGTAGCTTGATTCCCCACCTGGCTTGACTTGAGGTGGAGCGAGGCGGCGGGTCGTCGAGAGCGGGCGGCGGCGGCCACCGGAGTCCAGCGGGGCGGCGTTGCGGCTGGGGAGAGGAGGGCCGTGGGGGTCAGCGAGGTCGGGGAGGTGGGTGTGGAGCTCGGAGGCGGGGTAGGGGCTCTTTATAGCCGCTGGAAGGCGGTGGCGGCTTGGCGGGATGCGGGCGGAGGGTCAGCTCGGCGCTGTGTGCGCGTCCACGGTGGCGGGGTGCGTACGGCGAGACGACGTGACGCCTCGGGCAGGCGGCGACCCGGTGCAGGTGGTGCTATGCCGAGGTCGCCGGCGCTGTGCGGCGTCAACGGCGGTCGGCCCGTGTCGCGGCGTGCCGTGGGCCGGGGTAGAGCACGGCGCGCGGGCGAGCGGGACCGGACGGGTGCTGCGTGCGCGAGCGCGGCCAGGCGGCCATGGCGAGGCGTGCGGGCGGAGGAGGGAGCGCTCGCGGCGGTGGTGGCGCACGGGGCCGGTGTCGTGGCGAGTCCGAGCGTTTGTGTGCGCGCGCGCGACGTCGCGGCGGTGCACGAGCAGGGGTAGGACGTGGTGGCGCGCGGGGCAGGCGAGCGGGGCGAGCGGCGTTCTGGGGCCGGCGGGCGCGTACCGCGCGTGCGTGTGCGCGTGGGTCGGCGTCACGCAGCTCAGCAGCGTAGGGGCGAGGTCGGGGCCGGGCCGGGCAGCGTGCGCGCGGAGCGAGGAGGGGTGGTGCGGGCCGAGCCGTGCGTGGTGGCGTGGCGGGGTGCGGCTCGGGCAGGCGCGACGGGGAAGGAAGGGAGGAAAGAGAGAAGGACGGGAGGGAGGAAAGAAAAGAAGGAAAGGAAAGAAAAAAATGGAAAAGGAAAAAGAATTAGAGGAAAAGAGAAAGAAAAGGGAAAGGGGGAAAAAGGAAGGAGGGGGAAAAGCGGGCACGCGCCGGCGGCGATCGCGGGGTGCGCGGGCCAGCGGGCGGCGTGCGCGGTCGGGTGCGTGCCAGGGAGGAGGGGGGAGGGAAAGGAGAAAGAGAGGGAGAGATTCGCGGCGGTCAGACGCGACGCGTCGCGCTGGATGGGACGTGCGTTGAAATCGGGTGTCGGGTTGTTCAGGAGAAGTTCTGGGACTAGGGTTCAGGGTTTAAGGGGGAGTCGAGCTCAATGACGAAAAGCAACTTTAGCGCACGATTTATTTTAGTAAATTTTTGGGATGTTACAAACCTACCCCACTTAAAATGAATGTCGTCCTCGAGATTCGACTGGTTCCTAAACAGGTGGGGAAATTCCTTCTTTAGAGCGTCTTCGCGTTCCCACGTAGCTTCTTCTACTCCGTGTCTGCTCCACTGGACTCTGCAAATCCGTACTTCGGAATTTCTCGTTCTCCTGGTTACAGTATCCAGAATCTTGACCGGTATCTCCTGATATCGCAGGTCTGGCTGCAGATCTATTGTTTCTACTGGCACATGTTCCGCTTCGGGTACCCTCAAACACCTTCTTAATTGCGAGACGTGGAACACCGGGTGTATATCTGATATCCCTTCTGGTAGCTCTAGGCGGTATGCTACTGTTCCAACTTTCTTTAGAATTTGGTATGGTCCAATGTATCGGGGAGCCAACTTTCCTTGTACTTGAAATCTTCGGGTTCCTCGAATGGGTGACACCTTGAGATACACGAAATCTCCTGGGTTGAAATTTATTTCACGTCTTTTCTTGTCGGCGTAGCTCTTCTGTCGGGACTGGGCTGCTTTTAGCTTTTCTCTAATCTCAGCAACTCTTTCTTCTGCTTCTTTTATGAGTGCGGACCCGACTAGAGCACGTTCTCCAACTTCTGACCACATCAGAGGGGTCCTGCATTTTCTTCCGTAAAGAGCTTCGAACGGCGACATGCCTAAGCTTGCTTGATACCCGTTGTTGTATGAAAACTCGGCATATGGTAAACTCTGCTCCCAATCTTTGCCATAAGTGAGGACACATGCTCTCAACATATCTTCCATAATCTGGTTTACCCTTTCTGTCTGGCCATCTGTCTGCGGGTGATAAGCGGAGCTAAAGTCTAGCTGGTGCCCATGGCTTTATGCAAACTCTTCCAAAATCTAGAGGTGAACTGGGTCCCTCTATCTGAAACAATTCGACTGAGCACACCATGCAACTTCACTATATTTTCCACATAAAGCTTGGCTAGCTTCTCTCCGCCGTAGTTAGTTCGTACGGGTATGAAGTGAGCCGCTTTAGTGAGTCGGTCCACTATTACCCATATGGAATCGTGTCCTTTCTGGGTTCTGGGCAAGTCTACTACAAAATCCATTCCTACCTCGTCCCATCCCCAAACCGGGATGGGTAAGGGTTGCAACAACCCTGCTGGTTTCTGATGTTCGGCCTTGATCCTTTGACAAGTATCGCATCGGGCGACAAATCGTGCAATATCTGCCTTCATCCCATTCCACCAATATTTTTGTTTTAAGTCCATATACATTTTGGTGGATCCTGGGTGAATGGAGTTGGCTGAGTTGTTAGCTTCATCCATGATTATTTGCTTGAAGTCTCCTTTCTGGGGCACACAAATTCTATCTTTATACCATAATTTTCCCTATTATCCACTCTAAAGTCTGGTGCCTTATTTTCTCCGGTATGCCTCTGGATTTCCATCAGCCCCTTGTCCGATCTTTGGGCTTTCCTGATTCTTTCTTCTAGAGTGGATTGAACGTTCAGCACTTGATTGGAGCCTCGAGTGACAATGTGCACATTTAATCGTGCCATGTCCTCTCTTAAATGGTCATCCTTGGGCCCATAGGATTTCCGACTGAGGGCGTCGGCCACTACGTTTGCCTTTCCCGGGTGGTAATGAATTTCCAAATTATAATCTTTGACTAATTCCAGCCATCTTCTCTGTCTCAAGTTTAAGTCTGGTTGGGTGAAGATATACTTCAGACTTTTATGGTCGGTAAAGATTTCGCACTTATTTCCAATCAAATATTCCTCCGAGCGTGCACTACGGCTACAAGTTCCAAATCATGGGTCGGATAGTTCTGCTCATGAGACCTGAGCTGGCGGGAAGCATATGCGACGACTTTCCCGTCTTGCATCAGTACACATCCCAATCCTTGTCGGGATGCATCACAATAGATGACAAAATCCCGATGAATATCTGGTAGGGTCAGTACTGGAGTGATAGTCAATCTTCACTTCAGTTCCTGGAAACTCCTTTCACATGACTCTGTCCAGGTGAATTTCTTCTCCTTCTTGAGCAGCTCTGTCATGGGTCGGGCTATCTTAGAAAATCCTTCAATGAATCTCCGATAATACCCAGCTAACCCAAGGAAACTTCTGATCTCACTGACGTTGGTCGGTGGTTGTCAGTTGGAGACTGCTTCGACCTTCTCGGGATCCACTGCTACTCCTTCCACGGTCAGAATATGACCAAGGAAGGCTACTTTCTCTAGCCAAAACTCACACTTGCTGAATTTGGCGTATAGCCTATGCACTCTCAGCTTTTCCAAAACTACCCTCAGGTGCTGCTCGTGCTCCTGAATACTCTTCGAGTAAATAAGTATGTCGTCGATGAAGACTACGACAAACTTATCTAACTCGTCCATAAACACTTTGTTCATGAGGTTCATGAAATAAGCAGGTGCATTCATCAGCCCAAAAGACATTACCGTGAACTCAAACTGCCCGTAACGTGTGACAAAGGTTGTCTTCGGAATATCGCTTTCCCTAATCTTGAGCTGAAAATATCCGGACCTCAGGTCAATCTTAGAAAAGTACTTGGCTCCTTTTAACTGGTCAAAAAGATCATCGATCCTGGGGAGGGGGTACTTGTTCTTGATAGTGACTTCGTTCAGTGCCCGGTAATCAACGCACAACCTCATACTTCCATCCTTCTTTTTGACAAATAGAACCGGGGCTCCCCAAGGTGACGAACTTGGCCTGATGAAGCCAATCCGTTGTAACTCCTCTAGTTGTTTCTTTATCTCCGCCAACTCGGAGGCTGCCATCCTATAGGGTCTCTTGGCTATGGGGGCGGTTCCAGGAATAAGATCAATGACAAATTCTACGTCCCTATCTGGTGGCATACCGGGAAGTTCTTCGGGAAAGACATCGGGGTACTCATTCACTACTGGAACTTCTTCCAAGGTCTTGGTTTCCATACTGAATACCATCGGGTTTGCTCCACATTCCCGGGTGTGACAGGTCACTCGGACTCCCTCTGGGTTCGTTAGATGCACTACCTTGTCTGTACAACCTATGAGGCCATTGTGTTTGCTTAGCCAGTCCATTCCAAGGATCACATCTATCCCTTCTGACTTAAGTACTACTAGGTCTGCTAGAAACTCTACCCCACTTAAATTGATCATTACCCATAGACAACCCAGTTGACACCTGATGTCTCCTCCGGGCGTCCGGGTTAATAGGGGTGTTTTTAGTAGTACTGTAGGTATTTTATGTTTATCCACAAAACTCGAGGATATGAATGAGTGTGATGCTCTAGAATCAAACAGTACTGTTGCAAGAGTTGAGCTGACTAGGTACTCACCGAGTACTACGCCCTGAGCTCCTTGAGCTTCCTGCGCGTCGATGTGGTTGACGCGGGCTCGTCCAAAAGACTGCTGGGATTGTCTCTGCTGGTTGTTGTTGTTGTTGCTGTTGCCACGGAGTGGCACTCGGTTGGCACCGGTCAGAACTGGCTTGGGTCCGTTCACTGTGTTGGAGAAAGCTGAAGTAGCCGGCTTGTTCTTGGCATAGGGGCAGTCGGCGATGAAATGACCCGTCTCACGACAGTTGAAGCAGGCCCTCACATTGCTATTGTTGGTGGTGACCTGGCTTGCATTACTTTGCGGGGCCATCATGGTGTTCTGGCTCCTGAGCTGGGTGTTAGGGGCACGTAGTCCTGTCACTTGAGACTGAGTTCTGTACTGCATCGGCGCTTGGGACCTTGGTGCGTTGTAGCTGAAGCTTCTGGGCTTCTGAAAACGATCCTGCTGGCGTGACTTACTCTCCAGGAACTTGCGCTTGTTCTCTTTCCTTTCATCAATCTTAGCCTTCTCGGTGAGGATTGCCTTGTTCATCAAGGTGTTGAAATCTGGATAAATCTGAGGGGTGAGCAGGGTCCTGAGTTCTGGGTTTAGTCCCTTCTTGAACATATCCTGCTTCTTCTCGTCATCGTTCACTTCTTCTGGTGCATAGCGAGCCAGCTCCATAAACTAGTGAGTATACTCTTCCACCGTCATACTCCCCTGCTGAAGTGCACGAAATTCATCCGCCTTGTGCTTCATGGTGGCCGAGGGGATGTGATAACGGCGGAATTCCCTCACGAATTCATTCCAAGTGATGGTGGAGGCATTTCTGGCAGCAGCGCAGTAATTTTCCCACCAGGCTAAGGCAGTCCCGGTGAGTTGATGTGCTGCCAGAAGGACTTTATCTCGATCCTGGCACCCAAGCGGCTCGAGCTTCCTCTGGATCACGCGGAGCCAATCATCTGCATCCAAGGGGTTGCTGGATCCGGCAAAAGTGGGTGGCTGTAACACCCGGTTTATAAAAGAACATAAACCGAGCAATCATATACGTGCCAGGATCAAGTCACACGTATGTACAACAGAATGAACAGTATATCATAGCACATATCACGAATAAGACATAATAAATCGAAATACGAATGTTATTTATTACATTAATGACAAAAAATGTCTGATACAGCGGAAGCGAAGTACAAATACGATAAAAGCTCTCCGAAGCTGAGCAGGGCGCCACAGGGACGTCGACTGGGAGACGAACGCCTAGAAGTCCTCGTAGTCCTGGTAGCGCTGAGCAAACTCCCTCGTGTCGGCAGGAACTGAGCAGCAGTAGCGTAGCCAAGAGGAAAAAGTAGAGAAGAGGCAAGAGTGAGTACACAACTTGTACTCAACAAGTATAACACAAACTATGAGGCTCTAAGGTTGGCTGACTCAACTGCATTAGCTTTTAAATGTTGGCAAAATTTTATTAAAGCTATTTACTACGAGTTGATGAATTACCATTAACCCAGTTTCATAGTAATTAGTCAAATTTAATCATGTTACTACTGAGAACCTGTAACACCCTAATTCAAATTTCAGTATTTAATAATAAATTTATTTGGCTTTATTTAAAATTCTAAGAATTATTGTGTTTAGACTTTCATTTAATCTAATTTTGATCCTCAAGTAATTAAAATTTATCATAGGTTTAATTTTTGTTGTTGCATCATGCTGGAGCATTGTTTAGTTTGCTTGAGTGCTTGAGTGAATCCAAATTCAAATTTGGACTCATTTGGTTTAAGTTTGTTTGAATTAGGAATAGAAAAGAATAGGAAATAGAAAGAAAACCCAAAAGAAGGAAAACCTCAACCCAGCCCATCCTTTCCCGCGGCCCAGTCCGGCCCAAAACCCCACTCGCCCGAAGCCCATCCAGCTCATCCTCGCGCTCAGCCCAGCCACCGCGAGCGCCAGCAGACCCGCTTCCCCCTCTCCCACACTCGGCCCGCTCAGCGCACGCGCGCAGCGCCCCTCCCGGATCGCACGGCACCCACGCTCTCCTCGCCCGGGCCCGCTTGCAGAGACCCCCGCCCTCTTCAGCTTGGACCGCCCACTCCCTTCGGGCCCACTTGTCGGCGCAAATCCACCAGCAGACGACGCGCGCTCTCCCTTTTCTTGACTCGAGCCCACTCGCCAGCGACCCTCTCCGCGCACGCCCGCTCCGCTCCTTCCTTTCCTCGCTCGGTCACTGACAAACTGGCCTGCCCCGTCAGCCCGTCTCCTTCCTTTCTTTCTTCCCCGCGCCCGAGTTCACCGACGTGATCACCGGCGATACCCTTCCTTATGCACGCGTATCCGAGATCTCGGCCAGCTCTCTTTAAACGCCCGGAGCACCTCCTGCGACCGCACCTGCCCATCACAGCAACCCCGAGCCAAGATCTGCTGCGGCCCGCCTTGCTCTGTCGCGCAGCGTTTCGCTCCGCCGTGGACCAGCCACAGCACTGCGCCCGAGCCCCTGCAGACCATCGCCATAGCCTCGCCTCGACGCCCAGAGCGACCCCGAGGTTTCCCCGCACGACCCCAGCACCTGCAACGGCCGGGATTTCCCCGGAGCGCCGCCGCAGGTAAGTGGTCCGCCTCCCGAATTCTCGCCGCCGGCGACTCCTGAGCCTCCCCTGACCCTGTAACATCTCCGCAGCACTACCAGGAGTCGAACTCGGAGACCCAGGCGACCGGAGGACCACCTCGCCGGCCCGTTCCCGAGCTCAGTCGGGCGCCGCCGTCGGACTTCGCCGTCGAGCCCTCTGCGCCGGCTTTTCTCTTCAATCCGGAGCTCGGTGAGGACCCCCTACGTCCCCTCTTCCTTTTTGTCGCGCTAGCATAGCTCGTGGGCCAACTTCGCGGCTCAACCGCCGTCGCCGGCGATGCTCCGCCACGCCGAGCCGCCTCCACGCCATGCGCCCTGCTTTGCCCCACCGCAGCACCGCGATATCCACCCCAGTGGATTACGCATGCCGCGGTCTACCTCCCCGGCCAAACCAAGGCCCAAACCGAGCCCTAGGGCGCCGCTTTGGCCTTCTCCGGTCACGCGCCGCCGCGGAACAGGAAGTTCCGGCGACCCGCGCCGCCGCCGTCGTCCCCTTTCAATCCAAGCCGTCCGATCCGCCACGTACGCCCAAGATTAGAACCCGTTTCGATCCGATCTGGACTGTTGGATCTAGATCCAGTGGCCGTAATCCAAAGATACCGCTTCGCCTGTCATTTTTTGCATAAGAGCCCCTGACTTTTGTTAATATCAACCTGCGGTCCAGCTGTATAGAAAAGTAATTACAGTTTAGGCCTGTTTTATTCACGTAGGCCCCTGCACTTTCCAGTATTAGTACCCGCCATCCAGAGCTGTCAGTTTTGCACGTTTGCCCTTAGATTTAATGGTTAATTATGTTTAGACCCTCGGTTTTAGCAGAAAAGTCCCTAGAACCCTGTTTTTATTACAAATAAGCCCCTAGAACTTGTTTTAGGCCTAGTTTATGCGTTTTAGCTCCGTTTTTAGCGTTCTTTATGTCCACGCAATCGTTGTAATGCGTAGAACAGTTTAGGCTTAGTTTTTCTTGCTGTTTTTATGTATTGATGTACTGTTTCTTAGTTTTTGTTAGTGTTTGCTTGTATGCTTATTATCGTGCATTGTTTTGGCCATGTGTTCGTGAGTAGACGTTGATCCATCTGAGGAGCCCCAGTATCAGTACCCGGAGCAGCATCCGTCTTCAGATCAGTTTGAGCAGTAGCAGGAGCAGTACGAGGAAGGCAAGTATAACATGAACAACCTATCACTTTTAATTACAATTTCATACTGCATTTTAATACTGTATGCCTATAAGGACTTTCCTAGCCACCTTATATCCTTTATATATACCTTTGGGTTGCATTTTGGTTAGTTGTGCTAGGTGCCGCGCTATAACACACTCTGGTTCTTTTTAATTAAATTGATTAATGGTTTACTTGAACTTAATTCTGAGAGTGGCCCTCTGTGTGGATGAGTGGCTCACGTCTCGTTAAAAGATGGTTTTTATAGAAACGTGGTTTAGGGGGCCAGCACGGTGCTTACTGCCTGGTTGGCCACTCTCCATAAGGACCGGTTCATAGAGCGACAACCTGGGACAACAGCGCTACCACAAGGCTAGAATGGGATAGACTTGGCTTACTAATTTGGTCTTTTTGGTTTGGAGTAACTTACCTGCGGGGCAAGAGTAGTAAGCTTCAATGGTCCCTGCTCCTCCGGCTTGGTCTGTGCTAGGATTGCGCTCCGGTGCTGGTACCCCTGGAGGTGGGCCCCATCGTCGCTGACCTAACTCTCGCGGTTACGCCTTACCAACGAGATTCTTTGTAACGGCCTCGTAGTGAGTCGCTAGTCATCTCACCTAAGGAAGTGTGATGAACCCCTAGCGTAGCTCACGACTTGTGGGTAAAGATGTGCCACCTCTGTAGAGTGTAAAACTGGTATACTAGCCGTGCTCACGGTTATGAGCGGCCCAAATCCTCCTTTTGATTAGTGGGGTTAGCTCCGTCCGACGAGGGGGTGCCTCTCGGGGTTTACCTTGGTTTGGTTTGGTTTGGTTCTCAGTAGTATCATGATTAAATTTGACTAATTACTATGTAACTGGGTTAATGGTAATTCATCAACTTGTAGTAAATAGTTTTAATAAAATTTTGCCAAGACTTAAAAGCTAATGTAGTCAGTCAGCCAACCTTAGAGCCTCATAGTTTGTGTTATACTTGTTGAGTACAAGTTGTGTACTCACTCTTGCCTCTTCTCTACTTTTTCCTCTCGGATACGCTACTGCTGCTAAGTTTCTGCCGACGCGAGGGAGTTTGCTTAGCGCTACCAGGACTACGAGGACTTCTAGGCGTTCGTCTCCCAGTCGACGTCCCTGTGGCGCCCTGCTCAGCTTCGGAGAGCTTTTATCGTATTTGTACTTCGCTTCCGCTGTATCAGACATTTTTTGTCATTAATGTAATAAATAATATTCGTACTTCGATTTATTATATCTTTTTATGTGATATGTGCTGTGATATACTGTTCATTCTGTTGTATATACGTGTGACTTGATCCTGGCACATATATGATTGCTCGGTTTATGTCCTTTGTAAACCGGGTGTTACAGAACCAAACCAAAACCACCAAGGTAACCCCGAGAGGCACCTCCCTCGTCGTAAGGAGACAACCGCACTAATCAAAAGGAGGATCTGGGCCGCTCATAACCGTGAGCACGGCTAGTATACCAGTTTTACACTCTGCAGAGGTTGCACATCTTTACCCACAAGTCGTGAGCTACGCCAGTTGTTCATCACACTTCCTTAGGTGAGATGGCTAGCGACTCACTACGAGGCCGTTACAAAGAATCTCGTTGGTAAGGCGTAACCGCAAGAGTTAGGTCAGCGACGATGGGGCCCACCTCACGGGGGTACAAGCACAGGTACGCAAACCAAGCACAGACCAGCCGGAGGAGCAGGGACCATTGAAGCTTACTACTCTTGCCCCGCAGGTAAGTTTCTCCAAACCAAAAAGACCTAATTAGTAAGCCAAGTCTATCCCATTCTAGCCTTGTGGTAGCGCTGTTGTCCCAGGTTGTCGCTCTATGAACCGGTCCTTATGGAGAGTGGCCAACCAAGCACTAAGCACCGTGCTGGCCCCCTAAACCATGTTTCTACAAAAACCATCTTTTAACGAGACGTGAGCCACTCATCCACACAGAGGGCCACTCTCAGAATTAAGTTCAAGTAAACCATTAATCAATTTAATTAAGAAGGACCAGAATGTGTTATAGCGCAGCAACCTAGCACAACTAACCAAAATGCAACCCAAAGGTATATATAAAGGATATAAAGTGGCTAGGAAAGTCCTTAAGGGCATACAGAATTAAAATGCAGTATGAAATTGTAATTAAAAGTGATAGGTTGTTCATGTTATACTTGCCTTCCTCATACTGCTCCTGCTGCTGCTCAAAGTGCTCGGAAGACGGCTGCTCCTGGTACTGGTACTGGGGCTCCTCAGATGGATCAACGTCTACTCACGAACACATGGCCAAAACAATGCACAACAATAAGAATACAAGCAAACACTATCAAAAACTAAGAAACAGTACATCAATACATAAAAACAGCAAGAAGAACTAAGCTAAAACTATTCTACGCATTACAACGATCGCGTGGACATAAAGAACGCCTAAAACGGAGCTAAAACACATATTCTAGGCTAAAAACAAGTTATAGGGGCTTATTTGTAATAAAAACAGGGTTCCAGGGACTTTTCTGCTAAAACCGAGGGCCTAAACGTAATTAAAGCATAGATCCAGGGTCTAACTCGCAAAAAGGCAAGGGCTGGACGGCGGGTTAGGTTTTAAAGAAACTCACGGGGGCCCGTGCAAAGTTTTGGGCCGATCTGTAATTAGTTTTGTACGGCACAGGACTGCGGGTTGATTTAAAAGAAATCCAGGGTCTCTTTAGCAAAAGGGCCAGTGCGAAGCGGTATGTTTAGATCTCGGCCGTAGGATTTGGATCTGAGGGTTAGGAATCGATGGGTTATGGATCTAATCGTGGCCGTCCATCCGAGATCGGGCGGCCAGGACGGTTCGGCTCGTGGGGGCGGCGGCGCGGCTCGCCGGAGCTCTGCTCCGCGGCGGCGGGCGGCCGGAGAAGGGGAACGGGGGGCTGCCGGACTCGGTTTGGGCCCCGGTTTGGCCGTGGGGCATGAGAGAGGCATGCGTAATCCACTGGAGTGGAAAGCAAGGTGCTGCGGGGGACGGAGCAGGGTGCACGGCGTGGAGCGGCGGCGCTAGGTCGCCGGCGTGCGGTGCCTGGGCTCCGTTGTGGGTCACGGCTACGACAACTCGTGCAAAGGGAAGAGGGGGCCGGGGTGTAGCTCACCGAGCACTGTATTGGACGGTGGCGTGACGCAGCGGCGCCGACGGCGAGCTCCGGCGGCGAGTCGCTGGCGGAGCTTCGCGGTCCGGGCGTTGCAGGGCTCCTCCGAGCGCCTGGATCCCTCGGGCTGGCTCGCGGTGCTCCTGCGGAGAGGCTACGGAGGTTAGGGAGGTTGGGGAACCACCGGAGGTGAGGAATCACGGCGGCGCAGAGACTCACCGGTGGCGACGGAGCAGAGCGGGGTGGTGGCTAGGGTTTGTGGGGAGGCGGCTGCGGATGGGGTGCGGATGGCCACGGGTGGTATTTATAGGGCGGCGGGGCGCCCTTGGCGTGCGCGCCCAGGACGGAAGTCCGGCGTGATTCCCGGCCGGGTATCGCGCCTGGCCGTTGCGCGGCCGGGAGAGGCAGGGGAGACGACGGGGCCGACAAGCGGGCCCGGGATTGCAGCGAGACGGGGGCGGGCGCTCTGCGGGGGCTGCGGAGGCAGGCGCCGACAGGTGGGCCAGGGGCGTCGGTGGGAGCGGGCACGAGCGCGCGGGGTCGGGCTGGGCGGCGCGCGGGCGAAGCGACTGAAGCGCTGATAGGCGGGCCCGGCGCTGGCAGGTGGGCCAGGCGGAGTGGAGGGCGACGCGCGGGAGAAGCGGGGCGCTGGGCCGGCTGCGAGGCGGGTGTGGGAAATCGGAGCTAGCTGGGCCGCGGGGGAAAGGAAAAGAGGGATGGGCCGGCCGGGCTGGCGCACTGCGGCAGGGAGGGAAAAGGGCCGGTGGGAGAGGGAGAGCGGGCTGGGCCCGGTTGTTGGGTTTTGGACTAGGTTAGTGTGGGGTTTGGGTTATGGGTTCCATTTCTATTTCTTTTTCTTCTGCAAACTCACACAAACTAGTTTGAATCCAAACAAATTTGAATTCAAACTCCCTAGCACTCAACCAAAATAAACAAAATATGCACCAGCATGAATGCAACAACAAATTTTTAAACTTAGACAAAATTTTAATTAATTATAGAACAGAAATTGAGATTAAATGCAAGTCTAACACAATAAACCTTAGAAAATTAAATAAAGCCAATTAAATTTATTATAAAATGCCGAAATTTAAACTAGGGTGTTACAGTGGCTTGGCCCTCAGAAAAGCTGTCAGCTTGTCATTAAAGGTCTGCTCTCGTGGCTGCCTGTTCACTAGAACATTGGCCAGTGTCTCAGTATGAGAGTCTAGTTATGGATTATTTGTGCCATGTCCGTGAAGGGTGGTGGTGGTGGTGGCAGCTGTGCATCATGATTTTCTCCTCTGCCCTGACTCACTTCTTATTCTTCCTGAGGATGGTTTTGCCCGTTAGGACGTACTCCTGCATCAGCGGCTGCAGGGTCCCTGACGCGGGAGGCCCTCGTGATGCTCCGGGAAACCATCTGCAGATCGAGTGGATTGGGACTAAGATTAGGTGATGTTTAAGTTGTTTAATTCGTATTTTTGAAAAGGCAGTATCTAATTACTGCCGAAAAGCACACAACTAACAAGCACACAAAACCAAACAACAAGCACAACAACTTTATTACTGCAAGGAAGGGTACAACACGGGGCAAGACCCAACGCGTACTACACGTCCGGGTACACAACTTCAAAAGAAACGGGGCACAGATCTTCCTCGGACCACACGGCTTCATCCTTTGACAGTCGCTAGCACTTTAGGCAGACTCATCGGCTTGAGTGGGTTCCTCCCTCGGAAGGGAACTCACGTCCTCCGGGGGAATGAGTGGTCCTGGCTCGCCGTCCTCTAGATCTCCGTTTTCCCGAGGTTGCGTTGTGGCTTCTCTTGCGGCGGCGGCCGTAGACCTTCCATGGTTCTCGGGTGGGGCTTGTGGGTTTCCAAAGAGTGGTCCCCATCCTATGACGGGCGTTCCGAGCAGAACATGGTCTTCTCCTATTGCCGGGACTGGGGTTCCACTACTAGCCCATTCTTTCATACGCTGGTCCCGGGCTTGCCTGAGGCTCTCCTGAGCAACTGCTTCACTGCTGACCGCTGCTGCGGCTCTTGCCTCGGCTTGGACTGCTCGGATCTGTTGCAGTCTTACCATGAGCTCTACTTGCTCGGCTCGATGGGTCTGTTCCCTCAGCAAGTTGGCTTGCTCGTCGAAGAGCTGATCCAAGGAGGCTAGGTAGGTGGCCACTTGGTATAGGGGGCCTTCTTCATGGTGGCGCCGTTCCAGGCTTCTCATTCGGGCTTCCCAAACCGGGGTTCTGATGGCTGGCGGAAAGAACCTCATTGGTGTGGGGGCGAGGTGTCTTTCGAAAATCCGGCATAGGTAACGGAGTGCTTTCCTGACGGCTAAGGGATAGGTGTCCTGGTGCCTAAACCCTGTAGCGGTCACTCTCCATGATTGGATGTCTGGGTAGCGGTCACTTCTGGCGATGACTAGGATCACCCTACAACAGAGAGTGCCATGATGCTCGTACTTTCTGCTGTAGTACCTTGGGCGTTCCGTGACGCCAAGGCTTTCCAGGGAGTTGATCAAGAGGCTGGGGAAGCCAGGTGCAGCTTGGCAGTCGCCCTGGGTCCAACCTTCCTCAGTCATCTGAAAACAAAGAACTTGCACAAATATTTGAGGCACACAAAGGGGGTAGATGACATTTATTATGGTAACATGGTGGGGTACAACTTCATGGGTACACGATTATTAGGGCAAAGGCTCTAGCTTGGGGTGCTACTCCTATCATGGAGACTCTTCCTCGATCCTAAGAGGACGCTTCTTCAGTGGGAGATACTGATCCATCATGTCATCCTCGGTCTGAGTACCTTTATCCCAGTGGGTTTCTTCGGGTTCTTCTTCTTCTGTCTGAGTACCTACATCCCAATGGATTTCCATGGGTTCTTCTTCTTCTTCTTCTTCTTCTTCTTCTTCTTCTTCTTCTTCTTCTTCTTCTTCTTATTCTTCTTCTTCTTCTTCTATCCATCCACCTACTCCTCTGCGAGCCTCGCACTCTCGCATTCAGGCTTGGAGGGCGGCTAGAGAATTCTCGGCGTGTGTGACTCTTGCCTGTTGTTCTTCCAGTTCCGCCTCTTTTTCTTCCATTTGGACTTGGAGAGCGGCTATGGAATACTCGGCGTGTACGGCTCTTGTCCGTTGTTCTTCCAGCTCTTGGGTGGCCTTTTCTGCTCTGCGGACTTGTTGCTTCAGTTGTGCCGCTTGTTCGCGGTAGAGCTCATCCAGGCCGGTGAGATAGATAGATAGGTGAGAGACTGTATCTTCTAGGTCTTCTTCTTCTCTTCCAAGTCCTCTCATCCGGGCAATCCACGTGCGTCCTCTTCCTTCAGTCGGCGGGAAAAATCCCATAGGAGTCCGCTGGAGATGATGCCTGTAGATCACGCGTAGATGTCGCAGGGCTTTGCGGGCGGCCTTTCGATAAGTGTCCGGGAAGCGAAAACCAGTGGTGGAGATGAACCAAGGATCCACATCTGGGTAGCGGGTGCTTCTTGCTATGAAGATCATCAGGTCACACCGAAGAGTGCCCTTGGAATCGTACTCCCCGTAGAGAAACTCCGGCGGGTCCACAACTCCGATGCGTTCCAGGCTGAGTATCAATAACTTAGGAAGGCCGGGCTCTGCGAAACAGATTCCGCCGATCCATCCATTATCAGCCATCTGGAACAGGGCAAGAACCAGTGGTGAGTGTTTGTGTGAAAGAAGGATTAAAGAAAGAAAAGTCCTAATGTGAAAAGGCCAGAAAAAGGGTCTCGCTCCTAGGGTCACGTTCTACGGCCAACCTATGGCTCTGATACCACCTGAAGCGTCCCCTCATAAGAGAGAACTTAAATGTGATACAAACATCAGTCCCAGGAGGCTGATGCCACATTTATTACATCAGATGGTTCATTACCATACAAACCTCCGAGGAGGGCACTCGATACAGATGATAATAAAAAGTAACCAAGCTACGACATAACACCAGACCGCAACCCACATGGGGTCTAACTCGGGCTCAGAGTACTGCGTCAACGAAAACATCTCGGATAGGGCCAGTTCCATAGGCAAGATTGGGTGTAGAACGATAACCCTACTCGGCGTCGTCTGGTACGAAGTCTGGGTCTTCTTCTGTAAAAAGTAAGAATGGGGTGAGTACAAACGTACTAAGCAAGTCCAACCACACCCACGGAGGGGGGGTCATATCTGAATAATATGCACAGGTAAATCAAGGGTAAGGTTACGGTTTAATTTGCAGAAAGCTAGATTTTATGCAGGGGTTTATTTAGCAGAAAGCATTTCAGAAACCAGTTTTTGTTTTGGGTAACACGGAGTTTAAGTTTTAAACTGCTACCGGACTCCCCGTCCGTCTTAGCACACGGCACGACTGCCAGATATTATTCCAAAACAACTCACACTAGCCCATCCCGATGAAACACTAGTTATGTGACCACACCATAACTCGCCCAGTACCGTGGGCACGACTATTTGAATAGCTTTTAACTCTGCAGAGGTGTGCAACTTTACCCACAAGCGGGTTACCACAACACGAACACCGTAGTGTCGGTGTAGATCCCGACATAGCCATTACCCACCTTAGCTAAACCTGACTAGCCATTACGGGATGCACCAAGGGGTCATCGACCGTTCACTTAGGTATAACCGGGCATAAGTCACTCGGGGCTTATCCCTTTTCCTTAGTCACCCGTTGCTCTCAGCTCTCCTAATGGCTATCAAATTAGCTAGTGGGATTTATGCTAAGCCGTTGCCCATTCAACGGTCGAGTGGTTTGCACGAGAGTGGAGTTAGGTGAGATGACACACCAACTCGGTCCTTAGATACGACAAGATGGATATCTCCCTTCTCTGCCCTGCCATACTGGCACGAGCACACCAAATGGCAAGTCCGTAGAAATGCCATCCATCCCATCTAAACTTTCTTTTCAAAAAACACCACATTTATCCCATCCCACATACGCACACATTTTCTTTATAAAATAAATCGTATTATGAGCAAAGTCCTAAGCATTCTAGTATCGATTAACGTCCAAGCACAATCAGACATTAATCTAGGTGGTCAAGGAATGGTCATCTCAAATCAAGGGGTGGCTATCCAACTGTGTTTTTATGCAAGCAAAACATATGCAATTTTATAAAGCAGGCCATTGGGTTGTGTTTATAAAAACAAGGACAGAAACATGCATCAAAGGATGGGATTGAACTTGCCGTCTTCAAAGCCTTCTGGGATGTCCTGTCCTTCGGGCTCGGGGTCGCGGAACGGGTCCTCGTTCACCTGCTCACAGTACTACTCGTTGACAGGCTCTACTTCGTTCACTCCGTGGTCTACAGCGCACACAAACAAGCACACAATCAATACACAGAAAATAAAGATCTATCGTTGAGCTCGAATCAGAAACTCATAAAATATGAAGTACGGAGTGATATTTTTGGGTGGATTCCTAATGGTATGATCAGAACTATGTTAAGAGAGGCGTGGTAAAGTTTTAGGTTGATCCGAGGTCGTTTGGTGCATGAAATGATAGGTTAACAGGGTCTAGGGGCTTGGTTGTAATTAATGAAAGGGCTTAATTAGAATTTTCGGAAAGGTTTAGGTTATTTGGGAAAAGGATAGGGTCTTATTTCTAATCAAATTCATGTAATGGAGGCTTTGTTTGTGATTATCATAAAGGACAGGGTTTTATTTGAAAGAAAACCAAGGGTGGGAAGGTTCTTAAATAAATAAAAAGGAATGGAGGGAGTTAAGGGCAAAACGCCCTGTCTTCATCCTCCCCCCGCGCTGGGAAATAGGGGAGGGGGAGTCGCTCGTCGGCGGCGGCCGATTCGGCCGCTCTGGGCCACGGCGGCGGCCAGGGTTGTGGCGGAACCACCCAAAACTACTGGGCCCGGGTGCACTGATCTTTGTTGCTAAGCAACTCTGACCCAAATTGGCACTCACCGGTAGTTCCTCGAGTGAAGCCTCGATAAAAGCCACGCTATTCCAGGATCAGCAGACAACACTCACACGAAGGTGAGCCCAGAGATTACAACACAAACCATTTCATACATCTCAGAGTGATTGCAGCGGAAAGAAAATTTATTACAAACCATGTTCAGAGTAGCAAAGTACTACGGAGTTCCAACTACTCAATTATTTAAGTCTCATGTTCAGCGGAAGCATTAAAAGATAACTAGCGAAATACGTGACGCATCGATAAAGCCCATACGAATGCGTCACTCAGCGGGAGGGTGGTCAGCACCAGCTGAAGGGCCATCCCACTCAACAGACCAACCCGGAGGCAGAGTACAAGGCCAAGTAAAACTTGCAAACAGATCTTCAAAGTTAGTACCTGAAAAACAGTGCCACAAGTAAGGCTGAGTATACTAATACTCAGCAAGACTGACCCGTCACCGGATATAACATAGTCCGATAACTAGACATTCAAGGCTTTTTGGTTGGTGGGGTTTGTTTGCCAAAAATGCCGCTAAGTGTTGATCCTTACTTTAGGTTTTACTTAGCCGGATTCTAGTGGGATTAACCATTCTAAATTTGCAACTAACTCTACACAAACATGGTAGAGCAATCATTTAATCAACCAGTAGTATTATCATCATCATGTTCCACTTGTTACTCTATGTGACCGAAATCATTAAGCAATCTCATGCCGTGAGAGGCGGACGATTCCGAATCGAATTTCAACCTGGCCAGGGGAACCTAGACCACACGCATGGGGATCGACTTCGCTCCCGCCCACGCTACTTTTCCCCTTTCTTTCCAGTCCGTGGATCCGGCACACCCTCCCCGACTACAGAGTCCGACCACTCTGCACCCGTACGTCGTGACAAAATATAAATCCTACTTCTACCAGGAGGGTGCGAGATCGTTCCACTCGCCGGTCCAATCAGGTACTTCAGCTTGCCGATTACCATATTTCTCGGTATGTGGCTAGTACTTTTAAACGCTTAACGAAATGAGCCACACACCGCGGCCTTAGCCATTTTTGACTACACCAGCGGGGTATCACAACTACACAACCCCGCCCGTTGTCCTTATATTTCAGCAGGAATTAAAGTCAATACAAAACATATTTGCTCGCGAGAGGCAGGAAACCACTCGACTTCTACCGTACCTATTTAGCATGGCAGCTAGTCGATAAAAAGATCCGGTATCAAACATAGGTTCCTAGGGATCATGCATCTATGGTTTTCGATCAACGCCTAGAAAACTTAAATGCAGAAACAAAATATTACAATACATTAATAAATAGATAGTGAATGATAATTCAGAAAATAGTGGGATTATGCTCCGGGGCTTGCCTTCTTGGGCACTGTCAGGCAGAAAAGCCTCTGGGGCTTGGCCCAGGTCTTGAGACAAGTTAGCACAGTTCAGGGTAACCTCCTGCTCCGCACGAGAGTCCGCGGGCACCAATTCGTAGTCACCGTCCGCGAGATTAACCGTTTCTATATGCAATGCAAGATTATGTGTTATTCATGGATAACAATTTCTTTCCTTCACGATAAAATTGTAGTCCACGAAAGTTAATTTAGTGACGATTTCACATTTCATTGCATGGCAAACGTTTATAGAGTAGTTAACATAACTACGTTTATTCATGAATGGGTGGGGTTTTGGGTTTTCATTTTTAATTTCAACACATAGCATGCTTTCATTATTTCTTAACAACACAACTACTAAAGAGCTAGTGATGAAACACTGAAGTAACTCAGATCCAAACTTGAACATTCATGGTATAAATTTCAGCATCTACCATAGAGCAAAAACTATAACTATTCATGCAAATGGATTACTCTAGTTGCTTCATCTTTTTGTACAGAATGTTCAACATGGGTTCTGGTGCTACAAATTTTATGGAAGCAACTTCAAAGCATAAACTCAGCACTGAAATGTTTCCAGATTTTATACACTTATACAGCAGAGGTGATAAAAAGAATAAGAACAGCAAGCCATTAACAAAGATTAATTCTACAGAAACTTTTACTAAGGATTTGGTTCTCAAATTTTTACCAGAGACTAGTCATGAGTTACACATGCTCCAGAAAATTTTTCAAGATTTAATTCACTATGATAAATTAATTATTCAGTTAACTTAGCATGAGTTTGCAAAAATTTCTCAAGGTGCATTTGATCAGTATTGCATCTGAACTTTTTATTACAGGTAGAACATACTCTAAACAAGATCATGCCCAAAAAAAATGACCAGAAACATTGTAGATTACTCAAAACAAAAATAGTAAACCTAGCCCTAAGATGCTAAGCATGATTATTCGACAAAGCCAAACTCAGTAACTGCAGCTCAAAATTTTTAGACAGGAACACAGAGCTAAAAAGAGACTCCAGAAATAAATATGGATTTTTCTGAGCATAAGAACTATATATGAGGAATTAAGTTGATTAAACAAGCATAAATCATGGTATATAGCAAATGAAGTCTAATAAATCTGAAATTTAGTTATTAACAGTGTTTTAGTTTTACATGCACGTAGTAAAAATTCCAGGGCAAGTTCATGTGCATATTTTCCAGAATTAAATCGAGAAAGCTAACAACAAATTAGAGAATCTTGATTGTTCCAACATGATAACTGTTTTGGGTTGGTGTCATTTTTTTACTGTGATATTAAAATTCCTCTAGTGATAACATATCCAAAAATCAAGGTCATTTGATGAGCAGAACTTCATGAACATGCATAAGGTGGTTTTCTTAATCTTTTCCCTAGATTAAATTCGGTTGAGTTTCTGCAAATGTGAATGTTACAAAATTTGTAGATTTTGTTACAAGGATTCCAGATCGGTTGAGTTTGCATTTTTCTGATATTATTGTGATTTGTTTCGCATTTTAGAAGTTCACTGGTATACACTGGATTACTTGCAGAAACACCCTTAAACAAAAAAAAACAAATTACAACCGGGTCCTTCGCCGGCCTTCTCCGCCGTGGCATCTTGCCGGTGGTGTTCTGCGGTGCAGGGCTTACCGGGGCTGCCATGGGGAGGCGCGTGGGAGAGAAGGGATCGAGGAACACCTACCCTGGTCGACGTTGGAGTGTTTGGTGTACGGGTTCGAGCTCGTCGGCGTTGATGGCGGGTCGGTTGTTCGGTTCGCCGGCGCTGGGGGTGAAGGAGGGCTCGAGGTAGGGGAACAGGGCGCGCACGAGCACCGCGTGAGCTCGAGGAACCTTCTGGGGTAGCTGTCGTGCTCGGTCTTCTTCGGAGCCGGCCGGTCCGCGGTGAGCCTGAGCTCGCCGGCGGCGGCGCAAAAGGGGAACGGCGTCGGGAGGAGGTTTGGGCTCGATTCCGCGCGCGTGGAGCGTAACTGGGAGGTGGCGAAGCTGTTGCGATGGTCGGAGGGGGCAATGTGGGGCTGGGCTAGCCGGTCCGCGAGAGCTGGATCTCGGCGGCCATGGCGGAGCGGCGGGAGGAGGAAGAAGGGGGAGAAGGGGCGCGACTGTGGGGTGCTGGGGGTTTTTATAGGCCAAGGAGCTCCTGGGGAAGGAATGCAGTGATTGGGGGCGGTCGATTTGGCCCTGGGCGACTCGACGGCGAGCGGGCGGAGGAGGCAGCGGCGCTGCGCCGGCCGGGGGTGTCGTGGCGGCTCGGGAAAGGGTCTGGGACGCGTGTGCGCGCGAGGGGGTGCCAAGGGGCGGGCTAGGTGGCGCTGAGAGACTCCCCTGGGTCCATTTGGCCGTGGGCGCGCGGTGGACGAAGTCCACCGGCGGCGTACGGCGGGCGGCGCGAACAGAGCAGGCCGGGGAAGGGAGAGATGGAGATAAGGGCATATTTGTGATTTCTGAAATTCCAGGGACCTCTCGGTAATCTAAAATTATCTCCTCCGTCTCCCAAGTGGCTTCTTCTTCAGTGTGATGAGACCACTGAATTTTATACATTTTTACCACCTTTCGACGGGTACCTCTCTCTTTTTGATCCAGAATTCTGAGTGGATATTCGGTATATGAGAGATCGGGCTCCACTAAAATTTCCTGTTGATCAAGGATTTCCGTAGGAACTCGAACACATTTCTTGAGTTGGGATATGTGGAAAACATTATGGATGGCGGCAAGTCGTGAAGGAAGTCGCAAACGATAAGCCACGGGTCCACATTCTTCAATGATTTCAAATGGCCCGACATAGCGAGGTGCGAGCTTACCCCTGACTCCGAAACGTTGAACGCCTCGAGTTGGGGACACTCGTAAATAAACGTGGTTACCAACCATGAACTTCAAAGGATCCCTTCTTTTATCGAAATAACTCTTTTGCCGAGACTGGGCTGCTCGGAGATTTGCTTGTACTATTTTTACTTTCTCCTCAGCCTCGACCACTAATTTGGGTCCAAATATTTGACGTTCTCCAGTCTGGGACCAACTCAAAGGAGTTCGACACCGTCGACCATACAAGGCCTCGAAGGGTGCCATCTTCAGACTGTCCTGATAGCTGTTGTTATAAGAAAACTCAGCCAAGGATAAACATTTGTCCCAGTTCTTGTCATAATGGATGACACATGCTCGAAGCATATCCTCAAGAATTTGATTCACCCTTTCGGTCTGTCCGTCAGTCTGTGGATGGTAAGCTGAGCTTTGAATTAATTTAGTTCCGAGAGCCTCTTGGAGTTGCTCCCAAAACCTTGCCACAAACTGAGGACCACGATCCGATATAATTGTTTTTGGTATACCGTGTAGGCAGATAATCTGATCAATATAGATCTCAGCATATTTCTTGGCTCGATATTCAGTACACACTGGAATAAAATGAGCAGTCTTTGTGAGCCTATCAACAATGACCCAAATGGAATCATGGTGCTGAGAAGTATTTGGTAAGCCCACAATGAAATCCATGCTGATATCTTCCCATTTCCAAGACGGAATTGGTAGAGGTTGGAGAGTTCCAGCAACTTTCAAGTGACTAGCTTTCACTCTCTGGCAGGTGTCACATTTACGACATATTTGGCAATCTCTCTCTTCATGCGAGTCCACCAAAAATTTTGTCTGAGATCTTGGTACATCTTGGTGCTACCCGGATGAATAGAAAATTTAGAGAGATGTGCTTCGTCCAAGATTTGTTTCCGCAGCTCAGGATTCTTGGGAACAACTAGGCGATCCTCGAACCACAAAATTCCTTTATGGTCCACTCGGAAACACTTATATTTATTTTCACCTTCTACTACTTTCTGCTTGATGATACCAACACTTTTGTCCTGTAATTGTGCCATGATGACCTTGTCATAAAGTGTCGGTTCCACCGAAATATGATTTAACGAACCTTGAGGGATGATCTCCAATTTCAGCCTTTGCATTTCAGCACACAATGTGTCATTATACGACTCCACTGAAAGGCAATTGCAGTGAACCTTGCGACTGAGCGCATCAGCTACAACATTCGCCTTGCCCGGATGATAATGGACCTCCAGGTCATAATCTTTGATTAATTCCAGCCATCTTCATTGCCTCATATTCAGTTCACTTTGAGTGAAAATGTATTTGAGACTCTTATGGTCAGTATAGATATTGCAATGAGTGCCCATAAGATAATGTCTCCACAGCTTGAGAGCATGAATAACAGTGGCTAGTTCAAGATCATGAGTGGGATAATTTAACTCGTGTGGCCGAAGAGCTCGGGAAGCATAAGCTATAACCCGATTGTCTTGCATTAGAACACAACCAAGACCAGTGCCTGAAGCATCACAATAAACGTCGTATGGTTTATTGTTGTCAGGTTGAGCCAAGACTGGTGCAGTGGTTAGATGTGCTCTCAATGTGTGGAATGCTTCATCACACTTTGCGTTCCATTTAAACTTGACATCTTTTCTTAGTAGTTCTGTCATGGGCTTAGCAATTCTGGAGAAGTCCGGAATAAATCTGCGGTAATACCCCGCCAAGCCGAGAAAACTGCGGATCTGATGAACTGAAGTAGGAGGTTTCCAGTCCATCACTTCTTGTACTTTGCTGGGATCAACTGAAATGCCTTCACTAGATATAGTGTGACCCAGAAATTTGACTGTGTCCAGCCAGAATTCACACTTGGAGAATTTTGCGTACAGCTTATGATCTCTGAGACGTTGAAGAACAATGTGCAGATGTTGCTCATGTTCTGCCTCATCTTTGGAATAGATCAGAATGTCGTCAATAAAAACAACGACAAACTTGTCAAGTTCCGACATAAATACCGAGTTCATGAGATACATAAAATAGGCCGGAGCATTGGTGAGACCGAAAGACATGACCAAATATTCATAGAGTCCATATCGGGTTGAGAAGGCGGTCTTGGGAATATCACAAGGCCGGATTTTAATTTGATGATAACCCAAACAAAGATCAATCTTGGAGAAGATCTTTGCTCCAGCCAATTGATCAAACAGTACATCAATGCTGGGAAGTGGATATTTATTTTTGATGGTCACCGCATTGAGAGGCCGGTAGTCAACACACAACCTCAGACTGTCATCCTTCTTCTTTACGAACAATGCTGGGCAACCCCAAGGTGAAGCACTTGGGCGAATAAAACCCTTGTCCAGAAGTTCTTGCAGCTGGATTTTTAATTCGGCTAATTCTTTAGGCGGCATTCGATACGGCCTTTTTGAAATAGGGGTTGTACCAGGCTGAAGTTCAATGATAAATTCGATATCCCGGTCTGGAGGCATACCAGGTAAATCGTCCGGAAACACATCTGCATATTCATGGACTACCGGAATATCTTCGAGACGAATATCTTTCATGGCATAGGCACAAGAGTTGTTGCATTGGTGATGAGGTAAATATAGAACCGAATGACCATGAGTTGGAGAATTTATTTCGACAGCTCGGGAAGATATATCTAACATTATCCCATGTCTGTTCATCCAATCCATTCCCAGAATAATGTCCATACCTTCTAGTGGCAGCAATATTAAAGTGGTAGGGACGGTTTTACTACCCAAACTTAATGGCGCATTATTAACGATTTGGTTTGATGCAACTTTACCACCCGGAGTAGATATCATGAATGATCCTTTCGTGTGGCAAAAATCTAACCCAACCCTTGCTCCGAATTTAGAACTAATGAAGCTATGAGATGCACCAGAGTCGAATAAGATAACTGCGGGGTAATGGTTTATAGAGAATGTACCCGACATGATTGGTGCTCCCTCTGGTAGTTCAGCAGGGTTGGTGAAGTTAAGTCGGCCCTACCTGACTTGAATGGTTTGCCTCTTGCCCTTGTTCTGATCATTTCTGTGAGAAGCCTGCCCTTGAGATTGTCCCGCCTGGGGGCACATCTTGGCAAAGTGATCCGGACTCCCGCATCTGAAACAGCGGTTATTATTATCAGGGCGAGCGGCTGGCTGTGTATGCGGCCTAGGGCCGTTCTGCTGCTGCTGAGGTGCAAATCGAGCTTGCTGAGGAAACCCGAATCGAGTCTGCTGCTGCTGTTGAGGAGGTCGAATAATCCAACGCCCTGGCGGAGGGGCCTTTTGAGAGAGTGCGGGTGGGCTATTCTGCACAATATGATACCTCGGTGCAGAGGCACTCGAGGGTCCAGCAGGTGCCTTGCGCTTCTTTTCAGCGCGGTGTGCAGAAATAAGATCCTCCTGAGATATAGCCATATTCACCAATTCATTGAATGAGTCCGCTCGGACAAGATTTAGCCTCTCTTGTAACTTGGTACTAAGGCCTCGACGGAAGCGTTCACGCTTCTTAGCGTCGGTATCCGCCTGATGTCCAGCATATTGACACAGTTGATGGAATACTTGGGCATACTGCACCACAGTACGAGTGCCCTGAGTTAAGGCCAAGAACTCGTTGAGCTTACGGTCAAGAAGTCCAGCTAGAATATGATGATCTCGAAAAGCCAATTTGAACTCATTCCAATTCACCACATGATCAGCCGGTAGCATCCCGTGGTAATGATCCCACCACATACGAGCTGATCCGCGAAGCTGCTGCGCGGCATAGCGAGTCTTGTTCGCTTCGGAACAAGGAGTAGTCAATAGAGAAAACTTGGACTCGATAGTGCGAATCCAAGCGTCCGCGTCTAGAGGCTCATCCGCTTTATTGAACAGCGGAGGCTGAGTACTGAGGAAATCTTGGTAGCTCGCTTCTTGTGCGTGATGAGCATGATGCCCAACCCGCGGTTGTTGCTGAGCTTGAACCAACTGCCGCAAAATCTCCGTCTGGGCGGCAAGTACCTCAGCAATACCCACTGGTGGAGGAGGTGGAGGTGGATCGCCATTCCCCCCGGCTCCAAAACCACTAGGGGTGCCTCGAGTCGATCCCACCATCTGAAATGTGAGTACTTTTGCATTAGACCCATCATTATCATCTTCTCGAATGGGAATTTCAACTCAAGATGACATGTAAATATTCGGAATTGCTTAAATCACGTCGTGCAGAAAACCAGTGATACAAAAACGCTCATAACTGGAGTTCTGTACATGATATAAACTTGAAATTTTTACAGGAGATAGATAATTTCATTATCTACAACTTTGGTAGTCATCACAAAGTCAGATTTCCAGAGTAGGTTAGTCGAAAAATTCATTTACTCCTCCTCTGGTTTTTCTGTTTCACAGAAAACAGAGCTTCTGTAATTTGCGATTATCTCCTGCGATACTGATCAGTTTGGGCTGAAATTTTGCGAGAATGTTCCCGATGAAATTTGGAACAACTTTGGTATTCAACTCAGGAGCTAAATCCGAAAGGAAAAGAGGGTGAAAATTCGAACTAGCTGCTGCCTTCAGCTTTTCACAGATCACTGATAATTATCACTAGTAGCATTAGGGGTTCATTACATCCATCGTTCTCTCATTTCTACTTGGTCACTCCTAACATCAGTACTAAGGGGGTTACTCCACTCTAAGTTAGCCTAGTAGCCATGATCCAAAAGTAGGCTACACTAAGAGGAGTCTACAAAAGCTAAGAAACAGCGCCTCGGTCTACATGTTGACCGATGCCTCACTCGCCGCGGGAGTGTGAACCTCAACCGGTGCGGGCTGCGGCGCCTGGTCCTCGGAGTCCATCTCCGAAAAGCCCTCGATCTCCTGGGGCTCATCCTCCTCATCCACCTGCATCTCGTCGGGAGGTGCGTGAAGGGCATCCTGCGCGTGCTGTATCGCGTGGAGCTGCCCCTGGGCCTCGTCGAACTCAAACTGCAGGTCGTGAAACTGGTCCTCCAAGAAGTTGATCGTAGCGTCACGATCCGACACAGTGTCCTGAAGCTCGTGAACCTGGCCGTGGAGCTGGGCGATAAGAGTAGCCCTGCTCTCGAGCTCGGTACTAGCCTCCTGAAGCTGCCCATCTCTCAGCTGGACCGCCAGGTGCAGGGCCTGAGCGTGGTCCACCAACTGAGCGACGGCATAACTCTGGTAAGTGTGAAGTCTGTAAAGACCGTCCAAGCACATCGCTGTCGTCTGAAGTGCCCCGACCGGGTCAAGGGTAGTGACCACGTCCACGTGTGCCATCCGGTCGAGCCAAAGCGGGTCTGCCGGGTCAGGTGCAGGGAACAACCCGAACGCGGTCAGAACCACCTCCAGAGGGCGCAAAGAGCAAAAGGTGGTCATCGCCCTCATGGCGGTAAGCTCCCAAGTGTCCAGCAGGTAATGACCGACCATCTGAGTCACGATCGGCTCCCACCCGTTGAGTGGGTGCTGCGGAATCACCATCGTCACACTGCAGCGACGAACTCCGTCCTCCACAAACTCGTGGCCATCGTAAACCGGTGGCTGGAGGTAACCGGCTGCACTCAAAAGCTCCCAAAGACGGCGGGGAAACCCGTCCCAGTGCAGGCAAGTGGAGTGCACGTGCCCCTGCGCGTCAACGACCAGCAGCTCTTCCATCTGTCCCAACAAAAGACCGATGGATCAGCTGATGATAACAAGAACTACTAACTCTGGAACAGTGAAAGAAATGGCCAAAACTGTAGAGAACTTGCTTCAAAAATTCTCAAAAATTTCACAAGATCCCTCTGATATTAAGGAACGATTAATCTAGTCATCACTAAGCTCAATTCGGATTCCATGGGGGTGATATGCTCAGGTATTCAGAGTGATGTCAACCAGGAAAACTGAGTGTCCAGAGAGGGTGTATTTTGACTATAACTCTCAACTCCGACGTCAAAAATTTGTCAAATTTTTATGGTAAGTTCATCACTTAGTTGTCTACAACTTTCATGTTGAACGATTTTTAGTTTGAACCACTTATAAAGGTCGAAAAATTTCAGTTGTATAGACTGTTCAGAGTTAACAGTTTTACACAGGGTTGATCCAAAAATACAAATACCATGCTAGAAGGCTTCAAAAATTTTCAAATTTTTACAGCAGCTTGCTAACTTAGGAAACATCATTTAGTATTACTACCCCAAGTCGATTTGAGTAACTTAACAGAAGGTTAAAATTCGTGGAAACCAGGTTGCAGACTTTCTGGATACTCCTTAGGATACTGTTTTAGCTGATTTGCTTGCGATTTCTCCAAAGATTTATTTGCTAACCTTTTTGAGAATGAATGCAGAACCTATACGTCCTCACCAAGGAAAAATTGCCAAGTAACCTTGGTCTTACGCAATGACTTTGGTGGCATACATATTACGTCTCTCACTATATAGCTACTCGATATAGCTAGATAGCCTATAATTCGATTTCGAGTTAGCGTACCTGCAGAAGATTGACAGTATATAAAATGAACCTTTCGTGCCAGCACTCACGAAAGCGTCCCCATACATTACCGATCACTATAGAATCGGCATCCATACCATTTCCGCCGTATGGACAACGTTAAGCATACATTATCGAAACAACGTATTGACTGAGTACCGTCTTTGACGGGGAATTGAATTCCAATTTCAAACCATTACTCCCCATATATTCAACCGAAGTTGGTATATGGGCAGCAGCTCAAGTAGGCCACTGCTTGAGCTCCAGCGTTCGGCTCGCATCACCGACGGGAAGGTCAGACTCCCTCAGCTGACTGAGTAAGCATACCTTCGTGGCGATGATGTAGTTGCAGAATTTAAATTACAGAATTTAAATACTGAAAGGTAATGTGCTGGAAGTTAGCCATACAAAATAAGCCACCTGATTATACCCATAAGATTCCCTAGGGCTTTACGTCCTAGACCTGTCCTTGGAGATCCTAAACTCTTTCAAAAACTTTAGTAGTTTTGAAGTCAAGTTTTAAATTGTTGTTTTGAAAACCGAGGTTGCCATCTCTGGTAGGCTGTCTGCGAGCTCTGATGCCAGCTGTGGCGGAATCACCCAAAACTACTGGGCCCGGGTGCACTGATCTTTGTTGCTAAGCAACTCTGACCCAAATTGGCACTCACCGGTAGTTCCTCGAGTGAAGCCTCGATAAAAGCCACGCTATTCCAGGATCAGCAGACAACACTCACACGAAGGTGAGCCCAGAGATTACAACACAAACCATTTCATACATCTCAGAGTGATTGCAGCGGAAAGAAAATTTATTACAAACCATGTTCAGAGTAGCAAAGTACTACGGAGTTCCAACTACTCAATTATTTAAGTCTCATGTTCAGCGGAAGCATTAAAAGATAACTAGCGAAATACGTGACGCATCGATAAAGCCCGTACGAATGCGTCACTCAGCGGGAGGGTGGTCAGCACCAGCTGAAGGGCCATCCCACTCAACAGACCAACCCGGAGGCAGAGTACAAGGCCAAGTAAAACTTGCAAACAGATCTTCAAAGTTAGTACCTGAAAAACAGTGCCACAAGTAAGGCTGAGTATACTAATACTCAGCAAGACTGACCCGTCACCGGATATAATATAGTCCGATAACTAGACATTCAAGGCTTTTTGGTTGGTGGGGTTTGTTTGCCAAAAATGCCGCTAAGTGTTGATCCTTACTTTAGGTTTTACTTAGCCGGATTCTAGTGGGATTAACCATTCTAAATTTGCAACTAACTCTACACAAACATGGTAGAGCAATCATTTAATCAACCAGTAGTATTATCATCATCATGTTCCACTTGTTACTCTATGTGACCGAAATCATTAAGCAATCTCATGCCGTGAGAGGCGGACGATTCCGAATCGAATTTCAACCTGACCAGGGGAACCTAGACCACACGCATGGGGATCGACTTCGCTCCCGCCCACGCTACTTTTCCCCTTTCTTTCCAGTCCGTGGATCCGGCACACCCTCCCCGACTACAGAGACCGACCACTCTGCACCCGTACGTCGCGACAAAATATAAATCCTACTTCTACCAGGAGGGTGCGAGATAGTTCCACTCGCAGGTCCAATCAGGTACTTCAGCTTACCGATTACCATATTTCTCGGTATGTGGCTAGTACTTTCAAACACTTAACGAAATGAGCCACACACCGCGGCCTTAGCCATTTTTGACTACACCAGCGGGGTATCACAACTACACAACCCCGCCCGTTGTCCTTATATTTCAGCAGGAATTAAAGTCAATACAAAACCTATTTGCTCGCGAGAGGCAGGAAACCACTCGACTTCTACCGTACCTATTTAGCATGGCAGCTAGTCGATAAAAAGATCCGGTATCAAACATAGGTTCCTAGGGATCATGCATCTATGGTTTTCGATCAACGCCTAGAAAACTTAAATGCAGAAACAAAATATTACAATACATTAATAAATAGATAGTGAATGATAATTCAGAAAATAGTGGGATTATGCTCCGGGGCTTGCCTTCTTGGGCACTGTCAGGCAGAAAAGCCTCTGGGGCTTGGCCCAGGTCTTGAGACAAGTTAGCACAGTTCAGGGTAACCTCCTGCTCCGCACGAGAGTCCGCGGGCACCAATTCGTAGTCACCGTCCGCGAGATTAACCGTTTCTATATGCAATGCAAGATTATGTGTTATTCATGGATAACAATTTCTTTCCTTCACGATAAAGTTGTAGTCCACGAAAGTTAATTTAGTGACGATTTCACATTTCATTGCATGGCAAACGTTTATAGAGTAGTTAACATAACTACGTTTATTCATGAATGGGTGGGGTTTTGGGTTTTCATTTTTAATTTCAACACATAGCATGCTTTCATTATTTCTTAACAACACAACTACTAAAGAGCTAGTGATGAAACACTGAAGTAACTCAGATCCAAACTTGAACATTCATGGTATAAATTTCAGCATCTACCATAGAGCAAAAACTATAACTATTCATGCAAATGGATTACTCTAGTTGCTTCATCTTTTTGTACAGAATGTTCAACATGGGTTCTGGTGCTACAAATTTTATGGAAGCAACTTCAAAGCATAAACTCAGCACTGAAATGTTTCCAGATTTTATACACTTATACAGCAGAGGTGATAAAAAGAATAAGAACAGCAAGCCATTAACAAAGATTAATTCTACAGAAAGTTTTACTAAGGATTTGGTTCTCAAATTTTTACCAGAGACTAGTCATGAGCTACACATGCTCCAGAAAATTTTTCAAGATTTAACTCACTATGATAAATTAATTATTCAGTTAACTTAGCATGAGTTTGCAAAAATTTCTCAAGGTGCATTTGATCAGTATTGCATCTGAACTTTTTATTACAGGCAGAACATACTCTAAACAAGATCATGCCCAAAAATCTTGACCAGAAACATTATAGATTACTCAAAACAAAAATAGTAAACCTAGCCCTAAGATGCTAAGCATGATTATTCGACAAAGCCAAACTCAGTAACTGTAGCTCAAAATTTTTAGACAGGAACACAGAGCTAAAAAGAGACACCAGAAATAAATATGGATTTTTCTGAGCATAAGAACTATATATGAGGAATTAAGTTGATTAAACAAGCATAAATCATGGTATATAGCAAATGAAGTCTAATAAATCTGGAATTTAGTTATTAACAGTGTTTTAGTTTTAAATGCACGTAGTAAAAACTCCAGAGTAAGTTCATGTGCATATTTTCCAGAATTAAATCGAGAAAGCTAACAACAGATTAGAGAATCTTGATTGTTCCAACATGATAACTGTTTTTGGTTGGTGTCATTTTTTTACTGTGATATTAAAATTCCGCTAGTGATAACATATCCAAAAATCAAGGTCATTTGATGAGCAGAACTTCATGAACATGCATAAGGTGGTTTTCTTAATCTTTTCCCTAGATTAAATTCGGTTGAGTTTCTGCAAATGTGAATGTTACAAAATTTGTAGATTTTGTTACAAGGATTCCAGATCGGTTGAGTTTGCATTTTTTTGATATTTTTGTGATTTGTTTCGCATTTTAGAAGTTCACTGGTATACACTGGATCACTTGCAGAAACACCCTTAAACAAAAAAAAACAAATTACAACCAGGTCCTTCGCCGGCCTTCTCCGCCGTGGCATCTTGCCGGTGGTGTTCTGCGGTGCAGGGCTTATCGGGGCTGCCACGGGGAGGCGCGTGGGAGAGAAGGGATCGAGGAACACCTACCCTGGCCGACGTTCGAGTGTTTGGTGTACGGGTTCGAGCTCGTCGGCGTTGATGGCGGGTCGGTTGTTCGGTTCGCCGGCGCTGGGGGTGAAGGAGGGCTCGAGGTAGGGGAACAGGGCGCGCACGAGCACCGCATGAGCTCGAGGAAGCTTCTGGGGTAGCTGTCGTGCTCGGTCTTCTTCGGAGCCGGCCGGTCCGCGGTGAGCCTGAGCTCGCCGGCGGCGGCGCAAAAGGGGAACGGCGTCGGGAGGAGGTTTGGGCTCGATTCCGCGCGCGTGGAGCGTAACTGGGAGGTGGCGAAGCTGTTGCTATGGTCGGAGGGGGCAATGTGGGGCTGGGCTAGCCGGTCCGCGAGAGCTGGATCTCGGCGGCCATGGCGGAGCGGCGGGAGGAGGAAGAAGGGGGAGAAGGGGCGCGACTGTGGGGTGCTGGGGGTCTTTATAGGCCAAGGAGCTCCTGGGGAAGGAATGCAGTGACTGGGGGCGGTCGATTTGGCCCTGGGCGACTCGACGGCGAGCGGGCGGAGGAGGCAGCGGCGCTGCGCCGGCCGGGGGTGTCGTGGCGGCTCGGGAAAGGGTCTGGGACGTGTGTGCGCACGAGGGGGTGCCAAGGGGCGGGCCAGGTGGCGCTGAGAGACTCCCCTGGGTCCATTTGGCCGTGGGCGCGCGGTGGACGAAGTCCACCGGCGGCGTACGGCGGGCGGCGCTAACAGAGCAGGCCGGGGAAGAGAGAGATGGAGATAAGGGCATATTTGTGATTTCTGAAATTCCAGGAACCTCTCGGTAATCTAAAATTATCTCCTATTTGGAGGGCTCAAATGGAAAAGTGTTGAATACCATTTTTGCATAACTTTTCAAGATCTACAACTTTTGTGTTATGCAAATTTTCATTTGAAACTCACATTTTGAACTATTGGTACATTTGCATATTTGCACAAAAGGACTTTAGTTTTATTCAGTTTTTGACTTGATTTTGGCTGAAGTTCAATTGAGCACATGTCAATTGAAACACCTCTCATGAGCCAACAAAAATTTTGTGCACATTTTTGAATTAAATTTTTAGTAGCTTTTCACTCCTTTTTCTTTTTCCTTTAATTTGTTTTGTATGATTTGTCTTTTATTTGATCCTTTCTCTTTGAATTAATTTTTCAAGTTTTTCTTTTAACTTTAACTAAGGTACATTGATTGTATTTAAAGGTGCTAACACCTGAGGTGTCACAAGGGTGAGGGGGAAAAGGGCATAGGGGGTGCGGTAGCTTGATTCCCCCACCTGGCTTGACTTGAGGTGGAGCGAGGCGGCGGGTCGTCGAGAGCGGGCGGCGGCGGCCACAGGAGTCAGGCGGGGCGGCGCTGCGGCTGGGGAGAGGAGGGCCGTGGGGGTCAGCGAAGTCGTGGAGGTGGGTGTGGAGCTCGGAGGCGGGGTAGGGGCTCTTTATAGCCGCTGGAAGGCGGTGGCGGCTTGGCGGGATGCGGGCGGAGGGTCAGCTCGGCGCTGTACGCGCGTCCACGGCGGCGGGGTGCGTACGGCAAGACGACGTGACACCTCGGGCAGGCGGCGACCCGTTGCAGGTGGTGCTGTGCCGAGGTCGCCGGCTCTGTACGGCGTCAACAGCGGTCGGCCCGTGTCGCGGCGTGCCGTGGGCCGGGGTAGAGCACGGAGCGCGGGCGAGCGGGACCGGACGGGTGCTGTGCACGCGAGCGCAGCCAGTGGCGTGCGGGCGGAGCAGGGAGCGCTCGTGGCGGTGGTGGCGCACGGGGCCGGTGTCGTGGCGAGCCCGAGCGTGTGTGTGCGCGCGCGCGATGTCGCGGCTGTGCATGAGCAGGGGTAGGCCGTGGTGGCGCGCGGGGCAGGCGAGCGGGGCGAGCAGCGTTCTGGGGCCGGCGGGCGCGTACCGCGCGTGCGTGCGCACGTGGGTCGGTGGCACACGGCTCAGCAGCGTAGGGGCAAGGTCGGGGCCGGGCCGGGCGGCGTGCGCGCGGAGCGAGGAGGGGTGGTGCGGGCTGAGCCGCGCGTGGTGGCGTGGCGGGGTGCGGCTCGGGCAGGCGCGATGGGGAAGGAAGGGAGGAAAGAGAGAAGGAAGGGAGGGAAGAAAGAAAAGAAGGAAAGGAAAGAAAAAAATGGAAAAGGAAAAAGAATTAGAGGAAAAGAGAAAGAAAAGGGAAAGGGGGAAAAAGGAAGGAGGGGGAAAAGCGGGCACGCGCCGGCGGCGATCACGGGGTGCGCGGGCCAGCGGGCGGCGTGCGCGGTCGGGTGCGCGCCAGGGAGGAGGGGGGAGGGAAAGGAGAAAGAGAGGGAGAGATTCGCGGCGGTCGGACGCGACGCGTCGCGCTAGATGGGACGTGCGTTGAAATCGGGTGTCGGGTTGTTCAGGAGAAGTTCTGGGACTAGGGTTCAGGGTTTAAGGGGGAGTCGAGCTCAACGACGAAAAGCAACTTTAGCGCACGATTTATTTTAGTAAATTTTTGGGATGTTACAGCCGTGGAGTAGTTGCGCCGATGGACCACGAGCGGTGAAGGGTGACCGGACCGGACTCAGGGCGGGCGAGTGCACGGGCGTCCAATCCTGGACCAAGTCTGGGCGCCGATCGAAGGTGGGTTTGTTGATTTGTGCCACAAAACCAATGAGGTGGGATAGCGGTGAAGATGCCAAGTCGAGGAGGTACGGGCGTTGGCCTCGGGAAGCCGGTGGAGGAATGGGCGTCGATGGCATCCGGGGCTCCGTCGAGGACGGAGAGGGACGGGCATCATGACGGTGTCTAGGGCCCCAGCAAGCCAAGGTGGAAATGGTGCCTAGGGCCTCAGCGTGGAGGCGGGAGACTTCCCGCGCATCGAGTTTTGGTAGTTTTTATAAAACTACCACCGAGCGGTTTCATGGGTCCCTCCAAAACAGCGACCGGTTCGCCAGGGGCATGTGGCACCATCACGGAGATTGTGTCGAGACAAAGCAAATTCTCCAAGGCATCATGATCGTCCAATGGTTGGACGTGTATCTTTCCGGTTTTTCCCCTACGGGCCTTATAGTCTAGTTAGTCGGTTCAAGGGTATTTTTGGACTTCCTGCGTGGAGCCGATAAATACTCCAACCAGCCCTCCATGGCTGGTTGAGCCTTGGATTAGTTTTTCCCTTCTTCTTCTTAGTTGCTAAGGCCAAGAGCTCCATTGTTTAGAGATGTTATGTTGTAGCTAATCTCCACAAAGTGGGTGGATGATAGGGTGGCTGGCCATAGCATTTGTACAGTGAATTCCTCTAGTTAGTTTGAATCTATTTCGTGCTCAAGGATTCATCTTGTGCTGTGCCATCTTCTCCCCTCTCGTCCCTTTCGTTCTTGAGGGAAATCTTTGGCTTTGGGTGTTTCTTGTTTTGCCAAGGATGAACTCTTTCTTTTGCTGTGTTCTCGTGTTTGCTGTGACGTGATTCACCCCTATTGCCTAGTGCAATTCCCCTAGAATCATGAGCAAGTGACCCCGAGCAATTCGTGTTCTTGGTTCACCCTTTCACCCTCTTCTTGGAATGATCGAATCCAAGTGATCCCTTGATCTTTTTCAGTAGATCTTTTTGGGATTTACACTCCTAAGGATTGTGATAATCTCCTCCTTTCGTTGAATTTTTGCTCAGGGTGGCTGGCTGGAATGGGGTTTTTGCATAACGCTGGACCATCCGGCAACGTTCACAGGACTGTTCAGTGAAAAACGCCAGACCATCCGACGATATTTTTCCTGAGGGCCGGGTATTTCCCTCCCGGGTTATACTGTCTAGCGAATCACGCCGGACCGTCCGGCATGCTAGTTGGTCAGAGGCTTCTCCTGTCCGGCGATAGGCACCGAACCTTCTGGCGCTCTACACTGGACCGTCCAGCACTGTTGCCTGGACATGTTTGTCTCCTTGGCCTTGCCTTCCTCCGCTCTTTCTCGTAGCTTCTGCCTAGGGTTTTGTCTGGGTGTTTAGCTTCTCTATAGCTACACCTAGCATACTCTAGAGGTGAGGGCTTGGGTGTTGCTCTTGGGACATAGGCCGAAATCTTTCTTGAAAAAGATTTCAATCGGCTCCCATTCACCCCCCCTCTGGTCGCCTTTTTGATCCCTCAATTGGTATCAGAGCAGGTTAAGGTTTTTTTTACCCTAACTGGTTTGAAAACCACTTGGTGACCCTGGAGAGCGCTGGTAAAGTCCCTTCGTTCAATGGCCAAGACTATGCATATTGGAAGGTGTGCATGCGTGCCTATCTCGAGTCTTGGATCGGAGATATTGGACATTACCAAGCACACAGCTTATGTCGTTCTTGAGGTGTGAGCAACTCCATTTCTAGTTGCCCAACATGACGCTAACTCCAAGGCGGTCAATGTCTTGTTTGCTAGCCTTTCTCGTACGGAGTTCAATCGTGTGCAAGGCTTCAAGGAAGCACACAAGATCTGGATTGTCTCCAGAATATCCATGAGGGCACACCTCAGGTCAAGGCCAGGTTGTATAAAACTCACCGGCATGAATATGAGAATTTCACACAGGAGCCGGGTGAGAGCGTTGATGCCTTGTTCGGCCTTTTTCAATCGATTGTGAAAAAAGATCAACGCCAACAAGGCCGCAACCACCCTTGCCTACACCTATCATGAGAAGGCTATCAAGCTTCTCTATTCTCTTGATCGTGCTATGTGGGATCTCAAGGTGAACATAATCATTGAGTCATCTGGGTATGAGACCCTGACTGTGGATGAGCTTTTCAGCAAGGTCAAGGCCACGAAGGTGGATAACCAGAAAAGAGCCAAGCTCAATGGTGCTCCTCTCAAGAGCATAGCTCTTGTAACCTATCCAAGTGGATCGAGAGCTAATGCTGACCCTTCTCTTGGCTTTTCGCTCTCTTGTTTGGTCTCTGTTTCAGATGAGCAGCTAGAGATGCTTGAAGATGATGACTTGCGCCTCTTGATCAACAAGTTCCAACACGTCTACCACAATAGACAGAGCCAGATGAGGCCCGGTTGCTACCACTGCGGCGATCCAATCGCCAAATGCCCTAAGAAGCTCGGTGGCCCCAAGGAACACGTCGACTACTTGTTATCGCCATAAATTAACAGGGCCGAAAGCAAGTGTAACACCCGGTTTATAAAAGGACATAAACCGAGCAATCATATACGTGCCAGGATCAAGTCACACGTATATACAACAGAATAAACAGTATATCACAGCACATATCACGAATAAAGATATAATAAAACGAATACGAATATTATTTATTACATTAATGACAAAAATGTCTGATACAGCGGAAGCGAAGTACAAATATGATAAAAGAACTCTCCGAAGCTGAACAGGGCGCCACAGGGACGTCGACTGGGAGACGAACGCCTAGAAGTCCTCGTAGTCCTGCTAGCACTGAGCGAACTCCCTCGCGTCGGCAGGAACTGAGCAGCAGTAGCGCATCCAAGAGGAAAAAGTAGAGAAGAGGCAAGAGTGAGTACACAACTTGTACTCAACAAGTATAACACAAACTATGAGGCTCTAAGGTTGGCTGACTCAACTGCATTAGCTTTTAAGTCTTGGCAAAATTTTATTAAAGCTATTTACTACTAGTTGATGAACTACCATTAACTCAGTTACATAGTAATTAATCAGAATTAATGATGTAACTACTGAGAACCATACCAAAACCACCAAGGAAACCCCGAGAGGCACCTCCCTCGTCGGAAGGAGATAACCCCACTAATCAAAAGGAGGATCTGGGCCGCTCATAACCGTGAGCACGGCTAGTATACCAGTTTTACACTCTGCAGAGGTTGCACATCTTTACCCACAAGTCGTGAGCTACGCTAGAGATTCATCACACTTGATAGAGCCGGAGTGCCCGATCTTTCGGTGAGTGGGGATAAATTCGACTTGGCGGAAGATGACCCTCACGATTCGACTACGACGAGCGAACCCGAAGCACCAATGCAATCGCTAAACCAACTCCCTGTGGTTACCGACCTTGTTGATGCAAGATCAGCCTGATCACGAAGATCGTTTCCTGTCCGCAATCGAATAACGAACAAGAAAAGATGCGAGCAATCTGATTATCTCTCAAAGGTGGAGTTCTGAATACACGAGGACAGCGCTGATTTGCGCGTGTTCCAGAGTAGCTAAAGCTAGATGTAAAACAAAACTCAAGTCTGAATTGAAAAGAAACCTCTCTTTAAATAGAGGGAGAGGGGGCGCAGCCCCTAGGGAAGGGCGGCCAGGAGATGGGGGTGCCGCCCCTGGCGTCCAGGGCAAAGGGGGAGGGCGCAGCCCTAGGCGCCCACACAAGGGCCTCTGTTGGGCCAGCTTCTATTCTTCTGGGCCTTCATTCTTAAGTAGCATGACGAAGTTCACTTCTCTTGCACGGGCCCGAGTGATTGGCCCAGAAAGTGGCGCCTGGAGTGGAGGTGCATCTGGAGGCACTAGAGAAGGTGCTGCTGGTGTAGACGTACTCGTGGTGTCCTCATCATCCTCCCCTTCTTGAACTGAAGTCGTCCTCGACGGCAACTCCTCATCCTCGCCCGCATATGGTTTCAAATCTGCAACATTAAAACTAGTGGAAACACCAAACTCCGCAGGTAGGTCAAGAACATAAGCATTATCATTAATCTTGGTTAGCACCTTAAAAGGACCAGCAGCACGAGGCATCAATTTAGAACGACGCAAAGTAGGAAAACGATCCTTTCGCAAATGTAACCAAACCATATCACCTGGTTCAAAAGTAACATGT
This sequence comes from Panicum virgatum, assembly GCF_016808335.1. Lineage (NCBI taxonomy): Eukaryota > Viridiplantae > Streptophyta > Magnoliopsida > Poales > Poaceae > Panicum > Panicum virgatum. The sequence goes on along the minus strand of NC_053141.1, from coordinate 24,523,448 downwards.
TTTCTTCCTTTACTACCAGCAACCTGATACTTAGCATTAGTAGCAGCAATGTTTTGTTGTGTTTGTTCATGGAGGTTAAGCATGTGTTCAACATGTGCAACCGCATCTATATGTGGGGCGCCCTCAGCATCAAGCGAAAACAAATCAATAGGCGCCCGAGGAATATAACCATAAACAATCTGAAAAGGGCACATCTTTGTAGAAGAATGTGTTGCACGATTGTACGCAAATTCAATATGAGGCAAGCAATCTTCCCAATGTTTCAGATTTTTGTCTAAAACAGCCCTAAGCATGGTTGACAAAGTTCTATTAACCACCTCAGTTTGTCCATCAGTCTGAGGGTGACAAGTTGTGCTAAACAGCAATTTAGTTCCCAATTTATTCCAAAGTGATCTCCAAAAATGACTGAGAAACTTAGCATCATGATCAGAGACTATTGTATTCGGAATACCATGCAAACGAATAATCTCTCGAAAGAATAATTCAGCAACACTGCTAGCATCATCAGTCTTATGACATGGTATAAAATGAACCATTTTGGAGAATCTATCAACAACCACGAAAATGCTATCCCTCCCCTTCTTAGTTCTAGGCAATCCCAAAACAAAGTCCATAGAAATATCAAGCCAAGGGGAAGTAGGGACAGGCAAAGGCATATACAAACCATGGTTATTCAGTCGTGACTTAGCTTTCTGACAAGTAGTGCAGCGGGCAACAAGGCGCTCGACATCACGTCGCATCCGGGGCCAAAAGAAGTGGGCGGCCAGCACCTCATGCGTCTTGTAGACGCCAAAGTGTCCCATGAGACCGCCTCCGTGTGCTTCCTGTAACAACAAAAGACGAACCCAGCTTGCTGGAACACATAGCTTGTTAGCGCGAAACAGGAACCCATCCTGCATGTGAAATTTGCCCCATGGTTTGCCATTCATACAATGAGCTAAGATATCTTTAAAATCAGCATCATCGACATATTGATCTTTCACAGTTTGCAAGCCAAAGATTTTAAAATCTAGCTGTGAGAGCATGGTATATCTACGAGACAAAGCATCGGCAATGACATTTTCCTTCCCGTTCTTGTGTTTAATGATGTAAGGAAAGGACTCAATGAATTCTACCCAATTAGCATGACGACGGTTCAGATTTGTTTGGGTACGAATATGTTTCAAAGCCTCATGAACAGAATGGATTATAAACTCGCGATGCCAAAGATAGTGCTGCCATGTTTGCAAAGTGTGAACTAAAGCATAAAGCTCCTTATCATAAGTAGAATATCTCAGACTAGCACCGTTTAATTTCTCACTAAAATAAGCAACCGGTTTTCCTTCTTGTAACAAAACAGCACCTAGCCCAATACCGCTAGCATCACATTCAAGCTCAAACACTTTATTAAAATCAGGCAATTGCAAGAGGGGAGCATGTGTTAACTTATCTTTCAAAGTGTTGAACGCTACCTCCTGCGAGTCGCCCCAAGCAAATGGCGCACCTTTCTTTGTAAGCTCGTGCAAAGGGGCTGCAATGGAGCTGAAATCACGGACAAACCGACGGTAGAATCCTGCAAGTCCAAGAAAGCTCCGAATCTGTGTGACCGTCGTCGGTGTAGGCCATTCCCGAATGGCATCGATTTTGCTGCTGTCCACCTCAATGCCCTGTGGAGTAACAACATAGCCAAGAAATGAGACACGTTGTGTGCAAAAGATGCATTTTTCTATGTTGCCAAACAAGTGAGCAGCACGCAACGCATCAAAAACAGCACGCAGATGTTCTAAATGTTCTTGCATAGACTTGCTATAAATCAGGATATCATCAAAATAGACAACAACGAACAATCCTATGAAAGGCCTTAGAACTTCATTCATTAAGCGCATAAAGGTACTGGGAGCATTAGTCAATCCAAACGGTATAACCAACCATTCATATAACCCAAATTTCATTTTAAAAGCCGTTTTCCATTCATCACCCAGTTTCATTCTAATCTGGTGGTAACCACTACGCAAATCAATCTTAGTGAAAATAATGGCACCACTAAGCTCATCTAGCATATCATCAAGGCGTGGTATAGGATATCGATAACGAATGGTTATGTTATTAATAGCACGACAGTCTACACACATACGCCATGATCCATCTTTCTTTGGAACAAGCAACACAGGAACTGAGCAAGGGCTAAGAGACTCACGGATGTAACCCTTGTCGAGCAACGCCTGTACCTGGCGCTGGATCTCCTTCGTCTCATCCGGATTTGTACCGTACGGTGCGCGGTTCGGAAGCTGTGCGCCTGGAATGAGATCGATCTGGTGCTCAATACCACGGAGTGGTGGAAGACCCGGTGGCAAATCCTTGGGAAAGACATCAGCGTACTCCTGCAAAAGGTTAGCAACCACAGGGGGAATATCCAAAGACGGTGCATCATCGAGTGAAACGAGCACACTAGAACATACAAGTGCATAGCAGGGCAAATGAGCATCGCGGAGATCATCAAAATCAGCACGTGTAGCAAGTAAAACAGGAGCATTCAACTTGATTTCAGAATTATAGGGCGATGGTGATGGTTCAAGTTGTTTAGCATTCCTAGCAGCTCGAGCAAGATCATCTTTAACAATTTGTTCAGGTGTCATTGGATGTATAATTATTTTCTGACCCTTAAACATGAAAGAATAATGATTCGAATGACCATGATGCAAGGTATCAGTATTGTATTGCCAAGGTCTACCAAGTAACAAAGAGCATGCTTCCATGGGAATAACATCACAATCGACAAAATCAGAATAAGCACCCATGGAGAAAGGGACACGCACCGACCGTGTTACTCTAATTTTTCCACCATCATTAAGCCACTGAATGTGATATGGATTTGGATGCTTACGAGTGGGTAATGACAACTTCTCGACCAGCACGGTACTCGCCAAGTTGTTGCAGCTGCCGCTGTCGATGATGATGCGAATCGACCGCTCCTGCACAACGCCCTTTGTATGGAACAGAGTGTGTCGCTGATTTTTCTCGGGCTGGGCGACCTGTGTACTAAGAACACGCTGCACAACAAGATTTTCATACCTATCTGCATTGCCCGGGGTGACATGTACCTCCTCATTAGCTGCATGGTCAGTGGCAAGCATAGCATGTCAAGGTTCTTCGGAATCACTTTCAGAAGAGTACTCACCATTGTCACGGATAAGCAAGGTACGCTTGTTTGGGCAGTCCCGAATCATGTGCCCAAATCCTTTGCAACGATGGCACTGAATATCCTGTGTACGTCCTGTGGAAGGAACAGCGCCTGTGGGAGAGGGTGCTGCAGGTTTGGCCGACCCCTCGCGTGGTGTACTGCTGGTCGTGGATGATGCAGGTAGAGCAGGCGCTGAGCTGGTTGCCGGCCTTGTTCCTGCAAAAGAGTTAGGATATGTCTTCGAACGGCGTCCCTGCACTTCACGTTCAGCTTTGCAAGCATATGCAAACAATGTGGTCATATCAGAATATTCATTATAATCAAGGATGTCCTGAATTTCGCGGTTCAAACCACCGCGAAAACGAGCCATAGCAGCGTCATCTGTCTCAAACAAACCACAACGAATCATACCTTTTTGTAACTCCTGATAATAGTCCTCAACAGACTGTTGACCTTGTCGAAAGCACTGCATTTTTTCAAGCAAATCTCGTGCATAATATGAAGGGACAAATCTGTGTCGCATGGCAGCTTTTAATTGAGTCCAAGTGGTGGGAGTGGGATGTTTTTGTTTATATTCACGCCACCAAATTAAAGCAAAATCAGTAAATTCACTAATAGCAGCTTTAACTTGAGAATTAACAGGAATATCATGGCATGAAAATTTCTGGTCGACCTCTAGTTCCCAATCAAGATATGCAGCAGGATCATATTTGCCATTAAAAGACGGAATTTTAAATTTAATCTTAGCAAATGAGTCATTAGGTTGATGACGTACCACACGGCGGGCACGACCGCTGCGAGTACCCTCTTCCTGTTCCGTGTCACCGCCATAATCTTTCTGTAACTCTATGATCGATGTGGACAATGTGTCGAGCCGTGCCACGATGGTGTCGAGCGTGGTCTTAGCGGCCATCTGAGCGAGGTCGAGCTGATCGAACCTCTCGGTCGATGACGTGATCGTCGAGTCAAGCCGTTCATGCATCGTCTTCATGTCCGCGGCCAGTCCATCAACTCGTGTCCGCATTTCCTGCAGCTTTTCATCCGTCATGCCTTCATCTCCTGCCATAGTTAGCGCAAACACAAAAACAAAGCCTACGACAACAAGGGTGTAACGGTTCACAAGGCGCTCACAGTAGTGCTATTATCAAATTCTTATCCGTTCTTACCAAGCACACAGGGGTGATCTGCAACCAACAGGTAGAACCGGCGAAAGATTGGAGGAGCGATTGCCTGGAGAAACAAAGTCTGCTCGTCGTAGAACTATGTGGGGTTGAATTATAGTGCCAAACACGTAATCAAAGCTGCTGGAAACAAGGTGCAAAAGTTGAGCATGGGTATGGGGGCAAAGGAAAAACACAAGAGGGAAGAACAAGGAGCAGCAGGTGCGCACACCTGGTCGTCCTGCGTGATGCGCCCAAATGAGGTAATCTCCTTTCTGTTTCCCTGTTTTTTTTCGTTTCTTTTTTTTTCGGAGAAACTCACAAACTGATTATATGAGCAAAGGAATACAAATGAGCAAGTTACCACACACAATTTTCAGGAAAGGTAGGGGTATTCCGGTAACAAGAAGATCCGGACGTCCCTTTGTATGGTAGGACTGCCAAAGCGACCAAAACTTTCTCAATTGAAGTCGATCAGGATTAGGCAAACCCTTTTTTTTTGTTTTAAACTTGCTAAAAGAAATACACAACCGGTGGACAGGGAGGTGTGATCCGAAACAAAAAAAGAAAGGGTGGGGGCGTCGGCGCGACCAGAAATCACGCACGCGGTTGTGTTTCTCTCTTTCCTTTTTTTTCTTTGACTTGCCAAACACACAAGGCAGGGGAGGGCGATCAAGGGCAGAGAGATGGTGGCGGCGCTAGGGTTAGACGAAAAGAAAACAAGGATAGAACACAAAGTAACCAGCAACAATTGAACGCGTAAGCACACAAATTCAACAATCCAAATTATTGAAAGAAAGTGCAAGGCTCAAAAGGGTGCTGGGACAAGGATCTAACCTGATAATAATTTTTTTTTGGTTTTGTGGACTGTAGGAAAGGGAAGAACACTAGATAAACTCACCGATCAACCTGGAAACCTAATACCACTTGATAGAGCCGGAGTGCCCGATCTTTCGGTGAGTGGGGATAAATTCGACTTGGCGGAAGATGACCCTCACGATCCGACTACGACGAGCGAACCCGAAGCGCCAATGCAATCGCTGAACCAACTCCCTGTGGTTACCGACCTTGTTGATGCAAGATCAGCCTGATCACGAAGATCGTTTCCTGTCCGCAATCGAAGAACGAACAAGAAAAGGATGCGAGCAATCTGATTATCTCTCGAAGGTGGAGTTCTGAATACACGAGGACAGCGCTGATTTGCGCGTGTTCCAGAGTAGCTAAAGCTAGATGTAAAACAAAACTCAAGTCTGAATTGAAAAGAAACCTCTCTTTAAATATAGGGAGAGGGGGTGCAGCCCCTAGGGAAGGGCGGCCAGGAGATGGGGGTGCCGCCCCTGGCGTCCAGGGCAAAGGGGGAGGGCGCAGCCCTAGGCACTCACACAAGGGCCTCTGTTGGGCCAGCTTCTATTCTTCTGGGCCTTCATTCTTAAGTAGCATGACGAAGTTCAGTTCTCTTGCACGGGCCCGAGTGATTGGCCCAGAAAGTGGCGCCTGGAGTGGAGGTGCATCTGGAGGCACTAGAGAAGGTGCTGCTGGTGAGACGTACTCGTGGTGTCCTCATCAACACTTCCTTAGGTGAGATGACTAGCGACTCACTACGAGGCCGTTACAAAGAATCTCGTTGGTAAGGCGTAACCGCGAGAGTTAGGTCAGCGACGATGGGGCCCACCTCCAGGGGTACCAGCACCGGAGCGCAATCCTAGCACAGACCAAGCCGGAGGAGCAGGGACCATTGAAGCTTACTACTCTTGCCCCGCAGGTAAGTTACTCCAATCCAAAAAGACCTAATTAGTAAGCCAAGTCTATCCCATTCTAACCATGTGGTAGCGTTGTTGTCTCAGGTTGTCGCTCTATGAACCGGTCCTTATGGAGAGTAGCCAACCAAGCACTAAGCACCGTGCTGGCTCCCTAAACCATGTTTCTACAAAAACCATCTTTTAAAGTTACTCCAATCCAAAAAGACCTAATTAGTAAGCCAAGTCTATCCCATTCTAACCATGTGGTAGCGCTGTTGTCTCAGGTTGTCGCTCTATGAACCGGTCCTTATGGAGAGTAGCCAACCAAGCACTAAGCACCGTGCTGGCTCCCTAAACCATGTTTCTACAAAAACCATCTTTTAACGAGACGTGAGCCACTCATCCACACAGAGGGCCACTCTTAGAATTAAATTCAAGTAAACCATTAATCAATTTAATTAAAAAGGACCAGAATGTGTTATAGCGTAGCAACCTAGCACAACTAACCAAAATGCAACCCAAAGGATATATATAAAGGATATATTAATTGGCTAGGAAAGTCCTTATAGGCACACAGTATTAAAATGCAGTATGAAAATGTATTTAAAGGTGATAGGTTGTTCATGTTATACTTGCCTTCCTCGTACTACTCCTGCTGCTGCTCAAAATGCTCGGAAGACGGCTGCTCCGGGTACTGGTACTGGGGCTCCTCCGGTAGCTCAACGTCTACTCACGAACACATGGCCAAAACGAGGCACAACAATAAGCATACAAGAAAACAATAACAAAAGCTAAGAAACAGTACATCAATACATAAAAACAGCACACTAAACTAGTCTAAAAGTATTCTACGCGTTACAACGATCGCGTGGATATAAAGAACGCCTAAAACGGAGCTAAAACACATAATCTAGGCTAAAAACAAGTTCTAGGGGCTTATCTACGATAAAAACTAAGTTCCAGGGGGTTTTCTGCAAAAACCGAGGGCCTAAACATAATTAACCATTAAATCTAAGGGCTAGCGTGCAAAAACACAGGGCCTGGACCACGGGTGCTAATTTAGGAAATCTCAGGGGCTAAAGTGCTAAAAACAGGACCTAACCGTAATTATTTTTGAATAGGATCGGACTGCGGGTTGATTTCTAATAAACCGAGGGGCTCTTTAACAAAACAACCAGGGCGAACCGTTACGTTTGGATCTCGATCGTAGGATTCAGATCTGGCGGTTCAGATTCAATCAACCTACGATCTAATCTGGGGCGTAGGACTCAAATCGGGCGACTCAGAAGACTCGCGGGCGCCGGCGGCGGGGGAAACGCGGAGGCGGGCCGGTTCACCTGCGGCGGCGGAGCTGCACCGAGGTTCTCGCCGGCGAGCGGTGTTTTGCAGGATTCCAGGGCTACGGACTAACACTCTCTAGCGCAAAAGATACCAGGGAAGGCTGCCATTGCTCACCGGGCTTGGATAAGAGTAGACGGGCCGTGCAGGGCATCGGCGTCGCGGACCGGCGGCGAGTCGTGGCGGCGCTCGGTGGAAGTCGCTACAGAGGGGAGATCCGGGTTTTTGGGCTCCACTGACCGGCGTGCGGTGAGGCTGCGAAGGAGTTGCGGGGCTCAGGGCGGCCGGAGTACTAAAGGAACCGAGAGATTTCGACGGCGGCTCTACTCACCGGCGATGGAGTACGGCGTGATTCCGGTCGCTGCAGTTGCCGGGGCCGTGCGCGGAGGCCTAGGAGTTGTTCCTGGCGCCAAGGTGAGGCTCCTGCGCGGCTCTGGAGAGGATGCAGTGCAGTGGGGAGGCACGGCTACGGCGGTGCAGGGGAGCGGCGGCTCGGCGGAGCGGAGGCGGCGGCTAGGGTTCGGGTGGCGGCTAGGGCGTGGATGACGGGGTACGGGGGAGGCCAGGGCCTACTTATAGGGTAGCGGCCAACCTAGGCGTGCACGCCCGGGTTTGGAAGGCCGGCATGGACTTCGCCGGAGATCGCGGGCGGGCGGTTGCGCGGGGGAGACGAAGTAGCTGATGGGCGGGCCCGGGGCGCAGCGAGAGAGGGAGGGACGACGCGGCGCGGGCGCTGGCTGGGGTGCGGGTGCTGGCTGGTGGGGTCAGGCACGGGGAGAGCTGGGGGGCGCACGCTGGGCCGGCGTGCGTCGCGGGCCGAGCGGGAGACGGTGGGCCGGGCGGGTGGAAGCAAATGGGCTGCGGAAAAGAAAGGAGGTGGGTTGGGCCGGTGCTGGGTTGACTTTGGTTGTGGGTTTGTTTTCTATTTCTCTCTTTCTAATTCTAAATCAATCAAACACTTTTGAATTCAAATAAAATTTGAATTCAAACCACACTCAAATAATTAAAACTATGCACCAGCATGAATGCAACACCAAAATTTAAACCTATGATAAAATTTTAATTACTTAAGGAACAAAATTGAATTAAATGCCATACTAAACACAATAAACCTTAGAAATTTAAATAAAGCCAATTAAATTTATTAATAAATGCTGGAATTTAAATTAGGGTGTTACAGACCCTACCCCCTTAAAGAAATCTCGTCCCCGAGATTTAGCTGGGCTGGCTAGCAAAGAGATCTGGATATGTCTTCTTTACCTCATCTTCTCGCTCCCAAGTAGCCTCAGCTTCACTGTGATGGCTCCACTGAACTCTGCACATCTTGATGCGCTTGTTCCGAGTAACCCTCTCTGATGTCTCCAGAATCTTCACCGGATGCTCAGTATAAGTCAGATCTTTCTGCACATCTACTCCATCCAGTGGTGCCTGCTCCTCGGGTACTCGCAGACACCTCTTCAACTGAGATATATGGAAGACATCATGAACTCCTGAAAGGCTGAGAGGTAACTCCAGGCGATAAGCAACTTCGCCTTTCCGCTCTAGCACCTTGAATGGCCCCACATACCGAGGTGCTAACTTCCCTTTGACATTGAATCTGTGGATTCCTCTCATCGGAGACACCTTCAGGTACACATAATCATCGACACTGAAGGTCAGATCTCTCCGTTTGCCATCAGCATAGCTCTTCTGTCTGCTCTGTGCAATCCTCAGATTTTCTCGCACCGCCTGAACCATCTGCTCTGCATCATCTATGATCTCAGGGCCAAAGAGCTGCTTCTCACCAATCTGATCCCAATAGAGAGGAGTCCTGCACTTTCTGCCATACAATGCTTCGAAGGGAGACTTCTTCAGACTGGCCTGGTAGCTGTTGTTGTATGAGAACTCAGCATAAGACAGGCACTTATCCCAACTAGTACCGTACTGAATGGCACAAGCTCTCAGCATATCCTCCAACACTTGGTTGGTTCTCTCTGTCTGCCCATCTGTCTGAGGATGATAGGCGGTGCTGAATCGTAGCTTCGTATCCAAAGAATCATGAAGCTGCTCCCAGAACCGTGAAGTGAACTGAGATCCTCTGTCAGATATGATCTTCTTGGGCACACCATGTAAGCAGACAATCCGAGAGATGTACAACTCTGCAAGTCTAGCACCGGAGTAAGTAGTGTTCACTGGAATGAAGTGAGCAACCTTCGTTAATCGATCCACTACTACCCAAATGGAGTTGTACCCTTTCTGAGTACGAGGCAATCCAACAATGAAGTCCATAGTGATCTCCTCCCATTTCCACTCTAGAATCTTCAAAGGCTGTAACAGACCTGCTGGCCTCTGATGCTCAGCCTTGACACGCTGACAGGTGTCACAAATAGCCACGTACTCTGCCACTGAACGCTTCATACCATACCACCAGAAACGTTCCTTCAGATCATAATACATCTTTGTGCTGCCCGGATGAATAGAGTATGCTGTATCATGGGCCTCACTCAGAATCAACTTCTGGAGATCCTTCACATCTGGCACACAGATCCGGTTCTTGTACCATAAGGTACCCTGATCATCCTCTCTGAAATGAGGAGCCTTGCCCTTCTTGAGCAACTCACGAATCTCCTACAGCTTCTCATCATCTTTCTGATGCTGCCTGATCTCTGACTCTAGAGTCGGTACTGCCTCAAACGCTGCACTGGAGGTATGATGCAAGAAGCCCAGACTCAACTGCTCGAACTCCTCACATAACTCTGGAGGCATCTGGAAAGCCACGGCCATGTTGACATAACTTCTCCTGCTCAAAGCATCTGCTACAACATTGGCCTTACCCGGGTGATAGTGAATCTCCAGGTCATAATCCTTGACCAACTCTAGCCATCTTCTCTGCCGCATGTTCAGCTCATTCTGCGTGAAAATGTACTTGAGGCTCTTATGATCAGTGTAGATATCACACCGCTGTCCATACAAGTAATGCCTCCAAATCTTCAGAGCATGCACAACTGCGGCTAACTCAAGATCATGGGTGGGATAATTCAGCTCATGCCGACGTAACTGCTGTGAAGCATAAGCAATCACTCTGCCCTCCTGCATCAGAACACACCCAAGACCATCCTTCGAAGCATCACAATACACTGTGAACCTCTTCGTCTGGTCTGGCAGAGTCAGGACTGGCGCCGTAGTCAACCTTTTCTTCAGCTCATCAAAGGCCCTCTAACACTCATCAGTCCAAACGAAAGCCACATTTTTCTCCAGCAAAGAAGTCAAAGGCTTCGAGATCATGGAGAAATTCTCAATGAACCTCCGATAATATCCAGCTAAGCCCAAGAAAGACCTGACTTCCTTTACTGTCTGCGGTGTCTCCCACTCGAGCACATCCTTCACCTTGCTCGGATCAACAGCAATGCCTCCCTGAGAGATAACATGACCGAGGAATGGAACCTCGTCAATCCAAAACTCGCACTTGCTGAACTTGGCATACAACTGATGCTCTCTCAACCTCTGCAACACGAGCCTCAGATGCTCTTCATGCTCTTCCTCTGTCTTGGAGAAGATCAGAATATCATCAATGAAAATCACCACAAAGACATCTAGATAATCCATGAATACCATGTTCATCAGATGCATGAAGAAAGCCGGGGCATTAGTCAAGCCGAAGGACATGACTGTATACTCATATAGCCCATACTTGTAGGTGAATGCCGTCTTCGGAATATCCCCAGGACGGATCCTCAGCTGAAAATAACCCGAACGAAGATCAATCTTCGAGAATATACGAGCACCTCGAAGTAGATCGAAGAGATCCTCAATACGGGGCAATGGATGCTTGTTCTTGATAGTGACTGCATTCAGCTCCCGATAATCCACACACATCCTCTTCGAGCCATCCTTCTTATCTACCAGCAACAATGGAAAAGCCCAAGGAGAGAAGCTGCGACGGATATAGCCCTTGGCTAGCATCTCATCAATAGTTTTCTTGACTTCTTCATGCTCTATAGGTGCCATACGGTAGGGCCGCTTTGCAATAGGAGCTGTGCCAGGCAAGAGATCAATACAAAACTCAATGGCGCGTTCAGGCGGCATACCTGGCAGATCATCCGGAAAGACATCCGGGAATTCAGACACCACGCGAATACCGTCCGTGGGTCTAGCCTTCATCTGATGAAGAAATCCCGAAGGCTCCACTGCACTGATAACAACCTCTTGGCCACTGGAAGCTGATAGCAAGACTGTCCTCTGAGCACAATCTATCCGGACTCCCCACTTGGCCAGAGTCTCCATTCCCAGAATGACATCAATGCCCTTGGTGTCTAGCACCATCAGATCAGTACAGAACTCTACTCCCCTCAAGGAAACACTGACTCTCGGGCAGTAAGTGTGAGACCTCAACTGTCCTCCCGGTGAAGATACTAACAGGCACCTCTTTAACATGCTAGTATGAATACCATGATGCTCGACAAAAGACTGAGTAATGAATGAATGCGTAGCACCAGTATCGAAAAGCACTGTAGCTGGATATGAATTAACCATGAACGTACCAATAACCACGTTGGGAGCCTCGGCCGCTGACTCGGCCGTCACGTGGTTCACTCTGCCCTGAAGTGGCGCCCTGGGCTGAGCTGGGCGCCCCTGCTGTCCCGCCTGCACCTTCCGGGGGCAAGCGTTGGCGTAGTGCACCGGCTGGCCGCAGTGAAAGCAGGTGCGTGTAAGTGTCGAAGCCTGCTATCCAGTAGGAGCTGCCGGACGTGGAGCCTGCGGTGCTGGCGGAGCTGGTGGAGCACGAGCCGGAGGTGCCGGTAACCTCGGGCCCTGACCTGCCTACTGCTGCTGTTGAGGCAGGTACTGCCTCGGCCTCTGCTGGTACTGCTGGGGAGGCCGGTACTGGTGCTGGTACTGCTGAGGCGGCTGGAGGCGAGGACGAGTGTTGCTGCCGGAAGCAACGGGGACAATCTTCCTCTTCTTGTCCTCCATCTCCAGGTGCTTGCGCTCAGTGTTGAGCGCGCTGTCAACCAGATGGTTGAAGTCGTCGAAGCGGAGGTTGAGCAGCGCGTACTGGAGGTAGTCCTCAAGGCCCTCCATGAAGTGCTCCTGCTTCTTGCGGTCATCCGCAACATCGGCAGAGGCGTAGCGAGCAAGCTGTAGAAAGCGATCACGATACTCCGTGACCGACATAGTCCCCTGAAGTGACAAAGACAGATAGATATCGAAAGATTAACTCAAGATTCATAAGGATAGAACAAGGGGCATTAGCTCAAAAGAAACCGCGGAATGATTATATCTAAGATTACCTGCTTCAGTGCAAGGAACTCCTTCTGCTTCATCTTCATAGCGCCCGCGGGGACGTTGTGGCTGCGGAAACGCTCCCTGAACTGGAGCCAAGTGAGAGCCTCGCGGTCCTGAACTGGGTGGGACTCCCACCAGTCCAAAGCTGCCCCTCGCAGCTGTCCTGCTGCGTACAAGACTCTCTCCCGATCATCGCACTAGGTGATGTCCAGCTAGCGCTCCACTGCACGGAGCCAGTCGTCAGCCTGAAGAGGGTCGGACGTGTGAGAGAACGTCGGCGGGTGACCCCTCAGGAACTCGGCACACCTGTCGCGAGGCTGCGGTGGTGGAGGAGGCGGAGGCTGAGTGTGAGCCTGCTGAAGAGCCTGAACAGTGTTGTTCAGGGTGGCCATCATTTGCATCTGGAGCTGGAAGTACTGCTCCAGAGTCAAAGGCGGAGGCATCGGGATCCCGGTCCCCTAGGTGTTCTAACCCTGGTTGTTCTGCCCCTGCTGGTCAGAACCACGCCTGGTGTTCACCATCTGATTTTGGACAAAAGATTTCACGAGTAAGGATATTGCAGGAATAAATTCAGATGGATATGATAACTCTTTGCGGAAAAGACTCAACCATGATAAAGTAGACAGGATAGAGTGGACTGTTTTACCCCCAACGATCTAACTCATTTTATTAATTAGTTATCTTTAACATGAGAGTAATTTTCTCTAAACAAATTTAAACTACTAAACTATGCAATCATTCAAAAATCCAAATCAAACATTTGCATAATAACAAGCAGACAATTTTCACAACTTTGCCGAGTTTAACATCCGACTCGACTAGCACAACGCATCGCAGAACGTGCTATCATATTATTATAAAAGGGTCACCTAGCTAATACTCATGGTGGGCAGAAGACTGATTCAGGCCAAAATCTACGAAAACTATTCTTCAGAGAGAGAAATCAAGGCAAGACTGGTAAAAGTCATAGAATTCAAGGGGTATAATAGTAAAATAGTTTCAGCAGACAAGGATTGGAGAGAAGAAGTCCTAAAACTCGACCAGTTCTATCTAGGCTTCGTCCTACAGTCGAACCTGGCTCTGATACCACTCTGTAACACCCGGTTTATAAAAGGACATAAACCAAGCAATCATATACGTGCCAGGATCAAGTCACATGTATATACAACAGAATGAACAGTATATCACAGCACATAACACGAATAAAGATATAATAAAACAAATACGAATATTATTTATTACATTAATGACAAAAATATCTGATACAGCGGAAGCGAAGTACAAATACGATAAAAGAACTCTTCGAAGCTGAACAGGGCGCCACAGGGACGTCGACTGGGAGACGAACGCCTAGAAGTCCTCGTAGTCCTGGTAGCGCTGAGCGAACTCCCTCGCGTCGGCAGGAACTGAGCAGCAGTAGCATATCCAAGAGGAAAAAGTAGAGAAGAGGCAAGAGTGAGTACACAACTTGTACTCAACAAGTATAACACAAACTATGAGGCTCTAAGGTTGGCTGACTCAACTACATTAGCTTTTAAGTCTTGGCAAAATTTTATTAAAGCTATTTACTACTAGTTGATAAATTACCATTAACCCAATTACATAGTAATTAATCAGAATTAATTATGTAACTACTGAGAACCATACCAAAACCACCAAGGAAACCCCGAGAGGCACCTCCCTCGTCGGAAGGAGATAACCCCACTAATCAAAAGGAGGATCTGGGCCGCTCATAACCGTGAGCACGGCTAGTATACCAGTTTTACACTCTGCAGAGGTTGCACATCTTTACCCACAAGTCGTGAGCTACGCTAGAGATTCATCACACTTCCTTAGGTGAGATGACTAGCGACTCACTACGAGGCCGTTACAAAGAATCTCGTTGGTAAGGCGTAACCGCGAGAGTTAGGTCAGCGACGATGGGGCCCACCTCCAGGGGTACCAGCACCGGAGCGCAATCCTAGCACAGACTAAGCCGGAGGAGCAGGGACCATTGAAGCTTACTACTCTTGCCCCGTAGGTAAGTTACTCCAAACCAAAAAGACCTAATTAGTAAGCCAAGTCTATCCCATTCTAGCCTTGTGTTAGCGCTGTTGTCCCAGGTTGTCGCTCTATGAACCGGTCCTTATGGAGAGTAGCCAACCAAGCACTAAGCACCGTGCTGGCCCCCTAAACCATGTTTCTACAAAAACCATCTTTTAACGAGACGTGAGCCACTCATCCACACAGAGGGCCACTCTCAGAATTAAATTCAAGTAAACCATTAATCAATTTAATTAAAAAGGACCAGAATGTGTTATAGCATAGCAACCTAGCACAACTAACCAAAATGCAACCCAAAGGATATATATAAAGGATATAAAGTGGCTAGGAAAGTCCTTATAGGCACACAGATTAAAATGCAGTATGAAAATGTATTTAAAGGTGATAGGTTGTTCATGTTATACTTGCCTTCCTCGTACTGCTCCTGCTGCTGCTCAAAATGCTCGGAACACGGCTGCTCCGGGTACTGGTACTGGGGCTCCTCCGGTAGCTCAACGTCTACTCACGAACACATGGCCAAAACGAGGCACAACAATAAGCATACAAGCAAACAATAACAAAAGCTAAGAAACAGTACATAAATACATAAAAACAGCACACTAAACTAGTCTAAAACTATTCTATGCGTTACAACGATCGCGTGGATATAAAGAATGCCTAAAACGGAGCTAAAACGCATAATCTAGGCTAAAAACAAGTTCTAGGGGCTTATCTGCGATAAAAACTAAGTTCCAGGGGGTTTTCTGCAAAAACCGAGGGCCTAAACGTAATTAACCATTAAATCTAAGGGCTAGCGTGCAAAAACACAGGGCCTGGACCACGGGTGCTAATTTAGGAAATCTCAGGGGCTAAAGTGCTAAAAACAGGACCTAACCGTAATTATTTTTGAATAGGATCGGACCGCGGGTTGATTTCTAATAAACCGAGGGGCTCTTTAACAAAAGAACCAGGGCGAACCGTTACGTTTGCATCTCGATCGTAGGATTCAGATCTGGCGGTTCAGATTCAATCAACCTACGATCTAATCTGGGGCGTAGGACTCAAATCGGGCGGCTCAGAAGACTCGCGGGCGCCGGCGGCGGGGGAAACGCGGAGGCGGGCCGGTTTACCTGCGGCGGCGGAGCTGCACCGAGGTTCTCGCCGGCGAGCGGTGTTCTGCAGGATTCCGGGGCTACGGACTAACACTCTCTAGCGCAAAAGATACCGGGGAAGGCTGCCAGTGCTCACCGGGCTTGGATAAGAGTAGACGGGCCGTGCAGGGCGTCGGCGTCGCGGACCGGCGGCGAGTCGTGGCGGCGCTCGGGGGAAGTCACTGCAGAGGGGAGATCCGGGCTTCTGGGCTCCACTAACTGACGCGCGGTGAGGTTGCGAAGGAGTTGCGGGGCTCAGGGCGGCCGGAGTACTAAAGGAACCGAGAGATTTCGACGGCGGCTCTACTCACCGGCGATGGAGTACGGCGTGATTCCGGTCGCTGCAGTTGCCGGGGCCATGCGCGGAGACCTGGGAGTTGTTCCTGGCGCCAAGGTGAGGCTCCTGCGCGGCTCTGGAGAGGATGCAATGCAGCGGGGAGGCACGGCCACGGCGATGCAAGGGAGCGGCGGCTCGGCGGAGCGGAGGCGGCGGCTAGGGTTCGGGTGGCGGCTAGGGCGTGGATGACGGGGTACGGCGGAGGCCAGGGCCTACTTATAGGGCGGCGGCCAACCTAGGCGTGCGCGCCCGGGTTTGGAAGGCCGGCGTGGACTTCGCCGGAGATCGCGGGCGGGCGGTTGCGCGGGGGAGACGAAGTAGCTGACGGGCGGGCCTGGGGCGCAGCGAGAGAGGGAGGGACGACGTGGCGCGGGCGTTGGCTGGGGTGCGGGTGCCGGTTGGTGGGGTCAGGCGCAGGGAGAGCTGGGGGGCGCACGCTGGGCCAGCGTGCATCGCGGGCCGAGTGGGAGACGGTGGGCCAGGCGGGTGGAAGCAAATGGGCTGGGGAAAAGAAAGGAGGTGGGTTGGGCCGGTGCTGGGTTGACTTTGGTTGTGGGTTTGTTCTCTATTTCTCTCTTTCTAATTCTAAATCAATCAAACACTTTTGAATTCAAATAAAATTTGAATTCAAACCACACTCAAATAATTAAAACTATGCACCAGCATGAATGCAACACCAAAATTTAAACCTATGATAAAATTTTAATTACTTAAGGAACAAAATTGAATTAAATGCCATACTAAACACAATAAACCTTAGAAATTTAAATAAAGCCAATTAAATTTATTAATAAATGCTGGAATTTAAATTAGGGTGTTACAGCAAGTTGGGCTTAAAGTAGAAGATCAAGAAGGCTTGTAAACCGGCTCCTGCGCGAGCATTTGGGCCACATAGGCCGTGTATCTTTAGATTTAGTTTAAGATTAGAGATAGAGTCCAATCGGGACAAGATAGGATAGATTGTTTCCCAAGTCTCCGGACTATAAATATGTGCCTTATGTTATTCGTAAAAAAGAGAACGTCCTCACGTTTGCAACATCAATCTCGGCGCAACGCCACCCCTAATTCTAGGGTTTCATCCAAGTAAGTGCCATGCTGCCTTGATCGCTTTGCGCGATCAAGACAGTATTGTTCTTACTTTTACCTTGGTATCACTCGTACTGAAGCGTTTTTGATGGCGAGTAGTGCTAGTTATCTTGATGTTCGTAATAAAGCTTTTAGTAGATCTATTATGCTTTCATTGCTTATCTTCTATGAATATCATGTTGTCTTTGCACGATCATGTCATCATCCTGTGCTAGCTCTTGTTGCATAGAGTTAGCTGCGCAAAGGCAACACCCTATTTCTTTTATGTTTAGTAGTTCTAATCTGTTATGGTTGGTCTCATGCTTTGGGAATTTGCGTAATATCTGCTAGGTTAGGCCTTACAAACGGGTTGAATGATCCGGCGGCGTATTAGGTGGTTTGCTTTGATCTTAATAGGGAATTGATCCGGGAATTGGCTCTTGCTTGTTCTTAGGCCTCTGTTTTGGTTGATGCACGGTTATTTGTTACGTTTGTTAGGCTCAATCATGTAACACCCTAATTTTAAATTTCAGTATTTATTAATAAATTAATTGGCTTTAGTTAAATTTTCTAAGGTTTATTGTGTTTAGTTGGCATTTAATCTAATTTTTGTTCCTTAATTAATTAAAATTTATCATAGATTTAAATTTTTGTTGCATTCATGCTGGTGCATAATTTTATTTGAGTGTGGTTTGAATTCAAGTTCAAATTTGAATTCAAACTTTGCTTGAATTAGAAATAGAAAAGGAGAAATAGAAAGAAAACCCAAAACCTACTCAGCCCAAACCCGACCCAGCTTGGGCCCAAGCGCCGCAGCGGCCCATCCCGCAACCCAACTCCTCCGCGCTCGGGCCGACCAGCCTTACCCCGCTCGGCCCACTTCCCCTCCCACCACGCGCGGCCCAGTCGGGCCTGCCTCCGAGCTCGCTCTCTCCTGGGCCCGTTCCTCCCTCACCCCGCGCAGCACTCCCCTCAGCTCTCCTCAGCCCGCAAGCACGCCTCATCCCGCTGACCTCCTGGCCCCACTGGCCAGAACCTTCCTCTTCCTCCGCCCAAGATCCTCGCCGTGACGCCGCGTCTCTGTTTCGCGCCGAGGCCCGCTGCCCGCTGCCCTGTGGTCCCGCTCCGCTCCGCGCGCGCCCGAGGTCCACTGCCTGTCTCTTCTAGAAGTTTCCCGCACACGAGCCGGATCGAGTCAGAGCCGGGAACGCGCAATCAGTTGCCGCGATCCGTTTTCCCCGCGCAGAGTTCCGCCGAGATCACCGGGGCTCGCCTGCGTCGAGGATCACGGTCTTCCCCTTTAATTGGCCCGTGAGCCTTCCCTGCGCTTCGCACTTCCCCTAACCGCGCAGCAGAGCCGAATCCCGCTCTGCCCCGCCTCACCGAGCTCCGCCGCCACAGGTGAGCGTTTCACCGGAATTAGTCGCCGCCGGTGACTTTTGGCCCGCCCTGACTCACCTTACAACCTCGCAGGCACACCCCACACCGACCCGCGCGGCCCAGAAGTCCGGAGGCCCCTTGCCTCGATCCGTCTCCGACTCCGTCCGAGCGCCGCCGCTCGGGCCTCGTCGCCGACCCCCTCTGCACCACATCTCCGCCTGAACCTTGCACGGTGAGCACTAGCCCTGTTTCCTCTCCCTGTTGCGCTAGGTCCTAGGGCTAGTAGACCACCGCGGAGGCTGGAACGGCGAACGTCGCCGCTCCGCCGCCGCTGGGGCCGCAGTTCGCCGTGGCGGACTCGCTGCAGCGCTCCGCAGCCCCGCGCAAGGCCCGCACTGGCTTGCCTTCATTTCGCAGGCGCTCCCCGAGTCTTTTGCGGCCGGGATTCCGCACCAGAACCGCCCGAAACTCACCTCGCCGGCGAGCTTCGCCGAGCAGGCCCGCCGCCGCCTTAGCACCCGTCGTGCCGGACCCCCCCGAACACCGCTAATCCCTTGGGAGGATCGCGCGTGTCGCCTAGAGGCTTCTAGACCCCAGCCCTGCTCAAATCTCCCCCGGGGAGGCCGAGATTGGCCACCTCCGGCCGCCCGCCGCCGCAGGAGCACGTCGCCGGCGCGTCCCGCCGCCGCCCCCCGCGCCCCTTTGCCCTGGACCGCCGGATCCACAGGCAACGGCCCTGATTAGATCAAGTTGCCGTCCAACCCGAGCCGCGCGATCGCGATCCGACGTCCCAGGATCGTGCGTACCGGTTCGCCCGCGCCCTTTTGCTAAAGAGACCCTGGGTTTATTCTAAATAAACCCGCAGTCCATCTCAGTTGAAATATATTTTCAAGTATGCCCTTCCTTTTAACACTTAGACCCCTGATCTTTTTAGATTTTGAACCCGCCGTCCAGCACCTGGCCTTTTGCACGCTAGCCCTCAGATTTAGTCGTTAATTGCGTTTTAGTCCTCGGTTTTTGTAGAAAACCCCCTGGAACTTCAGTTTTCTTACAAATAAGCCCCTAGAACTTGTTTTTGGCCTAGCAAATGCGTTTTAGCTCCGTTTTTAGCGTTCTTTTTGTCCACGCGATCGTTGTAACATGTAGAATAGTTCTAGAATAGTTTTGTGCGCTGTTTTCATGTGTTGTTGTACTGTTTCTTAGCTTTTGTTAGTGTTTGCTTGTATGCTTATGGTTGTGCATTGTTTTGGCCATGTGTTCGTGAGTAGACGCTGATCCAGTTGAGGAGCCCCAGTACCAGTACCAGGAGCAGCCTTCTTCCGAGCACTTTGAGCAGCAGCCAGAGCAGTACGAGGAAGGCAAGTATAACATGAACAACCTATCACTTTTAATTACAATTTCATACTGCATTTTAATACTGTATGCCTATAAGGACTTTCCTAGCCACTTTATATCCTTTATATATACCTTTGGGTTGCATTTTGGTTAGTTGTGCTAGGTTGCTGCGCTATAACACACTTTGGTCCTTTTTAATTAATTTGATTAATGGTTTACTTGAATTTAATTCTGAGAGTGGCACTCTGTGTGGCTTGAGTGGCTCACGTCTCGTTAAAATTGGCTTTTGTTAGAAACATGGTTTAGGGGGCCAGCACGGTGCTTAGTGCTTGGTTGGCCACTCTCCATAAGGACCGGTTCATAGAGCGACAACCTGGGACAACAGCGCTACCACAAGGCTAGAATGGGATAGACTTGGCGTAATAACTAGATCTTTTTGGTTTGGAGTAACTTACCTGCGGGGCAAGAGTAGTAAGCTTCAATGGTCCCTGCTCCTCCGGCTTGGTCTGTGCTTGGATTGCGCTCCTGTGCTTGTACCCCCGGAGGTGGGCCCCATCGTCGCCGACCTAACTCTCGCGGTTACGCCTTACCAACGAGATTCTTTTTAAAGGCCTCGTAGTGAGTCGCTAGCCATCTCACCTAAGGAAGTGTGATGAACAACTGGCGTAGCTCACGACTTGTGGGTAAAGATGTGCAACCTCTGCAGAGTGTAAAACTAGTATACTAGCCGTGCTCATGGTTATGAGCGGCCCAGATCCTCCTTTTGATTAGTGAAGTTATCTCCTTCCGACGAGGGAGGTGCTTCTCGGGGTTTACCTTGGTGGCTTGGTTTCTGGTATAGTTCTCAGTAGTTTCTTAATTAATTCTGATTAATTACTATGTAACTGGGTTAATGGTAACTCATCAACTCGTAGTAAATAGCTTTAATAAAATTTTGCCAACACTTAAAAGCTAATGCAGTTGAGTCAGCCAGCCTAGAGCCTCATAGTTTGTGTTATACTTGTTGAGTACAAGTTGTGTACTCACTCTTGCCTCTTCTCTACTTTTTCCTCTTGGCTACGCTACTGCTGCTCAGTTCCTGCCGACTCGAGGGAGTTCGTCCAGCACTACCAGGACTTCGAGGACTTCTAGGTGTTCGTCTCCCAGTCGACGTCCCTGTGGCGCCCTGCTTCAGCTTCGGAGAGCTTTTTCGTATTTTGTACTTCGCTTCCGCTGTATCAGACATTTTTGTCATTATTGTAATAAATAACATTCGTATTCGTTTTATTATATCTTTTTACGTGATATGTGCTATGATATACTGTTCATTCTGTTGTATATACGTGTGACTTGATCCTGGCACGTATATGATTGCTCGGTTTATGTTCTTTTATAAACCGGGTGTTACAAATCACGTGTAGGATGATCCGATCTAGCAGTGAAGCTTTACCATCGTAGATTAGATTAGCTAGTTTTAATTGAACCAGTTTCCATAATTATGCTTTATCCACTGATATTCAGATACACAGATCTGATCTGACACCGGGACTCGATTGGCTCCTATAAAGCCAATACAAGAGTCATCCCGGGGAGCCGACTACGGCTCGGACTAATGTTTACACGTGTCTTTGTACGCAGGCAAACTGTTTGAAGCACGTTCGCACCTTCCTGATCGGGTATAGGTCAGGTGGCACGCCCGACATTCTCCGGAATCTCCGGGCGCGTGACGGAATTGCGGGCCATCGACGAGGGAGCAGTGCCTGCCAGCGCTCCAGTGACCTCCCGGCTCTATGTGTTGCCTGTCGCTGCTCGCCGGTGGGTTTTGACCGACAACACATTCTGGCATGCCTGGTGTAACACCTCCGGTGTTTAGCACTATATAAAACAAGCAATTAACATGCAATGACACGGTTAACCCTAGTCGGTTAATTACTTAAAAGCCGGGTTCCTTTTAAATACACCAAAAAGTCAACTCTCGCATCTTTGATCAAACGAACTTTTGCCCAACACGAAAGTTGTAGAGCTTGACCAGATAAACAACTTTCGTGTTCAAAGTTTTTCAAGTTCTAACATGAAAATTTGAGAAAAACCCCGAAAAACAAGCGGGCTCTTTAAACTTGAATTCAAAATTCAAACTTCCAAATCATCGCTCAAATGAAGTTTTGCCTGTAAGGAAAGTTGTAGGAAAGTTAATTTTGAACAACTTTCGTGTTCAAAATTTTTCGAGTTTCAATTTCAAATCTTGAGTTTTGACTAAGTCAAATGGTTGACCTTGGGTTTTCTCTCTCCACTCTCTTTCTCTCTCTCCTCTCTCTCTTCCCCGCTGGCCTTTCCCTCTCTGCGTGGGCGCAGACACTTGAACGCGGCCACGCGTGCGCTCGCTGCACTGCTACCACGGGCTCGCTGCGCCGCTGCCGTGCTCGCTGACCTGCTGCTCCGCACTGCCTCGCCCCGCTCGAGTGCGCACGCGCCTGGACGCCGCTCGCTGCCGCCCGCCCGCACGGCACCCTCGCCACCAGAGCCGCCGCGCCATTACTGCCCCATCGCCCGGCCACGCCACCCTGCTCCCGTCCCAGTCGTTGACCCCGCGCCGCGCTCGAGTGCTCGCCTACCCTCACTGTGCCATGCTCGAGTGCCAGCACTCCGCGACGACGACGACGCGACAAGCCGCCGCCCACGCCAGTGCGCCGCCCTTAACTCCTCCCCTGCCGAGCTCCCCTCCGCAGCCCTCTTCTCCCCATTTTGCCTCTCCACCTCGCGTTCCCGCTCCTCCCCTCTCCGCTCCACCCCAAACCGAGCTCGCCCTCCGCTCCCCGCGCCCTGGAACGCCGCCGCCCACGCCATGGCCGCCGCTCCTCCGTAGGCCGCCGCGGAACCCCTTCCTCCGCTCTCCCTCGACCGGAGCCACCCCCGAGAACGAGTCCCTCTCAGCTCACCGGTGCTCCCCGGCCCCTCCACCACCGCCCCAACCCACTGGAACGGCCCCGCCGCGGTCCAGACCGCCGCCGGCCGCCCGCTCCACGTGGAGCTCCGCCTCCTCCCCTCCTCAACCCAAATCGAGCCCATAGACCCCTTCCTCACCCCCCACCGAAGCCCCCAAGCCCGGACACCCCGTCCCTGCGCCGCCGGCGAGCCGCCGCCGCGGCACGGAGCCAGCACCGCCGCCCCCTTCCGCGGCGCCGCCGCCACAGGCCGTCCCGGCCCAACCCGAGACCGCCATGAGGTGCGCGCTGACGTCCTCTTGCTCTTCCCCTACGGGCCCCCACCCCCGGTGACCCTCCTCACCGGGAAAAGCGCCGCCGTGCCCTCCTCTGTTCCAAGACCCGTCCAGGGACCTCCGGTTAAAAGAAAGCAAAGTTCCAGGGACCTCCGGTTGAAAAACAGCAAACTTGTAAATACGTTTAAAAATCGTAGAAAAATCGGAAAAATGCAAACTCGACTGTTCTGGAATCCTAGCAAATATATCTACAACTTTTGTTACATACACTTTTTCATTAGCTCAATAGTTTTTACTTCATTTAAAATACAAAGAAAATGTGCTTTATATTAGATCTCAAGTTACAAGCATGAGTTGTTAGCCATTTTTGGTCAGTGGGGTACATGTTAGATGTATAACCTTGTGTAAAAGTTTCATAGACTTTTGACATGCCTAGCTATCGGTTTATTTAAATCTTGCTCTATGCCTTGTTTAAATTAGTTTGTTTGTACATACTGTTTAACTTGGTTTAATGAGCTCAAACTTTTACAGTGCCTTTAAATTGATATTTAGTTGCTGTACAAAAATTTTGAGAAAGTTTAGATGGGTGGAACCAGTCCAACTAATTAATAGTATAGCTATTTACACTAAATCAAGAAAAATAGTTTATTTGCATAGAAAAATCTGATAATTTTTCTAGGGGATGAAATTTAGTTTATAACCATTCTGGTAAAAGATGAGGCTCTGGAACTTGCTAGAATAGTCTGTAGAAATTAGTTTTGATCCATGCAGCTATATATTGCTCTATTTTTCATGCCCTGTACAATGCTGGTTTAATTGTGAAAAATTTATGACAGGCTCATCTTTAGGTAGACAAACCTCAGTTAAAATTTCATTACCAGTACTTGCATAGTTTGACCTGTAAAATTCATTTTTTTTCTAGCAGTAGCTGTTTGTTTTATTTTTCGTGGTTAATAGGCTGCATGAAATGGGCTGAAAATTTCACAGTAGGCAAGTTATTTAGATTTGTATCTTACATAAAATTTTCAAACCTAGAATCTCTGTGTAACTTTATTTATGATAAGGACATGCTTAACCTAGCAATAAATAAGAAAAATCTTTCTTTTGCTGCATAGGGATAAAAGAGACAACCCATCCGAGTTACTTTGTGAAGTCAGTATAATGATTATTACTCTATAAATGGTTGCCCAAATAATGTAACAGAATATTTTATAAATCATCTTGAGTTGCGTTGAATTACGACTCTTTAGTGAAGAATTGATTAAATCGTATCACTAAAATAACTCACGCATATGCATTTCATATAGATTCGACTACTCTCCCTGACGGTACGTACGAGTTGGTGCCGGAGTCCGAGAGTGAGCAGCGTGAAGCTCAAGTATATCTAACTGAAGCTACTGAAGACCCGAACCCAGTTTCGGAAGAGCCCACAGCTAGTTACACTCAGGAAGGCAAGCCCCGGAGCATGTTCTACCTATTCGAATTTATGCAACTATTTATATTCCTGTTTATTTGTGCATTTAAGTTGCAGGAATTGTTTGGAACCTTAGTTGCATGATCCTAGGTACCTATGCTTGAACACTAGTATGTGTAGGTCGCTAGTTGGCTATGCTAATGGTTCGGTAGAAGTCGGGTGATTTCCTGTCACTCGCGAGCTCATAGGAGTTGAATGCTTACTACACACTGCAATATAAGGTTTACGGGCGGGGTTGTTATACTTGTGATACCCCGTCTGTTTAGTCAAAATGGATAAGGCCGCGGTGTGTGGTAGTGGTGGTTAAGCGTTTGAACGTACTAACCACATGCCGAGAATATGGTAATCGGTAAGCTTAAGTACCTGATGGAACCGGCCGTGGAACATACTCCCCACTGTCTGGTCTATGGTCACGCACGGGTGCAGGGCACCCTAGGACGGTGGGCCTGTTTCATGCCCGGGGAAAAAGGGGAAATGTTGCGTGGGGACTGGGTTCCCATGCGTGTGCTTAGGTCTGCCTGGCCAGGTTAATAAATTCGATTCGAATCGTCCGTCTCTCACGGATATTGAGACTGCTTAACCCTTTTGCCACATAGAGTAAGAAGTGGAACAATGATGATGAGAAATTTGGTTGATTGATGAAAAATAATTGCTTTCCACCATGTATGCTTTAGGATAGATGCTAATGTAGAATGGTTAATCATAATAGAACTTGAAAGCTAAAATCGGAAAATAAGGACTCACTGCTTTTCGGCAAAGACAAACCCCTCAAGCCAAAAGCCTTGCATGTCTAGTTAGAGGGTTAGTTATATCCTAGTCGGGTAAGCCTTGCGGAGTATTAGTATACCCAGCCTTGCTTGTGGCTCAATTTTTGTTTCAGGTAATACTTTTGAGGACATGATTGCTAGTTTGACTTGGCCGTGTACTCTGCCTCCTGGTTGGTCGGTGGAGTGGGATACGACTCCGGCCAGCGATGGCAATGCCGAGTGATGTCATGTACGGGCTTCATCATGACATCCTGTATCGTCATTTAGAACTCGTTTTATTTCCGCTGCATTAAACTCTGATCTACTTTCAATTTGAACTTCAAGTACCTTTCGGAGATTTCGAACTTGGTTTGTAATAATTAAGTTAAGACTCTGTAATGTAATATAACTGTGAAATGTTGTACTCTCTGGGCTCACCTTCGTGTGGGTTTCATGTAAGCTTTGGGTTCGATCGATGCTAAGGTGGATTCTTCGGGACTTTACCCGACAGCGCTGCCAAATTACTCCGTTTGAAGTGCGTGTTAGCCGGGATTATCTTTAAGATGATGGTTAGCGCACTTGAGCCGGATTAATTAAGGTGGTACTGCCACAGCTAGTATCAGAGCCGAACAAAGCGCACACCCGAGAGTACGACAAGATTTCAAAAGTCTTCCTTAAAACTTAGCCACAAAGTCGCGTTTGGAAAATACGTTGGTTCGCTAAGGATCGTGCATAGTACGTAAAGCCCTAGGGAAAATTATGGGAGTTACTAGGTGGCTAACTAACTTATGTTTTATTTATAACTGACTTCCAGCACATTACTTTCTGTACTTTAAATTCAGTACTTTACATTATGTAACGACGCACCTACGCTAAGGTAAGACGGTAAGAATCCTCAGTCAACTGAGAGAGTTTGACCTTCCCGTCGGTGATGCGAGCCGAACGCTGCCCTCAAGCAGTGGCTTACTTGAGGTGCTGCCAATATACCAACTATTAGTTGGCTATATTGGGAGTAAAGTATACTCAGTCAGCTGAGGGAGTCTGACCTTCCCGTCGGTGATGCGAACCGAACGCTGTGCTCAAGCAGTGGCCTACTTGAGCTGCTGCCAATATACCGACCATCGGTCGATTATATTGGGAGTAAATGAAACCGTAAATACGTCGCCTCGGTAGCGTTTGAGCACTGTCCATGCAGTGTTGGACGCATGGATGCCGCTTCTATAGTGAGCGGTAATGTATGGGGACGCTTTCATGTGTGCTGGCATGAAAGGTTCAATGAATATATCTGTCAATTTTCTGCAGGTACACTAACCGCGATTACATAAGTTAAGAATGGTTAGAACTCGGCTAGCAATTTATATATAGGGAGAGACGTAAATTTGTGCCATGCCACCGGTGCTAACCCCGTAAGTCCAAAGCTATTTGGCAATTGTTTTTCTTGGGAGGACGATTAGGTCGTGCATGCATCATACTCATATAATTGAAAGCCATTGAAAATAGATATGGGTTAGTCGGTAAGGTTAAGGTTTGCACGTGAGCACGGTTCATCTTCTCCCAATTAAGGTCTATCTAGAAATCTGTCATTTCTGCTCTATCCTAGAAGATGAATTTATTTGGCATGGTAGATGACTTTATCTGTAGAGGCGCCAGTGGATAATTTTGTTCCAAAACTTGTCTACTAGCTACTGTTTAAATTTGGGAATTTTTCAACTTGTATACATTGGGGCACACTAGAAACTTGGACACCCTGTTTTTCTGCCAGGTTTGAGCACTTGGGTTGCACGAATTTTTAGGCCTTTCTAGAGATGTTTTCTGCAGATGTGTTCAACACAAAACTTGTGCCAAATTTACTCACCAAGCTTCTGTGTGAATTTGGAAAATTTAGGCTTAATAGTTTGTCCTCAGCACTTAGTTTACCAGCTTTCTGGTCACTGAAAATTCTGGGCTGACAGCAAAGCAAAACTATAAGGATAAGACCTTCTTAGGCTCTGATCTAGCTCTTGAGTTGACTAGGAAAGTTGTTCCTAAGAACCTAAGGAATTCTCCTGTAAATTTTGAGAATTTTTAGAGCTTCGTGCTTTCAGTTATACTCGTTTGTGTGCACTACCCAAGATCTGTTTCAACCATCACTCACTTGTGTACATCTTTTGTACAGATGGCTGCCCCTGCTCTCCTGGTGTTTGATGAGGATGGGCGTGCACACTCCGAGTGCACATACTGGCAGGGTTTTCCCTCCATTCTTTGGGAGGTGATGCGCGATGCCGGATATCCCAGTCCCCCGCGCTATGTGGGCGAGGAGTTCCTTGAGATGGGAGTTGCGCGCTGTCGCGTGCGCATGACTCATGCTCCCCACCCTTTTCCAGCTCACTGGGCTTCCTTGGAGCTAGAGGTAGTTGGACACCGTCTGGTTGACACATGGGAGGTTGCAGCCATGACAGCACTCAACAAGTTTTGTGAAAAGAATTATGCAGCTGTCACACTAGCTCCTATTGGCCTCTTCCCAGCAGAGCAGCCCAATGACCCTAACTGGCTTAGTCGGGTCGGACACACTGGGTACCTTCAGCAGAACAGAGCCGCAGAGACTATCTCCATGTCAGTGAAGTGCATGAATGCACTCTACTGCTTGCAGACTTTACAGGCCAAGGCCATGACCCAGATCATTGCTTCTGCACGGACCAGCCATGAGATAGTGATTGCTAAGAATGAGCAGATCAGGGATCTTGATGCCCATGTTGGCGAACTAGAGGGTCTAATTGAGGAGCGTGATGTTCTCTTGGACAATAGGGATGCTCACTTTGCACTTCTGGAGCAGCAGTTCACCGCCCAGCAGGTTCAGTTGAATGCTGCCTTTGATCACATTGAGATGTTGGAGGCTCAGCAGGCCCAGCCCGAGGCCATGGAGGAGGAGCCCCAGGAGGTTCAGGGTATCTCAGGACTTGACACTACGTCTGGAGTGCCCCTGCCACCACTTCCGGGAGCTCACTCTCCAGTGAGGAGCGAGTCGTCAGTCAATAACCTGGACGACTTTTAGATGATGTCTTAAGTAGTCTTTCGCGCATACTCCTCTATAGGGTAGCCTAACTTTGGATGGTGATGTAATAGGCTAACTAAGAGTTGAGTACCTAGCTTTTGTAAAAGAGTACCACTCATATGTAAAAGTACCTTAATCGCTTAGGCTTTGGCTAAGAACTTGATGGATGGTTGTAATGGTTTAATTGCAGTGGAGTTTATCGCTGCAGAAGCTTGTCTGAATTTTTATCCATGTTTCCTTGCATTTCTGGGCTGTGTGTCGAATACCAAAGTTGTTGGGAATTTCATGATCTAAGTGCTCACCGAATTTCAGCATTTTTATACCTGTGTGCCAAAAGTTATGGCCCGAACATTGCATCTCGGCCTGCTGAAAAGCAGACTGGACTGAGCGGCAGACATTGCATTTTTCACCCACCGTAACTGTTGATTTGGCTTTGGAGTTGAATACCAAAGTTGTAGTATGATAAATTATCTATCTGCTGTAAAAATTTGGGCACATTTTGATGAACAGAGTGCAAGTTATGAATTTTCTTGTAACAAACAGCGTTGCTGTCCCTATTGTTATCGTGCTCCTTTCAGTTCTACTTTTCCGCGCTTACCCTTCTGTTCTTGGGGAATGTCGTATGTCATCCTACTAACGAGAGAATTTGCCATTCCAGATGGTAGGAGTGACACGTGGCAACCCTAAGGGTTTCGGGGACGCGAATGGTAGCAGTTCGCAGCGACCGCCACCACCGCCACCCAACTTTGCGGAATATCTGGCCGCCCAAACCGAGTTACTCCGTCAACTCATCCAGGGGCAGCAACAACAGCAACAGCAGCGGGGTGGACCCAATGTTCATCAACCTCAAGCTGCTGGTTATCCAGATTTCTTGGCAACTCAGCCCCCTCTGTTCAACAAGACAGAAGAACCACTGGATGCGGATGCCTGGATTCGCACAATTGAGTCCAAGTTTTCACTACTTCTGGCACCATGCTCAGAGCAAAACAAGGCTCGCTTTGCCGCGCAACAGCTTCGCGGTTCGGCACGTCTTTGGTGGGATAACTACCTTGGCATGCTCCCAGCTGATCACGTTGCCACTTGGGATGAATTCAAGGCTGCATTCAAGGGTCACCATATTCCAGAAGGACTCATGGATAGGAAGCTGAATGAGTTCCTGGCTCTTACTCAAGGGACACGTACAGTTCTCCAATATGCCCAAGCTTTCAACAATCTCTGTCAGTACGCGGGCTATCATGCTGACACAGATGTGAAGAAGCATGATTGTTTTCGTAGAGGCTTAAACACCAAGCTCAAGGAACGACTAAACCCCATTAGGGTCGACACATACAATGAGCTGGTTAATCTCGCACTCACTCAAGAGGACTGTATCATGACTCACCGTGCTGAGAAAAAGAGGAAAGCGCCTGCTGGACCCTCTAGTGTGCAGCCACAGAGGTATCGCATAGTACAGAATGTTGCACCCCAGATTCCTCAGAAAGCCCCTCAGCCAGGGCGTTGGGTTATCAGGCCTCCACTGCAGCAAAGCGTTGCACGTTTCCCTATTCCTCAGTTAACTGGTCCAAGGCCAACTGCTCCACCGCCAGCCCGTCCAAGTGAGGGAAATCGTTGTTTCAATTGTGGGAGCTCAACTCATTTCGCCCGTGAGTGCCCGCAACCCAGGCGACAAAACCAGGGCCAAGGCTTTAATCAAAACCACAAGAACAAGGGCAGAAGGCAAACTGTTCAGGTCAAGCAGGGGCGTATCAATTTCACCACTCTTGCAGAACTCCCTGAGGGCGCACCAGTGATGACGGGTACATTTTCTATCCACAACAAACCTGCAGTTATATTATTTGATTCTGGTGCATCGCATAGTTTCATTGATGCAAAATTTGGTGCAAAAGTGGGTTTGGATTTTATTCACACGAAAGGGTCATACATGATATCAACCCCAGGAGGTAAAATTGCTTCAAACCAAATAACACGACTTGTGCCAATCAAGTTGGGTAGCCTAATCGTCAACACCGACCTTATACTCCTACCACTTGAGGGTATAGATATCATCTTGGGGATGAATTGGATGACTCAGCATGGGGTTATAATAGATATTCCCGCCAGGGCGGTGGAATTAAATTCGCCAAAATATGGAGCCACTACTCTCTATTTACCCTTCCGAGAGTGTGTCAATTCTTGTGCATTTGCCCTGAGCATGTCCAACCTAGAAGAAATTCCTGTGGTATGCGAGTACACCGATGTGTTCCCGGATGACTTGCCAGGAATGCCACCAGATAGAGAGATTGAGTTTATTATTGAACTACAACCAGGCACTGCCCCTATCTCAAAGAGGCCATATAGAATGCCACCTAAAGAGTTGGCCGAGTTAAAAATCCAACTTCAAGAACTTCTGGACAAAGGCTTCATTCGCCCCAGTGCATCACCTTGGGGTTGTCCAGCCCTCTTTGTAAAGAAGAAGGATGATAGTTTGAGGTTGTGTGTGGACTATCGACCTCTCAATGCGGTGACAATCAAAAACAAATATCCCCTTCCCCGCATTGATGTTCTCTTCGATCAACTGGCTGGAGCTAGGATTTTCTCAAAGATTGATCTTCGCTCCGGCTATCATCAGATTAAAATTCGTCCATGTGATATTCCTAAAACCGCATTCTCCACACGGTATGGACTCTATGAGTATTTAGTCATGTCTTTTGGTCTCACAAATGCACCTGCCTATTTCATGTATCTCATGAACTCGGTATTCATGCCTGAGCTCGACAAGTTCGTCGTGGTTTTCATTGATGACATCCTTATTTATTCCAAGAATGAGGAAGACCATGCTAAGCACCTGCGCATTGTTCTCCAACGTCTTCGGGACCATCAGCTCTATGCTAAATTCTCCAAATGTGAATTCTGGCTAGATAGTGTGAAATTCTTGGGCCACACTATTTCCAGCGAAGGCATAGCTGTGGATCCTAGCAAAGTACAAGAAGTGATGGACTGGAAACCTCCTACCTCCGTTCATCAGATTCGCAGTTTTCTTGGTTTAGCCGGGTATTATCGCCGATTCATTCCGGATTTCTCCAGAATTGCTAAGCCAATGACTGAACTATTGAAGAAAGGAGTAAAGTTTGTGTGGGATGAAAAATGTGAAAAGGCTTTCCACACCCTAAGGGAGCAATTGACTACAGCACCTGTCTTAGCTCAACCTGATAATACCAAGTCTTTTGACGTGTATTGTGACGCGTCGGGTACTGGACTTGGTTGTGTGCTCATGCAAGACAATAGAGTTATTGCTTATGCGTCACGAGCTCTTCGACCCCATGAGCAGAATTATCCTACTCACGACCTTGAATTAGCAGCGGTCATTCATGCTCTAAAGATATGGAGGCATTATCTTATGGGTACTCATTGCAATATCTACACCGATCACAAAAGTCTCAAATATATCTTCACTCAAGCTGACCTAAATATGAGACAAAGACGGTGGCTAGAATTAATCAAGGACTATGATCTTGAGGTGCACTATCACCCAGGCAAGGCTAATGTTGTAGCAGATGCACTCAGTCGCAAAGCTCATTGCCATTGCCTATCCGTGGAATCCTATTCGGAAACCCTCTGTCATGAGATGAGGAAGCTCCAGTTGGAAATGATTCCCCAAGGCACCTTAAATCACATTTCAGTTGAACCAACCCTTCATGATCAAATCATTATGGCTCAATTACAGGATAAAGGTGTGGGGATCATTAAACAGAAACTCTCTCAAGGAGAAAGGAAGTATAAGTGTTTTCGTCAGGACCATAAGGGAGTCCTATGGTTCGAAAGTCGTTTAGTTGTTCCTAAAAATCATGATCTTCGGAAGCAAATTCTCGACGAGGCACATCTTTCCAAATTTTCTATTCACCCGGGCAGTACCAAGATGTATCAAGATCTTAAGCAGAATTTCTGGTGGACTAGGATGAAAAGGGAAATTGCTAAATATGTCTCGGAATGTGACACCTGCCAGAGAGTAAAAGCCAGCCACTTGAGAGTAGCCGGTTTGCTTCAACCTCTACCTATCCCGTCATGGAAATGGAAAGACATAAGTATGGACTTCATTGTTGGATTACCCAACACATCCCAGAGACATGATTCCATTTGGGTTATCGTGGATAGACTCACCAAGACGGCACATTTCATTCCGGTACACACTACTTACACTGCCAAGAAGTATGCCGAAATCTATCTCGATCGTATTGTTTGCTTGCATGGGGTACCCAAGACAATCATTTCTGATCGTGGGACACAGTTCATTGCACGCTTTTGGGAACAGTTGCAAGCATCTCTTGGGACAAAATTAATTCGAAGCTCAGCTTATCACCCCCAAACTGATGGACAAACTGAGAGGGTGAACCAAATCCTGGAAGACATGTTGAGAGCTTGCGTCATTCATTATGACAAGAGTTGGGACAAATGTCTTGCTCTAGCGGAGTTCTCATACAACAATAGTTATCAAGAGAGTTTGAAAATGGCACCATTTGAGGCCTTATATGGTCGACGGTGTCGTACCCCTTTGAGTTGGTCGCAAGTCGGAGAACGAGTGGTATTCGGGCCCGATCTCGTAACAGAGGCAGAGGAGAAGGTGAGGGTAATACAAGAGAATCTAAAGGCCGCCCAGTCTAGGCAAAAGAGTTATTTTGATAAAAGAAGAGACCCTTTGCAATTTGAAGTGGGTAATCATGTCTATCTTCGAGTCTCGCCAACCAAGGGTGTACAAAGATTCGGAGTAAAGGGCAAATTAGCTCCACGATATGTTGGCCCTTATGAAATCACTGAGATTTGTGGACCCGTGGCCTATAGACTATGACTTCCTCCTCGACTGGCAGCAGTACATGATGTTTTCCAT
Organism: Panicum virgatum; assembly: GCF_016808335.1. NCBI lineage: Eukaryota > Viridiplantae > Streptophyta > Magnoliopsida > Poales > Poaceae > Panicum > Panicum virgatum. Next base: position 24,490,188 of record NC_053141.1, on the reverse strand, counting down.
GTTTCTCAACTCAAGAAATGTGTTCGAGTTCCCACCGAGATCATTGAACAAACAGAAATATTGGTAGAACCGGATCTCTCTTATGTCGAATACCCTGTCAAGGTTCTTGATCAAAAGGAAAGGGTCACTCGAAGAAAAACAGTTAAAATGTACAAGATTCAATGGAGTCACCATACCGAAGAGGAAGCTACCTGGGAAACTGAAAGCTACCTAAATCAAAATTTCCCCGGTTTTCTGAATTCAACTGGAGGTACACCTCTTTCCTGCACTTAGCTTGCTTATCTGAATCTCGGGACGAGATTCTCTTAAGGGGGGTAGGCTGTAACACCTCCGGTGTTTAGCACTATATAAAACAAGCAATTAACATGCAATGACACGGTTAACCCTAGTCGGTTAATTACTTAAAAGCCGGGTTCCTTTTAAATACACCAAAAAGTCAACTCTCGCATCTTTGATCAAACGAACTTTTGCCCAACACGAAAGTTGTAGAGCTTGACCAGATAAACAACTTTCGTGTTCAAAGTTTTTCAAGTTCTAACATGAAAATTTGAGAAAAACCTCGAAAAACAAGCGGGCTCTTTAAACTTGAATTCAAAATTCAAACTTCCAAATCATCGCTCAAATGAAGTTTTGCCTGTAAGGAAAGTTGTAGGAAAGTTAATTTTGAACAACTTTCGTGTTCAAAATTTTTCGAGTTTCAATTTCAAATCTTGAGTTTTGACTAAGTCAAACGGTTGACCTTGGGTTTTCTCTCTCCACTCTCTTTCTCTCTCTCCTCTCTATCTTCCCCGCTGGCCTTTCCCTCTCTGCGCGGGCGCAGACACTTGAACGCGGCCGCGCGTGCGCTCGCTGCACTGCTGCCGCGAGCTCGCTGCGCCGCTGCCGTGCTCGCTGACCTGCTGCTCCGCACTGCCTCGCCCCGCTCGAGTGCGCACGCGCCTGGACGCCGCTCGCTGCCGCCCGCCCGCACGGCACCCTCGCCACCAGAGCCGCCGCGCCATTACTGCCCCATCGCCCGGCCACGCCACCCTGCTCCCGTCCCAGTCGTTGACCCCGCGCCGCGCTCGAGTGCTCGCCTGCCCTCACTGTGCCATGCTCGAGTGCCAGCACTCCGCGACGACGACGACGCGACAAGCCGCCGCCCACGCCAGTGCGCCGCCCTTAACTCCTCCCCTGCCGAGCTCCCCTCTGCAGCCCTCTTCTCCCCATTTTGCCTCGCCACCTCGCGTTCCCGCTCCTCCCCTCTCCGCTCCACCCCAAACCGAGTTCGCCCTCCGCTCCCCGCGCCCTGGAACGCCGCCGCCCACGCCATGGCCGCCGCTCCTCCGTAGGCCGCCGCGGAACCCCTTCCTCCGCTCTCCCTCGACCCGAGCCACCCCCGAGAACGAGTCCCTCTCAGCTCACCGGTGCTCCCCGGCCCCTCCACCACCGCCCCAACCCACTGGAACGGCGCCGCCGCGGTCCAGACCGCCGCCGGCCGCCCGCTCCACGTGGAGCTCCGCCTCCTCCCCTCCTCAACCCAAATCGAGCCCATAGACCCCTTCCTCACCCCCCACCGAAGCCCCCAAGCCCGGACACCCCGTCCCTGCGCCGCCGGCGAGCCGCCGCCGCGGCACGGAGCCAGCACCGCCGCCCCCTTCCGCGGCGCCGCCGCCACAGGCCGTCCCGGCCCAACCCGAGACCGCCATGAGGTGCGCGCTGACGTCCTCTTGCTCTTCCCCTACGGGCCCCCACCCCCGGTGACCCTCCTCACCGGGAAAAGCGCCGCCGTGCCCTCCTCTGTTCCAAGACCCGTCCAGGGACCTCGGGTTAAAAGAAAGCAAAGTTCCAGGGACCTCCGGTTGAAAAACAGCAAACTTGTAAATACGTTTAAAAATCGTAGAAAAATCGGAAAAATGCAAACTCGACTGTTCTGGAATCCTAGCAAATATATCTACAACTTTTGTTACATACACTTTTTCATTAGCTCAATAGTTTTTACTTCATTTAAAATACAAAGAAAATGTGCTTTATATTAGATCTCAAGTTACAAGCATGAGTTGTTAGCCATTTTTGGTCAGTGGGGTACATGTTAGATGTATAACCTTGTGTAAAAGTTTCATAGACTTTTGACATGCCTAGCTATCGGTTTATTTAAATCTTGCTCTATGCCTTGTTTAAATTAGTTTGTTTGTACATACTGTTTAACTTGGTTTACTGAGCTCAAACTTTTACAGTGCCTTTAAATTGATATTTAGTTGCTGTACAAAAATTTTGAGAAAGTTTAGATGGGTGGAACCAGTCCAACTAATTAATAGTATAGCTATTTACACTAAATCAAGAAAAATAGTTTGTTTGCATAGAAAAATCTGATAATTTTTCTAGGGGATGAACTTTAGTTTATAACCATTCTGGTAAAAGATGAGGCTCTGGAACTTGCTAGAATAGTCTGTAGAAATTAGTTTTGATCCATGCAGCTATATATTGCTCTATTTTTCATGCCCTGTACAATGCTGGTTTAATTGTGAAAAATTTATGACAGGCTCATCTTTAGGTAGACAAACCTCAGTTAAAATTTCATTACCAGTACTTGCATAGTTTGACCTGTAAAATTCATTTTTGTTTCTAGCAGTAGCTGTTTGTTTTATTTTTCGTGGTTAATAGGCTGCATGAAATGGGCTGAAAATTTCACAGTAGGCAAGTTATTTAGATTTGTATCTTACATAAAAATTTCAAACCTAGAATCTCTGTGTAACTTTATTTATGATAAGGACATGCTTAACCTAGCAATAAATAAGAAAAATCTTTCTTTTGCTGCATAGGGATAAAAGAGACAACCCATCCGAGTTACTTTGTGAAGTCAGTATAATTATTATTACTCTATAAATGGTTGCCCAAATAATGTAACAGAATATTTTATAAATCATCTTGAGTTGCGTTGAATTACGACTCTTTAGTGAAGAATTGATTAAATCGTATCACTAAAATAACTCACGCATATGCATTTCATATAGATTCGACTACTCTCCCTGACGGTACGTACGAGTTGGTGCCGGAGTCCGAGAGTGAGCAGCGTGAAGCTCAAGTGAATCTAACTGAAGCTACTGAAGACCCGAACCCAGTTTCGGAAGAGCCCACAGCTAGTTACACTCAGGAAGGCAAGCCCCGGAGCATGTTCTACCTATTCGAATTTATGCAACTATTTATATTCCTGTTTATTTGTGCATTTAAGTTGCAGGAATTGTTTGGAACCTTAGTTGCATGATTCTAGGTACCTATGCTTGAACACTAGTATGTGTAGGTCGCTAGTTGGCTATGCTAATGGTTCGGTAGAAGTCGGGTGATTTCCTGTCACTCGCGAGCTCATAGGAGTTGAATGCTTACTACACACTGCAATATAAGGTTTACGGGCGGGGTTGTTATACTTGTGATACCCCGTCTGTTTAGTCAAAATGGATAAGGCCGCGGTGTGTGGTAGTGGTGGTTAAGCGTTTGAACGTACTAACCACATGCCGAGAATATGGTAATCGGTAAGCTTAAGTACCTGATGGAACCGGCCGTGGAACATACTCCCCACTGTCTGGTCTATGGTCACGCACGGGTGCAGGGCACCCTAGGACGGTGGGCCTGTTTCATGCCCGGGGAAAAAGGGGAAATGTTGCGTGGGGACTGGGTTCCCATGCGTGTGCTTAGGTCTGCCTGGCCAGGTTAATAAATTCGATTCGAATCGTCCGTCTCTCACGGATATTGAGACTGCTTAACCCTTTTGCCACATAGAGTAAGAAGTGGAACAATGATGATGAGAAATTTGGTTGATTGATGAAAAATAATTGCTTTCCACCATGTATGCTTTAGGATAGATGCTAATGTAGAATGGTTAATCATAATAGAACTTGAAAGCTAAAATCGGAAAATAAGGACTCACTGCTTTTCGGCAAAGACAAACCCCTCAAGCCAAAAGCCTTGCATGTCTAGTTAGAGGGTTAGTTATATCCTAGTCGGGTAAGCCTTGCGGAGTATTAGTATACCCAGCCTTGCTTGTGGCTCAATTTTTGTTTCAGGTAATACTTTTGAGGACATGATTGCTAGTTTGACTTGGCCGTGTACTCTGCCTCCTGGTTGGTCGGTGGAGTGGGATACGACTCCGGCCAGCGATGGCAATGCCGAGTGATGTCATGTACGGGCTTCATCATGACATCCTGTATCGTCGTTTAGAACTCGTTTTATTTCCGCTGCATTAAACTCTGATCTACTTTCAATTTGAACTTCAAGTACCTTTCGGAGATTTCGAACTTGGTTTGTAATAATTAAGTTAAGACTCTGTAATGTAATATAACTGTGAAATGTTGTACTCTCTGGGCTCACCTTCGTGTGGGTTTCATGTAAGCTTTGGGTTCGATCGATGCTAAGGTGGATTCTTCGGGACTTTACCCGACAGCGCTGCCAAATTACTCCGTTTGAAGTGCGTGTTAGCCGGGATTATCTTTAAGATGATGGTTAGCGCACTTGAGCCGGATTAATTAAGGTGGTACTGCCACAACTGGTGGGACCCTCTTCGGCATCAACATCTGCTGCAACAATGACTGGACCTCAGGACCAAGAAGCCGCTCCCAACCCCATCACATACGAAGAACTCCCTCCTGAACACAAGAAGAAGTATGATGATATCAAAGCTCTGTTGGAGGCCGATCTCATCGGCTCTTTTGAGAGGACCCGCAACCACGGCATCAGGTGGAAGGGGTTCTCACCTGAAGGTGCTCTCGACAACATAGATCTGTCTGTACCATCTGAGGAGCGCACCAGGGCCCTGCGTCAGGAGATGAACTACATGGTGGCCCACTCGCTTCATCGGCACTCCCAGAGCCTGATGAACGAGCTTGAGCACGTGGCACATCGCGTCATCCAGGAGATAATCAAGAACCAGTACTCTCCATCAGGACCAACCCTGGGAAATCACGCAGAGGAAGCTGCACTGCATTCTAGGCCGACATTACCGTTCTCTTTCGTGGCTCCAAGACCACAGAGTTCGCCGATCTACGTCGTCCACAAGATCGGCAGTGATCCTGGAGAAGGCCAGTTCCTGACCGAGCTGCCAAAGGAGATCTCGCACGGCTACACGTGCACGTACATCCCTGACAATGTCAATCCAACACGCTCGGTACAGCTGGCAAACCCAGGAGCTTCTGGACCAGACGCGGAGAAACAAGTGTGGCTGGCGAAGTACGCTACTGAGCCGAGTGCTGAGCCCTCGGCCCCAGGAGTTCTTAGTGTGGAGTAGGTCAGTGCAATACTGAGAGACCAGTTCGGCATCCTGCCCAAGAGGAAGGCGATCGGCTATTCCAAGCCGTATCCAAGTGACTATGACATGATCCCGTTGCCACGAAAGTATCGGCTCCCTGAGTTCACCAAGTTCAACGGTTCAGAAGGGGCCAGCTCCATCGAGCACGTGAGCCGATACCTTACACAGCTTGGGATGATCTCAGTATCGGATCCTCTGAGGGTCTGGTTCTTTCCCAGTCTCTCACCGACCCAGCTTTTGGTTGGTACACATCTTTGGCTCCTGATTCGATCCGTACTTGGAGACAGCTTGAAGACCAGTTCCATATCCAATACCACTCGGAATTTGCTGAAGCTGGGATTGCTGACCTCGCCCAAGTTAGGCAGAAGCGGGGAGAGACCGTGTCAGAGTACATACAGCGCTTCAGAGAGGTCAAGAATCGATGCTACTCATCGTGCATTACTGAGAAGGAGGCAGTCGATCTGGTAGTTCTGGGTCTCGCCAAGCCAATCAAGGATATGGCTTTTCAGTTGGAGTTCACCTCCCTGGCACACCTGGTGTAGAAGCTTACGACGTATGAGCATTACCATCCTGAGCTGTACCAGGACAAGTTCAAGCGCCATGTGAATATGGCCCAAGCAGATGAATCTGACGACTCTGCCGAGGAACACGAAGTAGCCGTAGCAGAGTGGACTCGGGGGGCAAACCCCGTCCCGTGCAAGTGGATCAAACAGCAGGGGCTTGTGAAGGACTTCGACTTCGACGTGACCAAGGCAGAGCAGATATTTGACTTGCTGCTCAAAGAAAAATAGTTGAAGCTCCCAGAGAATCACAAGTTGCCAACCGTACAAGAGCTGCAGGGGAAGCTGTATTGCAAATGGCACCACTCGTTCACTCATGCCACGGGTGAATGCAAGGAGCTACGTCGTCAGATCCAATCGGCTATTGAGCAAGGCCGATTGATCCTGGCCCAGCACATGATGAAGGTTGACACAAAGCCCTTCCCACAGGTCAACGTAGTGGAGCTGTCAGACTTTACTCCTACGGGCCAGAATTTTTCATTCCAGATCAACACGGCGGGGCCTGTGCGCCGTCGTGACGAGCAGAGGAGAGAGGCCGTTTCTGGCAAACGGCCCCAAGATCAAGATGAACCAGGGTAGCAACACATTACTGAAGAACAAGTGCGTCACATCCGTAATCAACTCCCAGTTTCTGACCGGCTTCTGGAAAAATATGAATATCAGCACAAGCTGCGTCGCCGGTACCAGTCAGAAGAAGAAGAATACGAGTACCGCATGGGAAGGACGCTGGGGAGACGCCAGGCCATACACGATCACTGGCATTGCCCGTTCTTCAGGTATTGTTGGAATTCTGGCATGAGCCGGCTGCTTACTATAGATGATTGTCTGGAGTGCAGGCCACGAACACGCCAATCAAGCGAGGCGTCGGTGTTCCGGCGATTGGGGCCCAAAGTGCGTCTCGATGACCGTGTCGGGCGGTCAACCAGCGGCGATCTCGAGCCGGAAGAAGAAGATAAGTACCATCGCCCTCGGTGGTGTCCTGATGGGCTTAGCCGCTCTCAGAAACGCAGGGTGCAACGCTTGCGCAGTCTCGAGGAAGCAGAGGCGAAGTACCTTGATATGCTGAGGAAGGCGCGTCCGGATCTTGCGGAACAAATCAGGTGTCCGCAAAGGGTAGAACGGCACCCTACAAGAAAAGAGTGGTTCCCCAAGCAGACAAAAGCCGACGAGATGCCATCGGCTGAGGTGAACATGGTGTTTGTCCTCCCATCAGAGTTTCGGGCACCCCAGCCGGAAGATTTGCCTATTGCACAGCTGGATCTTGGCCCTCAACCGATCATCTTGGAGAAGCCAAAAGAGAAGAGCTACAAATATCTGAAGGGACTGTATCTCAAGGGCTTCATCAACAGCAAGCCTGTTAATAGAATGTTGGTCGACACTGGCGCTGCAGTCAACCTGATGCCATACTCAGTACTGCGCCGGTTGGGGCGTTCTTCTGCCGACCTCATCAAGACCAACGTGACGCTGAATGACTTCAACGGGCAGCCGTCTGAAGCAATAGGGGTTCTTAATGTGGAGCTGACAGTTGGTCGCAAGACGGTCCCGACTTCGTTCTTCATCGTCAACAGCAAGGGTACCTACACGGTGCTACTTGGGAGGGACTGGATTCACACCAATTGTTGTGTCCCTTCCACAATGCATCAGTATCTGGTCCAATGGGATGGCGATGAAGTGGAAGTGGTCCATGTAGATGATTCCAGCGAGGTCTCGCTTGCAGACATGAACGCCTAGGACGCAGAAGGACAAGAGCCGATTTCAGGGATCCCGCTAGAAGACTGTGATCGGATCGAGGTGACAAAAAATGGACTGAGGCTGGTCTTATCCACCGGCCTCACTGAGTAGATACGTCCTGGCATACTACAGGATGCAGTAGAGTTAGAAAGGCCGGTCCAAGCGATCGGCCCCAAAAAATAGAAAGATTTTATTTGGAATCGGAACTGTTACATCATGTACAAACAATGGCCTGCTCTAGCAGTTGGCCAATTACTGAATATTTGGTCCTGAATGATAATAAAAGTATGGAAACGGCCAGCCCATGCGGTTGGCCAAATAATTTTTCTTGTCATCTCCCTGTGTTTGCTGTTGATCTTGCGGATGATGAAGATTCGCCTGCATTCGCAGCTGGTTTTTCAGATGATGGCAAGCTAGGAAACGGATTCACGTCAGCTGACGATTTAGAAGAGGTTGACATCAGTCCTGGGGATAAGCCACGACCGACATTCATCAGCAAGAAGTTGGATCCGGTCTTGCGTGAGGAGATGATTGCATTGCTGAAAGAGTACCGGGATTGCTTCGCATGGGACTAAACTGAGATGCCCGGTCTAGACAGAAGCATCGTCGAGCATCGGCTCCCGCTCAAGAAAGGGTTTCGATCATTTCAACAACGAGCACGTCAGATGAAGGCCGAAGTCCTAGAAGAAGTCAAGAAAGAAGTGGAGAAGATGCTGGATGCTGGGTTCATCAGGCCATGCCGGTATGCAGAATGGATCTCTAGCGTGGTACTAGTACAAAAAAAGGATGGCCGATGGCGTGTCTGCGTCGATTTTAGAGATCTCAACAGAGCAACGCCAAAGGATGAATACCCGATGCCTGTTGCAGAAACATTGATCAACACAGCTGCTGGCCACAAAATGGTGAGTTTCATGGATGGCAATGCCGGCTATAATCAGATCTTCATGGCCCAAGAAGACATGAACAAGACCGTGTTCAGAGTACCGGCCGCGGTTGGATTATTTGAGTACTTGGTTATGACCTTCGGATTAAAAAATGCCGATGCAACTTATCAATGTGCCATGAATTACATCTTTCATGATCTAATCGGCAAATTGGTAGAAATCTACATCGATGATGCCGTGGTCAAGTCTACATCAGCTGGGGGGCATCTAGAAGATTTGCGTCAAGTTTTAGAGCGGACTTGAAGGTTTGGGCTCAGAATGAACCCAAAGAAGTGTGCTTTTGGCGTATCGGCCGGTCAATTCTTGGGATTCTTGGTGCATGAACGAGGAATCGAAATCGGCCTGAAGAGTCAAGAAGCTATGAAGGCAATGAAGCCGCCTACTACGAAGAAGGAATTGCAGAAACTCATTGGTAAAATCAACTTTGTCAGACGATTTATCTCTAATCTATCTGGACGCATTGAACCGTTCATGGGTTTAGTGAAAATTAAATCAGATGATGAGTTTCGCTGGGGGGCAAAATAACAACAAGCTTTTGATGAAATCAAAGAATATTTATCAAAGCCTCCAGTGTTAGTTCCTCCCCAGCAAGACAGGTCGTTCTATGTGTATTTGTCCATGGGTGACACGTCCATTGCTTCGGTATTAGTCCAGACGCACGACGGCCAGGAAAGGGTGGTTTTCTACCTCAGCAGACGCATGCTAGACGCCGAGACCAGGTATCCCGAGATCGAGAAACTGTGTCTCTGTTTATTCTTTACATGCACAAAGCTTCGACATATTTTGTTCTCGGCGGAAACTATTGTCATATGCAAATCGGATGTCATAAAGCACATGCTGTCAGCTCCCGTTCTGAAGGGCCGACTCGGAAAATGGATGTTTGCATTGTCAGAGTTCGATATCCAGTACCAGCCTGCAAATGCGGTCAAAGGCCAGGCACTAGCAGATCTTGTTGCAGACAGGATCAGCACCGATATTGCTGCACTATTTATACGTGCTTGGGCCATGTTTTTTGATGGGTCGGCTTGCGATGATGGGTGCGGCGTGGGGATTCTGTTGGTGTCACCTCAAGGGGCGACTTATTCCTTTTCCATCAGGATGACTACCCCATGCACTAACAATCTGGTAGAATATGAAGCCGTTCGCAAAGTGATGGAGTTACTTTTGGAAGCTGGTGCAGAAGCAGTGGAAATATTTGGAGATTCGCAGCTGGTGATTTCTCAGCTCACGGAGGAATATAGGTGCGAGAGCGAGGCTCTTTTCCCGGTATGGCTGCAGTGCCGTGAGTTGATGTCACGGTTCAGGTACATCAATTTCCACTGGATTCATAGAACTCTGAACAATGAAGCTAATGATTTAGCACAGATGGCTTCCGGGTACAAAGAAACAGTCGATGGAATAGACGTGGAGGTTCAGTTTCTGGAACCTGGCGACTGGAGAGCCGATATCTTCAATTACTTGAAGGATTCGGCTCGGGGGGCACCCAGAAGGATAAGACTCAAGGCGATGAAGTATGTTCTGATAGGGGATGATATGTTCTACAGAACCTTGGAAGGACTACTGCTTAAATGTCTGGGACCTTCAGAGTCAAATCGGCTCTTACATGAGGTTCATGAGGGAGCCTGCGGTACTCATCAATCGGCTCATAAGATGAAGTGGCTAATTAGGAGATCGGGTTATTACTGGCCCACTATGCTTAAAGATTGCTTCAAATATTACAAGGGATGTCAGGCATGTCAGAGGTTTGGCAAAATTCAGATAGTACCAGCATCGGTAATGAATCCTATCATCAAGCCATGGCCATTCAGAGGTTGGGCCATAGACATGATTGGCCAGATCAACCCATCATCTAGCAAGGGTCACCAATGGGTTTTAGCTGCCATAGATTATTTCACAAAGTGGGTAGAGGCAGTGTCCATGAGGTCAGTAGCGTCAAGGGATGTGATCAGCTTTGTCAAAGAACACATTATTCACAGGTTTGGGATTCCTCAGACCATTACGACCGATGGAGGATCGGTCTTTATATCAGAGGAATTCAGGAAGTTCGCTGATGACATGGGGATTAAGCTGATCAGATCATCTCCATACTATGCCCAGGCTAATGGACAGGCTGAAGCATCCAACCAGAGCCTCATCAAGCTGATAAAGAGGAAAATTGATGAATATCCTAGGCGCTGGCATGAGGTATTGTCGGAAGCTTTGTGGGCATATCGTATTTCGTGTCATGGGTCCACCAAGACATCGCCGTAACATTTAGTCTACGGCCAAGACGCTATGTTGCCATGGGAAATTACAGCTGGATCAAGGTGTGTTGAGTTCCAGAACGATCTGACATCTGAACAATATGCAGCCTTGATGAATGATAATGTGGAAGACCTGACAGAACAAAGACTTTGGTCATTGGAGAAGATCAAGGAAAACAAGGCGAAAGTCGCTCGTGCGTACAACAAGAAGGTCAAGCCGAAGAATTTCCAGGTTGGAGACTTGGTTTGGGAGGCAGTGTTGCCATTAGGGACTAAAGATAAAAAGTATGGCAAGTGGTCTCCAACTTGGCACGGGCCATACAAGATTGATCAGGTTTTGCCTGGGAATGCATACATGCTCGAGGAATTAGACGGCATCAAGTTTCCTATCGCTGTTAATGGCCAACACCTCAAGAAATATTTCCCGAGCATGTGGGAAGGTGAGTGATAAAGCCGGTGAGATCCATCTGGCTGTGTTATAAGAGGCCAACACGTTGAGTTGGCCAGTAAAAAAAAAGAGAGTTGGGCCAACACGTTGAGTTGGCCAGAAAAGGAAAAAGAAAGAAATAGAGAGGCCAACACGTTGAGTTGGTGTAACACCCTAGTTTAAATTCCAGTATTTTATAATAAATTTGATTGGCTTTATTTAAATTTCTAAGGTTTATTGTGTTTAGTATGGCATTTAATCCAATTTTGTTCCTCAAGTAATTAAAATTTTATCATAGGTTTACTTTTAATGTTGCATTCATGCTGGTGCATTTATTTTACTTGTTTGAGTGTTAGAGTGGAATTCAAATTCAAGTTTGAATTCAACTAGTTTTTGTTGAGCCCAGCCCAGCTCCTCTACCTCCCGTGTGTGGCCCAAACTCCTCGCGCGGCCCAGCCCGCCACCGATCCACTCCCACCCCGCACGGCCCAGACTTCCCCACGCCCTCTCTCCCCTACGCGGCCCAGAACGCCCTCTCTCTCCCACGCGGCCCGTTTCCCCCGCACGCACTTGGCCGCGTCCACCCAGCAGGCCACCCCGCGCACCGCCCGCTCTTCACCTGCTCAGCCCGCTCGCAACGCGCCCCGTCGCTGACCCGTGGGCCCCGCCTGCCAGCTTCATCTCCACCGCGCCGCGCACTCGCAACAAACCCCGTGATCCCCGCCGAGACACTCGCCGGCCTTCCAAACTCGGGCGCGGACGCCGAGATCCCCGCGCTAGCCCCTTTAAACCGCCCAGCGGATCCCCTGCGCCATCAATCACCCCACATCGCCGCCCCAAACCCTAGCTATTCACGCCCGCGCCGCCCTGCCGCACAGAGTCCCCTGCACCGCCGCGACCACAACGCTCCGCCGCGCCCCAGGCTCAGCGGAGCCGCGCAAAAGCTTCGCCCCTAGTCCAGGAGGCTCTCCAAGCTTGCTGCCCGACCCCGGACCCTTACCAGGGCCGGAATCGTGGACGACATCGCCGCCGCCGGTGAGACCAATTTCGAGCATTTGCTCGCTTCCTTTGATCCTCGTGTCCCGCTGATCCATGGTTCTCGACGGATCAGCAGGCCAGGAGGACCCCTGCAGCGACCCGGACAGCGAACTCCGTACGTGTGCCGCCGTCGAGCTTCGTCGCCGCGACTTCTGCAAGACGCCCCTGCTTGATTTGAACCTCGGTGAGCACCAGCCCGACCTCCTGTACCTTTTGCGCACGTTCCCGTAGACTTTAACCTTCCACAGCGGCCAAAACACCAGTCGCCGGTGTCTCGCCGCCGCACTCAGCGCCGCCGTGCCATGGCGACGCCCTGACCACTGCGGTGCAGCCCGAGCGAGTACCTAGGAAGCTAGGCCGTGACACGCTGGTGCTGATCCACGTGAAAACCAGCCCGAATCAGGGGCGGAATTGCATTCACGCAGTTCGCCGGCGACCCATCGCCGCCCCTCCCCGCAGCGAGCCGCGTGCGAGCCCTAAACCCCTTTCCTGAGTGGCCAGGTGGTTTACACGTTCCACACTAGCCCTCCATGACCAAACCCCGGCCCAAACCGAGTCCGGTAGCCACCAGTTCCCCTTCTCCGGCGCAGCGCCGCGGCGGGAGCGCGTCTCCGGCGACCCAGCGCCGCCGCCCGCGCCCCAATCACTCCTGAGCCGTCCGATCTGACACGTGCGACCCAGATTAGATTTAGATCTCACCAAATCCGAGCCCTCAGATCCTGATCCGGCGGTCCAGATCTAAACGTACCCCTTCGCCTGGCCATTTTGTTAAAGAGCCCCTCGATTTCTCAGTAATCAACCCGCAGTCCTAGTGTTTTGAAAAATAATTCTAACCAGGCCCAGTTTTTAGCGTTTTGGCCCCTGTGCTCTATAGAAATCGAACCCGCCATCCAGGACCGCTGTTTTTGCACGCTAACCCTTAGATTTAATGGTTAATTATGTTTTAGTCCTCGATTTAGCCCAGAAACCCCCTGGAACTCCAGTTTTCTTACAAATAGGTCCCTGGAACTTGTTTTAGGCCTAGATTTTACGTTTTAGCTCCGTTTTAGGCGTTCTTTATGTCCACGCGATCGTTGTAACGCTTAGAATAGTTTTAGACTAGTTTAGTGTGCTGTTTCTATGTATTAATGTACTGTTTCTTAGCTTTTGTTAGTGTTTTCTTGTATGCTTATTGTTGTGCTTTGTTTTGGCCATGTGTTCGTGAGTAGACGCTGATCCATCTGAGGAGCCCCAGTACCAGTACCCGAATTAGCCGTCTTCCGACCACTTTGAGTAGCAGCAGGAGCAGTACGAGGAAGGCAAGTATAACATGAACAACCTATCACTTTAAATACATCTTTCATACTACATTTAATATTGTATGCCTATAAGGACTTTCCCAGCCATTTTATATCCTTTATATATACCTTTGGGTTGCATTTTGGTTAGTTGTGCTAGGTTGCTGCGCTATAACACACTCGGTCCTTTTTAATTAATTTGATTAATGGTTTACTTCAACTTAATTCTGGGAGTGGCCCTCTGTGCTCCGTGCTTGAGTGGCTCACGTCTCATTAAAATGTGTTTTGTTATTAACAAGGTTTAGGGGGCCAGCACGGTGCTTAGTGCTTGGTTGGCCATTCTCCATAAGGATCGGTTCATAGAGCGACAACCTGGGACAACAGTGCTACCACAAGGCTAGAATGGGATAGACTTGGCTTACTAATTAGGTCTTTTTGGTTTGGAGTAACTTACCTGCGGGGCAAGAGTAGTAAGCTTCAATGGTCCCTGCTCCTCCGGCTTGGTCTGTGCTTGGATTGCGCTCCTGTGCTTGTACCCCCGTGAGGTGGGCCCCATCGTCGCTGACCTAACTCTCGCGGTTACGCCTTACCAACGAGATTCTTTGTAACAGCCTCGTAGTGAGTTTGCTAGTCATCTCACCTAAGAAAGTGTGATGAACCTCTAGCGTAGCTCACGACTTGTGGGTAAAGATGTGCAACCTCTGCAGAGTGTAAAACTGGTATACTAGCCGTGCTCACGGTCATGAGAAGCCCAGATCCTCCTTTTGATTAGTGGGGTTATCTTCCTTTGACGAGGCAGGTTCCCCGGGTGGTTTGGTTCAGTCTGGTTTACAGTAGTTTCTTAATTAATTCTGATTAATTACTATGTAACCGGGTTAAGGGTAATTCATCAACTTGTAGTAATTAGTCTTAATAAAACTTTGCCAACACTTAAAAGCTAATGCAGTCGAGTCAGCCAACCTTAGAGCCTCATGGTTTGTGTTATACTTGTTGAGTACAAGTTGTGTACTCACTCTTGCCTCTTATCTACTTTTTCCTCTTGGATACGCTACTGCTGCTCAGTTCCTGCCGAGGCGAGGGAGTTCACCTAGAGCTACTAGGAGTACGAGGACTTCTAGGCGTTCACCTAGAGCTTCGGAGAGTTTTATCGTATTTGTACTTCGCTTCCGCTGTATCAGACATTTTGTCATTAATGTAATAAATAACATTCGTACTTGTTTTATTATGTCTTATTCGTGATATGTGCTGTGATATACTATTCATTCTATTGTATATACGTGTGACTTGATCTTGGCACGTATATGATTGCTCGGTTTATGTTCTTTTATAAACTGGGTGTTACAGAGTGGTATCAAAGCCATATCGACTGTAGGACGAAGCCTAGATAGAATTGGTTGAGTTTTAAGACTTCTTCTCTCCAATCCTTGCCTGCTGAAACTATTTTACTATTATACCCCTTGAATTCTATGCCTTTTACTCGTCTTGCCTTGATTCTCTCTCTAAAGAATAGTTTTCGTAGATTTTGGCCTGAATCAGTCATCTGACCACCATGAGTATGAGCTAGGTGACCCTTTTATAATCATACGATAGCACGTTCTGCGACGCGGTGTGTGTAACACCCTAATTCAAATTTTCAGCTTTAATAATAAATTTAATTGGTTTTAAATATATTTCTAAGGTTTTTGGTGATTAGACTTGCATTTAATCTAATTTTGATCCTAAAGTAATTAAAATTTATTTTAGGAAAAACTTGCTTGTGCATTCATGCTGGTGCATAAATTTTATGGGTTGAGTGCTTAGGGTTTGAATTCAAATTTTGGTTTGAATTCAAATTAGTTTGAGTGAAGTTTGAAAAAGAAAAGAGGAAAGGAAAACCAGCAGCTCAAACCCAGCCCAACCCTGTGGCAGCCCAGCCCTTCCCTCCTTTCCCTTCCCACGCTCCGGCCCGCGTTGCACCGGCCCGGTCCGCTCTCTCTTCCTCGGTCGGCCCAGCGCGGCCCAGGACCCCACTCCCTCTCTATCCCGCGTCTGGCCCACTCCAGCGCAACACGCTCCCGCGCGCCTTCCCTCTCAGGCGACGACCGCGCGCACGCGTTTTTCCCCTATCGTGCGGGCCCCGCAAGTCAGCGCAGCAACCTCTCGCGCGCAGCAGCCCAACACCCTGAAACCAATCCAAACCGGCCCAAATCCCAGCCCAAACCTTTTTCCACGCAGGCCCAGCTTTCCCCCTTCTCCCTGGCCCAGCGCGCCAGCCCGGCAGCCCAGCTGCGCCACAACATCCTCCCTTCCCTCTCGTGCGGCCCGTCTACCCCGCACCGGCCCAGTCCTCTTCCTACCGCTCCTACAACGGCCCAACGCCCCGCTCGTCAGCTCGCCCAGTGCGCTCGCCCGCCCGCTCACCCCGCTCGGCCCAACCGCTCGCGCGGACCGCTCCTCCCTCTCCCCGCGTGACCGCGGCCCATGCGCCAGAGACTCAACCGCACGCCGCATCAACCAGCGCCCCTTCCTCTCTCTGATGCCCCGGGCCCACATGTCAGTCCCTTCTTCCCCGCTTCCCCAGCCGCGCAGCAACGACCGCCCGTGATCTCCGCCGGGATCACGCCGGGCACGCCTCCCCGAGATCCCCGGCGCCCCTTTAAACACCCCGCAAACCCCATGCGCCCATCATCCCATCCCGCAGCCGCCGTCTCCGCCACCTGCAACCCTAACCCCCACGCCACGCCTCTGCTCCGCCACGCAGAACCCCTGCGCCGCCGTGGACTAACCACTCCACCCGCCACAGCCCCGGAAAGACCCCGTCGAAGCTCCGCCTGAGCACCAGGGAGATCCCCGAAGCCACCATCCCCGAGCTCTACCCGCGCAACGTTGGAATCGTTCCGGATTTCAATTTAGGTGAGAACGGCCCGCCGTCGAATTTTCTCGCCACCAGTGGTCCTCGGCCCTCCCTGACCCCTTGCTCGACTTCGCAGCGCAACCACTCGACGACCCGTGCAGCCCAGGATCCCGGAGGAGCCAGCACCGCCTGGACCGCGAGCTCCGCCCCATCGCCGCCGCCCGACCTCGACGTGGACCATCGTGCACCACATCTCTGCCTGTTGCCAAGACTTGGTGAGCACCGCTGGGACCTCCCCGTCCTCTTGCTCTAGTTATTTTCGGCCGTGGCGCACCCCAACTGCCCAGACACCCCACGCCGGTGTCGCGCCATCGTGCGCGCCGTGGATCCGCCATGGCGGACCCGCTGCAAAGCACCCCAGCCTTGCGCGACCCTTGTTTTGGGTTCGCGTTAACACCAGACCTGCTCACGGACCCCTTTCACTCGGATTCAAACCCAGCACAGTGCGAACGTGCCCACGCCGGCGGGCGCCGCCGCGCAGGTCCGCCCTTGCCGTGGCGAGCTCGGTCCGAAGCCCTAACCAACCCCCCTGCGTGCCCAGGTGGATCACGCATGACGCGGGGATCACCCCAGACTCAAGCGCGAGTCAATTTAACCCCGGAGGGCCCAAAACGGCGAACTCCGGCGAGTTCCCGTGTGGCGCCGCCGCGGAAAACGAGCCCCCGGCGACCAGCGCCGCCCCCCCCCTTGCAAACGCGTCCTAGCCCTCCGATCTAAAACCGACGCGCGAGATTAGATCGCGAACCGTTTAGATCTGAGCCGACGGATCGCGATCCAACGGCCCAAATCTAAACTTACCTCTTCGGCCTGTAACTTTTGCTATAGAGACTCTGCCCTTACTTGATATCAACCCGCGGTCCAGCTTTATTCAAAAGTATTCACAGCTGAGTCCTGTTTTTTATGTTTAGCCCCCTGAGCTTTCCAGAAATCAAACCCGCCGTCCAGCCCTTGCAATTTTGCACGTTAGACCCTGGAACTAAGGTTTAATTACGTTTTAGTCCTCGGTTTTGCCCAGAAACCCCCTGGAACTTAGTTTTTCTCGCAGATAAGCCCTTAGATCTTGTTTTAGCTCTAGTTTTTGCGTTTTAGCTCCGTTTTAGGCGTTCTTTATGTCCACGTGATCGTTGTAACGCGTAGAATAGTTTTAGCTTAGTTTTTCTCACTGTTTTTATGTATTGATGTACTGTTTCTTAGGGTTAGCATTTGTTTGCATGTATGTTTATGTTGTTGCCTTGTTTTTGGCCATGTGTTCGTGAGTAGACGCTGATCCAGTTGAGGAGCCCCAGTACCAGTACCCGGAGCAGCCGTCTTCCGAGCACTTTGAGCAACAGCAGGAGCAGTATGAGGATGGCAAGTATAACATGAACAACCTATAACTTTTAAATACATTTTCATACTGCATTTTAATACTGTATGCCTATAAGGACTCTCCTAGCCACTTTATATCCTTCATAAATATCCTTTGGGTTGCATTTTGGTTAGTTGTGCTAGGTGCCGCGCTATAACACATAATGGTCCTTTTAATTAATTTAATTAATGGTATATGCAACTTAATTCTGAGAGTGACCCTCTGTGTGGCTTGAGTGGTTCACATCTCGTTAAAATTGGTTTTGTTAGAAACATGGCTTAGGGGGCCAGCAATGTGCTTACTGCCTGGTTGGCCACTCTCCATAAGGACCGGTTCATAGAGCGACAACCTGGGACAACAGCGCTAACACAAGACTGGAATGGGACGGTCTTGGCTTACTAATTAGGCCATTTTGGTTCGGCAGTAACTTACCGATGGGGCAAGAGGGGAGTCGAGCTTCAATGGTGGTCAGGCTACGAGGCTGGTCTGTGTGTCTTGTACCCCCTCGAGGTGGACACCATCGTTGCATTGACTGAATCCTTAGCGGTTACAACTTACCAACGTGTCCTTTGTAATGGCCTCGTAGTGAGTTTGCTAGTCATCTCACCTAAGGAAGTGTGATGAACAACTAGCGTAGCTCACGACTTGTGGTTAAAGATGTGCAACCTCTGCAGAGTGTAAAACTGGTATACTAGCCGTGCTCACGGTCATGAGTGGCCCAGATCCTCCTTTTGATTAGTGGGGTTATCTCCTTCCGACGAGGGAGGTGCCTCTCGGGGTTACCTTGGTGTTTTCGGTTTGGATCTCAGTAGTATCATGAGTAAATATGACTAATTACTATGTAACTGGGTTTATGGTAATTCATCCACTTGTAGTAAATAGCTTTAATAAAATTTTGCCAACACTTAAAAGCTAATGCAGTTGAGTCAGCCAACCTTAGAGCCTCATAGTTTGTGTTATACTTGTTGAGTACAAGTTGTGTACTCACTCTTGCCTCTTCTCTACTTTTTCCTCTTGGATACCCTACTGCTGCTCAGTTCCTGCCGACACGAGGGAGTTCGCTCAGTGCTACCAGGACTACGAGGACTTCTAGGCGTTCGTCTCCTAGTCGACGTCCCTGTGGCGCCCTGCTCAGCTTCAGAGAGTTTTGTCGTATTTGTACTTCGCTTCCGCTGTATCAGACATTTTGTCATTAATGTAATAAATAACATTCGTATTCACTTTATTATATCTTTTTACGTGATATGTGCTATGATATACTGTTCATTCTGTTGTATATACGTGTGACTTGATCCTGGCACATATATGATTGCTCGGTTTATGTCCTTTTATAAACCGGACGTTACAGTGTGTAAGTCGAGTCGTGTGTTAAACTCGGCTAAGTCGTGAAAATTGTCTGCTTGTTATTATGCTACATGCTTTATTTGGATTTTTGAATGATTGTATAGGCTAGCAGTTTAAATTTGTTTAAAGAAAATCACTCTTATGTTAAAGTTAACTAATTAATAAAAAGAATTAGATCGTTGGGGGTAAAACAGTCAACTCTATTATGTCTACTTTATCACTTCTGAGTTTTTTCCGCAAGAGCGTTACCATGTCCATCTGAATTTATTCCTGCAATATCCTTATTCATGAAATCTTTTGTCCAAATTAGATGGTGAACACCAGGCGTGGTTCTGACCAGCAGGGGCAGAACAACCAGGGGCAGAACACCCAGGGGACTGGGATCCCGATGCCTCCGCCTCTGACTTCGGAGCAGTACTTCCAGCTCCAGATGCAGATGATGGCCACCCTGAACAACACTGTTCAGGCTTTTCAGCAGGCTCACACTCAGCCTCCGCCTCCTCCACTGCCGCAGCCTCACGACAGGCGTGCTGAGTTCCTAAGGGGTCACCCGCCAAAGTTCTCTCACACGTCCGACCCTCTTCAGGCTGACGACTGGCTCCGTGCAGTGGAGCGTCAGCTGGACATCGCCCAGTGCGATAATCGGAAGCGAGTTTTATATGCAGCAGGACAGCTGGGAGGGGCAGCTTTGGACTGGTGGGAGTCCCACTCAGTTCAGGACCGTGAGGCTCTCTCTTGGCTCTAGTTCCGTGAGCGGTTCCGCAGCCACAACGTCCCCGCGGGCGTTATGAAGATGAAGCAGAAGGAGTTCCTTGCACTGAAGCAGGTAATACTCCCTTGTTCTATCTTCTGAGTCATGAATTAATCTTTCGATATCTATCTGTCTTTGTCACTTCAGGGGACTATGACGGTCACGGAGTATCGTGATCGTTTCCTGCAGCTTGCTCGCTACGCCCTTGCTATGGTTGCGGATGACCGCAAGAAGCAGGAGCACTTAATGGAGGGCCTTGAGGACTACCTCCAGTACGCGCTGCTCAACCTCCGCTTCGACGACTTCAACCACCTGGTTGGCAGCGCGCTCAACACAGAGCGCAAGCACCGTGAGATGGAGGACAAGAAGAGGAAGATTGTTCCCATTGCTTCCAGCAGCAACACTCGTCCACGCCTCCAGCAGCCCCAGCAGTACCAGCCACAGTACCAGCAGCAGTAGTACCGGCCTCCTCAGCAGTACCAGCAGAGGCCGCAGCAGTACCCGCCTCGACAGTAGCAGCAGGCGGGGCAGGGCCCGAGGTTACCGGCACCTCCGGCTCGTGCTACTCCACCAGCACCGCAGGCTCCACGTCTGGCAGCTCCTACCAGACAGCAGGCTCCGGCACTTCCTCGCGTCTGCTTTCACTGCGGCCAGCCGGGGCACTACGCCAACGCTTGCCCCCGGAAGGTGCAGGCGGGATAGCAGGGGCGCCCAGCTCAGCCCAGGGCGCCAGCACAGGGCAGGGTGAACCACATGACGGCCGAGTCAGCGACCGAGGCACCTAACGTGGTTATTGGTACGTTCATGGTTAATTCATATCCAGCTACAGTGCTTTTCGATACTGGTGCTACGCATTCCTTCATTACTCAGTCTTTTGTCGAGCATCATGGTATTCATACTAGCACATTAAAGAGGTGCCTGTTAGTATCTTCACAGGGAGGACAGTTGAGGTCTCACACTTACTGCCCCAGAGTTAGTGTTTCTTTGAGGGGAGTAGAGTTCTGTACTGATCTGATGGTGCTAGACACCAAGGGCATTGATGTCATTCTGGGAATGGAGACTCTAGCCAAGTGGGGAGTCCGGATAGATTGTGTTCAGAGGACAGTCTTGTTATCAGCTTCCAGTGGCCAAGAAGTTGTTATCAGTGCAGTGGAGCATTCTGGATTTCTTCATCAGATGAAGGCTAAACCCACGGACGGTATTCACGTGGTGTCTGAATTCCTGGATGTCTTTCCGGATGATCTGCCAGGTATGCCGCCTGAACGCGCCATCGAGTTTTCTATTGATCTCTTGCCTGGCACAGCTCCTATTGCAAAGCGGCCCTACTGTATGGCACCTATAGAGCATTAAGAAGTTAAGAAAACTATTGATGAGTTGCTAGCCAAGGGCTATATCCGTCGCAGCTTCTCTCCTTGGGCTTTTCCGTTGCTGCTGGTAGATAAGAAGGATGGCTCGAAGAGAATGTGTGTTGATTGTCGGGAGCTGAATGCAGTCACCATCAAGAACAAGCATCCACTGCCCCGTATTGAGGATCTCTTTGATTTGCTTCGAGGTGCTCATATATTCTCGAAGATTGATCTTCGCTCGGGTTATTTTCAGCTGAGGATCCGTCCTGAGGATATTCCGAAGATGGCATTCACCTACAAGTACGGGCTATATGAGTATACGGTCATGTCCTTCGGCTTGACTAATGCCCCAGCTTTCTTCATGCATCTGATGAACATGGTCTTCATGGATTACCTGGATGTCTTCGTGGTGATCTTCGTTGATGATATTATGATCTTCTCCAAGTCAGAGGAAGAGCATGAGGAGCATCTGAGGCTCGTATTGCAGAGATTAAGAGAGCACCAGCTGTATGCCAAGTTCAGCAAGTGCGAGTTCTGGATTGACGAGGTTCCATTCCTCGGTCATGTTATCTCCCAGGGAGGCATTGCTGTTGATCCGAGCAAGGTGAAGGATGTGCTCGAGTGGGAGACACCGCAGACATTAAAGGAAGTCAGATCATTCTTGGGCTTAGCTGGATATTATCGGAGGTTCATTGAGAATTTCTCCAAGATTGCGAAGCCTTTGACTTCTTTGCTAGAGAAGAATGCGGCGTTCGTATAGACTGATGAGCGTTAGGTGTCCTTTGATGAGCTGAAGAAGAGGTTGACTACGGCGCCAGTCCTTACTCTGCCAGACCAGGCCAAGAGGTTCACGGTATATTGTGATGCTTCGAAGGATGGTCTTGGGTGTGTTCTGATGCAGGAGGGCAGAGTGATTGCTTATGCTTCACGGCAGCTACGCCGGCATGAGCTGAACTATCTCACTCATGATCTTGAATTAGCCGCAGTTGTGCATGCTCTGAAGATTTGGAGGCATTACTTGTATGGGCAGTGGTGTGATATCTACACTGATCACAAGAGCCTCAAGTACATTTTCACGCAGAATGAGCTGAACATGCGGCAGAGAAGATGGTTAGAGTTGGTCAAGGATTATGACCTGGAGATTCACTATCATCCGGGCAAGGCCAATGTTGTAGCAGATGCTCTGAGCAGAAGAAGTTATGTCAACATGGCCGTGGCTTTCCAGATGCCTCCGGAGTTATGCGAGGAGTTTGAGCAGTTGAGTCTGGGCTTCTTACATCATACTTCGAGTGCAGCTTTTGAGGCAGTACCGACTCTAGAGGCAGAGATCAGGCAGCATCAAAAGGAAGATAAGAAGCTGCAGGAGATCTGTGAGTTGCTCAAGAAGGGCAAGGCTCCTCATTTCAGAGAGGATGATCAGGGAACTTTGTGGTACAAGAACCGGATCTGCGTGCCTGATGTGAATGATCTCCGGAAGTTGATTCTGAGTGAGGCCCATGATACATCTTACTCTATTCATCCGGGCAGCACGAAGATGTACTATGATCTGAAGGAACGTTTCTGGTGGTATGGAATGAAGCGTTCAATGGCAGAGTACGTGGCTATTTGTCATACCTGTCAGCGTGTCAAGGCTGAGCATTAGAGGCCAGCAGGTCTGTTACAGCCTTTGAAGATTCCAGAGTGGAAATGGGAAGAAATCACTATGGACTTTATCATTGGATTGTCTCGTACTCAGAAAGGGTACAACTCCATTTGGGTAGTAGTGGATCGTCTGACGAAGGTTGCTCACTTCATTCCAGTGAACACTACTTACTCCGGTGCTAGACTTGCAGAGTTGTACATCTCTCGGATTGTCTGTTTACATGGTGTGCCCAAGAAGATCATATCTGACAGAGGGTCTCAGTTGACTTCTCGATTCTGGGAGCAGCTGTATGATTCGTTGGATACGAAGCTGCGTTTCAGTACAGCTTATCACCCTCAGACAGATGGGCAGACAGAGAGAACCAACCAGGTGTTGGAGGATATGCTGAGAGCTTGTGCTATTCAGTACGGTACTAGCTGGGATAAGTGCCTGTCATATGCTGAGTTTTCATACAACAACAGCTATCAGGCCAGTCTGAAGAAGTCCCCCTTCGAGGCATTGTATGGCAGAAAGTGCAGGACTCCTCTCTACTGGGATCAGATTGGTGAGAAGCAGCTCTTTGGCCCTGATGTCATAGAAGATGCAGAGCAGATGGTTCAGGCTGTGCGAGAAAATCAAAGGATCGCACAGAGCAGGCAAAAGAGCTATACAAATGACAAATGGAGAGACCTGACCTTCAGTGTTGGTGATTATGTATACCTGAAGGTGTCTCCGATGAGAGGGATCCGTAGATGCAATGTCAAGGGGAAGTTAGCACCTTGGTATGTGGGCCCATTTAAGGTGCTAGAGCAGAAAGGCAAAGTTGCATATCGCCTGAAGTTACCTCCCAGTCTTTCTGGAGTTCATGATGTCTTCCATATATCTCAGATGAAAAAGTGTCTGTGAGTACCCGAGGAGCAGGCACCACTGGATGGGTTAGAGGTTCAGGAAGATCTGACTTATACTGAGCATCCGGTGAAAATTCTGGAGACATCAGAAAGAGTTACTCGGAACAAGCGCATCAAGATGTGCAGAGTTTAGTGGAGTCACCACAGTGAAGCTGAGGCTACTTGGGAGCGCGAAGATGAGCTGAGGAAGACATATCCAGATCTCTTTGCTAGCCAGCCCAGCTAAATCTCGGGGACGAGATTTCTTTAAGGGGGTAGGGTCTGTAACACCCTAGTTTAAATTCCAGTATTTTATAATAAATTTAATTGGCTTTATTTAAATTTCTAAGGTTTATTGTGTTTAGTATGGCATTTAATCCAATTTTGTTCCTCAAGTAATTAAAATTTTATCATAGGTTTACTTTTAATGTTGCATTCATGCTGGTGCATTTATTTTACTAGTTTGAGTGTTAGAGTGGAATTCAAATTCAAGTTTGAATTCAACTAGTTTTGGTTGAGTTTAAATAGGAATTAGAATTAGAAAATAGAAAACCCCAACCCAACTTGAAACCCGGCCCAAAGCCAACCACCAACCCAGCCCAGCTCCTCTCCCTCCCGTGCGTGGCCCAAACTCCCCACACGGCCCAGCCCGCCTCCGATCCACTCCCACCCCGCACGGCCCAGACTTCCCCACGCCCTCTCTCCCCTACGCGGCCCAGAACGCCCTCTCTCTCCCACACGGCCCATTTCCCCCACAAGCACTTGGCCGCGTCCACCCAGCAGCCCACCCCACGCACCGCCCGCTCTTCGCCCGCTCAGCCCGCTGGCAACGCGCCCCGCCGCTGACCCGTGGGCCCCGCCTGCCAGCTTCGTCTCCCCCGCGCCGGGCACTCGCAACGAAGCCCGTGATCCTCGCCGAGATGCTCGCCAGCCTTCCAAACTCGGGCGCGGATGCCGAGATCCCTGCGCTAGCCCCTTTAAACCGCACAGCGGACCCCCTGCGCCATCAATCACCCCACATCGCCGCCCCAAACCCTAGCTAGTCACCCCCGCGCCGCCCCGCCGCGCAGAGTCCCCTGCGCCGCCGCGACCACAACGCTCTGCCGCGCCCCAGCCTCAGTAGAGCCGCGCAAAAGCTTCGCCCCTAGCCCAGGAGGCTCTCCAAGCTTGCTGCCCAACCCCGGACCCTTGCCAGCGCCAGAATCGTGGACAACGTCGCCGCCGCCGGTGAGACCAATTCCGAGTGTTTGCTCGCTTCCTTTGATCCTCTTGTCCCGTTGATCCACGGTTCTCGCTCGCAGCTCGTGTCCGCATCACGTCGACAGCTCAGCAGGCCAGGAGGACCCCTGCAGTGACCCGAACAGCGAACTCCGTCTGTGTGCCGCCACCGAGCTTCGTCGCCGCAACTTCTGCAAGACGCCCCTGCTCGATTTGAACCTCGGTGAGCACTAGCCCGACCTCCTGTACCTTTTGCGCACATTCCCGTAGACTTTAACCTTCCCCAGTGGCCAAAACACCAGCAGCCTGACCGAGTACCTAGGAAGCTAGGCCGTGCCATGCTGGTGCTGATCCACGCGAAAACCAGCCCGAATCGGGGGCGGAACTGCGTTCGCGCAGTTCGCCGGCGACCCATCGCCGCCCCTCCCCGCAGCGAGCCGCGTGTGAGCCTAAACCCCTTTCTTGAGTGGCCAGGTGGTTTACACGTTCCACACTGGCTCTCCACGACCAAACCACAGCCCAAATCGAGTCCGGTAGCCCCCGCCGCGGGAGCGCGTCTCCGGCGACCCAGCGCCGCCGCCCGCGCCCCAATCACTCCTGAGCCGTCCGATCTGACACGTGCGACCCATATTAGATTTAGATCTCACCAAATCCGAGCCCTCAGATCTAGATCCGGTGGTCCAGATCTAAACGTACCCCTTCGCCTGGCCATTTTGTTAAAGAGCCCCTCGGTTTCTCAGTAATCAACCCGCAGTCCTAGTGTTTTGAACAATAATTCTAACCAGGCCCAGTTTTTAGCGTTTTGGCCCCTGAGCTCTATAGAAATCAAACCCGCCATCCAGGACCGCTGTTTTTGCACGCTAGCCCTTAGATTTAATGGTTAATTATGTTTTAGTCCTCGGTTTAGCCCAGAAACCCCCTGGAACTCCAGTTTTCTTACAAATAGGTCCTTGGAAAATGTTTTAGGCCTAGATTTTACGTTTTAGCTCTGTTTTAGGCGTTCTTTATGTCCACGTGATCGTTGTAATGTGTAGAATAGTTTTAGACTAGTTTAGTGTGCTGTTTCTATGTATTGATGTACTATTTCTTAGCTTTTGTTAGTGTTTGCTTGTATGCTTATTGTTGTGCTTTGTTTTGGCCATGTGTTCGTGAGTAGACGCTGATCCATCTGAGGAGACCCAGTACCAGTACCCGGAGCAGCCGTCTTCCAACCACTTTGAGCAGCAGCAGGAGCAGTACGAGGAAGGCAAGTATAACATGAACAACCTATCACTTTAAATACATCTTTCATACTGCATTTAATACTGTATGCCTATAAGGACTTTCCTAGCCACTTTATATCCTTTATATATACCTTTGGGTTGCATTTTGGTTAGTTGTGCTAGGTTGCTGCGCTATAACACACTCGGTCCTTTTTAATTAATTTGATTAATGGTTTACTTCAACTTAATTCCGGGAGTGGCCCTCTGTGCTCCGTGCTTGAGTGGCTCACGTCTCGTTAAAATGTGTTTTGTTAGAAACAAGGTTTAGGGGGCTAGCACGGTGCTTAGTGCTTGATTGTCCACTCTCTATAAGGACCGGTTCATAGAGCGACAACCTGGGACAACAGCGCTACCACAAGGCTAGAATGGGATAGACTTGGCTTACTAATTAGGTCTTTTTGGTTTGGAGTAACTTACCTGCGGGGCAAGAGTAGTAAGCTTCAATGGTCCCTGCTCCTCCGGCTTGGTCTGTGCTTGGATTGTGCTCCTGTGCTTGTACCCCCATGAGGTGGGCCCCATCGTCGCTGACCTAACTCTCGCGGTTACGCCTTACCAACAAGATTCTTTGTAATGGCCTCGTAGTGAGTTTGCTAGTCCTCTCACCTAAGGAAGTGTGATGAACCTCTAACGTAGCTCACGACTTGTGGGTAAAGATGTGCAACCTCTGCAGAGTGTAAAACTGGTATACTAGCCGTGCTCACTGTCATGAGCTGCCCAGATCCTCCTTTTGATTAGTGGGGTTATCTTCCTTTGACGAGGCAGGTTCCCCGGGTGGTTTGGTTTAGTCTGGTTTACAGTAGTTTCTTAATTAATTCTGATTAATTACTATGTAACCGGGTCAAGGGTAATTCATCAACTTGTAGTAATTAGTCTTAATAAAACTTTGCCAACACTTAAAAGCTAATGCAGTCGAATTAGCCAACCTTAGAACCTCATGGTTTGTGTTATACTTGCTGAGTACAAGTTGTGTACTCACTCTTGCCTCTTCTCTACTTTTTCCTCTTGGATACGCTACTGCTGCTCAGTTCCTGCCGACGCGAGGGAGTTCACCCAGAGCTACCAGGAGTACGAGGACTTTTAGGCGTTCGTCTCCCAGTCAACGTCCCTGTGGCTCCCTGCTCAGCTTCGGAGAGTTTTATCGTATTTGTACTTCGCTTCCGCTATATCAGACATTTTGTCATTAATGTAATAAATAACATTCGTACTCGTTTTATTATGTCTTATTCGTGATATGTGCTGTGATATACTATTCATTCTGTTGTATATACGTGTGACTTGATCCTGGCACGTATATGATTGCTCGGTTTATGTTCTTTTATAAACCGGGTGTTACAGTTGGCCAGTAAAAAAATATATATGACACATTTGAAAAGCAAGATAGCCGATGTATGACCATCGAATTAAGGCGTTTTTAATGAGTATAAGTTTTAGGTTTAATGGGCAACATCAAATGTTTCTGAATGAGTTCTACTAGTTCAGAAATCTTTCTATGGCAGGGATGGCTTCTGCACGCACGGCGTCAGCTTTTGCAATGATTTCTTCGTCATCTTTGTCATCGCCTGTTACTATCTGACGACTCAAGGTGCTTATCTCTGCAAACTCTGCCTGTATCTGATCAGTCATTTTTTGGGCTTCCTGCTGGGAGTTTGCGATCGAAGCCTTCTCCTCTTGGATCAATCTTTGGGTATTGCGGACCCTTTCTTCAAGTTCCATCAGTTCCATTTCCAAGAGGTTGAGTCATTTTGTGCTCTCGGAGATATCAGCTTTAGCATCCAGAGTTGCCTTCTTTTGGTTGAGCAGCTTGCACTTCTCAGCAATGTCGGCTTTCAGAATGACCTGAGAGTGACGAACCTCTATTCTTTGTTGTGATGCCTTCACCTCTGCCCGAAAGAAGGGAAGATGGCCGGCTGGCCAAAGTTTGACTTTAAGTGACTCTGGAAGTTGGGATTTAATCTTCTCAAGGGTTTCTCTTATCTTGCTGGAATCATCAACTAGGGTAATGATTGGAGCAGACAATAGATTCTTGATGAGTTGAAGCTGATTTGCCAAGTTAGCTGATTGCTGCAAAGATGGTGCCTTCGCTCCAGGGATAGTCAGACCCATTGATGTCGGGTCAAAGGAAAGCAAACCTGAAATGTCAAAGCCCTGTGGACATATCTGGAGTTAAAGCAAGGTGCATTTATAAAGCTATCGGCTAGTTCAGAATTGGGTTTCGTAATGGTACCTGTTCTGAAGAAGAAGCATTGGTCGGTTCAAGTGCAATCGTCCTAATAGAATTGGAGTCAGCATCAGGAACGTTGACTATATTAGCTTGCCCCTCATATGATTCTGTCAGAACATCAGAATTTGTAATCATCTCATGCTGTATTGGGTTTTCGGCATTGGGGATGTCTTCAGCTTTATCCTGAGTTATGTATGTAAGGAAAAGGTTTCAGAGAAAGGGTAAATTACTTGGTTGGAGTTGGTATCTGATGGAGTCGGGGAAGATGGGACAATCTTCTTGATGATCCTTCTTGTAATCATCTTCCTCTTTTTGGTTGGAACTCGGGGGGCAACGATTGCAGAAGTTTGTCTTCGTTTGGAAGCCGACTGAAGTAAGTCTGGCTGGACAGTCATTATCACCTTCTTCATTGGTGGTGATCCCTTACAGAAAAGTACATCAGGGGTAGTTTGAAGAAAGTGGAATGGCTCCCCGTTGCTGGTTACAGGTTCTGGGCCATCTTGTTGCTGCAATCGGGGTGATCAGAATTAGTCAAGCGAATGATAGAGGACTCAGAAAGGATAAATGGATAAATTCAGTACCTCTTCTTCAGGGGCTGCATATTCAGGGTCGATTTGCTGCAGTCGAGGACCTAAGGCTTTCCTGAATACATGTGTTTTCCACATTCCCCACCATGAGCTGAAGTCGATTGATGAAGCGACAAAGGACAAATCAGCTGGTACTGGAATGTGGAGGTCATCGAACATGCTGTAGCATCTTGAACTAGTAAGACCGTCAGGTAGTTTGGCTCTGCTCTTGTAACACCCGGTTTATAAAAGGACATAAACCGAGCAATCATATATGTGCCAGGATCAAGTCACACGTATATACAACAGAATGAACAGTATATCACAGCACATATCACGAATAAGACATAATAAAGCGAATACGAATGTTATTTATTACAATAATGACAAAAATGTCTGATACAGCGGAAGCGAAGTACAAATACGATAAAAACTCTCCGAAGCTGAGCAGGGCGCCACAGGGACGTCGACTGGGAGACGAACGCCTAGAAGTCCTCGTAGTCCTGGTAGCGCTGAGCGAACTCCCTCGCGTTGGCAGGAACTGAGCAGCAGTAGCGTATCCAAGAGGAAAAAGTAGAGAAGAGGCAAGAGTGAGTATACAACTTGTACTCAACAAGTATAACACAAACTATGAGGCTCTAAGGTTGGCTGACTGACTGCATTAGCTTTTAAGTCTTGGCAAAATTTTATTAAGGCTATTTACTACGAGTTGATGAATTACCATAAACCCAGTTACATAGTAATTAATCAGAATTAAATAAGAAACTACTGAGAACCAATCCAAAACCACCAAGGTAACCCCGAGAGGCACCTCCCTCGTCGGAAGGAGATAACCCCACTAATCAAAAGGAGGATCTGAGCCGCTCATGATTGTGAGCACGGCTAGTATACCAGTTTTACACTCTGCAGAGGTTGCACATCTTTACCCACAAGTCGTGAGCTACGCTAGTTGTTCATCACACTTCCTTAGGTGAGATGACTAGCAAACTCACTACGAGGCCGTTACAAAGAATCTCGTTGGTAAGGCGTAACCGCGAAGAGTTGGATCGGCGACGATGGGGCCCACCTCACGGGGGTACAAGCACAGGTGCACAAACCAAGCACAGACCAGCCGGAGGAGCAGGGACCATTGAAGCTTACCACCCTTTGCCCCGCAGGTAAGTTACTCCAAACCAAAAAGACCTAATTAGTAAGCCAAGACCGTCCCATTCCAGTCTTGTGGTAGCGCTGTTGTCCCAGGTTGTCGCTTTATGAACCGGTCCTTATGGAGAGTGGCCAACCCAGCAGTAAGCACCGTGCTGGCCCCCTAAGCCATGTTTCTAACAAAACCAATTTTAACGAGACCTGAGCCACTCAAGCCACACAGAGGGCCACTCTCAGAATTAAGTTGCATAAACCATTAATCAAATTAATTAAAAAGGACCAAGTGTGTTATAGAGCGGCACCTAGCACAACTAACCAAAATGCAACCCAAAGGATATATATAAAGGATATAAAGTGGCTAGGAAAGTCCTTATAGGCATACAATATTAAAATGCAGTATGAAATTGTATTTAAAGTGATAGGTGGTGTTCATGTTATACTTGCCTTCCTCGTATTGCTCCGGCTGCTGCTCAAACTGGTCTGAAGGTGGATGCTGCTCCGGGTACTGGTACTGGGGCTCCTCAGATGGATCAACGTCTACTCACGAACACATGGCCAAAACAAAGCACAACAATAAGCATACAAGCAAACACTAACAAAAACTAAGAAACAGTACATCAATACTTAAAAACAGCACACTAAACTAGTCTAAAACTATTCTACGCGTTACAATGATCACGTGGATATAAAGAACGCCTAAAACGGAGCTAAAACGCATAAACTAGAGCTAAAACAAGATCTAGGGGCTTATCTGCGAGAAAAACTAAGTTCCAGGGGGTTTTCTGCAAAAACCGAGGATGAAAACATAATTAAACTAAAACTCTGGGGTCTAACTCGCAAAAACGTCAAGTCAGGACGGCGGGTTGATTAGTGAAAAGATGAGGGTCTCTTTAGAAAAAGAGCCAGGCCGAAGGGGTACGCGCGGTTTTCGCCCGTTGGATCTAGATCTGATGGCTTGGATCTAAACGGCTTGGGTTCTAATCGTGGCCGTTGGCCTCTGATCTAACGGTTCGAGAGAAAGGGGCGGGGAACGGCGGCGGAAGGCACCGGCGGCGTGCCCCCCGTGGCTGGGATTCGCCGGCGATGGCCGTTCTTGGCCTTCCCGGGGTCAAAAAGGGCAAGACCTGGGTTGGGAGGCATATACGCGACACGCGTAACGCACTGGTGGCGTTGTGGAGGTGGTTTGGGGCTCCGAGCGTGACTCTCTTCGGAGATGGCGGCTCGGCGGCGACAGGGAACGCCAGTGAGCTCGCGCTGGGCGGTTCTGAGGCTGGGGTCTGGGTCTGTGGGTTCGGCATGCGTGCGCAGGGCCAGCACAGGCCATGGAAGGGCACGGTGGGGCTAGGCAGCGCTGCAGCGAGGTCCGCCGCGGCGGAGCAGGGCATGTGCGGCGGCGGGAGCGCCGGTGTGCGGTGCCTGGGCACCGATGTGGGTCACAGGCTACGACAACTCGTGCAAAAGGGAGAGGGGGCCGGGGTGTAGCTCACCGAGCACTGGATTGGACGGTGGCGTGACACAGCGGCGCCGACGGCGAGACCTGGCGGCGGGTCGCGGGCGTGGTCGATGCGGCGGTGCTCCGGTCCTCTGGACTCCACAGGAAGCCTCGGGTTCGGTCTGCGAAGCCGGTGAAGGGGTCAGAGAGGCCCAGTGGTCACCGGAGATGATGGATTGTGGCGGCGCAAGGACTCACCGGCGTGGAGGTCGCGGTGGCGCTCCGCTCCGAGCAGAGGCAGGGCGGCAGCTAGGGTTGTGGGGCTGTGCTGCGGAATAGGCTGGGCACAGGAGGTCTGCGGGGGTTTAAAGAAGGCGCCGGGGATCTTGGGGAGGCGCGCCTGTCGTGATCCCGGCGGGGATTGTGGCGCGGCCGTTGCAGCGCGGGGAAGGCGGGGGTGGGGATGACAGGTGTAACACCCTAATTTAAATTTCAGCATTTATTAATAAATTTAATTGGCTTTATTTAAATTTCTAAGGTTTATTGTGTTTAGTATGGCATTTAATTCAATTTTGTTCCTTAATGATTAAAATTTATCATAGGTTTAATTTTTGTGTTGCATTCATGCTGGTGCATACTTTTAATTGATTGTGGTTTGAATTCAAATTCATATTTGAATTCAACCTTTGTTTGACTTAAATTTGAAATGAGAGAGTAAATAGAAATAGAAAGGAAAATAGAAAACAAACCCAAACCCACAACCAAAACCCAACCCCACAGCAACCCAACCCGGCCCTTTCCTACTCCCGCATGGGCCCAGCACGCTGGCCCAGCCGGCCTCCCCGCGGGCCCAACTCGCGCGCCATCTGCCCAGCCCGTTTCCCCGGCGTGCCACGCACTCGCTCCGGCCCAAACGCACGCGCCGGAGTCCACCTCACCCCGCTCTCACCCGTCTGCCGACTG
Source organism: Panicum virgatum (assembly GCF_016808335.1). Taxonomy (NCBI): domain Eukaryota; kingdom Viridiplantae; phylum Streptophyta; class Magnoliopsida; order Poales; family Poaceae; genus Panicum; species Panicum virgatum. Next base: position 24,457,695 of record NC_053141.1, on the reverse strand, counting down.
GACCCTGCACGTCAGCCGATCTCCCCGCCCGCGCGCGCGTCGTCCCGCTGACGGTCCGGGCCCAGCTGCCAGCTCCGTCTTCCCCGCAGAGCCGCAACGCCGCCCGAGATTTCCGCGACTTTCCCCGCGGGCGCGCACGCCGAGATTCCCGGCCCTGCCCTTCTTAACCCCAGCCGCACCCCCCTGCGCCCCCATCTCACCCCGCAGCGCCGCACAATCCTAGCCGCCGCCTTGCCTCTGCTCGGAGCGGAGCAGCGCCGCGACTCCACACCGGTGAGCCCCTGCTCCATCTCATTTCGCCACCTCCGGTGACTACGGACTTAATTGGCCCCTGGGACACCTTCGCAGGACCCGCACGGACACCTCCGGCCGGTCCAGCACCCGGAATCGCCCTGCGTCGACTCCGTTGCCACGCTCCGTCAAGCTCCGCCGCCAGGTTCACGCCGCCGACACCCTGCGCCACGCCATCCGTCCGATTCCACCCTCGGTGAGCATCACGTTGGCCCCTCCTTTCCTTTGCGCTGGGCATTTAGGCCCGTAGCCCCTGGAAGCACAGGAACGTCGCCCGCTGGCGAGCTAGCGCCGCCCGGCGCCATGGCGAACCCTGCAGGATCCCTTACCGAGCCCAGCAGTAGCCCTAGGTGGACCACGCGTGTCGAGGTGATCATTCCAGGGCCAAATCCGAGGCAAATCGGCCACGGGAACACCGGTTTCGGGCCTCTCCGGCGAAGCGCCGCCGCGGGAAAGGTTTCCCGGCGACCAGCGCCGCCGCCGTCGCCCCATCTCAACCCTGGCCACCCGATCCGAGATGGACGCCCGTGATTAGATCCCAAACCGATCAGATCTGGAAACACAGATCCGAATCCAACGGCTGAGATCCAACCGTACCCCTTCGGCCTGTCACATTTGCTAAAGAGCCCTCGCCTTTCTTTGAAATCAACCCGCCGTCCAACTCAGTTGAAAAGTATTTACAAATCTGTCCTTATTTTTAGCACGCAGCCCCCTGAGCTTCCTGGAATTTGAACCCGCCGTCCAACACTTGACTTTTTGCGAGTTAGACCCTGGAGTTAACATTTAATTACATTTAGGTCCTCGGTTTTAGCAGAAAACCCCCTGGAACCCTGTTTTTATTACAAATAAGCCCCTAGAACTTGTTTTTAGCCTAGAAAATGTGTTTTAGCTCCGTTTTTAGCGTTCTTTATGTCCACGCGATCGTTGTAACGCGTAGAATAGTTCTAGAGTAGTTTTGTGCGCTGTTTTCATGTATTGTTGTACTGTTTCTTAGTTTTTGTTAGTGTTTGCTTGTATGCTTATTATTGTGCATTGTTTTGGCCATGTGTTCGTGAGTAGACGTTGATCTATCTGAGGAGCCCCAGTACCAGTACCAGGAGCAGCCGTCTTCCGAGTAGTTTGAGCAGCAGCCAGAGCAGTACGAGGAAGGCAAGTATAACATGAACCACCTATCACTTTTAATTACGATTTCATACTGCATTTAATACTGTATGCCTATAAGGACTTTCCTAGCCACTTTATATTCTTTATATATACCTTTGGGTTGCATTTTGGTTAGTTGTGCTAGGTTGCTGCGCTATAACACACTCTGGTCCTTTTTAATTAAATTGATTAATGGTTTACTTGAACTTAATTCTGAGAGTGGCCCTCTGTGTGGATGAGTGGCTCACGTCTCGTTAAAAGATGTTTTTTGTAGAAACATGGTTTAGGGGGCCAGCACGGTGCTTACTGCCTGGTTGGCCACTCTCCATAAGGACCGGTTCATAGAGCGACAACCTGGGACAACAGCGCTACCACAAGGCTAGAATGGGATAGACTTGGCGTAATAATTAGATCTTTTTGGTTTGGAGTAACTTACCTGCGGGGCAAGAGTAGTAAGCTTCAATGGTCCCTGCTCCTCCGGCTTGGTCTGTGCTTGGATTGCGCTCCTGTGCTTGTACCCCCGGAGGTGGGCCCCATCGTCGCCGACCTAACTCTCGCGGTTACGCCTTACCAACGAGATTCTTTTTAAAGGCCTCGTAGTGAGTCGCTGGCCATCTCACCTAAGGAAGTGTGATGAACAACTGGCGTAGCTCACGACTTGTGGGTAAAGATGTGCAACCTCTGCAGAGTGTAAAACTGGTATACTAGCCGTGCTCACGGTTATGAGCGGCCCAGATCCTCCTTTTGATTAGTGAAGTTATCTCCTTCCGACGAGGGAGGTGCTTCTCGGGGTTTACCTTGGTGGCTTGGTTTTGGTATGGTTCTCAGTAATTACATAATTAATTTTGATTAATTACTATGTAACTGGGTTAATGGTAAATCATCAACTCGTAGTAAATAGCTTTAATAAAATCTTGCCAACACTTAAAAGCTAATGCAGTTGAGTCAGCCAACCTTAGAGCCTCATAGTTTGTGTTATGCTTGTTGAGTACAAGTTGTGTACTCACCCTTGCCTCTTCTCTACTTTTTCCTCTTGGATACGCTACTGCTGCTCAGTTCCTGCCGACACGAGGGAGTTCGTCCAGCGCTACCAGGACTACGAGGACTTCTAGGTGTTCGTCTCCCAGTCGACGTCCCTGTGGCGCCCCGCTTCAGCTTCGGAGAGCTTTATTCGTATTTGTACTTCGCTTCCGCTGTATCAGACATTTTGTCATTATTGTAATAAATAACATTCGTATTCCGATTTATTATATCTTTTTACGTGATATGTGCTATGATATACTGTTCATTCTGTTGTATATACGTGTGACTTGATCCTGGCACGTATATGATTGCTCGGTTTATGTTCTTTTATAAACCGGGTGTTACAGAGTGGTATCAGAGCCGTATCGACTGTAGGACGAAGCCTAGATAGAACTGGTCGAGTTTTAGGACTTCTTCTCTCCAATCCTTGCCTGCTAAAATTATTTTACTATTATACCCCTTGACTTCTTTGACTTTTTACCCACCTTGCCTTGATTTCTCTCTCTGAAGAATAGTTTCGTAGATTTTGGCCTGAATCAGTCATCTGACCACCATGAGCATAGCTAGGTGACCCTTTTATAATAATACGATAGCACGTTCTGCGACGCGTTGTGTTAGTCGAGTCGTGTGTTAAACTCGGCTAATTCGTGAAATTTTCTGCTTGTTATTATGCTTCATGCTTGATTTGGATTTTTGCATGATTGTATAGCTTAGTAGTTTAAATTTGTTTAAAGAAAATCACTCAGATGTTAAAGTTAACTAATTAATAAAATGAGTTAGATCGTTGGGGGTAAAACAGTCAACTCTATCCTGTCTACTTTATCATGGCTGAGTCTTTTTCCGCAAAGAATTATCATATCCATCTGAATTTATTCCTACAATATCCTTACTCGTGAAATCTTTTGTTCAAATCAGATGGTGAACACCAGGAGCACCGGTTCCGGTTCTGGCCAGCAGCAGGGTCAGAACAACCAGGGTACCGGGATCCCGATGCCTCCGCCTTTGACTCCGGAGCAGTACTTCCAGCTCCAGATGCAGATGATGGCCACCCTGAACAACACTGTTCAGGCTCTTCAGCAGGCTCACACTCAGCCTCCGCCTCCTCCACCGCCGCAGCCTCGCGACAGGCGTGCTGAGTTCCTGAGGGGTCACCCGCCGACGTTCTCTCACACGTCCGACCCTCTTCAGGCTGACGACTGGCTCCATGCAGTGGAGCGTCAGCTGGACATCGCCCAGTGCGATGATCGTGAGCGAGTTCTGTACGCAGCAGGACAGCTGCGAGGGGCAGCTTTGGACTGGTGGGAGTCCCACCCAGTTCACGACCGCGAGTCTCTTATTTGGCTCCAGTTCCGAGAGCGTTTCCGCAGCCACAACGTCCCCGCGGGCGTTATGAAGATGAAACAGAAGGAGTTCCTTGCACTGAAGCAGGTAATCTTAAGTATAATCATTCAGCGTTTTCTTTTGAGCTAATACCCCTTGTTCCATCCTTATGAATCTTGAGTTAATCTTCCGATATCTATCTGTCTTTGTGAATTCAGGGGACTATGTCGGTCACGGAGTATCGTGATCGCTTTCTTCAGCTGGCTCGCTACGCCCCTGCCGATGTTGCGGATGACCGCAAGAAGCAGGAGCACTTCATGGAGGGTCTTGAGGACTACCTCCAGTACGCGCTGCTCAACCTCCGCTTCGACGACTTCAACCATCTGGTTGACAGCGCGCTCAACACTGAGCGCAAGCACCTGGAGATGGAGGACAAGAAGAGGAAGATTGTCCCCGTTGCTTCCGGCAGCAACACTCGTCCTCGACTCCAGCAGCCCCAGCAGTACCAGCAGCCTCAGTACCGGCCTCCCCAGCAGTACCAGCAGAGGCCGCAGCAGTACCCGCCTCGACAGCAGCAGGCAGGTCAGGGCCCGAGGTTACCGGCACCTCCGGCTCGTGCTGCTCCACCAGCTCCGCCAGCACCTCAGGCTCCACGTCCGGCCGCTCTTACCGGACAGCAGGCTCAGGGACCTCCTTGCACCTGCTTTCACTGCGGCCAGCCGGGGCACTACGCCAACGCTTGCCCCCGGAAGGCGCAGGCGGGACAGCAGGGGCGCCCAGCTCAGCCCAGGACGCCACTTCAGGGCAGAGTGAACCACGTGACGGCCGAGTCAGCGGCTGAGGCTCCCAACGTGGTTATTGGTACGTTCATGGTTAATTCATATCTAGCTACAGTGCTTTTTGATACTGGTGCTACGCATTCCTTCATTACTCAGTCTTTTGTCGAGCATCATGGTATTCATACTAGCACATTAAAGAGGTGCCTGTTAGTATCTTCACCGGGAGGACAGCTGAGGTCTCACACTTACTGCCCGAGAGTCAGTGTTTCTTTGAGGGGAGTAGAGTTCTGTACTGATCTGATGGTGCTAGACACCAAGGGCATTGATGTCATTCTGGGAATGGAGACTCTGGCCAAGTGGGGAGTCCGGATAGATTGTGCTCAGAGGACAGTCTTGCTATCAGCTTCCAGTGGCCAAGAGGTTGTTATCAGTGCAGTAGAGCCTTCGGGATTTCTTCATCAGATGGAGGCTAGACCCACGGACGGTATTCGCGTGGTGTCTGAATTCCCGGATGTCTTTCCGGATGATCTGCCAGGTATGCCGCCTGAACGCACCATTGAGTTTTGTATTGATCTCTTGCCTGGCACAGCTCCTATTGCAAAGCGGCCCTACCGTATGGCACCTATAGAGCATGAAGAAGTTAAGAAGACTATTGATGAGTTGCTAGCCAAGGGCTATATCCGTCGCAGCTTCTCTCCTTGGGCTTTTCCATTGTTGCTGGTAGATAAGAAGGATGGCTCGAAGAGGATGTGTGTCGATTATCGGGAGCTGAATGCAGTCACTATCAAGAACAAGCATCCACTGCCCCGTATTGAGGATCTCTTCGATCTGCTTCGAGGTGCTCGTATATTCTCGAAGATTGATCTTCGTTCGGGTTATTTTCAGCTGAGGATCCGTCCTGGGGATATTCCGAAGACAGCATTCACCTGCAAGTACGGGCTATATGAGTATACAGTCATGTCCTTTGGCTTGACTAATGCCCCGGCTTACTTCATGCATCTGATGAACATGGTCTTCATGGATTATCTGGATGTCTTTGTGGTGATCTTCATTGATGATATTCTGATCTTCTCCAAGACAGAAGAAGAGCATGAGGAGCATTTGAGGCTCGTGTTGCAGAGATTGAGAGAGCATCAGTTGTATGCCAAGTTCACCAAGTGCGAGTTCTGGATTGACGAGGTTCCATTCCTCGGTCATGTTATCTCTCAGGGAGGCATTGCTGTTGATCCGAGCAAGGTGAAGGATGTGCTCGAGTGGGAGACACCGCAGACAGTGAAGGAAGTCAGGTCTTTCTTGGGCTTAGCAGGATATTATCGGAGGTTCATTGAGAATTTCTCCAAGATCGCGAAGCCTTTGACTTCTTTGCTGGAGAAAAATGTGGCTTTCGTGTGGACTGATGAGCGTCAGAGGGCCTTCGATGAGCTGAAGAAGAGGTTGACCACGGCGCCAGTCCTGACTCTGCCAGACCAGACGAAGAGGTTCACGGTGTATTGTGATGCTTCGAAGGATGGTCTTGGGTGTGTTCTGATGCAGGAGGGCAGAGTGATTGCTTATGCTTCACGGCAGTTACGTCGGCATGAGCTGAATTATCCCACTCATGATCTTGAGTTAGCCGCAGTTGTGCATGCTCTAAAGATTTGGAGGCATTACTTGTATGGGCAGCGTTGTGATATCTACACTGATCACAAGAGCCTCAAGTACATTTTCACGCAGAATGAGCTGAACATGCGGCAGAGGAGATGGTTAGAGTTGGTCAAGGACTATGATCTGGAGATTCACTATCATCCGGGCAAGGCCAATGTTGTAGCAGATGCTCTGAGCAGAAGAAGTTATGTCAACATGGCCGCGGCTTTCCAGATGCCTCCAGAGTTATGCGAGGAGTTCGAGCAGTTGAGTCTGGGTTTCTTGCATCATACTTCGAGTGCAGCGTTTGAGGCAGTACCGACTCTAGAGTCAGAGATCAGGCAGCATCAGAAAGATGATGAGAAGCTGCAGGAGATTCGTGAGTTGCTCAAGAAGGGCAAGGCTCCTCATTTCAGAGAGGATGATCAGGGTACCTTGTGGTACAAGAACCGGATCTGTGTGCCAGATGTGAAGGATCTTCGAAAGTTGATTCTGAGTGAGGCCCATGATACAGCTTACTCTATTCATCCGGGCAGCACGAAGATGTATTACGATCTGAAGGAACGTTTCTGGTGGTATGGGATGAAGCGTTCAGTGGCAGAGTACGTGGCTATTTGTGACACCTGTCAGCGTGTCAAGGCTGAGCATCAGAGGCCAGCAGGACTATTGCAGCCTTTGAAGATTCCAGAGTGGAAATGGGAGGAGATCACGATGGATTTCATAGTTGGATTGCCTCGTACTCAGAAAGGGTACAACTCTATATGGGTAGTAGTGGATCGATTGACGAAGGTTGCTCACTTCATTCCAGTGAACACTACTTACTCCGGTGCCAGACTTGCAGAGTTGTACATCTCTCGGATTGTCTGCTTGCATGGTGTGCCCAAGAAGATTATATCTGACAGGGGGTCTCAGTTCACTTCTCGGTTCTGGGAGCAGCTCCATGATTCGTTGGATACGAAGCTGTGTTTCAGTACGGCTTATCACCCTCAGACAGATGGGCAGACAGAGAGGACCAACCAAGTGTTGGAAGATATGCTGAGAGCTTGTGCCATTCAGTACGGCACTAGTTGGGATAAGTGCCTGTCTTATGCTGAGTTTTCATATAACAACAGCTATCAGGCCAGTCTGAAGAAGTCTCCCTTTGAGGCATTGTATGGCAGAAAATGCAGGACTCCTCTCTATTGGGATCAGATTGGTGAAAAGCAGCTCTTCGGCCCTGAGATCATAGATGATGCAGAGCAGATGGTTCAGGCTGTGCGAGAAAATCTGAGGATTGCACAGAGCAGACAGAAGAGCTATGCTGATGGCAAACGGAGAGACCTGACTTTCAGTGTCGGTGATTATGTGTACCTGAAGGTGTCTCCGATGAGAGGAATCCGCAGATTCAATGTCAAAGGGAAGTTAGCACCTCGGTATGTGGGGCCATTCAAGGTGCTAGAGCAGAAAGGCGAAGTTGCTTATCGCCTGGAGTTACCTCTCAGCCTCTCAGGATTTCATGATGTCTTCCATATATCTCAGCTAAAGAGATGTCTGCGAGTACCCGAGGAGCAGGCACCCCTGGATGGAGTCGATGTGCAGGAAGATCTGACTTATACTGAGCATCCGGTGAAAATTCTGGAGACATCAGAGAGGGTTACTCGGAACAAGCGCATCAAAATGTGCAGAGTTCAGTGGAGTCATCACAGTGAAGCTGAGGCTACATGGGAGCGAGAAGATGAGTTGAAGAAGACATATCCAGATCTCTTTGCTAGCCAGCCCAGCTAAATCTCGGGGACGAGATTTCTTTAAGGGGGTAGGGTCTGTAACACCCTAATTTAAATTTCAGCATTTATTAATAAATTTAATTGGCTTTATTTAAATTTCTAAGGTTTATTGTGTTTAGTATGGCATTTAATTCAATTTTGTTCCTTAATGATTAAAATTTATCATAGGTTTAATTTTTGTGTTGCATTCATGCTGGTGCATACTTTTAATTGATTGTGGTTTGAATTCAAATTCATATTTGAATTCAACCTTTGTTTGACTTAAATTTGAAATGAGAGAGTAAATAGAAATAGAAAGGAAAATAGAAAACAAACCCAAACCCACAACCAAAACCCAACCCCACAGCAACCCAACCCGGCCCTTTCCTACTCCCGCATGGATCTCTTTAGAACGGCGGGTTGATTAGTGAAAAGATGAGGGTCTCTTTAGAAAAAGAGCCAGGCCGAAGGGGTACGCGCGGTTTTCGCCCGTTGGATCTAGATCTGATGGCTTGGATCTAAACGGCTTGGGTTCTAATCGCGGCCGTTGGCCTCTGATCTAACGGTTCGAGAGAAAGGGGCGGGGAACGGCGGCGGAAGGCACCGGCGGCGTGCCCCCCGTGGCTGGGATTCGCCGGCGATGGCCGTTCTTGGCCTTCCCGGGGTCAAAAAGGGCAAGACCTGGGTTGGGAGGAATATACGCGACACGCGTAACGCACTGGTGGCGTTGTGGAGGTGGTTTGGGGCTCCGAGCGTGACTCTCTTCGGAGATGGCGGCTCGGCGGCGACAGGGAACGCCAGTGAGCTCGCGCTGGGCGGTTCTGAGGCTGGGGTCTGGGTCTGTGGGTTCGGCGTGCGTGCGCAGGGCCAGCACAGGCCATGGCAGGGCACGGTGGGGCTAGGCAGCGCTGCAGCGAGGTCCGCCGCGGCGGAGCAGGGCATGTGCGGCGGCGGGAGCGCCGGTGTGCGGTGCCTGGGCACCGATGTGGGTCACAGGCTACGACAACTCGTGCAAAAGGGAGAGGGGGCTGGGGTGTAGCTCACCGAGCACTGGATTGGACGGTGGCATGACACAGCGGCGCCGACGGCGAGACCTGGCGGCGGGTCGCGGGCGTGGTCGATGCGGCGGTGCTCCGGTCCTCTGGACTCCACAGGAAGCCTCGGGTTCGGTCTGCGAAGCCGGTGAAGGGGTCAGAGAGGCCCAGTGGTCACCGGAGATGATGGATTGTGGCGGCGCAAGGACTCACCGGCGTGGAGGTCGCGGTGGCGCTCCGCTCCGAGCAGAGGCAGGGCGGCAGCTAGGGTTGTGGGGCTGTGCTGCGGAATAGGCTGGGCACAGGAGGTCTGCGGGGGTTTAAAGAAGGCGCCGGGGATCTTGGGGAAGCGTGCCTGTCGTGATCCCGGCGGGGATTGTGGCGCGGCCGTTGCAGCGCGGGGAAGGCGGGGGTGGGGATGACAGGTGTAACACCCTAATTTAAATTTCAGCATTTATTAATAAATTTAATTGGCTTTATTTAAATTTCTAAGGTTTATTGTGTTTAGTATGGCATTTAATTCAATTTTGTTCCTTAATGATTAAAATTTATCATAGGTTTAATTTTTGTGTTGCATTCATGCTGGTGCATACTTTTAATTGATTGTGGTTTGAATTCAAATTCATATTTGAATTCAACCTTTGTTTGACTTAAATTTGAAATGAGAGAGTAAATAGAAATAGAAAGGAAAATAGAAAACAAACCCAAACCCACAACCCAAACCCAACCCCACAGCAACCCAACCCGGCCCTTTCCTACTCCCGCATGGGCCCAGCACGCTGGCCCAGCCGGCCTCCCCGCGGGCCCAACTCGCGCGCCATCTGCCCAGCCCGTTTCCCCGGCGTGCCACGCACTCGCTCCAGCCCAAACGCACGCGCCGGAGTCCACCTCACCCCGCTCTCACCCGTCTGCCGACTGGACCCCGCACGTCAGCCGATCTCCCCGCCCGCGCGCGCGTCGTCCCGCTGACGGTCCGGGCCCAGCTGCCAGCTCCGTCTTCCCCGCAGAGCCGCAACGCCACCCGAGATTTCCGCGACTTTCCCCGCGGGCGCGCACGCCGAGATTCCCGGCCCTGCCCTTCTTAACCCCAGCCGCACCCCCCTACGCCCCCATCTCACCCCGCAGCGCCGCACAATCCTAGCCGCCGCCTTGCCTCTGCTCGGAGCGGAGCAGCGCCGCGACTCCACGCCGGTGAGCCCCTGCTCCATCTCATTTCGCCACCTCCGGTGACTACGGACTTAATTGGCCCCTGGGACACCTTCGCAGGACCCGCACGGACACCTCCGGCCGGTCCAGCACCCGGAATCGCCCTGCGTCGACTCCGTTGCCACGCTCCGTCAAGCTCCGCCGCCAGGTTCACGCCGCCGACACCCTGCGCCACGCCATCCGTCCGATTCCACCCTCGGTGAGCATCACGTTGGCCCCTCCTTTCCTTTGCGCTGGGCATTTAGGCCCGTAGCCCCTGGAAGCACAGGAACGTCGCCCGCTGGCGAGCTAGCGCCGCCCGGCGCCATGGCGAACCCCGCAGGATCCCTTACTGAGCCCAGCAGTAGCCCTAGGTGGACCACGCGTGTCGTGGTGATCATTCCAGGGCCAAATCCGAGGCAAATCGGCCACGGGAACACCGGTTTCGGGCCTCTCCGGCGAAGCGCCGCCGCGGGAAAGGTTTCCCGGCGACCAGCGCCGCCGCCGTCGCCCCATCTCAACCCTGGCCATCCGATCCGAGATGGACGCCCGTGATTAGATCCCAAACCGATCAGATCTGGACCCTCAGATCCGAATCCAACGGCTGAGATCCAACCGTACCCCTTCGGCCTGTCACATTTGCTAAAGAGCCCTCGCCTTTCTTTGAAATCAACCCGCCGTCCAACTCAGTTGAAAAGTATTTACAAATCTGTCCTTATTTTTAGCACGCAGCCCCCTGAGCTTCCTGGAATTTGAACCCGCCGTCCAACACTTGACTTTTTGCGAGTTAGACCCTGGAGTTAACATTTAATTACGTTTAGGTCCTCGGTTTTAGCAGAAAACCCCCTGGAACCCTGTTTTTATTACAAATAAGCCCCTAGAACTTGTTTTTAGCCTAGAAAATGTGTTTTAGCTCCGTTTTTAGCGTTCTTTATGTCCACGCGATCGTTGTAACGCGTAGAATAGTTCTAGAGTAGTTTTGTGCGCTGTTTTCATGTATTGTTGTACTGTTTCTTAGTTTTTGTTAGTGTTTGCTTGTATGCTTATTATTGTGCATTGTTTTGGCCATGTGTTCGTGAGTAGACGTTGATCTATCTGAGGAGCCCCAGTACCAGTACCAGGAGCAGCCGTCTTCCGAGCAGTTTGAGCAGCAGCCAGAGCAGTACGAGGAAGGCAAGTATAACATGAACCACCTATCACTTTTAATTACGATTTCATACTGCATTTAATACTGTATGCCTATAAGGACTTTCCTAGCCACTTTATATCCTTTATATATACCTTTGGGTTGCATTTTGGTTAGTTGTGCTAGGTTGCTGCGCTATAACACACTCTGGTCCTTTTTAATTAAATTGATTAATGGTTTACTTGAACTTAATTCTGAGAGTGGCCCTCTGTGTGGATGAGTGGCTCACGTCTCGTTAAAAGATGTTTTTTGTAGAAACATGGTTTAGGGGGCCAGCACGGTGCTTACTGCCTGGTTGGCCACTCTCCATAAGGACCGGTTCATAGAGCGACAACCTGGGACAACAGTGCTACCACAAGGCTAGAATGGGATAGACTTAGCGTAATAATTAGATCTTTTTGGTTTGGAGTAACTTACCTGCGGGGCAAGAGTAGTAAGCTTCAATGGTCCCTGCTCCTCCGGCTTGGTCTGTGCTTGGATTGCGCTCCTGTGCTTGTACCCCCGGAGGTGGGCCCCATCGTCGCCGACCTAACTCTCGCGGTTACGCCTTACCAACGAGATTCTTTTTAAAGGCCTCGTAGTGAGTCGCTGGCCATCTCACCTAAGGAAGTGTGATGAACAACTGGCGTAGCTCACGACTTGTGGGTAAAGATGTGCAACCTCTGCAGAGTGTAAAACTGGTATACTAGCCGTGCTCACGGTTATGAGCGGCCCAGATCCTCCTTTTGATTAGTGAAGTTATCTCCTTCCGACGAGGGAGGTGCTTCTCGGGGTTTACCTTGGTGGCTTGGTTTTGGTATGGTTCTCAGTAATTACATAATTAATTTTGATTAATTACTATGTAACTGGGTTAATGGTAAATCATCAACTCGTAGTAAATAGCTTTAATAAAATCTTGCCAACACTTAAAAGCTAATGCAGTTGAGTCAGCCAACCTTAGAGCCTCATAGTTTGTGTTATACTTGTTGAGTACAAGTTGTGTACTCACCCTTGCCTCTTCTCTACTTTTTCCTCTTGGATACGCTACTGCTGCTCAGTTCCTGCCGACACGAGGGAGTTCGTCCAGTGCTACCAGGACTACGAGGACTTCTAGGTGTTCGTCTCCCAGTCGACGTCCCTGTGGCGCCCCGCTTCAGCTTCGGAGAGCTTTATTCGTATTTGTACTTCACTTTCGCTGTATCAGACATTTTGTCATTATTGTAATAAATAACATTCGTATTCCGATTTATTATATCTTTTTACGTGATATGTGCTATGATATACTGTTCATTCTGTTGTATATACATGTGACTTGATCCTGGCACGTATATGATTGCTCGGTTTATGTTCTTTTATAAACCGGGTGTTACAACAGGCGGGCCCGCGCTGTCAGCGGCAGGGCAAGCGAGAGTGGGCCGGTGAGAGCGTGGAGGGTGCTGCGCAAGCTGGGCCGCGGTGCTGTGGGTCCGTGCGGAGGGTGAGGGGTGAGCGGGCCGCCCGTGGGGAAGGGAGAGAGAGGGAGTGGGCCGCGGGAAAAGGGGAGGAAAATGGGCCCGCGCTGGGCTGGTGCGGGAGGGGGAGAAGGGAATGGCTGGCCGGGCCGTAGCTGGGTTCTTTGGGCCGGGTTTTGGGTTTTGTTTCTATTTCCTATTCCTTTTCAAGCAAACTCAAAACCATGAATTCAAATTTGAATTTGAATTCACTCAAGCACTCAAACAATTAAAGCAATGCCCCAGCATGATGCAACAACAAAGTTAAACCTATGATAAAATTTTAATTTCTTAAATAACGAAAATTTAGATTAAATGCCAGACTAGCACAATAATCCTTAGAAATTTAAATAAAGCCAATTAAATTTTTTATAAAATGCTGAAATTTAAACTAGGGTGTTACAGCTCTCCACCAAGTGGTGAATATGGAAGTGGGGAGGGACTTGTCCTAAGCCGAATTGTTGAGCTACTATAACTGGCTGGTAGGTTTCATAACTTGGTTTGATGATCCTATTGGAAGTGCTGATGCCAACAGGGAGGAAGCCAGGTCGGATCATTAGAGAATACAGATGCCGAGTGCTGTCATCATCGGTGAAGCTATCTAGTCTGAAGTCAGTTGGGTTCTCAAAGGCTTCAGATTCAGTGAATGGGAATAAAAGAGGATTGTCTAAACCTTTGTAGAAGACTCTGAACCATTTTGCTGCATCTGTCGGGTTTAGTCTGCTGCCAGGGAGACTAAATAAAGCTTGGCCATAACTGGTACATCTAATTTGCTTGCCATTTTCATCAGGAAAGGAATTCCTGGTCAGACCCTGAAAGTTTGGGATCTGTGCTGAAAGTAAAGTTGTGCCCACAACTGAATAAACCACCAAGGGCCTCCAGTTCTGAGTTTCTTTTGGTTAAGCAAGTTAGATGTCATCAAATGGAGATATCTATAAGTTTCTCCAAGGAAAAGTTTAGCTAGGCCAGTGCGGTTGCCATGGGCCAAATGGTAGGCCAAGGGAAGATAATTTTTAGTTTGAGCTAAAGAAGGACCACAGAAGATGAAGTGTTCTAGCCAAAGATTTAAGAAGGCTGTGTGTTCCTTCTTGCTCACTGGGCCTTTTGTTTTCATGTGCTGATTCATATATGTGCTCCAGTTTGTGTAGTCAGCCTTGGATGAAAGTTTGAAAGGGACTTCTGTCATTCTGTGAGCAGCAGGATTCGGAGATTCGATATCAAGGCCAGTAATCATGGTGACATCTAGCAGAGTAAGGGTCATGGGTCCTTGACCAAAGTGGAAACAGTTCAAAGCATTGGACCAGAAATAACCGATGGTTTTCAGAAGGTTTTCATCTTTGTCAAGAGGGGACAGTGATAAGCTAAGTGCATCAGCTATGTTTAATTCTTGCCACAAGGGCATGTGAGCTTTTGCTACTCTGATGTACCATGTAATCCAGCTCTCAGGCGGGTTGGGCCAGGCTCTTAAGTAGTCGGCCCAGGAGTTCAAATCAATGTTTTGGCTCATGAAAGGGATCCTATTTGCTTCACAAGAGATCAAATCTATGGGGTTTTCATAAGTTCGTGGGCCAAGACAAAAGGATTTTGATTCAGAGAGATGCGGCAGAAGGATGTTTGACACCTGAAGTTCAGAAATTGTAACACCCTAATTTAAATTTCAGCATTTAATAATAAATTTAATTGGTTTATTTAATTTTTTAGGATTTAATTTGCTTAGTCTTGCATTTAATCTAATTTTTATTCCATAAGTAATTAAAATTTATCTTAGGGTTAAAAGGTTTGTTGCATTCATGCTGGAGCATCTCTTTTATTTGGTTGAGTGTTAGGGGTTGAATTCAAATTCAAGTTTGAATTCAAATAGATTGTTTGGTTTGAGTTAGATTGAAGTGGCTAATAGAAAAGAGATAGGCAAAACCCCAACCCTGAAAACCATTCCAAAGCAACCCAACCCAGCTCGAAACCCGGCCCAAATCCAATACCAAACAGGCCCAGCACTTCTCCCTCTCACCCTTTCCCTTGGGCCCGCTCCACAGCCCAACACCGCTCGTCCCGCGCTCGGCCCAAGCGCGTGGCCGCAAGCCAGCAGCGGCGCGCGCGTCCTTTTCCCAGCTGGGCCGCGTCCCGCTCGCGCTCTCTCTCCCGCGCCTGTTCCCGCTCGGGCCTTCCCTCATGCGCAGGCCCACCGCCAGCAACTTACCACGCGCGGCCCGCTCTCGCCTGCTCTCGCCCGCTCGCACTCAGCCGTCACCGACGAACCGGGCCCACCCTGTCAGCTCCTTCCTCCCCACCCGCGCAACCGCCGGCCCGATCCTCGCCGTGGTTCTCGCCGGCTTTCCAACGCGGGCACGCACGCCTAGGTTAGCCACCGCCCTATAAATAGGAACCCCCGTGCCTTCCCTCATCCTCCCATCCGCAGCCACCGCAAACCCTAGCCGCCGCCCTCGCTCTGCTCTGCCGCGCTAGGGGATCTCTGCGCCGCTGCAGGTAACCTCCACCGCCCTAATTCTTCGCCGCCGGCGACCCAGAGCCCCCCTTACCCCCGTATCCTTTGCTCAGGACCGCCAGGAATCGAACCCAGGGAAGCATCAGGCCGGAGCTCCAATCCAGCGACCTCGTCCGCGAGCTCCGCCCAGCTCCGCCGCCAATCCTCGCCGTCGGCACGCCTGCACTTCGACATCGACCGCCCCGAGCCCTCTGTAAGCACCAGCTCGCCCCCCTGGTCGTGTTGCGCTAGTTTGGTTTAGGCTGTAGCACCTGGAGCCTTGGAAACACCACGCGCCGGCGAGCTTCACCGCGCCGACCCGCCGCCGCAGTCGCCCCCGACGCGCCGCGCCTCTCCGTGCCCCGCTCCTGGCCCCAGTGAATTACGCGAGTCATGCTCGTTCCTTAGCACCAGACCGCAGCCCGTTTGGCTCCCTAGAGCGCCGGGACGGCCATCTCCGGCCATGCGCCGCCGCGGGAGTGTCGGCTCCGGCGACTCGCGCCGCCGCCCCGCGAGCCAATAGATTGCATCCGCCCGATTCGATTTGGACGGCCACGATTAGATCCCGCGCCGATCTGTTCCTAGCCCTCAGATCTAGATCCAGCGGCCAAAAACCGCGCATACCGCTTCGGCCTGTTATTTTTGCATAAGAGTCCCTGTCCTTTAGGGATATCAACCCGAAGTCCATCTCAGTTGAAAAAATAATTCCAGATCTGCCCTTCCTTTTACGTTTTAGACCCTAAGCTCTTTAGAATTAGAACCCGCAATCCACCCTTGATGTTTTTGCAAGTTAGACCCTGGATTTAACGGTTTATTACGTCTAGGCCCTCGGTTTTAGCAGAAAAGTCCCTGGAACCCTGTTTTTATTACAAATAAGCCCCTAGAACTTGTTTTTGGCCTAGATTTTGCGTCTTAGCTCCGTTTTTAGTGTTCTTTATATCCACGCGATCGTTGTAACGTGTAGAATAGTTTTAGACCAGTTTAGTGTGCTGTTTTTATGTATTGATATACTGTTTCTTAGTTTTTGCTAGTTTTTGCTTGTATGCTTAGTATTGTGCATTGTTTTGGCCATGTGTTCGTGAGTAGACGCTGATCCATCTGAGGAGCCCCAGTACCAGTACCCGGAGCAGCCATCTTCCGAGCACTTTGAGCAGCAGCAGGAGCAGTACGAGGAAGGCAAGTATAACATGAACAACCTATCATCTTTAAATACAATTTCATACTGCATTTAATACTGTATGCCTATAAGGACTGTTCTAGCCACTTTATATCCTTTATATATCCCTTGGGGTTGCATTTGTTTAGTTGTGCTAGGTTGCTGCGCTATAACACACTCTGGTCCTTTTTAATTAATTTGATTAATAGTTTACTTGAACTTAATTCTGAGAGTGGCGCTCTGTGCTTCGTGCTTGGGTGGCTCACATCTCGTTAAAATATGGTTTTTGTAGAAACATGGTTTAGGGGGCCAGCACGGTGCTTAGTGCTTGGTTTGCCACTCTCCATATGGACCGGTTCATAGAGCGACAACCTGGGACAACAGCGCTACCACAAGGCTAGAATGGGATAGACTTGGCATAATAATTAGGTCTTTTTGGTTTGGAGTAACTTACCTACGGGGCAGGGGCGGTAAGCTTCTATGGCCCTCGTACTGAGTGGCCTCGTCTGTGCTTGGTCTGTGTACCTGTGTCTTGACGCCCACTAGACCTGCTCCATAGTCACCGATCCACCCTCGCGGTTACTCCTTACCATCGAGATTCTTTGTAAAGGCCTCGTAGTGAGTTTGCTAGTCATCTCACCTAAGGAAGTGTGATGAACAACTAGCGTAGCTCACGACTTGTGGGTAAAGATGTGCAACCTCTGCAGAGTGTAAAACTGGTATACTAGCCATGCTAACGGTCATGAGCGGCCCAGATCCTCCTTTTGATTAGTGGGGTTGTCTCCTTCCGACGAGGGAGGTGCCTCTCGGGGTTACCTTGGTATGGTTTTGGTATGGTTCTCAGTAGTTACATAATTAATTCTGATTAATTACTATGTAACTGGATTAAGGGTAATTCATCAACTCGTAGTAAATAGCTTTAATAAAATTTTGCCAAGATTAAAAGCTAATGCAGTTGAGTCAGCCAACCTTAGAGCCTCATAGTTTGTGTTATACTTGTTGAGTACAAGTTGTGTACTCACTCTTGCCTCTTCTCTACTTTTTCCTCTTGGTAACGCTACTGCTGCTCAGTTCCTGCCGACACGAGGGAGTTCGTCCAGCGCTACCAGGACTACGAGGACTTCTAGGTGTTCGTCTCCCAATCGACGTCCCTGTGGCGCCCTGCTCAGCTTCGGAGAGCTTTTATCGTATTTGTACTTCGCTTCCGCTGTATCAGACATTTTTTTGTCATTAATGTAATAAATAACATTCGTATTCACTTTATTATATCTTTTTACGTGATATGTGCTATGATATACTGTTCATTCTGTTGTATATACGTGTGACTTGATCCTGGCACGTATATGATTGCTCGGTTTATGTCCTTTTATAAACCGGGTGTTACAGAGTGGTATCAGAGCCATATCGACTGTAGGACGAAGCCTAGATAGAACTGGTCGAGTTTTAGGACTTTCTTCTCTCCAATCCTTGTCTGCTGAAACTATTTTACTATTATACCCCTTGACTTCTATGACTTTTACCCGTCTTGCCTTGTTTTCTCTCTCTGAAGAATAGTTTTCGTAGATTTTGGCCCGAATCAGTCATCTGACCACCATGAGTATTGCTAGGTGACCCTTTTATAATAAATACGATAGCACGATCCGCGACGCGTTGTGTTAGTCGAGTCGTATGTTAAACTCGGCTAAGTTGTGAAAATTGTCTGCTTGTTATCTGATGAACATGGTCTTCATGGATTATCGGTGGGTTTTGACCGACAACACTACTACGGGCACCACGGCGAGCGCAGCTCCCACAAGCACCATGGGGAGCGCCAGCACCGCAAGCACCGGAGCCGTGGTCGTGGCAAGGACAAGCGCTTTGACAAGGACTCTGTCAATCAGCGCTACTACCGCACCACCAAGAAGAAGGAGAAGGCATTTCAAGACTAGCTAAGCGACCTTGACAAGTCTTCTAGCAGTGACTCCTCTTCTTCCAGCTCCTCCGACAACGACAAGAAGAAGAAGGAGGCTGGCTTCATTGGGCTTTGCCTCACCTCAGGACGGCGGAAGGGCATGTGCACCATGGCTGATAGCACCGATGGTGATCACACCTCTCCGAGGAAGCACTCTTCACGGGACAAGTCTACACCGACACATGTCGATGCTTCTCCTGGATCTAGATCAGATTCAGAGGTAGACTCCACTGTTGACTTCCTCATGAATGAGCTCATTGAGGGTAATGCCGCTCTCGACCACCTACATAAGCTACTTAAGCTAGCAGCTAGAGAGCGTAGGAAGCTTAAGGAAGAGCTGGCTAGTGCTAAGTCTATGTTTGCAGAGGATGAGTGCACTGGCTGCATCTCTCACATGACTAGCTTAGTTGAATTGAGTGCCAAACATGCTGAGAACATAGCTAATCTTGATATTGTAAAATTGTTTTTAGCTAACGTTTCTCACCAACTTGCAAATGCTAAGCTTGAAATTGAATTGCTTAAGAGTACTCCCACCGTTAGTGATGTGCCTGAGTGTGATATTTTCAAGTCTGACCTAGCTTCTTTACAATCCAAGTTTGCTATCGTTGTGTGCAAATTAGAGGAGATGAAGTCTAGGCCGGTGTTGCTTGGTGCTTGCAACACTACTGGAAAAAGGGGCATTAGTCCCGGTTGGAAAACCCCCAATAGTCCCGGAAAAGCTACCGGAACTATCCAAGCGGGACTAATGCCCCTCTAGCATTAGTCCCGGTTCATGCAACCGGGACTAAAGGTGGTGTATAATGTCAAAAATATTTTGTCTTGGCTAGGGCTCGAACCCACGACCTTTAGCCTCGCGCGTGTTCCACCAAACTAGTATCCCACGCAGTCACATGTGACCAAAGGCAGAACACTATTGTTTTATTGTATGTGCCCATATAGCATTAGTCCCGGTTCGTAAGGCATTAGTCCCGGTTGGTGCTACCAACCGGGACTAAAGGGGACCTCTTTAGTCCCGGTTGGTGTTACAAACCGGGACTATTCCTTCTGTAGCATTAGTTCCGGTTGGTAACACCAACCGGGACTAAAAGACACCCATTAGTTCGGGTTGGTGTCACCAACCGGGACTAATGTGTCTCCGGGGCCACATTTGTTACCAACCGGGACTAATACTCGCATTAGTCGCGGTTTCAATATCAACTGAGACTAATTGATTGGATGGATGCTCATTTCTCTAGTAGTGCAAGTTGTGTCCAATGCTTAGGTTGGAGCTAGAGGAGAAGAACGCAACCATTAAGACCTTGGCGAAATCTAAGGCTGATGAATCTAGCCCACCTACTGTTGATTGTCTTGTTTGTCCTAGCTTGATTGCTGATTTGGATGCTCTTACGATAGAGAAAGCCAACCTGGAGAATGAGATTCTGGGTTGGGTATCATGCCGTGAGCCGCAGTTGGGCATGATGATCAAGTAGTTTAAGCATAGAGATGGTTTTGGGGTTGGGTATGCCTACACACAGTCAGACTTTGACTTGTTGTATAGCAAGATTGGTAGGGCTGCTGGAGTTCCAGGTGCTTGCAATGTTGCGAGTTCAAGTGCATAGCCCTCACCTACCCTTGTTGACCCCGTGGAGGGTGTGCTCAAAGAACCACCGAGAGGACCTCCACAAAAAGCAAGTGTGGCTTCCGAAACCCAATGAGCTTAGGAACCCACTTGACACTCTTCTGCTCGCTTAGGCTAAGGGTGCCCAGAAGAAAGGGGCTACTCCTCACAACAAGGTGAATGAGCACCGCCCGAAGGCAGGGCCACAGCCTTCCAAGAAGGGGGCCAGGTACCATTGTGAGTACTACCATAGGGATGGTCACTTGGAGGAGTTTTGCTTTAGGAGGAAGCGAGCTGAGTGCAGAGAGCGGGAGTGGCATAACCCAGACATGTAGTTTACACAAGTGCATGATCCTCCTCGGGATGGTGACAGACGAGATGTGAGGGCACACCGTGTAGGTGGAGGACAGGGAGACAGTGGTGGTTACCATGCTCTAGCGGGTGGATGCTTTGCCAGTCGTGCTCCAGGTCATCCTCAGTACGGCTATGGACCACGAGACCGAGAATTTGGTGGAGGCATAGACGCACCACGCTTTCCCCATGGTGGTGGCGGTCGGCCTCGAGGTAGACGAGATGGGGGCATTGCTATGGTTGATATTGCTCACCCTTCTGTAGAGCAAATGGCTCGACACTGGTTTGCTTCTCACTTTGCTAACCCCAGTGTGGAGACATTTTCTCACTCCATGTCTCTCTATTGATGTAGGTCGGAGGACTGGAGAACAGATGGATCATGGATTCCAGTTGTTCACGCCACATGACCAGAAATTACAAATGGTTCTCTAGCCTTGCCCCGATGAGCACCAAGGAATACATCATCTTCGGGGATAATGGCAAAGGTAAGGTTTGTGGTGTTGGTGCTGTGCGTATTTCGGATCACTTCACCCTGAGAGAGGTTGCACTTGTTTCAAACCTTAGGTTCAACTTGCTTTTTGTGTCGGAACTTCTCTGGGAAGGGTATGAAGTGCGCTTTAAGGAGGGTCTTTCGCGCGTTCTTGATTCTCGAGGAGACTTGGTTTTCTGGATTTTGCCTTGCGATCAGGTTTTTCGGATCGACTTCTCGAGTTCTTCTCTTGGCCCTCCTCACTGTTTGGTGGCCGATCCTTCCTCTGCTATTTGGAAGTGGCATAGGAGGCTAGGACATTTGAGCTTTGACTTGCTTTCAAAGCATAGCTCACTTGGCCTAATCTGAGGATTGCCTAAGCTTTAGTTTGAGAAGGATATGGTTTGCCATCCTTGTCGCCATAGGAAGATGGTTGCTGCTTTACATCCTCCTATAAATCAGGTGATGACCTCTCACCCCTAAGAGATTCTCCATTTGGACACAGTTGGTCCTTCTTGGGTGATGTCTGTTGGTGGAAAGTGGTACGTTCTAGTGATCGTGGATGACTTTTCTCATTATTCTTGGGTCTTCTTCATGAGGACCAAAGAATAAGGCTTTTTAGTTTGTTCATGACTTGATCTTGAGGTTGAAGAATGAGCTACCCCATGGCATGAGAGCTATCCACAGTGACAATGGCACAGAATTCAGGAATGCTCATTTTGACACCTTTTGCTATGATCAAGGTCTTGAACACCAGTATTCTTCCCACTACACACCACAATAGAATGGTGTTGTAGAAAGGAAGAATCGGACGATTGTTGAGATGGCTAGGACGATGCTTGATGAGCATAGGACTCCTAGGAGATTTTGGGCTGAGGCTATTAACACTGCTTGTTATGTGTCCAATCGCATTTTTCCTTTGTGCTTTCTTGTACAAGACCTCTTATGAGTTGCGATTTGGACTCCAGCCTAAGGTCAACCATCTTAGAGTGTTCAGTTGCAGGTGCTTTATGCTTAAGGAAGGTAATATTGACAAGTTTGAGTCGCGATCTTCTGATGGTATTTTTCTTGGGTATGCCTCTCAAACTAGAGCTTACCATGTGCTAATTATTGATACTAATAGAATCGTGGAGACTTGTGAAGTCACCTTTGATGAAACTGCACCGTGCAATGCTGCTGTTTTTGAAGTTTCAGGTGATGATGAGATTGGCACCTCCATCTTGGAGGATGAGGAGGAGGATGAGGCCGATGGTGATGTTGTGGCAACCGCGTGGCTGCGGACCCAGCCTCCCCAGCCACGAGTTTAGATGATGAGGGTGGACCTGTACCTTCTCCTTCCACTACATGCTATTCGCCTTCACCATTGCTGGCTCCAGAATCGGGGAGCCCATCCGGGGATGCAGGGGAGGTTACTTCCGAGCCCACACCTGTGTGGATTTGGAAGTACCAGAGGGACACCTGACAAGATGATCAGCGACATCGACGCCAGGCATGTGATGAGGTCTAAGTCACTTCTATCACTTGCTTTGCTCATTCTGCATTTATCGCCTCCTTTGAGCCTAAAGATATTGGACACGTACTTTCTGATTCCAACTGGGTCAATGCCATGCATGAGGAACTAGAAAACTTTGAAAGAAATTAGGTTTGGGTGCTAGTTGAGCTGCCACCTTCTTGCAATCCCATTGGTACCAAGTGGGTATTTAAAAACAAGCAAGGAGAAGATGGGGTTGTGGTGTACAATAAAGCTCGGCTAGTAGCTCAAGGGTTTTACCAAAAGGAGGGTATAGATTATGAGGAGACCTTTGCACCGATAGCATGATTAGAGGCTATTAGGATCTTTCTTGCTTTTGCCGCGTCCAAAAGTTTCAAATATTTTCAAATGGATGTAAAAAGTTCCTTCCTTAATGGTTTCATAGAAGAAGAAGTATATGTTAGGCAACCCACTGGTTTTGAAAATCTCAAGTTTCCAAATCGAGTTTGCAAATTAGAAAAAGCTTTTTATGGTTTGAAACAGGCGACTAGGGCTTGGTACGATAGACTTAAGAAATTCTTGTTAGCCCAAGGTTTTAAAATGGGATCGTTTGATAAAACTTTGTTCCTCTTGTGCTCTGGCGATGACTTTCTATTGGTACAAATTTACGTGGATGATGTAATCTTTGGTGGCTCTTCTAATGCTCTTGTGTCTAGATTTTCTGAGCAGATGTATAAGGAGTTTGAGATGAGCATGATGGGCGAATTGCAATTCTTTCTTAGGTTGCAAATCAAGCAAACTCCGAATGGCACATTTATCCATAAAGCCAAGTACACAAGGGTTCTCTTGTGGAAGTTGGACATGAGTGACTTGTCACCAATGCCGACTTCGATTAGCACGTCTACTTCACTTAATGAGGATCTGGATGGAGAGGCGGTGGACCAGAAGGAGTACATGAGCATGATTGGCTCACTCCTATACTTGACGGCTACCTGACCCGATATTCTGTTTGGGGTTGGGCTGTGCGCGCGCTACCAGGCTTCACCAGGCACATCTCACAAACAAGTCGTCAAGCAGATTTTCAAGTTCACCCCTGAGTTCGGGCTTTGATACTCTTCCGATTCCTCTTTGGTCTTGGTTGGTTTTTCGAATGCCGATTTCGGTGGGTGCTGGTTGAATCGCAAGTCAACCTCCAACACTTGCCATTTCCTCAGTACATCGTTGGTCTCTTGGTCCTCTCGCAAGCAAGCTAGTGTAGCACTTAGTTCCATAGAAGCTGAGTATGTTGCTGCCGCTAGTTGTTGCTCGCAAATTCTCTGGATGAAACAAGCCTTGTAGGATTTTGGCTTAAGCTTTGGTAGAATACCCATCTTTGTAGATAACATGTCTTCCATAAGCATAGCTAAGAACCCAGTGTTGCATTCAAGAACTAAACACATAGACATTAGGTTCCATTTCTTGCAAGATAACTATGAGAAGGGCCATATAGCTTGATTCATGTACCATCCGAGCGCCAAACTGCCGATATCTTGACCAAACTGCTAGAGCTTGAGGTGTTTGCTCGCTTGCGAGGAGAGCTTGGGGTCTGTTTTCCCTTTAGATTTGCTTAGTTTTCTTTGCTTAGCTTGTAGGATTCTTTTGCTTCTCTTCGGTTTCTAGGTTTGGTAGTTACATATGCATTGTACATTTCATCATATTGCATTGCTCACTTGCACTAGCTCTTATTGGTGCTTGATATTGTATATCCTAGATGATTGCTAGTGTTCTCACTTAAGCTTGATCATGTATAACTTGCTCCTTTGTGTATATTCTATCTCCTGAGCTTAGTTATTTTGATTTAAAAATCCTTAACATGATCACCCTTGTATGGTTACTAGCATGTAGGGCTTGTTGATTGCTATGCTATCCTCCTCATGCTAAGTAGCTTTCGATGCTTATCTTGTGAAATCCATGCCTTGTTAAGCAATTCAGTCTTGTATTGTTCTCAAATTGATGAAAAATTGCTTACATTGTGCTTGTAATGATTGAAAAGATCCAAGTGGGACTGTCTTGTCACACTGATCTGGCTTTTGGGACAGCTCACATTTGCACTCTAGTGAGAACCCAGGCCTAAAACTAGTGCCTTAAGCTTCTGATTGTCCTTCTGGGCATAGGGTTGGCGTAGTTGCTAAGTAAAGCATGACAACATTTCAACCCCTGGTATTAACACTTGCTTGATATGAACCATGGAAAACGCTTAAATTGTCAAAATTCATGATCATTGCAAGTTTTGATTGCACAATGGCTGGATGTGATGAGTTTTGGCTGAGATTAGCTCACCCTGTATGATCTTGATATGCACTGCTTTTACTTGCTAGTGCTATGCTTTGGGTGATGCTTTTCTCTGTTTTAAACTAAACTGAACTTGCTAGCTCTGTTTTGATGAGATATATCCTTTAGAGCTTTCCATACAGTTCTAATTTAAGTTTGCACACATGCTTGATATGCCAAATGCTTGTACCTTCTCATGTATCCTTGAGCTTCTTTCACTTACACCTCCTGCATTGCATTCAGTGCATAGCATTCATTCAGGGAGAGTCTCAGTTTCAGGGGGAGTTTTAGGCATTCTAGGCCTTCATGTGTGCATGTGCCAACAAGGGGGAGAAATTAGAGCTCCAAATAAGGGGGAGTTTTGAGTGAACAAGGGGAAGAATCAAAAACTTGTTGTGCACATGGCTTTGAGAGTGCATCCATTTGGTGAGAGTTGCACTTGTGAGGGGGAGTTGCATTTGTGAGGAGTTTCTACTTTGTTTTGTTCTGATTGCTTCTTCTGTCGCACCAGTTGTGCTGAGCTTTGCCTCTTTCTGGAGGAACTGGTGCTTTGCTTCTAGCATGACTATGTTGAGCCCTGCCTCTTTCTTGAGGGGGTCATGCTTGTGTTGATCGATTGCGTCAAGCTGTTGCCCTTGTCTTTGGGGATCGATCTGTGCTTTGTTCAAGTGACTTGTTCTTGCTTCTCTTCGAGCTTTTCTGTCACTAGATCAAATTCTTTCTCTTCTTCTTTGTTCTCTCTATTTTTGCTTCTCTCTTTGTTGTCGGTTCGTTTGTGGGGTGTTGACAATGCACTCATCAAGGGGGAGATTGAGGAATGTGGAGTACTCTCTCATGGCTGTGATGAGTGAATTGTCAACCGTGAGGTATAATTGTGTGCTTAGTCTTTGGTTGCAAGTACATGGGCATCCTGGCTTGACGGAGAGTGCCCTAGAGGAGTCATGCAGATGGACCACGGGTGGTGAAGTGCGCCCGGGACCGGACTCAGGCCGGGCGAGTGCACGGGCGTCCAATCCTGGACCAAGTCACGGGAGTCGATTGAAGGCGGGTTTGTTGGTTTGTGCCACAAAACCAACGAGGCGGGATGGCCGTGAAGACTCCATGTCGAGGAGGTACGGGAGTCGGCCTCGATAAGCCGGTGGAGGAATGGGCGTCAATGGCGTCATGGGCACCATCGAGGACGGAGAGCGATGGGCATCGTGACGGCGTCTAGGGCCCCGAGAAGCCGAGGTGAAAATGGCATCTAGGGCCTCGGCGTGGAGGCGGGAGACTTCCCGCGCATCATGTAAAAGCTGCCACCCAGCGGGTTAGCGGGTCCATCCAAAACTGCGACCGGTTCACCAGGGGCACGTCGCGCCATCACGGAGATCACGTCGAGACGAAGCAAACTCTCCAAGGCGTCATGACCATCCGATGGTTGGACGTGTATCTTTCTGGTTTAGCCCCTACGGGCCTTATAGTCTAGTTAGTCGGTTCGGGGGTATTTTGGACTTTCTGCGTGGAGCCTATAAATACTCCCCAT
Organism: Panicum virgatum; assembly: GCF_016808335.1. Lineage (NCBI taxonomy): Eukaryota > Viridiplantae > Streptophyta > Magnoliopsida > Poales > Poaceae > Panicum > Panicum virgatum. The sequence continues at coordinate 24,431,591 of NC_053141.1, read as the reverse complement.
GGCTGGTTGAGCCTTGGCTTAGTTTATCCCTTCTTCTTCTTAGTTGCTAAGGCTAAAAGCTCCATTGTTTACAGAGGTTAGGTTATAGCTAATCTGCACAAAGTGGGTGGATGATAGGGTGGCTGGCCATAGCATCTATACAGGTGAATTCCTCTGGTTAATTTGAATCTATTTTGTGCTCAAGGATTCATCTTGTGTTGTGCCATCTTCTTTCCTCTCATCCCTTTCATTCTTGAGGGAAATCTTTGGTGTTTGGGTGTTTCTTGTTTTGCCAAGGATGAACTCTTTCTTTTGTTGTGTTCTCGTGGTTGCTATGACGTGATTCAGCCCTATTGCCTAGTGCAATCCCCCCGGAATCACGAGCAAGTGACCCCGAGCAATTCATGTTCTTGGTTCACCCCTTCACCCTCTTCTTGGAATGATCGAATCCGACTGATGCCTTGATCTTTTTTAGTAGATCTTTTTGGGATTTCCTCTCCTAAGGATTGTGATCATCTTCCCAAAATTTGAGTGGATTTGGTGAAGGTTTGATCCTCCTTTCATCGAATTTTTGCCCGGGGCGCCTAGCTGGAATGGGGTTTTTGCGTAACGCTGGACCGTCCGGCGTGTAGTTGCCGGACCGTTCGGCGATGCGCAGCCCAAGTGGCTTTTCCCTGGTGAAAAAGTCATCGGACCATCCGGCGACGCTCACCGGACCGTCCGGCAATATTTTTCCCGAGGGCCGGGTATTTCCCTCTTGGGTTTACCATCCGGCGTTCGCCGGACCGTCCGGTGCTAGCCACCGGACCGTTCGGCGAGTCACGCCAAACCGTCCGGCGTGCCAGTTGGTCAGAGGCTTCTCCCGTCCGGCGATGGGCACCAGACCGTCCGGCGCTCTGCACCCGACCATCAGACGCTAATCACCAGACCATCCGATGCTTTGCACCGGATTGTCCGGCGACGTTGCCTGGACAGGTTTTGTCTCCTTGTCCTCACCTTCCTCTGCTCTTTCTCGCAGCTTCTTCCTAGGGTTTTGTCTGGGTGTTTAGCTTCTCTATATCTACACCTAGCATACTCTAGAGGTGAGGGCTAGGGTGTTGCTCTTGGGACATAGGCCGAAATCTTTCTCGAAAAAGATTTCAATCGGCTCCCATTCACCCCTCCTCTGGTCGCCTTTTCGGTCCCTCAAAGTCAATGTAGGCTTTATCTCGCACAAAGCCTATAGTGACCAGCTCACCATTGGGAGACCTAGTTTGTGAATGGATGTGCCGGTCAGTGAGAATTTTGATCCAAGGTTTGGAGTTCAAGGTAGATCTGATAGTCCTAAAATCTTAAGGGATATATGTGATACTGGATATGGATTGGTTGACCAGACACAGTGGAGTTATCTCTTGCTCACCCAATTCTGTCAGTCTAACTCACCCCAGTGGCCAGATAGTAAAGATTGAGCCTGTTCTTCTCTCATCTAAATCTCAGCTACTCAGTCTAGAAGCCAAGTCACTAGAAAACATGCCAGTAGTCAGACAATATCTAATGTGTTCCCTGATGAGTTGTCGGGACTACCTCCAGACTGTGAAGACTCCTTCGAGATTAATTTGGTTTCAGGGCCAGCTTTGCTAGCTAAGAGGCTCTACAACATGTGATAGTCAGAGATGGTTGAGCTGAAGAAACAATTTGATGAGTTGCTAGAGAAGGGATTCATTGGACCCAGTGCGTCACCTTGGGGAGCCCAGTGCTCTTTACAAAGAAGAAGGATGGATCGATGAGGATGTGCATTGATTATCATGATCTTAATGCGGTAACCATCAAGAACAAGTACCCACTACCTAGAATTGACAATCTACTACATCAGTTGAAGGGAGCTAAGCACTTCAGCAAGATAGATCTTCGATCGGGTTATCATTAGATAAAGATCCGAGAGGACATCCCTAAGACAACTTTTATCACAAGATATGGACACCGTGAGTTCACAGTTGTGTCATTTGGGTTGACGAATGCACCTACGTATTTCAAGAACATGATGAATCTGATCTTGAAGGATTGAACAGGCGATCAGAGAGGGGGTGAATGGGAACCGATTCAAAATTTCACTCTCGAAGCCTCGGCCTATGTCCTAGAACCCTAGAACCTTCTCTTCTAGCCCTGAGCAAGATCACAGAGCACGAATATGCTCCTAACCTTAGGACTCAGCCAGGAAGGCTAGCGGAAAAGAAATCAGGCGAAAACACGTGAAACAGGACTCCGAGGCACAAAACTGTGCAGGTGCTAGGGGCTGCCGGATAGTCTACCAGGGGCTGCTGGACAATACAATATGTTTGACTATACGGTGGCACCTACCGGACCGTCCGGTGGGAGGCCAACGCCTGCCTATCCGTGGGCTTACCGGACAATCCAGTGGGGTCCACCGAACTATCCGGTAGCACCCAAAAAACATTGAAATCCAAACTTCCAAAAGGTGAATTCCAATCAAATGAAGTCCAAATCTCACCATAATTGGAGGATATCTTCACAACTATCACTTGAACATATCTCCAAAAAATCTTCACCAAAAGTCCAAGAAAAATGGAGAATTTGATGATGAACGGAACAGGGAGATGGACTTACAAGAGAGGAAAGAATCACCGATTCTTGGGAGCTCGTTATTCCAGTAGGATTAGCACTAGGCTAGATATGTTCTAATCACGTCATAGCATCCCAAAAGCAAAGATTGCAGCACTCCAACGCTTGAAAACAAAAAAACCCCAAATCCAAAGAGATGGAGCCCAAGAACACCAAAAGAGAGAGGGAGGGAGAAAGATTTCAGATTACACCAGCAAGGGGAAAACTTAGCACAAATAGATTTCTTTGATTAATCATGAGGTCCTCACCTATACAAGTGCTAAGATCATCCACCCTATCATCCAACCCTCTTTCATGTGGAGAGGCTGACCTAGTGGGATCAATCCACTCAAATCTACCTCTCACTTAACAGGGAGCACCTTGATCCTAGCAAGAGAGAAAACAAGAGAGAAAATGAAAGGACTCAAAGGCTCAAGGCAGCCATGGGCTGCCCTCTTATATTTATAGCCTTCTGACTAGAAGACTAAAATAGCTCTAGACCTAAAAACTCACTAGAAGGTCCGTAGGGGCAAAACCGGAAAGATGTATGAATCTCCATCGAACAGCTACGGTGCTTTGGGGACTTCGCTTCGACTAGACGCAAGCTCTCCGATCACGCCACGTGTGAATTAGGAAGACTCCACCCGCAGTTTTGGGGAAACTACGAAAACGCCGTCAGGTGGTAGTTTTGTGAAAACTGCCAAAACTCTCCAATACATGATGAGTGTCCTGCCTCCAGCCGAGGCCCTAGATGCCATCACTGATGCCTGTTCCTCCTCGGCTTCCTAAGGCCTTAGTGCCCGTTCTTCTTCGACATGGTGATGCTGCCGCCATCGCACCTTGTTTGTTTTGAGACGTAAAACAACCAAACCTGCCTACCACATGTGCTTGTGCCTTGGCCCAGGATTGGATGCCCACGACCTCGCCCGACCACTAGGACCCGGTACCAATTGCCCTTCATCGCTGCATGGTCCGTGGGCACGATCCTCAATGGTGTAACCCGTTGGCGACCACCATGACACCCATGTCCTTGCACAAGCACAGACCAAGCAAACATGTATCTCCTCGGAGTTCATTACACTCCATGATTGACAATCACTCATCACAGCAAGGAGAGAATACTCTCCATTTCTCAGATCTTCATGGAGGAGTTGGACAAGTTTGCCGTGGTCTTCATGGACTACAGTCTTATATACTCCCAGACAGTTGAAGAGAATGAACAGCATCTCTAGATTGTGCTAGAAAAGCTTAGGAAGAATCAACTATATAGCAAGTTCAGAAAGTGTGAGTTTTCGCTCGACAAAGTGGCTTTTATTGGCCATGTGATGACAGCTGAAGGTGTGGCAGTTGATCCGAAGAATATAGAAGCTGTAGCACAGTGGAAGCAACCACGAAACGTGATTGAAGTCTAGAGTTTTATTGGTTTAATGGGTTATAGTCGGTTATTTATCGAGATTTCCTCGGCAATCGCTAAGCCCATGACTGAGTTACTCAAGAACAACAATCGATTTGAGTGGACAGATAAGAGTGAACAGAGCTTTTAGAAGCTAAAAGAGAAGTTGACTACAACGCTTGTTCTTACACTTCTAGATATTCAACAGGGTTTCGTAGCCTACTGTGACGCCTCGAGATAGGGTTTAGGATGCATTCTAATGCAAGACAATAGAGTTGTGGCCTATGCTTCATGATAGTTGAGAAAGCATGAATTGAACTACCCTACCCATGACTTAAAGCTTGCAGCCATAGTGCACGCACTCAAAATCTGGAGGCACTACCTGATTGGTAACAAGTGTGAAATCTATTCAGATCACAAGAGCCTGAAGTACTTCTTCACTCAGGCAGAGCCTGACATGAAGTAGATGAGATTGGGATAGATCGTGCCTAAACAGCTCAATAAACTTGGAGTCAGACGCGTATCCTGAAGGACAGAATCAGAGAGGCTCAAGAGAAGTGCAAAGAAATCAAGGAATTGGAAGTGGGAATGGAGAATGGTTTGTTGCCAGGGTTTTAAAAGGATGAACAAGGCACAATTTGGCTGAAGAATAGAATTTGCGTACCCAGTGATGAGAACATCCAAAGAGAGATTATGATCAAGGATCATTGCACTCGCTACTCGATCCACCCTGGGTGTACACTCAAGATTATTTTCTAGTGGAGAAAAATGAAGAGAGACATAGCATCATTTGTAGCTGAGTGTGACATATGCCAGAGAATCAAGGCTGAACACCAAAGACCTGCAGGTCTACTCAAGCCCTTGGAAATCCCATGTGGAAATGGGAAAAATTAGTATGAACTTTATAGTTGGACTTCCCCATTCTCCCAAGGGAACGACTCGATATGGGTTATCATGGATAGACTCACGAAATCTAACCACTTCACACCAATCAAGACTATTTGCCATACCCCAAAGCTGGCAGAGCTATATGTGCAGTACATCCTAAGATTACATGGGGCACCTCTGAGTATCTTGTTAGATAGAGGTCTACAGTTCACAGCTAAGTTTTGAGAAAGCCTACATAAAGCCATGGGCACTAACTTAGAACACAGTTTAGCATACCACCCACAGACCGATGGACAGACGGAATGAGTGAATCAGATCTTGGAGGATATGCTAAGAGCTTGTGTACTGACTTACGGCTTAGATTGGGAAAAAAACTTACCCTATGTAGTGTTCTCCTACAACAATAGCTATCAAGCTAGTCTGGAGATGCCCCTTCGAGGCTCTATACGGAATGAAATGCCGGACATCGTTGATGTGGGTAGAGTTTGGAGAGAGACAGTTTTATGGACTAGCTTGCTTTGAAGAGGCGGTCAAACAGGTAGCAAAGGTCAGAGAAAAATTGAAGAATGCCCAGAGTTGGCAGAAGAGTTGGAAGAAGAGCTACCACTTAGGGGCACAAAAAGGTTTCACATGAAAGGCAAACTAGCCCCCAGATTCGTAGGATCTTTCAGGATCACAAAGAAGATCAGGAGTTTGGCCTACGAGCTCGAGTTGCCCGAGCAACTTGTTGGTGTTCACCCAGTGTCCCACGGGTCATAGTTACGTCAGTGTTTGACAATGCCTGAAGAACATATCACACCTGAAGCAGTTGACTTACAGGACACACTAGAGTATCTAAAGTATCTACTTTAAATTCTAGATAGATCTGAGAAAGGCACTCGTAGAATGAGGATCCCGGTATGCAAGGTTTTAGGGAGTAATCACTGAGAGGAAGAAGTGTCTTGGGAGAAAAGATTCATAACTCCACGATAAGTATCCCCACCTGTTCACCGAAGAGTAAGTCTTAAATCTTGAGGATGAGATTCTTATGAGGGGGAGAGTATATGAGGGACCGAAAAGACGACCAGAGGGGGTGAATAGGAGCCGATCAAAAAATCTTTCCGATGAAAGATCCGGCCTATATCCCAAAAGCAACACCCAAGCCCTCAACCCTAGAGTATGCTAGGTGTAGCTATGGAGAAGCTAGACACCGAACCGAAACCCTAGGAACAAGCCTAGAGAAAGAGCGGAAGAGATTGGAGCCAAAGAGAGCAAAACCAGTCTAGGCGGCAGCGCCGGACGGTCCGGTGTTTAGCGCCGAACGGTGCGGTGACACGTGCCGGATGGTCGGGTGCAGAGCGCTGGATGGAAAACTCTTATGGCTACTGGCCGCGCTAGAGGTCCGGCATGCCACGCCGAACGGTCCGGTGCTTAGCATCGAACGGTCTGGCGAACGTCGGACGGAATTACACGAGAGTAAATTCCCAGCTGCCACTGAGAAAAATCGCTGGACGGTCTGGCGTTTTCCACCGGACGGTCCGGTGGGATGCGCCGGATGGTCCGGTGGGATGCGCCGGACGGTCTGGCGTCCCTTCTCAGCAGGAAATGCCGCGAGGGGCTGCGAGCGCCAGATGGTCCAACGACTACACACCGGACGGTCCGGTGAAATGCAAAAACCCCCATTCTAGCCTGCCGCCCCGAGCAAAAACCCAAAGAAAGGAGGATCAAACCTTCACCATATCCACTCAAATCTTGAGGATATTATCACAATCCTTAGGAGAACAGTTTCCCAAAAGATCCACATGAAAAGATCAAGGGAGCTCTCGGATTTGATCACTCAAGAAAGGGGCGAAGGGTTTGAGCCAAGAATGCAAATTGCTCGGGACTTTTGCTCGTGATTTCTGAGAGTTTGCACTAGGCAATATGATTGAATCACGTCACAGCAAGACCAAGAACATAGCAAAAGAAAGAGTTCATCCTTGGCAACACTTGAAACATCCAAAAGCCAAAGGTTTCCCTCAAGGACAAATGGGAGAGAGGGAAAAGGAGGCACAACACACAAGTGATCCTTGAACACGAATTAGATTCAAATATTTCAGAGGAATTCACCTTTACAAAGTGCTAGGCCCGCCACCCAACATCCTACCTACTTCGGTGGTGATTAGCTATAACCTAACCACTCTAATCTTTGGAGCTCTTGGCCTTAGCATGAAAGAGGAAGAAGAAATGAAAACTAAGGCAAGGCTCAACAAGCCATGGGGCTGGTTGAGGGGTATATATAGCCCTTGCGCACAAGGACCAAAATATCCTATACTCTATCCTACCCACTAGAAGGCCCGTAGGGGAAAAACCGAAAAGATAACTAATCGTCCATCGGACGGCCTTGACGCTTCAAGGAGTTCGCTTCGTCTCGATGCAAACTCCGTGATAGCACCACGTGCCCTTCACGAACAGGTCATGGTTTTGGAGGGACCCGCGAACCCGTTTGGGTGGCAGTTTTGAGAAAATGCCAAAACCGATGCATGGCAAGTCACCCGCCTCCACGCCGAGGCCCTAGACGCCATCCCTCCTCAGCTTCTCGACAGCCCTAGACGTCGTCTGACGCCTGTCCCTCCTTGTCCTCGACAAGGCCCTAGACGCCATTGACGCCTGTCACCTCCATCTGTTTCTCGAGGCCTGACACTGGTTCCTCCTCGACTTGGCGCCTTCACCGCCATCCCGCCTCGTTGGTTTTGTGGCGCAAATCAACAAACCCGCCATCCATCGGTGCATGCGTCTTGGCCCAGGGTTGGACGCCTCAGGCTTCGCCCGGCCTGAGCCCCGGTCCCGGTCACCCTTCACCGCCGAATGGTCCGTCAGCACGACACCTCCCCGGTAACTCTCCTTCGATCCTTGACGCCCGTGTACCTGCAACTACAGACCAAGCACACGATCATACCTCACGGTTATCAATTCACTCTTCACAACCAGGAGAGAGTACTCCACATTCTTTAGTCTCCCCCTTGATGAGTGCATTGTCAAAACACCACAAACAAGGTAACAAAGAGAGAAGCAAAAACAGAGAGAACACAAAAGAAGAGAAAGAACTTGATCAAGTGACAGAAAAGCTTGAAAAGAAGCAAGAACAAGTCACTTGAGCAAGCGAAAGATCGATCCCCCAAGACAAGGGCAATGGCTCGATGTAATCGATCAAGGAAAGCATGACCCCTCAAGTAAGAGGCAGGGCTCAACATAGCCAAGCTAGCAGCAGAACACCAGTTCCTCCAGAAAGAGGTAAAGCTCAACACAACTGGAGCAAGAGAAGGAAGCTAGGAGCCAAAACAAAGCAGAAACTCCCTCTAAAATGCATTCCCCCTCACAAGTGCAATCTCTCACCAAATGGATGCACTCTCAAAACCCTATGCACAACAAGTTTTTGGTTCTCCTCCTTGTTCGCTCGAAACTCCCCCTTGATTGAAGCTAACACTTCCCCCCTTGTTGGCACATGCGCACATTGAGGCCTAGAATGCCTAAAACTCCCCCTGAAACTGAGACCCCCCCTGAAAGATATGCTCTTGCAATGAATGGAATACAGGTGTAAGTGAAAGCAGCTCAAGGATACAAGAGAAGGTACAAGCATCTGGCATAGAGAGCATGTGTGCAAACCTAAACTAGAATTGCATTACAAGCTCAAAAGGATATATCTAATCATGGCAGAGCAAGCAAGTTCCGTTTAGTTTAAAACAGAGAAAAGCATCACCCAAAGCATAGCACTACCAAATAGGCAATGGAAAGCAGTGCATATCAAGATCATATAGGGTGAGCTAATCTCAGCTAAAACTCATCACATCCAGCCATTGTGCAATCAAAATTTGCATTGATCCTGAATTTAGACAATTTAAGCATCAAGTGTGAATGCCAGGAGTTGAAAGCTTGTCATGCTTTACTTAGCAACTAGACCAAGCCTATGTCAAGAAAGACAATCAAAGGCTTAAGGTACTAGTTTCAGTTATACACAGCCTAGCCTACATTCTCACTAGAGTGCAAGTGTGAGCTGTCCCAAAAGCCAGATCAGTGTGACAAGACAGTCCCACCTGGATTTTTTAATCATTCCAAGCATAATTTAAGTAATTTTTCCATCAATTTGAGAACAGAACAAGATTGAAAAGCTTAACAAGGCATGGATTTCACAAGAAAAGCATCGAAAGCTACTTAGCATGAGTAAGATAACATTGCAATCAACAAGCCCTACATACTAGTAACCATACAAGGATGATCATGTTACAGGATTTTCAAAGAAAAATAGCTAAACTCAAAAGATAGGATATACACAATGGAGCAAGCTATACATGATCAAGCTTAAGTCAGAACACTAGCAATCATCCAGGATGTACAATATCAAGCATCAATGAGAGCTAGTGCAAGTGAGCAATGCAAAATGCTGAAATGTACAATGCATATGCAACTACAAAACCTAGAAATCGAAGAAGAGCGAAAGAAACCTAAAAGCTAAGCACGGAAACACTTAACAACTAAAAGGGGAAACAGACCCCAAGCTCACCTCGCAAGCGAGCAAATGTCTCATGCTCAAGCGGTTTGGTGAGGATATCGGTTGTTTGTCTCTCGGTTGGCACATAAATCAAGTCTATATGGCCGTTCTCATAGGAATCCCTCAGGAAATGGAACCTAATGTCTATGTGTTTGCTTCTAGAATGCAACACTGGGTTCTTGGCTATGCTTATGGAAGACATATTATCTATGAACATGGGTACTCTACTAAAGCTCAAGCCATAATCCTAAAGGGTTTGTTTCTTCCCAAGTATTTGTGAGCAACAATTAGCGGCGGCAACATATTCAGCTTCTATGGAGGAAAGCGCTACACTAGCTTGCTTGCGAGAAGACCAAGAGACCAATGATGTATCGAGAAATGGACAAGTGCCAGAAGTCGACTTGTGATCCAACCGACACCCGCCAAAATCGGCATTGAAAAAGCCAACAAGGACCAAAGAAGAATCGGAAGAGTACCAAAGCCTGAACTCAGAGGTGAACTTGAGGTACCTAAAAATCTGCTTGATGACTTGCTTGTGAGATGTGCGTGGCGAAGCCTGGTAGCGCGTGCACAACCCAACCCCGAACTGAATATTGGGCCGGGTAGCCATCAAGTAAAGGAGTGAGCTGATCATGCTCCTGTACTCCTTCTGGTCCACTGCATCACCATCTAGATTGTAACACCCTAATTTAAATTCCAGCATTTTATAATAAATTCAATTGGCTTTGTTTAATTTCTAAGGTTTATCGTGTTTAGACTTGCATTTAATCCAATTTTTGTTCCTCAAGTAATTAAAATTTTGTTTAAGGTTAATTTTGTTGTTGCATTCATGCTGGTGCATAGTTCTATTTGAGTGAGTGTGGTTTGAATTCAAGTTCGTATTTGAATTCAAATGTGTTTGTTTGTTTTAGAAATAGAAAATAGAAGAGGGAAATAGGAAAGGAAAACCCAGCCCAACCAAACCCAAACCCAGTTCCCAGCACCTAGTCCCGTTCTCTCTTTTTCCACCTCGGCCCAGCTCTCCCCTACCCGCGTCCAGCCCACTCCCGCCCGCGGCCCGCTCCCCTCATGCGGCCCAGCAACTCCACCCCGGCTCTACGCGCCATCTCTCTCCTACGCCCGTTCCTGCTCGGGCCTACCTTCTCGCGCACGGCCCACGCCCGCGGCCCGCACCCCGCTCGCCCTAGCGCGTCGCCCGCTCTCGCTCGCCCCGCCGCTGACCAGTGGGTCCCACTCGTCATCCCTATCCCCGCGCTTCCCGCTCGCGCAACTATCGCGCCGCGTCACCGTGATCCCTGGCGACCTTCCATGCTGAGCCCGGACCCTGAGATCTCCGGCACGCCTCCTTTAAACCGCCCGCTATCCCCTGCGCCCGCCATCCCATCCCGCTGGCGCTGCACAAACCCTAGCCGCCGCAACAGTGCAGCCCCGCCGTGCCGCGCCTCTGCACCGACGTGGCCACGCCGCCCCGCGACATCCCAGCCTCCACCATCCTCTGTCCGGCTTTGACTCGGCACCAGGAAGCGCCCCGAAGCCCTCACCTCCGATCCCGACCTGTGTGCGCGCCGAATTTCGGCCCGAACCCCGCCGTAGGTGAGCCCAGCTCCGTGCCATTGCCCAACTCCGGTGATCCTCCAGCCGTGCTAACCCTTCTCCTGGGATCACAGAGCACCTCCGCACTTGCCCGTGGAGATCCAGGAGCCAGACGCACCCCCAGCACCCTCCTCCCCGAGCTCCATCGAGCGCCACCGCCGGTCTTCGCCGCCGATCACCCTGCACAGTCTCCCCGTCCGAATCCCAGCCTCGGTAAGCACCTCTAGGCCTTCACGGTTCTTTTGCGCTAGATCTTAGAAACTATAGACCACCCTGGGGACCAGAATGTCGCACGCCGGCGAGTTCCCGGCACCCAGAGCCGCCGCCGCCGTCGTATCCTCACCCTAAGCCACCCCGAGCCCAAAAAAGTGCCACGGGTGGATCACGCATGACGCGTGGGTCCTCCCCGACCCAAAGCCTACTCGAATCCCAGCCCGGAGTGCCGAGTTTGGCGAGCTCCGGCGCTGCTCCGCCGCAGGGACGCGTTTCCGGCGACAGCGCCGCCGTCCCCCACGCGCGAAGCATCAAAGCCGTCCGATCAAAAGCCATCGGCCAAGATCTGACGACCCTAATTAACGCGTACCAGTTCGGCCTGTACATTTTGCTAAAGAGCCCCTCAGTTTTTCTAGAATCAACCCGCAGTCCACCTCTTTTCAAAAATAATTACAGTTTGGCCTAGAAATTAGCAAGCAACCCCCTGGGCTTTTTAAAAATAGAACCCGCCGTCCTAGCTTGGTAATTTCGTGAGTTAGACCCTAGATCTAATCTTTAATTATGTTTAGGCCCTCGGTTTTTGCCCAAAACCCCCTATAGCTCTAGTTTTCTTACAAATAGGTCCCTGGAATTTGTTTTTAGCCTAGATTTTTCGTTTTAGCTCCGTTTTAGGCGTTCTTTATGTCCACACGATCGTTGTAACGTGTTGAATAGTTCTAGACTAGTTTTGTGCACTGTTTTCATGTATTGTTGCACTGTTCCTTAGTTTTTGCTACTGTTTGCTTGTATGCTTATTGTGTGTCTTGCTTTTGGCCATGTGTTCGTGAGTAGACGCTGATCCATCTGAGTAGCCCCAGTACCAGTACCCGTAGCAGCCATCTTCTGACTAGTTTGAGCAGCAGCAGGAGCAGTACGAGGAAGGCAAGTATAACATGAACAACCTATCACTTTTAAATACAATTTCATACTGCATTTTAATTCTGTATGCCTATAAAGATTTCCTAGCCACTTTATATCCTTTATATATATCCCTCGGGTTGCATTTTGGTTAGCTGTGCTAGGTTGCTATACTATAACACACTCGGTCCTTTTTAATTAATGTGATTAATGGTTAATGCAACTTAATTCTGAGAGTGGCCCTCTGTGATGGCCGGAGTGGCTCACGTCTAGTTAAAAGTGGTTTTGTTAGAAACATGGTTTAGGGGGCCATGTAACACCCGGTTTATAAAAGAACATAAACCGAGCAATCATATACGTGCCAGGATCAAGTCACACGTATATACAACAGAATGAACAGTATATCACAGCACATATCACGAATAAGATATAATAAAGTGAATACGAATGTTATTTATTACATTAATGACAAAAATGTTTGATACAGCGGAAGCGAAGTACAAATACGAATAAAAACTCTCCGAAGCTGAAGCAGGGCGCCACAGGGATGTCGACTGGGAGACGAACACCTAGAAGTCCTCGTAGTCCTGGTAGCGCTGGACGAACTCCCTCGTGTCGGCAGGAACTGAGCAGCAGTAGCGTAGCCAAGAGGAAAAAGTAGAGAAGAGGCAAGGGTGAGTACACAACTTGTACTCAACAAGTATAACACAAACTATGAGGCTCTAAGGTTGGCTGACTCAACTGCATTAGCTTTTAAGTGTTGGCAAAATTTTATTAAAGCTATTTACTACGAGTTGATGAATTACCATTAACCCAGTTACATAGTAATTAATCAAGATTAACCATGTTACTACTGAGATCCAAACCAAAACCAAGCCACCAAGGTAACCCCGAGAAGCACCTCCCTCGTCGGAAGGAGATAACTCCACTAATCAAAAGGAGGATCTGGGCCGCTCATAACCGTGAGCACGGCTAGTATACCAGTTTTACACTCTGCAGAGGTTGCACATCTTTACCCACAAGTCGTGAGCTACGCCAGTTGTTCATCACACTTCCTTAGGTGAGATGGCCAGCGACTCACTACGAGGCCTTTACAAAGAAACTCGTTGGTAGGGAGTAACCGCGAGGGTGGATCAGCGACCATGGAGCAGGTCTAGTGGGCGTCAAGACACAGGTACGCAGACCAAGCACAGACGAGGCCACTCAGCACGAGGGCCATAGAAGCTTACCGCCCCTGCCCCGCAGGTAAGTTACTCCAAACCAAAAAGATCCAATTATTACGCCAAGTCTATCCCATTCTAGCCTCGTGGTAGCACTGTTGTCCCAGGTTGTCGCTCTATGAACCGGTCCTTATGGAGAGTGGCCAACCAAGCACTAAGCACCGTGCTGGCCCCCTAAACCATGTTTCTACAAAAACCATATTTTAACGAGACGTGAGCCACTCAAGCACGAAGCACAGAGGGACACTCTCGGAATTAAGTTCAAGTAAACCATTAATCAAATTAATTAAAATGGACCAGAGTATGTTATAGCGCAGCAACCTAGCACAACTAACCAAAATGCAACCCAAAGGTATATATAAAGGATATAAAGTGGCTAGGAAAGTCCTTATAGGCATACAGTATTAAAATGCAGTATGAAATTGTAATTAAAGGTGATAGGTTGTTCATGTTATACTTGCCTTCCTCGTACTGCTCCTACTACTGCTCAAAGGGCTCGGAAGACGGCTGCTCCTGGTACTAGTACTGGGGCTCCTCAGATGGATCAACGTCTACTCACGAACACATGGCCAAAACAATGCACAAAAAATAAGCATACAAGCAAACACTAACAAAAACTAAGAAACAGTACAACAATACATGAAAACAGCAAGAAAAACTAAGCCTAAACTATTCTACGCTTTACAACGATCGCGTGGATATAAAGAGCGCTAAAAACGGAGCTAAAACGCATAAACTAGGCTAAAAACAAGATTCAGGGGCTTATTTGTAATAAAAACAGGGTTGCAGGGGCTTTTCTGCTAAAACTGAGGACTAAAACATAAATAAACATTAAATCTAAGGGCTGACGCGCAAAATCTTCAAGCCTGGACTGCGGGTTCAAATTCTAGGAAGCTCAGGGGTGTTCTTGCAAAGTTTTGGGCCTATCTGCGTTTATTTTTCAAAATAGGTGGACTGCGGGTTGATTGTAGGAAAACTGGAGGGTTCTTTAACAAAAATGCCAGGCGAACCGGTATCCTTGGATCCAGGCCGTTGGATTTAGATCTGGCGGTCTAGATCTAATGGATCCAAGATCTAATCGCGCGCGTTGAATCCGGATCGGACGGCGCAGGGGGGTTGGGCGCGCGAGCGGCGGCGGTAGGTCGCCGGCGGCTCTGTTCCGCGGCGGCGCGGCGGGAAACTCGCCGGACTTGGCCAAATCTGGCCGTCCGAGGGTCAAATCGACCCGTTCTTGGATCTGGGGTGACCTACAGGGCACGTGTAGTCCACCTGGGCTCTAAACGGAGCTCGGGGAGGCTCGGCTGGGGCTCGCCACGGCGCGGGGCGGACTGCACGGCGGCGCATCGCCGGAGCGAGCTCGCGCGGCCTCTGGGGTGCGCTACAGGCTAAAGAAGCTAGCGCAAAAGTACGGCGGGGCCTTGGGGGTGTTCACCGTGCTTTGGATTAAAGGGAAGGCCGGCGCGGAAGGGTCGGCGGCGAGCTCGGCGGCGATGGCGTGGGTGGCGCTCGCGGATGAGTCGACGCAGCGATGCTTCGGGCTCCGGATCTCCTCGAATCGTCACGTGGAGTCCCTGCAGAGGTGCTACGGTGGTCAGGAGGCACAGAGCGGGCCAGGAGGCGTGGAATTGCGGCGGCGGAGCAACTCACCGGCGGTGGAATCAAGGCTCGATTCCGGTGGCGCAGGGCTCTAAGTCGAGGAAGGAGGCCTCTGTGACGCTCCTGGGGTCGAGGCGAGGATTCTGCGAGGCTTAGGTGGGCCCCGGTGCGGCGGAGCTGCGTAGCCGCGGCGGCGAGGTGTCTCTGCTACGGCGGAGCTAGGCAGGGGCGATGGGATTTGGGGCTCTGGCGGCGCTGGTGTGGATGGGGTGCGAGGGGGGGGGGGGCCTTGGCCCTTCTTATAGGGCGGCGGCCAACCTAGGCGTGAGCGCCTGGGGTGGGAAGGCCGGCGAAAACTGCGGCGAGGATCACGGCAGCGTGGTGGGTCTGTTGCGCCGTGGAGGGGAAGAAGCTTCCAAGCGGGGCCCACGGGTCAGCGGGCGAAAGAAGCGCGCACGGCGCGGGCGGAATTGCTGGTGCGCGGGGCCGGGCCGTCAGGGGCGCGAGGGCGACGTGAGGCGCTGACGTCCTGGGCCCAGGTGGCAGGGAGCGCGCGCGGGAGAATGGGGGTTGGCGCGGGCCGTGCTGAGGGACGCAAGCTGGGCCGGCGTGCGTCGCGGGCCGAGAGTTTGCGGGTGGAAACAGGCCCATGCGTGGAAAAGAAAGGGCCGCGGGCTGGGCTGGATTGGTGGGTTGGGTTTGGCTTTGGGTTGGGCTGGGTTCTTTTCTAGTTTCTTTTTCTTTTCTATTTCTAATTCAAACAAATTTTGAATTCAAATCAAAATTTGAATTCAAACCACACTCAAATAAAAGTATGCACCAGCATGAATGCAACACAAATTTTTAAACTTAGACAAATTTTAATTACTTACGAAACAAAATTAAATTAAATGCAAGGCTAAACACAATAAACCTTAGGAAATTAAATAAAGTCATTTAAATTTATAAAAAAATGCTGAAATTTAAATTAGGGTGTTACATACCCTACCCCCTTAAAGAAATCTCGTCCTCAAGATTTAGCTGGGCTGGCTAGCAAAGAGATCTGGATATGTCTTCTTCAACTCATCTTCTCGCTCCCATGTAGCCTCAGCTGCACTGTGGTGACTCCACTGAACTCTGCACATCTTGATGCGCTTGTTCCGAGTAACCCGCTCTGATGTCTCCAGAATCTTCACCGGATGCTCAGTATAAGTCAGATCTTCCTGCACATCGACTCCATCCAGTGGTGCCTGCTCCTCGGGTACTCGCAGACATCTCTTTAGCTGAGATATATGGAAGACATCATGAACTCCCGAGAGGCTGAGAGGTAACTCCAGGCGATAAGCAACTTCGCCTTTCCGCTCTAGCACCTTGAATGGCCCCACATACCGAGGTGCTAACTTCCCTTTGACATTAAATCTGCGGATTCCTCTCATCGGAGACACCTTCAGATACACATAATCACCGACACTGAAAGTCAGATCTCTCCGTTTGCCATCTGCATAGCTCTTCTGTCTGCTCTGTGCAATCCTCAGATTTTCTCGCACAGCCTGGACCATCTGCTCTGCATCATCTATGATCTCAGGGCCAAAGAGCTGCTTTTCACCAATCTGATCCCAATAGAGAGGAGTCCTGCACTTTCTGCCATACAATGCCTCGAAGGGAGACTTCTTCAGACTAGCCTGATAGCTATTGTTATATGAGAACTCAGCATAAGACAGGCACTTATCCCAACTAGTACCATACTGAATAGCACAAGCTCTCAGCATATCCTCCAACACTTGGTTGGTTCTCTCTGTCTGCCCATCTGTCTGAGGGTGATAAGCCGTACTGAAACGCAGCTTCGTATCCAATGAGTCATGGAGCTGCTCCCAGAACCGAGAAGTGAACTGAGACCCTCTGTCAGATATAATCTTCTTGGGCACACCATGCAAGCAGACAATCTGAGAGATGTACAACTCTGCAAGTCTAGCACCGGAGTAAGTAGTGTTCACTGGAATGAAGTGAGCAACCTTCGTCAGGAGATCCACTACTACCCAAATGGAGTTGTACCCTTTCTGAGTACGAGGCAACCCAACAATGAAGTCCATAGTGATCTCCTCCCATTTCCACTCTAGAATCTTCAAAGGCTGCAATAGACCTGCTGGCCTATGATGTTCAGCCTTGACACGCTGACAAGTGTCACAAATAGCCACGTACTCTGCCACTGAACGCTTCATCCCATACCACCAGAAACGTTCCTTCAGATCATAGTACATCTTCGTGATGCCCGGATGAATAGAGTAAGCTGTATCATGGGCCTCACTCAGAATCAACTTCCGGAGATCCTTCACATCTGGCACACAGATCCGGTTCTTGTACCACAGGGTACCCTGATCATCCTCTCTAAAATGTGGGGCCTTGCCCTTCTTGAGCAACTCACGAATCTCCTGCAGCTTCTCGTCATCCTTTTGATGCTGCCTGATCTCTGACTCTAGAGTCGGCACTGCCTCAAATGCTGCACTGGAAGTATGATGCAAGAAGCCCAGACTCAACTGTTCGAACTCCTCGCATAACTCTGGAGGCATCTGGAAAGCCACGGCCATGTTGACATAACTTCTTCTGCTCAAAGCATCTACTACAACATTGGCCTTGCCCGGATGATAGTGAATCTCCAAGTCATAATCCTTGACTAACTCTAGCCATCTTCTCTGCCGCATGTTCAGCTCATTCTACGTGAAAATGTACTTGAGGCTCTTTTGATCAGTGTAGATATCACACCGCTGTCCATACAAGTAATGCCTCCAAATCTTCAGAGCATGCACAACTGCGGCTAACTCAAGATCATGAGTGGGATAATTCAGCTCATGCCGACGTAACTGCCGTGAAGCATAAGCAATCACTCCGCCCTCCTGCATCAGAACACACCCAAGACCATCCTTCGAAGCATCACAATATACTGTGAACCTCTTCGTCTGGTCTGGCAGAGTCAGGACTGGCGCCGTAGTCAACCTCTTCTTCAGCTCATCAAAGGCCCTCTGACGCTCATCAGTCCACACGAAAGCCACATTTTTCTCCAGCAAAAAAGTCAAAGGCTTCGCGATCTTGGAGAAATTCTCAATGAACCTCCGATAATATCCAGCTAAGCCCAAGAATGATCTGACTTCCTTCACTGTCTGTGGTGTCTCCCACTCGAGTACATCCTTCACCTTACTCGGATCGACAGCAATGCCTCCCTGAGAGATGACATGACTGAGGAATGGCACCTCGTCAATCCAGAACTCGCACTTACTGAACTTGGCATACAACTGATGCTCTCTCAATCTCTGCAACACAAGCCTCAGATGCTCCTCATGCTCTTCTTCTGTCTTGGAGAAGATCAGAATATCATCAATGAAAATCACCACGAAAACATCCAGATAATCCATGAAGACCATGTTCATCAGATGCATGAAGTAAGCCGGGGCATTAGTCAAGCCGAAGGACATGACTGTATACTCATATAGCCCATACTTGCAAGTGAATGCCGTCTTCGGAATATCCCCAGGACGGATCCTCAGCTGAAAATAACCCGAACGAAGATCAATCTTCGAGAATATACGAGCACCTCGAAGCAAATCGAAGAGATCCTCAATACGGGGCAGTGGATGCTTGTTCTTGATAGTGACTGCATTCAGCTCCCGATAATCCACACACATCCTCTTCGAGCCATCCTTCTTATCTACTAGCAACAATGGAAAAGCCCAAGGAGAGAAGCTGCGACGGATATAGCCCTTGGCTAGCAACTCATCAATAGTCTTCTTAACTTCTTCATGCTCTATAGGTGCCATACGGTAGGGCCGCTTTGCAATAGGAGCTGTGCCAGGCAAGAGATCAATACAAAACTCAATGGCGTGTTCAGGCGACATACCTGGCAGATCATCCGGAAAGACGTCCGGGAATTCAGACACCACGCGAATACCGTCCGTGGGTCTAGCCTCCATCTGATGAAGAAATCCAGAAGGCTCTGAAGCACTGACTGTCACCTCTTGGCCATCAGATGCCGATAAGTGAACTGTCCGCTGAGCACAATCAATACGGACTCCCCATCTGGTAAGTGTCTCCATGCCCAAAATCACATCTATCCCCGAGGAGTCAATAACTATCAAGCCAGTGCGGAATTCTACCCCCTTTATGACAATACTAACTCTGGAGCATATAGAACATGTACGAATCTGACCCCCAGGTGAGGTAACTACCATAGCTGTCCTCATACAAGAAACCGGTATACCATGCTGCTCGGCAAATGACTTGGATATGAAAGAATGGGTAGCACCGGTATCGAAAAGCACTGTAGCAGGGTGAGAGTTGACCATGAACGTACCAATAACCACGTTAGGAGCCTCGGCCGCTGACTCGGCCGTCACGTGGTTCACTCGAGCCTGTGCTGGCGCCCTGGGCTGAGCTGGGCGCCCCTGCTGTCCCGCCTGCGCCTTCCGGGGGCAAGTGTTGGCGTAGTGCCCCGGCTGGCCGCAGTGATAGCAGACGCGTGCAAGTGTCGAAGCCTGCTGTCCGGTAGGAGCTGCCGGACGTGGAGCCTGCGGTGCTGGCGGAGCTGGTGGAGCAGCATGAGCCGGAGGTGCCGGTAACCTCGGGCCCTGACCTGCCTACTGCTGTCGAGGCGGGTACTGCTGCGGCCTCTGCTGGTACTGCTGGGGAGGCCGGTACTGAGGCTGCTGGTACTGCTGAGGCTGCTGGAGTCGAGGACGAGTGTTGCTGCCGGAAGCAACGGGGACAATCTTCCTCTTCTTGTCCTCCATCTCCAGGTGCTTGCGCTCAGTGTTGAGCGCGCTGTCAACCAGATGGTTGAAGTCGTCGAAGCGGAGGTTGAGCAGCGCGTACTGGAGGTAGTCCTCAAGACCCTCCATGAAGTGCTCCTGCTTCTTGCAGTCATCCGCAACATCGGCAGGGGCGTAGCGAGCCAGCTGAAGAAAGCGATCACGATACTCCGTGACTGACATAGTCCCCTGAGTTCACAAAGACAGATAGATATCGGAATATTAACCCAAGATTCATAAGGATAGAACAAGGGGCATTAGCTCAAAAGAAACCGCTGAACGATTATATTTAAGATTACCTGCTTCAGTGCAAGAAACTCCTTCTGCTTCATCTTCATAACGCCCGCGGGGACGTTGTGGCTGCGGAAACGCTCCCTGAACTGGAGCCAGGTGAGAGACTCGCGGTCGTGAACTCGGTGGGACTCCCACCAGTCCGAAGCTGCCCCTCGCAGCTATCCTGCTGCGTACAGAACTCGCTCACGATCATCGCACTGGGTGATGTCCAACTGACGCTCCACTGCACGGAGCCAGTCGTCGGCCTGAAGAGGGTCGGACGTGTGAGAGAACGTCGGCGGGTGACCCCTCGGGAACTCAGCACGCCTGTTGCGAGGCTGCGGCGGTGGAGGAGGCGGAGGCTGAGTGTGAGCCTGCTGAAGAGCCTGAACCGTGTTGTTCAGGGTAGCCATCATCTGCATCTGGAGCTGGAAGTACTGCTCCGGAGTCAAAGGCGGCGGCATCGGGATCCCGGTACCCTGGTTGTTCTTACCCTGCTGCTGGCCAGAACTGGAACCGGTGCTCCTGGTGTTCACCATCTGATTTGAACAAAAGATTTCACGAGTAAGGATATTGCAGGAATAAACTCAGATGGATATGATAACTCTTTGCGGAAAAAGACTCAGCCATGATAAAGTGGACAGGATAGAGTTGACTGTTTTACCCCCAACGATCTAACTCATTTTATTAATTAGTTAACTTTAACATCTGAGTGATTTTCTTTAAACAAATTTAAACTACTAAGCTATGCAATCATTCAAAAATCCAAATCAAACATGTATCATAATAACAAGCAGACAATTTTCACGACTTAGCCGAGTTTAACACACGACTCGACTAACACAACGCGTCGCAGAGCGTGCTATCGTATTATTATAAAAGGGTCACCTAGCTAACTCATGGTGGTCAGATGACTGATTCAGGCCAAAATCTACGAAAACTATTCTTCAGAGAGAGAAATCAAGGCAAGACGGGTAAAAAGTCAAAGAAGTCAAGGGGTATAATAGTAAAATAATTTCAGCAGGCAAGGATTGGTGAGAAGAAGTCCTAAAACTCGACCAGTTCTATCTAGGCTTCGTCCTACAGTCGATACGGCTCTGATACCACTCTGTAACACCCGGTTTATAAAAGAACATAAACCGAGCAATCATATACGTGCCAGGATCAAGTCACACGTATATACAACAGAATGAACAGTATATCACAGCACATATCACGAATAAGATATAATAAAGCGAATACGAATGTTATTTATTACATTAATGACAAAAATGTTTGATACAGCGGAAGCGAAGTACAAATACGAATAAAAACTCTCCGAAGCTGAAGCAGGGCGCCACAGGGACGTCGACTGGGAGACGAACACCTAGAAGTCCTCGTAGTCCTGGTAGCGCTGGACGAACTCCCTCGTGTCGGCAGGAACTGAGCAGCAGTAGCGTAGCCAAGAGGAAAAAGTAGAGAAGAGGCAAGGGTGAGTACACAACTTGTACTCAACAAGTATAACACAAACTATGAGGCTCTAAGGTTGGCTGACTCAACTGCATTAGCTTTTAAGTGTTGGAAAAATTTTATTAAAGCTATTTACTACGAGTTGATGAATTACCATTAACCCAGTTACATAGTAATTAATCAAGATTAACCATGTTACTACTGAGATCCAAACCAAAACCAAGCCACCAAGGTAACCCCGAGAAGCACCTCCCTCGTCGGAAGGAGATAACTCCACTAATCAAAAGGAGGATCTGGGCCGCTCATAACCGTGAGCACGGCTAGTATACCAGTTTTACACTCTGCAGAGGTTGCACATCTTTACCCACAAGTCGTGAGCTACGCCAGTTGTTCATCACACTTCCTTAGGTGAGATGGCCAGCGACTCGCTACGAGGCCTTTACAAAGAAACTCGTTGGTAGGGAGTAACCGCGAGGGTGGATCAGCGACCATGGAGCAGGTCTAGTGGGCGTCAAGACACAGGTACGCAGACCAAGCACAGACGAGGCCACTCAGCACGAGGGCCATAGAAGCTTACCGCCCCTGCCCCGCAGGTAAGTTACTCCAAACCAAAAAGATCTAATTATTACGCCAAGTCTATCCCATTCTAGCCTCGTGGTAGCGCTGTTGTCCCAGGTTGTCGCTCTATGAACCGGTCCTTATGGAGAGTGGCCAACCAAGCACTAAGCACCGTGCTGGCCCCCTAAACCATGTTTCTACAAAAACCATATTTTAACGAGACGTGAGCCACTCAAGCACGAAGCACAGAGGGACACTCTCGGAATTAAGTTCAAGTAAACCATTAATCAAATTAATTAAAAAGGACCAGAGTATGTTATAGCGCAGCAACCTAGCACAACTAACCAAAATGCAACCCAAAGGTATATATAAAGGATATAAAGTGGCTAGGAAAGTCCTTATAGGCATACAGTATTAAAATGCAGTATGAAATTGTAATTAAAGGTGATAGGTTGTTCATGTTATACTTGCCTTCCTCGTACTGCTCCTGCTGCTGCTCAAAGGGCTCGGAAGACGGCTGCTCCTGGTACTGGTACTGGGGCTCCTCAGATGGATCAACGTCTACTCACGAACACATGGCCAAAACAATGCACAAAAAATAAGCATACAAGCAAACACTAACAAAAACTAAGAAACAGTACAACAATACATGAAAACAGCAAGAAAAACTAAGCCTAAACTGTTCTACGCTTTACAACGATCGCGTGGATATAAAGAGCGCTAAAAACGGAGCTAAAACGCATAAACTAGGCTAAAAACAAGATTCAGGGGCTTATTTGTAATAAAAACAGGGTTCCAGGGGCTTTTCTGCTAAAACCGAGGACTAAAACGTAAATAAACATTAAATCTAAGGGCTGACGCGCAAAATCTTCAAGCCTGGACTGTGGGTTCAAATTCTAGGAAGCTCAGGGGTGTTCTTGCAAAGTTTTGGGCCTATCTGCGATTATTTTTCAAAATAGGTGGACTGCGGGTTGATTGTAGGAAAACTGGAGGGTTCTTTAACAAAAATGCCAGGCGAACCGGTATCCTTGGATCCAGGCCGTTGGATTTAGATCTGGCGGTCTAGATCTAATGGATCCAAGATCTAATCGCGCGCGTTGAATCCGGATCGGACGGCGCAGGGGGGTTGGGCGCGCGAGCGGCAGCGGTAGGTCGCCGGCGGCTCTGTTCCGCGGCGGCGCGGCGGGAAACTCGCCGGACTTGGCCAAATCTGGCCGTCCGGGGGTCAAATCGACCCGTTCTTGGATCTGGGGTGACCTACAGGGCACGTGTAGTCCACCTGGGCTCTAAACGGAGCTCGGGGAGGCTCGGCTGGGGCTCGCCACGGCGCGGGGCGGACTGCACGGCGGCGCATCGCCGGAGCGAGCTCGCGCGGCCTCTGGGGTGCGCTACAGGCTAAAGAAGCTAGCGCAAAAGTACGGCGGGGCCTTGGGGGTGTTCACCGTGCTTTGGATTGAAGGGAAGGCCGGCGCAGAAGGGTCGGCGGCGAGCTCGGCGGCGATGGCGTGGGTGGCGCTCGCGGATGAGTTGACGCAGCGATGCTTCGGGCTTCGGATCTCCTCGAATCGTCACGTGGAGTCCCTGCAGAGGTGCTACGGTGGTCAGGAGGCACAGAGCGGGCCTGGAGGCGTGGAATTGCGGCGGCGGAGCAACTCACCGGCGGTGGAATCAAGGCTCGATTCCGGTGGCGCAGGGCTCTAAGTCGAGGAAGGAGGCCTCTGTGACGCTCCTGGGGTCGAGGCGAGGATTCTGCGAGGCTCAGGTGGGCCCCAGTGCGGCAGAGCTGCGTAGCCGCGGCGGCGAGGTGTCTCTGCTATGGCGGAGCTAGGCAGGGGCGGTGGGATTTGGGGCTCTGGCGGCGCTGGTGTGGATGGGGTGCGAGGGGGGGGGGGCCTTGGCCCTTCTTATAGGGCGGCGGCCAACCTAGGCGTGAGCACCTGGGGTGGGAAGGCCGGCGAAAACTGTGGCGAGGATCACGGTAGCGCGGCGGGTCTGTTGCGCCGTGGAGGGGAAGAAGCTTCCAAGCGGGGCCCACGGGTCAGCGGGCGAAAGAAGCGCGCACGGCGCGGGCGGAATTGCTGGTGCGCGGGGCCGGGCCATCAGGGGCGCGAGGGCGACGTGAGGCGCTGACGTCCTAGGCCCAGGTGGCAGGGAGCGCGCGCGGGAGAACGGGGGTTGGCGCGGGCCGCGCTGAGGGACGCAAGCTGGGCCGGCGTGCGTCGCGGGCCGAGAGTGTGTAACACCCTAATTTAATTTTTCAGCTTTTATAATAATTTAATTGGTTTATTTAATTTTTCTAGGATTTAATATGCTTAGCCTTGCATTTATAATTTATTTTTGCTTTATAAAGTAATTAAAATTTATTGTAGGTTTAACATGTTTGTGCATTCATGCTGGAGCATTGTTTTATTTGTTTGAGTGCTAGAGTTGAATTCAAATTTAAATTTGAATTCAAATAGGTTGTGTGAAGTTTGGAAAAGAAAAAGAAGAGAGAAAACCAGAAATAGGAAAGGGTCAAACCCACTTAGCTCAACCCAACAGCCCACCTTCCGCTTGGCCCACCTTCAGCCCAGTCGGCCCAGCGTGCGGCCCGTGTTCCTCTTTCCCGCACCAGCCCAGCCGGCCCAGTCCGCTTCTCTCCCTTCCCGCAGGCCCAGCTAAGCCGGCCCAGCCCGTTCCTCTACACACGCTGCGCTTCCTCCGGTTCCTAGCACTGCAGCGCCCTTCCCAGTCCGCGTACGCGCGCGCTACCGCTGCCAGCATGGCCGCACGCGCTCGCCCGTTGCTCGCTCACTGACCGCGGCCCACGCGCCAGGACGCCTCCACGCCCCGCGCGCGTCACCCCTCCCTCTCTCAGTCTCCTAGCGCGCGCCCTGCCCCGTTGACGAGCCGACCCAGCAGCACACGCAGCCCATGTGCCAGGCACCAGCAGCGCGCAACGCACACGTCTAGCACGCTTAGGCCCACTAGTCAGCGCTCTCCTTCCTCCTTTCCTTTCTTTCCCGAGCGGACCTCGCGCCCGAGATCATTGGCGAGATCGTGGGATCCCCTCCCCACTGCTCCACACCGGGATCACCGCCCTGCTCCCTTTAAACCATCCCGTGACGCCCCTGGGCACGCACCTTCCCTCTGAACGCGACCCAGAGCCGAACACCGCTGCTCTCGCAAAGCCCCGCCGTGCCGGAACTCTGCGCCGCCGTGCTTCTGCCGCTGCACTACCTCCCGAGCCACCACAAGCACTGCAAGAGTTTCGCCGTGCGCCCAGGAGCCCATCTGCGCACTCCTTCCCCGGCTGTGAACCCTGTAACGCAGGGAATTCCTTCTCCGCAGCACCACCGGCAAGTCCCTACGCTGCTGAAATTACTGGCCGCCGGCGATCCCCGGACCTTCCTCACCTCCCGCTGCACCTCCGCAGGACTTCAATGAGTCGATCAGTGGAGTCCAGCAGCTCGGAGAGCCTCTGCAGCGACCACCTCCGCGAGCTCTGCGTCGACCTTGCCGCCAGAAGGAACCGCCGCCGCTCGACGTCGCTCGTTGACGCCGTTCCAGGAAGTTCCCAGTTCGAGCTCTACACGTCCCGCGATCAGCCCGCGCCGTCGCAGCTCTCCCCAGTGCCCTAGGTGAGATCCCCATGCCGAGAGCTTTCCGTTTTGCCACTTCCGGGCGTTTTCCGTGGAGCGTAGATCGATCTCGGGTTGTAGCATAGAGCTTCTGTAGGTGTGTTCATGGAGTCTGTGCGTTCAGCACGTTCTTTGGCGATCCAGAGGAAGAAGAAGGTCCACAGCCGTTCGATCAGAGACCTATGGTGTGGATTAGATCATGAGATACCCCTTCGTGTGGACCTGGTTCACCGTAGACCGCAGTTATAGCTCTCAGGTCCATAGATTCCGTAGACCGAGTTCACAGCACAGTACACAACCATATCCCCACGTGAAGGCTGCTGTACACATGCCAGTTTTGCGTTTAAGTCCCTCGGTTTCTTGGGAATCAACCCGCGGTTCTAGTAGTTCAAAAATAATTAGATTTACGTCCTGTTTTTAACACTTAAGCCCCTGCGCTTTCCAGTATTTGAACCCGCCGTCCACCCTTGGTAGTTTTACGCGTTAGACCCCAGAACTACCTTTTAATTACGTTTAGGCCCTCGGTTTTTACAGAAAACCCCCTGGAACCTTAGTTTTCTTGCAGTTTAGTCCCTGAACCTTGTTTTTAGCCTAGAATATGCGTTTTAGCTCCGTTTTAGGCGTTCTTTATGCCCACGTGATCGTTGTAACGCGTAGAATAGTTTTAGACTAGTTTAGTGTGCTATTTCTATGTACTGATGTACTGTTTCTTAGTTTTTGTTATTGTTTGCATGTATGTTTATGTTGTGCATTGTTTTGGCCATGTGTTCGTGAGTAGACGTTGATCCATCTGAGGAGCCCCAGTACCAGTACCCGGAGCAGTCGTCTTTCGAGCAGTTTGAGCAGCAGCCAGAGCAGTACGAGGAAGGCAAGTATAACATGAACACCACCTATCACCTTTAATTACATTTTCATACTGCATTTAATACTGTATGCCTATAAGGATTTCCTAGCCACATTTATCCTTTATATATTACTTTGGGTTGCATTTTGGTTAGTTGTGCTAGGTTGCTGCGCTATAACACACTCTGGTCCTTTTTAATTAATTTGATTAATGGTTTACTTGAACTTAATTCTGAGAGTGGCCCTCTGTGTGGATGAGTGGCTCACGTCTCGTTAAAAAATGGTTTTTGTAGAAACATGGTTTAGGGGGCCAGCACAGTGCTTAGTGCTTGGTTGGCCACTCTCCATAAGGACCGGTTCATAGAGCGACAACCTGGGACAACAGCGCTACCACAAGGCTAGAATGGGATAGACTTGGCTTACTAATTAGGTCTTTTTGGTTTGGAGTAACTTACCTGCGGGGCAAGAGTAGTAAGCTTCAATGGTCCCTGCTCTTCCGGCTTGGTCTGTGCTTGGATTGCGCTCCTGTGCTTGTACCCTCGGAGGTGGGCCCCATCGTCGCTGACCTAACTCTCGCGGTTACGCCTTACCAACGAGATTCTTTGTAACGGCCTCGTAGTGAGTCGCTAGTCATCTCACCTAAGGAAGTGTGATGAACCTCTGGCGTAGCTCACGACTTGTGGGTAAAGATGTGCAACCTCTGCAGAGTGTAAAACTGGTATACTAGCCGTGCTCACGGTTATGAGCGGCCCAGATCCTCCTTTTGATTAGTGGGGTTGTCTCCTTCCGACGAGGGAGGTGCCTCTCGGGGTTACCTTGGTGGCTTGGTTTTGGTTTGGTTCTCAGTAGTAACATGTTTAATCTTGATTAATTACTATGTAACTGGGTTAATGGTAATTCATCAACTCATAGTAAATAGCTTCAATAAAATCTTGCCAACACTTAAAAGCTAATGCAGTTGAGTCAGCCAACCTTAGAGCCTCATAGTTTGTGTTATACTTGTTGAGTACAAGTTGTGTGCTCACTCTTGCCTCTTCTCTACTTTTTCCTCCTGGATACGCTACTGCTGCTCAGTTCCTGCCGACACGAGGGAGTTCGTCCAGCGCTACCAGGACTACGAGGACTTCTAGGTGTTCGTCTCCCAGTCGACGTCCCTGTGGCGCCCTGCTCAGCTTCGGAGAGTTTTATCATATTTGTACTTCGCTTCCGCTGTATCAGACATTTTTGTCATTATTGTAATAAATAACATTCGTATTTCGATTTATTATGTCTTATTCGTGATATGTGCTGTGATATACTGTTCATTCTGTTGTATATACGTGTGACTTGATCCTGGCACGTATATGATTGCTCGGTTTATGTCCTTTTATAAACCGGGTGTTACAGAGTGGTATCAGAGCCGTATCGACTGTAGGACGAAGCCTAGATAGAACTGGTCGAGTTTTAGGAGTTCTTCTCTCCAATCCTTGTCTGCTGAAACTATTTTACTATTATACCCCTTGAATTCCATGACTTTTACCCGTCTTGCCTTGATTTCTCTCTCTGAAGAATAGTTCTCGTAGATTTTGGCCCGAATCAGTCATCTGACCACCATGAGTATAATCTAGGTGACCCTTTTATAATAATACGATAGCATGTTTTGCGACGTGTTGTGTTAGTCGAGTCGTGTGTTAAACTCGGCTAAGTCATGAAAAAAAAATTGTCTGCTTGTTATTATGCTACATGTTTGATTTGGATTTTTGGTTGATTGCATAGTTTAGTAGTTAAAATTTGTTTAAAGAAAATCAGTCTTAAGTTAAAGATAATTAAATAATAAAATGAGTTAGATCGTTGGGGGAAAAACCATCCACTCTATCCTCTCTACCTTATCATGCCTTGGGTTTCGGTCTTGTTGAGAAGAAGGGTAGCGCGAAGAGAAGGTGATATCCAGGGATTCACCGACGAGGACGTCGGTTTCTATAAGGGGGTAGGGATGTGACACCCCGGCCTACAGATAGTACTGAAGAATTTGAGAATCTCTCAGATGAGACAGAAGAGTTATGCTATAGTTCCTTTTTCCCGGATTTATGTAACACCTATCTGGAGTTTTTCTCTCTTCCTTGACCTTACCAATCTGTCTTTCCTCTTTGCCCCAGCTCAGATGTCGGCAGAACAAAAAGAC
Organism: Panicum virgatum; assembly: GCF_016808335.1. Classification (NCBI taxonomy): domain Eukaryota; kingdom Viridiplantae; phylum Streptophyta; class Magnoliopsida; order Poales; family Poaceae; genus Panicum; species Panicum virgatum. The sequence continues at coordinate 24,403,028 of NC_053141.1, read as the reverse complement.
CTTGGAGACAGTGCAATGGGTGATGGTGAGGAAACTTGCCCGTGTTGCCACTTCTATGGCGTTCCTTGTCGTCAAATTCGTGCAACTGAAGATGAAGCTAGAACTAGGAGGAACCAGAGGTTGTTCTCCGGTACAAAGAGAAAGAGGTCTCATCAAGAGCAGCTGGTAGAGAATTCCCTTTTCCTCGATAATCCATCGGTCGATGAGCTACAGACTATCCAGAAGAGAAAGGATCCTGAGTGCTCTAGAGATACACAGGTCGAGAATCAAGCACTCTATGATTATGTTGATGGGTTGACTATCACTATGAATGTGATCCAGCCACACGGCCACCAGGAGTCCAAAGAGCAAGCAGCAGAAATAATGCAAGATGTGACGATAAGTTCACAAGGAGGACAACCAAGTAACGCCATTCACCACCACCGCATGTGCTACAAATGCGGGCAAAAAGGTCATTATGCCAAAAGCTGTCCAGCACCTCAGAATCCACGGCAGGCAGGACAACAGGGGCGCCCAGCCCAACCCAGGGCGCCACGACAGGGGAAGGTGAGCCACGTGACGGCCAAGTCAGCTGTTGAGGCTCCTAATGTGGTTATTGGTACATTCATGGTCAACTCCTATCCAGCTACGGTGCTTTTCGATACCGGTGCTACTTATTCTTTCATTTCCAAGTCATTTGCCGAGCAGCATCGTATACCAGTTTCGTATATGAGGACAGCTATGGTAGTTACCTCACCCCTGGGCCAGATACACACATGCTCTATATGCTCCAGAGTTAGTATTGTCATAAGGGGGGCAGAATTCCGCACTGGTTTGATCGTCATTGATTCCTCGGGGATAGATGTGATTTTGAGCATGGAGACCCTTACCAGATGGGGAGTCTGTATTGATCGTGCTCAGCAGACAGTTCACTTGTCAGCATCTGATGGCCAAGAGGCGACAGTCAGTGCTACAGAGCCTTCTGGTTTTCTTCATCAGATGGAGGCTAGACCCACGGATGGTATTCGCGTGGTGCCTGACTTTCCGGATGTCCTTCCGGAGGACTTGCCAGAAGAAGGAAGAGGAGTTGATGAAGACGTATCCTAATCTCTTTGCTAGCCAGCCTAGAATCTCGGGACGAGATTCCTGTAAGGGGGGTAGGATTTGTAACACCCTAATTTAATTTTTCAGCTTTTATAATAATTTAATTGGTTTATTTAATTTTTCTAGGATTTAATATGCTTAGCCTTGCATTTATAATTTATTTTTGCTTTATAAAGTAATTAAAATTTATTGTAGGTTTAACATGTTTGTGCATTCATGCTGGAGCATTGTTTTATTTGTTTGAGTGCTAGAGTTGAATTCAAATTTAAATTTGAATTCAAATAGGTTGTGTGAAGTTTGGAAAAGAAAAAGAAGAGAGAAAACCAGAAATAGGAAAGGGTCAAACCCACTTAGCTCAACCCAACAGCCCACCTTCCGCTTGGCCCACCTTCAGCCCAGTCGGCCCAGCGTGCGGCCCGTGTTCCTCTTTCCCGCACCAGCCCAGCCGGCCCAGTCCGCTTCTCTCCCTTCCCGCAGGCCCAGCTAAGCCGGCCCAGCCCGTTCCTCTACACACGCTGCGCTTCCTCCGGTTCCTAGCACTGCAGCGCCCTTCCCAGTCCGCGTACGCGCGCGCTACCGCTGCCAGCATGGCCGCACGCGCTCGCCCGTTGCTCGCTCACTGACCGCGGCCCACGCGCCAGGACGCCTCCACGCCCCGCGCGCGTCACCCCTCCCTCTCTCAGTCTCCTAGCGCGCGCCCTGCCCCGCTGACGAGCCGACCCAGCAGCACACGCAGCCCATGTGCCAGGCACCAGCAGCGCGCAACGCACACGTCCAGCACGCTTAGGCCCACTAGTCAGCGCTCTCCTTCCTCCTTTCCTTTCTTTCCCGAGCGGACCTCGCGCCCGAGATCATCGGCGAGATCGTGGGATCCCCTCCCCGCTGCTCCACGCCGGGATCACCGCCCTGCTCCCTTTAAACCATCCCGTGACGCCCCTGGGCACGCACCTTCCCTCTGAACGCGACCCAGAGCCGAACACCGCTGCTCTCGCAAAGCCCCGCCGTGCCGGAACTCTGCGCCGCCGTGCTTCTGCCGCTGCACTACCTCCCGAGCCACCACAAGCACTGCAAGAGTTTCGCCGTGTGCCCAGGAGCCCATCTGCGCACTCCTTCCCCGGCTGTGAACCCTGTAACGCAGGGAATTCCTTCTCCGCAGCACCACCGACAAGTCGCTACGCTGCTGAAATTACTGGCCGCCGGTGATCCCCGGACCTTCCTCACCTCCCGCTGCACCTCCGCAGGACTTCAATGAGTCGATCAGTGGAGTCCAGCAGCTCGGAGAGCCTCTGCAGCGACCACCTCCGCGAGCTCTGCGTCGACCTTGCCGCCAGAAGGAACCGCCGCCGCTCGACGTCGCTCGTTGACGCCGTTCCAGGAAGTTCCCAGTTCGAGCTCTACACGTCCCGCGATCAGCCCGCGCAGTCGCAGCTCTCCCCAGTGCCCTAGGTGAGATCCCCATGCCGAGAGCTTTCCGTTTTGCCACTTCCGGGCGTTTTCCGTGGAGCGTAGATCGATCTCGGGTTGTAGCATAGAGCTTCTGTAGGTGTGTTCATGGAGTCTGTGCGTTCAGCACGTTCTTTGGCGATCCAGAGGAAGAAGAAGGTCCACAGCCGTTCGATCAGAGACCTATGGTGTGGATTAGATCATGAGATACCCCTTCGTGTGGACCTGGTTCACCGTAGACCGCAGTTATAGCTCTCAGGTCCATAGATTCCGTAGACCGAGTTCACAGCACAGTACACAACCATATCCCCACGTGAAGGCTGCTGTACACATGCCAGTTTTGCGTTTAAGTCCCTCGGTTTCTTGGGAATCAACCCGCGGTTCTAGTAGTTCAAAAATAATTAGATTTACGTCCTGTTTTTAACACTTAAGCCCCTGCGCTTTCCAGTATTTGAACCCGCCGTCCACCCTTGGTAGTTTTACGCGTTAGACCCCAGAACTACCTTTTAATTACGTTTAGGCCCTCGGTTTTTACAGAAAACCCCCTGGAACCTTAGTTTTCTTGCAGTTTAGTCCCTGAACCTTGTTTTTAGCCTAGAATATGCGTTTTAGCTCCGTTTTAGGCGTTCTTTATGCCCACGTGATCGTTGTAACGCGTAGAATAGTTTTAGACTAGTTTAGTGTGCTATTTCTATGTACTGATGTACTGTTTCTTAGTTTTTGTTATTGTTTGCATGTATGTTTATGTTGTGCATTGTTTTGGCCATGTGTTCGTGAGTAGACGTTGATCCATCTGAGGAGCCCCAGTACCAGTACCCGGAGCAGTCGTCTTTCGAGCAGTTTGAGCAGCAGCCAGAGCAGTACGAGGAAGGCAAGTATAACATGAACACCACCTATCACCTTTAATTACATTTTCATACTGCATTTAATACTGTATGCCTATAAGGATTTCCTAGCCACATTTATCCTTTATATATTACTTTGGGTTGCATTTTGGTTAGTTGTGCTAGGTTGCTGCGCTATAACACACTCTGGTCCTTTTTAATTAATTTGATTAATGGTTTACTTGAACTTAATTCTGAGAGTGGCCCTCTGTGTGGATGAGTGGCTCACGTCTCGTTAAAAAATGGTTTTTGTAGAAACATGGTTTAGGGGGCCAGCACAGTGCTTAGTGCTTGGTTGGCCACTCTCCATAAGGACCGGTTCATAGAGCGACAACCTGGGACAACAGCGCTACCACAAGGCTAGAATGGGATAGACTTGGCTTACTAATTAGGTCTTTTTGGTTTGGAGTAACTTACCTGCGGGGCAAGAGTAGTAAGCTTCAATGGTCCCTGCTCTTCCGGCTTGGTCTGTGCTTGGATTGCGCTCCTGTGCTTGTACCCTCGGAGGTGGGCCCCATCGTCGCTGACCTAACTCTCGCGGTTACGCCTTACCAACGAGATTCTTTGTAACGGCCTCGTAGTGAGTCGCTAGTCATCTCACCTAAGGAAGTGTGATGAACCTCTGGCGTAGCTCACGACTTGTGGGTAAAGATGTGCAACCTCTGCAGAGTGTAAAACTGGTATACTAGCCGTGCTCACGGTTATGAGCGGCCCAGATCCTCCTTTTGATTAGTGGGGTTGTCTCCTTCCGACGAGGGAGGTGCCTCTCGGGGTTACCTTGGTGGCTTGGTTTTGGTTTGGTTCTCAGTAGTAACATGTTTAATCTTGATTAATTACTATGTAACTGGGTTAATGGTAATTCATCAACTCATAGTAAATAGCTTCAATAAAATCTTGCCAACACTTAAAAGCTAATGCAGTTGAGTCAGCCAACCTTAGAGCCTCATAGTTTGTGTTATACTTGTTGAGTACAAGTTGTGTGCTCACTCTTGCCTCTTCTCTACTTTTTCCTCCTGGATACGCTACTGCTGCTCAGTTCCTGCCGACACGAGGGAGTTCGTCCAGCGCTACCAGGACTACGAGGACTTCTAGGTGTTCGTCTCCCAGTCGACGTCCCTGTGGCGCCCTGCTCAGCTTCGGAGAGTTTTATCATATTTGTACTTCGCTTCCGCTGTATCAGACATTTTTGTCATTATTGTAATAAATAACATTCGTATTTCGATTTATTATGTCTTATTCGTGATATGTGCTGTGATATACTGTTCATTCTGTTGTATATACGTGTGACTTGATCCTGGCACGTATATGATTGCTCGGTTTATGTCCTTTTATAAACCGGGTGTTACAGAGTGTGCGGGTGGAAACAGGCCCATGCGGGGAAAAGAAAGGCCGCGGGCTGGGTTGGATTGGTGGGTTGGGTTTGGCTTTGGGTTGGGCTGGGTTCTTTTCTAGTTTCTTTTTCTTTTCTATTTCTAATTCAAACAAAGTTTGAATTCAAATCAAAATTTGAATTCAAACCACACTCAAATAAAAGTATGCACCAGCATTAATGCAACACAAATTTTTAAACTTAGACAAATTTTAATTACTTACGAAACAAAATTAAATTAAATGCAAGGCTAAACACAAATAAACCTTAGGAAATTAAATAAAGCCATTTAAATTTATAAAAAAAATGCTGAAATTTAAATTAGGGTGTTACAGGCCAGCACGGTGCTTAGTGCTTGGTTGGCCACTCTCCATAAGGACCGGTTCATAGAGCGACAACCTGGGACAACAGCGCTACCACAGGACTAGAATGGGATAGTCTTGGCTTACTAATTAGGTTTTTTGGTTTGGAGTAACTTACCTGTGGGGCAAGAGTAGTAAGCTTCAATGGTCCCTGCTCCTCCGGCTTGGTCTGTGCTTGGATTGCGCTCCTGTGCTTGTACCCCCGTGAGGTGGGCCCCATCATCACTGACCTAACTCTCGCGGTTACGCCTTACCAACGAGATTCTTTGTAACGGCCTCGTAGTGAGTTTGCTAGTCATCTCACCTAAGGAAGTGTGATGAACCTCTAGCATAGCTCACGACTTGTGGGTAAAGATTTGGAACCTCTGCAGAGTGTAAAACTGGTATACTAGCCGTGCTCACAGTCATGAGCGGCCCAGATCCTCCTTTTGATTAGTGGGGTTATCTTCCTTTGACGAGGCAGGTTCCCCGGGTGGCTTGGTTTAGTTTGGTTATCAGTAGATCATGTTTAATTCTGATTAATTACTATATAACTGGGTTAATGGTAATTCATCAACTTGTAGTAATTAGTTTTAATAAAAGTTGCCAAGACTTAAAAGCTAATGCAATTGAGTCAGCCAACCTTAGAGCCTCATAGTTTGTGTTATACTTGTTGAGTACGAGTTGTGTACTCACTCTTGCCTCTTCTCTACTTTTTCCTCTTGGGATACTCTACTGCTGCTCAGTTCCTGCCGAGGTGAGGGAGTTCACTCAGAGCTACTAGGAGTACGAGGACTTCTAGGCGTTCATCTCCCAGTCGACATCCCTATGGCGCCCTGCTTCGTCGAGAGTTTATCGTATTTGTATTATGCTTCCGCTGTATCAAACATTTTGTCATTATTGTAATAAATAACATTCGTACTCGCTTTATTATATCTTTTTCGTGATATGTGCTGTGATATACTATTCATTCTGTTGTATATACGTGTGACTTGATCCTGGCACGTATATGATTGCTCGGTTTATGTCCTTTTATAAACTGGGTGTTACATAGATCCTCATCAAGCGAAGTAGACGTGCTGATCGGAGTCAGCTGTGGTGACAAGTCAGCCATATCAAACTTCTGTAGGAGGTCTCTCGTGTACTTGGCTTGATGGATAAATGTGTCATAAGAAGTTTGTTGATTTGCAACCTGAGAAAGAATTGTAATTCACCCATCATGCTCATCTCAAACTAATTAGACATCTGTTCAGAAAATCTAGACACAAGAGCATTAGAAGAGCCACCAAATATTATATCATCCACGTAAATCTGAACCAACAGAAAATTAGTGCCAGAACACAAGAGGAACAAAGTTTTATTAACCGATCCCATTTTAAAACCTTGGGCCAAAAGGAATTTCTTAAGCCTATCGTACCAAGCCCTATGCGCCTGTTTCAAAACGTAGAGAGCTTTTTGAAGTTTATACACTGATTTGGAAACTTGGGATTTTCAAAACCAGGGGGTTGCTTAACATATACTTCTTCTATGAAACCATGAAGGAGGGCACTTTTAACATCCATTTGAAAATTTTTGAAACCTTTTGGAAGCAGCAAATGCAAGAATTATTCTAATAGCCTCTAAGCGTGCTACCGGTGCAAAGATCTCCTCATAATCTATACCCTCCTTTTGGCAAAACTGTTAAGCTACTAGCCGAGCTTTGTTGCGCACCACAACCTCATCTTCACCTTGCTTGTTCTTAAATACCCACTTGGTGCCGACGGGAATGCAAGAAGGTGGCGGCTCAACTAGCACCCAAACCTGATTTCTCTCAAAATTTTCAAGTTCCTCATGCATGGCATTGACCCAGTTGGAATCAGAAAGTGCATGTCCAATATCATTGGGCTCAAAAGAGGCAATAATGGCAGAATGTGCAAAGCCAGCGATAGAAGTAACCTTTGACCTCGTGACATGCCTATCGCTAGGCTCACCAATCATCAACTCAGGTGCGTGATCCCTCTGGCACTTCCAAACCCTCACAGGTGTTGGTTCGAAAGTAACCTCCGCTGTGTCCCCGGAGGGGCTCCTCGCTTCTGGAGCCAGCAATGGTGAAGGCAAATCGAGTGTAGTCGAAGGAGAAGGTACAAGTCCGCCTTCATCATCCGAACTTGTGGTAGGGAAGGCTGGGTCTGCAGCCGGCGCGGTAGCCACAGCATCACCATCGGCCTCATCTTCCTCCTCATCCTCAAAGATGGAGGTGCCGATCTCATCATCACCTGAAACTTCAAAGACAGCACATTGCAAGGTGCAGTTTCATAGAAGGTGAGTTCACAAGTCTCCACGATTCTGTTATTGTCAATAATCAGCACATGGTAAGCTCTACTATGAGAAGCACACCCAAGAAAAATACCATCAGAGGAACGGGACTCAGCCTCCAATCCAGTTGGACCGCTCCTAGCTGAGCTCTTGTCTGGTTATCCACCTTTGTGGCCTTAAGCTTGCCGAAAAGCTCATCCATAATTGGGGTCTCATACTAGGATGACTCAATGATTGTGTTCACCTTGAGATCCCACACAGAACGATCAAGAGAATATAGAAGCTTGATAGCCTTCTCACAATCAATTGAAAATGACTGAACAAAACATCAACGCTCTCACCCGGCTCTTGTGTGAAATTCTCATATTCACGCTGGTGAGTCTCATACAACCTGGCCTTGACCTGAGGTGTGCCCTCATGGAAGTTCTGGAGACAAGTCCAGATCTTGTGCGCTTCCTTGCAGCCCTACACACGATCTAACTCCCCACAAGAAAGACTAGCAAACAAGGCATTGACTGCCTTGGAGTTAGCCTCATGTTGGGCGACTTGAAGTGGAGTTGCTTGCACCTCAAGAATAGCATAGGTCTTGCTCTTGGTAATGTCCCATATCTACGAACCAAGACTCACAAGACAGGCACACATGCGCACCTACCAATATGCATAGTCTTGGCCATTGAACGGAGGAACCTTACCAGCGCTCGCCATGGTCACCAAGTGGTTTTCGAACCGGTTAGGGTAATGAAAACCTTAGCCCACTCTGATACCAATTGTGGGACCCAAAAGGTTATTAGAGGTGGGTGAATGAGAGCCGATCGAAAAATCTTTCCGATGAAAGATCCGGCCTATATGCCAAAAGCAACACCCAAGCCCTCAACCCTAGAGTATGCTAGGTGTAGCTATGGAGAAGCTAGACACCCAACCAAAACCCTAGGAACATGCCTCGAGAAAGAGCGGAAGAGAACGGAGCCAAAGAGAGCAAAACCAATCCAGGCAGCAGCACCAGACGGTCCGGCATTTAGCACCAGATAGTCCAGTGACAAGTGTCGGATGGTCCGGTGTAGAGCGCCAGATGGTCCGGTGGCTAGCGCTGGACGGAAAAGTCTTCTAGTTACTGGCCGCACTAGACGGTCTGGCGTGCCACATCAGACGGCCGGTGCTTAGCGCCGGACGGTCCGGCGAACGCCGGACGAAATTACCCGAGAGTAAATTTCTGCCCCACTGAGAAAAATCGTCAGACGATCCGACGTTTTTTGCCAGACGGTCCGGTGGGACACGCAAGACGGTCTGGCATCCCTTCTCAGCAGGAAACACCATGAGGGGCTGCAAGCCCCAGACAATCTGGTGACTACACGCCGGACGGTCCGGCGTTACGTAAAAACCCATTCCAACCTGCCACCCTGAGCAAAAATCTGAAGAAAGGAGGATCAAACCTTCACCAAATCCACTCAAATCTTAGGGAGATGATCACAATCCTTAGGAGAACATTTTCCCAAAAGATCCACGTGAAAAAATCAAGGGAGCTCTCGGATTTGATCACTCAATAAAGGGGTGAAGGGTTTGAGCAAAGAACGTGAATTGCTCGGGACTTCTTGCTCATGATTTCTGGGAGTTTGCACTAGGCAATATGATTGAATCACATCACAGCATGACCAAGAACGCAGCAAAAGAAAGAGTTCATCCTTGGCAACACTTGAAACACCCAAAAGCCAAAGATTTCCCTCAAGAACGAATGGGAGAGAGGGGAAAAGAGGGATAGCACACAAGTGATCCTTGAACATGAATTAGATTCAAATATTTTAGAGGAATTCACATTTACAAAGTGCTAGGCCAGCCACCATAACATCCTACCCACTTTGGTGGCGATTAGCAATAACCTAACCACTCTAATCTTTGGACCTCTTGGCCTTAGCAAGAAAGAGGAAGAAGAAATGAAAACTAAGGCAAGGCTCAACCAGCCTTGGGGTTGGTTGAGGGGTATATAGAGCCCTTGCGCAGAAGGACCAAAATACCTTCTACTCTATCCTACCCACTAGAAGGCCGTAGGGGCAAAATCAGAAAGATAACTAATCGTCCATCGGACGGCCGTGATGCTTCAAGGACTTCGCTTCATCTCGACACAAACTCCGCGATGACACCACGTGCCCTTCACAATCCGATCGTGGTTTTGGAGGGACCCACGAACCCGCTTGGGTGGCAGTTTTGAGAAAACTACCAACATCGATGCATAGGAATTCACCCGCCTCCACGCCGAGGCCCTAGATGCCGTCCCTCCTTGGCTTCTCAATGGCCCAAGACATCATCTGACGCCCGTCCCTCCTTGTCCTTGACAAGGCCCTAGATGCCATCGACGCCCATCACCTCCGTTGGCTTCCTGAGGCCTGACGCCCGTTCCTCCTTAACTTGGCGCCTTCACCGCCATCCCGCCTCATTGGTTTTGTGGCGCAAACCAACAAACCCGCCTTCCATCGGTGCCCGCATCTTGGTCTAGGGTTGGACACCGCAGGCATCACCCGGCTTGAGCCCCGGTCCCGTCGCCCTTCACCGCCGCACGGTCCGTCGGCACGACACCTCCACGGCAACTCTCCGTCGATCCTCAACGCCCGTGTACCTGCGACCACAGACCATGCACACGATCATACCTCAAAGTTGACAATTCACTCATCACAACCAGGAGAGAGTACTCCACATTCCTCACTATAACATCCCATATTTTTGTAAAAGGAAACATCTCATATTTCAAATTTTTTTATTAAACATGCATGGCTTGTAGATGCGTATGCTTATAGCTCTCCTCTCATTCCTTGTCTTTAAGCAATCACCTAATTATTTGATTGACCTAGGTAAAACAAATACTTTGTATGTTGATTTGAACATGGATTTTTGCCTTGTGTGACTCTTGCCAAATAGTAAAGTAAGCACAAACCTCACTTAAACAATTATTATCAAGCCTTCAACCTAAATTTAGACTAGGGAGGGGAAAAGAACCTTTCTTCCTTTCTGTCCAGAGAGCCAAATTGACTGGGCCAGATCAGTGGGCCCAACCCAACCGGCCGGTCCTCCCTACCAATCACTATGACCCACGCATGGGCCACCACAGGCCAACCGGCCCAGGCAACCTAGTTCCCTTTTCCTCCCTCACCTGTGCTCCTCCTATCCCCATCATTGATAGGACAGGGCCACCAGCTAGCTTTCCCTTCCTCACGACCTCTCTCCGCTTCTCACTCGCTGGGTGACAAGAGAGGCAAAGTGAGGAGCACTCCGCGGTAAATCGCACTACACCGCGCCCACCACTTGGTAGGGCCTAGCCCGTGCCTCCCTCATAAACCCTAGCCGCCTCGCTCATGCAGAGTGCCTTGTGGCCCCACCAAGCTACGCGCATGACTTCCCTTGTAACCATCGGATGGGATCGAGGCGCACAGAAAATCCCATCGTCCAAGCATGCCTCCCCAAAATCCGAGCTTCTAGAACCCTAGCCGCTGCTATATAAGATCCGCAATGCTCCACTCCTAACCCTAGCCGCTTTAGGGGTTCTCCCCTTCCACCGCCACTGCTAAACTGAGGAGGAGAGAGGACGAGCAAGGAGGAGGAGCCAAGAAGAAGAGCATCGAAGCCAGAATGAGGCTATGAAACCGAGGCCAGAGCTGCTCTAGACCCTGCACAATGAGGGACCAAAAAGGCGACCAGAGGGGGGTGAATGGGAGCCGATTTAAACTTTCTCCGATGACAGAGCTCAACCTATGTCCCTAGTGCGCACCACAAGCTCTCTACCTCTAGAGTATGCTAAGTGTAGCTATAGCAGAGCTAAACACCTAGCCAAAACCCTAGGCACGAGCCTTGAGGAAGCGCGGAAGCAAACAGTGAGAAAATGGCCAAACAGCGCTCGGTATACACTCACCGGTTGAACCGGCGCCTCTAAGAAGTCGGCACCAGTTCAAACTGTGAGGTAGAGCCGGCAGCAAGCAGTACAGGCCAGGCAAAAAGCCAACGCCGGTTAAACCGGTGTGGTGTAACACCCTAATTTAAATTTCAGCATTTATTAATAAATTTAAATGGCTTTATTTAATTTCCTAAGGTTTATTGTGTTTAGCCTTGCATTTAATTTAATTTTGTTTCATAAGTAATTAAAATTTATCATAGGTTTAAATTTTGTTGTTGCATTCATGCTGGTGCATACTTTTATTTGAGTGTGGTTTGAATTCAAATTCATATTTGAATTCAAACTTTGTTTGAATTAGATTTAGAAAGGAGAAGAATAGGAAATAGAAAGAAAAATCCAAAGAAGAAATCAGCCTTCAGCCCAACAGGAACCCAAACCCAAAACAAGAAACCCAGCTCACAACCCAGTCCAACCCGAAGCGGGCCATGGCCCACTCTCCTTTTTCCCTCTCCCCCGGGCCTGCTCCACCCCGCGCGCAGCGTCGGCCCATTCACACCGCGCGTAGCCCAGCTAGCGCACGCGCCCTCGCTCCCGCATGGCGCACGGCCCAGACCAACCCGCACGGCCCCCTCCCTCAGCCCGCGCGCGACGCCCCGCACCCCGGGCCCACCTGTCGGCGCGCTCGCCCGCACCGCGCTCGCCGTCCCGCCACTAACCGAGCGGCCCCACTCGTCAGCGCCCCCTCTCCCCTTCCTTCCAGGCTCCGCAGCGGCCGCCCGAGATCACCGGCGAGGCCGCCGGGATCCTTATCCCGCTGCGCCCCGCCGCAATCTCCGCCCGGCCCCTTTAAACGCCCAAGCCGCACCCCTTGGAAACCCTATCCACCCCTCGGCCGCCGCAACCCTAGCTCCGCCACGCCGCGCAGCTCCGCCGAGCAGAGCAGAGCGCTGCGCCGCCGCGGCCACGCCCCTCCACCGCACCCCGAGCCTCCACGACCCCCGACATAGTTTCGCCTGAGCCCCAGGTTTCTCCTCGCACCCTCCTTCCCCGGCCTAGGGCTCTACACGCGCCGGATTCCACCCCGAGAACCACCGCCGGTAAGTGGCTCCGCCACCGTGATTTCTCCCCGTCGTGGATGCTCTGGCCGCCCTGACCAATTGTACGCCGCCGCAGCATCACCAAGAGCCGATCCGCGGAGCCAAGCAACCCGGAGCGCCCTGCAGCACCCACCTCCACGAGCGCCGTCCGCGAACCGCCGCTCAACCTCGCCGCCGGCGTCGCTGCTCCAAGTCTCCATCCTCTTCTGTGCGCGGTGAGCACCCCCCTAGCCACGAAACCTTTTTGCGCTAGATGTAGGCCCTGACCGTGCCCAGAGCAGCCTACACGACTCACGCCGGTGAACTCCGGCCGCGCCGAGCCGCCCTTGTCGGCGAGGCCCTTTTTTCCCAAACCCGTAACGCCTCCCTGAGTTCTCAATGGATTACGCATGCCGAGAACTCCCTTTTGCACCGAACCCTAGGCCAAATGACCCTCCGTAGCACCCGAATCGCTCACGCCGGCGAGCTTCCGAGCAGCGCCGCCGCGGGAGTTTCTGTTCCGGTGTTCCACCGCCGCTCCACGCGCTCTGTTAAATCCCAGCCGCCCGATCTGCCTTGGACGCTTAGGATTAGATCGAGTCTTCCTCAGATCTGAGCCACTAGATCTAGATCCAACGGCCCTAATACGTGCGTACCAGTTCGGCCTGGAAGTTTTGTTAAAGAGCCCCTGCCCTTTCTCTGATTCAACCCGCAGTCCTATTTAGTGTAAAAATATTTACACTGAGGCCCAGATTTTAGCGCGTAGGCCCCTGCACTTTCCAGTATTAGTACCCGCAGTCCAGGCATGAAGTTTTTGCGAGTTAGACCCTGGAGTTAGTGTTTAATTACGTCTAGGCCCTCGGTTTTAGCAGAAAAGTCCCTGGAACCCTGTTTTTATTACAAATAAGCCCCTGAATCTTGTTTTTAGCCTAGAAAATGTGTTTTAGCTCCGTTTTAAGCGTTCTTTATGTCCACGCGATCGTTGTAACGCGTAGAATAGCTTTAGACTAGTCTAGTGTGCTATTTTTATGTATTGATGTACTGTTTCTTAGTTTTTGTTAGTGTTTGCTTGTATGCTTATTACTATGCATTGTTTTGGCCATGTGTTCGTGAGTAGACGTTGATCCATCTGAGGAGCCCCAGTACCAGTGCCAGGAGCAGCCGTCTTCAGAGCAGTTTGAGCAGCAGCCAGAGTAGTACGAGGAAGGCAAGTATAACATGAACAACCTATCACTTTTAAATACAAATTCATACTGCATTTAATAATGTATGCCTATAAGGATTTCCTAGCCACTTTATATCCTTTATATATATCCTTTGGGTTGCATTTTGGTTAGTTGTGCTAGATTGCCGCGCTATAACACACTCTGGTCCTTTTTAATTAATTTGATTAATGGTTTACTTGAACTTAATTCTGAGAGTGGCCCTCTGTGCTTCGTGCTTGGGTGGCTCACGTCTCGTTAAAATATGGTTTTTGTAGAAACATGGTTTAGGGGGCCAGCACGGTGCTTAGTGCTTGGTTGGCCACTCTCTATAAGGACCGGTTCATAGAGCGACAACCTGGGACAACAGCGCTACCACAAGGCTAGAATGGGATAGACTTGGCTTACTAATTAGGTCTTTTTGGTTTGTAGTAACTTACCTGCGGGGCAAGAGTAGTAAGCTTCAATGGTCCCTGCTCCTCCGGCTGGTCTGTGCTTGGTTTGCGTACCTGTGCTTGTACCCCCGTGAGGTGGGCCCCATCGTCGTTGACCTAACTCTCGCAGTTACGCCTTACCAACGAGATTCTTTGTAACGGCCTCGTAGTGAGTCGCTAGTCATCTCACCTAAGGAAGTGTGATGAACCTCTGGCGTAGCTCACGACTTGTGGGTAAAGATGTGCAACCTCTGCAGAGTGTAAAACTGATATACTAGCCGTGCTCACGGTTATGAGTAGCCCAGATCCTCCTTTTGATTAGTGGGGTTGTCTCCTTCCGACGAGGGAGGTGCCTCTCGGGGTTACCTTGGTGGCTTGGTTTCGGTTTGGTTCTCAGTAGTATCATGTTTAATCTTGATTAATTACTATGTAACTGGGTTAATGGTAATTCGTCAACTCATAGTAAATAGTTTTAATAAAATTTTGCCAAGACTTAAAAGCTAATGCAGTTGAGTCAGCCAACCTTAGAGCCTCATAGTTTGTGTTATACTTGTTGAGTACAAGTTGTGTACTCACCCTTGCCTCTTCTCTACTTTTTCCTCTTGGATATGCTACTGCTGCTCAGTTCCTGCCGACGGGAGGGAGTTCGCTCAGCGCTTCCAGGACTACGAGGACTTCTAGGTGTTCGTCCCCCAGTCGACGTCCCTGTGGCGCCCTGCTTCAGCTTCGGAGAGTCTTTATCGTATTTGTACTTCGCTTCTGCTGTATCAGACATTTTTGTCATTAATGTAATAAATAACATTCGTATTTCGATTTATTATGTCTTTTTACGTGATATGTGCTGTGATATACTATTCATTCTGTTGTATATACGTGTGACTTGATCCTGGCACGTATATGATTGCTCGGTTTATGTCCTTTTATAAACCGGGTGTTACATGTGGCAAGGCTAATGTACCAGCGACAGGGGAGTACACTCACCGGTTGAACAGGTTAGGATCCCAATCAACGCGCCGGTTCAATGCCTCAGCACCCAGCATACAGCACTGGAAGAACTACGCACCGATTGATCCGACGTAAATGCACTGGTGCATTGAAGCACCACCAGTGTAGTTCATCAGAACCAACCCGAAAGCAGCCAAGCCCCAGCTCTTCAGCATCGGTTGAACCGGTGAAGGCTACACCGGTTTAACCGGTGAACATAGAGAACTAGGCAGGGGCGAAACTGCTACTTTTCAGCACGTGACGTTTGGAAAACTTGATGATTGGAGGATCAAATGAAGTCCAAAAGAGCTCAAATTTTTGGGAGATGAACATCATGACTTGAAGAACACATCCCCAAAAGATCTTCATTAAAAACCTCACGGATCAAGAGGAACCGATGAAGAACCGAGCAAAAATGGGGCTTTTGAGATTTTTGAAAAACTAGAATCCGAGGGAGCTCGTGATTTCCAGGGGGTTAGCACTAGGCTAGGAGGATTGAAATTACTTCAAAGAGTCCCTTAGATCCTAGCAACAAGCACTTGGATCAACCAAACAAGAAACACACGAAAGGGGAAGATCCAAGCACCAAAACTTCAAATCCAAGAGAGAGGAGGAAGGGGAAAGAAGTGGCAGCGCACAAGGGATGAACTTAGCATGAATTTCATTCAAATTTCCAAGAGGTCATCACCTATACAAGTGCTAGAGCCAGCGACCCTTCATCCTACCCACTTAAAGAGAGAGATTGGCTATAATCCAATCCTCTAATCCTTGGAGCACTTTGGCCTAGCCTAGAGAGAGGAGGGAGGAAATGAGAGAATGAAAAACCAAAGTCTCAACCAGCCTAGGGGCTGGTTGGGGGGTATTTATAGCCTTTCGCAGAAGACCAAAATACCCTCTAAGTAATCCTACCCACTAGAACCCTCGTAGGGGCAAAACTTAAAATGATACATAGATCCGACCGAACGGTCGCGATGCCTTGAGGAGATTGCTTCGACTCGACGCGACCTCCGTGATGACGCCACATGTCAACGTAGATCTGCTCAAGGTTTTGATGGGGCCCGCGAACCCCGGTCGGTGGCCGGTTTTGAGAAAACCGCCAAAACCCATGTGCGGGAAGGGTCCAGCCTCCACACCGTGGCCCTAGACGTTGTTCCCACCACGGCCTCCTTACGGCTCTAGACGTCGTCCGATGCGCGTCCCTCCTTGCCCGCAACAAGGCCATAGACGCCGGCCGACGCCCGTCACCTTCGTCAGCTTCCCGAGACCGACGTCCGCGCCTCCACGACTTGGCGCCTTCACCGCCATCCGCCTCATTGGTTTTGTGGTGCAAACAAACAAACCCGCCTTCCATCGGTGCCCGCGATTTCATTTCAGGGTTGGACGCCGCAGCTACCGCCCAGCCGAGTCTCGGTCCCGGTCGCCCTTTACCGCCGCATGGTCCATCGACACGACACCTCCACGGCGTCTAGCCATCGACACTCGACGCCCGTGTACCTGCAACCAAAGACCAAGCACACGATCACACTGCACGGTTGACAATTCACTCATCACAACCAGGAGTTCCTCAATCTCCCCCTTGATGAGTGCATTGTCAACACACCACAAGTAACCAGGAGAGAAGCAAAAACAGAGAAGAACAAAGAAGAAAGAAGAACTTGATCAAGTGACAAAAAGCTCGAAAGAAGCAAGAACAAGTCACTTGAACCAAGCAAAGATCGATCCCCCAAGAAAAGAGCAACAGCTCGACGCAATCGATCAACACAAGCATGACCCCTCAAGAAAGAGGCAGGGCTGAACACAGTCATGCTAGAAGCAAAACACCAGTTCCTCCAGAAAGCGGCAAAGCTCAACACAACTGGTGCAAGAGAAGGAAGCCAGGATCCAAAACAAAGCAGAAACTCCCCCTGAAATGCATTCCCCTCACATGTACAACTCTCACCAAATGAATGCACTCTCAAAGCCCGGTGCACAACATGTTTTTGGTTCTCTCTTTTCTCTCTTGATCTATTTCTCCCCCTTGTTGGCACATGCACACATCAAGCCTGCCAAATGGCTACTCCCCCTGAAAATATGCTATGCTCTGAATGAAATGCAGAATGTGTATGTGAAAGCAACCTCAGGGATACAAGAGTAGGTACAGTCAAGGCATGTCAAGCATGTATGCAAACTCAAACTAGAACTGCATAAGAAGCTCAAAAGGATATATCTAACCAGTTAATGAGACAGCAAGTTTTAGTTCAAGTTTAAATCAGAGAAAAGCATCACCTAGATATAGCACTAACATACAGGAAATGGAAAGCAGTGCATATCAAGATTACGCAGAGTTAGCTAATCTCAGCCAAAACAAGTTCAACCATCCATTGTGCAAAAATAACTTGCAATGATCATGAATTTAAACAATTTTACTTCATTTTTCATGTTTCATATCAAGCAAGTGTTGTTGCGAGGGGTTGAAAGCTTGCCATGCTTAACTTAGCAACTAGACCAAGCCTATGCCCAAAGGACAATCAAAAGCTTAAGATACTAGTTTCAATCATACACAACCCAGCCCGAGTTCTCACTAGAGTGCAAATGTGAGCCATCCCGCAAGCCAAGTCATTGTTGCAAAGCAATCCCACCTGGATCTTTTCATTTCATATCAAGCACAATTTAAGCAATTTTCAGCAATTAAGAACATGTCAAGTATGAATTGCTTAACAAGGCATGGATTGCAACATCTAAAGCATCAATCAACTACTAAGCATGAGCAAGACATCAAAGCAATCTCAAGTCCTACATGCTAGTAGCCATAAAGGGTGATCATGTATACAAGTTTTGCAAAGAATGAAGCTATACTCAGAAAGATGTGACATATACAATGGAGCAAGCTATACATGATCAGTCCAAGTCAATACACTAGCAATCATCCAAGATGTACATAAGCATGTATACAAAGAGTGCAAGTGCAAGTGTACAAGATGCAAAATGATGAAATGTACAATGCATATGCAACTAACCAAGCTAAGACAAAGATAAAGGCAAAGAAAAGCCTAAAACTAAGCAACTGAAGAACTCATCAACTAAAAAGGGAAGCAAACTCCAAGCTCCCCTCGCAAGCGAGCAAAGACGTCGTGCTCAAGCGGCTTGGTTAGGATGTCAGCAGTCTGTCTCACGTGTATCACGTCTATCTCTCCCTTTTCATAGTTATCTCTCAAGAAATGGAACCTAATGTCTATGTGTTTGGTTCGTGAATGTAGCACTGAGTTCTTAGCTATGCAAATTGATGACATGTTATCAACAAAGATGGGCACTCGCTCATAGCTAAGACCAAAATCTCCAAGAGTCTGTTTCATCCAAAGGATCTGGGAGCAGCAACTAGCAGCGGCTACATACTCAGCTTCTGTAGAACTCAGCGTGATGCTAGCTTACTTACGAGAAGACCAAGACATAAGAGAAATACCCAAGAATTGGCAGGTGCTGGAAGTCGACTTGCGATTCAGCTAACACCCCCCAAAATCGGCATTTGAGAAGCCGACCAAAGCAAGAGACGAATTGGAAGAATACCAAAGCCCAAACTCAGGTGTGAACTTCAAGTACTTGACCACCTGCTTGTGCGACGTTGTAACACCCTAATTTAATTTTTAGTATTTAATAATAAACTTAATTGGCTTTATTTAAAATTCTAAGGTTTATTGTGTTTAGACTTTCATTTAATCTAATTTTGATCCTCAAGTAATTAAAATTTATCATAGGTTTAAATTTTGTTGTTGCATCATGCTGGAGCATTGTTTTATTTGTTGGGTGCTTGTGTGAATTCAAATTCAAATTTGAATTCATTTGCCTTGAGTTTGAATTAGAAATAGAATTAGAAAAGAGAAGTATAAAGGAAAGCAAACCCAGTTTCCCAAACCCGACTGGGCCTAAACCCAGCACCCAGGCGATCCAGCCTAGATGGCCCGCCACCCTTTCTTCCCCGCAGCCCAATCCCGCCCAGCCAGTTCGGCCCAGAAGTCCCCAGCCACGGGCCCAGGTTCCCCTCTCCCCGCGTAGCAGCCCAGCACCTCACCCCGCGCGCACGCGCCCCGGCCTGCTTCGCGTCCGCAGCCCGCGTCGCCCTCTCCCTCACCGCGCCACAGGCCCACCTGCCAGCCTGTCCCGCACGCCAGCGCTCGCGTCTCTCCCGTCCTGCTGCTTGGCCGGGCCCACGAGTCAGGGTCGTCCCCTTCCTCGCGCAACGGCCGCGCCTGGCACGCCGAACTTCCCGGCGGGCTTTCCCTCTCGGGCTCGGACGCTGAGATACCCGGCGCCCTCCTTTAAATCGCCACGAGACCCCCCAGGAACCCATCTCGCTCAGCCGCGGCCGCCGTAACCCTATCTCGCCTCGCCTGCGCAGCTCCGCCCCGCGCCGCTCCCCTGCTCCGCCGTGGGCATGCCGCACCGACGTGCCCCAGCCCCTGCAGACCCCCGCTACGGCTTCGCCACGAGATCACGCAACTCACCAAGGCATCCACCCGCGACCCCAGGACCTGCTCGCACGGGGATTTCACCGAGAACCGCCGCCGGTGAGTGACTGCACCACCGTGATTTCACTCCGTCGGCGACTTCCGCACCCCGCTGACCCCTCTGCCTGCTTCGCAACGATACCGCGCATCGATCCGAGCCACCAGAGGCCCGGAGGAGCCCTGCACCGCCCGGATCGCATGCTTCGTCCCGGCGCCGCCACGGGACATCGTCGTCCGCTCCCCTGCGCTGCAGCTCCAACCGACCCAAGCCCTCGGTAAGGACCCTAAACCCTCCCTGTTGTTTTTGCGCTAGAATTAGAGGCCGGTAGATCATTCTAGGTTCTGGAACACCATCGCCGGTGAACTCCGTCGTGTGGGGTCGCCGCCGTAGTCGCGCCCGGCGTTCAGGACCTCGCTACGCCTCGGTTTGAGCCCAGGAGGTTTACTCATGTCGCGTAGATCACCCAGAGCCAAAATATGGTCGATTTGAGCCCCGGAGCGGCCGATTTGGGCCAACTCCGGTGAAGCGCCGCCGCGGGAGCTCTGCTCCGGTGAGCTTCGCCGCCGCCCCACGCCCCATCGCCCCTGAGCCGTCAGATCTGTTTCCTGCGGTCAGGATTAGAACGTGAGCCGTTACGTCCTCAGTCACCGGATCCGGATCCAACGGATCAGATCCGTGCGTACCGGTTCGCCTTGCACGTTTTGCTAAAGAGCCCCTTCCTTTTGTTAATATCAACCCGCGGTCCAGAGTTAGTCAAAACTAATTCCACTTAGGTCCTGTTTTTAACGTTTTAACCCCCGAGCTTTCTGGATTTAGCGCCCGCAGTCCAGCCCTTGAGTTTTTATGCGCTAGCCCCTGAGTTTAATCTTTAATTACGTATAGGCCCTCGGTTTTTGCAGAAAACCCCCTGGAACTTAGTTTTTCTCGCAGATAAGCCCCTAGAACTTGTTTTTAGCCTAGATTATGCGTTTTAACTCCGTTTTAGGCATTCTTTATGTTCACGCGATCGTTGTAACGCGTAGAATAGTTTTAGACTAGTTTAGTGTGCTATTTTTATGTGTTGATGTATTGTTTCTTAGTTTTTGTTAGTGTTTGCTTGTATGCTTATTATTGTGCATTGTTTTTGGCCATGTGTTCGTGAGTAGACGTTGATCCATCTGAGGAGCCCCAGTACCAGTACCCGGAGCAGCCATCTTCAGAGCAGTTTGAGCAGCAGAAGAACTTTTGAGAGAGGCAAGTATAACATGAACAACATATCACCTTTAAATACAATTTCATACTGCATTCTAATACTGTATGCCTATAAGGACTTTCCTAGCCACTTTATTCCCTTTATATATATCTCTTGGGTTACATTTTGGTTAGTTGTGCTAGGTGCCGCGCTATAACACATTCTGGTCCTTTTTAATTAATTTGATTAATGGTTTACTTAAACTTAATTTTGAGAGTGGCCCTCTGTGTGGATGAGTGGCTCACGTCTCGTTAAAAGATAGATTTTGTAGAAACATGGTTTAGGGGGCCAGCACGGTGCTTACTGCCTGGTTGGCCACTCTCCATAAGGACCGGTTCATAGAGCGACAACCTGGGACAACAGCGCTACCACAAGACTGGAATGGGACGGCCTTGGCGTAATAATTAGGTCTTTTTGGTTTGGAGTAACTTACCGACGGGGCAAGGGTGGTAAGCTTCTATGTCCCTCGTACTGAGTGGCCTCGTCGATGACGCCCACTAGACCTGCTCCATAGTCGCCGATCCAACCCTCGCGGTTACTCCTTACCAACGAGATTCTTTGTAAAGGCCTCGTAGTGAGTCGCTAGTCATCTCACCTAAGGAAGTGTGATGAACAACTAGCGTAGCTCACGACTTGTGGGTAAAGATGTGCAACCTATGCAGAGTGTAAAACTGGTATACTAGCCGTGCTCACGGTTATGAGCGGCCCAGATCCTCCTTTTGATTAGTGGGGTTATCTCCTTCCGATGAGGGAGGTGCCTCTCGGGGTTACCTTGGCTTGGTTCAGTTTGGTTCTCAGTAGTTCCATAATTAATTCTGATTAATTACTATATAACTGGGTTAATGGTAATTCATCAACTCATAGTAAATAGCTCAATAAAATTTTGCCAACACTTAAAAGCTAATGCAGTTGAGTCAGCCAACCTTAGAGCCTCATAGTTTGTGTTATACTTGTTGAGTACAAGTTGTGTACTCACTCTTGCCTCTTCTCTACTTTTTTTTCCTCTTGGATACGCTACTGCTGCTCAGTTCCTGCCGACGCGAGGGAGTTCGTTCAGCGCTTCCAGGACTACGAGGACTTCTAGGCGTTCGTCTCCCAGTCGACGTCCCTGTGGCGCCCTGCTTCAGCTTCGGAGAGTCTATCGTATTTGTACTTCGCTTCCGCTGTATCAGACATTTTTGTCATTAATGTAATAAATAACATTCGTATTCGCTTTATTATATCTTTTTACGTGATATGGTCTATGATATACTGTTCATTCTGTTGTATATACGTGTGACTTGATCCTGGCACGTATATGATTGCTCGGTTTATGTCCTTTTGTAAACCGGGTGTTACAGAGTGGTATCAGAGCCATATCGACTGTAGGACGAAGCCTAGATAGAACTGGTCGAGTTTTAGGACTTCTTCTCTCCAATCCTTGCCCGCTGAGACTATTTTACTATTATACCCCTTGACTTCTATGACTTTTACCCGTCTTGCCTTGATTTCTCTCTCTGAAGAATAGTTTACGTAGATTTTGGCCTGAATCAGTCATCTGACCACCATGAGTATAAACTAGGTGACCCTTTTATAATAATACGATAGCATGTTCTGCGACGCGTTGTGTTGGTCGAGTCGTATGTTAAACTCGGCTAAGTTGTGAAAATTGTCTGCTTGTTATTATGCTACATGTTTGATTTGGATTTTTGAATGATTGCATAGCTTAGTAGTTTAAATTTGTTTAAAGAAAATCACTCTTATGTCGAGTTAACTAATTTAAAAAAATGAGTTAGATCGTTGGGGGTAAAAACCATCCACTCTATCCTCTCTACCTTATCATGCCTTGGGTTTCTGTCATGTTGAGAAGAAGGATAGCGCAAAGAGAAGGTGATATCCAGAGATTCACCGACGAGGACGTCGGTTTCTGTAAGGGGGTAGGGATGTGACACCCCGGGCTACGGATAGTACAAGAGAATTTGAGAATCTCTCAGACGAGGCAGAAGTGTTATGCTATAGTTTCTTTTTCCCGGATTTATGTAACACCTATCTGGAGTTTTTCTCTCTTCCTTGACCTTACCAATCTGTATTTTCCTTTTATCCTAGCTCAGAAGTCGGCAGAACAAAAAGACCTTGGAGACAGTGCAATGGGTGATGGTGAGAAAGCTTGTCCGTGTTGCCAATTCTATGGCGTTCCTTGTCGTCAAGCTCGTGCGACTGAAGATGAAGCCACAACTAGGAGGAACCAGAGGTTGTTCTCCAGTACAAAGAGGAAGAGGTCTGATGAAGAGCAGCTAGTAGAGGATTCCCTTTTCCTCGACAGTCCATTGGTCGAAGAGCTACAGACTATCTAGAAGAGAAAGAATCCTAAGTGCTCTAGAGATACACAGGTCGAGAATCAAGCTCTCCATGATTATGTTGATGGGTTGACTATCACTATGAAGGTGATTCAGCCACGCAGTCACAAGGAGTCCAAAGAGCTGGCAGTAGAAATAATGCAAGATGTGATGTTAAGTTCACAGGGAAGTCAACCAAGTAGCGTCAGTCACCACCACCGCAAGTGCTACAAGTGCGGACAAAAAGGTCATTATGCCAAAGGTTGTCCCCAAAAACGCCTTTCACCGGCTCCACGGTAGGCGGGACAGCAGGGGCGCCCAGCTCAACCCAGGATGCCAGCACAGGGCAAAGTGAACCACGTGACTGCCGAGTCAGCGGCCAAGGCTCCTAACGTGGTTATTGGTACGTTCATGGTCAACTCCCATCCAGCTACAGTGCTTTTCGATACTGGTGCTACTCATTCATTCATCACCAAGTCATATGTTGAGCAGCATAGTTTCTTTACCAGCCCATTAAAGAAGTATATGCTAGTCTCTTCACCAGGAGGGGAGCTGAGATCCCATATTGTTTGCCCTCGAGTCAGTATAGCCATAAGGGGGGCAACGTTCAGCACTGCTCTGAGGGTGCTAGACACCAAGGGTATCGATGTGATCCTGGGAATGGATACTCTTGCCAAGTGGGGAGTCAGAATTGATTTTGCCCAGCGGTCAGTTCACTTGTTAGCATCTAATGGCCAAGAAGTGACAGTCAGTGCCACAGAGCCTTCTGGTTTTCTTCATCAGATGGAGGCTAGACCCACAGATGGTATTCGCGTGGTGTCTGAATTTCCGGATGTCTTTCTGGAGGACTTGCCAGAAGAAGGAAGAAGAGTTGATGAAGACCTATCCTGATCTCTTTGCTAGCCAGCCCAGAATCTCGGGACGAGATTCCTGTAAGGGGGTAGGATTTGTAACACCCTAATTTAATTTTTAGTATTTAATAATAAACTTAATTGGCTTTATTTAAAATTCTAAGGTTTATTGTGTTTAAACTTTCATTTAATCTAATTTTGATCCTCAAGTAATTAAAATTTATCATAGGTTTAATTTTTGTTGTTGCATCATGCTGGAGCATTGTTTTATTTGTTGGGTGCTTGTGTGAATTCAAATTCAAATTTGAATTCATTTGCCTTGAGTTTGAATTAGAAATAGAATTAGAAAAGAGAAGTATAAAGGAAAACAAACCCAGTTTCCCAAACCCGACTGGGCCTAAACCCAGCACCCAGGCGATCCAGCCCAGATGGCTCGCCACCCTTTCTTCCCCGCAGCCCAATCCCGCCTAGCCAGTTCGGCCCAGAAGTCCCCAGCCACCGGCCCAGGTTCCCCTCTCCCCGCGCAGCAGCCCAGCACCTCACCCCGCGCGCACGCGCCCCGGCCTGCTTCGCGTCCGCAGCCCGCGTCGCCCTCTCCCCCACCGCGCCTCCGGCCCACCTGCCAGCCTGTCCCGCACGCCAGCGCTCGCGTCTCTCCCGTCCCGATGCTTGGCCGGGCCCACGAGTCAGGGTCGTCCCCTTCCTCGCGCAACGGCCGCGCCTGGCACGCCGAAATTCCCAGCGGGCTTTCCCTCTCGGGCTCGGACGCCTTGATACCCGGCGCCCACCTTTAAATCGCCACGAGACCCCCCAGGAACCCATCTCGCTCAGCCGCGGCCGCCGTAACCCTATCTCGCCTCGCCTGCGCAGCTCCGCCCCGCGCCTCTCCCCTGCTCCGCCGTGGCCACGCCGCACCGACGTGCCCCAGCCCCTGCAGACCCTCGCTACGGCTTCGCCAAAAGATCACGCAACTCACCAAGGCATCCACCCGCGACCCCAGGACCTGCTCGCACGGGGATTTCACCGAGAACCGCCGCCGGTGAGTGACTGCACCACCGTGATTTCACGCCGTCGGCGACTTTCGCACCCCGCTGACCCCTCTGCCTGCTTCGCAGCGACGCCGCGCATCGATCCGAGCCACCAGAGGCCCGGAGGAGACCTGCACCGCCCGGACCGCCTGCTTCGTCCCGGCGCCGCCGCGGGACATCGCCGTCTGCTCCCCTGCGCTGCAGCTCCAACCGACCCAAGCCCTCGGTAAGCACCCTAAACCCTCCCTGTTGTTTTTGCGCTAGAATTAGAGGCCGGTAGATCATTCTAGGGGCTGGAACACCATCGCCGGCGAACTCCATCGTGTGGGGTCGCCGCCGTAGTCGCGCCCGGCGTTCAGGACCTCGCTACGCCTTGGTTTGAGCCCAGGAGGTTTACTCATGTCGCGTAGATCACCCAGAGCCAAAATATGGTCGATTTGAGCCCCGGAGCGGCCGATTTGGGCCAACTGCGGGGAAGCGCCGCCGCGGGAGCTCTGCTCCGGCGAGCTTCGCCGCCGCCCCACGCCCCATCGCCCCTGAGCCGTCAGATCTGTTTCCTGCGGTCAGGATTAGAACGTGAGCCGTTACGTCCTCAGCCGCCGGATCCGGATCCAACGGATCAGATCCATGGGTACCGGTTCGCCTTGCACGTTTTGCTAAAGAGCCCCTTCCTTTTGTTAATATCAACCCGCGGTCCAGAGTTAGTCAAAACTAATTCCACTTAGGTCCTGTTTTTAACGTTTTAACCCCCGAGCTTTCTGGATTTAGCGCCCGCAGTCCAGCCCTTGAGTTTTTATGCGCTAGCCCCTGAGTTTAATCTTTAATTACGTATAGGCCCTCGATTTTTGTAGAAAACCCCTTGGAACTTAGTTTTTCTCGCAGATAAGCCCCTAGAACTTGTTTTTAGCCTAGATTATGCGTTTTAACTCCGTTTTAGGCGTTCTTTATGTTCACGCGATCGTTGTAACGCGTAGAATAGTTTTATACTAGTTTAGTGTGCTGTTTTTATGTGTTGATGTCTTGTTTCTTAGTTTTTGTTAGTGTTTGCTTGTATGCTTATTATTGTGCATTGTTTTTGGCCATGTGTTCGTGAGTAGACGTTGATCCATCTGAGGAGCCCCAGTACCAGTACCCGGAGCAGCCATCTTCAGAGCAGTTTGAGCAGCAGAAGAACTTTTGAGAGAGGCAAGTATAACATGAACAACCTATCACCTGTAAATACAATTTCGTACTGCATTCTAATACTGTATGCCTATAAGGACTTTCCTAGCCACTTTATTTCCTTTATATATATCCCTTGGGTTGCATTTTGGTTAGTTGTGCTAGGTGCTGTGCTATAACACATTCTGGTCCTTTTTAATTAATTTGATTAATGGTTTACTTAAACTTAATTCTGAGAGTGGCCCTCTGTGTGGATGAGTGGCTCACGTCTCGTTAAAAGATGGTTTTTGTAGAAACATGGTTTAGGGGGCCAGCACGGTGCTTACTGCCTGGTTGGCCACTCTCCATAAGGACCGATTCATAGAGCGACAACCTGGGACAACAGCGCTACCACAAGACTGGAATGGGACGGTCTTGGCGTAATAATTAGGTCTTTTTGGTTTGGAGTAACACCCTAGTTTAAATTTCATCATTTTATAATAAATTTAATTGGCTTTATTTAATTTTCTAAGGCTTATTGTGTTAGACTTGCATTTAATCTAAAATTTTGTCCCTTAAGTAATTAAAATTTTATCATAGGTTTAAATTTTTGGTGTTGCATTCATGCTGGTGCATGGTTTTATTTGTTGGTTTGCATAGGAGTTTGAATTCAAATTTCTTTTGAATTCAAATAGATTTGAATTGTTTAGAAATAGAAAAGAGATGGGAAAGATAAAACCCACCCGGACCCAAACCAGCCCAAGCCTATCTCCTCCCAGCCCACTCTTTCCTTCATCTCGGGCCCGGCCTCCTCTCCCCTCTCTTCTTTCACCACGGCCCAGCTCGCGCGGCCCATCTTTCCCGCCCCGTGCCGGCCTGCTCCCACCAGCCAGCTCACCGCGAGCCGCACCCCGCGTCCCCCCCGCGCGAGCCACTGACCGCCCGGGCCTTCTCGTCAGCGGCCTCCCCTCCACCTTCCTTCTTCCACCTCGCGCCCGAACTCCTCTGCTCCGTTCCGCCCGCACCCCCCCGCTGCCCGTGGCCCCGCTCCGCCCCGTGCGCGCGCCCTTGGCCCACTGGTAAGCCGTACCTGCACCCTACCCTTCTAGAAGCGTCAACCCCGGGGCCAAGATCACGCAAATCAGTTGCTCGTGATCCGCCTTCGCCGCGCTGTGCCCGCGATCCTCGCCGGACTTCCTTCCGGGAGCACGCACGCCCGAATCCACGGCCCTGTCTATAATTGGCCCCCGCGTATCTCATTTGCACTCCACCTTCCGTTCCGCGCCACCCAGAGCCCGAGACCCACCCCGCCGCTCTGCTCCACCGCGCCGACCTTCCTGCGCCGCCGCAGACCGGCCACGCCACCGCCTCCCAGGCCCTGCACCGCTCCGCAAGAGAACCGCCGTGCACCCAGGGAGCTCCATAAGGTCTTTGCCCCGGAGACCAGGTCCCACCTCGCCAGAATTCGCGCGCGAATCACTCGACGGTGAGTTGCGCCACTCGCTTGATTTCACGCCGCCGGTGTTTACCGTGCCTCGCTGACCCCCGGCCTTGCTTCACAGAGCCGCCACGCGTCAACCCAAGGAATCTAGGAACCTGGAGGAGCCCTGCGCCGCTCGGACAACGAATGCCGCCCCACCAACGCCGCCGGTCGAAGTCGCTGAGCCTCTATGCTGCAAGTCCGACCACCTCAACCCCTCGGTGAGCTGCGCCCCGACCCCCTCTTGCTTCTGCGTTAGTTCACATAGCCAAGGAGCACCGTAGGAGCCGGAACCCGCCAGCACCGGCGAGCCCTGTGCCGCCGAGCCGCCATCTCCGGCGAGCTTCACGCTCGAAGCCTCGAACCCACCTCCTGACGCCACCAGTGGCTTACGCATACAGCGTAGCTGCCTCCCGACCCAGCCCCCGTTCGAATCTGCCCCGGGAAGACCGAGTTCGGTCTTCTCCGGTGCAGCACCGCCGCGGGAGCACGCCGCCGGCGCTGCCAGCGCCGCCGCCCACGCCCCTTTCACCCTGAGCCGCCAGATCTTGGATCGACGCACACGATTAGATCCAAAGGCCATCAAACCCGAGCCATCCGATCCGGAACCAAGCGCCCAGATTCAAAGATACCGGTTCGGCCTGTCACATTTGCCAAAGAGCCCCTGCACTTTAGTAGATTCAACCCGCAGTCCTGATCTATTCGAAAATAATTACAGTTAGGCCCCGATTTTTTACCAAAACCCCCCTGACCTTCCTAGTTTTAGCGCCCGTAGTCCAGGGACTTTGGTTTTGCACGCTAGCCCTTGTATCTAACCTTTAATTACATTTAGGCCCTCAGTTTTTGCAGAAAACCCCCTGGAACCTTAGATTTCTTGCAGTTTAGTCCCCGAACCTTGATTTTAGCCTAGAAAATGCGTTTTAGCTCCGTTATGTCCACGCAATCGTTGTAACGCGTAGAATAGTTTTAGCTTAGTTTTTCTCGCAGTTTTTATGTATTGATGTACTGTTTCTTAGTGTTAGCATTTGTTTGCCTGTATGTTTATGTTGTTGCCTTGTTTTTGGCCATGTGTTCATGAGTAGACGCTGATCCAGTTGAGGAGCCCCAGTACCAGTACCCGGAGCAGCCGTCTTCCGAGCACTTTGAGCAGCAGCAGGAGCAGTACGAGGAAGGCAAGTATAACATGAACAACCTATCACTTTTAAATACATTTTCATACTGCATCTTAATACTGTATGCCTATAAGGATTTCCTAGCCACTTTATATCCTTTATATATATCCTTTGGGTTGCATTTTGGTTAGTTGCGCTAGGTGCCGTGCTAAAACACACTTGGTCCTTTTTAATTAATTTGATTAATGGTATATGCAACTTAATTCTGAGAGTGGCCCTCTGTGTGGCTTGAGTGGCTCACGTCTCGTTAAAATTGGTTTTTGTTAGAAACATGGTTTAGGGGGCCAGCACGGTGCTTACTGTTGGGTTGGCCACTCTCCATAAGGACCGGTTCATAGAGCGACAACCTGGGATAACAGCGCTACCACAAGACTGGAATGGGACAGTCTTGGCTTACTAGTTAGGCCATTTTGGTTCGCGAGTAACTTACCGACGGGGCAAGAGGGGAGTCGAGCTTCAATGGTGGTCAGGCTACGAGGCTGGTCTGTGTGTCTTGTACCCCCTCGAGGTGGACACCATCGTTGCATTGACTGAATCCTTAGCGGTTACACCTTACCAACGTGTCCTTTGTAACGGCCTCGTAGTGAGTTTGCTAGTCATCTCACCTAAGGAAGTGTGATGAACAACTAGCGTAGCTCACGACTTGTGGGTAAAGATGTGCAACCTCTGCAGAGTGTAAAACTGGTATACTAGCCGTGCTCACGGTTATGAGCGGCCCAGATCCTCCTTTTGATTAGTGGGGTTATCTCCTTCCGACGAGGGAGGTGCCTCTCGGGGTTACCTTGGTGGTTTCGGTTTGGTTCTCAGTAGTAACATGTTTAATCTTGATTAATTACTATGTAACTGGGTTTATGGTAAGTCATCAACTTGTAGTAAATAGCTTTAATAAAATTTTGCCAAGATTAAAAGCTAATGCAGTTGAGTCAGCCAACCTTAGAGCCTCATA
Organism: Panicum virgatum; assembly: GCF_016808335.1. Classification (NCBI taxonomy): domain Eukaryota; kingdom Viridiplantae; phylum Streptophyta; class Magnoliopsida; order Poales; family Poaceae; genus Panicum; species Panicum virgatum. Next base: position 24,373,395 of record NC_053141.1, on the reverse strand, counting down.
GTTTGTGTTATACTTGTTGAGTACAAGTTGTGTACTCACTCTTGCCTCTTCTCTACTTTTTCCTCTTGGATACGCTACTGCTGCTCAGTTCCTGCCGACGCGAGGGAGTTCGCTCAGCGCTACTAGGACTACGAGGACTTCTAGGCGTTCGTCTCCCAGTCGACGTCCCTGTGGCGCCCTGCTCAGCTTCGGAGAGCTTTTATCGTATTTGTATTTCGCTTCCGCTGTATCAGACATTTTTGTCATTATTGTAATAAATAACATTCGTATTCACTTTATTATATCTTTTTATGTGATATGTGCTGTGATATACTGTTCATTCTGTTGTATACACGTGTGACTTGATCCTGGCACGTATATGATTGCTCGGTTTTTGTTCTTTTATAAACCGGGTGTTACAGTGGGGCCGGTGGTTTGACTGGGCTCGTGATGGTGCGGGTCGACGGCGTGCCGAGCCCCGGCGGCCAGATCACCGGCGCGACTCAAACCGGTGATTCGGGCTCGGTTTTGGGCTGCGGGTTGGTGCAAAGGGACAAGAGCGGCGTGCGTAACCCACTGGGGTCTAGAGCGCGGGTCAGGGATGGCCGGAGTAGAGTAAACTGCGGTGGGGGCGGCTCGGCGTGGTAGAGCATCGCCGGCGATGGCGTCCTAGAGGCCCCAAAGGCTACGGCTTACCGATTCTAGCGCCCAAAAGGTCCAGGGAGAGGTTGCGGTGCTCACCGGGGTTTGAATTGGGTCGGAGATGCAGTGCTGGTGGTCGGCGGCGTGAACCTGGCGGCGGAGCTAGACGGAGCGTGGTGACGGGGTCGACGCGGGGTGTTTCCGGGTACTGGATCTGCCGGAGGGGTCTGTGCGGGCCTTGCGAAGGTGGTCCAGGGGTTAGAAGGACCTGTACTTCGCCGGCGGCGAGCAATCGGGCGGGCGGCGTAACCTTACCCGAGATGGCCTCCGGCTCGATTCCGACGAGGTGGGCGCCTGGGGTCGATGCGGAGGTATTAGTGGGCTTCACTGAACCTTGGTGGTGCTCTTGTGCGGGTCGTAGTGGAGCGAGGCGCACCGGGGCGGCGGTTCCACGGCGGCGCAGGATCCTAGCGCGGCGGAGCGGGGCGGTGGTGGTGAGCTAGGGCTAGTGGCGGTGCTGGCGGGTATGATGGGGAGCGGGGGTCCGTGGGAGGCCAATTAAAGGCCAGGCGGCGATCCTGGGCAAGCGTGCTATGGTTGGAAGGTCGCGCGAGGTTCACGGGATTGACGAGCGCACGTGGGGAAAGCGGATCGCGAGCAACGTCCCGGCGTGATCCGGGCACGGGCGCAGCTTCTAGAAGAGGGAAGAGGCGCTGGGTGCAGCCGGCCAGTGGGCCTCGGGCGCGTGCGCGGGGCGGAGCAGGGCCACGGCCATCGAGCAACGCGGAGCAGAGGAGTTCAGCGCGGGTAAGATGGAGCTGACGTGTGGGTCCACCGGGTCAGCTGGAGAGCGGAGGGAGTGGTTGGGCCGGCGCGTGAGCGGCGAGCGGGGCCGGCGGGTCAGACGCTGAGGGGGGAGGCGTCGCACGAGCGGGAGGGAGCGTGCGGGCTGGGCCGCCAGGGAAGGAAGGGAGTGGGCCGGGGAAGGCTAGGCCGCAGCGGAGGAAAGCTGGGCCGCGGTTGAGGGAAAAAGGAGCAGGCCGAACTGGGCCGCGGGGAAAGGGTGGGCCGGACGGGCTTGAGCTGCTGGGTTTTCTTTTCTTTTTTTCTATTCTATTTCTAAAGCAAACACTCAAATTCTAATTGAATTCAAATTCCAATTTGAATTCAAACCTAGCACTCAAACAAAAAGAACAATGCAACAGCATGAATGCAACAACAAATTTTTTAAACTTAGACAAATTTTAATTGTTGTGAAGCAAAATTAGATTAATTGCAAGGCTAAACAAAATAACCCTTAGAAAATTAAATAAAGCCAATTAAATTTATTATTAAAAGCTGGAATTTAAATTAGGGTGTTACAGACCCTACCCCCTTAAAGAAATCTCGTCCCCGAGATTTAGCTGGGCTGGCTAGCAAAGAGATCTGGATATGTCTTCTTCAACTCATCTTCTCACTCCGAAGTAGCCTCAGCTTCACTATGGTGACTCCACTGAACTCTACACATCTTGATGCGCTTGTTCCGAGTAACCCTTTCTGATGTCTCCAGAATTTTCACGGGATGCTTAGTATAAGTCAGATCTTCCTGAACTTCTAACCCATCCAGTGGTGCCTGCTCCTCAGGTACTCGCAGACACCTTTTCAGCTGAGATATATGGAAGACATCATGAACTCCAGAGAGGCTAAGAGGTAACTCCAGGCGATAAGCAACTTCGCCTTTCCGCTCTAGCACCTTGAATGGCCCCACATACCGAGGTGCTAACTTCCCTTTGACATTGAATCTGCGGATTCCTCTCATCAGAGACACCTTCAGGTATACATGATCACCAACACTGAAAGTCAGGTCTCTCCGTTTGCCATATGCATAGCTCTTTTGCCTGCTCTGTGCAATCCTCAGATTCTCTCGCACAGCCTGAACCATTTGCTCTGCATCATCTTAGATCTTAGGGCCAAAGAGCTGCTTCTCACAAATCTGATCCCAATAGAGAGGAGTCCTACACTTTCTGCCACACAATGCCTCGAAGGGGGACTTCTTCAGACTGGCCTGATAGCTGTTGTTATATGAGAACTCAGCATAAGACAGGCACTTATCCCAACTAGTACCGTACTGAATGGCACAAGCTCTCAGCATATCCTCCAACACTTGGTTGGTTCTCTCTGTCTCCCCATCTGTCTGGGGGTGATAAGCCGTACTGAAACGCAGCTTCGTATCCAGCGAATCATGAAGCTGCTCCCAGAATCGTGAAGTGAACTGAGATCCTCTGTCAGATATAATCTTCTTGGGCACACCATGCAAGCAGACAATCCGAGAGATGTACAACTCTACAAGTCTAGCACCGGAGTAAGTAGTGTTCACTAGAATGAAGTGAGCAACCTTCGTCAGACGATCCACTACTACCCATATGGAGTTGTACCCTTTCTGAGTACGAGGCAATCCAACTATGAAATCCATCGTGATCTCCTCCCATTTCCACTCTGGAATCTTCAAAGGCTGTAATAGAACTGCTGGCCTCTGATGCTCAGCCTTGACACGCTGACAAGTGTCACAAATAGCCACGTACTCTGCCACTGAACGCTTCATATCATACCACCAGAAACATTCCTTCAGATCATAATACATCTTCGTGCTGCCCGGATGAATAGAGTAAGCTGTATCATGGGCCTCACTCAGAATCAACTTCCGGAGATCATTCACATCTGGCACACAGATCCGGTTCTTGTACCACAAGGTACCCTGAGCATCCTCTCTGAAGTGTGGAGCCTTGCCCTTCTTGAGCAACTCACGGATCTCCTGCAGCTTCTCATCTTCCTTCTGATGCTGCCTGATCTCTGACTCTAGAGTCGGTATTGCCTCAAACGCTGCACTGGAAGTATGATGCAAGAAGCCCAGACTCAACTGCTCAAACTCCTCGCATAACTCTGGAGGCATCTGGAAAGCCACGGCCATATTGACATAGCTTCTCCTGCTCAAAGCATCTGCTACAACATTGGCCTTACCCGGATGATAGCGAATCTCCAGGTCATAGTCCTTGACCAACTCTAACCATCTCCTCTGCCGCATGTTCAGCTCTTTCTGCGTGAAAATATACTTGAGGCTCTTGTGATTAGTGTAGATATCACACTGCTGCCTATACAAGTAGTGCCTCCAAATCTTCAAAGCATGCACAACTGTGGCTAACTCAAGATCATGAGTGGGATAGTTCAGCTCGTGCCGGCGTAGCTGCCGTGAAGCATAAGCAATCACTCTGCCCTCCTGCATCAGAACACACCCAAGACCATTCTTCGAAGCATCACAATATACCGTGAACCTCTTCGTCTGGTCTGGCAGAGTCAGGACTGGCGCCGTAGTCAACCTTTTCTTCAGCTCATCGAAGACCATCTGACGCTCATCAGTCCATACGAAAGCCACATTCTTCTCCAGCAAAGAAGTCAAAGGCTTTGCGATCTTGGAGAAATTCTTGATGAACCTCCGATAATATCCTGCTAAGCCCAAGAATGAACAGACTTCCTTCACTATCTGCGGTGTCTCCCACTCGAGCACATCCTTCACCTTGCTCGGATCAACAGCAATGCCTCCCTGAGAGATAACATGACCGAGGAATGGAACCTCGTCAATCCAGAACTCGCACTTGCTAAACTTAGCATACAGCTGATGCTCTCTCAGCCTCTGCAATACGAGTCTCAGATGCTCCTCATGCTCTTCTTCTGTCTTGGAGAAGATCAGAATATCATCAATGAAAATCACCACAAAGACATCCAGATAATCCATGAAGACCATGTTCATCAGATGCATGAAGAAAGTCGGGGCATTAGTCAAGCCGAAAGACATGACCGTGTACTCATATAGCCCGTACTTGCAAGTGAATGCCGTCTTCGGAATATCCTCTGGATGGATCCTCAGCTGAAAATAACCCGAGCGAAGATCAATCTTCGAGAATATACGAGCACCTCGAAGCAGATCGAAGAGATCCTCAATACGGGGCAGTGGATGCTTGTTCTTGATAGTGACTGCATTCAGCTCCCGATAATCCACACACATTCTCTTCGAGCCATCCTTCTTATCTACCAGCAACAATGGAAAAGCCCAAGGAGAGAAGCTGCGACTGATATAGCCTTTGGCTAGCAACTCATCAATAGTCTTCTTAACTTCTTCATGCTCTATAGGTGCCATGCGGTAGGGCCGCTTTGCAATAGGAGCAGTGCCAGGCAAGAGATCAATACAAAACTCAATGTCGCGTACAGGCGGCATACCTGGCAAATCATCCGGAAAGACATCCGGGAATTCAGACACCATGCGAATACCATCCGTGGGTCTAGCCTCCATCTGATGAAGAAATCCAGAAGGCTCTGAAGCACTGATTGTCACCTCTTGGCCATCAGATGCCGATAAGTGAACTGTCCGCTGAGCACAATCAATACGGACTCCCTATCTGGTAAGTGTCTCCATGCCCAAAATCACATCTATCCCCGAGGAGTCAATAACTATCAAGCCAGTGCGGAATTCTACCCCCTTTATGACAATACTAACTCTGGAGCATATAGAACATGTACGTATCTGGCCCCCAGGTGAGGTAACTACCATAGCTGTCCTCATACAAGAAACTGGTATACCATGCTTATCGGCAAATGACTTGGAAATGAAAGAATGAGTAGCACCGGTATCGAAAAGCACTGTAGCGGGGTGAGAGTTGACCATGAACGTACCAATAACCACGTTAGGAGCCTCGGCCGCTGACTCGGCCGTCACGTGGTTCACCCGACCCTGTGCTGGCGCCCTAGGCTGAGCTGGGCGCCCCTGCTGTCCCACCTGCGCCTTCCGAGGACAAGTGTTGGCGTAGTGCCCCGGCTGGCTGCAGTGATAGCAGGTGCGAGGGGGTCCCTGAGCCTGCTGTCCGGCAGGAGGTGCTGCATGCCGTGGAGCCTGTGGTGCTGGCGGAGCTGGTGGAGCAGCACGAGTCGGAGGTGCCGGTAACCTCGGGCCCTGACCTGCCTGCTGCTGCTGTCGAGGTGGGTACTGTTGCGGCTTCTGCTGGTACAGCTGGGGAGGCCGGTACTACTGCTGCTGGTACTGCTGAGGCGGCTGGAGGCGAGGACGGGTGTTGCTGCCGGAAGCAACAGGGACAATCTTCCTCTTCTTGTCCTCCATCTCCAGGTGCTTACGCTCAGTGTTGAGCGCGCTGTCAACCAGATGGTTGAAGTCATCGAAGCGGAGGTTGAGTAGCGCGTACTGGAGGTAGTCCTCAAGGCCCTCCATGAAGTGCTACTGCTTCTTGCGGTCATCCGCAACATCGGCAGGGGCGTAGCGAGCAAGCTGCAGAAAGCGATCATGATACTCCGTGACCGACATAGTCCCCTGAAGTGAAAAAGACAGATATATATATCGAAGGATTAATTCATGACTCAGAAAGATAGAACAAGGGGGTATTAGCTCAAAAGGAAATGCTGAATGATTATATATGAGATTACCTGCTTCAGTGCAAGGAACTCCTTCTGCTTCATCTTCATAACACCCGCGGGGATGTTGTGGCTGCGGAACCACTCCCGGAACTGGAGCCAGGTGAGAATCTTGCGGTCCTGAACTGGGTGGGACTCCCACCAGTCCAAAGCTGCCCCTCGCAGCTGTCCTGCTGCGTACAAGACGTGCTCACGATCATCGCACTGGGCGATGTCCAGCTAGCGCTCCACTGCACGGAGCCAACCGTCAGCCTGAAGAGGGTCGGATGTGTGAGAGAACGTCGGCGGGTGACCCCTCAGAAACTCAGCACGCCTGTCGCGAGGCTGCGGCGGTGGAGGAGGCGGAGGTTGAGTGTGAGCCTGCTGAAGAGCCTGAACAGTGTTGTTCAGGGTAGCCATCATCTGCATCTGGAGCTGGAAGTACTGCTCCAGAGTCAAAGGCGGAGGCATCGGGATCTCAGTACCCTGGTTGTTCTGCCCCTACTGGTCAGAACCACGCCTGGTGTTCACCATCTGGTTTTGGACAAAAGATTTCACGAGTAAAGATATTGCAGGAATAAATTTAGATGGATTTGATAACTCTTTGTGGAAAAAGACTCAGTCATGATAAAGTAGACAGGATAGAGTGGTCTGTTTTACCCCCAACGATCTAACTCTTTTTATCAATTAGTTAACTTTAGTATAAGAGTGATTTTCTTTAAACAAATTTAAACTACTAAGCTATGCAATCATTCAAAAATCCAAATCAAACATGTAGGATGATAACAAGCAGACAATTTTCACAACTTAGCCGAGTTTAACATACGACTTGACTAACACAACGCGTCGCAGAACTTGCTATCGTATTATTATAAAAGGGTCACCAAGCTGATACTTATGGTGGTCAGATGACTGATTCAGGCCAAAATCTATGAAAACTATTCTTTAGAGAGAGAAATCAAGGCAAGACGAGTAAAAGTCATAGAATTCAAGGGGTATAATAGTAAAATAGTTTCAGCAGGCAAGGATTGGAGAGAAGAAGTCCTAAAACTCGACTAATTCTATCTAGGCTTCGTCCTATAGTCGATATGGCTCTGATACCACTCTGTAACACCCGGTTTATAAAAGAACATAAACCGAGCAATCATATACGTTCCAGGATCAAGTCACACGTATATACAATAGAATGAACAGTATATCATAGCACATATCACGTAAAAAGATATAAATAAAGCGAATACGAATGTTATTTATTACATTAATGACAAAAATGTCTGATACAACGGAAGCGAAGTACAAATACGATAAAACTCTCCGAAGCTGAGCAGGGCGCCATAGGGACGTCGACTGGGAGACGAACGCCTAGAAGTCCTCGTAGTCCTGGTAGTGCTGAGCGAACTCCCTCGCATCGACAGGAACTGGAGCGTATCCGAGAGGAAAAAGTAGAGAAGAGGCAAGAGTGAGTACACAACTTGTACTCAACAAGTATAACACAACTATGAGGCTCTAGGTTGGCTGACTGACTGCATTAGCTTTTAAGTCTTGGCAAAATTTTATTAAAGCTATTTACTACAAGTTGATGATTTACCATAAACCCAGTTACATAGTAATTAATCAAGATTAAACATGTTACTACTGAGAACCAAACCGAAACCACCAAGGTAACCCCGAGAGGCACCTCCCTCGTCGGAAGGAGATAACCCCACTAATCAAAAGGAGCATCTGGGCCGCTCATGACTGTGAGCACGGCTAGTATACCAGTTTTACACTCTGCAGAGGTTGCACATCTTTACCCACAAGTCGTGAGTTACGCCAGTTGTTCATCACACTTCCTTAGGTGGGATGGCTAGTGACTCACTACGAGGCCTTTACAAAGAATCTCGTTGGTAAGGAGTAACCGCGAGGGTGGATCGGCGACTATGGAGCAGGTCTAGTGGGCGTCAAGACACGAAGCACAGACGAGGCCACTCAGCATGAGGGCCATATAAGCTTACCGCCCCTGCCCTGCAGGTAAGTTACTCCAAACCAAAAAGACCAAATTATTACGCCAAGACCGTCCCATTCCAGTCTTGTGGTAGCGCTGTTGTCCCAGGTTGTCGCTCTATGAACCGGTCCTTAAGGAGAGTGGCCAACCAAGCACTAAGCACTGTGCTGGCCCCCTAAACCATGTTTCTAACAAAACATATTTTAACAAGACGTGAGCCACCCAAGCACGAAGCACAGAGGGCCACTCCCAGAATTAGGTTGCATAAACCATTAATCAAATTAATTAAAATGGACCATTATGTGTTATAGCGCGGCACCTAGCACAACTAACCAAAATGCAACCCAAAGGATATATATAAAGGATTTAAAGTGGCTTGGAAAATCCTTATAGGCATACAATATTAAAATGTAGTATGAAAATGTATTTAAAAGTGATAGGTTGTTCATGTTATACTTGCCTTCCTCGTACTGCTCCTGCTGCTGCTCAAAGTGCTCGAAAGACGGTTGCTCTGGGTACTGGTACTGGGGCTCCTCAACTGGATCAGCGTCTACTCACGAACACATGGCCAAAAACAAGGCAACAACATAAACATACATGAAAACAAATGCTAACACTAAGAAACAGTACATCAATACATAAAAACAATGAGAAAAACTAAGCTAAAACTATTCTACGCATTACAACGATCGCGTGGACATAAAGAACGCCTAAAACGGAGCTAAAACGCATATTCTAGGCTAAAAACAAGTTCTAGGGGCTTATCTGCAAGAAAAACTAAGTTCCAGGGGGTTTTCTGTAAAAACCGAGGGCCTAAATGTAATTAATAGTTAAATCTAAGGGCTAGCGTGCAAAAACTCAAGGTTTGGACTGCGGGCGCTAAATCTAGAAAGGTCAGGGGGGTCCGAGTAAAAACCTGGGTCAATCTGCAATTTCTTTTGAACTAACTCGGACTGCGGGTCAATTCTGTGATAGTTGGGGGGCTCTTAAGCAAATGTGACGCGCGCTGACCGGTATTGACTGCGCTAGAACAGATCTGGGCCGTGGGATGCGGAACGAACGGCTCAGAGCGCGGCGGGGGTCTGCGGTGGGGGTGCTGACGCGTGGGGCTGCCCTTCAGCGAGAGAGAACGCCAGGCGTCTCTAGTTTGCGGGCCTAGGCCGAGTAGGAGGGCGGTGCGGTCTGAGACTGGTCAGTGGGGCCGGTGGTTTGACTGGGCTCGTGATGGTGCGGGTCGACGGCGTGCCGAGCCCCGGCGGCGAGCTCACCGGCGCGACTCAAACCGGTGATTCGGGCTCGGTTTTGGGCTGCGGGTTGGTGCAAAGGGACAAGAGCGGCGTGCGTAACCCACTGGGGTCTAGAGCGCGGGTCAGGGATGGCCGGAGTAGACTAAACGGCGGTGGGGTCGGCTCGGCGTGGCAGAGCATCGCCGGCGACGGCGTCCTAGAGGCTCCAAAGGCTACGGCTTACCGATTCTAGCGCCCAAAAGGTCCAGGGAGAGGTTGCGGTGCTCACCGGGGTTTGAATTGGGTCGGAGATGCAGCGCTGGTGGTCGGCGGCGTGAACCTGGCGGCGGAGCTAGACGGAGCGTGGTGACGGGGTCGACGCGGGGTGTTTCCGGGTACTGGATCTGCCGGAGGGGTTCGTGTAGGCCCTGCGAAGGTGGTCCAGGGGTTAGAAGGACCTGTACTTCGCCGGCGGCGAGCAATCGGGCGGGCGGCGTAACCTTACCCGAGATGTCCTCCGGCGAGGTGGGCGCATGGGGTCGATGCGGAGGTATCAGTGGGCTTCACTGAACCTTGGCGGTGCTCTTGCGTGGGTCGTAGTGGAGCGGGGCGCACCGGGGCGGCGGTTCCTCGGCGGCGCAGGATCCTAGCGTGGCGGAGCGAGGCGGTGGTGGTGAGCTAGGGCTTGTGGCGGCGCTGGCGGGTATGATGGGGAGCGGGGGTCCGTGGGAGGCCAATTAAAGGCCAGGCGGCGATCCTGGGCAAGCGTGATGTGGTTGGAAGGTCGCGCGAGGTTCACGGGATTGACGAGCGCACGCGGGGAAAGCGGATCGCGAGCAACGTCCCGGCGTGATCCGGGCACGGGCGCAGCTTCTAGAAGAGGGAAGAGGCGCTGGGTGCAGCAGGCCAGTGGGCCTCGGGCGCGCGCGTGGGGCGCAGCGTGGCCACGGCCAGCGAGCAACGCGAAGCAGAGGAGTTCGGCCCGGGGAAGACGGAGCTGACGCGTGGGTCCACCGGGTCAGCTGGAGAGCGGAGGGAGTGGTTGGGCCGGCGCGTGAGCGGCTAGCTGGGCCGGGCGCGCGGCTGCGCTGGCTAGCGAGCGGGGCCGGTGGGTCAGACACTGAGGGGGGAGGCGTCACGCGAGCGGGAGGGAGCGTGCGGGCTGGGCCGCCAGGGAAGGAAGGGAGTGGGCCGGGGAAGGCTGGGCCGCAGCGGAGGAAAGCTGGGCCGCGGTTGAGGGGAAAAGGAGCAGGCCGAACTGGGCCGCGGGGAAAGGGTGGGCCGGACGGGCTTGAGCTGCTGGGTTCTCTTTTCTTTTTTTCTATTCTATTTCTAAAGCAAACACTCAAATTCTAATTGAATTCAAAATCCAATTTGAATTCAAACCTAGCACTCAAACAAAAAGAATAATGCACCAGCATGAATGCAACAACAAATTTTTTAAACTTAGACAAATTTTAATTGCTGTGAAACAAAATTAGATTAATTGCAAGGCTAAACATAATAAACCTTAGAAAATTAAATAAAGCCAATTAAATTTATTATTAAAAGCTGGAATTTAAATTAGGGTGTTACAAGCAACCTGAGTTGTGGCAGCAGGGAGTGTGTCAAGTGGATTCCTAAGCTCATTGGGCTTCGGAACCCACACCTGCTTCTGTGGAGGTGCTCTCGGTGGTTCTTTCTGCACACCTTCCACGGGGTCAACAAGCGAAGGTTGCATGTTCGAACTAGCAACGTTGAGAGCACTCGCAACACTAGCAACCTTGCCGATCTTACCATACAACATGTCAAAGTCTGACTGCGTGTAGGTATAACCAACCCCAAAGCCATCACCACGCTTCAACTGCTTGATCATCATGCCCAACCGTGGCTCACGGCAAGATACCCAACTAAGAATCGCGCTAAGATAGGTATTCTCGTTCTCCAGGTTGGCTTTCTCTACTGTAAGAGCATCCAAATCAGCAATCAAACCAGGACAAACAAGACAATCAGTAGGTGGGCTATACTCCACAACCTTTGTCTTATCCAAAGACTTAATGGTAGCATTCTTCTCCTCTAGCTCCAACCTAAGAGTGGGACAGATCTTACAAGCACCAAGCAACACTGGCCTAGACTTCAACTCCTCTAGCTCGCAAACAGTAGTAACAAACTTAGATTGCAAAGCAGCTAGATCAGACTTGAATATAGAACACTCATCACATTCATGCACATCACTAACAATGGGAGTGTCCTTAGCCAGTTCAAGCTCCAGCTTGGCTCTGGCAAGCTGGCGAGAAACGTCTACAAGAGAGATCTTGGCAACAACCAAGTTTGCAATGTTCTCTGCATGCTTAGTGCGAAGTTCAGCTAGACTAGTCATATGAGATATGCAACCCTTGGACTCATCCTCATCAGATCTAGACCTAGCATAAACCAGCTCAGCCCTAAGCTTCTTCCGCTCTCTAGCTGCTTCCTTAAGCAGCTTACGCTGGCTCTCGAGAGCGGCGTGCAACTCTCTACGTTCCTTGTCGAGAAGCTAGACAGAAGAGCATACCTCTGGATCACTCTCGGATCCAGTAGAAGAGTCGTCGTGCGTCGGTGAAGCATGTACACCTAGAAACGCACCCGTACCATTAGCATTGCTAGCCATGGTGCAAAAGCCCTTGCGCCGACCGGCCGCCGATGAAGCCAGCCTCCTTCCTTTTCTTCTTCTTATCGTCGTCGGAGGAGCTCGGTGAAGAGGAGGAGTCGCTGTCGGATGACTTGTCGAGGTCGCTGAGCTGAGCCAAGAACGTACTCCTTGTCGAAGCGCTTGCCCTTGTCCCGATCACGGCTGCGGTGCTTGTGGCGCCGACGCTATCCACCGTGCCGGTGGGAGCCTCCCTCGTCACAGTGGCGGTAGTAGTCAAAGTCGTCCTTGTGGCCACCGGACTTCTTGGGGCAGTCGGCAATGTAGGGGTTCGGATCGCCGCAGTGGTAGCAACCGGGCTTCCTCCGGCTCTGTCGGTTGTGGAAGACGCACTGGAACTTGTTGATCTGGAGGCACAAGTCGTTGTCCCCACGCGTCTCCAGCTGCTCATCTGTGACAAAAACCAAAGAGGAAAGCGAGAAGCCAAGAGAGTGGTTAGCGTTTTGCGTTAGCATCCGATCCACTCGGACCGGTCACAAGAGCGATGCTCTTGGGAGGGGCACCATTGAGCTTGGCTCTTGTCTGGCTATCCACCTCCGTGACTTTTAGCATGCTGAAAAGCTCATCCACAGTTAGAGTCTCATAGCCTACTGTTGACGACACTTAAGCACACCAAACCTTATACTGCAAGCGCACAGTATCGTGGCAGCTTTTTCCCAGGATGACTATCTTTGTAACACCCTAATTTAAATTTCAGTAATTAATAATAAATTAATTGACTTTATTAAAAATTCTAAGGTTTATTGTGTTTAGACTTTCATTTAATCTAATTTTGATCCTCAAGTAATTAAAATTTATCATAGGTTTAATTTGTGTTGTTGCATTCATGCTGGAGCATTGATTTATTTGTTTGAGTGTTAGAGTTGAATTCAAATTTTGATTGAATTCAAATCGACTTGTTTGAATTAGAAATAGAAAAGGAAAGAATTTAGAAGGAGAGAAAGAGAAGAATCAAACCAGCCCAAACTACCAAAGTCAGCCCAAACCCCTTTCCTCGGCAGCCCAAGTCAGCCCAATCCCGCGCGCACTCTCTCCCAAGCGAGCGCCACGCCAACAGTCCGCAAATGACCTCTTCCCCCCTGCCCTGTGGTCCTAGCTCGCCAGCGCCAGTGTCAGCATAGCGCGCGCGCCTTCCCCGTCTGACCAGCTAGGCCTGCAGACCAGCGTCGCAACGCCCACACGGACGCGTCCAGCCGGCCCACCGGTCAGCGCCCCGGCTTGCCCCGCGTGCCGTTCGGCCCAAACCAACGCATGTGCCCCGCTCAGGCCAGCCCGGCGTCCCGCATCACGCGCGGCTCAGCACTATCCCCCGCGCGGCCCACTCCCTCTTCCCCACTCAGTCCGGCCCAGAGCGCAGCGCCTCAGCTCAGCCCGCGTCACCCCGCGCGTCGCCCTCTCTCCCTACGCACCCGGGCACACCTGTCGGCGCTGCTCGCCCGCACCGCACTCGCCCGCGTATCTCTGCGTTCGCTGACGCGCCGGACCCGCTTGGCAGCTCCTTCTTCCTCGCCGTGACGCCCTGCCCGCGCCTCTGTTCCGCTCTGTAGCGCCGCTTTCCGCTGACCCGTGGCCCCGCCTCCCTCGCGCTAGTGCCTGGACCTACCGGCCAGCCTCCTGAGCACCTCCCTCCTTCTAGAAGTGCCACATCGGGGCTGGATCACGCCAAGATCCACTTCCCTCGCGTTGCACCGGCCTGCCGCGATAGCAGCGCTACGCCAACCCGGGCACGCACGCCGAAATTCCCGGCCTCTCCCCTTTAAACACAACCGCTGCCACCCTACGCCTCCCATCCCGCCGCCCTAAACCCTAGCTGCAGTCCCAACCGAGATCCAGCGCTGCCTGCACCGCTCGGCCTCGCCGTGCCCCTGCGCTACCGTGGTCCGGCCGCTCTGCAGTGCCTCTGCTACCACGAGCTGCTGCAGGAACACCGCCGCAGGATCAGAATCCTCACCCGCCACGTCTTCTTCCCTCTACCCCGCGCCACGCACGGGAATTCCTCGCCGGATCTCGACCGAGCCGCCGTGCCGACGAGGATCCGCCGCTGTGCTCCTTCCGCACCGAATTATACCACCGTAGGAGCTTCACGAGGAGGTAAGGACCCTCGCCAGCCCTTGTGCCCCTTCTTTCCTCCCTCTGCGCGCGCGAGGATTTCCTCGCCGTTGCTTGGCAGCGCCGCCACACCGTGGACGACCCGCCGCCCTGCGAAACCATAGGCCGTGTTAGGTACTATAGAAGTTCACCCGTGCCGCATGGTTGCTTCCCGTAGCAAAGCTTGACCCAATTTTGGGCCGGAACCACGTTACCACGGCTCGCCGGCGACCTAGGACCGCCCCTCGCCGCGGCATGCCTCACCGAGCCCTGACCCGCTCTTTGGATGTGCCCAGGAGGGTTCGCCGTCGCGCACACTCGCTCCCCGACCCGAACACGAGCCGAAACGGTCCCGGGAACACCATTTCGGTGAAGTCCGGCGGCGCTCCGCCGCGGACACCGCACACCGGCGACCCCGCACCACCGCAGCCCTCGCCTCGCGTCCTGAGCCACCGGATCTGCATCGGACGGCTGAGATCTGATAGGGCCGAGGTCAAACAGACCACAAAACGGTCAGCGCCAGTAGATTTTGCTGAAGAGCCCCTGCCCTTTCCCTGATTCAACCCGCGGTCCATCCTTACTCTGAATATTTGCAGTTCAGTCCTGTTTTCTTACAAGGGACCCCCTGAGTTTATCGAATATCGAACCCGCAGTCCAGCATTAGTCTTTTCACGAGTTAGACCCCAGATTTAACCTTTATTTACGTTTTAGTCCTCGATTTTTGCAGAAAAACCCCCTGGAACATAGTTTTTCTCGCAGATAAGCCCCTAGATCTTGTTTTAGCTCTAGTTTATGCGTTTTAGCTCCGTTTTAGACGTTCTTTATATCCATGCGATCGTTGTAACGCATAGAGTAGTTCTAGCCTAGTTTTGTACGCTGTTTTCATGTATTGTTGTACTGTTTCCTAGTGTTTGCCTTTGTTTGCTTGTATGTATTGTGCTGGACTTGTTTTTGGCCACGTGTTCGTGAGTAGACGTTGAGCTACCGGAGGAGCATCAGTACCCGTGCCAAGAGCCATCTTCAGAGCAGTTTGAGTAGTAGGAGAACTTTTGAGGAAGGCAAGTATAACATGAACACCACCTATCATTTAAATACATTTTCATACTGCATTTAATATTGTATGCCTATAAGGATTTCCTAGCCACATTATATCCTTTATATATATCCTTTGGGTTGCATTTTGGTTAGTTGTGCTAGGTGCCGCGCTATAACACATTATGGTCCTTTTAATTAATTTGATTAATGGTATATGCAACTTAATTCTGAGAGTGGCCCGTTGGAGGGGCTCACGTCTCGTTTAAAATTGGTTTTGTTAGAAACATGGTTTAGGGGGCCAGCACGGTGCTTACTGCCTGGTTGGCCACTCTCCATAAGGACCGGTTCATAGAGCGACAACCTAGGACAACAGCGCTACCACAAGACTGGAATGGGACGGTCTTGGCTTACTAATTAGGCCATTTTGGTTCGGGAGTAACTTACCGACGGGGCAAGAGGGGAGTCGAACCTCAATGGTGCCCAGGCTACGAGGCTTGGTGTGCGTACCACTCGAGGTGGGTACCATCGACGCATTGGCTGAATCCTTAGCGGTTACACCTTACCAACGTGTCCTTTGTAACAGCCTCGTAGTGAGTTTGCTAGTCATCTCACCTAAGGAAGTGTGATGAACAACTGGCGTAGCTCACGACTTGTGGGTAAAGATGTGCAACCTCTGCAGAGTGTAAAACTGGTATACTAGCCGTGCTCACGGTTATGAGCGGCCCAGATCCTCCTTTTGATTAGTGGGGTTGTCTCCTTCCGACGAGGGGGTGCCTCTCGGGGTTTTGGTATGGTTGTGGTTTGGTTCTTAGTAGCAACATGATTAATTTTGATTAATTACTATGTAACTGGGTTAATGGTAATTCATCAACTCGTAGTAAATAGCTTTAATAAAATTTTGCCAACATTTAAAAGCTAATGCAGTCAGTCAGCCAACCTAGAGCCTCATAGTTTGTGTTATACTTGTTGAGTACAAGTTGTGTACTCACCCTTGCCTCTTCTCTACTTTTTCCTCTTGGATACACTACTGCTGCTCAGTTCCTGCCGACGCGAGGGAGTTCGCTCAGCGCTTCCAGGACTACGAGGACTTCTAGGCGTTCGTCTCCCAGTCGACGTCCCTGTGGCGCCCTGCTTCAGCTTCGGAGAGTCTTTATCGTATTTTGTATTTCGCTTCCGCTGTATCAGACATTTTTTGTCATTAATGTAATAAATATCATTCGTATTCGCTTTATTATATCTTTTTACGTGATATGTGCTATGATATACTGTTCATTCTGTTGTATATACGTGTGACTTGATCCTGGCGCGTATATGATTGCTCGGTTTATGTTCTTTTATAAACCGGGTGTTACAATCTTGCGTTTTGTCAATCCAAGGATAATTACGTATAAACCACTATTAATCCAATATTAACTTAATTAATAACTAATTCTAATAGATTTAAACAAGCTTAAAAAGGGTATAAAAACTACTCTAATTGAACTCTAAATAAGATCTAATCTATAGCATAAAATGATACAACAAAGATTATACTGATAAGCGAGATAGAATATGATTAAAGCATGGCAAAAGGTTCCACAAGAGATATGAGACAAACAACTTATGAACTAAGAACCACCTTGAAACAAGATCTAACAACAAGCATAGAATGCACATGATCATGAATGTCAAAAGCCTACTCGAACCTTTCTCCGGCTATACTGTCACTAAAAACCGGGTAATCGACGAACTAGTAAACCTCAACCATCTCTAAGCATGAATAGATTCAATCAACTAGTTAAAGTAAAAAGATCTACTAAAAGAACATGAAAGCAAGCTTTAACTTCGGCCGAAGGACATGTTAGAATTAAGCATTGCAAAGCTATGGATCAATAATCATGCATAAACAAGAAGCTAAGTCTAAAAAACAATCTTTATTGATCGAATCATCAAGGTTTAATCAAAGTAACACAAGAAGTATGAGGAATTACTCGAGATACATTGAAATCATGAAGCATAGTCGTCGAGATGAACTAGACGAAGAACTCAACGAAAGATGAACTCACACAACCCTCGGAACACCAGGGATCGGCCGAGCCAGACCCCTAGGGGTCGGCCGACACCCCTGGGTTCTGCCTCCTCTTGCATCCTCCTTTTGCCGAGATGTACTTCTCGCCGAGCTGAGCGACTTTGGACCCCGACCTCTGCCCTAAACTCTTGATTTACAATGAATTGGCGGTGGACAATTGTTGCCTCTCCCCTTGGGAGGCTCTCTATTTATACCTCGGAGAGAGTCCTATACATGGAATCTAATAGGTCGGTTCTAAGAGTCCGAATTGACTTACAAGACCTATTTCTATGTATATATTAGCTTCTAGAAGAGTCTTGGACGTCCATATACTTCTTTACTTGTAGAAGAAGTGGTCATCTTTGTCTTTCCCGAAATTGGACTCCCCATATTCTGCAGCTTGTTGTAATTCGACCATAACTCCTTCATCCAAAGTCCAAATAAGGCAAACTCAGACTCTAAACTGTAGAACTCGAAGAGATCTACAACTTTGGTATTCAAACTGTCTTCATTTGATGTCGTTAAGGTCTCCGAATTGGACCCACAAGTTGCTGCTGTCATCAACTCCGAAAATATTTCAGGATTTGGCTTTCCAAGCAATCTTCATCTTCTAGAACTCTCTCAATAATGGGCTTTTATCTTCAATTGGGCTTCAATTTGGCTCTTATTCCAAAGTCCACTCTTATTAGCATAAATCTTTCTACCGAGAATTCTTTAATATTATAGCAATTATTCCCTATTTTCTTGCAAAAATTAATATTGCACAAAAATAAATCATAAGATTAACCCTCAAAAAGATATAGAAATAAATAAAAATAGAGCATAATTTTAGTCAAAATCTTGCGTCAACAATATCCCCACACTTAGATTTTGCTCGTCCTCGAGCAAGGAATCGATAAAATTTAAACTAAATTTAAGCAAGATTCTAAACAATTACACTTCAATCTAATCTTAATTCAGAAATTAATCAAATCATAATATGGAACTTTATATCAACTTTTATGCATATAGATCTCCACAAAAATTATCAAAGTCAAACGAATCATAGCAATGCCAAAGTCTTCTTTCAGAATTGTAAGAGAGGATCTCTCTATATATTTTTTTTAGAAAACAAAAAACTCTTCGAAGATCAAGAATTTACTAATCCCTTTTATTAAGCTCTCAAAAGGCACTCTTTATAAGTAGCTATCTTATAAAAATTCTCACTTTTCTCTCTTCTCACAGGAATATATGAGGAGCTTGGTAAAGGCTTAGCAAAGTTACTCATTTTATTGTCTAGCTAAGATATCTCTCTAAAGATCATCTAATCAACTTAAATTAATCTTGGTCATCGAAAAAGAATAAATATATAAGGGACAAGGAAAAAGAAGATATAGATAGTGGACATGTGCAATAACAAATGAAGTGGAATAATTTTCGGAATTTGCACATGGTTGGAAAAAGTGAAAGTTTTTGCTCATTACACTGATAAGACTTTTAGAATTTCTCTTCATTTCCCCAAACTTTCCTAATTCTACCTTCTCTCTTTCTTTTTTTTACTTCTCCCTCTTTTTCTTCTTTTCCTAATTCTACTTATCTCACTTCAAATGCGACCACTTGGTCATTTTTTTTCTCCCTCTCTCTTTTTTTTACTTTGGCGCCACATAATGTATATTCTTTTTTCTATTTTTTTTCTTCTTTAATTGATTAGGCGCCTCCCTTTTCTTTCTTTATTTTTTTAAGTCTAACTATAACTAATGAGCAAAGAATTTTACTTATACAGGTAAAGATAAATAATGAGATAAAAAGGTTTATAAGGATTTGAAAATTGCTATATGATTTTAAGCAATTGGAATATAATATTAGGCTAGAAAAAGATGAAATAAAGATGACCAAAATTTTTTTAAGAGATCAAACTCTCTAAAGAGATCAAACTTAGCCAAACTCATATGAAATAACTTGCTTATAAACCGGCTTCCAAAATCTAAGCTCTACTAGGAATTTTAACTCTCTCTTAATAAAGGGATGCAAAACTTGACTAAGAAGAAAATATTTTATGAAAAATTAAATATTCCTCTAATCCTTTTCTTAATTAAAAACTTTGGCAAAGCTATAAAACATAATCCTCTAATAAAGATATGGGTTAAGCATTACTAATCAATCTAGTAATCACCATATTAATCAAATCATGAAAACTTAAGTAAAATCAAACATCAAAGTAAAAGTAAAGAATAAACTTAAATAAAGTGAGACAATTATTTAATAACACACTTTATTAATATAATAAGATGTTACATAAGACTCATATAAAGACTCTATAAAAAAACTCAGTAATCCTGACACTAAAAAAAACTTACTAATAAAAACTCCCAGTTATAAAACTTATATAAAAACTTATTTAGGCAGGCGCTTTAAGAACGCTTTATTGAAACGTTTAAGAACGCTTTATTGAAACGTGGGGAAATTCTAACTTCCCCACACTTAAACTAAGCAAAGACTCCTAATTCTCATCATCATACCAGTGCTCATCATCCACTGGATCATCTAGCGGGTCATGGTGATTTAGATAATAGACATCATACGGCTCTTCCTCTTCTTCCCACGTGCTATCCGGCTGATAAACTCCTTGCCTTGTGGTATGATCCCATATAGAGTAGAGGGTATCACTCTGCTTCAAGCTAGCTTCCTGAAGAGATCTGATCTGTTCTTGCATAGAGTTAAAGAATACTTGGGAATCCTTCTGAATCTTGTCTATCCTCTCCCAGATTCTCTGCTCTAAGTCCTCAATCATTGCAACAGTGTCACTGCCCCTCTTCATGTTAGCGCAAATAGCTTCTCTACACTTTGGACCGCAATCCACATCTACTCCTCCAATATGAGAAGTATCAAAATATGGAACAAGAGAAACAGAACTCACTTCCTCATGCTCTGGGCTCCCTTCATAGCTCTTGCTCATCGATTGGTCCTCACTTGAGTTGATTGTCCCTCCAGAGCTAACTGATGCTTCCTAATAATCAATCCTTGGCATACCTCTAATCCTCCTAGATCTTCTTCCCTTCATCTCCACAGGTTGGATTGATAGCTTAGCCATGTGCTTCGAGATTTCATGCTTTTTGACAAATCTACGCACCCTTGCCTCTTCCTCTTCGTCGGAGAAGACTACCTGTGAAAAGTTGTTGCGAGCACCTCAAAAAAAGGGGGAGGTCGGCCGAGCCTAGGCTTCTAGGTCAGCCGAGCCTGCCTTCTCTCCTGGCGACTTGTCGTCCCTCTTCATGAGCTGGCTCTCCATCACTTCGGAACTTGTCGTGGCTTGCATCCTCCCAACATCGTCTCCCAAAAGCTCCATCCCACTATCATAGGTAGTTAGAAACTTGGAGAAGACAAAGGAGTAGATGCATTCCATCCAGGCATGTTCAACAACCATGAAAAGCTAGCAGAGTTCCTGCCTTGATGGAAAAATATGGTTAATCACGGGAAAGGACCCAGGCTGTTGGTGAGGTTGGTATGTGAAAGGACCCCAGGCTGTTGGTGCGAGTAATCTTGAATTGCCAGATCCTGCAGATGAGGGTGCTCAGGTGCCGCACGTGAATTGGTGCATCACCATGACAAAAGCAGAGGGTGTCACGGCGGGATCGACGAGCGCGAATGAAACCTTCACGGCGCCAGCTGCTGGACAGGGATGATGGAGACGAAACATGCAGTAGCTGGGACTTCCGCCATGGTGGATCTGTCTTCTTCTCTCCTCGACTTCAAGACCGCATAGTGATACACCTTGCCAGAATTTGGATGGTGGCAGGCATCGGGGAGCACACAGGAACGGGAGGGAGTAGATGCTGCAGCCGGCGTCGCTCTTGCCTTCCGGGCTGGTGCCGATCCGTCCCACAATGCCACCTTCCTTCCGAGTCTTCCGCCTGGGCCCATGCAGTGTGGGGAGCCCGGCCGGCCGCTCGGCGCCGGGTGCGACAACAACCGCCCTCAAGCTCCTCCTCCGACCTCCCGGAGGCTGCGCGCAGCACAGCGGCGCGGTCCGGTGGCCGGCGGCGTTGCCGTGCCGCGGGTGGGTGCTGGAACGGCCGGTCGGCCGCTGTATGGGAAGGCGAGCTGACACGGATTGAGGCGCGGGGCTGGGCAGAGACGGCAGCCGCGGGTGGGGGCGACGGAGGCTGGTGCGGGATGGCGAGAGATGGCCACTGTAGTGGTCGCGGGATGGGGGAGGTGAGTAGTCGGCGAGATTAGCGGGCAGATTCTTTGTGCGATGAGAGGGCTGGACGTGGGGCTGGGGCGACAACGCGATGTACGAAGGGAGGGGCGAGGGGGCGGTACGAGGGGTGGATGATGAACGAAAAAAAGTGACCCTTAGCCTCTTTTTAGTAGTATACTAGATTTCAATGTCAAATTCTTGGAGCAAGAGAATCCACCGAATTAAACGGGGCTTAACATCTTTCTTGGCGAGAAAATATTTCAAAGCTGCATGGTCAGTATAAACAATAACCTTTGCCCCAACAAAGTAAGATCTAAACTTATCAATAGCAAAAACAACTACAAGGAGTTCTTTTTCAGTGGTGGCACAATTTAATTGCGCCCTTGTCAGAGTTTTGCTAGCGTAAGCAATTGCATGATGCTTCTTATCTTTGGTTTGGCCTAAGACTGCACCAACGGCATAGTTGCTAGCATCACACATTATCTCGAACGGAAGGCTCCAATCTGGGGGTTGAATGATTGGAGCCGAGATGAGTGCCCTTTTATGAATTTTGAAGGCTCTAAGGCACTCATCCGTGAACTCAAAGGGCGCATCCTTAGCTAGAAGGTTTGTAAGGGGCCTAGCGATCAGAGAGAAGTCTTTGATGAAACAGTGATAGAACCCCGCATGACCTAAGAAGCTACGGATCCCTTTGACATTTACTGTTGACACTCGCTAACGACTCATTCCAGACATCATCTTAAGCCTAAAATCATGAGAATAAAGTCTCATACCTACTGATGTTATCCAGAAAGAACCAATTCCATGTTTCCTCTTAGAAATATTGCTATATCGGAATTCGGGCAGAAATGCAGGTAAAACAGGCTTCAAGTGTCAAGATACAAACCCGACCATTGTTGACGGCTGCTGAGTACCAAATCTAGGCCGTCAACTCCTGCATAATACATAAAATATAAACATCAACATAGTGGTAGGGGTTTATTACTAACCATTTCCACGAGTGTTGGTAAATATTTGTATGCAGGTGAAATAAGGGTGAAAACACACTTCATGAGAAGAGAAACACATTTCTTAGTTCAAGACAAAAGGCACAACCAATCAGAGCATGAGATTCAGGCTGAAATGGATCAAAACAAGCCCAAATACCCAAGCAAACAAGCATAGGATAGGCCATGCCCCATGGGCTTAGGACAAGGGACACCAAGATAGCCCAAATACCAAGTTTGGGGGCGGTTGGGGACCCGGCCAGGCCGGCCGACCTAGCCCATGGGCCCCACCGCCTCATCTTTGATGCGTGGCAGCTCCTCACTGGCTCCCAAGGTCGGTTCCAAGGGGTAGAGCTACAATACTTGGCCAAAAGCAGCATGGCTCCCTCCTATATATATGAGGGGAGGGGTTCCATTTGAGACACACCACCAAGTTGGAGCTTCACACTTTCTCTTGCATTTAGAGTTGTCTTAGAATAGGGAGAGGGTAGAGGTACTCAGGAGGGGCGCCGGTCTTCGGCGCTCTTCTCCATTTGGTACCTCTACGATAGTGAGAGAGTAGTTCGGGAGAAGTGCCGGGGTATCGGCTCTCTACTCCCAGCTTGTACCTCTACGGATGCTGCTACATTCTTTGGTATTTAATAAGTATTCGTGGTTCCTATCTCTAGTACTTTACTTGGTATAGTAGATGCTAGTAGTGCTTGTAGTTGAGTGAGATCAGTTCTCTTACTCACGGGTTCGTCGCTCTGTATTCATACAGAGTGCTGTAGTTTGCTATGGGTCGACATATGTAGTTAGACTACAGTAGTAATCAATAGCGTAGACGTGGTGTCTAGGCTAGGGGTTATCCTTCGTTTGCCTTATATCCCACGGTTTGTTAGAGGTAGGCCATAGGTGGTGACAGCCCTATTGTTCCTTCGTAATCCTCCACGTTCGGATATAGTGTAGAGCTGTTGGCCGGAGTCGACTGGCAGACCAGTTGTAAGCTGGTGCCCGAAGCGAGTATTGTGCCCGAGAGATCGACCTTTAACTCAGTAGTAGCGCTATCTTAGGAATCCTCTCTTCCCTTCTACCTATCTTGGTGTGTCCTTGGACCGATTAGAATAGAAGAGAGTGCACACACGTTCCCTGTGGATTCAATAACCCTTGGAATACTCTGAGGTGAAAGCTACAACGGTGTCCGTGCGCTTGCGGATTTATTCGTGATGCTAAAATACCCAACAAGCTTTCTGGCACCGTTGCCGGGGAACAGTTGCTGTATCTTTCTTCGATCCTAGTCATCCTTGTATCCTTTGCTTTTCTTTCCTTCTACCTTGACCCCTGCTATCCATAGAGAAGCTATCCTTTAGAAGCCTCTCGTCAATTTCCTTTCTGCTATCTTTACCCCTGTTATCATGGAGCAACCTTCTATTCAAGACCTTTCTGCTTCTAGGGCCGAGTTCCTCGAGCCACCACCATCTGAGCATCGAATTCTTTCATCCGGCTATGAACTCTGTCCTGATCTTATCGCTATGTTTCGGGAATTTTCCTACTCTGGGTTAGATGGCGAGTACCCATACCATCATCTGCGAGAGTATGAGCAGATGTGTTCATGCTATGCCTTCGCGGGCATGACGCATGATACCCTTCGGTGGAAGTTGTTCCCTTTTTCTCTAGCAGAGGAGGCTAGATAATGGTACACCAAAGCCATAGAGAGTGTGAATGGAAGCTGGAGTAATCTCAGAGACAAGTTCTGTCTTAGATCTTTTCCTGAGTCCCATATCATCGCTCTACAAAAGGATATCCTCTGCTTTCAGCAGAATGAGGAGGAAACCATAGGTGAGGCTTGGGCTAGATTTTCACTCTTAGTAAAATCCGGCCCTGTCCTGTCGATACCCGATCATGTGTTGCTTCAACACTTTTACTCGGGACTCGACAAGGAATTCACCAATCATCTTGATGCAAGTGCTGGAGGGTCTTTTTCCCATAAAACCCCGATCGAAGGCATGGAAATCTTAGATCGTATCACTGAAAACAATTGCTTTGTATCGAAGTCTAGACCCTCCCGAGAAGAGCATACATCAAGCCATAAGGATAATCTAGTAGCCGAATCCGATCTTCCACATCCCACAACTTCAGATTCAGCTCTAGAATCCTGTCCCGAATCAGAAGTTCTGGAGGAAGAAGAAATTCATCCTCTGGAACCCCCTCTCAAATTCGAGGATGATCTTTTTGAAGACTTCGGAAACACCTCGAATTATTTATGCAAGAGGAAACCGCCGGTTCCCGTTGCTTCCACAGACCCTATAGAAGTTGCCCTCCATAGAGAAAATGTTAAGAAGCTGACGACCATTATGAGCAATGAGTGGTCAAGAGAGCTTGAGCTGTCCCCAGAAATCCTTCGGATTAGCTCTCCTCCTTCAACTATTCCTTGCACCATAAGAGGAACCCCGGTAAACACCCTCTATAGTCCCACTGTCGGAGCCAACATCATCTCTGGCGAATGTGCATTCTACCTTTTGGAAGATGTACCATTGGATCATACCGACAAAACATTTTGGACTCCTTCTGGAGAAATCCTAAAAGGAGATGGGATTCTACAGAACGTGTCAATTAGGCACGAGGACATCGACATAATCCTTGACTTTCACATCTTCGATGTCTGAGACTTCGATCTCTTGATCGGGCACCCCATCGAGAAATTGCTCATGGATGCTCTGACTCAGGGTAAGATCGATGTCTGTTTAGGGAAGGCTACCTTTCCTGTTCAAATCGCTAGGGCCGCAAATTCCATGGCAGATTCATCCCTAGACTGTGAACCGATCGAAGAAGTAAAGGGAGTTTTCCCAGTTGACTCACCGGAATCCCTCCTCGAAAAAGACGCTGAAAAATTCATCAAGGAGGATGATTCCATCGAACCCGTTGATTTATCCGAGTGTGAGACTCCACGTAAACCTCCAATCGAGTTAAAGCCCTTACCCACAGGCCTCCATTATGCCTTCCTCCATGGTGATACCGAGTCTCCCGTAATCATTAGTGACAAACTCTCAGAAGTAGAATCCGCGGGACTCATCACCATCCTTGAGAAACACCGAACCGTTTTTGGATATTCCATTCAAGATCTCAAGGGAATTAGCCCAGCTCTTTGTACCCATCACATTCCCATGGATTCCACCATCACACATTCGAGGGAACCTCAGAGGAGGTTGAATAATGCGATGAGGGAGGTTGTCAAGAAGGAGGTCTTGAAACTCCTAGACGCCGGGATTATCTACCCCGTGCCGCATAGTGAGTGGGTTAGTCCCGTTCAGGTAGTGCCTAAAAAATGAGGGATGACAGTTGTTCCTAATGACAAGAATGAGCTGATTGCTCAACGTCTCCTTTCTGGATGGAGGATGTGTATTGACTATAGGAAACTCAACAAGGCTACGAGGAAGGATCATTTCCCACTGCCCTTCATTGATGAAATGTTGGAACGGCTTGCAAACCATTCTTTCTTTTGTTTCCTTGATGGGTATTCCGGTTATCACCAAATCCCCATCCATCCCGATGATCAAGACAAGACCACTTTCACATGCCCCTATGGAACCTATGCTTATCGTAGGATGTCATTCGGGTTATGTAATGCACCCGCCTCATTCCAAAGGTGCATGATGTCTATTTTCTCAGACATGATTGAGGAAATCATGGAGGTTTTCATGGACGACTTCTCCGTCTATGGGAAAACTTTTGATCATTGTCTTGAGAATCTAGATAAGGTCTTGCAACGATGCTGTGAAAAAGATTTGGTGGTTAATAGGGAAAAGTGCCATTTTATGGTTCGCGAAGGGATCGTCTTAGGGCACCTTGTTTCTGAACGAGGGATAGAGGTGGACCGAGCCAAGATTGAAGTTATAGAAAAGCTTCCACCTCCTATCAATGTCAAGGGAATCCGTAGCTTCCTAGGCCATGCTGGGTTCTATCGTCGTTTCATCAAGGACTTTTCCCAAATCGCTAGACCCCTCACGAGCCTCTTAGCTAAGGATGCACCCTTTGACTTCAATGATGAGTGCCTTGCTGCCTTTCACACCCTCAAAAAGGCACTCATCTCAACGCCAATCATCCAACCCCCAGATTGGATGCTGCCGTTTGAGATCATGTGTGATGCTAGTGATTATGTCGTAGGGGCTGTTCTCAGCCAAACTAAGGACAAGAAGCATCACGCGATCGCTTATGCTAGCAAGACTCTAACAGGAGCTCAACTAAACTATGCTACCACTGAAAAAGAGCTCCTTGCCGTTGTCTTCGCTATAGACAAGTTTAGATCTTACTTAGTAGGAGCTAAGATTGTTGTTTACACCGATCATGCTGCATTGAAATATCTGCTCACTAAGAAAGATGCTAAGCCCCACTTGATACGATGGATCCTTCTGCTCCAAGAATTTGACCTTGAAATAAAAGATAAAAAAGGAGTAGAAAACTCTGTTGCAGATCATTTGTCGCGTATGCATTGTACTAACACGCAGGAACTACCGATAAATGATTTCCTTCGGGATGACATGCTGATGAAGGTAACAGACTCCACCCCCTGGTATGGAAACATTGTGAACTTTATGGTTTCAGGATTTGTACCACCAGGAGAAAAAAAGAAAAAGTTGATCTATGAAAGTAGACTACACTTGTGCGATGATCCATATCTCTACAGAGTTTGTTTTGATGGCTTGCTGAGAAGGTGTGTACCAGCAGCTGAAGGAACAAGGATCATTGAGAAATGCCATGCAGCACCATATGGGGGACACTATGGTGTATTTCGTACTCAAGCGAAGATCTGACAGAGCGGATTCTTTTGGCCAACCATGTACGAAGATACCAAAGATTTCGTTCGAAGATGCCGGAGATGCCAACTGCATGGAGGAATCACTGCACGAGATGCTATGCCCTTACAGAACAATCTCTAGATAGAAATATTTGACGTATGGGGCATCGACTTCATGGGACCCTTCCCAAAATCCTATGATAGTGAATACATCCTCGTGGCGGTTGACTATGTGTCCAAGTGGGTAGAAGCAATGCCATGCCGTGCTGCTGACTCCAAGCATGCTCGAAAGATGTTTCACGAGATCATCTTTCCTCATTTTGGGACACCAAGAATGGTGATAAGTGATGGAGAGTCACACTTCATTGACAAGACCTTTCGAAACTTCCTGAAAGAGCTTGGGGCACAGCACAATATTGCAACTCCATATCATTCCCAGACGAGTGGCCAAGCAGAAACGTCGAACAAGCAAATCAAGAACATTTTGCAAAAGACGGTTCACGAAATGGGAAAATCATGGAAGATGAAGCTACCAGATGCACTTTGGGCATATCGTACTGCCTACAAAACACCGATAGGCATGTCACCCTATCAGCTAGTGTACGGGAAAACTTGCCACTTACCCATCGAACTAGAGCATAGGGCGTACTGGGCAATCCGGAAATTCAACATGAACTTTCAAAAAGCCGTAATGCGTAGGAAGCAACAGCTATCAGAGCTGGAAGAATGGAGGGACAAAGCATACCATAGTGCCAAGATCTACAAGGAGAAGACCAAAAAGTGGCACGACAAAAGGATCAAGCAGAAAGAATTCAAACCAGGAGATAAGGTATTACTCTTTAACTCCAGGATCAAATTGTTCGGACACAGGAAGCTTCGGAGCAAATGGGAAGGACCGTACTCTGTCGTTGAAGCTGCGCCACATGGAACAATCATACTCCAAGATGACGATGGTAAGATCTTCAAGGTAAATGGTCATCGTTTAAAAATCTTCCTAGAACCTGATAATAAAGAGTATGATGTGATTAATTTCATTGAAGAAACCTAGTCTTGAACTCAATCTTCCAAATAGACAGACTAGGTAACCTTCATCATCCTAGGGTCCTTGTTGTTTTGTTTTGTCCCCCAATAAAATGCAGGCAAATGAATAAGTGTGGGGGAGTCGCCCAACTCCCAGATCATCACACGCAGAAACGCCAAGGTAAGTACTCTCAATGTCCTGCTTTTGACATTAAACAAAGCCCTGTCGGGAGGTCGCCCGAGGATCGCCAGAGTAAGTCTCATGGTGAGAGTAAAGTTTAGTTTGAATAAATTCTAGAGCTCCCTAGTTCTTAAAACCAACAAAGCCATTATTTTGTTTCCACCATCTCGTTGAATATAGCACCAGGTACAAGTACAAGTGTGGGGGAGGTCTCTCAAGATCATCATTGTCATACACATTCGAGATCTCCCACAGATGCATCGCACAACATCGTCTGCACCAACATGACAAGTGACAAGGCAAGGACACCAAATTCAGCTAGCCACCTAGTGGTTTGGCAGAATCACCATTGCCTTGATTCCTACCGTCTTAAGGAGCGATAGTATGTGCATCCTCTGCCTCTCAACTCTCTTTGATTCATGAGTTTGAATGGTTTTTAAATCTTACTCACTAAAATAAAACTCAAGAATCAGTGTGTTGCTCCTGCTCTACATGTTTCCTAAGGTTGGCTTGCATATGTTTTATTCCATGCTTATCATCTTGATGCTTGTGAACAAAAATCCTTAGGAAACCATGCTTATCTAAGTAGTTGATGTTTGAGATATGGTTGGAATGATATGATCTTCGCTCTTTATTGTTTAAGCGCTTGGGAAATTTATTTGAAAATTTGTAAAACCTTTGCAAAGCTCCTCTTTGATATGTCAAAGTCCTACCAAAGCCATGTGATGATACTTCTTGAAAACCATTTACACATATGCTGCTTGTTTTTGCATTGAGCTTTGTCAAATTGTTGTGACCCTTGAGAGAATTCTTTTCATGCTTTCATGATCAAGATTCACGTGCACACTATATACCCCCTTGCTATGCTTCTTTGAGAAGTTAGCATTGTACCATCTACTCATTCCACAAAATAAACACTCCACTATATGTGTTGGTCTCTCTCTCTAGTCTTTGTTAAAAAAAAGAGAGGCATGGGCTATCGAGAAAAAAAATATATATGGACACATGAAGGTCCAAGTATTGAAAAAAAAGAAGAAAGAAAAAAATATGGGCACATGAAGGTCCATGAAAAAAAAGAAGAAAAAAAAAGAAGATAGCCATGCTCTCAAAAGAATTTAATCTTAATCTGATTGTATGACTTGTTTTTCTCTTTGGATCCGGTCTTTGACTTTGCAATATATATAATACAAGTATGACTTATCCTTCATACCCTACCTTGAGCTCCACATATAGCCATCACTAGAAGTAGAGTGAAGAAAAGGCAAGTCAAATGCCTTGGTAAGGACATAAACACATTGAGCGATCTGAGAGAATCAAATGAGGAGCTAAGCAAGTTTGTTTTGAAAACTTATTGAAAAACCCCAAGCTACTTGACATGAGGAGTAGAAGTGATTTGATTCGCGACCATTTCATTCCTCACCTACCCAAGATGGCATGATAGACACTTCGAAGTTCACAAGTGCAAGGTATGGGTTGGAATATCTCTTATGCTCGCTTCATACCTTTTGGAAGTCATGTTCCACCTTAGTCATTTCTGCTTTACTCGAGGACGAGCAAAATGCTAAGTGTGGGGGAGTTGTTGACGGCTGCTAAGTACCAAATCTTGGCCGTCAACTCCTGCATAAATACATAAAATATAAATATCAACATAGTGGTAGGGGTTTATTACTAATCATTTCCATGAGTGTTGGTAAATATTTGTATGCAGGTGAAATAAGGGTGAAAACACACTTC
This sequence comes from Panicum virgatum, assembly GCF_016808335.1. NCBI lineage: Eukaryota > Viridiplantae > Streptophyta > Magnoliopsida > Poales > Poaceae > Panicum > Panicum virgatum. The sequence goes on along the minus strand of NC_053141.1, from coordinate 24,343,418 downwards.
ATGAGCAGGGAAACACACTTCTTAGTTCAAGGAAAAAGGCGCAACCAATCAGAGCATGAGATTCAGGCTGAAACGGATCAAAACAAGATCAAATACCCAAGGAAACAAGCATAGGACAGGCCATGCCCCATGGGCTTAGGACAAGGGACAATAGGTCAACCCAAATATCAAGTTTGGGGGCGGTTGGAGCCCCGGCCAGGCCGGCTGACTAGCTATGTCGGCTGACCTAGCCCATGGGCCCCACTGCCTCATCTTTGACGCGTGGCAGATCTTCACTGGCTCCCAAGGTCGGTTCCAAGGGGTAGAGCTGCAATCCTCGGCCGAAAGCACCATGGCTCCCTCCTATATATATGAGGGGAGGGGTTCCATTTGAGACACACCACCAAGTTGGAGCTTCCCACCTTCTCTTCCATTTAGAGTTGTCTTAGAATAGGGAGAGGGTAGAGGTACTCAGGAGGGGCGCCGGTCTTCAGCGCTCTTCTCCATTTGGTACCTCTATGAGAGTGAGAGAGTAGTTCGGGAGAAGTGCCGGGGTGTCGGCTCTCTGCTCCCAGCTTGTACCTCTACGGATGCTGCTACATTCTTCGGTATTTAGTAAGTTCGTGGTTCCTATCTCTAGTACTTTACTTGGTATAGTAGATGCTAGTAGTGCTTGTAGTTGAGTGAGATCAGTTCTCTGACTTGCGGGTTCATCGCTCTGTATTCGTACAGAGTGCTGTAGTTTGCTACGGGTCGACATACATAGTTAGACTGCAGTAGTAATCAGTAGCGTAGACGTGGTGTCTAGGCTAGGGGTTATCCTTTGTTTGCCTTATATCCCACGAATTGTTAGAGGTAGGCCATAGGTGGTGACAGCCCTATTGGTCCTTTGTAATCCTCCACGTTCGGATATAGTGTAGAGCTGTTGGCCGGAGTCGACTGGCAGACCAGTTGTAAGCCGGTGCCCGAAGCGAGTATTGTGCCCGAGAGATCGACCTTTGACTCAACAGTAGTGATATCTTAGGAATTCTCTCTTCCCTTCTACCTATCTTGGTGTGTCCTTGGATCAATTAGAATAGAAGAGAGTGCACACACGTTCCCCGTAGATTCGGTAACCCTTGGAATACTCTGAGGTGAAAGATACAACGGTATCCGTGCGCTTGCAGATTTATTCGTGACACTAAAATACCCAACAACCATCAAGCAAGCCATTAGCTCCTGCATGAGTGTATGAAAGACGAGCATCAACACTAGGGGTAGGAGTTATTACTAATGAGTTCCACAAAGTGTTGGTGTACATTTATGTGCAGGTTGCTTATGCTTGGAAATGAGAGGAGAATGCACCCCAAAAGCAAGGTGGCACGTTGTTGATCCGAGGCAACAACTTATCGACGAATCAGACATGTTCATGAGGATCTATGGGCCCATCAGAGCACCAAAACAGACTCAAGACAAGCCTATACCCATATATATGACATAGGGGCCCACCTAGCAGTCTTCTGACCAAAGACCGGGGCAAACGGGGCCAGCCCAAGGTCGGCCGACCTACGAGGTCGCCCGACCTGGTGGTGGCAGCCCATGGGCCCCACCAACTCTCAGTGACATGTGGCGTCTCATGGTTGGAGCTCCATGGCGGTTTTGCCTCATTCCCGGGTTGGCTCCCTCCTATAAATACAAGGGGAGGGAGTGAGAATTACACACAACACACCACACAACTCAACTCACCTTCTCCCTTGGACCTTGAGGCCTTCATCCTAGATGCTTAGGTACACTAGGAGGTGTAGAAGAAGAGGAGGAGAGTGAGGAGGAGTCGGGGAAGTGTCAGATCTGTCGGCACTCTTCTCCGCTTGTACCTCGATGGATGCTTATTCGGTTGTAAGTGTTCGAGACTTTTTTTGTTTGTTTATTTAGAATTAGAGTCTAGATTGCAAGTTATCATCTCTGCCTTATATTAGTTGATGTGTATGCTAGCGAGTAGCGTTTGATCTTAGCTTAAGACCCCGGATAGAAAAGGGTAGTCTTGGCCTGGGCTAAGGTTAGTAGGGAAAGACGTAGACGTGGTATCTAGGCTGGACTATACCACTCAGTTGTCCAATAGTCCCACGGTTTGTAGAGGTAGCCGGCAGGTGGTGACAGCCCTGTTCGAGCCCTAGTAATCCTCCACATTCGGATATTGGATAGAGCATTATTATTGGAGCTATCGGCTTGTTTAAGCCGGTCGATACCTTTAGCTCGAAGTATAACGGCGACGTGATCTCTTCTTCTAGGCATAGATTCTAGATATAGAAAGTCCTCTCTTCTGTCTTCTCCACACCGGCGTGTGTGTCCTTGGATGAGCCTGAAACCGTAGATAGCGTATTCACGTTCCTTAGTGGATATGATACCCTAGAATACTCTTGGGTGAAAGCTACAGTGGTATCCGTGCGCTTGCGGATTTTATTTGTGACGTTGCAAAATACCAACAAGCTTTCTGGCGCCGTTGTCGGGGAACGACAGCTACATTATCTGCGGACTCAGTCGTCCTCGTATCTTCTTTTTTCTTTTTCCTTAATTCTACGTCTACCCCTGTTATCATTGAGCAGCTATCCTTTCCACAGCTCTCTACCCCAAGGGGCGGGTTCTCTGAGCCATCACCATCTTCCTCATCTAGCTATGAGCTCGGTCCTGGCTTTATAGCCATGGTTCGGAAGAGACCCTTCTCGGGGGAAATTCATGAAGATCCCTACGACCATTTGCAAGAATTCGAGCAACTGTGTTCGGGTCTAGAGATTCTAGGCATGACACAGGAAGCCTTGCGGTGGAAATTGTTTCCCTTCTCTCTTACAGAGAGGGCGGAGCAATGGTACACCCGCACGATAGGAAATATGAGCGGTGATTGGGAGGAGTTTCGACATGACTTTTATGACTCGTTCTCCCTCACCGAATGCAATTAAAGAAGGAGTCCATAGGTGCAGCATGGGCAAGATTCTCACACCTTTTGGCTTGTGTACCCCGAAGTAAGTTCCTTTCTCAATTCATATCTTGTCTTGGAATTGGTGTATGTCCTCGCATCTTGCTCTATAAAAAAATGAGAGGAATTGCCATGGTGACAACATTGAGTCTTCATCAACAAAATGCCATGGTAAGTACTCTTAATGTCCTGCTTTTGACACTAAACAAAGCCCTGCCAGGAGGTCGCTCAAGGATCACCAAGTACATACTCATACCTATCTCTCTTCAAATAAGGCTCAATCATGCTTTGTGCTCCCTTTATCTGTCCTCGTACACTCTAGTTTGAATGTGTCTCATGAAACACATTCACAGGCCTTTTAAATCAAGCATGGTGTTTGGGTTAAAATGTCCTCTTCAGTCTACTAGACCTTGTGTCTAGTTTGATTGATGTTCTAGAGTTAATACTTGTATAGATATTGGTTGCATATATGGACTAACCCCTGCAGGAAAATCAAATCCAATTGGGTGAATCATTGTGCTGAAATCAAAAGGAAAAGGTAAGACAAAGTTTTGGATTAATGTTGCACAACATACTCATGTTGATGCAATCTTAGTTCAGCCTTGCCTGAGTAAGTATCTTGGTGAGATTAAAGTTTAGTTCAAATAAATTTTAGGAGCTCCCTGGTCCTTAAAATCGGTAGAGCTATTAGTTTGTTTTCACATTTTTGTTTTTGAATAAGCACCAGGTACAAGAACAAATATGGGGGAGATCTCTCGGAAATTTTATGCATATACACTCGAGATCTCCCACAACACATGCACAACACCGAACGAACCAAAATGCAAAAGGCCAAGACGAATCAAAGCTAGCATTGGTCAGTAGAAACCCAGGTTTGGCTGACTAACACTATCTCCACTCGTCTTCATCGTGACGGTTTGTGCACTCTAACCCTCACCCTCCCTAACCTATGAGTTTAAAAGAAATCTTGATCAATCATGAAAATTAAACTCAAGGAGTATCCTTTGGCTCTTGTGCTTCTCTATGATTGGCTCGCATACCTTTTATTCTTTGCTATGCCTGAGCTTGTGAATCATATCTTAGGGAACCCATAATTGTTAAGTTGTTGACTAGTGAGATATGGTTTGATGGAAGAATCCTTTCTTTCTCTGTTTATATGTCTAGGAAATTTTTATGAAAAGAAAAACCTCCATAGCTTTACAACTCCATGTGCCTGTCCTACCAAAGCCATATGTTGATCTTCATGAGACAAATCTTCACACATAAGTGCCTTGTTGTTACTTTGAGCTTCATCAAACTTTGTTACCCTAGTGAGATGCCTTTCATTCTTGTTTGATCAAGATCATGTGCACTCCACCAGCTGAATTTCTACACTGGAAGTCAGTTATGCCATTCCATCCATCCACAAAATAAAACTCCAATGATCTCTCTCTCTATTATCTTTCAAATGAGGCATGGGCTATTAAAAAAAAGAAGAGAAAAGATGGCATGCCCAAGAAGCATGACCCAAAAAAAAGAAAAGAGAAAAAATGGACACATCAATGTCCATGAAATATATATATATATATATATATATATATATATATATATATATATATATATATATATATATATATATATATATATATAGAGCCATGTCCTCATGTTATCCAAATAAAGGAGAGAGAGATTCATAAAAGGAGTATTTCATTCCATCATCCACCTTCCATATGTGCACAATCTTGATCAACTTGTTTGATTTGTTATCTCCATGGATCCGTTGTTTGATTTTGCAATATATGTGACACAAGTGCATGCTTCCTTTTTCGTACCTTGAACTCCACATAAGCTATCTTTAGAAGTAGGGTGAAAAGAGGCAATGTCTTGGTGAGGATATATATACACACTGAGCAACATGAGAGATCCTATGGAGAGGTAAAGATATGGTTGGTCTTTGCAAAAATATTTTCAAAACCCCAGTCATATAGCAGGAAAGTTGAGGAGACTGAAGTCAACACCATTCCGCTCTTCAACTTCCCAAACAATCCATGGTAGACACATCAAAATTCACAGGTAAAGGTAAGGCTTAGAATAATATGTATGCAGGTGCCATATCATGTGAAGTCGGGTCCGCCTTAGTTCTTGCCTTTACTCGAGGACGAGCAAAGAACTAAGTGTGGGGGATCTTGTTGACGCTCGCTAACGACTCATTTCAGGCATCATCTTAAGCCTAATATCATGAGAATAAAGACTCATACCTGCTAATGTTATCCATAAAGAATCAATTCCACGTTTCCTCTTAGAAATATTGCTATATCGGAAAAATTTGGGCAGAAATGCAGGTAAAACTGGCTTCAAGCGTCAAGATACAAACCCGACCATCAGAGCAAGCCATCAGCTCCTGCATGATCGTATGAAAGACGAGCGTCAACACTAGTGGTAGGAGTTATTACTAACGAGTTCCACAAAGTGTTGGTGTACATTTATGTGCAGGTTGCTTATGCTTGGAAATGAGAGGAGAATGCACCCCAAAAGCAAGGTGACACGTTATTGATCCGAGGCAACAACTTCTCAATGAATCAGACGCGTTCATGAGGATATACGGGCCCACAAGAGCACCAAAACCAACTCAAGACAAGCCCATACCCATATATATGACATGGGGGCCCACCTAGCAGTCTTCTGACCAAAGACCGGGGCAAACGGGGCCAGCCCAAGGGCGGCCGACCTATAAGTCTGTCGGCACTCTTCTCCGCTTGTACCTCGACGGATGCTTATTCGGTTGTAAGTATTCGAGACTTTTTTTGTTCGTTTATTTATAATTAGAGTCTAGATCGCAAGTTATCATCTCTGCCTTATATTAGTTGATGTGTATGCTAGTGAGTAGCGTTTGATCTTAGCTTAAGACCCCGGATAGAAAAGGGTAGTCTTGGCCAGGGCTAAGGTTAGTAGGGAAAGGCGTAGACGTGGTGTCTAGGCTGGACTATACCACTCAGCTGTCCAATAGTCCCACGGTTTGTAGAGGTAGCCGGCAGGTGGTGACAGCCATGTTTGAGCCCTAGTAATCCTCCACGTTCGGATATTGGATAGAGCATTATCATTGGAGCTATCAGCTTGTTTAAGCCGGTCGATACCTTTAGCTCGAAGTATAACGGCGACGTGATCTCTTCTTCTAGGCATAGATTCTAGATATAGAAAGTCCTCTCTTCTGTCTTCTCCACACCGGCATGTGTGTCCTTGGATGAGCCTGAAACCGTAGATAGCGTATTCACATTCCTTAGTGGATACGATACCCTGGAATACACTTGGGTGAAAGCTACAGCGGTATCCGTGCGCTTGCGGATTTTATTTGTGACGTTGCAAAATACCAACATTTACTGGAGGTGGAAGACGTTCTATAACGTGGATTTTGGGTTTGTCCACCTCAATCCCCCTTTCGGACACAAGGTGTCCAATGACTATGCCTTCACAGACCATGAAATGACATTTTTCCCAATTCAGCACCAGGTCCTTTTCTTGGCATCGTTGCAAGACCCTGTCTAAATTTTCTAGACAATGATCAAAAGTTTTTCCATAGACGGAGAAATCATCCATGAAGACTTCCATGATTTCCTCGATCATGTCTGAAAAGATAGACATCATGCATCGTTGAAAGGATGCGGGAGCGTTACAGAGCCTGAAAGACATCCTACGATAGGCATAGGTTCCATACGGCAAGTAAACGTGGTCTTTCTTTGATGATCAGGGTGGATGGAAATTTGGTGATAATCGGAATACCCATCAAGGAAACAAAAGAAAGAATGCTTAGCCAACTGCTCTAACATTTCATCAATGAAGGGCAATGGAAAGTGGTCTTTCTTTGTTGCCGAGTAAAGTTTCTGGTAATCTATGCACATCCTCCACACAGTGACAGGTCATTGAGGAATGAGTTCGTTCATGCTATTCTCAGCGATCGTCATACCTCCCTTCTTTGGCACGAGTTGTACTAGGCTTACCCACTCGCTATGGGGCACGGGATAGATGATCCCGGTGTGCAAGAGCTTAAGGACATTTTTCTTGACCACATCTCTCATCGTATTGTTTAGCCTTCGCTGAGGCTCTGTAGAAGGTGTGCAAGATGAATCGATAGGGATACGATGAGTGTAAAGGGTAGGATGATTCCTTTCAGGTCCTCGAGTGAATAGCCAAAGACGGATCTATGCTTTTCTAATACGGCTAAGAGCTTAGCCGTTTCCTTATCGGAGAGGTGACTGCTAATGATGATGGGAGTTTGTGTGTCTCCATTGAGGAAAGCATAGCGAAGGCCATCGGGAAGGATTTTTTAGCACTATAGGAGGTCGCGATGGCTTCTCGTGGATGGGCAGTTCGAGATTTTCCTCTAAGTCATCCTCTTCTTGAATGAAGAATTCAGCATCTCGTTCTAAGGAGGGCTTAGAGTCGTCCTTTGGCATGACTGCCAACACTTCCTCTATTGGTTCTTCTTGGGGAAGAGATTCGGCCATGGAGTTTTTGGTTTGGCTGATAAGCAATGTAAATGGTTTCCCCCAAGAGACACTTCGAGTTCCCCTAGATTAGAAACATCTAGGAAGAGTTTTTCTACGAGATGCCCTATCAGGATGTTGAAATCCTGGACTTCGAAGACATGAAAGTCTAGTGTGATCTCCGTTTCCCTGTGCCAAAATAGCACATCGTGCATGATCCCCATCCCTCTTAATGTGGAACATGGCCCAGTTCTAAGGGATTTCGTGGTTGGAGTAACACGTCTTTCGCCTAAGTGATCGGAAGCGAACGAGGCAGAAATAATGTTTACTCCAACCGTGGGACTGTAAAGTGCCAGGACTGCAGTCCCTTCTATGTAACATGGAATGGTCAAGGAGGGGGTATGAAACTGGATTATTTCAGAAGACGTTTCCCCTTCCTATACCCATTCGTTACTCATGATGGCAGCTACCCTTTTCACGGTCTCTTTAAGGGAAGCCTTATCGAGACTGCTTCGAGGGTCTAGAGGGACTGGAGGCCTTTTCTAGAGGGGATATAACGTGGTATTGCCAAAGTCATAGAATATATCCTCCTCAATGTTAAATGGGAATTTAGAGGTAGAATTTCTTCCTCCGAATCTTCTGGTTTAGGAGAAAGTTCGGCTGGTGATTCGTCAAGGGTTACTAAAGAGTGTATGGGCTCGGCTACCGAAACTTCCTCCTGGCTTGAGGGTTCTACTACTGGGAGGGGTTCTGTGAAGGAGGTGTTCTCCCGGATACGATCCAGGAGTGCCACCCCTTCGGAAGTGGTTTTATAAGCAAACAATCCCCCAGCGGTGATATCAAGCTGTTGGGTTGTTTCATTGTTCAGCCCCAACCAGAAGTGCTGAAGTAGCACATGGTCGGAAATGGACAAGTCTGGGCCGGCATGTATAAATTATGAGAATCTAGCCCAGGCTGTCCCAAGGTGCTCCTTCTCATCCTGATGAAAGTTGAGGATTTCTTAACGCATGGAAGCGATGCGAGAAATGGGAAAGAATGCAAGACAGAACCTATTTCGCAATTCCTCTCATTCTCTGTTTACCTTTCCTTCGTTATGGGTGTACTATTATTTTGCTTTCTCAGCAAGGGAGAAAGGAAATAATTTCCACCGAAGTGTTTCTTGTGCCATACCTGCCATAGACAAGCAAGAGCACATTTGCTCGAACTCTCGTAGGTGGTGATAGGGATTTTCTAGCTCATATCCTGAGAAGGGTTGTTCCCGGACTATTGTTATGAAGCCAAGGTGGAGTTCAAAGCCAGAAGCTGTGTTTGGCTTGGATGATTGTGGTGGCTCTAAGAACTCGCCCGAGGTATCAGAGAGTTGGTGGATAGAAAGGGTGTCCATGGAATAAGGATAAAAAGAAAAGAAAGGATAAAAAACACACGAGCAAACTAGGTTCGAAGATAACTACAGCAACCGTTCCCTGGCAACGGCGCCAGAAATGCTTGTTGTTATTTCTTAACTCTTAGAGAGAAGTCCGCAAGCGCACAGAAATACCGTTGTAGCACTTCACTCGGGAGCATTCAGGGTATCGTATTTTCCACGAGGAACGGGTGTGTAACTGTCTTCTAACTAGATTACCCCAAAGAAGATAAGAGATAGAGAGACCTTAGGATAGTGTGGTTCTGATCTATGGATAGGTTCTAGGGAAGATAAACTTATGTTTCCACTCGCTCACTTCAGGCACCGGTTTGACCCTGGTCTGCCAAGGAATATCCGGTATCTCTCTATGTCAAACCCAGGCGGGGGGGGGGGGGAGTGCACTAACCACGTAGACTGTCTCCATAGCGGACGGACATGGCTGTCACCACCTGTCGTCTACCCCACAATACCAGCTGAGCTCGAGACAAACAAAGGTAATCTAAGGCCCAGACACCACGCCTATGCCTTTGACTACTACTCTAGAGTCGCGCAGGGTTATCCCGTCTTTATCAGGGGCCCTCTTCTAGAGTATCTGCGATGAGAATGGACGATGAACTCACGAACGAATGAGAACAAAAGGATAAATTAACTGGAACTCACCAAATAGAAGAACCTGGATATGTACTCCAAATGTACTGTATCCGTAGAAGTACAAAGCCAAAGAGATCCCGACAAGTCCGGCTCTTTTCCAAACTCCTTCCTCACACCCTCCCTAGGCTAATGATACAAATAGGTGGAGCCTCTATACTCTTCTCCTTCACATATAAAATGGTGTGTGTTGCGAGAGGTGGAGGGAGGCCCCTTTTATAGTCTTCAGGGTCGGTTCCCGCCAAAAGCATCTATGGAAGGTGATTAGGAGGAGTAGGGGGTACGCCACGTCGAAGTGTACCTGGCCAGGATGCTGGCCAGGTTCGGCCTACCCCTGGGTTCAGCCGACCCCACCTGGAAGCATCTCGTCCTTATCTTCCTCGGGGAGTCTAACATGTGGACCCTTGTCTAGATCTCGTGGTGCATTTGCCTTGGTTCCCCCGTTTGCTCTGACTTGTGGGCCATCTTTGTAAGTGACATGTCTCGGTGTTGATCTTTTGTGCATTCTTCCTCGTGTTCACTTGTGTTTTCTCCCTTTTACAGATGTGGGTGCCTGCAGATGACAATTCACCGAAACTTGTGAAAATGATTAGTCATAAGCCCTATATCTAAGTTTGATGATTATTTCTGGTAAAAAGCTGCAGGGGTTGACCGTCAACAGTATGCGATCCGAATTTGCTGAGCCGTGTTTGCGCGGCGATAGAGGCCTGTGTTGATTATGTTTGCCTGCGTTCCAGGGGCTAGAGCGGGCTTCTCGGTAGAAATCCGGCTTCCTGCGCGTAGAGCATGGGCGCGAGGTGGCGCATGAGGCAGCATGACGAGAGTTCGCCGAGCGGCTGTGCCAGGCCGAAGCCACATGTGCTGCCGACACCGAGGGCTATCGCTGTGAGCTGGCCACCGCCGAGTCCTGTGCAGATCGGGACCAGGGACTTCTTGCCCGCATTGAGCAGGAGAGCGAGCAGCAGAAGGCCGAGCTGGCAAAGCAAGAAGCAGGGCACAAAGTGATAGAGGGGGCACTGACTGGCGAGTGTTGCGTACCTTGATGTCGCTATTGCGTCTGCTCAATGACTTATGAAGCTTCATCTTTTGATCAGAGATGTTGAGCCGGAGCCAGACTGTGACACCCCGGCCCCAGGGCTTAATTGGATTAATAGGATACTCATACTAACAAGTTGCAACTTCTTTTCCGGAAGCTAGTCTCCAAAGAACTCCGAGGTTAAGCGTGCTTGGTCCGGAGCAATTTAGGGATGGGTGACCGACTGGGAAGTCCTTTCAGGGTGTGCATGAGTGAGGACAAAGTGTGAAGAAAAGACATGTGTTGGTCGGTGAGAAATTTGAGGTTGGGTGACCGATCAGGAAGTTCTTCCCGGGTGCGCATGAATGAGGAGAAAGTGTGCAGAAAAGACTGGTGTTGGTGAGGGCAGTCTATGTCACAGAAAGCAGCCAGATGTAAGCGGGCCCGGCCTTGGAGAGGCAGGACGTTACACAATGGTATCAGAGCTATCTCTCACGGTTTCACGAGCACGTACGGGCAGATGCCACCGACATGTGGACGGGCGAGTGGTGGGTCAGTGTGCGGGCATCTAGGATGCGCCGTTGGCATTGGACGCACGGACGTGGCACAGGGACCGTTGGCACTAGACGCACGGACATGTCACATGGGCCATTGGCACTGGACGTACGGGACGTGGCCAAGAGATGACGTTCCTGGCTTGTGATTGATCGACGAGGACGTCGGTCTCTTAAGGGGGTGAGTATGTGACACCCCGGCCCAGGGCTTAATAGGGATTAATAGGATACTCATACCAAAAAGTTGCAACTTCTTTTCTGGAAGCCGATCTCCAAAGAACTCCAAGGTTAAGCGTGCTTGGCTTGGAGAAATTTGGGGATGAGTGACCGATCGGGTAGTTCTTTCCGGGTGCACACGAGTGAGGACAAAGTGTGCAGGAAAGACTGGTGTTGGTCTGTGAGGGCAGTCTATGTCCTAGAAAGCAGCTAGATGTAAGCGGGCCCAGCCTCGGAGAGACGGGACGTTACACAGACGCTGTGCCACGAGCGCGACGCCCTTGTCGGGAAGCTCGAACACAGGCGGCGGCGCGGGTAGTCTGCGCCTGTGTAACACCCTAAATTAAATTTCAGCATTTAATAATAAATTTAATTGGCTTTATTTGATTTTCTAGGATTCGATTTGCTTAGCTTGTATTTAATCTAATTTTGTTGCACAAGTAATTAAAATTTATTTTAGGTTAAACATGTTTGGGCATACATGCTGGTGCATTGTTTTATCGGGTTGAGTGCATAGGGTTTGAATTCAATTAAATTTGAGTGAGGTTTGAGTTTGTTTGAAAAAGAAAAGAAGAGAAAAACCCAGAAAAATAGAAAACCTAAAGCAGCCCAACCCAGCTTGAGGCCCAGCCCGCAGCACCCCTCCCTTTCCCCGCGCTCAGCCCAACCCGGTAGCCCACTCCTCCTTTCCTAGCCCAAAAGAATACCAGCTCAGCCGGCTCCCTTTCCCTGCGCGGCCCGCGAGCAGCCCGACCCCCTCCCCTTCGGCCCGCTCCCACGCCAGCACCTGCGACTGCCCCACCTGTCAGCGGCACTGGCCCAGCCCCGCACGCGCCCGCCCACTCCGCTTGCGCTCGGCCCAGCTCGCCCCTCTCCGCTCACGGCCCGCGACTGCGCTCTCCCGCACCGCAACGGCCCAGCGCTCCCCGCTCACCGTAGCTCCTGCGACGCGCCCACCACTGCCACCTGGGCACCGCCTGTCATTCCCGTCTTCCCCGCCGTGACGCGCTGCAACGGCCGCGCGCCCTCCCGGCCGAAAATCTCACCGGCTTTCCTTCTCTAGCGTACGTGCCGTGATCCCTGGGCTCCTCCTTTATCTAGTGCCCCGCGACCCTACGCCCTCCTCCCATCCGCAGCCTCCACCCCAAACCCTAGCGCACCGCCCCGCTTTGCCCCGCCCAGTGCCGCTCCTCTGCACCGCCGTGAGCACACCGCTTTGCTACACCGTGAGCTCCCACATGCCCCGCAATAGATTCACCGTAGTCCCAGGGAGCCTCCCAAGCTCCTTGTACCCACGCACGACCCTTACCTCGCCGGGAATTTCTCTCGGACCCGCCGCACGGTAAGGCCGTGGTTCGCCAGAATTAACCGCCTCCGGTGCTGCTTCGTGCCCTCTAACCGATCTCTAGGCTTCGCAGGGCTGCCATGAGTTCATGCGTGGAGATCAGAAGCCCGGAGCGCCTCTGCACTACCCCGTCCGCGAGCACTGCCTCCGCTCCGCCGCAAATCAACGTCGCCGACGACCCTGCGCGGCCCTCTAGTCCAACCCGCTCCCTCGGTAAGCATCTTGGGGACCCCCGGCTTCTTTTGCACATGCACCCGAGCCCCAGCGAGGTCCAAACCCCACTCACCGGCGCATCACCACCGCTCGGAACCGCCACCGCCGCCGCATCCATGCCTCCGAGCCTTCCCGAGCCCCGCCGATGCCACAGGTGGATCACACGTTCCGCGCTGGTCACGCCTGACTCAAACCTAGGATTAGAAGCCGCGTACCGCTTCGCCCGAGCCGCGCGATCAAGATCCAACGGCTCAGATTGGCGCATACCGCTTCGGCCTGTCAGTTTTGCATAAGAGCCCCCCAGCTTCTTTGATATAAACCCGCAGTCCTAGTGTATTGAAAAATATTTCCAACAAGTCCTAGTTTTTAGCGTATAGACCCCTGCGCTTTTCCCTTTTTGAACCCGCAGTCCAGCCTGGTAGTTTTTGCGCATTAGCCCCTGGATCTACCCTTTAATTACGTTTAGGCCCTCAGTTTTTGCCCAAAACCCCCCAGAAACTTAGTTTTTTCTCGCAGATAAGCCCCTAGAACTTGTTTTAGGCCTAGATTTTGCGTTTTAGCTCCGTTTTAGGCGTTCTTTATATCCACGCGATCGTTGTAATGCGTAGAATAGTTCTAGCTTAGTTTTGTTAGCTGTTTTCATGTATTGTTGTACTGTTTCTTAGTTTTTGCTATTGTTTGCATGTATGTTTATGTTGTGTACTATTTTTGGCCATGTGTTCGTGAGTAGACGTTGACCCATCTGAGGAGACCCAGTACCAGTACCAGGAGCCATCTTCAGAGCAGTTTTGAGCAGCAGGAAAACTTTGAGGAAGGCAAGTATAACATGAACAACACCTTTCACTTTAAATACAATTTCATAATGCATTTTAATACTTTATGCCTATAAGGACCCTCCTAGCCACTTTATATCCTTTATATATACCTTGGGTTGCATTTTGGTTAGTTGTGCTAGGCTGCTACGCTTTAACACACTTGGTCCTTTTTTAAATTAATTTGATTAATGGTATATGCAACTTAATTCTGGGAGTGGCCCGCTTGAGGGGCTCACGTCTCGTTAAAATATGTTTTCGTTAGAAACATGGTTTAGGGGGCCAGCACAGTGCTTACTGCCTGGTTGGCCACTCTCCATAAGGACCGGTTCATAGAGCGACAACCTGGGACAACAGCGCTACCACAAGACTGGAATGGGACGGTCTTGGCTTATTAATTTGGTCTTTTTGGTTTGGAGTAACTTACCTGCGGGGCAAGGGTGGTAAGCTTCAATGGTCCCTGCTCCTCCAGTGTAACACTCTAATTTAAATTTCAGCATTTTTATAATAAAGTTAATTGGCCTTATTTAATTTTCTAAGGTTTAATGTGTTTAGTATTGCATTTAATCTAATTTTGTTCCTCAAGTATTTAAAATTTTATCATAGGTTTAATTTTTTGGTGTTGCATTCATGCTGGTGCATAGTTTTAATTATTTGAGTGTGGTTTGAATTCAAATTGTATTTGAATTCAAATGTGTTTGATTGTTTTAGATTTAGAAAGAGAGAAATAGAAAGGAAACCCAAAACCCCTAAACCCATCTAACCCAACCGAGTCCGGCCCATCACCCCTTCCCTCTTTCCCTACCCAGCCCAGGAATCACGGCAGCCCAGACCCGGCAACCTTTCCCTCTCCACTCGAACCGGCCCGCACTCCACCCAGCTCGGCCCAGCAAACCGGCTCCATCTCTCTCTGCTTGGGCCCAGCACCGCTTTCCCCCATGCTAGCGCCCAGCCCCACACGCCCCCGCTCGCGCGGGGCCCACACCCGCACCCCAGCTCAGCGCTCCGCTCGGCCCGCGTCACCTCCCCTCACTGCCTGGCCGGGCCCAAACGTCGGGGTCATCCCCTTCCCTGCGCCGCGCGCACAACATAAGCTCCACGATCCCCGCCGGGGATCTCACCGCATCCTTCACGGGGCACGCACGCCCAGAAACCCGGCGCCCCCTTTAAACGCCCCAAGCCGCACCCCCTAGAACCCTAAACCCGAACCCTAGCCACCGCCTCCCCTCGCTCTGTAGCGCAGAGCACCTGCGCCGCCGCGACCAAGCTGCCCCGCCACACCGGAGCTCCGGCCAGGCCGCGCAGAAGCCCGCCTCGACGTCGGGAGTCTTCCCAAGGCCACCTTCTTTGACTACGGTGCCGGAATCGGCCAAATTTGAGCCGGACGCCATCTCAGGTAAGGTCGCGCCGCCCGCTTGACTGCATGCCGCCGGCATTTCTCGTGCCTCGATGACCCCCAGCCCTGCTTCACAGAGTCGCCAATCGTCGAACCGTGCAGCCCAGGAGCCCGGAGGCGCCCAGCAACGACTGGACCGCGAGCAGCTTCGAGCGCCGCCGCGGAACCTCACCGTCGCCGACCCTGCGCCGCTCCCCCGTCCGTTTCCGCGCCCGGTGAGCACCACCCTGTTCTCAGTTATCCTTTTGCGGTAGTTTTGGTAGCCGTGGCCCCCCGAAGACCCCGAACCGCCTGCTCTGGCGAGGTCTCGCCGCAAGAGCCGCCATTGTCGCCGAGTCCTACGCTCCGAGCCTCCCCGAACCCAACCAACGCTCTAGGTGGACTACGCGTGCCATGGTGTTGCTCCACGGCCAAGCCCCGGCCCGATTAGTGCCATGTAGCACTGTTTTGCCTACTCTGGTCGTTCGCCGCCTTGGGAACCTGCCGCCGGCGAGTCGCGCCGCCGCCCTCACCCCTTTTTTCCCTCTAAGCCGCCTGATTCGGAAGCAGCGGCCCAGATTAGATCGTGGGCCACTTTGATCTGATCCATTAGATCCAGATCCAACGGCCGAGGATCGCGCGTACCCCTTCGGCCTGGAAAATTTGCTAAAGAACCCCCCAGTTTCCTAGAAATCAACCCGAGCTCCGGTCCAGTTCAAAAATATTTTCAGATAAGCCCAGTTTTTAACGTTTTAACCCCTGAGCTTTTTAGATATAGAACCCGCCATCCAGTTAGGGCCTTTTTGCTCATTAGCCCTCGAATCTTTCTGGTTATTACATTTTAGTCCTCGGTTTTACCCAGAAACCCCCCATGGAACTCCAGTTTTCTTACAAATAGGTCCCTGGAACTTGTTTTTAGCCTAGATTATGCGTTTTAGCTCCGTTTTAGGCATTCTTTATATCCACGCGATCGTTGTAATGTGTAGAATAGTTTTAGACTAGTTTAGTGTGCTGTTTTTATGTATTGATGTACTGTTTCATAGTTTTTGTTAGTGTTTGCTTTTATGCTTATTGTTGTGCCTTGTTTTGGCCATGTGTTCGTGAGTAGATGCTGATCCAGTTGAGGAGCCCCAGTACCAATACCCGGAGCAGCCGTCTTCTGACCACTTTGAGCAGCAGCAGGAGCAGTACGAGGAAGGCAAGTATAACATGAACAACCTATCACTTCCAATTACAATTTCATACTGCATTTAATACTGTATACCAATAAGGACTGTCCTAGCCACTTTATATCCTTTGTATATACCTTTGGGTTGCATTTTGGTTAGTTGTGCTAGGTTGCTGTGCTATAACACACTCTGGTCCTTTTTAATTAATTTGATTAATTGTTTACTTGAACATAATTCTGAGAGTGGCCCTCTGTGTTGTCTTGAGTGGCTCACATCTTGTTAAAATATGGTTTTTGTAGAAACATGGTTTAGGGGGCCAGCACGGTGCTTAGTGCTTGGTTGGCCACTCTCCATAAGGACCGGTTCATACAACGACAACCTGGGACAACCGGTTCATACATAAGAGTAGTAAGCTTCAATGGTCCCTGCTCCTCCGGCTTGGTCTGTGCTTGGATCGCGCTCCTATGCTTGTACCCCCGTGAGGTGGGCCCCATCGTCGCTGACCTAACTCTCGCGATTATGCCTTACCAACGAGATTCTTTGTAACGGCCTCGTAGTGAGTTTGCTAGTCATCTCACCTAAGGAAGTGTGATGAACCTCTAGCGTAGCTCAAGACTTGTGGGTAAAGATGTGCAACCTCTGCAGAGTGTAAAACTGGTATACTAGCCGTGCTCACGGTCATGAGTGGCCCAGATCCTCCTTTTGATTAGTGGGGTTATCTTCCTTTGGCGAGGCAAGTTCCCCGGGTGGCTTGGTTCAGTCTGGTTTACAGTAGTTTCATAATTAATTCTGATTAATTACTATGTAACCGGGTTAATGGTAATTCATCAACTTGTAGTAATTAGTCTTAATAAAACTTTGCCAACTCTTAAAAGCTAATGCAGTTGAGTCAGCCAACCTTAGAGCCTCATAGTTTGTGTTATACTTGTTGAGTACAAGTTATGTACTCACTCTTGCCTCTTCTCTACTTTTTCCTCTTGGATACGCTACTGCTGCTCAGTTCCTGCCAAGGCGAGGGAGTTCACTCAGAGCTACCAGGAGTACGAGGACTTCTAGGCATTCGTCTCCCAGTCGACGTCCCTGTGGTGCCCTGCTCAGCTTCAGAGAGTTTTTATCGTATTTGTACTTCGCTTCCGCTGTATCTGACATATTGTCATTATTGTAATAAATAACATTCGTATTCGCTTTATTATGTCTTTTTCGTGATATGTGCTGTGATATACTGTTCATTCTATTGTATATACGTGTCACTTGATCCTGGCACGTATATGATGGCTCGGTTTATGTCCTTTTATAAACCGGGTGTTACATCCAGCTTGGTCTGTGCTTGGAGCTGTGCTCTTGTGCTTGTACCCCCGTGAGGTGGGCCCCATCGTCACTGATCTAACTCTCGCGGTTACACCTTACCAACGAGATTCTTTGTAACGGCCTCGTAGTGAGTTTGCTAGTCATCTCACCTAAGGAAGTGTGATGAACCCCTAGCGTAGCTCACGACTTGTGGGTAAAGATGTGCAACCTCTGCAGAGTGTAAAACTGGTATACTAGCCGTGCTCACGGTCATGAGCGGCCCATATCCTCCTTTTGATTAGTGGGGTTAAATTCCTTTGACGAGGCAGGTTCCCCGGGTGGCTTGGTTCGGTTTGGTTCTCAGTAGTTCTTAATTAATTTTGATTAATTACTATGTAACTGGGTTATGGTAATTCATCAACTTGTAGTAAGTAGCTTTAATAAAACTTGCCAAAACTTAAAAGCTAATGCAGTTGAGTCAGCCAATCCTAGAGCCACATAGTTTGTGTTATACTTGTTGAGTACGGTTGTGTACTCACTCTTGCCTACTCTACTCTTTTTCCACTTGGAATACTCTACTGCTGCTCAGTTCCTGCCGAGGCGAGTGAGTTCACTCAGAGCTACTAGGAGTACGAGGACTTCTAGGCGTTCGTCTCCCAGTTGACATCCCTGTGGCGCCCTGCTCAGCTTCCGACGAGAGTTATCGTTTATGTATTACGCTTCCGCATACTCTGTATCAGACAGTTTTTCATTATTGTAATACATAACATTCGTACTCACTTTTTATACCTTTATACGTGATATGTGCTGTGATATACTGTTCATTTTGTTGTATATATGTGTGACTTGATCCTGGCACGTATATGATTGCTCGGTTTATGTCCTTTTATAAACCGGGTGTTACAGCCTGGGTGCTTGGTGCTCCATCATCTGGTCCCCTGCTGGCCAACCTGCAGAAGATTCCTGCAGAACTTGGTGAGCTAACTGGCTTGGCGACTTACCATGGCACTTCGTTGGCATTGATCGCAGTGGTGTCACACTATCTGGAGCTAAATCTGGAGGACCTTGCTGGCGAGATCTTGTTGGGTCCGCCATGCAGTGCACCTGTTGTGTTGGCGCAGAAGCTGGAGGCTATTGCCGGCAAGATCACACAGGGCCTGCACTTCGTGATGGTGAGGGATGTTCATCATGTTGAGCGAGAGCTGGAAATGGCAAATGTCGAGGCAGAGCCTGTCGTTGGTGCGTCACCGTCGGCTAGTCCGGCCATCACGTCCTCAGAAAGAACAATTTTGATTAGCCCTTTTGATTTTGTAAGAAGTGCAGAGAGAGGCACGGAAGAAAAAACTATCTTACGCTTTGTGCTGTAAAAATATGTTTTTTCTAAAAATTGTTCTGTTGTTCGCTTGTTTCGGTCATTCGTGAACACTTTATTCTTCCGCATCTTTTCTCTCAAAACAGTGTACTAATCGTAGGTTGCAACGTATAGCTCGAGACTGGCTTGGAAGCATCAGCCGCTAGTCACCATAGACCATTACATGGATTTGGTCGATCGGATGATTCAGAAAAGCGCTTGAACCAGACAGAAAAACAGTGCAGCAGAGGTGTTTTGTGTCGTGCATCGTGACGGTGCGGATCAACGCAAGATGGTTTATCCCTGTGGGGCCCCCGAGCGCCTTGGGCTGAGTTGCTCAAGTCAAGGGGCTCAGAAGGCAGGGTTGCACAGATGCGGTCAAGTCAAAGACCGCGGTCTGGCCCCAAGCACCTCGAGCCAAGATGTGTTGGGTCGAGGTGCTAAAATGCTGCTGATGTGTTTTTTACAAGAAGTTTGTTGAGATGCGATCAGGTCGAACACTGCGGTCTAACCCCCGAGCGCCTCGAGCCAAGTTGGGTCGAGGTGCTGAAAAGTAGCCAGTGTGCGTGTGAAAAAAAGAAAAGTGTCTGACCCCCGAGTGCCCCGAACCGTGTGCAGCCATGTCGGGGTACTAGGGTGGTCGGTGTGCCTTGCTGTGGGGAGAAAAGCATACAAGTGTCTGTTGGCACTCCTTAGCCTATACGAATTACTCCGCAAGCACACAAAGACCGATGTAGCTTTCACCAGGGAGTATACCTGGGATATCGAATCCAAGGAATGGTAAAACTTCGACTAGGTCTAGAACTAGTTCAACAAGATCCATCAGGGGAAGAGAGGTAAGTGGGTAGAGGGTCTAACGCCGGTTAGCTAACTCATTACCCAGAAGACTTAAAACTGAATTGTCTTGATCTACTTCGGCGGCCTCAGGGAAGGACTCAGGCTGGGGTGAGAAGGGAGTCCAACCGCAGTTGGCACTACTGCTATGAAAACACCCGAACGTGGTGGACTACAAGGGACAGACAGGGTTGTCACCACCTGCCGCCTACCACAACGGTACTATGGGGTGGAACACAACCCTATGTAACTAACCCAGTTTAGGCACTTGTTGATGTTCACTAACGCCTCCGATTTGTATACTGCAAGTGCACGGTTTCGTGTAGCTCCAAAATTGGTCAAAAACCTGCAAAAAACGAAGTACCTCCAAAATATATGTGCAAATGCGAAAACGACCAATAATTGGGCCGAGGTTAGGATGGTTAGTGATTTTGATATTAAATTCATGCCATTATCAAAGTTAAACAGGGGATAAAATGGATACTTAAGGAGCGCCAACATTCCCCCCATGCTTAAACCTTGCTCGTTCTCGAGTAAGTCTTTGATAAAAATCAGCGTTGCCTTTCGGTGTCCAATCCCTGCACTTGAATGCTCCCAAAAATATTTTGCAATTAATAGTTCAAGTTGTAACCAGCTTTTTCAATGTGGAAGGTAGATACAAGTTAAATGCTTCCCCGCAATTATTAAGAACATGCTCTCAAAATTAAACAAGTCTTAGAATTAAGAAAGTAAGTTCCATAAGTAATGCTAAACCAAGATCAATAATTTAAACCTCATTGCAATTTGCTCATGGAGACACTCAGCTCATCTTGTCTCTCAAACTTGCTAGAACTTTCTCCTTTCTTTCTCTCATATGTATGTGTGAGGCTTTATCTGGGGCTCTGGAAAGGTTAGTCCTAACAAAAGATATTATAATCAGGATATTATCAAAACAAGAAATACTTCTCATGGATTTACCGAGACTCGTCAAAAAGACCATTGGAAATTAATTTCTTTGTGGAGAGGGAGAGAATGGAACACAAACTTTAGATGGTGGACATGTGCAAATGGCAATGGTTGATCCCAAGGCATAACTGAAGTCCTTGTTATCGGATTGCACATGGTTGGAATAATTGAGTATAGAATAATCTTCAAAGTACTTAGAGTTTAATGAAGCTAAAGGAACCGAGGAGCTTTTCATCATTCATTTTCTTCATTCATTTTTTTCTTTTCTTTTCTCTCTTTTATTTTCTTCTTTCTTTCTTTTCTTTATTTTTTTTGCTCCTCAGAACCATTGGCAACACAGTGCACTTACTCCACCTCCCCCCATGCTTGAACGATTGCTTGTCCTCAAGCAATGAAGTGATGATAACTTAATGGAGTCAGTGCACAAAACTTGTATCAATTCTCTGGACCCAAACTGAATTTTTCTCTTGATTCCATTGTTTTGCCGTCGAAATAAAAATATATACTCAATATATAGGTTGTGGTCAAGGAAGTGTTTCACAAAAAGATGTTTTTGGTTAAGGGTGGATATCCAGCGAGGTTTGCGATGTTCCCGATGTGGAACCTCACAATGCATGGATAGAATGGCTAGCAAAAGAGAGGTACACAAAAATACGGAATGGTCAGCTTCTTAGTCTCGTACCAAAGAAGATAAATCCTGAATTAATTCACCTGAAAATAATTCAAGCTCTATGGTTCGTTATGATATAACATGTAGGCTTTTAGAAGGGTAGAGCAATTGCAAAAGGTATCATTGACAAAGTTAGCTCAAAATTAAATCCAAATTAAGTTTCCTTGACAAGCTTAAGTAAGAGAACAAGAATAAAAGATATGGGTCTTAATTTATCATAACCTCCACAATTGAATTAGCCGGCTTTTAATTAATTTTCAGATCATGTTGGAGAGAGCATTAGTTTAATCATGCATAAACCAAGCACAAGAAAGTAGACAAGGCGGCAACGATCATCATATTTTAACATGGCACAAACTTTCTATCATCATTACTAACCATAACGTTAAAGCGTGGGTGATGCATTTATTTATCATGGTGATGAAAATAAAAGAAAGCAAATTGCACACATGCTGAAAATAAATAAAACAGAAAATTGCTACGCACACACAAGCTTGCACACATGCTGAAAACAAATGAAAAGAAATAGAAAAATCCAAAGCACACGTGCGAGCATTTTCTTCATGGTCGTGCCGTCGATCACTCTCCTTGATTGGCTCTTGTGTTGTATCCTTGGTCATAGTACTGCTGAAATGCTCCTCCATTGAATTGTTCCGGTGGTGCCAGGCCTAGAAGTCTCATTTGATATGCAATTCCTGCGGTTCCATCTTCTAGTTGGCTTGTGTGCCTCCGGATGGTGTCTATGTTTTCCATGTTTCTTCGTGCATAAGCACCCATGATACTTACTCCTTGTTCCGGTTGAGGGAGGTCAAAGTATTGTGCTCCAAATGATGGGTCGGGCATCTCTTCTTGGTATGACGGGGGTGGGTAGCCATAGTTGCTAAATGGTGGGGGCGCTGCCGCAGCATGCCCCCATGCTTGATCTTGATTCCCTTCCCATTGACTCGTCCATCCTTGCGGGTATCCTTGTCCACTTGATGCACCTTGGAATTCATTCCTCCAATAAGAGGAACTCGGCGGTGGAAGGTTCCCTTCCAAGTCTTCTTGTTGTGCCGATGCCGATGTTCCTTCAATTAACCTTCCTCTTTTTGATTTCTTCACCTTTTTTCCAATATTTTCAACTCGCCAATCAGTCCTCCCTCTTGCAAATAATTTCAGCCTTTGATCGGGGAGGGAAATATCCATTTCAGAAATAGTGAATCCCTTCTTTTCATCCCCTCCAATATAATGGCCTTGCCTCAAATGTTCAATCCCAATATCTCTTCCCGGGACATAATATTTTTGGATCACTCGTAACCTCGGATTCATGGCTCGGGCTATCATTGTGAGATAACACCCCGAACCAACTTCTCCCGTACCGGATGATGCTTCACAAAGCCACCTTTCAACCATGATGTAGGTGGGATCAATCACTTGCTTCTTCACCAATGCAGCATACATCCAATTTAATTCTTGGTCGGTGACCTTTGATTCTCTCATCCTTCCGAGAATTCTTTTGATCAACCAAGAGTGGAATATTTGGAGGGTCACATTACTTATATTCTTCCTTTGGCGGTTGACATCTTTTGCTATCTTTGTCCAAAATTCATCAAGCTCCCCATCTTCAACTTGCACCATTTCATATGCATCACTTTTGAATCCGAGCAAACTCCTTATTTCTCCATAGGTGATGACTTTTTCTTCATTCTTGAGCCGAAATTTTAGACATGGAACTTCTTCTTCATCCACCACTTCCATTGTTTTTTCTAGTGTCATGAACATCTCCATAGCCACTTCTTCTTGCATGTCGACCGTAACACCGTCGGAAAATATTTTCCAACCGATGTTCTCCAAAAGCTCATAGATGTCATGATGGAATCCCAACTTCTTCAATGCTTCATCATCAAAATCATAATTTGCTCGCAGCCTTCACTTCATGAACTTGAGCTTTTCTTCTTCTTCCTTCGACAAGATAATAAACCCATATTCTGAATTCTTGGGCTTGTATGGTGGTGGTGCTGATGACCTTGTCGAACGCCGTGGAGGAGGTGGCATCCCTTCGGTGAATCTCATGGAGGAGCTTCTCGGGTCTCTCATCCCACCAAGGAGCAACATGTCGCTCCTCGGTGCGGGGTTGTCTTCCTCCATGCTCCGCGGAGACTCGGAGACCGAGTGCCTCCGCGAAGAACTTGGCGATGCTTTGGGTGTTGATGAACATGCCCTTCTCCTCCCGGCGATGAACTTCATGAGGCCGCTCATGGTGACTCCTTGCTGCACACACTAAAAAACAAACACACCGGGGGTTTCTTGTCGGTGGGCGAACAATATTTCGAAGAGTGGAGCAAACTAGGAATTGTGGTGAATTTTCTGAGATTTTTGGAGTAGATTTTGGTGGACAAATTTTTCAGGGCTCTAACTGATGTTTCTGGGCGAAGAACTTGAAGAACATAAGCAAGGAACTGAGTGAGGAGTATACCTGCCAAAGGGGAGCACCAGAGGGCATAAATAGGGGCCAGGCCGGCCGGCCTAGGGCCTTGGGGCCGGCCGGCCTAGGGGTTTCCTCGCTCCTCTCCACTTCAATTTTCTCTGGTGGCTTCCTGGTGCAATTATTTGCTTCTGTCCAGTACATCTTGCATGCTTTGCACCGCCCAAATCATGTGAACCACTCCTTCTTTGCCTTTGATGTCCACTTGCAACATTATTTCTTCACTTTGTGTCATTCACCTTGTCCCATGCTTAATCATTCATCACATGGTGCCATCTTTGCTGAAAATCACATGTCCTTCCCATGCATGGCTGCTCCCTCCTTTGCATTATTTGCATGTGGTGGTAGGTAGAGAGCACAATTCATTCCTGTGAACTCACTTTGATCAATGGATGTTAATCAAGCACATAAACCCTTTCCAAACCATGCTTAGATGTTTAATCCTCCTCTAACTTCGAAATTTCAGAATTGACTCAAAGCAAGCAATGAATTTAAATGAATAATTAGAGGGGAATTGAAACTTCTTTACATTTGTAAGTCGAAAAATATTTCCTGACTACATTAATTTCGGTTGCACCGGAACCGTTCACTTTCATGAATTGATAGCGAACAATCTCGAATTCAACCATGGGTCTTGGGTTTAGGTAATAATTTTTGCCAAAATGAGAGAGAGAGAGATTTTTGAAAAAGAGAATAATTAAAGTTAGGAAAATTCTAGTCCTAGGGCAATGAAACTGAAAATTACTCTCTATGTTTGCGTGAACCTACGCATCAAGATTTTAAAAGATACAAACATGGCGTGGCTCTACTCGTGTGTTTATCTCAACTTGGTCTGGCCGTCATGGAGAGGACGGTCGCCAAAAATGGGTATGGAATTTTGGATGTGGCTTTCTCAAGAAGAGGCAAATAAATCATAGGATGACTCATGTCATTGGTTTAAAATAAGAAACAACATCAAAATAACTGAGCGAATCCAAATCGAATTGTTCGACCGAATGACCAATTATTCAAAAGTATATCTTGTTCTTGCGTAGCAAAATTCTCGACTCACTTACCTAAACCTCTTGCGGGTTGTCCTCCCGGCAGCTTATTCTTGACTAGACGAACGGGTTGAACTCCCGGCAGCTTTATTCTTGACTCGACGAATGGGTTGCCTCCCGCAAAGCGCTTTGTTTATAGTCTATAGCTAGACTTTCTTCTTCTTCACTTCGGACCAACACTCGGTGATGGCGCTGCAGTCTTGGGTACCCACTTCCGCACAATCCTTGGTGTGGGTTTGTCTTCTAGGTTAGTCGTCTTTTTGGTCTTCACAGGCGGGCTTTTAGCTTTCTTCTTGATGGGTGCAGCGATCTTCTTTGTCGCGATGGATGTGACGACTTCTATTTCCTTCTTCGCTTACTTCTAGTTTGGCTCCTCATCTTTCTTTGGCTCCTCCTCTGTGACACGGTGGTGAGGCGGAACATATTTGACATTGATCATGTTGCATACCTCGAGGCATGGACGAAACTTGAACTCGCTTGTGGTGCCATTGATGTCGAACTTTATCTCCCCCTTGCCAACGTCGATGTTTGCCCTTGCGGTCTTGAGGAAAGGCCTCCCAAGTATGAGGGGTGTCTTGCTTCCTTCTCCCATATAGAGAATCACAAAGTCGACTGGGACTAAGTGTTCTCCAATCTTCACGGGCACATCTTCGGCGATTCCCAAAGGATAGCGAACGGAGTTGTCCGCTAACTCTAGGCACATGGCGGTGGGCTCCGGCTCCGGTAAGTGTAGCTTCTCGAACACATTCTTTGGCATGACACTCATACTTGCACCGAGATCACAAAGTGCTCTTTCGAACATAAGAGATCCAATGGAACACGGGATGGTAGGACATCCGGGGTCCCTCTTCTTTTCTGGAGCTTCATTAGCGATTGCTGCGCTACACTCCTCGGTTAGCTTGATGGTGCCTGGCGGTATCTCGCACTTGTTTCCCATGATGTCTTTGAAGTAGCGAGAATACGTCGGAACTTGTAGAGCATCCAAGAGCGGCATATTGATGCTCAACCTGCGTACCATGTCAACAAATTTGTTGAATTGCTCATCTTCATGTTTACCTTTGTGGTATCGTGGCCTTGGCAGTAGAATCTTGGTGTCTGTATCATCTAGCTCAAACTCTTGCTCTTCGGTGACTATCTCTGGTGTAGGAGCAGGTGCCTTCTCCTTGATGATGGTCTCCACTTCAATTCTTGGCTTAGGCTTCCTTGCTCCCGCTGCATGTTCGGGTTCTTCGGTCTCCTTTCCCGAGCGAGTTTGAATTGCCTTAGCCATCTCCGGACTTTGAGGTTGCCCTGGCAATTTCCCTTCGTTGCTAGATAGGCGTCCGGCGAGCTGGGCTACTTGTGTCTCTAGCATCTTCATCATGTTGAGTACTTGAAGGTTAGAGCTCCCGACCTCCGTCACCTTGCCATCAGTGTTCTCCAAGATCTTGTCCATAGCTTTGAACTTGGTGACGGTGTCCTTGTTGATCTTGCCTTGCTCCTCCATGAACTCCTTCAATTGTATACGAAGAGGCACCGAGTTTTGAATGGAAGAGCTTGCATTAAATTGGGGTCTACCTTGTCCGTAGTGGAAGTTGGGTGGCGGGATCCATTCTCCCTTCTTCATGTAGTCGAGCATCTTGGCTTCCTCCGGGCAATTCTTTTGGACATGGTCGTACTCTCCACATTCTTCACATGTAGACCTTGCTTCGGCCGCCTTCAAATCAATAGCTTGGGCTTCTCTCTTTTCTACTTCCATCTTCTCCAATCTTCTCATGAGCGAGTCGATCTTCCCTTCTAGCACTTCTTCACGTTCCACTTGTAATACACTCTTCGCGGTGCCCACGGCTTGGAGTGGTTGTAGGCGCCCCGATGATGCCCATGCATCATTGTCCGCCACCTTCTTGAATAGCTTGAAAACTTGAGTAGGGGTGAGCTCAATGATAGAACCTCCGGCCGATGCGTCAATGATCCCCCTTGATGCAGTAGTGAGGCCTTGATAGAACTTCTGGACCACATCCTCCCTTGAGAACTTGTGATGTGGTACGGCGCAGATGTAGTCGTTGAAGCGCTCATAGGCTTCCGCAATAGTCTCCATCAGGGCTTGCGCTAATGTTGCAATCTTGTTGCGTAGGATTTGGGTCTTGCCCGGCGAGTAGAACTCCGTCATGAACTCTTTCATCAAGGACTCCCAATTTTGCACCGTGTTCACCGGTAGAGAATGAAACCATTGCAGCGCTCTCCCAAGTAGAGAGAACGGAAAGAGCCTCGCTCTTATTTGATCTTGAGTCATCGCTCGCATGTCGAAGGTGCGGCATAGTTGGAGGAACGCTTGAAGATGTAGATTAGCGTCTTCTTTTCCGGTGAAGGGCGAGCTTTGCACCATCCTAATGATTGAAGTCTTGATCTCGAACGGAACTCCGATGTTGTCGAGATTTTGGATCGGCAAGTCCTGAACGTCCGGAGTGCATAGCTCTCCGATTGTACGCTCCTGCTCCGGTAGCGCCATCCCTTGGTGAAGTGGCGCCTCCTTTGGACTTGTTGGTGGAGTTGCTTGAGGCGAAGATGATGAACCGTTGGCTTTGACTTTTGGATCTACTAGTTCCGGCTTCCTTGATCGTGCTTCTCGTCTCCTTTGCCTGTAAATTTTTTCTGGATCATCCACAAAATTTTTGGGTTTGCTGGAGAGGCTCCCGTCCATCTCCTGTTAGGGGTTAGTGAAAAAGAAAAATATGTACCAGATCTAAAAGATGAATATACAAGATCTAAAACATAAAAGAAAAATAAAGCAAACTCTAGATTAGATTGATTTTCATGGAATAGATCCGTTTTTCACTCTTTTTTTTTAGTTAGCTCAAAAAAATAAGAGATCTAAAAAGGTTAAAAAAAGAAAAATCAAGAAATATTTACGAATGCAAGTAAGATTGGATCTTAAATCGATGATTCCCCGGCAACGGCGCCAGAAAAGCTTGTTGACATTCACTAACGCCTCCGATTTGTATACCGCAAGCGCACGGTTTCGTGTAGCTTTTCCCTTGGAGTATTCCCCTAAGGTTTATCAATCCACGGAACCAAAGAGACAAGAAACAATCTACTAACATATAGATTCCTTTGTGTTGATGTGGTGTAAAACGAATCTAATCTACTAAAACACGACAAACACCGAAGGTAGCGAGAGAGAGTTAGAGATAATCAATCTAGATCACCTAGATCATGCATATGTTGTAGTTCTAGCTAGATGAAGTGAAGTAAGGTAGATGTGAATCTCAATGAAAAGCATCTTTAAACTCAAAATCTCCAATCCGATCCCTCGATACTCCGCCTACTCTGTGGGAACGGCCGGTCACGACGCCACCCTTTTCAACGAAATACCCTGAAGCAAGTCGAACTCCCTTTGGTAGTTCAGCTATGAACCTCTAGCCACCATGACTACAAGATCATGCCAAGTGATCTATCTCGATAATAGATCTAGGATGAAGCAACCCCAAAGAAAAGAACGAAATCAAAAGAGAGAACATGGTCGCTAAACATTCGGAAACACAAATAACTTCACCATGAATGATTCTACATCACAAGATCACAACCGGGGCCCTACCTTGATCTTGATGATCCTAGCTCCAGAACTCCGACGTGGTCTTACTTGCAAGGTTCCCACGTCGGCTAGGGCGAACCCTAGACAACTAGCACGACCCTCGGCTCTTCGAGAGGTG
The DNA here is from genome assembly GCF_016808335.1 of Panicum virgatum. NCBI lineage: Eukaryota > Viridiplantae > Streptophyta > Magnoliopsida > Poales > Poaceae > Panicum > Panicum virgatum. The sequence goes on along the minus strand of NC_053141.1, from coordinate 24,315,000 downwards.
TCCCTCTATCTTCTCTGCTCCTTGGCATTGTCTCCCGAATTGCTCTCTATGTGAACCTTGGGGATGGGTCTTTAAATAGCCTCTGGAAACCCTAGGCAAAAGGGGAGGCCGAACCGCCACAAAAAAGGGTTGGGCCGGCCGGCCTGGCTCATTCCTTCGCCGCCATGTGTCATCCTTTCTCCCCAGGTCTTCTGGAGTCTTCTAGAGTTTATGTCTTTCACAATTGCACCCTGATGAAGACATCACTCCTACGGATACAAACAACACTCCTCAAGATGATATACAAGGTCCTATTACTCGCACACGTGCTCGACAATTGAACTTACAGGAGAGTTCGTTCCTAAGTAATGTTTATTATGAATCTGAGAAAAGATTGCTACCTAATGACTTAATTGTACTTAGGAACAAAAGAGAGGACCAGAAAGGGTGTGGAGAAGGCCTTGGAGGCGTGGAGGACCAGCAAGGACGTCCGGATCAAGATGGAGGCCCAAACCGATTCGACTTCGTTTCAGTTTCGGACTCCAGGAACAGGCCGCACTAAAACGGACGCCCAAGTTGCATACGGAGTCGGATTTGGGCGCACTTGATATGGATGGAAAGATAATTTCAAGACACCTCCAATGGCTCTGGTCTCAGGCTCAAATTCATCCGGAGTCGACGGGAATCGTCTGTGGAAGTTGGCGTCCAGAATCTGTTCCGGTGTTGCGTCACTGTTTTTGGGCCGATGGCCCGTGTATCGTGTTGGAGCCCAATAGGGGCGCGTCCAGGAGGTCTTGCACGACCTAAACCCTTATTAGTAGCTGCTGCCGCCATCATGAGACTTGGGTTTTGCTTAGATTATTCTGTCGAGAACAGTTTCGCCGTAGTGTCGGTTTGTGAGACCCCAACTTCGAGATTAATCATTCATCTGCAGAGTCACTTGAATTGAGCTGCGTTCTTTCGAGTTCTTGCTTGTGTTCTTCGTTGCGCTTGCAGGGATTAGCCTTCTTAGCGAGGTCAATCAGGTTGTGACATGGTTGATAACCAGAGGAGTTGTGGTGCTAAGATTGCTAGATTCGGGTCTTAGGATCTGAAGCCGGATCGGTGTGTCTCGCTCCGCCTACAACGAGAGTTATCCAGAATCTGACGGAAGATCGGGAACCCACGTCCCCATTATTTGGTAATCAGAGACTCAGGTTTACTGTCAGGTTTTACATCTATCTTTAGTTCGAGTGTATTTTTTTGTCTTTCGTCCCATAGTCCACGAAAAAGCCAAAAAAAAATTAGGGTTAGTTTTTCCATCCCACAGCCGTGTTTAGCCTTTTGCATAATTCTTTTTCAGAGTCCGTCGTGTTGAGTTTTGTGTCCTAGTTCATCATTTTGTTGCTGGTTAGTTCGTGTTTTGGTCCAGTAGTGTTTTTCCATCCCCGCTGCCATCAGATCCACCATCGCTTACCACCCGATTTGGGTTTTGCTCTCCACAGAAACCCTAATCGGACCCCTGAACTTCAAACGGCCATAACTCTCACATACGGATTCGGAATCAGGTGAAATTTAACTTTTCGGACAAGAGAAAAAAATTTCGCATCCGCCTGTCCCTAGGCTATGCCGGGTTGGGTGAATTCAGAATTGCAAAATTCGCATCATGAAGGTGTAAGGGTTTGATGCGTTGTGCCATAGTGGAGGGAACTGAGGATGCTATATGTAGATTTTACTCGGGCTTGAGGCGTGACATTCAGGACATTGTTGATTACAAAGAATTTCACACTGTCAACCAGTTGTTTTAGTTTGCCATGCTTGCAGAGAAGGAGTTGCAGGGACGTGATTTGCAGAGCAGGAGCAAGGCCGCCTACACCCCACGCTCGGCGCCGTCTTCGGGGTTGACCAAGCCTGCCTCTTTTCGATCGCCCCCACCTACGAGCAACAAGCGACCAGCAGCTTTGGAAGCTGCCACAACACCAAAACCATCTCCTGCGCGAACTTCAGACTCAGGTAAAAAGCTTTTGCAGGAGCCAGCCAAGAGTTCGTCCTCCGTGGCCTCGACGGGAGGCACGACCGTTCAGTGCCACCGCTGCCATGGATTTGGACATGTGCGGAAGGATTGCCCAATTCAGCGGGCATACATTGCTACAGAAGACAGCTACATTAGTGCCTCCGACATTGAAGATGATGAAGAAGAAGAAGCAGAAGAGGCTGCAGAGGCCGGCCATGTTCTGGGTAGCGAGAACACAGCAGCCTTCAGGAGCATCATTGTGAAGCGAGTGCTTAGCGTACAGGCACAACAACTAGAGAAGCTTCAGCGCCATAATTTGTTCCAGATTTTCTTCGTCATCAACAATCAGCGAGCGCGTGTCATCTTTGATGGAGGTAGTTGCAATAATTTGGTGAGTTCAGATTTGGTCAAGAAGCTTGGCTTGGCCACACGTCCACACCCCCATCCATATTATATTCAGTGGTTTAATGATGCGGGGAAAGCTAAGGTAACACAATCTTGTAGAGTTTCTTTTTCCATTGGTTCATATGCTGATTTTGTAGATTGTGATGTTGTACCTATGGAGGCGTGTTCGCTTTTGTTGGGTCGACCTTGGGAATTTGATAATGATGCTTTACACCATGGTAGAAGTAATACTTACACCTTCATGCATAAGGGAAAGAAAATTACTTTACTTCCTATGACCCCTGCTGAAATTGTACAAGCTGAAAAAGAACGAGCTGCTACTTTGCATGAAACTAAATCTGAAAATCAGCAAGTTGCTAATTCTGTTTACCCACCTAAAAATGATAAGTCTGCACCTAGTTCCAAGACTGATGGGATTAAATTGAAGGGTGGAGTTTTACTTGCTAGAAAATGCGACCTTGCTGAAATCTCTGACGATGATGTTTGTTACACTTTGGTGTGCAAACAAACACTATTTTCCCTTGATGATGATGTTTGCTCGATACCTCCTGTTGTCGCTAACCTTTTGCAGGAGTTTGAGGACATTTTTCCAGCTAAGATACCTTCCGGACTGCCACCTATGAGGGGAATTGAGCATCAGATCGACTTGATTCCGGGAGCGACTTTGCCTAACCGAGCTGCTTATCGAACCAACCCCGACGAGACTAAGGAAATTCAGCGCCAAGTCCAAGAGCTTTTGGACCGCGGGTATGTACGTAAAAGCCTTAGTCCTTGTGCCGTTCCTGTGCTTTTGGTTCCTAAGAAAGATGGTACTTGGCGTATGTGTGTTGATTGTAGAGCCATAAATAACATTACCATTCGATATCGCCATCCTATTCCTAGACTTGATGATATGCTTGATGAGTTGTGTGGCGCTATAATTTTTACAAAGATTGACTTGCGTAGTGGTTACCACCAAATTAGAATGAAACTTGGAGATGAATGGAAAACAACTTTTAAGACTAAATTCGGCTTGTATGAGTGGTTAGTAATGCCTTTTGGTTTGACTAATGCACCAAGTACTTTCATGCGATTAATGAATGAAGTTTTAAGAGCTTTTATTGGACGATTTGTGGTGGTTTACTTTGATGATATCTTGATTTACAGCAAGTCTTTGGATGAACATATGGATCACTTACGTGCTGTTTTTAATGCTTTACGTGATGCACGTTTATTTGGCAACCTTGACAAGTGCACCTTTTGCACGGATCGAGTCTCTTTTCTTGGCTATGTTGTTACTCCACAGGGAATTGAGGTGGATGAGACTAAAATTGAAGCCATAAAGAGCTGGCTGGTTCCCCAGACCATCACACAGGTGAGGAGTTTTCTTGGTCTTGCAGGATTTTATCGCCGCTTTGTCAAAGATTTCAGCACCATTGCTGCGCCGCTGCACGAGTTGACAAAGAAGGGTGTGGTGTTCCGTTGGGGAAAGGCACATGAGGAGTCCTTTTGCACTTTGAAGGACAAGCTTACACGTGCTCCTTTGCTGCAACTTCCAAATTTCGGTAAGACTTTTGAGCTTGAATGCGATGCTAGTGGAGTTGGCATTGGAGGTGTCTTGATGCAAGAAGGTAAACCCATTGCTTACTTTAGCGAGAAATTGCATGGCCCTTTATTGAATTACTCTACGTATGATAAAGAATTGTATGCACTTGTACGTTCTTTAGAGACGTGGCGTCATTATTTATGGCCTAAGGAATTTGTTATTCACTCCGATCATGAATCGCTTAAGTATCTTCGTTCTCAAAATAATCTGAATCATAGACATGCTAAGTGGGTTGAATTTATTGAATCTTTTCCTTATATTATCAAACACAAGAAAGGGAAGGGTAATGTGATTGCCGATGCTTTGTCTAGACATTATACTATGCTGTCCCAACTTGATTGTCGGATTTTTGGGCTTGAATCGATCAAAGAACAATATGCGCTAGACCCTGATTTTAAAGATGTGTTGCTGAATTGTAAAGAGGGACGTACATGGAACAAGTTTGTGATAAATGATGGATTTGTGTTTAGAGCTAACCGCAGATGCATCCCAGTTGGTTCCGTTCGTCTTTTGTTGATGCAGGAAGCGCATGGAGGAGGTTTGATGGGACATTTTGGTGCGAAGAAGACGGAGGATGTTCTGGCCACACACTTCTTTTGGCCAAGAATGAGGAGAGACGTTGAGCGGTTCGTGGCCCGCTGTAATACATGTCAAAAAGCTAAGTCGCGCTTGAACCCACATGGTTTGTATATGCCTCTTCCTATTCCTTCGGTTCCGTGGGCGGATATTTCTATGGACTTTGTTTTGGGATTGCCTCGGACGAAGAGGGGGAGTGATAGTGTAACACCCTAATTTAAATTTCAACATTTATTAATAAATTTAATTGGCTTTATTTAATTTTCTAAGGTTTATTGTGTTTAGTTGGCATTTAATCTAATTTTGTTCCTTAAGTAATTAAAATTTATCATAGGTTTAATTTCTTTTGTTGTTGCATTCATGCTGGTGCATGGTTTGTTTTGTTTGTTTGAATAGGAGTTTGAATTCAAATTCTTTTGAATTCAAATAGTCTTGAGTTGAGAGGAAGGAAAAAGAAATAGAAATAGGAAATAGAGTTAAAATTGGAAAAGGAAAACCAACCCAACAACCCAAACCCGCGGCCCACTTCCTTTCTCCCGAGCCCAGCCCAATCCGCTGGCCCAGGCCGCACTAGTCCCGCTTGGGCCCGCTTCCACCCGCACACACTCGGCCTGCCAGCGCGCCACTCGGCCCGGTCCGCCCCGCGCTCCCGCTCACCCGCCAGCTTCGCGCCGCAGCCCAGCCAGCGTCGCCCGTCACCCCCGCGTCACCCCGCTCGCCCAGCGCCCAAGTCAGCGCCGCACCCCTGACAAGCCGGCCCCCCTCCCTCAGCCCGCGCGCGACGCCCCGCACCCCGGGCCCACCTGTCGGCGCGCTCGCCCGCACCGCGCTCGCCGTCCCGCCACTGACCGAGCGGCCCCACTCGTCAGCGCCCCCTCTCCCCTTCCTTCCCGGCTCCGCAGCGGCCGCCCGAGATCACCGGCGAGGCCGCCGGGATCCTTATCCCGCTGCGCCCCGCCGCAATCTCCGCCCGGCCTCTTTAAACGCCCAAGCCGCACCCCCTGGAAACCCTACCCAACCCTAGCCGCCCCCGCTCTGCTCCGCCACCAGGAGAGCCTTGCGCTGCCGCAGGTGAGCTCTGTCCTCGCCGAATTGCTCGCCGCCGGTGACCCCGGAGCCCCCTGAACCCCGTATCCTTCCCGCAGGACCGCTTTGGGTCGAGCCGTACCATCCAGTACCCGGAGACGCCCAGCAGCGGCCGGACCCCGAGCTCCGCCCGTGCGTCGCCGCCGGACATCGCCATCACGCCTCCGACCCGCCATCTTCGCTCGATTCGGACCTAGGTGAGACCCACCTCGACCTACCCTTCCTTTTGCACCCGATATCGTGGCCAGAGGGTCACTTCCGGGGCCGGAACATCCACACCGGCGCTCCGCCGCCGCCGCGCCATGGCTGAACCGCCGCTCTGCTGTGCCGCAGCCCGAGCTAGGCCTCAGTGTAGTTTAGCCGTGCCTAGTAGATGCTCCCAGTGCCGAAAACCCGAGCCAAATGGGGCCGGAACCGCACTAACGCGGTACGCCGGCGAACCCAAGCCGCCGGTCACCGCCGGCCATCCTCTCCGGTCGATGCAGCCCTTTCCTGAGCCCACCAGTGGCTTACGCGTGTCGCCTAGAGGCTTCTAGACCCCAGCCCCGCTCGAATCCCCCCCGGGAATGCCTAGATTGGCTACCTCCGGCCGCCCGCCGCCGCGGGAGCACGTCGGCGGCACGTCCCGCCGCCGCCCCGCGCCCCTTTCAACCTGCGCCGTCCGATCCGGATTCTACGGCTACGGTTAGATCTAGGATCCTTTAAATCTGAGCCGCCAGATCCTAATCCTGCGGCCGAGATCCAAACGTACCGCTTCAGCTCGGTCATTTTTCTAAAGAGACCCCCAACTTTGCCTAAATCAACCCGCGGTCCACCTGAGTTCAAAAATGATTAGATTTAAGTCCTGGTTTTAACGCATAGCCCCCTGAGTTTCTTCAAAATAGTACCCGCAGTCCAGACCTGTCCTTTTTTTGCGAGATAGACCCTGGAATTAATGTTTATTTACGTTTTAGCCCTCGGTTTAAGCAGAAAAGTCCCTGGAACCCTGTTTTTGTTACAAATAAGCCCCTGAAGCTTGTTTTTAGCCTAGATTATGCGTTTTAACTCCATTTTAAGCGTTCTTTATGTCCACGCGGTCGTTGTAACGCGTAGAATAGTTGTAGACTAGTTTAGTGTGCTGTTTTATGTATTGATGCACTATTTCTTAGTTTTTGTTAGTGTTTGCTTGTATGCTTATTTTTGTGCATTGTTTTGGGCCATGTGTTCGTGAGTAGACGTTGATCCATCTGAGGAGCCCCAGTACCAGGAGCAGCCATTTTCCGAGCAGTTTGAGCAGCAGCCAGAGCAGTACGAGGAAGGCAAGTATAACATGAACAACCTATCACCTTTAATTACAATTTCATACTGCATTTTAATACTGTATGCCTATAAGGACTTTCCTAGCCACTTTATATCCTTTATATATACCTTTGGGTTGCATTTTGGTTAGTTGTGCTAGGTTGCTGCGCTATAACATACTCTGGTCCTTTTTAATTAATTTGATTAATGGTTTACTTGAACTTAATTCTGAGAGTGGCCCTCTGTGCTTCGTGCTTGAGTGGCTCACGTCTCGTTAAAATATGGTTTTTGTAGAAACATGGTTTAGGGGGCCAGCACGGTGCTTAGTGCTTGGTTGGCCACTCTCCATAAGGACCGGTTCATATAGCGACAACCTGGGACAACAGCGCTACCACAAGGCTAGAATGGGATAGACTTGGCGTAATAATTAGATCTTTTTGGTTTGGAGTAACTTACCTGCGGGGCAGGGGCGGTAAGCTTCTATGTCCCTCGTACTGAGTGGCCTCGTCTGTGCTTCGTGTCTTGACGCCCACTAGACCTGCTCCATAGTCGCCGATCCACCCTCGCGGTTACTCCCTACCAACGAGATTCTTTGTAAAGGCCTTGTAGTGAGTCGCTAGCCATCTCACCTAAGGAAGTGTGATGAACCCCTAGCGTAGCTCACGACTTGTGGGTAAAGATGTGCAACCTCTGCAGAGTGTAAAACTGGTATACTAGCCGTGCTCACGGTTATGAGCGGCCCAGATCCTCCTTTTGATTAGTGGGGTTGTCTCCTTCCGACGAGGGAGGTGCCTCTCGGGGTTACCTTGTTGGTTTTGGTTTGGTTCTCAGTAGTAACATGTTTAATCTTGATTAATTACTATGTAACTGGGTTAATGGTAATTCATCAACTCGTAGTAAATAGCTTTAATAAAATTTTGCCAAGATTAAAAGCTAATGCATTTGAGTCAGCCAACCTTAGAGCCTCATAGTTTGTGTTATACTTGTTGAGTACAAGTTGTCTACTCACTCTTGCCTCTTCTCTACTTTTTCCTCTTGGATACGCTACTGCTGCTCAGTTCCTGCCGACAAGAGGGAGTTCGTCCAGCGCTACCAGGACTACGAGGACTTCTAGGTGTTCGTCTCCCAGTCGACGTCCCTGTGGCGCCCTGCTTCAGCTTCGGAGAGCTTTATTCGTATTTTGTACTTCGCTTCCGCTGTATCAGACATTTTGTCATTAATATAATAAATAACATTCGTATTCGATTTATTATATCTTTTTACGCGATATGTGCTGTGATATACTGTTCATTCTGTTGTATATACGTGTGACTTGATCCTGGCACGTATATGATTGCTCGGTTTATGTCCTTTTATAAACCGGGTGTTACAGAGTGGTATCAGAGCCGTATCGACTGTAGGACGAAGCCTAGATAGAACTGGTCGAGTTTTAGGACTTCTTCTCACCAATCTTTGCCTGCTGAAATTATTTTACTATTATACCCCTTGACTTCTTTGACTTTTTACCCTTCTTGCCTTGATTTCTCTCTCTGAAGAATAGTTTCGTAGATTTTGGCCTGAATCAGTCATCTGACCACCATGAGTTAGCTAGGTGACCCTTTTATAATAATACGGTAGCACGTTCTGCGACGCGTTGTGTTAGTCGAGTCGTATGTTAAACTCGGCTAAGTTGTGAAAATTGTTTGCTTGTTATTATGCTACATGTTTGATTTGGATTTTGAATGATTGCATAGCTTAGTAGTTTAAATTTGTTTAGAGAAAATTACTCTCATGCTAAAGTTAACTAATTAATAAAATGAGTTAGATCGTTGGGGGTAAAACAGTCCACTCTATCCTGTCTACTTTATCTTGGCTAAGTCTTTTTCCGCAAAGAGTTATCATATCCATCTAAATTTATTCCTGCAATATCCTTACTCGTGAAATCTTTTGTCCAAAATCAGATGGTGAACACCAGGCGTGGTTCTGACCAGCAGGGGTAGAACAACCAGGGCCAGAATACCCAGGGGACCGGGATCCCGATGCCGCCGCCGTTGACTCCAGAGCAGTACTTCCAGCTCTAGATGCAGATGATGGCTACCCTGAACAACACTGTTCAGGCTCTTCAGCAGGCTCACACTCAGCCTCCGCCTCCTCCACCGCCGCAGCCTCGCGACAGGCGTGCTGAGTTCCTGAGGGGTCACCCGCCGATGTTTTCTCACACGTCCGACCCTCTTCAGGCCGACGACTGGCTCCGTGCAGTGGAGCGCCAGTTGGACATCGCCCAGTGCGATGATCGGGAGCGAGTTCTGTACGCAGCAGGACAGCTGCGAGGGGCAGCTCTGGACTGGTGGGAGTCCCACCCAGTTCATGACCGCGAGTCTCTCACTTGGCTCCAGTTCAGGGAGCGTTTCCGCAGCCACAACGTCCCCGCGGGCGTTATGAAGATGAAGCAGAAGGAGTTCCTTGCACTGAAGCAGGTAATCTTAGATATAATTATTCAGCGGTTTCTTTTGAGCTAATGTCCCTTGTTCTATCCTTATGAATCTCGAGTTAATCTTTCGATATCTATCTGTCCTTGTCACTTCAGGGGACTATGTCAGTCACGGAGTATCGTGATCGCTTTCTTCAGCTGGCTCGCTACGCCCCTGCCGATGTTGCGGATGACCGCAAGAAGCAGGAGCACTTCATGGAGGGCCTTGAGGACTACCTCCAGTATGCGCTGCTCAACCTCCGCTTCGACGACTTCAACCATCTGGTTGACAGCGCGCTCAACACTGAGCGCAAGCACCTAGAGATGGAGGACAAGAAGAGGAAGATTGTCCCCGTTGCTTCCGGCAACAACACTCGTCCTCGCCTCCAGCCGCCCCAGCAGTACCAGCACAATACCGGCCTCCCCAGCAGTACCCGCCTCGACAACAGCAGGCAGGTCAGGGCCCGAGGTTACCGGCACCTCCGGCTCGTGCTCCACCAGCTCCGCCAGCACCGCAGGCTCCACGTCCGGCAGCTCCTACCGGACAGCAGGCTTCGACACTTGCACGCGTCTGCTATCACTGCGGCCAGCCGGGGCACTACGCCAACACTTGCCCCCGGAAGGCGCAGGCGGGACAGCAGGGGCGCCCAGCTCAGCCCAGGGCGCCAGCACAGGGCAGGGTGAACCACGTGACGGCCGAGTCAGCGGCCGAGGCTCCTAACGTGGTTATTGGTACGTTCATGGTCAACTCTCACCCCGCTACAGTGCTTTTCGATACCGGTGCTACCCATTCTTTCATTTCCAAGTCATTTGCCGAGCAGTATGGTATACCGGTTTCTTGTATGAGGACAGCTATGGTAGTTACCTCACCTGGGGGTCAGATACGTACATGTTCTATATGCTCCAGAGTTAGTATTGTCATAAAGGGGGTAGAATTCCGCACTGGCTTGATAGTTATTGACTCCTCGGGGATAGATGTGATTTTGGGCATGGAGACACTTACCAGATGGGGAGTCAGTATTGATTGTGCTCAGCGGACAGTTCACTTATCAGCATCTGATGGCCAAGAGGTGACAGTCAGTGCTTCAGAGCCTTCGGGATTTCTTCATCAGATGGAGGCTAGACCCACGGACGGTATTCGCGTGGTGTCTGAATTCCCGGATGTCTTTCCGGATGATCTGCCAGGTATGCCACCTGAACGCGCCATTGAGTTTTGTATTGATCTCTTGCCTGGCACAGCTCCTATTGCAAAGCGGCCCTACCGTATGGCACCTATAGAGCATGAAGAGGTCAAGAAAACTATTGATGAGTTGCTAGCCAAGGGCTATATCCGTCGCAGCTTCTCTCCTTGGGCTTTTCCATTATTGCTGGTAGATAAGAAGGATGGCTCGAAGAGGATGTGTGTTGATTATCGGGAGCTGAATGCAGTCACTATCAAGAACAAGCATCCACTGCCCCGTATTGAGGATCTCTTCGATCTGCTTCGAGGTGCACGTATATTCTCGAAGATTGATCTTCGTTCGGGTTATTTTCAGCTGAGGATCCGTCCTGGGGATATTCCGAAGACGGCATTCACCTGCAAGTACAGGTTATATGAGTATACGGTCATGTCCTTCGGCTTGACTAATGCCCCGGCTTACTTCATGCATCTGATGAACATGGTCTTCATGGATTATCTGGATGTCTTTGTGGTGATTTTCATTGATGATATTCTGATCTTCTCCAAGACAGAAGAAGAGCATGAGGAGCATCTGAGACTCGTATTGCAGAGATTGAGAGAGCATCAGTTGTATGCCAAGTTCAGCAAGTGCGAGTTCTGGATTGACGAGGTTCCATTCCTAGGTCATGTTATCTCTCAGGGAGGCATTGCTGTTGATCCGAGCAAGGTGAAGGATGTGCTAGAGTGGGAGACACCGCAGACAGTAAAGGAAGTCAGGTCTTTCTTGGGCTTAGCTGGATATTATCGGAGGTTCATTGAGAATTTCTCCAAGATCGCGAAGCCTTTGACTTCTTTGCTGGAGAAGAATGTGGCTTTTGTATGGACTGATGAGCGTCAGAGGGCCTTTGATGAGCTGAAGAAAAGGTTGACTACGGCGCCAGTCCTGACTCTGCCAGACCAGATGAAGAGGTTCACGGTATATTGTGATGCTTCGAAGGATGGTCTTGGGTGTGTTCTGATGCAGGAGGGCAGAGTGATTGCTTATGCTTCACGGCAGTTACGTCGGCATGAGCTGAACTATCCCACTCATGATCTCGAGTTAGCCGCAGTTGTGCATGCTCTGAAGATTTGGAGGCATTACTTGTATGGGAAGCGGTGTGATATCTACACAGATCACAAGAGCATCAAGTACATTTTCACGCAGAATGAGCTGAACATGCGGTAGAGAAGATGGCTAGAGTTGGTCAAGGACTATGACCTGGAGATTCACTATCATCCGGGCAAGGCCAATGTTGTAGCAGATGCTTTGAGCAGGAGAAGCTATGTCAACATGGCCGTGGCTTTCCAGATGCCTCCAGAGTTATGCGAGGAGTTCGAGCAGTTGAGTCTGGGCTTCTTGCATCATACTTCCAGTGCAGCGTTTGAGGCAGTACCGACTCTAGAGTCAGAGATCAGGCAGCATCAGAAAGATGATGAGAAGCTGCAGGAGATCCGTGAGTTGCTCAAGAAGGGCAAGGCTCCTCATTTCAGAGAGGATGACCAGGGTACCTTGTGGTACAAGAACCGGATCTGTGTGCCAGATGTGAAGGATCTCCGGAAGTTGATTCTGAGTGAGGCCCATGATACAGCTTACTCTATTCATCCGAGCAGCACGAATATGTATTATGATCTGAAGGAACGTTTCTGGTGGTATGGAATGAAGCGTTCAGTGGCAGAGTACGTGGCTATTTGTGACACCTGTCAGCGTGTCAAGGCTGAGCATCAGAGGCCAGCAGGTCTGTTACAGCCTTTGAAGATTCCAGAGTGGAAATGGGAGGAAATCACTATGGACTTCATTGTTGGATTGCCTCGTACTCAGAAAGGGTACAACTCCATATGGGTAGTAGTGGATCGGTTGACGAAGGTTGCTCACTTTATTCCAGTGAACACTACTTATTCCGGAGCTAGACTTGCAGAGTTGTACATCTCTCAGATTGTCTGCTTGCATGGTGTGCCCAAGAAGATCATATCTGACAGAGGGTCTCAGTTCACTTCTCGGTTCTGGGAGCAGCTCCATGATTCGTTGGATACGAAGCTGCGTTTCAGTACGGCTTATCACCCTCAGACAGATGGGCAGACAGAGAGAACCAACCAAGTGTTGGAAGATATGCTGAGAGCTTGTGCCATTCAGTACGGTACTAGCTGGGATAAGTGCCTGTCATATGCTGAGTTTTCGTATAACAACAGCTATCAGGCCAGTTTGAAGAAGTCCCCCTTTGAGGCATTGTATGGCAGAAAATGCAGGACTCCTCTCTATTGGGATCAGATTGGTGAGAAGCAGCTCTTTGGCCCTGAGATCATAAATGATGCAGAGCAGATGGTTCAGGCTATGCGAGAAAATCTGAGGATTGCACAGAGCAGGCAAAAGAGCTATGCAGATGGCAAACGGAGAGATCTGACTTTCAGTGTTGGTGATTATGTGTATCTGAAGGTGTCTCCGATGAGAGGAATCCGCAGATTTAATGTCAAAGGGAAGTTAGCACCTCGGTATGTGGGGCCATTCAAGGTGCTAGAGCGGAAAGGCGAAGTTGCTTATCGCCTGGAGTTACCTCTCAGCCTCTCAGGAGTTCATGATGTCTTCCATATATCTCAGCTGAAGAGATGTCTGCGAGTACCCGAGGAGCAGGCACCCCTGGATGGAGTCGATGTGCAGGAAGATCTGACTTATACTGAGCATCCGGTGAAGATTCTGGAGACATCAGAGAGGATTACTCGGAACAAGCGCATCAAGATGTGCAGAGTTCAGTGGAGCCATCACAGTGAAGCTGAGGCTACATGGGAGCGAGAGGATGAACTAAAGAAGACATATCCAGATCTCTTTGCTAGCCAGCCCAGCTAAATCTCGGGGACGAGATTTCTTTAAGGGGGTAGGGTCTGTAACACCCTAATTTAAATTTCAACATTTATTAATAAATTTAATTGGCTTTATTTAATTTTCTAAGGTTTATTGTGTTTAGTTGGCATTTAATCTAATTTTGTTCCTTAAGTAATTAAAATTTATCATAGGTTTAATTTCTTTTGTTGTTGCATTCATGCTGGTGCATGGTTTGTTTTGTTTGTTTGAATAGGAGTTTGAATTCAAATTCTTTTGAATTCAAATAGTCTTGAGTTGAGAGGAAGGAAAAAGAAATAGAAATAGGAAATAGAGTTAAAATTGGAAAAGGAAAACCAACCCAACAACCCAAACCCGCGGCCCACTTCCTTTCTCCTGAGCCCAGCCCAATCCGCTGGCCCAGGCCGCACCAGTCCCGCTTGGGCCCGCTTCCACCCGCACACACTCGGCCTGCCAGCGCGCCACTCGGCCCGGTCCGCCCCGCGCTCCCGCTCACCCGCCAGCTTCGCGCCACAGCCCAGCCAGCGTCGCCCGTCACCCCCGCGTCACCCCGCTCGCCCAGCGCCCAAGTCAGCGCTGCACCCCTGACAAGCCGGCCCCCCTCCCTCAGCCCGCGCGCGACGCCCCGCACCCCGGGCCCACCTGTCGGCGCGCTCGCCCGCACCGCGCTCGCCGTCCCGCCACTGACCGAGCGGCCCCACTCGTCAGCGCCCCCTCTCCCCTTCCTTCCCAGCTCCGCAGCGGCCGCCCGAGATCACCGGCGAGGCCGCCGGGATCCTTATCCCGCTGCGCCCCGCCGCAATCTCCGCCCGGCCTCTTTAAACGCCCAAGCCGCCCCCCCTGGAAACCCTACCCAACCCTAGCCGCCCCCGCTCTGCTCCGCCGCCAGGAGAGCCTTGCGCTGCCGCAGGTGAGCTCTGTCCTCGCCAAATTGCTCGCCGTCGGTGACCCCGGAGCCCCCTGAACCCCGTATCCTTCCCGCAGGACCGCTTTGAGTCGAGCCGTGCCATCCAGTACCCGGAGACGCCCAGCAGCGGCCGGACCCCGAGCTCCGCCCGTGCGTCGCCGCCGGACATCGCCGTCGCGCCTCCGACCCGCCATCTTCGCTCGATTCGGACCTAGGTGAGACCCACCTCGACCTACCCTTCCTTTTGCACCCGATATCGTGGCCAGAGGGTCACTTTCGGGGCCGGAACATCCACACCGGCGCTCCGCCGCCGCCGCGCCATGGCTGAACCGCCGCTCTGCTGTGCCGCAGCCCGAGCTAGGCCTCAGTGTAGTTTAGCCGTGCCTAGTAGATGCTCCCAGTGCCGAAAACCCGAGCCAAATGGGGCCGAAACCGCACTAACGCGGTACGCCGGCGAACCCAAGCCGCCGGTCACCGCCGGCCATCCTCTCCGGTCGATGCAGCCCTTTCCTGAGCCCACCAGTGGCTTACGCGTGTCACCTAGAGGCTTCTAGACCCCAGCCCCGCTCGAATCCCCCCCGAGAAGGCCTAGATTGGCTACCTCCGGCCGCCCGCCGCCGCGGGAGCACGTCGGCGGCGCGTCCCGCCGCCGCCCCGCGCCCCTTTCAACCTGCGCCGTCCGATCCGGATTCTACGGCTACGGTTAGATCTAGGATCCTTTATATCTGAGCCGCCAGATCCTAATCCTGCGGCCGAGATCCAAACGTACCGCTTCAGCTCGGTCATTTTTCTAAAGAGACCCCCAACTTTGCCTAAATCAACCCGCGGTCCACCTGAGTTCAAAAATGATTAGATTTAAGTCCTGGTTTTAACGCATAGCCCCCTGAGTTTCTTCAAAATAGTACCCGCAGTCCAGACCTGTCCTTTTTTTGCGAGATAGACCCTGGAATTAATGTTTATTTACGTTTTAGCCCTCGGTTTTAGCAGAAAAGTCCCTGGAACCCTGTTTTTGTTACAAATAAGCCCCTGAACCTTGTTTTTAGCCTAGATTATGCGTTTTAACTCCATTTTAAGCGTTCTTTATGTCCACGCGGTCGTTGTAACGCGTAGAATAGTTGTAGACTAATTTAGTGTGCTGTTTTATGTATTGATGTACTGTTTCTTAGTTTTTGTTAGTGTTTGCTTGTATGCTTATTTTTGTGCATTGTTTTGGGCCATGTGTTCGTGAGTAGACGTTGATCCATCTGAGGAGCCCCAGTACCAGGAGCAGCCGTTTTCCGAGCAGTTTGAGCAGCAGCCAGAGCAGTACGAGGAAGGCAAGTATAACATGAACAACCTATCACCTTTAATTACAATTTCATACTGCATTTTAATACTGTATGCCTATAAGGACTTTCCTAGCCACTTTATATCCTTTATATATACCTTTGTGTTGCATTTTGGTTAGTTGTGCTAGGTTGCTGCGCTATAACATACTCTGGTCCTTTTTAATTAATTTGATTAATGGTTTACTTGAACTTAATTCTGAGAGTGGCCCTCTGTGCTTCGTGCTTGAGTGGCTCACGTCTCGTTAAAATATGGTTTTTGTAGAAACATGGTTTAGGGGGCCAGCACGGTGCTTAGTGCTTGGTTGGCCACTCTCCATAAGGACCGGTTCATAGAGCGACAACCTGGGACAACAGCGCTACCACAAGGCTAGAATGGGATAGACTTGGCGTAATAATTAGATCTTTTTGGTTTGGAGTAACTTACCTGCGGGGCAGGGGCGGTAAGCTTCTATGTCCCTCGTACTGAGTGGCCTCGTCTGTGCTTCGTGTCTTGACGCCCACTAGACCTGCTCCATAGTCGCCGATCCACCCTCGCGGTTACTCCCTACCAACGAGATTCTTTGTAAAGGCCTCGTAGTGAGTCGCTAGCCATCTCATCTAAGGAAGTGTTATGAACCCCTAGCGTAGCTCACAACTTGTGGGTAAAGATGTGCAACCTCTGCAGAGTGTAAAACTAGTATACTAGCCGTGCTCACGGTTATGAGCGGCCCAGATCCTCCTTTTGATTAGTGGGGTTGTCTCCTTCCGACGAGGGAGGTGCCTCTCGGGGTTACCTTGTTGGTTTTGGTTTGGTTCTCAGTAGTAACATGTTTAATCTTGATTAATTACTATGTAACTGGGTTAATGGTAATTTATCAACTCGTAGTAAATAGCTTTAATAAAATTTTGCCAAGATTAAAAGCTAATGCATTTGAGTCAGCCAACCTTAGAGCCTCATAGTTTGTGTTATACTTGTTGAGTACAAGTTGTCTACTCACTCTTGCCTCTTCTCTACTTTTTCCTCTTGGATACGCTACTGCTGCTCAGTTCCTGCCGACACGAGGGAGTTCGTCCAGCGCTACCAGGACTACGAGGACTTCTAGGTGTTCGTCTCCCAGTCGACGTCCCTGTGGCGCCCTGCTTCAGCTTCGGAGAGCTTTATTCGTATTTTGTACTTCGCTTCCGCTGTATCAGACATTTTGTCATTAATGTAATAAATAACATTTGTATTCGCTTTATTATATCTTTTTACGTGATATGTGCTGTGATATACTGTTCATTCTGT
Source organism: Panicum virgatum (assembly GCF_016808335.1). NCBI lineage: Eukaryota > Viridiplantae > Streptophyta > Magnoliopsida > Poales > Poaceae > Panicum > Panicum virgatum. The sequence continues at coordinate 24,298,119 of NC_053141.1, read as the reverse complement.
TGTATATATGTGTGACTTGATCCTGGCACGTATATGATTGCTCGGTTTATGTCCTTTTATAAACCGGGTGTTACAGATAGCGTTTTTGTTGTGGTCGATCGTTTTTCCAAGATGGCACATTTTATACCTTGTCATAAAACAGATGATGCCATTCATATTGCTAACCTCTTTTTCAAAGAGATTGTTCGCTTGCACGGTATGCCTTCTACTATTGTTTCAGATCGTGATGCAAAATTCTTGAGTCATTTTTGGCGCACGCTATGGAACAAATTGCTGACAAAGTTGTTGTTTTCTACAACATGTCATCCCCAAACTGATGGACAAACAGAGGTGGTGAATAGAACATTGTCTACGATGCTGCGAGCAATATTGAAGCAAAATTTGAAGATGTGGGAAGAGTGTTTGCCGCATGTGGAGTTTGCATATAATCGGGCGGAACACTCCACCACCAAGGTAAGTCCTTTTCAGGTAGTGTATGGTTTTAACCCTCGTGCTCCCATTGATCTTTTGCCTCTACCTACTACTGAGCGTGTACATAGTGATGCTAAAGAGCGTGCTGATTTTATTTTAAAATTGCATGCTTCAACTAAAGAGAACATTGAAAAGATGACTGAGAAATATAGAATTGCTGGTAGTCAAGGTAGAAAGGAAGTTAAACTTGAACCGGGTGATTTAGTTTGGTTGCATTTGAGAAAAGAAAGATTTCCAGATTTGAGAAAGTCTAAATTGATGCCACGTGCTGCTGGACCATATAAAATTTTGGAAAAGATTAATGATAACGCATATAAACTTGAGTTGCCCCCCGAGTTTGGGGTTAGTCCCACCTTTAACATTTCAGATTTGAGGCCATATTTGGGAGAAGAAGATGAGCTTGAGTCGAGGACGACTCCAATTCAAGAGGGGGAGGATGATGAGGACATCATTCCTACAGATACAAATGACACTCCTCAAGATGATATACAAGGTCCTATTACTCGCGCACGTGCTCGACAATTGAACTTATAGGTGAGTTCGTTCCTAAGTAATGTTTATTGTGAATCTGAGAATAGATTGCTATCTAATGACTTAATTGTACTTAGGAACAAAGGAGAGGACCAGAAAGGGTGTGGAGAAGGCCTTGGAGGCGTGGAGGACCAGCAAGGACGTCCGGATCAAGATAGAGGCCCAAACCGATTCGACTTCGTTTCAGTTTCGGACTCCAGGAACAGGCCACACTAAAACGGACGCCCAGGTTGCATACGGAGTCGGATTTGGGCGCACTTGATATGGATGGAAAGATAATTTCAATACTCTTCCAATGGATCTGGTCTCAGGCTCAAATTCATCCGGAGTTGACGGGAATCGTCTGTGGAATTTGGCATCCAGAATCTGTTCCGGTGCTGCGTCACTGTTTTTGGGCCCATGGCTCGTGTATCGTGTTGGAGCCCAATAGAGGCGCGTCCAGGAGGTCTTGCACGACCTAAACCCTTATTAGTAGCTGCCGCCATCGTGAGACTTGGGTTTTGCTTAGATTATTCTGTCAAGAACAGTTTCGCCGCCGTGTCGGTTTGTGAGACCCCAACTTTGAGATTAATCATTCATCTGCAGAGTCACTTCAATTGAGCCGCGTTCTTTCGAGTTCTTGCTTGTGTTCTTCGTTGCGCTTGCAGGGATTAGCCTTCTTGGCATGGTCATCTGGGTTGTGACACGGTTGATAACCAGAGGAGTTGTGGTGCTAAGATTGCTGGATTCGGGTCTTAGGATCTGAAGCTGGATCGGTGTGTCTCGCTCCGCCTACAACGAGAGTTATCCAGAATCTGACGGAAGATCGGGAACACACGTCCCCATTACACCCCGTGGGATGTCGTTATCTTCGAGATTTCTTCGAGGGAAAGGATAGGATGGAAAATCCTTCCTTAAATCTCTCTTTGCTTTGCTTAGCCCCAAAGTATCTTGATCTAATCTTGTGGGCTTTGTCCTTTGGGCTTCATTGGAGGGTGGATATGCATGAACGGGCCTCTAATCATCATGGCCTTCGGTCCTTTGATCAGGCTTTGGCCTTCGTCTTTCTTCGTGTCATCGTGTGATCATGGGCCTCGCCATTTCATGCTCCAAAATTGGTCAAAAACCTGCAAAAAATGAAGTACCTCCTAAATATATGTGCAAATGCGAAAACGACCAATAATTGGGCCGAGGTTAGGATGGTTAGTGATTTTGATATTAAATTCATGCCATTATCAAAGTTAAACAGGGGATAAAATGGATACTTAAGGAGAGCCAACAGCACTACGCCTACAACTATCGAGTTAGTACTCCTACCTACCGGTAAGGCAGAAAGCACTCTCAAATAAGTAGAACTTGCTACTTACACAGACTAGGGATCCCGCAGATCAATGATAGAAAGCAAACAAGTAACTAAAGTAAAGAGAAAGACTAGCAAGATACCGATGAGAGACAACGAACTTCGCTCCAAAGATATTTCATTCCTCTGAGGTGGCTTTCAAAAGTGGAGTAAGGCCGAGAGAACTCGGCACCGCTCCTTTAGCTTGGCTTTCACCAAAGCTCTCACCTCACACTCTCCCTATTCTAAGACGGACTACATCTTGTTTGAGGCTCTTCTCCTCTCCAAATGGTGTGTTGAGAGTGGAGGTGTGGGCTGCCTTTTATTGGCCTCCAAGGTGGGTGGCTTAGCTTGTAAGCAAGGCTAAGGTTTGCTTAGCTTGTAAGCAAAGCTATGGTTGCTTAGCTTGAAAGCCAAGCTGCCCACACATGCATGGTGGTTGTGTAACTCCCACTTGAAGGCTGCACACGTGGCACGAGAAAATGAGGCCGGCCGGCATCCCCTAGGCCGGCCAGCCTGGGGATGTCCTCCGTTGTTTGCCACCTTTTTGTTGCATGGTCCTGATTGTCTGATGAAGTCGGTTTTAGTTGCATTGGTCTGAAGCTTAGTAGTTGGGGGCTGGGCGGCCTGGCCTAAGCCGTCCGGCCTGGGCTTGTCCCTTCTTGGCCCTCCGATCCACAGACGTGTTGATCAATGGTTGCATATTCTTCTCATAGATGATTTCGGGCTTGGGGTTGAGTTGGAGTACTACATGTGGACCCAATCATCCTTGGCTCAGGCCTTTCTGTCTTAGAATACAAATCTTGAATGACATCAAGTTGAATTGGCTTGGATTTGTGAATTGAAACACACTGGCACAAGATAAACATGAAATTCCACGGGGCATAGGCCGGCCGGCCTGGGATTCCTCCCATTTTGGCCGAATTTTGTACATGTTGTTCCTGCAATCAAATACTCAACAAAACTTGTGGAACTCGTTAATATAAGTCAAATTTAGTTTGTGTTGGCCCTCGAGTCATGAATTCTAGAGAAATGTTGGCGGTAAAAATCATAGAAATCAACCGCCAACACACCCCCACACCTAGACTTTGCTCGTCCCTAGCAAAAAGAGTCGAAACAGATCCAGAGGATCCGGCAAAGTCCAGAATTCATGAACTCAAAGAATGTATAAGAATTATTTCTATGCTTTCCTCATACCTTGGATTCTGGGTGGCTAACACCTTCATCTTTGAATATTGATCCTCAGAACAACTTGATGGAGAGCACGATTCATTACCTTTTATCTGTACTTGGAGATTTTGCAAGATTTTCAAAACAGGAGGCATGCTCTCATCTCTTTCAACTCACTCTTAGTCTCTCTTTTGTATTTGAATCTCACTAAGGTAATTTGAGAAACCTCTCCTACTTTTTGATAGGCTTTTGTGTAGCTCGAGGTAGGGATAAAGTTGCATATCTTCCTCATTTATTTTGCAAGATCAAAAATCTTGTCGTTGAGAGGTCATGTCACCTTAGAACCTGGTCATGTGCATGTGTGTGATAGATGAATGTCCTTTGAGTGGTGTTTGATCTTGGCTTCTCCATCCTTTCCCTTTGTCCTTTTTTTTTGCTCGAGTAAGAGTGTCTCCTCAGTCGCTTCCCTCTTTTTCTCTTTTCTCTGTTATTTTTAAGGGGGATGGAGAGCTTCCGATGAACCACTTTTGATCGACTTTATTGATGAATGTGCGTGGTGGATGACCAAAGTACTAGATGATCATGACATTTCTCAAAAGGCAGCGATGTTTGATCAAGCTCAAAATGTAAAAACATAGCTATCTGGGCTCAGCTTAAGTCATGTATGGCTCTAGATAGGACTTTTGTAAAGTTGAGAGAGCATGAGAGTTGCTTCATTTTATCCTTTTCAAAACAAATCTCCAAGACTTCGAATTAGAAAGAACATGTCTCTCATTTCATTATATCATGAGGGCCAATAGACAAGCTTCAGGTGATCCTATTATGTAAGTTCCAAAGGTAATAAGTACTTGCATAAGAAATAAAACTTATACACCATTGAGAATCATGTAAGAATTCATCTCATCCAAAATTTTCATCCAATTTTAAATTTATTCAATCTAGAATGAATTTGAATGAAAGCCTGGAAGGAAACGGAATACGGGTCGCAAACCTCCGTGACGAATTGCACTTGGCGATGTTTGGCCAGGCACGGGTGCATCCGATTTCACTCAACTTCGTCCAGGAGTTTGTCTCAATAATGTTCATGTACTTCCCCTGCACACTTGGTGGAATATTAGAATAGGGGGGTTGGTTAGCAAACAAATGTGCACAAACCAACTAAAGCACAAGCATGAAGCATTTTTTTTCAACAAAAACTTGGCGCTGCTGAAACAAAATATTGAGAAAATAATTTGGAAAATAAACCAGCGCCCACTACTAGGATATGGCACGTTTAAGGTCCGGCGATGACCATAGACGAAAGCTCTTGCTCGGATAGCTCATAGACATCTATTTCTTCAAGTTCCGGTAATTTGGGCTTCAAGGAATACATTCAATTTGGCCACAGGCCTTGAAGGTATTCCCGTCATTATCCTGGAGGGTTATAACTCCATAATCGGCTTTGGTAGGCCTTCTTCCTCCAATCATCCAATTCAGCCAAACACATTTTCCTTTTAATCCTGGCTGATTGGAGATCCATCTTCCACCTCTTGATCGCCCATTGGGATTGTACCATGTTATTCCCATTCACGTCTTTAAGGATATCCAATATGCTCAGGGTGCCTCAGATGATTTTGCTCTTCCATTCTTTCTCCTTGTGTTCATTGTTGGGGTGATATGGAATAGCAACCCGGTGGTTTACTCCAACTCGCTGAGACACTTCCTGCAGGTCTTGTCTTGTGAAGTGTGAGTCTTCACCACTACACACGACTCTTGGAATTCCAAAGCAAGGAAACATGATTTCCTGAACCATCTTTTTTGAATTCTTCGAGTTGGCCGCAACACAGGAAGTGTTTCAACCCATTTGGACACATAGTGTCCACAGCCACCAAGATGTACTTACGGTGCTCTAGCATAGGGAAGGACTCATGGAGTTATTTCCCATCGCTGAAATTTTCCAACTGAAGGTTGCTCTTCAGTGGCACAGCATTACGGGCGTTGATATTCCCATATCTCTGACATCTTGGGCATCACCGCACAGATCCCTTGGCATCTCAAAACTTGGTTGGCTAGAATTATCTCTTCTGCCAAACCTAAGTATGGGTATGGAATACTCTGTGATATGCTCCTCATGGCAAGGGGTGGCACACTCAAGGATCTTGCAGGTCTCACATAGCGGGTTGCAGCTGCGGAGTGAAACATTAGCACAGACTTTGAATAGATAGGTGGTCGTCCCAAAGGTGGTATTCTCGGAGGTGGATTAACTTCTTCTTGTCTTCTCCTAGAGGTATATATCCAGTCACCATGAAATTCACCAAGTTCTTATATCCTGGAGTAGATATAGTGACCTTCAGAAGAGTCTCATCTCTCAAGTAGTCATCAAACGGTAATTCTGATCCCTACTTGCAACTTTAAGAGATGAACAGCCACTTGATTCTTTGCTCCTTTCTTTCCTTTGTTTTCCAGATCCAAAATCTTATAGGAGCACAATCCAACGGATGAGTTGTGGCTTGGCATCCTTCTTGGTCAAGCGGTACTTTGGTGTAGCATGATCCGTGTGTACTATCACCTCAGCACCAACCAAGTAGGATATGAATTTGTGGCAAATACCGGTGCCAAAAGTTCATTCTCCGTTGTTACTAAACTCCGGTCAATGTCTTACTTGCATAAGAGATGGCATAATGCTGATTATCCTTGCATTGAACTGGCACTGTACTGACGGTGTGATCATATGCTTAACACGAGGGATCAAAAGGAAATTTCCAATCGGGAGGCCGTATGATGGGTGAAGAAATGAGTGCCTCTTGGCACTCCATGTCCGAAGACAATCCCTTCTCTGACCATGAAGTGCACTTCTCCTAGTTAAGGATTAAGTGTGTTTCTTGGCATCCTTGAGAGTTAAACTAACATCTCAAGGTATTGCCACAGACTGAGAAATCTTTCATGATGTTCTTGATTGGGTCGGAGAAAGTCGCCATCATACACCTCTGAGGTAAAGCGGGTGCATTGCAAAGGCCAAATGACATTCGCCGATAGGCGAAGTGTGCTGTAGGGACAGGTGAAGGTAGTTCTACTCGGTTATCCTCATGAATGGAGAGTGTTGATAACCAGAGTATCTGTCGAGGTAGTGGAAGAATGAGTGATTGGCCAGCCGTTTCAAGCATATCACCAATGAAGGGGGGAGAGAGAGAGGTGATCTATCCGGGTAGCCTTGTTGACCATCCGGCAATCGATGAACATCCTTGTTGACTTCCCTCTGAGGTATACGCGCTCGTCAGAGGTGATTGCTCCCTTCTTTGGGGCCACTTGAACTAGCATGACCAAATCACTATCTTGCATGGGGTAGATGACGCCCACATGTAGTAGACTCAATACCTCTTTGTTTACTACCTTCCTCATCGCATCACTCAGCCATCTTTGGTGCCCTCTTAGATAGCTTATGGTCCGGTTCCATAAGGATGCGATGGGTGCACAAGTTGGGGTTGATCCCCTTTCAACTCCTATAGAGTGTACTCGATAATGGACCAGTACTTCTATAGGAATGCAACGAGCCGCTGAGTCTCACTCTCTGTCAGCTTACGCTGATGAGAACTGGCATACTCTGTTGTTTGTGGAGGAAGGCTTACTTCGGCCTAGGAGGCAGCAGTTTCAGCTCAAGAAGAAGATGTTGCGGTTTCTCTTCTTTGTTGAGCTTGAGGTAGCCACCCGGATCTGTCTCCTAGGTGAAGCGAATGGCATCTTTGTCCAAGATAGGTTGAGCAAGATTTCTCTTGTATTATGCTCATTGCCTCCTCCACTGGGTCTTGCTCCGGTCTAGCCTCTACAATTGTATTGCTTGAATGGACTAGACTAACCGGAATCTTCTCTTTGCCAACCTCGAGCTGAAGTGTAGCTCAATTTACATTGGGGTTGACAAGTAGCTCTATTGGCTGACCTATCAAGAAAACTTGTCGCCTTCAGGGATATCGAAGATGTGGAAATCAAGGAAGATCATGTCGTGTCAAGGACACATCATGAAGAATTCCCTTACTCTCCATCATCTGGCCATCGATCCTCCTTAGATTCTTCCAAGATTTCTTGTGGTGCAGCATCCCCAATAGTGCAGAGGAGTGCTCTGGTAGATCTGTATGATACTACCTTTGGATTTTGCACTTCCTCATTCCATTCCTTGCTCACGATCGGAGTAAGACCCTCGATCTGCGATGTAGCATCTGGAACAGATGCCTCAGATCTTGAGCATATGTACTTATGTTTCTTCGGCATTGTCGAGTTCCATATTCTCTTATGAAGAGGTCAGGAATGAACATTGACATATCCTTGGTGAGTGGCTCATGATCTATGGACTTGAGTGGTTCGAAGATTTCCTATGTGTGGTGGAGGCAGAGAGGGTGCAGCGATAGGATGCGAACTTGCTGCTTTTATTTGGGCAGATCAGTTGGCGAAACTCATCAGAGTCGACATTCATGGAATGTGTTCTCTGACTTAAGTGTACCAACGAAATGATGCTTCAACACCTTCTGGAACACCATGAGGTGCTCTGGAATATGCCATAAGCAAAAATCTTTCCCGCACTATTCCAAATGACCCTTCGCCTTGCTTGAATGGTAGCAGTGGGATGCGAAGTGCGAACACTTTGGTAACAGGTAAGAAGAATAAGCAGACTCATCCTTCAACATGATCCAATCTCCTCCAACTCTCCTTACCCTCCGGTCGTACCAAATTTTCTCTCACCCGTCAGAGAGAACAGGGAAAGCTTTCATCATAAGGTGTTTTGGTTTATACCAGGTATGGCAGGATTCCAGCAAGTGAGTGTAGGAATTCGTCTTTCGTCAAGGAGAAAGACTGTGCACGAACCATGGCAACAAGACTGGGACTGGCCTCGTGACCATCAGATAAATGGGGGGTAAGACGGTGGAGGTTCCAAAGCTCGCAAGATTGAACTGTCAGATAACTAGGAGTAAAACTCCATGTGGATGTGCGGAAAGGTGTACAGATGAACGGGTTCTAAACTAGTGTTGCTACCGTTCCCCGGCAATGGCACTAGAAAGCATATTGGCACTCCTTAGCCTATACGAATTACTCCGCAAGCGCACAGAGACCGGTGTAGCTTTCACCAGAGAGTATACCTGGGATATCGAATCCAAGGAATGGTAAAGTTTCGACTAGATCTAGGACTAGTTCATCCGGACCCATCAGGGGAAGAGAGGTAAGTGGGTAGAGGGTCTAACGCCGGTTAGCCAACTCTTTAGCCAGAAGACTTGAAACTAAACTGTCTTGATCTACTTCAGCGGCCTTAGGGAAGGACTCAGACTGGGGTGAGAAGGGAGTCCAACGGCAGTCGGCACTACTGTGACAATCCAGGTTTTAGGGCTAAAACTATTTAGTTAAAAATAAAAATTTTGTGATGATTTATAAGTTTAAACCATGATTTCTGTAGCAAGGGTATTTTTGAAAAAGGTTCAAAGTCCTTTTTAAAATAGTTTTGCAAAAGGCAAAAATTTCAAATTTTATGAAGGGTTAAAATGCATATTTTTGTTTTTCACTTTGACCCTCATAAAAAGATCTTTTTATGGTTAAAAGCTACCCTTGCAATTTTAAAATTAAAGTTGTGTCTTTTGCAAATAAAAGATTTGACGGATTTCAAAATAATTTCAAAACCTTTGACCTAGTGAAAATTTTCACAACATGAAAGTTGTAGGTATTGAAAAACTAAGCAATTTTCATGTTAAGAACTTTTTCATTTGAGTCCTAAAATAGTGGCAAAATTTATGTTTACAGTCAGACCCCTAGAATTTTGAAAATTACAAAACCGCCCCTGTTCTCATCTTCTACCTCCAGCCGTCAGTTTTACACAGTACTGCCACCACCGCCATTTCCTCGCCGCGGGAAGCTGCCCCTGCCCTTGTTTAGCACCTCCACCGCCTCCACGCATCGAGCTTTACCTCCGCCGCCCCCGAATTGCTTCTTGCTGGCTTCAAGCTCGCGCCACATCTCCCAGCGCCGCCGCTTCAGCACCACACTACTGATCGCCGTGGATCTCCTTCCCCGCCGCCGGACTTTGCCCACCGTCTTGTCGAACTCATCCCCAGAGCTTCCATCTTGCTTATCCCTCCTCACTGGCTATAAATAGCCCCGGCCGGATCTCCAATTCCGGTGAACCGCATCACCTCCCCTTCTTTCTTCTCCGGCAACCCCTGTCCACCGAGGACCGCCGCCACTAGCACTCTCCTGCCTCCCTAGACCCACCAGTCCGCTCCGCCCTAACCCAGTGAAGCTCGCTGGCCCCTTCATTCTGCCCCTCCCTCACCCGGGATCCAAAGCCTGCGAACTCACCCGCCGCCACCCCTGCCCGCACGTGGAGTCGCCTCTCTGCCGCGGCTCGACCCAAACCAAACCCACCAACACCTTCCTCTGGCCACCATGATCCTCTTCGGCCTGATCTCCTCCACCAATTCCCACCAGAGCACCGCCCCCGCCATCTCTGACCACCACCGGCCGCCCTGCTCCATCGCGCCGCGCTTCAGTTCACCCCAAGCCGCGCCGAAGCCATCCAGAGGTGCGCATGAGCCCCCTCTCCATTTTCCGCAAACTCCCCCTTCCTCTACTGGCCTCGGCTCACCGGAACATAGCCGGAGTAGAGCTCCACTGCTCCCCGTCCGGTGAAGGACCCAATTACTTGGTTTTATTTCCTCCAGGGACCCCAGCACAAAAGCTAAGGACCCATCTACAATTTGTGTTTTCTTTTTGCAGTAAACTTTTAAAATTCACAATAATTTGTAGAAAAATCCTAAAATAGCAAATAAATACTTTTTGGAATCCTTGTTAAAATATCTATCTTCCGAAATCATTTTATGACATGTTTTAGATAAAAGTTTTTGCTGCAAAAATAGATTTATGTCTAAAAGTATTTTAAGACTAGTTGTTCTTGTCTTTTAAATAATTAATGTTTGGCGTCATGTCATGCCTTGAGATTTTTTTTATGGTAGCAAGATTTTTTTATGGTAACAAGACTAACCATGATGTTAGTTTTACTGTAAAAATTTGAGTCTTAATTCTTTACTTTTGCTCGTTATTTCATGTGCTTTATTTATTTCTAGCCTATGCATCCTTTTATTTATTTAATGCATGCTTTTGTTAATTGCTTAAGGTCATTTTTTTGTGAAATCTACTGATCATAAATAGTTTATGTTAATTTTTGGGAGAATTTTTGCATTGTTTAGCTTGAGTTTGTGATTTATTTTTGAGTTCTAAGGATAATTCATGTTAGTCTTGTTCTAAAAACTTCATGTTTGGGCTTGATTAATATGCATGGTCTTTCTTTTTGGACTTTGAAGTGATGTTTGTTTTAAACCCTGGTGGTTGAATTGCCTTTTGAATTCAAAGTATAGATTTAAATTCAACCTATTCCATGTTTCTAGAACTACCTTTACTTTCTTAGTGTGACTAGTTTTTGTTATCCTATGGAGTTCCTTGTATTTCTTTTTACTCCATAAATGACTGCCCAGTAAGTAGTAAGTATGGTTGTTTTCTTGGTTTGAGCTATTTTGAAAACCAACTTTTTAGTGAAGGAAAGCTATACTCAAGCACTTCACTAATTTCGAGTATTGCATTGCATATAGAAATAATATTGCTAGTCAACGGAATGCACGAATTCATCCAGAAACTAGACGGAAACATTTATGAAGTTCAAGTTAACGACAAGGATATTTCCGAAGTCAAGTCAATGTTATGGAAGATAACGAAGACCGGAACATGAACTCGAAGTCCGAGAGTGAACTACATGAAGTCCAACCAACATCGTGGAATTAACTGAAGTCCCGAATCCAGATTCGGAAGAGCTGAAATCTACTAACTCTTTAGACTCTTCTAAAGGCAAGCCCCGGTACATTTTTCCTATTATTTTAAATTATGCAACTTTTTACTTGTGCATTTAAGTTATTGGAGTTGAATGAAAACACTAGATGCATAATTCTAGGAACCTATTGATTGAACACTAGAAATAGAGTTCGACTAAATGCTTTGCTAATAGGACCAGTAAAAGTCAAGGGATTTCCTATCTCTCACGAGCTTAGGAGTTGACTGTTTACTTTATGCTATCACTATAAGGACCATGGACGGATTGGGATACAAGTTTCATGGTGGTAATCCGTCTGTGTTGATAAAAATTGATAAGGCAGCAGTGTGTGGTAGCGGTGGTTAAGCATTTGAAAGTACTAGCCACATGCCGTAAATACGGTACGCGGCAAGCCTAGTAACTTCTTCGGCCCGGCAAGTGGACTTAACCCCACTCTCTTTTAGGGATAATTGAGTAACTTGATTAAGGGACGGGGAGTGGTTCCCATTAAATTGTAGAGCTTCACTACGACTATAAGGACGAGGAGTGGTTCCTTATAATCGGGGAGAGTGGCCCTGATCCATGAACCGTAATGAGAAGACAAAGGTTGCTTGGAAGTGACTTGACGGTACTCCAAGCGTGTGTGTTAGGTTTTACCTTGCAAGGATGAAATTCGGTTCGAACTATTCCGCCTCTCACGGATAATGAGACTGCTTAATCCCTTTCCTGCATAGAGTAAGAAGTGGAACAAGGATGATACTCAATTTGTTGGATGCAAATAATTTCTATATCATGCTTGTATAGATAGGTGCAAACATAGAATGGTTAATCCAACTAGAACTTGAAAGCTAAAACTTGAAATTAAGGATCTACTCTTTATTGCTTTTCAGCAAATAAACTCCAGAGCCTTCACAAAACTTGCATGTCTAGTTAAAGGGATGTTATATACCTTTAAGATGGGTCAGCCTTACTGAGTATTAGTATACTCAGTCTTGCTTTTAACTTTGTTTTCAGGTAACATGGTGAAATTGATGTCATGTACGGGCTTCATCATGATGTCATCTGACGTCGCTATATATCGTTTCCTTTACTTCTTTACTTCAAATTTCTAAGGTACCTTATCTTAAATCCTCAAATTTAGTTTTTGATAACTTATTCTATTAAAGTTATATTATGGTTATTGTAATCTCAAAACTCACCTTCGCGTGAGGTATGTTGTTTCGATCCGAAATCAAGTGGTTTTATCGGGATTTTACCCGACAGACTGTCAAATTATTCTGTGTTAAGTGCGTCTTAACCATTTTAGGAGTATTAATAATGGTTTAAGCTTTTAATCCAGATTAATTCTGGTGGTTCCGCCACAGCCGGTATCAGACCCAAAACATATACCAGAGGTTACGATGAATCCTAAAACTATTTTTGAAATAAAAGATGTGCTGAACAAAGTTTTTATAAAATTTCGTTGAACTCGTTAAGGATTGTGCTTAGACCGTAAAGCCCTAGAGTGATCTTATGGGAGTTATAAGGTGGGTATTGGTTATATATATGCTATATGTTTTCTGCTGGTACACTAACCTTGATTCGACAGGTTAAGAATGGTTAGGAATCATCGACTAGATATTATAAGGAGAGACGTATATATATGTTGCCACCGAAACTAACCACGTAAGGCCATAGATATTTGGCAGTTATTTTTGGTTGAGAGAACGATAGAACGTGCATGCATAAACTTGAATGCTTTAATTCTTGTTTAAGTGAATAAATGTTTTGAATGTCTTTCCAAGGATCTTTAGAGTGTCTTATCTTGTTTAATTGGTTAATGATAAATGTGTCTTGTTTTAAAACTTTGAGTTTGTTGCTCTTAGAAAAGGAAACTAATTCTGTTTAGTTATCTTAGGTAGAACCTTTGTATCCTTGATCTTTTGTTCAAGAAGTTTCAAATGATCAACTAGCCTTGTTTGTAGCTTGATCATTTCTGGATTCTTATGAAACCCTATGTTTCAATGAATCAGAATCGTATCTTTCTTCAGACTTCTTAAAATCATTTTGATAATCTTTTATCATCATCTCGTCATTTGATTCTTTGATGTAGATGGCAAAACCTTGTCAAAATTTCTACTCTTTCAAGAGGATCCATGTTACAACATTTATGCCATCCACATATCCATCTTACTGCCAGATGCATTATCCTTGATAATTACAAGCATCAAGCAAGTCTGACGATGGCACACTATTTTCTAGCTCTTTTCTACTCTCGAATCTCGGGATGAGATTCTTTTTAGGGGGGAAGGCTGTGACAACCCAGGTTTTAGGGCTAAAACTATTTAGTTAAAAATAAAAATTTTGTGATGATTTAAAAATTTAAACCATGATTTCTGTAGCAAGGGTATTTTTGAAAAAGGTTCAAAGTCCTTTTTAAAATAGTTTTGCAAAAGGCAAAAATTTCAAATCTCATGAAGGGTTAAAATGCATATTTTTGTTTTTCACTTTGAGCCTCATAAAAAGATCTTTTTATGGTTAAAAGCTACCCTTGCAATTTTAAAATTAAAGTTGTGTCTTTTGCAAATATAAGATTTGACGGATTTCAAAATAATTTAAAACCTTTGACCTAGTGAAAATTTTCACAACATGAAAGTTGTAGGTATTGAAAATCTGAGCAATTTTCATGTTAAGCACTTTTTCATTTGAGTCCTAAAACAGTGGGAACATTTATGTTTATAGTCAGACCCCTAGAATTTTGAAAATTACAAAACCGCCCCTGTTCTCATCTTCTACCTCTAGCCGTCGGTTTTACACAGTACTGCCACCGCCGCCATTTCCTCGCCGCGGGAAGCTGCCCCTGCCTCTGTTTAGCACCTCCACCGCCTCCACGCGTCGAGCTTTACCTCTGCCGCCCCCAAATTGCTTCTTGCTGGCTTCAAGCGCGCGCGCCACATCTCCCAGCGCCGCCGCTTCCAGCACCACACTACTGACTGCCGTGGATCTCCTTCCCAGCTGCCGGACTTTGCCCACCATCTTGTCAAACACATCCCCAGAGCTTCCATCTTGCTGATCCCTCCTCACTGGCTATAAATAGCCCCGGCCGGATCTCCAATTCCGGTGAACCGCGTCACCTCCCCTTCTTTCTTCTTCGGTGACCCCTGTCCACCGAGGACCGCCACCACTAGCACTCTCCTGCCTCCCTAGACCCACCAGTCCGCTCCGCCCTAACCTAGTGAAGCTTGCTGGCCCCTTCATGCTGCCCCTCCCTCACCCGGGCTCCATTGCCGGCGAACTCACCCGCCGCCGCCCCTGCCCGCACGTGGAGTCGCCTCTCTACCGCGGCTTGACCCAAACCAAACCCACCAACACCTTCCTCTGGCCACCCTGATCCTCTTCGGCCTAATCTCCTCCACCAATTCCCACCGGAGCACCACCCCCGCCATCTCCGACCACCACCGGCCGCCCTGCTCCGTCGCGCCGCCGCTTCAGTTCACCCCAAGCCGCGCCGAAGCCATCCAGAGGTGCGCATGAGCCCCCTCTCCATTTTCCCCAAACTCCCCCTTCCTCTACTGGCCTCAGCTTGCCGGAACATAGCCGGAGCAGAGCTCCCCTGCTCCCCGTCCGGTGAAGGACCCAATTGCTTGGTTTTATTTCCTCCACGGACCCCAGCACAAAAGCTAAGGACCCATCTGCAATTTTGGTTTTCTTTTTGCAGTAAACTTTGAAAATTCACAATAATTTGTACACAAATCCTAAAATAGCAAATAAATACTTTTCGGAATCCTTGTTAAAATATCTATCTTCTGAAATCATTTTATGACATGTTTTAGATAAAAGTTTTTGCTGCAAAAAATAGATTTATGTCTGAAAGTATTTTAAGACTAGTTGTTCTTGTCTTTTAAATAATTAATGTTTGTAGTCATGTCATGCCTTGAGATTTTATTTATGGTAGCAAGAACATGATGTTAGTTTTACTGTAAAAATTTGAGCCTTAATTCTTTACTTTTGCTCGTTATTTCATGTGCTTTATTTATTTCTAGCCTATGCGTCCTTTTATTTATTTAAAGCATGCTTTTGTTAATTGCTTAAGGTCATTTTTTTTGTGAAATCTACTGATCATAAATAGTTTATGTTAATTTTTGGGAGAATTTTTTCATTGTTTAGCTTGAGTTTGCGATTTATTTTTGAGTTCTAAGGATAATTCATGTTAGTCTTATTCTAAAAACTTCATGTTTGGGCTTGACTAATATGCATGGTCTTTCTTTTTGGACTTTGAAGTGATGTCTGTTTGAAACCCTGGTGGTTGAATTGCCTTTTGAATTCAAAGTATATATTTAAATTCAACCTATTCCATGTTTCTAGAACTTCCTTTACTTTCTTAGTGTGACTAGTTTTTATTATCCTATGGAGTTCCTTGTATTTCTTTTTACTCCATAAATGACTACCCAGTAAGTAGTAAGTATGGTTGTTTTCTTGGTTTGAGCTATTTTGAAAACCAACTTTTTAGTGAAGGAAAGCTATACTCAAGCACTTCACTAATTTCGAGTATTGCATTGCATATAGAAATAATATCGCTAGTCAACGGAACGCACGAATTCATCCAGAAACCAGTCGGAGACATTTATGAAGTTCAAGTTAACAACAAGGATATTTACGAAGTCAAGTCAACATTATGGAAGATAACGAAGACCTGAACGTGAACTTGAAGTCCGAGAGTGAGCTACATGAAGTCCAACCAACATTGTGGAATTAACTAAAGTCCCGAATCCAGATTCGGAAGAGCTGAAATCTACTAACTCTTTACACTCTTCTAAAGGCAAGCCCCGGTACATTTTTCCTATTATTTTAAATTATGCAACTTTTTACTTGTGCCTTTAAGTTATTGGAGTTGAATGAAAACACTAGATGCATAATTCTATGAACCTATTGATTGAACACTAGAAATAGAGTTCGACTAAATGCTTTGCTAATAGGACCGGTAAAAGTCGAGGGATTTCCTGTCTCTCGCGAGCTTAGGAGTTGACTGTTTACTTTATGCTATCACTATAAGGACCATGGACGGATTGGGATACAAGTTTCATGGTGGTAATCCGTCTGTGTTGATAAAAATTGGTAAGGCCGCAGTGTGTGGTAGCGGTGGTTAAGCATTTGAAAGTACTAGCCACATGCCGTAGATATGGTACGCGGCAAGCCTAGTAACTTCTTCGGCCCGGCAAGTGGACTTAACCCCACTCTCTTTTAGGGATAATTGAGTAACTTGATTAAGGGACGAGGAGTGGTTCCCATTAAATTGTAGAGCTTCACTACGACTATAAGGACGAGGAGTGGTTCCTTATAATCGGGCAGAGTGGCCCTGATTCATGAACAGGAATCAGAAGCCAAAGGTTGCTTGGAAGTGATTCGACGGTACTCCAAGCGTGTGTGTTAGGTTTTACCTTGCAAGGATGAAATTCGGTTCGAACTTTTCCGCCTCTCACGGATAATGAGACTGCTTAATCCCTTTGCTGCATAGAGTAAGAAGTGGAACAAGGATGATACTCAATTTGTTGGATGCAAATAATTTCTGTATCATGCTTGTATAGATAGGTGCAAACATAGAATGGTTAATCCAACTAGAACTTGAAAGCTAAAACTTGAAATTAAGGATCTACTCTTTATTGCTTTTCAGCAAATAAACTCCAGAGCCTTCACAAAACTTGCATGTCTAGTTAAAGGGATGTTATATACCCTTAAGACGGGTCAGCCTTGCTGAGTATTAGTATACTCAGTCTTGCTTTTAACTTTGTTTCAGGTAACATGGTGAAATTGACGTCATGTACGGGCTTCATCATGATGTCATATGACGTCGCTAGATATCGTTTCCTTTACTTCTTTACTTCAAATTTCTGAGGTACCTTATCTTAAATCCTCAAATTTAGTTTTTGATAACTTTTTCTATTAAAGTTATATTATGGTTATTATAATCTCTAAACTCACCTTCGCGTGAGGTATGTTGTTTCGATCCGAAATCAAGTGGTTTTATCGGGATTTCACCCGACAGACTGTCAAATTATTCTATGTTAAGTGCGTCTTAACCATTTTAGGAGTATTAATAATGGTTTAAGCATTTCGTCCAGATTAATTCTTGTGGTTCTGCCACAACTACTATTATGAAAACACCCGAACATGGTGGACTACAAGGGACGGACAGGGCTGTCACCACCTGCCGCCTACCACAACGGTATCGTGGGGTGGAACACAACCCTATGTAACTAACCCAGTTTAGGCACCACGCCAACAACTATTGAGTTACGTACTCCTACCTACTGGTAAGGCAGAAAGCACTCTCAAATAAGTAGAACTTGCTACTTATGTAGACTAGGGATCCCACAGATCAATGACAGAAAGTAAACAAGTAACTGAAGTAAAGAGAAAGACTAGCGAGATACTGACGAGAGACGAGGAACTTCGCTCCAAAGATATTTCATTCCTCTGAGGTGGCTTACAAAAGTGGATTAAGGCTGAGAGAACTCGGCACCGCTCCTTTAGCTTGGCTTTCACCAAAGCTCTCACCTCACACTCTCCCAATTCTAACATCTTGTTTGAGGCTCTTCTCCTCTCCAAATGGTGTGTTGAGAGTGGAGGTGTGGGCTGCCTTTTATAGGCCTCCAAGGTGGGTGGCTTAGCTTGTAAGCAAGGCTAAGGTTTGCTTAGCTTGTAAGCAAAGCTATGGTTGCTTAGCTTGAAAGCCAAGCTGCCCACACATGCATGGCGGTTGTGTAACTCCCACTTGAAGGCTGCACATGTGGCACGAGAAAATGATGCCAGCCGGCCTCACCTAGGCCGGCTGGCCTGGGGATGTCCTCCGTTGTTTGCCACCTTTTTGTTGCACGGTCCTGATTGTCTGATGAAGTCAGTTTTAGTTGCGTTGGTCAAAAGCTGAGTAGTTGGGGGCCGGGCGGCCTAGCCTAAGCTGGCTGGCTTGGGCTTGTCCCTTCTTGGCCCTCCGATCCACAGATGTGTTGATCAATGGTTGCATATTCTTCTCATAGACGATTTCGAGCTTGGGTTGAGTTGGAGTACTGCATGTGGACCCAATCATCCTTGGCTCAGGCCTTTCAGTCTTAGAATACAAATTTTGAATGACATCAAGTTGAATTGGCTTGGATTTGTGAATTGAGACACACTAGCACAAGATAAACATGAAATTCCAAGGGCCGGCCGGCCTGGGATTCCTCCCATTTTGGCCGAATTTTGTACTTGTTGTTCCTGCAATCAAATACTCAACAAAACTTGTGGAACTCATTAATATAAGTCAAATTTAGTTTGTGTTGGCCCTCAAGTCATGAATTCAGGAGAAATGTTGGCGGTAAAAATCATAGAAATCGACCGCCAACAGTGTCCGGTCCCCAAGCATTCTTGGCCAGTGCGGCTAAGCGATTTGCCGAGGGAAGCCGGTGTGCTTATTATGGGAAGAAACGGCACAGATGCTCTATGTTCCAGGTGTTGGTCAGAGGGTTACCGTCAGAGTCCATCAGTCTGTAGGTCCCTAGACGTACAACCTCCGCTATCGTGTAGGGACCTTCCCATGGCGGCGAGACCTTGTCCCTGTCCTTCGTCGAAAACACGCGTCGTAGCACCAAGTCTCCACCCAGCAGCATCCTTTCCCTAATTCTCCTCTCGTGGTACCTGCGCAAAGCTTGTTGGTAACGGGCCGATCGGTTCAGTTTGGCCAACCTCGCCTTTTCCAACAAGTCCATGGCGTCTCTCTGTGTTGCAGCCGCCGTACTCGAGTCAAATGCCTTGACCCGGGGTGCACCATAATTCGGGTCAGATGGGAGAACAGCTGTAACACCCGGTTTATAAAAGAACATAAACCGAGCAATTATATACGTGCCAGGATCAAGTCACACGTATATACAACAGAATGAACAATATATCACAGCACATATCACGAATAAGACATAATAAATCGAAATACGAATGTTATTTATTACAATAATGACAAAAAATGTCTGATACAGTGGAAGCGAAGTACAAATACGATAAAAGCTCTCCGAAGCTGAGCAGGGCGCCACAGGGACGTCGACTGGGAGACGAACGCCTAGAAGTCCTCGTAGTCCTGGTAGCGCTGAATGAACTCCCTCGTGTCGGCCAGAACTGAGCAGCAGTAGAGTATCTGTAACACCCTAATTTAATTTTCAACATTTATTAATAAATTTAATTGGCTTTATTTAATTTTCTAAGGTTTAATGTGTTTAGGATAGCATTTAATCTAAATTTTGTTCCTTAAGTAATTAAAATTTTATCATAGGTTTAATTTTGTTGTTGCATCATGCTGGAGCATTGTTTTACTTGTTTGAGTGTTAGAGTGGAATTCAAATCCAAGTTTGAATTCAACTAGTTTTGGTTGAGTTTGATTAGGGGCTAGAATTAGAAAAGAGAAGAAAAATAGAAAATCCAAACCCAACAAGCCAACCAGACCCGGCCTGAAATCCACTCAGGCAGCCCAGCCCTTTCCCTCCTTTCTCTCTCTCCCTGCGGCCCGCTCCCCATCCCGGCCTGCCCCGCGATCCGCCCAGCCCTTCCTCGCACGCGGCCCAGCAAGCACGCACGGCCCAACTCACCCACACGCTCAACCCCGCGGCCCATCGTCCTCCGCGCCCAGCGCTCTGCGCGACACTCGCCCTGTCGCCCGGCGGCAACCCGGCCCCACCTGCCAGTGCCACGGCCTCTCTCCGCGCTCGCCTGCTCTGCCGCTGACCGCTTGGCCCCACATGTCAGCTTCCCCGTCTTCCTCGCGCTAACAACAAACCGCGCCAGTTCCACCGTGATCCCCGCCGCGTATCAGCCGGGCACGCTCGCCCAAGATGCCCGGGACTCCTTTAATTGGCCCCGTAGCCCCTGCGCCTCCTCATCCCATCTTCGTTGCTGCCCCAGAACCCTAGCAGCGCCCGCTCGCCCTGTTCCGCCGTGCCGAGCCGCTGCGCCGGCGCTGTTCCGATTTTCTCGCCGCTCGCGCCCGAATCGACCCGGAGCAGAGCTGCAGGTAAGCGGCCGCCGTTCCGATTTTCTCGTCGCCACTGGTGCTCCGGCCGCCCTGAACCCCGCTACCCCTTTGCAGCGCCCGCACGGACCTTCTCGACGCTCCTGCAGACCCGGAGGTGCCCTGCAGCGGTTCATCTTCGAGCTCTGTCCGGCCGTCTCCGCTCGACCTCGCCGGCGACTCCCTTTTGCGTCGGTCCCCCGTCCGTTTCCGCGCCTGGTGAGCACCACCCAGTTCTCAGTAACTCTTTTGCGCTAAGTTTTGGTAGCCGTGGCCCCTAGAGATCCCGAACCGCCTGTTCTGGCGAACTCCGTAGCCGCAGCGCCGCTTGCACCGTCGCGAGCCCCGACCGAGCCCCAATTTCTCTTACTTGAGCACACCAGTGGTTTACCCATGCCACAATGATGCTCCACGGCCAAACCACGTCCCAAGTAGCCCCCTGAAACGCCAGATTAGCCACCCCTGCGACCCCCCCGCTGCGGAGCAGAGCTCCGGCGGCATTCCGCCGCCGCCGCCGCCTGCAAAGCACCCTAGCCACTCGATCTAGGGCCGACGGTCTAGATTAGATCTAGGACCGAGCCGCCCCGACCCATCGGATCGAGATCCGACGATCCCGATCCAAAGATACCGGTTCAGCCGGTACCTTTTGCTAAAGAGACCCTGCTCTTTTTGGAATTCAACCCGCAGTCCTTCTGTATTCAAAAATATTTATGGTTAAGCCCTGATTTTAACTCTTAGGCCCCTGATCTTTTCGAAAATTGAACCCGCCATCCACACTTGGCAGTTTTACGCGTTAGACCCTAGAACTAATGTTTAATTACGTTTTAGTCCTCGGTTTTTGCAGAAAATCCCCTGGAACTCCAGTTTTCTTACAAATAGGTCCCTGTAACTTGTTTTTGGCCTAGATTATGCGTTTTAGCTCCGTTTTAGGCATTCTTTATATCCACGCGATCGTTGTAATGCGTAGAATAGGTTTAGACTAGTTTAGTGTGCTGTTTCCATGTATTGATGTACTGTTTCTTAGTTTTTGTTAGTGTTTGCTTGTATGCTTATTGTTGTGCATTGTTTTGGCCATGTATTCGTGAGAAGACGTCGAGCTACCAGAGGAACCCCAGTACCAGTACCCGGAGCAGCCGTCTTCTGAGCAGTTTGAGCAGCAGCCGGAGCAGTACGAGGAAGGCAAGTATAACATGAACAACCTATCACTTTAAATACACTTTCATACTGCATTTTAATACGGTATGCCTATAAGGACTTTCCTAGCCACTTTATATCCTTTATATATACCTTTGGGTTGCATTTTGGTTAGTTGTGCTAGGTTGCTGTGCTATAACACACTCTGGTCCTTTTTAATTAATTTGATTAATGGTTTACTTGAACTTAATTCTGAGAGTGGCCCTCTGTGCTTCGTGCTTGGGTGGCTCACGTCTCGTTAAAATATGGTTTTTGTAGAAACATGGTTTAGGGGCCAGCACGGTGCTTAGTGCTTGGTTGGCCACTGTCCATAAGGACCGGTTCATAGAGCGACAACCTGGGACAACAGCGCTACCACAAGGCTAGAATGGGATAGACTTGGCGTAATAATTAGATCTTTTTGGTTTGGAGTAACTTACCTGCGGGGCAGGGGCGGTAAGCTTCTATGGCCCTCGTGCTGAGTGGCCTCATCTGTGCTTCGTGTCTTGACGCCCACTAGACCTGCTCTATAGTCGCCGATCCACCCTCGTGGTTACTCCCTACCAACGAGATTCTTTGTAAAGGCCTCGTAGTGAGTCGCTAGTCATCTCACCTAAGGAAGTGTGATGAACAACTGGCGTAGCTCACGACTTGTGGGTAAAGATGTGCAGCCTCTGCAGAGTGTAAAACTGGTATACTAGCCGTGCTCACGGTTATGAGCGGCCCAGATCCTCCTTTTGATTAGTGGGGTTATCTCCTTCCGACGAGGGAGGTGTCTCTCGGGGTTACCTTGGTGGTTTCGGTTTGGTTCTCAGTAGTATCATGATTAAATTTGACTAATTACTATGTAACTGGGTTAATGGTAATTCATCAACTTGTAGTAAATAGTTTTAATAAAATTTTGCCAAGACTTAAAAGCTAATGCAGTTGAGTCAGCCAACCTTAGAGCCTCATAGTTTGTGTTATACTTGTTGAGTACAAGTTGTGTACTCACCCTTGCCTCTTCTCTACTTTTTCCTCTTGGCTACTCTACTGCTGCTCAGTTCCTGCCGACACGAGGGACTTCGCTCAGCGCTACTAGGACTACGAGGACTTCTAGGCATTCGTCTCCCAGTCGACGTCCCTGTGGCGCCCTGCTCAGCTTCGGAGAGTTTTTATCGTATTTGTACTTCGCTTCCGCTGTATCAGACATTTTTGTCATTAATGTAATAAATAACATTCGTATCTGCTTTATTATATCTTTTTACATGATATGTGCTATGATATACTATTCATTCTGTTGTATATACGTGTGACTTGATCCTGGCACATATATGATTGCTCGATTTATGTCCTTTTATAAACCGGGTGTTACAGTATCCAAGAGCAAAAAGTAGAGAAGAGGCAAGAGTGAGTACACAACTTGTACTCAACAAGTATAACACAAACTATGAGGCTCTAAGGTTGGCTGACTGACTGCATTAGCTTTTAAGTCTTGACCAAATTTTATTAAAGCTATTTACTACGAGTTGATGAATTACCATTAACCCAGTTACATAGTAATTAATCAGAATTAATTAAGAAACTACTGAGAACCAAACCAAAACCAAGCCACCAAGGTAACCCCGAGAGGCACCTCCCTCGTCGGAAGGAGACAACCCCACTAATCAAAAGGAGGATCTGGGCCGCTCATAACCGTGAGCACGGCTAGTATACCAGTTTTACACTCTGCAGAGATTGCACATCTTTACCCACAAGTCGTGAGCTACGCTAGGGGTTCATCACACTTCCTTAGGTGAGATGACTAGCGACTCACTACGAGGCCGTTACAAAGAATCTCGTTGGTAAGGCGTAACCGCGAGAGTTAGGTCGGCGACGATGGGGCCCACCTCCGGGGGTACAAGCACAGGAGCGCAATCCAAGCACAGACCAAGCCAGAGGAGCAGGGACCATTGAAGCTTACTACTCTTGCCCCGCAGGTAAGTTACTCCAAACCAAAAAGACCTAATTAGTAAGCCAAGTCTATCCCATTCTAGCCTTGTGGTAGCGCTGTTGTCCCAGGTTGTCGCTCTATGAACCGGTCCTTATGGAGAGTGGCCAACCAAGCACTAAGCACCTTGCTGGCCCCCTAAACCATGTTTCTACAAAAACCATCTTTTAACGAGACGTGAGCCACTCATCCACACAGAGGGCCACTCTCAGAATTAAGTTCAAGTAAACCATTAATCAAATTAATTAAAAAGGACCAGAGTGTGTTATAGCGCAGCAACCTAGCACAACTAACTAAAATGCAACCCAAAGGTATATATAAAGGATATAAAGTGGCTAGGAAATCCTTATAGGCATACAGTATTAAAATGCAGTAAGAAATTGTATTTAAAGATGATAGGTTGTTCATGTTACACTTGCCTTCCTCGTACTGCTCCGGCTGCTGCTCAAACTGCTCGGAAGACGGCTGCTCCGGGTACTGGTACTGGGGCTCCTCAGATGGATCAACGTCTACTCACGAATACATGGCCAAAACAATGCACAACAATAAGCATACAAGCAATCACTAACAAAAACTAAGAAACAGTACATCAACACATAAAAATAGCACACTAAACTAGTCTAAAGCTATTTTACGCGTTACAACAATCGCGTGGACATAAAGAACGCTAAAAACGGAGCTAAAACGCATAATCTAGGCTAAAAACAAGTTCTAGGGGCTTATTTGTAATAAAAACAGGGTTCCAGGGACTTTTCTGCTAAAACCGAGGGCTAAAACGTAAATAAGGGATAGTTCTGGGGTCTAACGCATGAAAAAGCCCTGG
Source organism: Panicum virgatum (assembly GCF_016808335.1). Lineage (NCBI taxonomy): Eukaryota > Viridiplantae > Streptophyta > Magnoliopsida > Poales > Poaceae > Panicum > Panicum virgatum. The sequence goes on along the minus strand of NC_053141.1, from coordinate 24,273,844 downwards.
AAGGACGGCGGGTTCTATTTTTAATGAACTCAGGGGGCTAAGCGTCAAATTTTGGACTAAAAAGGAAATATTTTTGAACAGATTGGGAGTGCGGGTTGAATAACAAAAAGTGCAGGGGCTCTTTAGCAATTAAACCAGGCCGAACCGGTATCCTCAGATATCGGCCGCTGGATCGCGATCTGGCGGTCCAGAACGAAGGGGTACGCCGATCTAATCTAGGGCGTCCATCCGGGATCGGGCGGTTAGGGAGTTTGGGCGCGCGGGGTGGCGGCGCTGCTCGACGGCGACTAGCTCCGCGGCGGCGCTTCGCCGGAGAACGCTGATAACGGTGTTCCGGGGCCTAATTCGACTCGTAATTCGGTCTGGAACGGCGTACGCGTCACGCGTCAATCACTAGTGGCACTATCTGGGCCCGGGGTGGCTCGGAGGCATGGGTGCGGCGGCGGTGGCGGCGAGCCTCGCCGGGGCGCGGCGCGCAGGGTCCAAGGAGTGGCCTACAGGCTCTAGTTCCTAACGCAAAAGAGAGAGGAGGTGGAGAAGGTCCTCACCGTGGCCCGAATCGGGCGGAGATGAAGCGCAGCGGGGTTGGGGTGAGGTACGGCGGCGCGGCGTGGACCGGCGTTCGTGGAGAAGGGCGCTGCTGGGGTCGAAGTCGAGGAGGGAGATCTCGAGGTGGGTCCTGGCGCCAAGGAGGAGATCCTGCGGCTGCTCTTGGTGGCGGAGATGGCCTGTGCGCTGGACCTCGGCGACGCAGAGGCAGCGATGCGCCCGCGGAGGCGCAGAGCTCTGCTCCGGGCGGAGCAAAGCAAGGCGGCCGAGGGTAGGGTTTGGGGCGTCTGCGGTGGAGAGGAAATGGGGGAGGCGCAGGGCTGCGGCCAATTTAAAGGGGGGCCCCGGGCATCTTGGGGGAGCGTGCCGTGGAGGCGCGGCGCGATCCTCGATGAGAAGGGCGGGGTCCGTTGGCGCGCTGGAGAAGGAAGGGGGAGGAGGGAGATGACAGGCGGGCCCGGGTGCGCAGGGAGAGAGGCGACGCGCGGTACGGGCGAGCGGGCTGCTGCGCTAGCGGGCGTGGGGCGAAGCTAAGTGGGCCGCGCGCTGCTGGCCTTGCGAGGGAGAGCGCTGGGCTGCTGAGCGCGCGCGCGGTTGGCTGGGCCGGAGTGGAGGAGTGGTGCGTGCGCAGGCTGAGGGGGTGGCGTGCGGGCTGGGCCGCCCGGGAAGGGAGAGGGAGGTGTGGGCTTGGGCTGTTGGGTTGGGCTGGGGTTTTGGGTTCCTTTCCTTTTCTATTTCCTTTTCTTTTGCAAACTCACACAAACTAGTTTGAATTCAAACAAATTTGAATTCAAACTCCCTAGCACTCAACCAAAATAAACAACATATGCACCAGCATGAATGCACAAGCATGTTGAACCTAAAATAAATTTTAATTACTTTATGAAGCAAAATAAATTATAAATGCAAGGCTAAGCAAATTAAATCCTAGAAAATTAAATAAAAACAATTAAATTTATTATTAAATACTGAAATTTAAATGAGGGTGTTACAAATCCTACCCCCTTACAGGAATCTCGTCCCGAGATTCTGGGCTGGCTAGCAAAGAGATCCGGGTATGTCTCCATCAACTCTTCTTCCTTCTTCTGGCAAGTCCTCCGGAAACACATCCGGGCATTCAGACACTACGCGAATATCATCCGTGGGTCTAGCCTCCATCTGATGAAGAACACCAGAAGACTCTGTATCACTGACTGTCACCTCTTGGCCATCAGATGCTGACAAGTGAACGGTCCGCTGAGCACAATCAACACAGACTCCCCATCTGGTAAGGGTCTCCATTCCCAAAATCACATCTATCCCCGAGGAATCAATGACGATCAAACCGGTGCGGAACTCTGCCCCCCTTATGACAATACTAACTCTGGAGCATATAGAGCATGTGTGTATCTGGCCCCCAGGTGAGGTAACTACCATAGCTGACCTCAGACACGAAACTGGAATACGATGCTGCTCGGCAAATGACTTGGAAATGAAAGAATGAGTAGCACCGGTATCGAAAAGCACCGTAGCTGGATAAGAGTTGACCATGAATGTACCAATAACCACGTTAGGAGCCTCGGCCGCTGACTCGGCCGTCACGTGGTTCACCTTCCCCTGTCGTGGCGCCCTGGGTTGGGCTGGGCGCCCCTGCTGTCCTGCCTGCCGTGGAGCCTGAGGTGCTGGACAACTTTTAGCATAATGACCTTTTTGCCCGCATTTGTAGCACAAGCGGTGGTGGTGAATGGGGCTACTTGGTTGACCTCCTTGTGAACTTAACATCACATCTTGTATCATTTCTGTTGTTTGCTCTTTGGACTCCTTATGACTGCGTGGCTGAGTCACCTTCATAGTGATAGTCAACCCATCGACATAATTATAGAGAGCTTGATTCTCGACCTGTGTATCTCCAGAGCACTCAGGATCCTTTCTCTTCTGGATAGTTTGTAGCTCATCGACCGATGGACCATCGAGGAAAAGGAAATCCTCTGCCAGCTGCTCTTGATGAGACATCTTTCTCTTTGTACCGGAGAACAACCTCTGGTTCCTCCTAGTTGTGGCTTCATCTTCAGTCGCACGAACTTGACGACAAGGAACGCCATAGAATTGGCAACACGAGCAAGTTTTCTCACCATCACCCATTGCACTGTCTCCACGGTCTTTTTGTTCTGCCGACATCTGAGCTGGGGCAAAGAGGAAACACAGATTGGTAAGGTCAAGGAAGAGAGAAAAACTCCATTATTTAAGGTTTTATCCTATTTAGGCAACACTGCACAAGCATTACTGCTGATAATTCCAGATAGGTGTTACATAAACCCGGGAACAAGGAACTAGAGCATAACTCTTCTGTTTCGTCTGAGAGATTCTCAACTTCTCTTGTACTATCTGTAGCCCGGGGTGTCACATCCCTACCCCCTTACAGAAACCGACGTCCTCGTCGGTGACGTCCTTGCCAGTGAATCACAGGATATCATATCCTCTTCGCACTACCCTCCTTCTCAGCAAGACAGGAGAAACCCAAGGCATGATAAGATAGAGAGGATAGAGTGGATGGTTTTACCCCCAACGATCTAACTCATTTTATTATTTAATTAAATTTAACTTAAGACTGATTTTCATTAAACAAATTTAACTTCTAAACTATGCAATCAACCAAAAATCCAAATCAAGCATGTAGCATAATAACAAGCATACAATTCCACAACTTAGCCGAGTTTAGCAAAAGACTCGACTAACACAAAGCGTCGCAGAACGTGCTATCGTATTATTATAAAAGGGTCACCTAACTAATACTCATGGTGGTCAGATGACTGATTCGGGCCAAAATCTACGAAAACTATTCTTTAGAGAGAGAAATCAAGGCAAGACGGGTAAAAAGTCATAGAAGTCAAGGGGTATAATAGTAAAATAATTTCAGCAGGCAAGGATTGGTGAGAAGAAATCCTAAAACTCGACCAGTTCTATCTAGGCTTCGTCCTACAGTCGATACGGCTCTGATACCACTCTGTAACACCCGGTTTATAAAAGAACATAAACCGAGCAATCATATACGTGCCAGGATCAAGTCACACGTATATACAACAGAATGAACAGTATATCATAGCACATATCACGTAAAAAGATATAATAAAGCGAAATACGAATGTTATTTATTACAATAATGACAAAAATGTCTGATACAGCGGAAGCGAAGTACAAAATACGAGTAAAGCTCTCCGAAGCTGAAGCAGGGCGCCACAGGGACGTCGACTGGGAGACGAACGCCTAGAAGTCCTCGTAGTCCTGGTAGCGCTGGACGAACTCCCTCGTGTCGGCAGGAACTGAGCAGCAGTAGCGTAGCCAAGAGGAAAAAGTAGAGAAGAGGCAAGAGTGAGTACACAACTTGTACTCAACAAGTATAACACAAACTATGAGGCTCTAAGATTGGCTGACTGACTGCATTAGCTTTTAAGTCTTGGCCAAATTTTATTAAAGCTATTTACTACGAGTTGATGAATTACCATTAACCCAGTTACATAGTAATTAATCAGAATTAATTAAGAAACTACTGAGAACCAAACCAAAACCAAGCCACCAAGGTAACCCCGAGAGGCACCTCCCTCGTCGGAAGGAGACAACCCCACTAATCAAAAGGAGGATCTGAGCCGCTCATAATCGTGAGCACGGCTAGTATACCAGTTTTACACTCTGCAGAGGTTGCACATCTTTACCCACAAGTCGTGAGCTACGCTAGGGGTTCATCACACTTCCTTAGGTGAGATGACTAGCGACTCACTACGAGGCCGTTACAAAGAATCTCGTTGGTAAGGCGTAACCGCGAGAGTTAGGTCGGCGACGATGGGGCCCACCTCCAGGGGTACAAGCACAGGAGCGCAATCCAAGCACAGACCAAGCCAGAGGAGCAGGGACCATTGAAGCTTACTACTCTTGCCCCGCAGGTAAGTTACTCCAAACCAAAAAGACCTAATTAGTAAGCCAAGTCTATCCCATTCTAGCCTTGTGGTAGCGCTGTTGTCCCAGGTTGTCGCTCTATGAACCGGTCCTTATGGAGAGTGGCCAACCAAGCACTAAGCACCGTGCTGGCCCCCTAAACCATGTTTCTACAAAAACCATCTTTTAACGAGACGTGAGCCACTCATCCACACAGAGGGCCACTCTCAGAATTAAGTTCAAGTAAACCATTAATCAAATTAATTAAAAAGGACCAGAGTGTGTTATAGCGCAGCAACCTAGCACAACTAACTAAAATGCAACCCAAAGGTATATATAAAGGATATAAAGTGGCTAGGAAATCCTTATAGGCATACAATATTAAAATGCAGTATGAAATTGTATTTAAAGATGATAGGTTGTTCATGTTACACTTGCCTTCCTCGTACTGCTCTGGCTGCTGCTCAAACTGCTCGGAAGACGGCTGCTCCGGGTACTGGTACTGGGGCTCCTCAGATGGATCAACGTCTACTCACGAACACATGGCCAAAACAATGCACAACAATAAGCATACAAGCAATCACTAACAAAAACTAAGAAACAGTACATCAACACATAAAAACAGCACACTAAACTAGTCTAAAGCTATTCTACGCGTTACAACGATCGCGTGGACATAAAGAACGCTAAAAACGGAGCTAAAACGCATAATCTAGGCTAAAAACAAGTTCTAGGGGCTTATTTGTAATAAAAACAGGGTTCCAGGGACTTTTCTACTAAAACCGAGGGCTAAAACATAAATAAGAGATAGTTCTGGGGTCTAACGCGTGAAAAAGCCCTGGAAGGACGGCGGGTTCTATTTTTAATGAACTCAGGGGGCTAAGCGTCAAATTTTGGACTAAAAAGGAAATATTTTTGAACAGATTGGGAGTGCGGGTTGAATAACAAAAAGTGCAGGGGCTCTTTAGCAATTAAACCAGGCCAAACCGGTATCCTCAGATATCGGCCGCTGGATCGCGATCTGGCAGTCCAGAACGAAGGGGTACGCCGATCTAATCTAGGGCGTCCATCCGGGATCGGGCGGTTAGGGGAGTTTGGGTGCGCGGGGTGGCGGTGCTGCTCGACGGCGACCAGCTCCGCAGCGGCGCTTCGCCGGAGAACGCCGACAACGGTGTTCCGGGGCCTAATTCGACTCGTAATTCGGTCCGGAACGGCGTACGCGTCACGCATCAATCACTAGTGGCACTATCTGGGCCCGGGGTGGCTCGGAGGCATGGGTGCGGCGGCGGTGGCGGCGAGCCTCGCCGGGGCGCGGCGCGCAGGGTCCAAGGAGTGGCCTACAGGCTCTAGTTCCTAACGCAAAAGAGAGAGGAGGTGGAGAAGGTCCTCACCGTGGCCCGAATCGGGCGGAGATGAAGCGCAGCGGGGTTGGGGTGAGGTACGGCGGCGCGGCGTGGACCGGCGTTCGTGGAGAAGGGCGCTGCTGGGGTCGAAGTCGAGGACGGAGATCTCGAGGAGGGTCCTGGCGCCAAGGAGGAGATCCTGCGGCTGCTCTTGGTGGCGGAGATGGCCTGTGCGCTGGACCTCGGCGGCGCAGAGGCAGCGATGCGCCCGCGGAGGCGCAGAGCTCTGCTTCGGGCGGAGCAAAGCAAGGCGGCCGAGGGTAGGGTTTGGGGCGTCTGCGGTGGAGAGGAAATGGGGGAGGCACAGGGCTGCGGCCAATTTAAAGGGGGGCCCCGGGCATCTTGGGGGAGCATGCCGTGGAGGCGCGGCGCGATCCTCGATGAGAAGGGCGGGGTCCGTTGGCGCGATGGAGAAGGAAGGGGGAGGAGGGCGATGACAGGCGGGCCCGGGTGCGCAGGGAGAGAGGCGACGCGCGGTACGGGCGAGCGGGCTGCTGCGCTAGCGGGCGTGGGGCGAAGCTAAGTGGGCCGCGCGCTGCTGGCCTTGCGAGGGAGAGCGCTGGGCTGCTGAGCGCGCGCGCGGTTGGCTGGGCCGGAGTGGAGGAGTGGTGCGCGCGCAGGCTGAGGGGGTGGCGTGCGGGCTGGGCCGCCCGGGAAGGGAGAGGGAGGAGTGGGCTTGGGCTGTTGGGTTGGGCTGGGGTTTTGGGTTCCTTTCCTTTTCTATTTCCTTTTCTTTTGCAAACTCACACAAACTAGTTTGAATTCAAACAAATTTGAATTCAAACTCCCTAGCACTCAACCAAAATAAACAACATATGCACCAGCATGAATGCACAAGCATGTTGAACCTAAAATAAATTTTAATTACTTTATGAAGCAAAATAAATTATAAATGCAAGGCTAAGCAAATTAAATCCTAAAAAATTAAATAAAAACAATTAAATTTATTATTAAATACTGAAAATTAAATTAGGGTGTTACAAATCCTACCCCCTTACAGGAATCTCGTCCCGAGATTCTGGGCTGGCTAGCAAAGAGATCCGGGTATGTCTCCATCAACTCTTCTTCCTTCTTCTGGCAAGTCCTCCGGAAACACATCCGGGCATTCAGACACTACGCGAATATCATCCGTGGGTCTAGCCTCCATCTGATGAAGAACACCAGAAGACTCTGTATCACTGACTGTCACCTCTTGGCCATCAGATGCTGACAAGTGAACGGTCCGCTGAGCACAATCAACACAGACTCCCCATCTGGTAAGGGTCTCCATTCCCAAAATCACATCTATCCCCGAGGAATCAATGACGATCAAACCGGTGCGAAACTCTGCCCCCCTTATGACAATACTAACTCTGGAGCATATAGAGCATGTGTGTATCTGGCCCCCAGGTGAGGTAACTACCATAGCTGACCTCAGACACGAAACTGGAATACGATGCTGCTCGGCAAATGACTTGGAAATGAAAGAATGAGTAGCACCGGTATCGAAAAGCACCGTAGCTGGATAAGAGTTGACCATGAATGTACCAATAACCACGTTAGGAGCCTCGGCCGCTGACTCGGCCGTCACGTGGTTCACCTTCCCCTGTCGTGGCGCCCTGGGTTGGGTTGGGCGCCCCTGCTGTCCTGCCTGCCGTGGAGCCTGAGGTGCTGGACAACTTTTAGCATAATGACCTTTTTGCCCGCATTTGTAGCACAAGCGGTGGTGGTGAATGGGGCTACTTGGTTGACCTCCTTGTGAACTTAACATCACATCTTGTATCATTTCTGTTGCTTGCTCTTTGGACTCCTTGTGACTGCGTGGCTGAGTCACCTTCATAGTGATAGTCAACCCATCGACATAATTATAGAGAGCTTGATTCTCGACCTGTGTATCTCCAGAGCACTCAGGATCCTTTCTCTTCTGGATAGTCTGTAGCTCATCGACCGATGGACCATCGAGGAAAAGGAAATCCTCTGCCAGCTGCTCTTGATGAGACCTCTTTCTCTTTGTACCGGAGAACAACCTCTGGTTCCTCCTAGTTGTGGCTTCATCTTCAGTCGCACGAACTTGACGACAAGGAACGCCATAGAATTGGCAACACGAGCAAGTTTTCTCACTATCACCCATTACACTGTCTCCACGGTCTTTTTGTTCTGCCGACATCTGAGCTGGGGCAAAGAGGAAACACAGATTGGTAAGGTCAAGGAAGAGAGAAAAACTCCATTATTTAAGGTTTTATCCTATTTAGGCAACACTGCACAAGCATTACTGCTGATAATTCCAGATAGGTGTTACATAAACCCGGGAACAAGGAACTAGAGCATAACTCTTCTGTTTCGTCTGAGAGATTCTCAACTTCTCTTGTACTATCTGTAGCCCGGGGTGTCACAGCCCATCTATCTGAGGGTGATAAGCCGTACTGAAACGCAACTTCGTATCCAACGAATCATGGAGCTGCTCCCAGAACCGAGAAGTGAACTGAGACCCTCTGTCAGATATGATCTTCTTGGGCACACCATGCATGCAGACAATCCGAGAGATGTACAACTCTGCAAGTCTAGCACCGGAGTAAGTAGTGTTCACTGGAAAGAAGTGAGCAACCTTCGTCAAACGATCCACTACTACCCAAATGGAGTTGTACCCTTTCTGAGTACGAGGCAATCCAACAATGAAGTCCATAGTGATCTCCTCCCATTTCCACTCTGGAATCTTCAAAGGCTGTAACAGACCTGCTGGCCTCTGATGCTCAGCCTTGACACGCTGACAGGTGTCACAAATAGCCACGTACTCTGCCACTGAACGCTTCATCCCATGCCACCTGAAACGTTCCTTCAGATCATAGTACATCTTCGTGCTGCCCGGATGAATAGAGTAAGCTGTATCATGGGCCTCACTCAGAATCAACATCCGGAGATCATTCACATCAGGCACGCAGATCCAGTTCTTGTACCACAAAGTACCCTGATCATCCTCTCTGAAATGAGGAGCCTTGACCTTCTTGAGCAACTCACGAATCTCCTGCAGCTTCTCATCTTCCTTCTGATGCTGCCTGATCTCTGACTCTAGAGTCGGAACTGCCTCAAACGCTGCACTGGAGGTATGATGCAAGAAGCCCAGACTCAACTGCTCGAACTCCTCGCATAACTCTGGAGGCATCTGGAAAGCCACGGCCATGTTGACATAGCTTCTCCTGCTCAGAGCATCTGCTACAACATTGAACTTACCCGGATGATAGTGAATCTCCAGGTCATAGTCCTTGACCAACTCTAGCCATCTTCTCTGCCGCATGTTCAGCTCATTCTGCGTGAAAATGTACTTGAGGCTCTTGTGATCAGTGTAGATATCACACCGCTGCCCATACAAGTAGTGCCTCCAAATCTTCAGAGCATGCACAACTGTGGCTAACTCAAGATCATGAGTGGGATAATTCAGCTCATGCCGGCGTAGCTGCCGTGAAGCATAAGCAATCACTCTGCCCTCCTGCATCAAAACACAACCAAGACCATCCTTCAAAGCATCACAGTACACCGTGAACCTCTTGCTCTGGTCTGGTAGAGTAAGGATTGGCGCCGTAGTCAATCTCTTCTAAAGCTCATCAAAGGCCTTCTGACGCTCATCAGTCCATATGAATGCCACATTCTTCTCTAGCAAGGAAGTCAAAGGCTTCGTGACATTGGAGAATTTGTCAATGAACCTCCGATAATATCCAGCTAAGCCCAAGAATGATCTGACTTCCTTTACTGTCTGTGGTGTCTCCCACTCTAGCACATCCTTCACCTTGCTCGGATCAACAACAATGCCTCCCTGAGAGATAACATGACTGAGGAATGGAACCTCGTCAATCCAGAACTCGCACTTGCCGAACTTGGCATACAACTAATGCTCTCTCAGCCTCTGCAATACGAGTCTCAGATGCTCCTCATGTTCTTTCTCTGTCTTGGAGAAGATCAGAATATCATCAATGAAAATCACCACAAAGACATCCAGATAATCCATGAAGACCATGTTCATCAGATGCATGAAGAAAGCCGGAGCATTAGTCAAGCCGAAGGACATGACCATGTACTCATACAGCCCGTATTTGCAGGTGAATGCCGTCTTCGGAATATCCCCAGGATGGATCCTCAGCTGAAAATAACCCGAACGAAGATCAATCTTGGAGAATATACGAGCACCTCGAAGCAGATCGAAGAGATCCTCGATACGGGGCAGTGGATGCTTGTTCTTGATGGTAACTGCATTCAGCTCCCGATAATCCACACACATCCTCTTCGAGCCATCATTCTTATCTACCAGCAACAATGGAAAAGCCCAAGGAGAGAAGCTGCGATGGATATAGCCCTTGGCTAGCAACTCATCAATAGTTTTCTTGACTTCTTCATGCTCTATAGGTGCCATGCGGTAGGGCCGCTTTGCATTAGGAGCTGTGCCAGGCAAGAGATCAATACAAAACTCAATGGCGCGTTCAGGCGGCATACCTGGCAGATCATCCGGAAAGACATCCGGGAATTCAGACACCACACGAATACCTTCCGTGGGTCTAGCCTCCATCTGATGAAGAAATCCCGAGGGCTCTGAAGCACTGACTGTCACCTCTTGGCCATCAGATGCCGACAAGTGAACTGTCTGCTGAGCGCAATCAATACGGACCCCCCACCTGGTAAGGCTCTCCATGCCCAAAATCACATCTATCCCCGAGGAATCAATGACGATCAAACCAGTGTGGAATTCTACCCCCTTTATGACCATACTAACTCTAGAGCATATAGAACATATATGTATCTGGCTCCTAGGTGAGGTAACTACCATAGCTATCCTCATACAAGAAACTGGTATACCATGCTTCTCGGCAAATGACTTGGAAATGAAAGAATGAGTAGCACCGGTATCGAAAAGCACTGTAGCGGGGTGAGAGTTAACCATGAACGTACCAATAACCATGTTAGGAGCCTCGGCCACTGACTCGGCTGTCACGTGGTTCACCCGACCCTGTGCTGGCGCCCTGGGCTGAGCTGGGCGCCCCTGCTGTGCCGTCTGCGCCTTCCGGGGGCAAGTGTTGGCGTAGTGCCCCGGCTGGCCGCATTGATAGCAGGTGCGAGGGGGTCCCTGAGCCTGCTGTCCGGCAGGGAGAGCTGCCTGCCGTGGAGCCTGAGGTGCTGGCGGCGCTAGTGGAGCAGCACGAGCCGGAGGTGCCGGTAACCTCGGGCCCTGACCTGCCTGCTGCTGCTGTCGAGGCGGGTACTGCTGCGGCCTCTACTGGTACTGCTGGGGAGGCCGGTACTGCCGGAGGTGCCGTACCTCGGGCCCTGACCTGCCTGCTGCTGCTATCGAGGCGGGTAAACTGCCTGCGGCCTCTAACTGGTACTCGCTGGGGAGGCAGGTACTTCGTTCATCTGCCTGCTGTTGGTACTACGGCTGGGGCGGCTGAGGCGAGGACGAGTGGTTGCCTTGCCGGAAGCAACGTGGACAATTCTTCCTCTTCTTTGTCCTCCATCTCCAAGTGCTTGCAAGGTTAGGTGTTGAAGCGCGCTGTCAACCAGATGGTTTGAAGTCGTCGCAAGCGGAGGTTGAGCAGGCGCGTAGGGAGGTAGGTCCTCAAGACCCTCCATGAGTGCTCCTACTTGCGTCTTGCGGTCATCCGCAACCTCGGCAGGGGCGTAGCGAGCAAACCTGCAAGAAAGCGATCACGATACTCCGTGACCGTCATAGTCCCCTGAAGGGAAAAAGACTGATAGATTGAAAGATTAATTCATGAGCTCCAGAAAAGATAGCTCAAGTGGGTTATTAAGCTCAAAAGGAAACGCTGAATGATTATTTCTGAGATTACCTGCTTCAGTGCAAGGAACTCCTTCTGCTTCATCTTCATAACGCCCGCGGGGACGTTGTGGCTGCGGAAACGCTCCAGGAACTGGATCCAGGTGAGAGCCTCGCGGTCCCGAACTGGGTGGGACTCCCACCAGTCCAAAGCTGTCCCTCGCAGCTGTCCTGCTGCGTACAAGACGCTCTCACGATCATCGCACTGGGCGATGTCCAGCTGGCGCTCCACTGCACGGAGCCAGTCGTCAGCCTGAAGAGGGTCGGACGTGTGAGAGAACGTCGGCGGGTGACCCCTCAGGAACTCGGCACGCCTGTCGCGAGGCTGCGGCGGTGGAGAAGGCGGAGGCTGAGTGTGAGCCTGGTGAAGAGCCTGAACAGTGTTGTTCAGGGTAGCCATCATCTGCATCTGGAGCTGGAAGTACTGCTCCGGAGTCAAAGGTGGAGGCATCGGGATCCCAGTACCCTGGTTGTTCTGCCCCTGGTTGTTCGGCCCCTGCTAGTCAGAACCACGCCTGGTGTTCACCATCTGATTTTGGACAAAAGATTTCACGAGTAAGGATATTGCAGGAATAAATTCAGATGGATATGATAATTTTTTGCGGAAAAAGACTCAGACCTGATAAAGTAGACAGGATAGAGTGGACTGTTTTACCCCAACGATCTAACTCATTTTATTAATTAGTTAATTTTAACATAAGAGTGATTTTCTCTAAACAAATTTAAACTACTAAGCTATACAATCATTCAAAAATCCAATTCAAGCATGTAGCATAATAACAAGCAGACAATTTTCACGACTTAGCCGAGTTTAACATCCGACTCGACTAACCACAACGCGTCGCGGAACGTGCTATCGTATTATTATAAAGGGTCACCTAGCTGATACTCATGGTGGTCAGATGACTGATTCAGGCCAAAATCTACGAAAACTATTCTTTAGAGAGAGAAATCAAGGCAAGATGAGTAAAAGTCATAGAATTCAAGGGGTATAATAGTAAAATAGTTTTAGCAGGCAAGGATTGGAGAGAAGAAATCCTAAAACTCGACCATTTCTATCTAGGCTTCGTCCTACAGTCGATATAGCTCTGATACCACTCTGTAACACCCGGTTTATAAAAGAACATAAACCGAGCAATCATATACGTGCCAGGATCAAGTCACACGTATATACAACAGAATGAATAGTATATCACAGCACATATCATGAATAAGACATAATAAATCGAAATACGAATGTTATTTATTACAATAATGACAAAAAATGTCTGATACAGCGGAAGCGAAGTACAAATACGATAAAAGCTCTCCGAAGCTGAGCAGGGCGCCACAGGGACGTCGACTAGGAGACGAATGCCTAGAAGTCCTCGTAGTCCTGGTAGTGCTGAAAGAACTCCCTCGTGTCGGCCGGAACTGAGCAGCAGTAGAGTATCCAAGAGGAAAAAGTAGAGAAGAGGCAAGAGTGAGTACACAACTTGTACTCAACAAGTATAACACAAACTATGAGGCTCTAGGTTGGCTGACTGACTGCATTAGCTTTTAAGTCTTGGCAAAATTTTACTAAAGCTATTTACTACAAGTGGATGAATTACCATAAACCCAGTTACATAGTAATTAATCAAATTTAATCATGATACTACTGAGAACCAAACCAAAACCACCAAGGTAACCCCGAGAGGCACCTACCTCGTCGGAAGGAGATAACCCCTCTAATCAAAAGGAGGATCTGGGCCGCTCATGACCGTGAGCACGGCTAGTATACCAGTTTTACACTCTGCAGAGATTGCACATCTTTACCCACAAGTTGTGAGCTACGCTAGTTGTTCATCACACTTCCTTAGGTGAGATGACTAGCAAACTCACTATGAGGCCTTTACAAAGAATCTCGTTGGTACGGAGTAACCGCGAGGGTGGATCGGCGACTATGGAGCAGGTCTAGTGGGCGTCAAGACACGAAGCACAGACGAGGCCACTCAGCACGAGGGCCATAGAAGCTTACCGCGCTGCCCCGCAGGTAAGTTACTCCAAACCAAAAAGATCTAATTATTACGCCAAGTCTATCCCATTCTAGCCTTGTGGTAGCGCTGTTGTCCCAAGTTGTCGCTCTATGAACCGGTCCTTATGGAGAGTGGCCAACCAAGCACTAAGCACCGTGCTGGCCCCCTAAACCATGTTTCTAACAAAACATATTTTAACGAGACGTGAGCCATCCAAGCACAAAGCATAGAGGGCCACTCCCAGAATTAAGTTGCATAAACCATTAATCAAATTAATTAAAAAGGACCACTATGTGTTATAGCGTGGCACCTAGCACAACTAACCAAAATGCAACCCAAAGGATATATATAAAGGATATAAAGTGGCTAGGAATGTCCTTATAGGCATACAGTATTAAAATGCAGTATGAAAATGTATTTAAAAGTGATAGGTTGTTCATGTTACACTTGCCTTCTCATACTGCTCCTGCTGCTACTCAATGTGCTCGGAAGACGGCTGCTCCTGGTACTGATACTGGGGCTCCTCAGATGGATCAACGTCTACTCACGAACACAGCCAAAACAAGGCACAACAATAAGCATACAAGCAAACACTAACAAAAGCTAAGAAACAGTACATCAATACATAGAAACAGCACAATAAACTAGTCTAAAACTATTCTACGCGTTACAACGATCGCGTGGATATAAAGAACGCTTAAAACGGAGCTAAAACGCATAATCTAGGCCAAAAACAAGTTCTAGGGGCTTATCTGCGAGAAAAACTAAGTTCCAGGGGGTTTTATGCAAAAACCGAGGACTAAAACATAAATAAACCTTAGTTCTAGGGTCTAACTCGCAAAAATGCCAGGGCTGGACCGCGGGTACTAAATCTAGAAAGGTCAGGGGGCTATGCGCTAAAATCTAGGCATCAATGTAAATATTTTCACACTATATAGGACCGCGGGTTGAATTATATAAAACAGAGGGGCTCATATGCAAAAATGCAAAGGCTGACCGGTATCCAACCTGTTTGACTCCGGGTCGATCTAATCTGGGCCATAGATCTGCGATCGGACGGCCTTGGGCGAAGGGGCACGCGGGACGGCGGCGGGACTCGCCGGCGACACAAACTCCGCGGCGGCGCTCAGGGGAACCCGCCGGAGTTCACCAAAACCGGTGCTCTGGGGTCGTTTCGACCCGGGTTTGGGTCGGTTCGCATCTATGCGGCATGCGCAAACCACTGGAGGCAAAAGCGGGGCTCGGCCGGGCTTGGGCGGGGCTCGCCAAGGCGAGGGGCAGACCGCGCGGCGGAGCATCGCCGGCGTGCGGCGTCCTAGGCGCTAGAGCAGCCTACAGGCCGAGCTATCTAGTGCAAACAACAAGGGAGGCTCTGGGGGGGGCTCACCGTGAGTCGGGATCGGGAGGATGCGTGGCGTAGCAAGGTCGTCGGCGTCGGTCCGGTGATGGCGCACGACGAAGCTCGGAGGTGAGGTGGATGCAGGGCGTCTCCAGGCCTACTGAGCCGTCGAGGAAGACCGGGCGGGATCTGTGGCGGCGTACAACGGGTCAGTGCGGCCTGCGGTTTGCCGGCGGCGAGGAATCGAGCGGGCGGCGCGTCTTACCGGCGGCGGCTCTGGTCGAAAATTCGGCGCGTGCGGGCTGAAGGTCGAGGCAGCAAGCTCGGGGAAAACTCCTGGCAGCCCGGCGGAGCTCCTGCGGTGCTCGGCGAAGGCGGGGAGGTGGTGAAGCGGTGTGGCCGCGGCGGCGCGGTGCTCTGCGCTGCAGAACAAGGAGAGCGGCGGCGGCTAGGGTTTGCGGGGCGGCGCGTTGGTGGATGGGGTGCAGGGGGGCCGTGGGGGGCCAATTAAAGGCCTGCGGGGATCTTGGGAAGGCGTGCCGTGGGGGACGCGGGCGAGATCTCCAGCGGGGAGATCGGGTTCCGTTGGCGCGCTGGAGAAGGAAACGGGGAGGAGGGCGATGACAGGTGGGTCCGCTCGGTCAGTGGGGGCACGGGCGATGCGCTTGTGGGAGCAGGCCGGCGCGCGGGTAGAGCTGGGCTGCGGCGTGGGCTCCTAGCGCGGGAGGGAAAGGGAAGGAGTGGAAACGGGCTGGGCTGCCGGGGTGGATGTGGGCCGCGTGGGTTTGGGGCTGTTGGGCTGGGCTTTTCCCTCTTTGCTGGTTTGGGTTTCTAGGTTTGGGCTGTAGGTTTCTTTCCTATTCTATTTCTTTCCTCTTTTCTATTTCTAATTCAAACAAAGTTTGAATTCAAATACAAATTTGAATTCAAACCACACTCAATTAGTTAAAACTATGCACCAGCATGAATGCAACACCAAAATTTATATGATAAAATTTTAATTACTTAAGGAACAAAATTTTAGATTAAATGCAAGTCTAACACAATAAACCTTAGAAAATTAAATAAAGCCATTTAAATTTATTAATAAATGCTGGAATTTAAATTAGGGTGTTACAAACCCTACCCCCTTAAAGAAATCTCGTCCCCGAGATTTAGCTGGGCTGGCTAGCAAAGAGATCTGGATATGTCTTCCTCAGCTCATCTTCTCGCTCCCATGTAGCCTCAGCTTCACTGTGATGACTCCACTGAACTCTGCACATCTTGATGCGCTTGTTCCGAGTAACACTTTCTGATGTCTCCAGAATCTTCACCGGATGCTCAGTATAAGTCAGATCTTCCTACACATCTACTCCATCCAGTGGTGCCTGCTCCTCGGGTACTCGCAGACACCACTTCAGTTGAGATATATGGAAGACATCGTGAACTCCTGAGAGGCTGGTGGGCAACTCCAGGCGATAAGCAACTTCGCCTTTCCTCTCTAGCACCTTGAATGGACCAACATACCGAGGTGCTAACTTCCCCTTGACATTAAACCTGCGGATTCCTCTCATCGGAGACACCTTCAGGTATACATGATCACCAACACTGAAAGTCAGGTCTCTCCGTTTGCCATCTGCATAGCTCTTCTGCCTGCTCTGCGCAATCCTCAGATTTTCTCGCACAGCCTGAACCATCTGTTCTGCATCATCTATGATCTCAGGGCCAAAGAGCTGCTTCTCACCAATCTAATCCCAATAGAGAGGAGTCCTGCACTTTCTGCCATACAATGCCTCGAAGGGGGACTTCTTCAGACTGGCCTGATAGCTATTGTTGTATGAAAACTCAGCATATGACAGGTGTAACACCCGGTTTATAAAAGAGCATAAACCGAGCAATCATATACGTGCCAGGATCAAGTCACACGTATATACAACAGAATGAACAGTATATCATAGCACATATCACGTAAAAAGATATAATAAAGCGAATACGAATGTTATTTATTACAATAATGACAAAATGTCTGATACAGCGGAAGCGAAGTACAAAATACGATAAAAACTCTCCGAAGCTGAAGCAGGGCGCCACAGGGACGTCGACTGGGAGATGAAGCACCTAGAAGTCCTCGTAGTCCTGGTAGCGCTGGACGAACTCCCTCGTGTCGGCAGGAACTGAGCAGCAGTAGCGTAGCCAAGAGGAAAAAGTAGAGAAGAGGCAAGAGTGAGTACACAACTTGTACTCAACAAGTATAACACAAACTATGAGGCTCTAGGCTGGCTGACTCAACTGCATTAGCTTTTAAGTGTTGGCAAAATTTTATTAATGCTATTTACTACGAGTTGATGAATTACCATTAACCCAGTTACATAGTAATTAATCAAGTTTAGTCATGATACTACTGAGAACCAAAACCAAGACCAAGCCACCAAGGTAAACCCCGAGAAGCACCTCCCTCGTCGGAAGGAGATAACTTCACTAATCAAAAGGAGGATCTGGGCCGCTCATAACCGTGAGCACGGCTAGTATACCAGTTTTACACTCTGCAGAGGTTGCACATCTTTACCCACAAGTCGTGAGCTACGCCAGTTGTTCATCACACTTCCTTAGGTGAGATGGCCAGCGACTCACTACGAGGCCTTTAAAAAGAATCTCGTTGGTAAGGCGTAACCGCGAGAGTTAGGTCGGCGACGATGGGGCCCACCTCCAGGGGTACAAGCACGTAGCACAGACCAAGCCGGAGGAACAGGGACCATTGAAGCTTACTACTCTTGCCCCGCAGGTAAGTTACTCCAAACCAAAAAGATCTAATTATTACGCCAAGTCTATCCCATTCTAGCCTTGTGGTAGCGCTGTTGTCCCAGGTTGTCGCTCTATGAACCGGTCCTTATGGAGAGTGGCCAACCAAGCACTAAGCACCGTGCTGGCCCCCTAAACCATGTTTCTAACAAAACCAGTTTTAACGAGAAGTGAGCCACTCAAGCCACACAGAGTGCCACTCTCAGAATTAAATTCAAGTAAACCATTAATCAATTTAATTAAAAAGGACCAGAGTGTGTTATAGCGCAGCAACCTAGCACAACTAACCAAAATGCAACCCAAAGGTATATTTAAAGGATATAAACTGGCTAGGAAATCCTTAAAGGCATACAGTATTAAAATGCAGTATGAAATTGTATTTAAAGGTGATAGGTTGTTCATGTTATACTTGCCTTCCTCGTACTGCTCTGGCTGCTGCTCAAAGTGCTCGGAAGACGGCTGCTCCGGGTACTGGTACTGGGGCTCCTCAGATGGATCAACGTCTACTCACGAACACATGGCCACAACAATGCACGAAAATAAGCATACAAACAAACATTAACAAAAACTAAGAAACAGTACATCAATACATAAAAACAGCACACTAAACTACTCTAATACTGTTCTACGCGTTACAACGATCGCGTGGATATAAAGAACGCTAAAAACGGAGCTAAAACGCATAATCTAGGCCAAAAACAAGTTCTAGGGGCTTATTTGTAAGAAAACTGAAGTTCCAGGGGGTTTTCTGCTAAAACTGAGGACTAAAACGTAAATAAACATTAAATCTAAGGGCTGACGTGCAAAAACACAAGGCCTGGACTGCGGGTGCTAATTCTAGGAAGATCAGGGGTGTTCTTGCAAAGTTTTGGGCCGATCCGTAATTACTTTTCAAAAGAAAAGGACCGCGGGTTGATATCTAAGAAAGGGAGGGGCTCTTTAACAAAAACACTGACCGAACCGGTATCTTGGATCTAGGCCCGTTGGATCTGGATCGGGCGGTCAGGATCTGATGGATCCAAGATCTAATCCTGGCCGTTGCATACGGATCTGGCGGCCAAGATCGGTTGGGGGCGCGGGCGGCGGCGCTGACCGCCGGAAACAGAGTTCCCGCGGCGGCGCACGGCGGCGAGGTCGCCGGACTTTATCAAAACGGTGATTCCGGGCTCGCCTTCGAGCGGAATTTGGTCAGGGAGTGAGAGAGCGACACCCTAAACAGATCTAGGGGATTGGCGCAGGGCCACGGCACGGCGGAGGCCTGGTGCGGCGGAGAGGCGGCGAGATCCTACTGCGGCGACCGATTACGCGTCAAAAGAGGAAGGAAAAAGGGGAAACAGGAGCGCGCCGAGGTTTCTTACCCACGCGTGAAACTTCGGTGGTGGTCCAGAGGGTTAGAGAAACAGCAGAGCGCGGGCTTCGCGGTGGCGCGGCGGCTCCGGTTCTGCAGGGCGATGAAGCGCGAGGAGCGGCTGCGGGGACGCTTCCCTGGGCGTCGAGCTCGGGTGGAAAGCTGCGCGACGGCCCTGCAAAGGGACCAAGCAGGTCAGGGAGGCGGAAACACGCCGGCGGCGTGGAATCATGGGGCGGCGGCGCTCACCTGAGACGGGTCCGGGTGGAATTCCCGAGCGAGCGGGCCTCGGAGTTGCGAGCAAGGGCTTGGTGGGCTTCAGAGCGTCGAGACGGAGTTAAATCGGGGACTTGCAGAGGTGGGGCTGCAGTGGAGCGGCCGGCCTACGGTGGAACAGAGCCTCGGCGTGGCGGCGGTGTGCTCTGCTCCGAGCAGAGGCAAGGCGGGCGGCTGCGGGATGGGAGAGGGCAAGGGGAGACTAGGGCGAGGTTTACAGGAAGCAGGGCGGGGATTGCGGCGGGGAGCAGCAGGGAGAGGATCCCGGCGATCTCGCCGGTCATCTCGGGCGCGGCCGCTGCGCGGAGGGGGAAAGGAAGGGGAGGGGGAGGCCGCTGACGCGTGGGGCCTGCGGGTCAGCGAGCGCGCGGGTTGGGGAGCAGGCGAGCGCGGCACTGCGGGGGATGTGGGAGCGGGCGTGCGTGCGGCTGGGCCAGAGCACTTGCAGAGGGAGGCGGGGCGGACCGGGCCGAGTGCTGGGCTGCTGCGCGTCGGGGTGGAGATGGGCCGGACGTGCGGGATCGGGCCGGGGATGTCTGGGCCGGCGGGGAGGAGGTGGGCTGGGCCGCGCAGTGGTTTGATTGGGCCGGGGTTTTGGGACTGGGCTGGATCTTAGGTTTGGGTTTTGGGCCAGAGGACAGAGCAGGCCGGGCTGGGCTGCTGGCTGGGTTTTGGGCCAGGTTGGTGTGGGTTTTGGGTTGGTTTGGGTTTCTTCTCATACTCCTTCTATTCTATTTCTAACTCAATTCAAGCCAAACGAATTCAAATAAATTTGAATTCACTCTAGCACTCAAACAATTAAAACAATGCTCCAGCATGATGCACAAACATGTTGACCCTAAAATCAATTTTAATTGCTTAGGCAACAAAATTAGATTAAATGCAAGCTAAGCAAATTAAATCCTTAGAAGAATTAAATAAACCAATTAAATTTATTATTAAACATTGAAATTTAACTTAGGGTGTTACAAATCCTACCCCCTTACAGGAATCTCGTCCCGAGATTCTGGGCTGGCTAGCAAAGAGATCCGGGTATGTCTCCATCAACTCTTCTTCCTTCTTCTAGCAAGTCCTCCGGAAACACATCCGGGCATTCAGACACTACGCGAATATCATCCGTGGGTCTAGCCTCCATCTGATGAAGAACACCAGAAGACTCTGTATCACTGACTGTCACCTCTTGGCCATCAGATGCTGACAAGTGAACTGTCCGCTGAGCACAATCAATACGGACTCCCCATCTGGTAAGGGTCTCCATGCCCAAAATCACATCTATCTCTGAGGAATCAATGACGATCAAACCAGTGCAGAATTCTGCCCTCCTTATAACAATTCTAACTCTGGAGCATATAGAGCATGTGTGTATCTGGCCCCCAGGTGAGGTAACTACCATAGCTGTCTTCATACACGAAACTGGTATACGATGCTGCTCGGCAAATGACTTGGAGATGAAAGAATGAGTAGCACCGGTATCGAAAAGCACCGTAGCTGGATAAGAGTTGACCATGAATGTACCAATAACCACGTTAGAAGCCTCGGCTGCTGACTCGGCCGTCACGTGGTTCACCTTCCCCTGTCGTGGCGCCCTGGGTTGAGCTGGGCGCCCTTGCTGTCCTTCCTGCCGTGGATTCTGAGGTGCTGGACAACTTTTGGCATAATGACCTTTTTGCCCGCATTTGTAGCACATGCGGTGGCGGTGAATGGCGCTACTTCGTTGACCTCCCTGTGAACTTATCTTCACATCTTGCATTATTTCTGCTGCTTGCTCTTTGGACTCCTTGCGACCGCGTGGCTGGATCACATTCATAGTGATAGTCAACCCATCAACATAATCATAGAGTGCTTGGTTCTTGACCTGTGTATCTCTAGAGCATTCATGATCCTTTCTCTTCTGGATGGTCTGTAGCTCATCGACCGATGAATTATCGAGGAAAAGGGAATTCTCTACCAGCTGCTCTTGATGAGACCCCTTTCTCTTTGTACCGGAGGACAACCTCTGGTTCCTCCTAGTTGTAGCTTCATCTTCAGTTGCACGAACTTGACGACAAGGAACACCATAGAATTGGCAACACTGGCAAGTTTTCTCACCATCACCCATTGCACTGTCTCCAAGGTCTTTTTGTTCTGCCGACATCTGAGCTGGGGCAAAAGGAAACACAGATGGGTAAGGTCAAGGAAGAGAGAAAAACTCCATTATTTAAGGTTCTATCCTATTTAGATAACACTGCTCAGGCATTACTGCTGATAACTCCAGATAAATGTCACATAAATCCGGAAACTAGGAACTAGAGCATAACTCTTCGGTTTCGTCTGAGAGATTCTCAACTTCTCTTGTACTAGTTGTTGGCCAGGGTGTCACATCCCTACCCCCTTACAGAAACCGACGTCCTCGTCGGTGACGTCCTTGTCGGTGATCCCTGGATATCACATTCTCTTCGCACTATCCTTCTTCTCAACAAGTAAGACAGAAGAAACCCAAGGCAGGATAAGGTAGAGAGGATAGAGTGGATGGTTTCACGACTTTCACCCAAAGATCTAACTCATTTTATTAATTAGTTAACTTTAACATAAAAGTGATTTTCTTTAAACAAATTTAAACTACTAAACTATGCAATTCAGTCAAAAATCCAAATCAAACATGTAGCATAATAACAAGCAGACAATTTTCACGACTTAGCCGAGTTTAGCAATAGACTCGACTAACACCACGCGTCGCAGAACGTGCTATCGTTCTATTATAAAAGGGTCACCTAGCTAACTCATGGTGGTCAGATGACTGATGCAGGCCAAATCTACAAAAACTATTCTTCAGAGAGAGAAATCAAGGCAAGACGAGTAAAAGGAATAGATTTCAAGGGGTATAATAGTAAAATAGTTTCAGCAGGCAAGGATTGGAGAGAAGAAGTCCTAAAACTCGACCAGTTCTATCTAGGCTTCGTCCTACAGTCGATACGGCTCTGATACCACTCTGTAACACCCGGTTTATAAAAGAGCATAAACCGAGCAATCATATACGTGCCAGGATCAAGTCACACGTATATACAACAGAATGAACAGTATATCATAGCACATATCACGTAAAAAGATATAATAAAGCGAATACGAATGTTATTTATTACAATAATGACAAAATGTCTGATACAGCGGAAGCGAAGTACAAAATACGATAAAAACTCTCCGAAGCTGAAGCAGGGCGCCACAGGGACGTCGACTGGGAGACGAAGCACCTAGAAGTCCTCGTAGTCCTGGTAGCGCTGGACGAACTCCCTCGTGTCGGCAGGAACTGAGCAGCAGTAGCGTAGCCAAGAGGAAAAAGTAGAGAAGAGGCAAGAGTGAGTACACAACTTGTACTCAACAAGTATAACACAAACTATGAGGCTCTAGGCTGGCTGACTCAACTGCATTAGCTTTTAAGTGTTGGCAAAATTTTATTAATGCTATTTACTACGAGTTGATGAATTACCATTAACCCAGTTACATAGTAATTAATCAAGTTTAGTCATGATACTACTGAGAACCAAAACCAAGACCAAGCCACCAAGGTAAACCCCGAGAAGCACCTCCCTCGTCGGAAGGAGATAACTTCACTAATCAAAAGGAGGATCTGGGCCGCTCATAACCGTGAGCACGGCTAGTATACCAGTTTTACACTCTGCAGAGGTTGCACATCTTTACCCACAAGTCGTGAGCTACGCCAGTTGTTCATCACACTTCCTTAGGTGAGATGGCCAGCGACTCACTACGAGGCCTTTAAAAAGAATCTCGTTGGTAAGGCGTAACCGCGAGAGTTAGGTCGGCGACGATGGGGCCCACCTCCAGGGGTACAAGCACGTAGCACAGACCAAGCCGGAGGAACAGGGACCATTGAAGCTTACTACTCTTGCCCCGCAGGTAAGTTACTCCATACCAAAAAGATCTAATTATTACGCCAAGTCTATCCCATTCTAGCCTTGTGGTAGCGCTGTTGTCCCAGGTTGTCGCTCTATGAACCGGTCCTTATGGAGAGTGGCCAACCAAGCACTAAGCACCGTGCTGGCCCCCTAAACCATGTTTCTAACAAAACCAGTTTTAACGAGAAGTGAGCCACTCAAGCCACACAGAGTGCCACTCTCAGAATTAAATTCAAGTAAACCATTAATCAATTTAATTAAAAAGGACCAGAGTGTGTTATAGCGCAGCAACCTAGCACAACTAACCAAAATGCAACCCAAAGGTATATTTAAAGGATATAAACTGGCTAGGAAATCCTTAAAGGCATACAGTATTAAAATGCAGTATGAAATTGTATTTAAAGGTGATAGGTTGTTCATGTTATACTTGCCTTCCTCGTACTGCTCTGGCTGCTGCTCAAAGTGCTCGGAAGACGGCTGCTCCGGGTACTGGTACTGGGGCTCCTCAGATGGATCAACGTCTACTCACGAACACATGGCCACAACAATGCACGAAAATAAGCATACAAACAAACATTAACAAAAACTAAGAAACAGTACATCAATACATAAAAACAGCACACTAAACTACTCTAATACTGTTCTACGCGTTACAACGATCGCGTGGATATAAAGAACGCTAAAAACGGAGCTAAAACGCATAATCTAGGCCAAAAACAAGTTCTAGGGGCTTATTTGTAAGAAAACTGAAGTTCCAGGGGGTTTTCTGCTAAAACTGAGGACTAAAACGTAAATAAACATTAAATCTAAGGGCTGACGTGCAAAAACACAAGGCCTGGACTGCGGGTGCTAATTCTAGGAAGATCAGGGGTGTTCTTGCAAAGTTTTGGGCCGATCCGTAATTACTTTTCAAAAGAAAAGGACCGCGGGTTGATATCTAAGAAAGGGAGGGGCTCTTTAACAAAAACACTGACCGAACCGGTATCTTGGATCTAGGCCCGTTGGATCTGGATCGGGCGGTCAGGATCTGATGGATCCAAGATCTAATCCTGGCCGTTGCATACGGATCTGGCGGCCAAGATCGGTTGGGGGCGCGGGCGGCGGCGCTGACCGCCGGAAACAGAGTTCCCGCGGCGGCGCACGGCGGCGAGGTCGCCGGACTTTATCAAAACGGTGATTCCGGGCTCGCCTTCGAGCGGAATTTGGTCAGGGAGCGAGAGAGCGACACCCTAAACAGATCTAGGGGATTGGCGCAGGGCCACGGCACGGCGGAGGCCTGGTGCGGTGGAGAGGCGGCGAGATCCTACTGCGGCGACCGATTACGCGTCAAAAGAGGAAGGAAAAAGGGGAAACAGGAGCGCGCCGAGGTTTCTTACCCACGCGTGAAACTTCGGTGGTGGTCCAGAGGGTTAGAGAAACAGCAGAGCGCAGGCTTCGTGGTGGCGCGGCGGCTCCGGTTCTGCAGGGCGACGAAGCGCGAGGAGCGGCTGCGGGGATGCTTCCCTGGGCGTCGAGCTCGGGTGGAAAGCTGCGCGACGGCCCTGCAAAGGGACCAAGCAGGTCAGGGAGGCGGAAACACGTCGGCGGCGTGGAATCATGGGGCGGCGGCGCTCACCTGAGACGGGTCCGGGTGGAATTCCCGAGCGAGCGGGCCTCGGAGTTGCGAGCAAGGGCTTGGTGGGCTTCAGAGCGTCGAGACGGAGTTAAATCGGGGACTTGCAGAGGTGGGGCTGCAGTGGAGCGGCCGGCCTACGGTGGAACAGAGCCTCGGCGTGGCGGCGGTGTGCTCTGCTCCGAGCAGAGGCAAGGCGGGCGGCTGCGGGATGGGAGAGGGCAAGGGGAGACTAGGGCGAGGTTTACAGGAAGCAGGGCGGGGATTGCGGCGGGGAGCAGCAGGGAGAGGATCCCGGCGATCTCGCCGGTCATCTCGGGCGCGGCCGCTGCGCGGAGGGGGAAAGGAAGGGGAGGGGGAGGCCGCTGACGCGTGGGGCCTGCGGGTCAGCGAGCGCGCGGGTTGGGGAGCAGGCGAGCGCGGCACTGCGGGGGATGTGGGAGCGGGCGTGCGTGCGGCTGGGCCAGAGCACTTGCAGAGGGAGGCGGGGCGGACCGGGCCGAGTGCTGGGCTGCTGCGCGTCGGGGTGGAGATGGGCCGGACGTGCGGGATCGGGCCGGGGATGTCTGGGCCGGCGGGGAGGAGGTGGGCTGGGCCGCGCAGTGGTTTGATCGGGCCGGGGTTTTGGGACTGGGCTGGATCTTAGGTTTGGGTTTTGGGCCAGAGGAAAGAGCAGGCCGGGCTGGGCTGCTGGCTGGGTTTTGGGCCAGGTTGGTGTGGGTTTTGGGTTGGTTTGGGTTTCTTCTCATACTCCTTCTATTCTATTTCTAACTCAATTCAAGCCAAACGAATTCAAATAAATTTGAATTCACTCTAGCACTCAAACAATTAAAACAATGCTCCAGCATGATGCACAAACATGTTGACCCTAAAATCAATTTTAATTGCTTAGGCAACAAAATTAGATTAAATGCAAGCTAAGCAAATTAAATCCTTAGAAGAATTAAATAAACCAATTAAATTTATTATTAAACATTGAAATTTAACTTAGGGTGTTACAACAGGCACTTATCCCAACTAGTACCGTACTGAATGGCACAGGCTCTCAGCATATCCTGCAACACTTGGTCGGTTCTCTCTGTCTGCCCATCTGTCTGAGGGTGATAAGACGTACTGAAACGCAACTTCGTATCCAACGAATCATGGAGCTGCTCCCAGAACCGAGAAGTGAACTGAGACCCTCTGTCAGATATGATCTTCTTGGGCACACCATGCAAGCAGACAATCCGAGAGATGTACAACTCTGCAAGTCTAGCACCGGAGTAAGTAGTGTTCACTGGAATGAAGTGAGCAACCTTCGTCAGACGATCCACTACTACCCAAATGGAGTTGTACCCTTTCTGAGTATGAGGCAATCCAACAATGAAGTCCATAGTGATCTCCTCCCATTTCCACTCTGGAATCTTCAAAGGCTGTAACAGACCTGCTGGCCTCTGATGCTCAGCCTTGAAACGCTGACAGGTGTCACAAATAGCCACGTACTCTGCCACTGAACGCTTCATCCCATGCCACCAGAAACGTTCCTTCAGATCATAGTACATCTTCGTGCTGCCCGGATGAATAGAGTAAGCTGTATCATGGGCCTCACTCAGAATCAACTTCCGGAGATCATTCACATCAGGCACGCAGATCCAGTTCTTGTACCACAAAGTACCCTGATCATCCTCTCTGAAATGAGGAGCCTTGCCCTTCTTGAGCAACTCACGAATCTCCTGCAGCTTCTCATCTTCCTTCTGATGCTGCCTGATCTCTGACTCTAGAGTCGGAACTGCCTCAAACGCTGCACTGGAGGTATGATGCAAGAAGCCCAGACTCAACTGCTCGAACTCCTCGCATAACTCTGGAGGCATCTGGAAAGCCACGGCCATGTTGACATAGCTTCTCCTGCTCAGAGCATCTGCTACAACATTGAACTTACCCGGATGATAGTGAATCTCCAGGTCATAGTCCTTGACCAACTCTAGCCATCTTCTCTGCCGCATGTTCAGCTCATTCTGCGTGAAAATGTACTTGAGGCTCTTGTGATCAGTGTAGATATCACACCGCTGCCCATACAAGTAGTGCCTCCAAATCTTCAGAGCATGCACAACTGCGGCTAACTCAAGATCATGAGTGGGATAATTCAGCTCATGCCGGCGTAGCTGCCGTGAAGCATAAGCAATCACTCTGCCCTCCTGCATCAAAACACAACCAAGACCATCCTTCAAAGCATCACAGTACACCGTGAACCTCTTGCTCTGGTCTGGCAGAGTAAGGACCGGCGCCGTAGTCAATCTCTTCTAAAGCTCATCAAAGGCCTTCTGACGCTCATCAGTCCTTATGAATGCCACATTCTTCTCTAGCAAGGAAGTCAAAGGCTTCGCGATCTTAGAGAAATTGTCAATGAACCTCCGATAATATCCAGCTAAGCCCAAGAATGATCTGACTTCCTTTACTGTCTGTGGTGTCTCCCACTCTAGCACATCCTTCACCTTGCTCGGATCAACAACAATGCCTCCCTGAGGGATAACATGACCGAGGAATGGAACCTCGTCAATCCAGAACTCGCACTTGACGAACTTGGCATACAACTAATGCTCTCTCAGCCTCTGCAATACGAGTCTCAGATGCTCCTCATGCTCTTCCTCTGTCTTGGAGAAGATCAGAATATCATCAATGAAAATCACCACAAAGACATCCAGATAATCCATGAAGACCATGTTCGTCAGATGCATGAAGAAAGCCGGAGCATTAGTCAAGCCGAAGGACATGACCATGTACTCATACAGCCCGTATTTGCAGGTGAATGCCGTCTTCGGAATATCCCCAGGACGGATCCTCCGCTGAAAATAACCCGAACGAAGATCAATCTTGGAGAATATACGAGCACCTCGAAGCAGATCGAAGAGATCCTCGATACGGGGCAGTGGATGCTTGTTCTTGATGGTAACTGCATTCAGCTCCCGATAATCCACACACATCCTCTTCGAGCCATCCTTCTTATCTACCAGCAACAATGGAAAAGCCCAAGGAGAGAAACTGCGATGGATATAGCCCTTGGCTAGCAACTCATCAATAGTTTTCTTGACTTCTTCATGCTCTATAGGTGCCATGCGGTAGGGCCGCTTTGCAATAGGAGCTGTGCCAGGCAAGAGATCAATACAAAACTCAATGGCGCGTTCAGGAGGCATACCTGGCAGATCATCCGGAAAGACATCCAGGAATTCAGACACCACACGAATACCGTCCGTGGGTCTAGCCTCCATCTGATGAAGAAATCCCGAGGGCTCTGAAGCACTGACTGTCACCTCTTGGCCATCAGATGCCGACAAGTGAACTGTCCGCTGAGCGCAATCAATACGGACCCCCCATCTGGTAAGGCTCTCCATGCCCAAAATCACATCTATCCCCGAGGAATCAATGACGATCAAACCAGTGCGGAATTCTACCCCCTTTATGACCATACTAACTCTGGAGCATATAGAACATATATGTATCTGGCCCCTAGGTGAGGTAACTACCATAGCTGTCCTCATACAAGAAACTGGTATACCATGCTTCTCGGCAAATGACTTGGAAATGAAAGAATGAGTAGCACCGGTATCGAAAAGCACTGTAGCGGGGTGAGAGTTAACCATGAACGTACCAATAACCACGTTAGGAGCCTCGGCCGCTGACTCGGCCGTCACGTGGTTCACCCGACCCCGTGCTGGCGCCCTGGGCTGAGCTGGGCGCCCCTGCTGTGCCGTCTGCGCCTTCCGGGGGCAAGTGTTGGCGTAGTGCCCTGGCTGGCCGCATTGATAGCAGGTGCGAGGGGGTCCCTGAGCCTGCTGTCCGGCTGGGGGAGCTGCCTGCCGTGGAGCCTGAGGTGCTGGCGGCGCTAGTGGAGCAGCACGAGCCGGAGGTGCCGGTAACCTCGGGCCCTGACCTGCCTGCTGCTGCTGTCGAGGCGGGTACTGCTGCGGCCTCTGCTGGTACTGCTGGGGAGGCCGATACTGCTGCTGTTGGTACTGATGGGGCGGCTGGAGGCGACGACGAGTGTTGCTGCCGGAAGCAACGGGGACAATCTTCCTCTTCTTGTCCTCCATCTCCAAGTGCTTGCGCTCAGTGTTGAGCGCGCTGTCAACCAGATGGTTGAAGTCGTCGAAGCGGAGGTTGAGCAGCGCGTACTGGAGGTAGTCCTCAAGACCCTCCATGAAGTGCTCCTGCTTCTTGCGGTCATCCGCAACCTCGGCAGGGGCGTAGCGAGCAAACTGCAGAAAGCGATCACGATACTCCGTGACTGTCATAGTCCCCTGAAGTGAAAAAGACTGATAGATATCGAAAGATTAATTCATGACTCAGAAAGATAGCTCAAGGGGGTATTAGCTCAAAAGGAAATGCTGAATGATTATTTCTGAGATTACCTGCTTCAGTGCAAGGAACTCCTTCTGCTTCATCTTCATAACGCCCGCGGGGATGTTGTGGCTGCGGAAACGCTCTTGGAACTGGAGCCAGGTGAGAGCCTCGCGGTCCCGAACAGGGTGGGACTCCCACCAGTCCAAAGCTGCCCCTCACAGCTGTCCTGCTGCGTACAAGACGCTCTCACGATCATCGCACTAGGCGATGTCCAGCTGGCGCTCCACTGCACGGAGCCAGTCGTCAGCCTGAAGAGGGTCGGACGTGTGAGAGAACATCGGCGGGTGACCCCTCAGGAACTCGGCACGCCTGTCGCGAGGCTGCGGCGGTGGAGGAGGCGGAGGCTGAGTGTGAGCCTGCTGAAGAGCCTGAACAGTGTTGTTCAGGGTAGCCATCATCTGCATCTGGAGCTGGAAGTACTGGTCCGGAGTCAAAGGTGGAGGCATCGGGATCCCAGTACCCTGGTTGTTCTGCCCCTGGTTGTTCGGCCCCTGCTGGTCAGAACCACGCCTAGTGTTCGCCATTTGATTTTGGACAAAAGATTTCACGAGTAAGGATATTGCAGGAATAAATTCAGATGGATATGATAACTTTTTGTGGAAAAAGACTCAGACCTGATAAAGTAGACAGGATAGAGTGGACTGTTTTACCCCAACGATCTAACTCATTTTATTAATTAGTTAATTTTAACATAAGAGTGATTTTCTCTAAACAAATTTAAACTACTAAGCTATACAATCATTCAAAAATCCAATTCAAGCATGTAGCATAATAACAAGCAGACAATTTTCACGACTTAGCCGAGTTTAACATCCGACTCGACTAACCACAACGCGTCGCGGAACGTGCTATCGTATTATTATAAAGGGTCACCTAGCTGATACTCATGGTGGTCAGATGACTGATTCAGGCCAAAATCTACGAAAACTATTCTTTAGAGAGAGAAATCAAGGCAAGATGAGTAAAAGTCATAGAATTCAAGGGGTATAATAGTAAAATAGTTTTAGCAGGCAAGGATTGGAGAGAAGAAATCCTAAAACTCGACCATTTCTATCTAGGCTTCGTCCTACAGTCGATATAGCTCTGATACCACTCTGTAACACCCGGTTTATAAAAGAACAAAAACCGAGCAATCATATACGTGCCAGGATCAAGTTACACGTATATACAACAGAATGAACAGTATATCACAGCACATATCACGAATAAGACATAATAAATCGGAATACGAATGTTATTTATTACAATAATGACAAAAAATGTCTGATACAGCGGAAGCGAAGTACAAATACGATAAAAGCTCTCCGAAGCTGAGCAGGGCGCCACAGGGACGTCGACTAGGAGACGAATGCCTAGAAGTCCTCGTAGTCCTGGTAGTGCTGAAAGACCTCCCTCGTGTCGGCCGGAACTGAGCAGCAGTAGAGTATCCAAGAGGAAAAAGTAGAGAAGAGGCAAGAGTGAGTACACAACTTGTACTCAACAAGTATAACACAAACTATGAGGCTCTAGGTTGGCTGACTGACTGCATTAGCTTTTAAGTCTTGGCAAAATTTTACTAAAGCTATTTACTACAAGTGGATGAATTACCATAAACCCAGTTACATAGTAATTAATCAAATTTAATCATGATACTACTGAGAACCAAACCAAAACCACCAAGGTAACCCCGAGAGGCACCTACCTCGTCGGAAGGAGATAACCCCACTAATCAAAAGGAGGATCTGGGCCGCTCATGACCGTGAGCACGGCTAGTATACCAGTTTTACACTCTGCAGAGGTTGCACATCTTTACCCACAAGTTGTGAGCTACGCTAGTTGTTCATCACACTTCCTTAGGTGAGATGACTAGCAAACTCACTACGAGGCCTTTACAAAGAATCTCGTTGGTACGGAGTAACTGCGAGGGTGGATCGGCGACTATGGAGCAGGTCTAGTGGGCGTCAAGACACGAAGCACAGACGAGGCCACTCAGCACGAGGGCCATAGAAGCTTACCGCCCCTGCCCCGCAGGTAAGTTACTCCAAACCAAAAAGATCTGATTATTACGCCAAGTCTATCCCATTCTAGCCTTGTGGTAGCGCTGTTGTCCCAGGTTGTCGCTCTATGAACCGGTCCTTATGGAGAGTGGCCAACCAAGCACTAAGCACCGTGCTGGCCCCCTAAACCATGTTTCTAACAAAACATATTTTAACGAGACGTGAGCCACCCAAGCACGAAGCATAGAGGGCCACTCCCAGAATTAAGTTGCATAAACCATTAATCAAATTAATTAAAAAGGACCACTATGTGTTATAGCGCGGCACCTAGCACAACTAACCAAAATGCAACCCAAAGGATATATATATAAAGGATATAAAGTGGCTAGGAATGTCCTTATAGGCATACAGTATTAAAATGCAGTATGAAAATGTATTTAAAAGTGATAGGTTGTTCATGTTACACTTGCCTTCCTCGTACTGGTCCTGCTGCTACTCAAAGTGCTCGGAAGACGGCTGCTCCTGGTACTGATACTGGGGCTCCTCAGATGGATCAACGTCTACTCACGAACACAGCCAAAACAAGCCACAACAATAAGCATACAAGCAAACACTAACAAAAGCTAAGAAACAGTACATCAATACATAGAAACAGCACAATAAACTAGTCTAAAACTATTCTATGCGTTACAATGATCGCGTGGATATAAAGAATGCTTAAAACGGAGCTAAAACGCATAATCTAGGCCAAAAACAAGTTCTAGGGGCTTATCTGCGAGAAAAACTAAGTAACAGGGGGTTTTCTGCAAAAACCGAGGACTAAAATGTAAATAAACCTTAGTTCTAGGGTCTAACTCGCAAAAATGCCAGGGCTGGACCGCGGGTACTAAATCTAGAAAGGTCAGGGGGCTATGCGCTAAAATCTGGGCCTCAGTGTAAATATTTTCACACTATATAGGACCGCGGGTTGAATTATATAAAACAGAGGGGCTCATATGCAAAAATGCAAAGGCTGACCGGTATCCAACCTATTTGACTCCGGGTCGATCTAATCTGGGCCATAGATCTGCGATCGGACGGCCTTGGGCGAAGGGGCACGCGGGACGGCGGCGGGACTCGCCGGCGACACAAACTCCGCGGCGGCGCACAGGGGAACCCGCCGGAGTTCACCAAAACCGGTGCTCTGGGGGTCGTTTCGACCCGGGTTTGGGTCGGTTGGCATCTATGCGGCATGCGCAAGACACTGGAGGCAAAAGCGGGGCTCGGCCGGGCTTGGGCGGGGCTCGCCAAGGCGAGGGGCGGACTGCGCGGCGGAGCATCGCCGGCGTGCGGCGTCCTAGGCGCTAGAGCAGCCTACAGGCCGAGCTATCTAGTGCAAACAACAAGGGAGGCTCTGGGGGGCTCACCGTGAGTCGGGATCGGGAGGATGCGTGGCGTAGCAAGGTCGTCGGCGTCGGTCCGGTGATGGCGCACGACGAAGCTCGGAGGTGAGGCGGATGCAGGGCGTCTCCAGGCCTACTGAGCCGTCGAGGAAGACCGGGCGGGATCAGTGGCGGCGTACAATGGGTCAGTGCGGCCTGCGGTTTGCCGGCGGCGAGGAATCGAGCGGGCGGCGCGTCTTACCAGCGGCGGCTCTGGTCGAAAATTCGGCGCGTGCGGGCTGGAGGTCGAGGCAGCAAGCTCGGGGAAAACTCCTGGCAGCCCGGCGGAGCTCCTGCGGTGCTCGGCGAAGGCGGGGAGGTGGTGAAGCGGTGTGGCCGCGGCGGCACGGTGCTCTGCACTGCAGAACAAGGAGAGCGGCGGTGGCTAGGGTTTGCGGGGCGGCGCGTGGGTGGATGGGGTGCAGGGGGGCCGTGGGGGGCCAATTAAAGGCCTGCGGGGATCTTGGGAAGGCGTGCCATGGGGGATGCGGGCGAGATCTCCAGCGGGGAGATCGGGTTCCGTTGGCGCGCTGGAGAAGGAAACGGGGAGCAGGGCGATGACAGGTGGGTCCGCTCGGTCAGTGGGGGCGCGGGCAATGCGCTTGTGGGAGCAGGGCGGCGCGCGGGGAGAGCTGGGCTGCGGCGTGGGCTGCTGGCGCGGGAGGGAAAGGGAAGGAGTGGAAACGGGCTGGGCTGCCGGGGTGGATGTGGGCCGCGTGGGTTTGGGGCTGTTGGGCTGGGGTTTTCCCTCTGGGCTGGTTTGGGTTTCTAGGTTTGGGCTGTAGGTTTCTTTCCTATTCTATTTCTTTCCTCTTTTCTATTTCTAATTCAAACAAAGTTTGAATTCAAATACAAATTTGAATTCAAACCACACTCAATTAATTAAAACTATGCACCAGCATGAATGCAACACCAAAATTTAAACCTATGATAAAATTTTAATTACTTAAGGCACAAAATTTTAGATTAAATGCAAGTCTAACACAATAAACCTTAGAAAATTAAATAAAGCCATTTAAATTTATTAATAAATGCTGGAATTTAAATTAGGGTGTTACAGACCCTACCCCCTTAAAGAAATCTAGTCCCCGAGATTTAGCTGGGCTGGCTAGCAAAGAGATCTGGATATGTCTTCCTCAGCTCATCTTCTCGCTCCCATGTAGTCTCAGCTTGACTGTGATGACTCCACTGAACACTGCACATCTTGATGCACTTGTTCCGAGTAACGCTTTCTGATGTCTCCAGAATCTTCACCGGATGCTCAGTATAAGTCAGATCTTCTTGTACATCTACTCCATCCAGTGGTGCCTGCTCCTCGGGTACTCGCAGACACCACTTCAGTTGAGATATATGGAAGACATCGTGAACTCCTGAGAGGCTGGTGGGCAACTCCAGGCGATAAGCAACTTCGCCTTTCCTCTCTAGCACCTTGAATGGACCAACATACCGAGGTGCTAACTTCCCCTTGACATTAAACCTGCGGATTCCTCTCATCGGAGACACCTTCAGGTATACATGATCACCAACACTGAAAGTCAGGTCTCTCCGTTTGCCATCTGCATAGCTCTTCTGCCTGCTCTGCGTAATCCTCAGATTTTCTTGCACAGCCTAAACCATCTGTTCTGCATCATCTATGATCTCAGGGCCAAAGAGCTGCTTCTCACCAATCTGATCCCAATAGAGAGGAGTCCTGCACTTTCTGCCATACAATGCCTCGAAAGGGGACTTCTCCAGACTGGCCTGATAGCTGTTGTTGTATGAAAACTCAGCATATGACAGGCACTTATCCCAACTAGTACCGTACTGAATGGCACAGGCTCTCAGCATATCCTCCAACACTTGGTTGGTTCTCTCTGTCTGCCCATCTGTATGAGGGTGATAAGCCGTACTGAAATATAACTTCGTATCCAACGAATCATGGAGCTGCTCCCAGAACCGAGAAGTGAACTGAGACCCTCTGTCAGATATGATCTTCTTGGGCACACCATGCAAGCAGACAATCTGAGAGATGTACAACTCTGCAAGTCTAGCACCGGAGTAAGTAGTGTTCACTGGAATGAAGTGAGCAACCTTCGTCATACGATCCACTACTACCCAAATGGAGTTGTACCCTTTCTGAGTACGAGGCAATCCAACAATGAAGTCCATAGTGATCTCCTCCCATTTCCACTCTGGAATCTTCAAAGGCTGTAACAGACCTGCTGGCCTCTGATGCTCAGCCTTGACACGCTGACAGGTGTCACAAATAGCCACGTACTCTGCCACTGAACGCTTCATCCCATGCCACCAGAAATGTTCCTTCAGATCGTAGTACATCTTCGTGCTGCCCGGATGAATAGAGTAAGCTGTATCATGGGCCTCACTCAGAATCAACTTTCGGAGATCATTCACATCAGGCACGCAGATCCGGTTCTTGTACCACAAAGTACCCTGATCATCCTCTCTGAAATGAGGAGCCTTGCCCTTCTTGAGCAACTCATGAATCTCCTGCAGCTTCTCATCTTCCTTCTGATGCTACCTGATCTCTGACTCTAGAGTCGGAACTGCCTCAAACGCTGCACTGGAGGTATGATGCAAGAAGCCCAGACTCAACTGCTCGAACTCCTCGCATAACTCTGGAGGCATCTGGAAAGCCACGGCCATGTTGACATAGCTTCTCCTGCTCAGAGCATCTGCTAAAACATTGAACTTACCCGGATGATAGTGAATCTCCAGGTCATAGTCCTTGACCAACTCTAGCCATCTTCTCTGCCGCATGTTCAGCTCATTCTGCGTGAAAATGTACTTGAGGCTCTTGTGATCAGTGTAGATATCACACCGCTGCCCATACAAGTAGTGCCTCCAAATCTTCAGAGCATGCACAACTGCGGCTAACTCAAGATCATGAGTGGGATAATTCAGCTCATGCCGGCGTAGCTGCCGTGAAGCATAAGTGATGAGGACATGACCAATACGCATATGACCAAGGCCCAAGCGAAGATAGAGTTCAAAGCCCACTCCACATTGAAGTCCGATTTATTCGCGAGTCCGGTTCGGACTGCAGGAGCAGGCCTCACGAAAACGGACGCCCAGGCCACATACGGGCTCCGTTTTGGGCGTTCTACATATCGTTGGAAAGCTAAAGAGATAATATTTCCAACCCAACTGATCCCATATCAAAATATGCTCGGAGTCGACGGGAATCGTCGAAACAACATGACGACCAGAATCTGCCTGGATGCAGCGACGCCAGTTTTTGGGCCCGAAGGCCTTGTACTCCCTAGGGTTGCCCGGCCACCCCCTTGGCCGCCCCCCTAGCCTCTCTCTTATATATACACAGCAGCCGCCATTAGGTTACTTGGGTTTTGCTTAGATTCATTCTGTCAAGAACAGTTGTCGCCGTTCATCGGTTTGTGAAACCCCAACTTGTGAGATTAATCAATCATCTGCAGAGTCACTTTATTTGAGCTGCGTTTCTTTCGAGTTCTTGCTTGTGTTCTTTGTTGCGCTTGCAGGGATTAGCCTTCTTGGCGAGGTCAACCGGGTTGTGACACGGTTGATAACCAGAGGAGTTGTGGTGCTAAGATTGCTGGATTCGGGTTTTAGGATCTGAAGCCGGATCGGTGTGTCTCGCTCCGCCTACAACGAGAGTTATCCAGAACCTGACGGAAGATCGGGAACCCACGTCCCCATTTATTTGGTATTTAGAGACTCAGGTTTACTGTCAGGTTTCACATCTATCTTTAGTTTCATCAATTTCGCCATTGTCCCACTGTCCACCAAAAAGCCCTAGAAAATTTTGTGTTCGTGCTGTTTTCCCATCCCTTTAGCCCTTTTAAGCCCTTGCATATTTTGATATCGGAGTCCGCATCATTGAGTTTGTGTCCATAGTCGTGGTCTTGTTGCTGGTTTAGATCGAGTTCTTAGATTGGTTTGAGTTTTGCATCGTGTCACCGTGTCCTTTTCCATCCCGTCATCACGTCCGGTTCGAACTTGTCTCTGTCCAGTTCGGTATTTTGTTGATATCTCTCACATACGAACTCGGATTTTTGTGTTCTAGTACTTTCTGGAAAGCTTGTGAAATTATCTACAACTTTATCAATTGTGAGAATTCCAGAAAACGTAGTTATCTGTGCCTAATCTGTATTGGAAGTCAATCTGTTGGTGACCCAGAAATTTCTGAGTAGTCTGTATTTCGGGGTCAATATCTTCTACTTCCTTTATCCAAAAGAGACTTTCCATATATTGCAAAGAAAGAGAAAAGGATGATCTACAACTTTCGTGTTGTAAGTTTTCGTGTTTGAAGTCTCTAAATTTGTCAAACAGCCTGTATAAGTTTGTGTAGCAAATCTGTAATTTACAGACAACAATTTTTTGATAGTGTGGAGTTGTCTCTTGCTCTTGTGGCACTTTTGAATAGAAAAAGAAAGAAAGAAAAAGGCAAGTGCATAAAAAAGAGTCGCACAAAAAAAGGAAAAAAAATCAGAAGTGCTTGCATCTTTTTGTTTTCTTTGTGCTTGGTATATGTCGCTTGCTTGCTTGAACTAGTTCTAGGAACACGTTTAGGCCAGCAACATTGATAAGTACTTTGGATATTTATTCAATTTTTGCTATCTGATTTTCAATTGTGCTAATCCTTGCTACTAAATATAGCCCCCCGAAGCTCCACATATTACTTCAGATCAGTACACCCAGAGGATCTTGCAATCTTGGTACCACTTCATCACAGGTATCACGAACCAGCCACCGGTTGTACCATCCTCTGCTTTGCATTGGTAAGAACACTTGTAAGAGCTTGGTAAGACGTGCGAGATCATGTTTCCACCATCCACATCCACATATAGTAGTTGATAGGGATAACCTTTTGTGTTTTCTCTTGTCTACTTACTAACAATGTCAGGAAACACTGAGATTGCTCAGCGAGTGTTGAGTTCTCAAATGGAGAAAGTGGAGCAAAATCAATTCAACAATTTGTTCCAGACTTTCTTTGCCGTGATGGAACGACGTTGCCGAGTCATCATTGATGGTGAGACTTGCAACAACCTTGCAAGTTTAGAGCTGGTCGAGAAGTTTGGTCTGACCACAAAGCCACATCCACATCCATACTACATGCAATGGGTAAATTCTTACGATAAGATTAAACTGAATTTGCACATATTGAATTTAGCATTGGTTTTTACAAGAGTAGTGCTGATTTTGATATAGTACCCATGCAAGCATGTCATTTATTGCTAGGAACGCCATGGATTAATATAAATGATGTGGTACATAAAAATGTTGCAAATAGATATTCTTTGAACTACAATGGAAGAAAAATTACACTTAAATCTATGACCGCAACTGAAATTTTAGAAGCTGATCTTGAAAGAGCAGAGAGAAGAAAGAATGAGCCTTTTAGAAAAGAATGGATTATTTCAGATGTTACAGTGCCTTCCTCTAAATCTGATTTTGTACAAATTAAAGATATCGCTTTGTCTTCTGTTGGACCTAATATTTTGCAGCATGTATCTAAAACAGAAGACAAGATGATAGAGAATGAACAGGTAATTTTCTCAGGTAAGAGCTCTCTTGATGTGCTGAAATTGTCCACCACTCATGCTATAATAGAGCAACATTTAGTGGACACCAAATCTGAATTGACTTTGTCACATGATAAATATTCTACTGATTTTTGTGATAAAGAAGAGTTGTGTGATAGTTCTATGTTTATCCCTGTGCCACAACTTGTGAAGCAAACTGATCCTTTTATTTTGGAACCAAAGACTTATGCTAAAAATAAACATTTGATTCCAATTGCTACAGAAAATGATGAAAGGAAATTGTTGTCTTCTTTAAATACTTTGGGTTATATAGAGTTTGATACTTTGTATGCACTTAGTAGTTTGGAGGAGAAATTTAAATGTGTTGGATTGCCATGGTTATCTCGATGTACATATCACTTTATTGGCAATTATAATTGTAAAGGAGAGTACATGGTGCATCGTGTTTATATGTGTTCAAATCTGAAATCTCCTTTTACTATGCAACAATTTGATGAAAAAGAGGGCTATTTTAAGACTAATCCTATCACGCAGTGTTCCTCTTGTTCTTCTTTGTTTGTTTTGTCACAACAGGTTCAATTGCAAGAAGGGGAGCAACGCAGGATCATGTCAAGAATGGGAACAACTACTTCCGCAAGCATCAGCGACTTTGAGTCGAGGACGACTCAAAACAAAGAAGGGGAGAATGATGAGGACATGACCAATACGCATATGACCAAGGCCCAAGCAAAGATAGAGTTCAAAGCCCACTCCACATTGAAGTCCGATTTATTCGCGAGTCCGGTTCGGACTGCAGGAGCAGGCCTCACGAAAACGGACGCCCAGGCCACATACGGGCTCCGTTTTGGGCGTTCTACATATCATTGGAAAGCTAAAGAGATAATCTTTCCAACCCAACTGATCCCATATCAAAATATGCTCGGAGTCGACGGGAATCGTCGAAACAACATGACGACCAGAATCTGCCTGGATGCAGCGACGCCAGTTTTTGGGCCCGAAGGCCTTGTACTCCCTAGGGTTGCCCGGCCACCCCCTTGGCCGCCCCCCTAGCCTCTCTCTTATATATACACAGCAGCCGCCATTAGGTTACTTGGGTTTTGCTTAGATTCATTCTGTCAAGAACAGTTGTCGCCGTTCATCGGTTTGTGAAACCCCAACTTGTGAGATTAATCAATCATCTGCAGAGTCACTTTATTTGAGCTGCGTTTCTTTCGAGTTCTTGCTTGTGTTCTTTGTTGCGCTTGCAGGGATTAGCCTTCTTGGCGAGGTCAACCGGGTTGTGACACGGTTGATAACCAGAGGAGTTGTGGTGCTAAGATTGCTGGATTCGGGTTTTAGGATCTGAAGCCGGATCGGTGTGTCTCGCTCCGCCTACAACGAGAGTTATCCAGAACCTGACGGAAGATCGGGAACCCACGTCCCCATTTATTTGGTATTTAGAGACTCAGGTTTACTGTCAGGTTTCACATCTATCTTTAGTTTCATCAATTTCGCCATTGTCCCACTGTCCACCAAAAAGCCCTAGAAAATTTTGTGTTCGTGCTGTTTTCCCATCCCTTTAGCCCTTTTAAGCCCTTGCATATTTTGATATCGGAGTCCGCATCATTGAGTTTGTGTCCATAGTCGTGGTCTTGTTGCTGGTTTAGATCGAGTTCTTAGATTGGTTTGAGTTTTGCATCGTGTCACCGTGTCCTTTTCCATCCCGTCATCACGTCCGGTTCGGACTTGTCTCTGTCCAGTTCGGTATTTTGTTGATATCTCTCACATACGAACTCGGATTTTTGTGTTCTAGTACTTTCTGGAAAGCTTGTGAAATTATCTACAACTTTATCAATTGTGAGAATTCCAGAAAACGTAGTTATCTGCGCCTAATCTGTATTGGAAGTCAATCTGTTGGTGACCCAGAAATTTCTGAGTAGTCTGTATTTCGGG
The DNA here is from genome assembly GCF_016808335.1 of Panicum virgatum. Lineage (NCBI taxonomy): Eukaryota > Viridiplantae > Streptophyta > Magnoliopsida > Poales > Poaceae > Panicum > Panicum virgatum. Next base: position 24,233,721 of record NC_053141.1, on the reverse strand, counting down.
GTCAATATCTTCTACTTCCTTTATCCAAAAGAGACTTTCCATATATTGCAAAGAAAGAGAAAAGGATGATCTACAACTTTCGTGTTGTAAGTTTTCGTGTTTGAAGTCTCTAAATTTGTCAAACAGCCTGTATAAGTTTGTGTAGCAAATCTGTAATTTACAGACAACAATTTTTTGATAGTGTGGAGTTGTCTCTTGCTCTTGTGGCACTTTTGAATAGAAAAAGAAAGAAAGAAAAAGGCAAGTGCATAAAAAAGAGTCGCACAAAAAAAGGAAAAAAAATCAGAAGTGCTTGCATCTTTTTGTTTTCTTTGTGCTTGGTATATGTCGCTTGCTTGCTTGAACTAGTTCTAGGAACACGTTTAGGCCAGCAACATTGATAAGTACTTTGGATATTTATTCAATTTTTGCTATCTGATTTTCAATTGTGCTAATCCTTGCTACTAAATATAGCCCCCCGAAGCTCCACATATTACTTCAGATCAGTACACCCAGAGGATCTTGCAATCTTGGTACCACTTCATCACAGGTATCACGAACCAGCCACCGGTTGTACCATCCTCTGCTTTGCATTGGTAAGAACACTTGTAAGAGCTTGGTAAGACGTGCGAGATCATGTTTCCACCATCCACATCCACATATAGTAGTTGATAGGGATAACCTTTTGTGTTTTCTCTTGTCTACTTACTAACAATGTCAGGAAACACTGAGATTGCTCAGCGAGTGTTGAGTTCTCAAATGGAGAAAGTGGAGCAAAATCAATTCAACAATTTGTTCCAGACTTTCTTTGCCGTGATGGAACGACGTTGCCGAGTCATCATTGATGGTGAGACTTGCAACAACCTTGCAAGTTTAGAGCTGGTCGAGAAGTTTGGTCTGACCACAAAGCCACATCCACATCCATACTACATGCAATGGGTAAATTCTTACGATAAGATTAAGGTAACTGAATTTGCACATATTGAATTTAGCATTGGTTTTTACAAGAGTAGTGCTGATTTTGATATAGTACCCATGCAAGCATGTCATTTATTGCTAGGAATGCCATGGATTAATATAAATGATGTGGTACATAAAAATGTTGCAAATAGATATTCTTTGAACTACAATGGAAGAAAAATTACACTTAAATCTATGACCGCAACTGAAATTTTAGAAGCTGATCTTGAAAGAGCAGAGAGAAGAAAGAATGAGCCTTTTAGAAAAGAATGGATTATTTCAGATGTTACAGTGCCTTCCTCTAAATCTGATTTTGTACAAATTAAAGATATCGCTTTGTCTTCTGTTGGACCTAATATTTTGCAGCATGTATCTAAAACAGAAGACAAGATGATAGAGAATGAACAGGTAATTTTCTCAGGTAAGAGCTCTCTTGATGTGCTGAAATTGTCCACCACTCATGCTATAATAGAGCAACATTTAGTGGACACCAAATCTGAATTGACTTTGTCACATGATAAATATTCTACTGATTTTTGTGATAAAGAAGAGTTGTGTGATAGTTCTATGTTTATCCCTGTGCCACAACTTGTGAAGCAAACTGATCCTTTTATTTTGGAACCAAAGACTTATGCTAAAAATAAACATTTGATTCCAATTGCTACAGAAAATGATGAAAGGAAATTGTTGTCTTCTTTAAATACTTTGGGTTATATAGAGTTTGATACTTTGTATGCACTTAGTAGTTTGGAGGAGAAATTTAAATGTGTTGGATTGCCATGGTTATCTCGATGTACATATCACTTTATTGGCAATTATAATTGTAAAGGAGAGTACATGGTGCATCGTGTTTATATGTGTTCAAATCTGAAATCTCCTTTTACTATGCAACAATTTGATGAAAAAGAGGGCTATTTTAAGACTAATCCTATCACGCAGTGTTCCTCTTGTTCTTCTTTGTTTGTTTTGTCACAACAGGTTCAATTGCAAGAAGGGGAGCAACGCAGGATCATGTCAAGAATGGGAACAACTACTTCCGCAAGCATCAGCGACTTTGAGTCGAGGACGACTCAAAACAAAGAAGGGGAGAATGATGAGGACATGACCAATACGCATATGACCAAGGCCCAAGCAAAGATAGAGTTCAAAGCCCACTCCACATTGAAGTCCGATTTATTCGCGAGTCCGGTTCGGACTGCAGGAGCAGGCCTCACGAAAACGGACGCCCAGGCCACATACGGGCTCCGTTTTGGGCGTTCTACATATCGTTGGAAAGCTAAAGAGATAATATTTCCAACCCAACTGATCCCATATCAAAATATGCTCGGAGTCGACGGGAATCGTCGAAACAACATGACGACCAGAATCTGTCTGGATGCAGCGACGCCAGTTTTTGGGCCCGAAGGCCTTGTACTCCCTAGGGTTGCCCGGCCACCCCCTTGGCCGCCCCCCTAGCCTCTCTCTTATATATACACAGCAGCCGCCATTAGGTTACTTGGGTTTTGCTTAGATTCATTCTGTCAAGAACAGTTGTCGCCGTTCATCGGTTTGTGAAACCCCAACTTGTGAGATTAATCAATCATCTGCAGAGTCACTTTATTTGAGCTGCGTTTCTTTTGAGTTCTTGCTTGTGTTCTTCGTTAAGCTTGCAGGGATTAGCCTTCTTGGCGAGGTCAACCGGGTTGTGACACGGTTGATAACCAGAGGAGTTGTGGTGCTAAGATTGCTGGATTCGGGTTTTAGGATCTGAAGCCGGATCGGTGTGTCTCGCTCCGCCTACAACGAGAGTTATCCAGAACCTGACGGAAGATCGGGAACCCACGTCCCCATTAATAAGCAATCACTCTGCCCTCCTGCATCAAAACACAACCAAGACCATCCTTCAAAGCATCACAGTACACCGTGAACCTCTTGCTCTGGTCTGGCAGAGTAAGGACTGGCGCCGTAGTCAATCTCTTCTAAAGCTCATCAAAGGCCTTCTGACGCTCATCAGTCCATATGAATGCCACATTCTTCTCTAGCAAGGAAGTCAAAGGCTTCGCGATCTTGGAGAAATTCTCAATGAACCTCCGATAATATCCAGCTAAGCCCAAGAATGATCTGACTTCCTTTACTGTCTGTGGTGTCTCCCACTCTAGCACATCCTTCACCTTGCTCGGATCAACAGCAATGCCTCCCTGAGAGATAACATGACCGAGGAATGGAACCTCGTCAATCCAGAACTCGCAGTTGCTGAACTTGGCATACAACTGATGCTCTCTCAGCCTCTGCAATACGAGTCTCAGATGCTCCTCATGCTCTTCCTCTGTTTTGGAGAAGATCAGAATATCATCAATGAAAATCACCACAAAGACATCCAGATAATACATGAAGACCATGTTCATCAGATGCATGAAGAAAGCCGGAGCATTAGTCAAGCCGAAGGACATGACCGTGTACTCATACAGCCCGTATTTGCAGGTGAATGCCGTCTTCGGAATATCCCCAGGACGGATCCTCAGCTGAAAATAACCCGAACGAAGATCAATCTTTGAGAATATACGAGCACCTCGAAGCAGATCAAAGAGATCCTCGATACGGGGCAGTGGATGCTTGTTCTTGATAGTAACTGCATTCAGCTCCTGATAATCCACACACATCCTCTTCGAGCCATCCTTCTTATCTACCAGCAACAATGGAAAAGCCCAAGGAGAGAAGCTGCGACGGATATAGCCCTTGGCTAGCAACTCATCAATAGTTTTCTTGACTTCTTCATGCTCTATAGGTTCCATGCGGTAGGGCCGCTTTGCAATAGGAGCTGTGTCAGGCAAGAGATCAATACAAAACTCAATGGCGCGTTCAGGAGGCATACCTGGCAGATCATCCGGAAAGACATCCGGGAATTCAGACACCACACGAATACCATCTGTGGGTCTAGCCTCCATCTGATGAAGAAATCCCGAGGGCTCTGAAGCACTGACTGTCACCTCTTGGCCATCAGATGCTGACAAGTGAACTGTCCGCTGAGCGCAATCAATACGGACCCCCCATCTGGTAAGGCTCTCCATGCCCAAAATCACATCTATCCCCGAGGAATCAATGACGATCAAACCAGTGCGGAATTCTACCCCCTTTATGACCATACTAACTCTGGAGCATATAGAACATGTATGTATCTGGCCCCCAGGTAAGGTAACTATCATAGTTGTCCTCATACAAGAAACTGGTATACCATGCTTCTCGACAAATGACTTGGAAATGAAAGAATGAGTAGCACCGGTATCGAAAAGCACTGTAGCGGGGTGAGAGTTAACCATGAACGTACCAATAACCACGTTAGGAGCCTCGGCCACTGACTCGGCCGTAACGTGGTTCACCCGACCCTGTGCTGGCGCCCTGGGCTGAGCTGGGCGCCCATGCTGTCCCGTCTGCGCCTTCCGGGGGCAAGTGTTGGCGTAGTGCCCCGGCTGGCCGCAGTGATAGCAGGTGCGAGGGGGTCCCTGAGCTTGCTGTCTGGCAGGAGGAGCTGCCTGCCGTGGAGCCTAAGGTGCTGACGGAGCTGGTGGAGCAGCACGAGCCGGAGGTGCCGGTAACCTCGGGCCCTGACCTGCCTGCTGCTGCTGTCAAGGCGGGTACTGCTGCGGCCTCTGCTGGTACTGCTGGGGAGGCCGGTACTGCTGCTGCTGGTACTGCTGGGGCGGCTGGAGGCGAGGACGATTGTTGCTGCCGGAAGCAACGGGGACAATCTTCTTCTTCTTTTCCTCCATCTCCAAGTGCTTGCGCTCAGTGTTGAGCGCGCTGTCAACCAGATGGTTGAAGTCGTCGAAGCGGAGGTTGAGCAGCGCGTACTGGAGGTAGTCCTCAAGACCCACCATGAAGTGCTCCTGCTTCTTGCGGTCATCCGCAACCTCGGCAGGGGCGTAGCGAGCAAACTGCAGAAAGCGATCACGATACTCCGTGACCGTCATAGTCCCCTGAAGTGAAAAAGACAGATAGATATCGAAAGATTAATTCATGACTCAGAAAGATAGCTCAATGGGGTATTAGCTCAAAAGGAAACGCTAAATGATTATTTCTGAGATTACCTGCTTCAGTGCATTAACTCCTTCTGCTTCATCTTCATAACGCCCGCGGGGACGTTGTGGCTGCGGAACCGCTCCCGGAACTGGAGCCAGGTGAGAGCCTCGCGGTCCCGAACTGGGTGGGACTCCCACCAGTCCAAAGCTGCCCCTCGCACCTGTCCTGCTGCGTACAAGACGCGCTCACGATCATCGCACTGGGCGATGTCCAGCTGGCGCTCCACTGCACGGAGCTAGTCGTCAGCCTAAAGAGGGCCGGACGTGTGAGAGAACGTCGGCGGGTGACCCCTTAAGAACTCGGCACGCCTGTCGCGAGGCTGCGGCGGTGGAGGAGACGGAGGCTGAGTGTGAGCCTGCTGAAGAGCCTGAACAGTGTTGTTCAGGGTAGCCATCATCTGCATCTGGAGCTGGAAGTACTGCTCCGGAGTAAAAGGCGGAGGCATCGGGATCCCAGTACCCTGTTTGTTCTGCCCCTGGTTTTTCGGCCCCTGCTGGTCAGAACCACGCCTGGTGTTCACCATTTGATTTTGGACAAAAGATTTCACGAGTAAGGATATTGCAGGAATAAATTCAGATGGATATGATAACTTTTTGCGTAAAAAGACTCAGACCTGATAAAGTAGACAGGATAGAGTGGACTGTTTTACCCCAACGATCTAACTCATTTTATTAATTAGTTAATTTTAACATAAGAGTGATTTTGTCTAAACAAATTTAAACTACTAAGCTATACAATCATTCAAAAATCCAATTCAAGCATGTAGCATAATAACAAGCAGACAATTTTCACGACTTAGCCGAGTTTAACATCCGACTCGACTAACCACAACGCGTCGCAGAACGTGCTATCGTATTATTATAAAGGGTCACCTAGCTGATACTCATGGTGGTCAGATGACTGATTCAGGCCAAAATCTACGAAAACTATTCTTTAGAGAGAGAAATCAAGGCAAGATGAGTAAAAGTCATAGAATTCAAGGGGTATAATAGTAAAATAGTTTCAGCAGGCAAGGATTGGAGAGAAGAAATCCTAAAACTCGACCATTTCTATCTAGCTTCGTCCTACAGTCGATATAGCTCTGATACCACTCTATAACACCCGGTTTATAAAAGAACATAAACCGAGCAATCATATACGTGCCAGGATCAAGTCACATGTATATACAACAGAATGAATAGTATATCACAGCACATATCACGAATAAGACATAATAAATCGAAATACGAATGTTATTTATTACAATAATGACAAAAAATGTCTGATACAGCGGAAGCGAAGTACAAATACGATAAAAGCTCTCCGAAGCTGAGCAGGGCGCCACAGGGACGTCGACTGGGAGACGAATGCCTAGAAGTCCTCGTAGTCCTTGTAGCGCTAAACGAACTCCCTCGTGTCGGCCGGAACTGAGCAGCAGTAGAGTAGCCAAGAGGAAAAAGTAGAGAAGAGGCAAGAGTGAGTACACAACTTGTACTCAACAAGTATAACACAAACTATGAGGCTCTAGGTTGGCTGACTGACTGCATTAGCTTTTAAGTCTTAGCAAAATTTTATTAAAGCTATTTACTACAAGTGGATGAATTACCATAAACCCAGTTACATAGTAATTAATCAAATTTAATCATGATACTACTGAGAACCAAACCAAAACCACCAAGGTAACCTCGAGAGGCACCTCCCTCGTCGGAAGGAGATAACCCCACTAATCAAAAGGTGGATCTGGGCCGCTCATGATCGTGAGCATGGCTAGTATACCAGTTTTACACTCTGCAGAGGTTAAACATCTTTACCCACAAGTCATGAGCTACGCTAGTTGTTCATCACACTTCCTTAGGTGAGATGACTAGCAAACTCACTACGAGGCCTTTACAAAGAATCTCATTGGTACGGAGTAACCGCGAGGGTGGATCGGCGACTACGGAGCAGGTTTAGTGGGCATCAAGACACGAAGCACAGACGAGGCCACTCAGCACGAGGGCCATAGAAGCTTACCGCCCCTGCCCCGCAGGTAAGTTACTCCAAACCAAAAAGATCTAATTACTACGCCAAGTCTATCCCATTCTAGCCTTGTGGTAGCGCTGTTGTCCCAGGTTGTCGCTCTATGAACTGGTCCTTATGGAGAGTGGCCAACCAAGCACTAAGCACCGTGCTGGCCCCCTAAACCATGTTTCTAACAAAACATATTTTAACGAGACGTGAGCCACCCAAGCACGAAGCACAGAGGGCCACTCCCAGAATTAAGTTGCATAAACCATTAATCAAATTAATTAAAAAGGACCACTATGTGTTATAGCGCGGCACCTAGCACAACTATCCAAAATGCAACCCAAATGATATATATAAAGGATATAAAGTGGCTAGGAATGTCCTTATAGGCATACAGTATTAAAATGCAGTTTGAAAATGTATTTAAAAGTGATAGGTTGTTCATGTTACACTTGCCTTCCTCGTACTGCTCCTGCTGCTGCTCAAAGTGCTCAGAAGATGGCTGCTCCTGGCACTGATACTGGGGCTCCTCAGATGGATCAACGTCTACTCACGAACACATAGCCAAAACAAGGCACAACAATAAGCATACAAGCAAACACTAATAAAAGCTAAGAAACAGTACATCAATACATAGAAATAGCACAATAAACTAGTCTGAAACTATTCTACGCATTACAACGATCGCGTGGATATAAAGAACGCTTAAAACGGAGCTAAAACGCATAATCTAGGCCAAAAACAAGTTCTAGGGGCTTATCTGCAAGAAAAACTAAGTTCCAGGGGGTTTTCTGCAAAAACCAAGGACTTAGATGTAAATAAACCTTAGTTCTAGGGTCTAACTCGCAAAAATGCTAGGGCTGGACTGCAGGTACTAAATCTAGAAAGGTCAGGGGGCTATGCGCTAAAATCTGGGCCTGAGTGTAAATATTTTCACACTATATAGGACCGCGGGTTGAATTATATAAAACAGAGGGGCTCATATGCAAAAATGCAAAGGCTGACCAGTATCCAACCTGTTTGACTCCGGGTCGATCTAATCTGGGCCGTAGATCTGAATCGGACGGCCTTGGGCAAAGGGGCACGTGGGACGGCGGCGGGACTCGCCGGCGACACAAACTCCGCGGTGGCGCGCAGGGGAACCCACCAGAGTTCACCAAAACCGGTGCTCTGGGGGTCGTTTCGACCCGAGTTTGGGTCGGTTGGCATCTATGCGGCATGCGCAAGCCACTGGAGGCAAAAGCAGGGCTCGGCCGGGCTTGGGCGGGGCTCGCCAAGGCGAGGGGCGGACTGCGCGGCGGAGCATCGCTAGCGTGCGGCGTCCTAGGCGCTAGAGCGGCCTACAGGCCGAGCTATCTAGTGCAAACAACAAGGGAGGCTCTGGGGGGCTCACCGTGAGTCAGGATCGGGAGGATGTGTGGCGTAGCAAGGTCATCGGCGTCGGTCCGGTGATGGCGCACGGCGAAGCTCGGAGGCGAGGTGGATGCAGGGCGTCTCCAGGCCTACTGAGCCATCGAGGAAGACTGGGCGGGCTCTGTGGCGGCGTACAACGGGTCAGTGTGGCCTGCGGTTCGCCGGCGGCGAGGAATCGAGCGGGTGGCGCATCTTACCGGCGGCGGCTCTGGTCAAAAATTCGGCGCGTGCGGGCTGGAGGTCGAGGCAGCAAGCTCGGGGAAAACTCCTGGCATCCCGGCGGAGCTCCTGCGGTGCTCGGTGAAGGCGGGGAGGTGGTGAAGCGGCGTGGCCGCGGCGGTGCGGTGCTCTGTGCTGTAGAACAAGGAGAGCGGCGGCGGCTAGGGTTTGCGGGGCGGCGCGTGGGTGGATGGTGTGCAGGGGGGGCCGTGGGGGCCAATTAAAGGCCTGCGGGGATCTTGGGAAGGCGTGCCATGGGGGACGCAGGCGAGATCTCCGGCGGGGAGATCAGGTTCCGTTGGCGCGCTGGAGAAGGAAAGGAGGAGGAGGGCGATGACAGGTGAGTCCGCTCGGTCAGTGGGGGCGCGGGCGACGCGCTTGCGGGAGCAGGCCGGCGCGTGGGGAGAGCTGGGCTGCGGCGTGGGCTGCTGGCGCGGGAGGGAAAGGGAAGGAGTGGAAACGGGCTGGGCCGCCGGGGTGGATGTGGGCCGCGTGGGTTTGGGGCTGTTGGGCTGGGGTTTTCCCTCTGGGCTGGTTTGGGTTTCTAGGTTTGGGCTGTAGGTTTCTTTCCTATTCTATTTCTTTCCTCTTTTCTATTTCTAATTCAAACAAAGTTTGAATTCAAATACAAATTTGAATTCAAACCACACTCAATTAATTAAAACTATGCACCAGCATGAATGCAACACCAAAATTTAAACCTATGATAAAATTTTAATTACTAAAGGAACAAAATTTTAGATTAAATGCAAGTCTAACACAATAAACCTTAGAAAATTAAATAAAGCCATTTAAATTTATTAATAAATGCTGGAATTTAAATTAGGGTGTTACAACAGCCTCGGAGCCATACGTGAGGAAGAAAGGCATTAGCCATGTTGACCGATTTGGTGTAGTGCACAAGGTCCAGAGCACCGCCAGCAGCTCCTCCACCCAACGGCCGGCGAATTTTTTGAGCTGGTAAAAAATCCGCAGTTTGAGTCCTTGGAGGATCAAGCCATTTGCTCTTTTGACTTACCCATTCGTGCATGGGTGTCCGACCGATGCCCAATCGATATATATCCCATAACCTTTGGCGAACTCTTGGAACAACTGACCGGTGAAATTGGTGCCATTGTCAGTGATGATAGAGTTGGGTACGCCGAAGCGATACACGATGTCGAGGAAGAACTTGACTGCCTCCTTCGAATCAATGGTCGTGATCGGCTTGGCCTCTATCCACTTGGTGAATTGTCCACCACAACGAGCAGGTGAGTGAATCCACCCGGTGCCTTTCGTAAAGGCCCGACCATGTCCAATCCCCAAACAGTGAATGACCACGTGATGCGGATGGTTTGAAGGGCTTGCGCCGGGAAGTGGGTTTGCTTGGCATAAAACTGACAACCTTTGCACGTGTGCACGATTTCTTCTGCATCACGCAGAGCCGTGGGCCAGTAAAAGCCTTGTCGGAAAGCCTTTCCGACCAGGGAGCGCGGGGCAGCATGGTGTCCACAAATCCCTGCGTGTATCTCAAGAAGGATTTCCTTGCCGTGGGTGATGGAAATGCACTTCATGAGCATGCCAGTTTCTGACGGACTGCGCTTCTAGAGTTCCCCATTGATTTTGATGAACATTTTCGCGCGCCGGGCAACTCATCGCGCGGCGTTGTGTTCTGTCGGAAGCGTCTCATTGAGGAGGTATGCGAGCAGGTCGGTCCTCCAGTCGGCATTGCTAGGTTGGCTGGCGTTTGCCTGCAGGCTTGAGAGACATAGCCAGCCCCCGAGCATTTGGCAGGGTTCAGCGAGTGCGACACTCCGAACCTGCAGGCCCCCCGAGTGACTGGTCGGGGGTCGGCTCACCTGGCGCAGATGAAAGAGGCATTTTCGGGGTCAGGCCCGGGGCTGGCGGCTTCTCTCGTACCATTGGGGAGTTGAGGTCATTGACGAACACTCCCACGGGTACTGGTTTGCGTTCGGCAGCCGCCTTGGCGAGAACATCTGCGTCGCCATTGTCCTTTCACGGGATGTGGTGGAGTTCCAAGCCTCTGAATTTGTCTTCCAACTTGCGTACCTCCTGACAGTATGCGTCCATGAGAGGGCTCTCGCGGTTGGCGTCCTTCATGACTTGGTCGACCACAAGCTTGGAATCACCATAGGCATAGAGGCGAGTGTCGGATTGCTTATCCGGCAAGTCCACCAGGGGTATGCCCAGCGGTAGATTTGTAAGTAAAGGGGGATTCCAGAGCCAAGAGTTAGATGGTTGCGAGATGATGCTAGGGTTTAGATAGGTTCGGGCCGCTCAGGAGCATAATACCCTATGTCCTGTGTTTTGTGTATTGTATGAATGATCGGATGATGAGATGTTTCTTTTTCTATGGGTCTCCTCATGGCACCTTTATAGGCCAGGTGCCGTGGGTTACAAGTAAGGGAGGATATCTACTAGGGTTGTTACATGAAATCAGGTCGGTTGAGATCCCGAGATATCCAGAATCCATATCCGCGCCTTGATCCTGATCCTTGGAGGAATCTTCTGACGTCCAGCCGAGTGCCTGTCCACCGGGTAGTCGTGCAGAGTGGCCCTGGCCAAGTAGGTACCCACTCGGGAGATATCTACTCAGCTGGGAGGTACCCGGATGTACCTCCATCAAGCCCCCGAGTGCTGAAGAGCTTGAGCCGAACCTTGATGGTTGATTTGTTGCGAAGTTCTTCGGGACTCAATTGATGATTCTTGTCTCCTTTTTAGTCTTCAAAGGGATGCACCCCTGGGCTCACCCATTGGGTGCAGCTGTAACACCCGGTTTATAAAAGAACATAAACCGAGCAATCATATACGTGCCAGGATCAAGTCACACGTATATACAACTGAATGAACAGTATATCACAGCACATATCACGAATAAGACATAATAAATCGAAATACGAATGTTATTTATTACATTAATGACAAAAAATGTCTGATACAGCGGAAGCGAAGTACAAATACGGTAAAACTCTCCGAAGCTGAGTAGGGCACCACAAGGACGTCGACTGGGAGACGAACGCCTAGAAGTCCTCGTAGTCCTGGTAGCGCTGAGCGAAGTCCCTCGCGTCGGCAGGAACTGAGCAGCAGTAGAGTATCCCCAAGAGGAAAAAGAGTGGAGTTGGCAAGAGTGAGTACACAACTTGTACTCAACAAGTATAACACAAACTATGAGGCTCTAAGGTTGGCTGACTCAACTGCATTAGCTTTTAAGTCTTAGCAAAATTTTATTAAAGCTATTTACTACGAGTTGATGAATTACCATTAACCCAGTTACATAGTAATTAATCAAAATTAATCATGTTACTACTGAGAACCAAACCGAAACCACCAAAGTAACCCCGAGAGGCACCTCCCTCGTCGGAAGGAGACAACCCCACTAATCAAAAGGAGGATCTGGGCCGCTCATAACTGTGAGCACGGCTAGTATACCAGTTTTACACTCTGCAGAGGTTGCACATCTTTACCCACAAGTCGTGAGCTACGCTAGTTGTTCATCACACTTCCTTAGGTGAGATGACTAGCAAACTCACTACGAGGCCGTTACAAAGGACACATTGGTAAGGTGTAACCGCTAAGGATTCAGGCAATGCAACGATGGTGCCCACCTCGAGGGGTCCGCAGACCAAGCCTCGTAGCCTAGGCACTATTGAAGCTCGACTCCCTTCTTGCCCCGTCGGTAAGTTACTCCCGAACCAAAATGACCTAATTAGTAAGCCAAGACCGTCCCATTCCAGTCTTGTGGTAGTGCTGTTGTCCCAGGTTGTCGCTCTATGAACTGGTCCTTATGGAGAGTGGCCAACCCAGCAGTAAGCACCGTGCTAGCCCCCTAAACCATGTTTCTAACAAAACCAATTTTAACGAGACGTGAGCCACTCAAGCCACACAGAGGGCCACTCTCAGAATTAAGTTGCATATACCATTAATCAAATTAATTAAAAAGGACCAAGTGTGTTATAGCGCGGCACCTAGCACAACTAACCAAAATGCAACCCAAAGGATATATTTAGAGGATATAAAATGGCTAGGAAAGTCCTTATAGGCATACAGTATTAAAATGCAGTATGGAAAATGTATTTAAAAGTGATAGGTTGTTCATGTTATACTTACCTTCCTTGTACTGCTCCTGCTGCTGCTCAAACTGGTCGGAAGACGGCTACTCCTGGTACTGGTACTGGGGCTCCTCAGATGGATCAACGTCTACTCACGAACACATGGCCAAAAACAAGGCACAACATAAACATACATGCAAACAATAGCAAAAACTAAGAAACAGTACAACAATACATGAAAACAGCACACAAAACTAGGCTAGAACTATTCTACGCATTACAACGATCGTGTGGATATAAAGAACGCCTAAAACGGAGCTAAAACGCAAAATCTAGGTCAAAAACAAGTTCCAGGGACCTATTTGTAAGAAAACTGGAGTTCCAGGGGTTTTTTGGGCAAAATCGAGGACTAAAACGTAATTAAACATTAGTTCTAGGGTGTAACGTGTAAAACTGCCAAGGGTGGACGGCGGGTTCTATTTTTATAAAACTCAGGGGTCTAAGCGCTAAAAACTGGACCTGGTTGGAATTATTTTTTAACGGGCGCGGACTGCGGGTTCATTTCTAAAAAGTCCAGGGACTCTTTATCAAAACAGCCAGGCCGAAGGGGTATGTTTAGATCTGACCTGTTGGATCTGGATCTGAGGGTTAGGATTTGATGGACTAGTGTTCTAATCGTGATCGTCGGTCACAGATCGGATGGCTGGGGTGAGTTCGCGCGCGGGACGGCGGCGCTGGGTCGCGCCGACGAGCACCTACGGCGGTAGGCGGCAGTGCTTGCACCGGACTTCACCTAGTTAGGTGCTCCGGGCCTCGATTCAACGCGGGTTTGGGTCAGGGAGGACCTACGCGATGTGGCTAAACCATCTAGGCGCTGAGCTGGGCTCGGCAGGGCTCAGGGACGCGGATTCGGCAGCGCGGGCGGTTCTGCTCGGCAAGGTTCGCCGGCGAGGTCGTGTTCGCGCCGTGTGGTGCTCAAAACCGGGTGCAAACATGACTGTGGGGGTGCACAGAGCGAAACTCAAGTGGAACCGTTGTCCATGCGGGGCTGCAGCAAAAGGAACGGCATGCTCTATGGCGCACGGCGGCGGAGCTCCTCGGAGTCGGCCAAATTCGGTCGTCCGGGGCTCGATTTCGAGCGGAGCTAGGCCTAGGAGAGGGAACGCGAGGTAGCAAAGCTTATGGGCGCTCTGGAACGGTGGATTTAGGGCTAGAACGCCGTGCGTAATGGCGCCGGCGGCACACTACAACCACGGCGAGCAATTCTTGCACGCGCAGTAGGAGAAGAAAGGTGGAAAAAGGCACGGCATGGTCATTACCCCCTCGTGAAGCGGTAGCCGTGCACAGAAGTCGAGGATCGGCGGTGTAGGGGTGGAATTGCGGCGGCGCAGAGGCGGCTTCCGCTCCGAGCTCCAAGATGCTGTGGCGGCTAGGGTTTGAGGCGGCGCTGCGGATGGGAGGAGGGCGCAGGGGTTGCGGGGGCGTTTAAAGAAGGGATGCCGGGGACCTCGGCGTGTGGGCCCTGGACGGGAAGCTCGCCGGAGATCTCGGCGTGATGGGCGTGGTTGTTGCTCTGCGGGGGAGAAGAAGCTGCCGGGTGTGGCCGGTCTATCAGTGACAGCGAGCGGGAGCAGCGGGGCGTGACGCGCAGGCGCGAGGAGGGAGGCTGGGCTGATGCGGGGTGACGGACGGGAGATGGGCCGAGATCGCTGGAGCGGGGTATGGGCCGGACGGGGAAAGGTTGGGCCGCCAGGGAAGGAAAGGAAACGCGGGCTGGGCCGAGGAGAGAGGCCGCAGGCTTGAGGGAAGGAGGGAGCGGGTCAGGCCGATTTCTGGGTTTGGGCTGGTTTGGGTGCTGGGTTTGGGCTGAGGTTTTCCTTTCTCTTTTCTATTTCTAATTCAAACCAAGCTAAACTTATTTGAACTCAAATTTGAACTTGAACTCAAACCACACTCAATCAAATAAAAAAAAGTGCACCAGCATGAATGCAACAACACAGTTTAACCCTATGATAAATTTTAATTACTTCAAAAACAAAATTTTGATTAAATGCAAGACTAAACACAAATAACCTTAGAAATTTAAATAAAGCCAATTAAATTTATTATTAAATACTGAAATTTGAATTAGGGTGTTACAAATCCTACCCCCTTACAGGAATCTCGTCCCGAGATTCTGGGCTGGCTAGCAAAGAGATCCGGATATGTCTTCATCAACTCCTCTTCCTTCTTCTGGCAAATCCTCCGGAAAGACATCCGGGAATTCAGACACCACGCGAATACCATCCGTGGGTCTAGCATCCATCTGATGAAGAAAACCAGAAGGCTCTGTAGTACTGACTGTCACCTCTTGGCCATTAGATGCTAACAAGTGAACTGACCACTTAGCACAATCAATTCTGACTCCCCACTTGGCAAGAGTATCCATTCCCAGAATCACATCAATACCCTTGGTGTCCATCACCATCAAATTTGTACTGAACTTTACTCTCCCTATGGAAACAATGACGACGGGGCAGGTGATATGAGACCTCAATTGTCCTCCAGGTGAAGATACTAACATGCACCTCTTTAATGTGTTAGTACGAATACCATGATGCTCGACAAAAGACTGTGCAATAAAGGAATGCGTAGCACCAGTATCAAAAAGCACAGTAGCTGGATATGAGTTGACCATGAATGTACCAATAACCACGTTAGGAGCCTCGGCCGCTGACTCGGCCGTCACATGGTTCACCTTCCCCTGTTGTGGCGCCCTGGGTTGGGCTGGGCGCCCCTGCTGTCCTGCCTGCCGTGGAGCCTGAGGTGCTGGACAACTTTTGGCATAATGACCTTTTTGCCTGCATTTGTAGCACATGCGGTGGTGGTGAATGGCGCTACTTGGTTGACCTCCCTGTGAACTTATCATCACATCTTGCATTATTTCTGCTGCTTGCCCTTTGGACTCCTTGCGGCCGTGTGGCTGGATCACATTCATAGTGATAGTCAACCCATCAACATAATCATAGAGTGCTCGGTTCTTGACCTGTGTATCTATAGAGCACTCAGGATCCTTTCTCTTCTGGATGGTTTGTAGCTCATCGACTGCTGGACCGTCCAGGAAAAGGGAATCCTCTGCTAGCTGCTCTTGATGAGACCTCTTTCTCTTTGTACTGGAGAACAACCTCTGGTTCCTCCTAGTTGTAGCTTCATCTTCAGTTGCACGAACTTGACAACAAGGGACGCCATAGAATTGGCAACATGGGCAATCTTTCTCACCATTCTTCGGATGGTATGTTGTTTGCGAAGACTGATCTTGTAACGTCATCGGCTGCTCCACGGAGACTGTTGCATGAACACCATCACCCATTGCACTATCTTCAAGTCCTTTTTGTTCTGCCGACATCTGAGCTGGGTAAAGAGGAAACACATGTAAGGTCAAGGAAGAGAGAACAAGCCCCACTATGTAAGGTTCTATCTCATTTAGTCAACATTGCGCAGGCATCACTGCTGCTAACTCTAGATAGGTGTTTACATAAATCCGAGAAAAAGGGAACTGTAGCATAACTCTTCTGCCTCGTCTGAGAGATTCTCAAATTCTCTGGTACCATTTGTAGGTCGGGGTGTCACATCCCTACCCCCTTACAGAAACCGACGTCCTCGTTGGTGACGTCTTTGTCGGTGAATCTCTGGATATCACCTTCTCTTCGCGCTATCCTTCTTCTCAAGAAGCAAGACAGAAAAAACACAAGGCAGGATAAGGTAGAGAGGATAGACTGGATGGTTTTACCCCCAACGATCTAACTTATTTTATTAATTAATTCAAATTTAACTTAAAACTGATTTTTCATTAAACAAATTTAACTACTAAACTATGCAATCATTCAAAAATCCAAATCAAACATGTAGCATAATAACAAGGATACAAATTTCACAATTTAGCCGAGTTTAACACACGACTCGACTAGCACAACGCGTCGCAGAATGTGCTATCGTATTATTATAAAAGGGTCACCTAGCTTATAGTCATGGTGGTCAGCTGACTGATTCAGGCCAAAATCTACGAAAACTATTCTTTAGAGAGAGAAATCAAGGCAAGACGAGTAAAAGGCATAGAATTCAAGGGGTATAATAGCAAAATAGTTTCAACAGACAAGGCTGAGGGAGAAGAAGTCCTAAAACTCGACCAGTTCTATCTAAGCTTTCGTCCTACAGTCGATACAGCTCTGATACCACTCTGTAACACCCGGTTTATAAAAGAACATAAACCGAGCAATCATATACGTGCCAGGATCAAGTCACACGTATATACAACAGAATGAACAGTATATCACAGCACATATCACGAATAAGACATAATAAATCGAAATATGAATGTTATTTATTACATTAATGACAAAAAATGTCTGATACAGCGGAAGCGAAGTACAAATACGGTAAAACTCTTCGAAGCTGAGCAGGGCGCCACAGGGACGTCGACTGGGAGACGAGCGCCTAGAAGTCCTCGTAGTCCTGGTAGTGCTGAGCGAAGTCCCTCGCGTCGGCAGGAACTGAGCAGCAGTAGAGTATCCCCAAGAGGAAAAAGAGTGGAGTAGGCAAGAGTGAGTACACAACTTGTACTCAACAAGTATAACACAAACTATGAGGCTCTAAGGTTGGCTGACTCAACTGCATTAGCTTTTAAGTCTTAGCAAAATTTTATTAAAGCTATTTACTACGAGTTGATGAATTACCATTAACCCAGTTACATAGTAATTAATCAAAATTAATCATGTTACTACTGAGAACCAAACCGAAACCACCAAAGTAACCCCGAGAGGCACCTCCCTCGTCGGAAGGAGACAACCCCACTAATCAAAAGGAGAATCTGGGCTGCTCATAACCATGAGCACGGCTAGTATACCAGTTTTACACTCTGCAGAGGTTGCACATCTTTACCCACAAGTCGTGAGCTACGCTAGTTGTTCATCACACTTCCTTAGGTGAGATGACTAGCAAACTCACTACGAGGCCTTTACAAAGGACACATTGGTAAGGTGTAACCGCTAAGGATTCAGGCAATGCAACGATGGTGCCCACCTCGAGGGGTACGCAGACCAAGCCTCGTAGCCTAGGCACCATTGAAGCTCGACTCCCCTCTTGCCCCATCGGTAAGTTACTCCCGAACCAAAATGACCTAATTAGTAAGCCAAGACCGTCCCATTCCAGTCTTGTGGTAGCGCTGTTGTCCCAGGTTGTCGCTCTATGAACCGGCCCTTATGGAGAGTGGCCAACCCAGCAGTAAGCACCGTGCTGGCCCCCTAAACCATGTTTCTAACAAAACCAATTTTAACGAGACGTGAGCCACTCAAGCCACACAGAGGGCCACTCTCAGAATTAAGTTGCATATACCATTAATCAAATTAGTTAAAAAAGACCAAGTGTGTTATAGTGCGGCACCTAGCACAACTAACCAAAATGCAACCCAAAGGATATATTTAGAGGATATAAAGTGGCTAGGAAAGTCCTTATATGCATACAGTATTAAAATGCAGTATGGAAAATGTATTTAAAAGTGATAGGTTGTTCATGTTATACTTGCCTTTCTCGTACTGCTACTGCTGCTGCTCAAACTGGTCGGAAGACGGCTGCTCCTGGTACTGGTACTGGGGCTCCTCAGATGGATCAACATCTACTCACGAACACATGGCCAAAAACAAGGCACAACATAAACATACATGCAAACAATAGCAAAAACTAAGAAACAGTACAACAATGCATGAAAACAGCACACAAAACTAGGCTAGAACTATTCTACGCGTTACAACGATCGCGTGGATATAAAGAACGCCTAAAACGGAGCTAAAACGCAAAATCTAGGCCAAAAACAAGTTCCAGGGACCTATTTGTAAGAAAACTGGAGTTCCAGGGGGTTTCTGGGCAAAATCGAGGACTAAAACATAATTAAACATTAGTTCTAGGGTCTAACGCGTAAAACTACCAAGGGTGGACGGCGGGTTCTATTTTTATAAAACTCAGGGGTCTAAACGCTAAAAACTGGACCTGGTTGGAATTATTTTTTAACGGGCGCGGACTGCGGGTTCATTTCTAAAAAGTCCAGGGACTCTTTAGCAAAACAGCCAGGCCGAAGGGGTATGTTTAGATCTGACCTGTTGGATCTGGATCTGAGGGTTAGGATTTGATGGACTAGTGTTCTAATCGTGATCGTCGGTCACAGATCGGATGGCTGGGGTGAGTTCGCGCGCGGGACGGCGGCGCTGGGTCGCGCCGACGAGCACCTGTGGCGGTAGGCGGCGGCGCTTGCGCCGGACTTCACCTAGTTAGGTGCTCCGGGCCTCGATTCAACGCGGGTTTGGGTCAGGGAGGACCTACGCGATGTGGCTAAACCATCTAGGCGCTGAGCTGGGCTCGGCAGGGCTCAGGGACGCGGATTCGGCAGCGCGGGCGGTTCTGCTCGGTAAGGTTCGCCGGCGAGGTCGTGTTCGCGCCGTGTGGTGCTCAAAACCGGGTGCAAACATGACTGTGGGGGTGCACAGAGCAAAACTCAAGTGGAACCGTTGTCCATGCGGGGCTGCAGCAAAAGGAACGGCATGCTCTATGGCGCACGGCGGCGGAGCTCCTCGGAGTCGGCCAAATTCGGCCGTCCGGGGCTCGATTTCGAGCGGAGCTAGGCCTAGGAGAGGGAACGCGAGGTAGCAAAGCCTATGGGCGCTCTGGAATGGTGGATTTAGGGCTAGAACGCCACGCGTAATGGCGCCGGCGGCACACTACAACCACGGCGAGCAATTCTCGCACGCGCAGCAGGAGAAGAAAGGTGGAAAAAGGCACGGCATGGTCATTACCCCCTCGTGAAGCGGTAGCTGTGCACAGAAGTCGAGGATCGGCGGTGTAGGGGTGGAATTGCGGCGGCGCAGAGGCGGCTTCCGCTCCGAGCTCCAAGATGCGGTGGCGGCTAGGGTTTGAGGCGGCGCTGCGGATGGGAGGAGGGCGCAGGGGTCGCGGGGGCGTTTAAAGAAGGGATGCTGGGGACCTCGGCGTGTGGGCCCTGGACGGTAAGCTCGCCGGAGATCTCGGTGTGATGGGCGTGGTTGTTGCTCTGCGGGGGAGAAGAAGCTGCCGGGGTATGGGCCGGACGGGGAAAAGTTGGGCCGCCAGGGAAGGAAAGGAAACGCGGGCTGGGCCGAGGAGAGAGGCCGCGGGCTTGAGGGAAGGAGGGAGCGGGTCAGGCCGATTTCTGGGTTTGGGCTGGTTTGGGTGCTGGGTTTGGGCTGAGGTTTTCCTTTCTCTTTTCTATTTCTAATTCAAACCAAGCTAAACTTATTTGAACTCAAATTTGAACTTGAACTCAAACCACACTCAATCAAATAAAAAAAAGTGCACCAGCATGAATGCAACAACACAGTTTAACCCTATGATAAATTTTAATTACTTTAGAAACAAAATTTTGATTAAATGCAAGACTAAACACAAATAACCTTAGAAATTTAAATAAAGCCAATTAAATTTATTATTAAATACTGAAATTTGAATTAGGGTGTTACAGCAGCCCCCGAGTCTCGAAAGGTTTCGAAGAAGCTTTTCGAGGGTCAATAAAGAAGCCTTGTTTGCCCAAATTCCCAAGCTGCCTAAGCACCCAGGTTGCCATGTTGCTTTGTCATTTACCCAGTCGTTTGTCAAACCGGATTCATTTGACCCTGGACTCACGGCGTCCAGCCCCCGAGCAGGATCGCTGGCGGAGTTGCGGAGACACACCGAGTAGTTGCGATGCCCAGCCCTTGAAGAGGGACGCTAGCGGAGTTGCGGGGTGGCGGTGCCCAGCCCTCGAGCAGGGTCGCTGGCGGGGTCGCGGAGACACGCCGAGTAGTTGCGGCGCCCAGCCCCTGAGCAGGGTCGCTGGTAGAGTCGCGGAGACATGCCAAGTAGTTGCGGTGCCCAACCCCTGAGCAGGGTCGCTGGCGGAGTCGCAGAGACACGCCGAGTGGCTAATTCATCCTGGTAATTCGTATTTTTACCATTGGTCTTGACCGCAACGGGCAGAAAGTTACCGTTGGGGGCTCGCTCCTTGCCGAGTACGACTCGGGCAGTTTTTGGAAAGTCGATTCGAATTACGCGCAATCTCCGGGGTTGCCATTGCACACGCGTCCAATCCTCTTGATAAGGGGAAGGGCGCGGCCCGCGGAGGTCTACCTGTTCCCTTGTCTTCCTGCATTCGCCTTCTCGCCTCCTTGCCTTTAGTCGCCCTCTCCATTCTTCCGTAGATCCGATCCGCTCGCGGCCACCCGAAATGGCCTGCGCCTAACTGAAGTCTTCCTCCTCCGCATCGGGGAGCGCCGGCGATGTGCCACCTCCTTCAGAGGCATGGGTGCCGAGCACCCTGCGGGAGGATGACATCCAAAATTTGGTGGAGTGCGGCCTCCTCCCCGAGAGGGCGATCTCGGGGTGGAAGTGCTGCTACTGGGAGGACTTCCCAACGGAGGACCGCACGGAGACGGTGGTCTTCCAGTCCTTCTACGAGAAGGGCTTCGCTTTGCCCACGGGGGCCTTCTTCCGCGTGCTCCTTTTCTTCTACGGGCTTGAGGTAATTCATCTCAAGCCGAACTCCATCGCGCAGATCGCGATTTTCATTCATCTGTGCGAGGCGTTCCTGGGTATCGCCCCGCACTTCAACCTGTGGCGGGCGCTGTACCACTTGAAGGGGTACCCTACCAATGCCCGCCGCGGCGTAGTGGGCGGTGCCGCCTGCTCCCTGTGCCAGGGTCGCTCGTATCCGGCCTTGGAGCTCCGGGACAGCAACAAGGGTTGGAACAAGGAGTGGTTCGTGGTGTCGAACCAGGCTCCTGGTCTGCCTGCTCGCACCGGCCGCGCACCGGAGTACTGCACGTGCTGGGAGGAGCTGCCGACTGAGGAGGAGATGGTCCAAGTGACGCTTCTCCTCGACGAGATCGCCGGCCTGTCGGCCCAGGGGCTGACAGGCACCGTGGTGGCCCTATCCTTCAGTAAATGTCTAGTGCAACCAATTTAGGACAGGGTGCACCCTGGCTTTGAGTACTGGGGTCGCCAGGACCCGAACCGGGGGCAGAACCAAAAGGTCCCCCGGGAAGAAGCTTCGAACCGGGTCGCCCGCATGATGTAGGGGGTGATTTGGGATAAAGGGTGCCCAAAGGTATATTGCTTGAAGCGGCCAACCAGAGCTGTGAGTATTCTCCGCATTTCCAATCTATTCTGCTTTTATTCCGAGTTGTTCTATTTTTATTCCGAGTCGTTCTGTTTATGCCATGCTTTCTGTATGCGGTGCACCCGTTGGGTTGTAACGAACTCAGAATGTCTTCTGTCTTATAGGCAAAAGTTTTGGAGTACTGGTCCCCCACTCCCCTGCCAGAGGGGGATGTGGGGAAGAATGCCGCCGCCCCGGCCAATCTGAAGGAGCCGGAGGTGGCGGATCTGGAGATATCATCCGACTCGTCTGTTGGAGGTGAGTCGGACGTTGAAGTCGTAGGGGCCAGTGTCCCTCCCAACCCGTCCGCGCCGGAATGGCGGAGGAGGAGGCAAGCCATTTGGAAGATCTCGGCCTCCAAGGCCTGTATGAGGGGGGGCCCTGCCCAAGGGGACCCTTGCTGCAGCCTCAAGGTCGGGGAGCGAAGAGCCAGGGACAGAGGACGCCCCTGAGTTGTCTGGCGAGGGTACTGGCACCGGCACCACCCGCACAGAAGGGGAGGCAGCGTTGGGGCTGACGCGCATGGGAGGCATCGGGTCTCCCCTGCTCGTGGCCCGGTCGCAACCGCCCACCACGCCGTTGAAGCTGACTTTCAACATGCGCCGGAGCGGTGGGTAAGCAGATCACAGTTGCAATCCCTTTTGTTTGCTTTGAACCTTGAATTGCTCTTTGACACTACAGAATTGTTGGATTCACAGGAAGAGGAAGGCAGTGGAGTCCGCTGATGAGACCCGCCGGGTCAAGGCGACTACATCTCCTCCGTCGGTGGGGAGCCCACCACGGACCCGCACTCACTGGGAGGCGGTGCAGGGCGAGGAAAGGGTGGCCGAGGAGGTCCAGCGGTCCGCGGCTAGGAGGGCCACATCGGCGGGAGAGATGCAGACGCCGCCCACATCACCGCCGAGTCTGCCATAGGAGAGACCGGCCAGGGAACTGTTCCCTGCTGGCTGGGACCAAGCGCTGCACGGGGATGACCCCGTTGAGCAGCTGGAGGCCGGGCACGAGGAAGCCATCGGGCTGGCAGAAGAGCTCCTAGCCGACGCGCGCCGGGCGACGGAGTCGACCGAGGTGAGATGTTGTTCTTTTGCAGTGTAGTTTTCCTGCGCGAACGTTTCTTTATTGCTGACTATTGGGTATTTTAACGATGCGAATAAATCTGCAAGCGTACGGATACCATTGTAGCTTTCACCCGTGTGTATTCAAGGGTATCATATCCACAGGGAACATGTGTGCACTAACTTCTTACAAAGTCGATCCAAGGACACACCAAGATAAGTGTAGGACCGAGAAATGCGACCAGAGGGGGGGGTGAATGGGAGCCGATAAAAATTATCGCGATCGAAACTTCGGCTTAAAATCCAAGTGCGCATCCCAACCCCAGAGTCCTAGGCAAAGCGTGGAATAGCTATGGAGGAGCTACACCAACACAAGAAAGCCCTAGGAACCCACGAGACCAAACACGGAAGAAAACGCGAAGAAACAGCGCAATAACCAGCAAGGTATATATCACCGGTTGATCCGACGCTCACAGAATTGAGTGCGTCGGTTAAACCGATGATACAGGGCCTGCAGCACGATAACACAATGCACCAGTTAAACCGACAAAATCAAAATCAATCACCGGTGCAATTGCCTAGAGACTCCTCAGAACGAACTTTGTAACCACTAGTTGATCCTACGAAATAGTTCACAACCACCGGTGCAGTTGTCCAGAGGGAGCACAAACGGACCTGAGAGCACCGGTTAAATCGACATGCACAGAGGGCACCTCGTCGGTTTAACCGACGTGAAACAACCGTCAAAGCAGAGAGTCACTCACCGGTTAAACCGGTGTGGAGCAAAAAGAACTCATCGGTTGAACGGCCAAAACTGCAAATCCTGTGGTAACACCGGATGATCCGATGCACGTAGAGGCTAATGCACTGGTGCAACCAACAGAAACCCCAAAAACCCTAAAACGCGAGAATCCTGCTCACCGGTTGATCCGACGACATCGAACTCGAACGTCGGTTTAACCGGTGATAGGAAAAGTTCAGCACGACACAGAAACTCTGTTTTTGCTCGCGGCTCGATCCAAGACTTGACGATTCGAGGATCAAAACAAGTCCAAATCTCACCAAAATTTGCAGGCACGATCACAAAGACCTTGTGAACATACCCACCAAAGGAATCGACGATTCACTCCATGGTTTGAGAGGAATCGACGAAATCCCGAGCAAGAACGGGGTTTTCTCAAAATGTGAAATGCTCAAGAACTTCGATCCTAAGGAGCTCGTGAATCCTAGGAGTTTTGTACTAGGCTAGAGGGTATGGATTCACAACAAAGAGCTCTAAGAACCACCACGATCTCGTGCAACAAAAGAATCCATCGCGGAATTGAAATTCAACCCCAACACGAGAACACGAAGTATTGAATTCACAAGAGATCGAAAAGCCCAGAGGGCACAAGGAGGATGGGGCCTCCTTTCCCAATCGAATTCAATACATGGTCTCAAAAATCCATCCCTAAAATCTCCTAGAGAAGAAGAGGGAGGAAGAACCAGAGGGGAGAAGAGAGGCGACTGGAGCAGGGCTTCGCCTTCTATCTTGTGCGCCGCCAGCCAGAGAGAGAAGAGCCCTGCGCCCCTGCCTCTGCCTGCATTTTATCACGCCATGTGCTGCTGCCCTGCCTCCCTTTCTTCTCCCCCAAGTCTCCCATTAAAGACTAGAATACCCCTAAGTGCTGAAATTAAACTAGAAGGCCCTTAGGGGCAAAACCGGAAAAGATACATTGAAGACCATCCGACGGCTGCGACGAACTGGAGAAGTTTGCTTCGACCCGACGCAATCACCCCGATGTCACCACGCGTCCTTCTTGAATCTTCACGGGGGCAGTTTTGGGAAAACTGCCGAAACTGAGTTCGGGGGCGGTTTTGGAGGAACTGCCAAACCTTCCCGCGCGATGTTTCCGACACACCTGCCAAGCCCGATGTCGCCACGTGTCCGACCTCCCACCGGAACCCTAGCGCCTTCGTCATCCAGACGTCATAGCCATCCATCTCTGACTTGGCTGACGTCGACGCATCCCAGCCGTTGGTTTTTCCCAAGCTACCAACAAACTCCACACCGTCCCGCCTTGGCGCCAAGAGTGGATCGCAACGCGGCCCAGCAGTGGCCCAAGCATCTGGGCCGCCCTTCTCCACCGCACGGTCGTCCGGTTGGGCCTCCAATGCCACCGCAAGGTCTCCCGCCTCCGCATGGTCATCGAGCTCCCTGCCGCAACACCGCCGCATGGTGCATCGGCACGCGCCTCGCTCTTCTCCAAACCATCTCGCTACCACCGCGCCATCCGTGTACCTGCACACCACAGACCAAGAATGGGCTCAATCTCCACAGAGTCATGACTACACACAGTTAGTCCACTCCACGTGTTGGCAATCACTCATCACACCAAGGAGCAGGCCTCCACTGCCTCTCAATCTCCCCCTTGATGAGTGCATTGTCAACACCACACCCCACACGGGCACTGGTGAAAGAAATAGATAACCGAAAACAAATAGCAAACAAAGAGAGCTAACTCAAGTGATCAAAAGCGAATGAAAGCCAGAAAAGATCACTTGAAGATAGCAAAGCCAAAAGAGTCAGCCCCCAAGACAAGGGCAATGGCTCAACGCACTGACTCCAAAACATGCTTGACCCCTCAAGAAAGAGGCAAGGCTCAACACAGCGAAGCATGTGCAAAGCTAGTCCCTCCAGAAAGAGGCAAAGCTCAACGCAACCAGCAAAGAGCATGAAAAGCTCAAAACTCCCCCTGAAATGCAGCTCCCCCTTACTATGCAACTCTCCCCTGATGTGTGCACACTCAAAGACTGGAACTCTCCACAATGACTGGAACTCTCCAAAATCTCTCCGCCTAAGGTATCAGAGACACCAAACAACAAACTCTCCCCCTTAGGCCAAACACCAATCTATCCCCCTTGTTGACAAAGCACACGTCAAGGAAACTCCCCCTGCCTAGAGGCTCCCCTGGAAATATGCCATGAAGTGCAATGCATGCGTGCCTAAAAAGCGTCCAGGTACAGAACAAGAGCATTTGCAAGGGACGAAATAGCACAGCATATGAGGGTGCATATACAAAGACAAAGCATGGAGAAGCTCATAAGAATATATCTATATAGTTCATGAGCAAGCATTTGTCATTTGTAAAAGAAAAAGCATCACCATAAAGGACCTAGCGTACTAGAAGGTAAACAAGTATGCTAGTGCTAGCAAGAGCATACAGGTGAGCTATCCAAAGCATATCACAGCAACTGCCACTCAAGCCACTGAAAACTTGTCAAGATTAAAGTTTGATACCCACTGAAAACCCTTAATTTCTCAACAAGAAGAAGTGGTGCCAGGGGTTGAAAACTTGCAAGTGCTTAACTTAGTGAATGTGCCAAGCCTAGGTCAAAGACCATCAGAAGCTTAAGACAACACTCTCAGTCATCCACAGCCTTGTCCAAGTTCTCCAGAGGAGCAGTCTCAGAACAAGATCAGTGGTGCAAGCAATCCCACCTGGATATTTTCACTCAGAGCAAACCATGATATACCAATTGTTGGACTTTTTGAAATAGATGCCAATTATAACACACCAACTATTTGAATTTGCAAAACAATCATGAAGCAAAAGAGGGCATCTTGTTGCATAAAGAAAGCAAAGGACCTAGCCACTAAGCATGAAACAAGATAGCATAAGCATACAAACCTACACATGCTAGTAGCAGATCCTGAAGGTGACCATGTTTTATGATTTTCAAAGAATAAAACAGCTAAGCTCAGAGCCAATATACAACATATTCAAAGGAGCTAGCTACACATGGTCAAAGCATATATACAACTTATAGCATAGCACAAGGCACAAGCAAATGCAGATATCATACATGAGAAGCTAGTGCAAGTGTAATGCATATGAGCAGATGCTATGCAAAATGGTATGTACACAAAAATGCAAGAAAAAGCAAAGAGAAAGGAAAACCAATCCTAAACTACAAAAACAACTACCCAACTCAAAATGAGTAGCACACGCCAAGCTCTCCCTGCAAGCGAGCATAGGTGGCTTGTTCTAGGGTCTTGGTCAGGATGTCGGCTACTTGATTATCAGTGGATATATGGGTCAGCTCGACATCACCCTTCTCATAGTGATCTCTCAGGAAATGGAACCTCACGTCTATATGCTTGGAGCGAGAGTGTAGGACAGGGTTCTTGGCTAAGCTTATGGCTGAGATGCTGTCAATGAAAATAGGAACTCTGCCATAGGTTAGGCCATAATCGCTGAGAGTGTGTCTCATCCAAAGGATCTGGGAGCAGCAACTAGCAGCAGCAATGTATTCGGCTTTTGTGGTGGAAAGGGCTATGCTAGTTTGCTTGCGGGCAGACCAAGACACAAGAGAAGTTCCAAGAAACTGATAGGTGCCTGAAGTCGACTTGCGATCAATCCGACACCCACCATGGTCAGCATCAGAAAAGCCAACCAACGCAAGAGAAGAGGAAGAAGAGTACCAAAGGCCAAACTCAGGAGTGTAGCGGAGGTACTGAAAATCCTCTTCACAGCATTCCTGTGACAAGTGCGCGAAGAAGCCTGGAACCTTGCGCAGAGATAGACCGCGAACTGGATGTCGGGTCTGGTGGCCATCAAGTACAGGAGCGAGTCGATCATGCTCCTGTACTCCTTCTGGTCCACAGTAACACCTTTAGTGTCCTCATCCAGCACCGTAGAAGTGCTCATAGGAGTCGGCATGGGACTGAGGTCCCCGAAGTCGAACTTCTTGAGCATATCCTTGGTGTACTTGTCCTGGTGGATGAAGGTGCCATCCCGGGTTTGCTTGATGTGCAACCCGAGGAAGAACTGAAGCTCACCCATCATAGACATCTCAAACTCCCTGCTCATGTCATCAGAAAAACTAGAAACAAGAGAGTGAGAGGAGCCACCAAAGATAATATCATCCACGTAAATCTAAACCAACAGAAAATCAGCGCTACGCTTGAGGAGAAACAACGTCTTATCTACCGAAACCATGAAAACCCCCTGCTTAAGCAAAAAGGCTCTCAACCTCGCATACCAGGCTCTAGGGGCTTGTTTCAGACCATACAAAGCCTTCTGAAGCTTGAAGACTCGGTCTGGAAACTTGGGACTCTCAAAGCCGGGAGGCTGCTTCACATAGACCTCCTCCTCTATAAACCCGTTCAAAAAGGCACTCTTCACATCCATTTGATACAGCTTGAACCCCTTAGAAGCTGCAAAGGCTAAAAAGATCCGGATGGCCTCTAAACGAGCTACAGGAGCAAAGGTCTCCTCATAATCTATCGCCTCCTGCTGGCTGTAACCTTGAGCTACTAACCTAGCCTTGTTCCTCACAACCATCACATCCTCACCCTGTTTGTTTTTGAAAACCCATTTGGTACCTATAGGGTGGCAATCTGGTGGAGGCTCTACAAGAACCCAGATTTGGTTTCGATCGAAGTTTTCTAGCTCCTCATACATGGCATTGACCCAGTTAGAATCAGATAAAGCATGTCCAACATCTTTGGGCTCAAAGGTGGCTACAAACACAGAGTGACCACAGAAAGCGATAGAGGTAACCTTCGACCGTATCTGAACTCCTTAGTGAAGGTCCCCGAGTATCCTCTCTGGAGGATGATCCCGCAGGGCTCGGTGGTGTACTCGCTGAGGTGAAGTCATCTCGCCACCGCCCTCAGCATGGGTCCTGGAGGAAGAACCTTGAGTTGGATGTGGATCGGCCGTAGTCGAAGCTGTGGGGAGCGGGCCGCCATCGTCGTCAGAACTCGAATCCCCAGGAAGTGGGCCTGCAGCTGGCGCAGGGACACCACCATCACCCTCAAAGGCCTCAAGCTCATCCTCATCCTCGAAGATGTCCTGGCCAAAGTCATCATCACCTGCACCTCACAGAAGCAAACAAAGAAGGAGTGGACTCGTCGAAGGTTACATTACAAGTTTTGACGATCCGGTTAGTCTCAAGAATAAGAACATGATAGCCTCTAGATTGAAGAGCATAGCTAAGATGAATGCCATCAGAGCTCCTAGACTCGAACTTATCAAGATTTCCCTCCTTCAAAACAAAGCATCTGCAACCAAAAGCACGCAGGTGGGACACCTTGGGCTGTCGACCAAACCGCAACTCATACAAAGTCTTCTTCATGAATGAGCGAAGGAAGATGCGGTTGGCAACATAGCATGCGGTGTTGATAGCCTCGGCCGAAAAACGCCTAGGAGTCCTATGCTCATCGAGCATCGTCCTGGCCATCTCCAATAGGGTCCGAATTTTGCGTTCAACCACGCCATTCTGTGGAGGAACATAAGGAGAGGAGTACTGGTGATCAAGACCGAAGCCACGACAGAAGTCATCAAAACGAGCATTCTTAAATTCAGAGCCATTGTCACTGCGAATAGCCCTCATGGCATGTGGAAACTTGTTTTGTAACCTCAAGGCAAGGTCTCGAAAGTACTGAAAGGCCTCATCCTTAGTCTCCAAGAAGAAAACCCAAGAGTATCGAGAGAAGTCGTCCACGAGCACAAGAATGTACCACTTCCCACCAACAAAGCGCACACGAGCAGGACCAACGGTGTCCATATGAAGAAGCTCGCCTGGGTGCGATGTCATCACCTGATTCACAGGTGGGTGCGGAAGGGAAACCATCTTCCCGTGATGACATGGGTGACAGACAAGGTCCTTGTCCAACTTTAGCTTGGGGAATCCTCGGATCAAATCAAGTGAGCTGAGCATAACTCAAGTGACCAAGTCTCCTATGCCACTTCCAGAGCTCAGAGGACTGACCAGTCACCAAACAGTGAGAGGTGCTAGAAGAAGATCCAGAGAAGTCAATGCGAAACACACGACCAAGAGGAACAATGTTGCAAACAAATTCCCCTCTGGAATCAAGAACACACAAGCAACCTCTCTTGAAACTTACCTCATACCCATCATCAAGAAGTTGTGAAATAGAAAGCAGATTAAAACCAAGTTTATCAACAAGAGCAACCTCTCTCAGGGTGAAGTCATCAGAAATCCGAATAGCGCCAACTCCACGTACCTTTCCTCTGCTGTTATCCCCGAAGACGATGTACTCCTTGTCCTTCATCGGGGTGAGGCTGGAGAACCATCTGTGACTCCCGATCATGTGGCACGAACAACCGGAGTCCATGAGCCATATGTTCTCCAGGCCTCGAGTGTCCTGCTGAGTAAGAGGAAAAAGAGTGGGCAAATGGCCCGACACTGGGGTTAGCACAGAAAGAAGCAAACCAGTGTCGTGCCATCTGCTCGAAAGCAGGGTAAGTATCCTCAAACGAAAACTGTGGCTGGAGACCACCACGCTGAGGAAAATGTGGTGCGCCTCCGCCACCAAAGCCTCGGCCACACTGACCACCACCGAAAGCACGGTGTGGGATGGGGCCGGTGAAACCACCAACAGGAGCGTGGTATCCACCACCGCCTCCCCCTCCTCCACCTACACGACGTGGCCTGGCATCCCGCCTCTGCCCACATCAAGCTGGAGCGTGTCCTCCTGTAGGCTAGTGGAACACCTCCGGAGTGCGCCTCTCAGGCTGCCTGCGCTCAAAGCTCAACCTCCGAAAGCAGAACTCTGCCAAGTGACCACCCCTCTCGTACCACTCACACTGTAAGGCTCTCTCTTGTGTGTAGGCTGTGGCGTGGGAGCAGGGGCTCTCTGAGGTACTCTGGGGGGCTGAGTCCTCACCTTGGGCTTAGGAATAGGCTTACCACTAGGAGGGAGTGTATCCAGTCGGTTCTTGAGGTGGTTAGGCTTGGGAACCCACACTGGATTCTTAGGTGGAGCTCTGGGTGGCTCAGAGAGAATTCCATCCTTAACTGGTGCTGGCTTAGGAACTGGTGGAGCTGTGGAAGAAGAAAGTGCACTCACACTCGGCTCAAGCATCTCACCAATCTTGCCATAGGGTTGGACAAAGTCAGCAGGAGTAAAAGCAAAACCAACCCCAACACCATCAGCCCGCTTAAACTGCTTAACCATCATGCCCAACTGAGGCTCGCGGGCGGACACCCAACCGAGAATCTCCCGAAGGTGAGAGTTCTCCTCCTCCATTGTAACACCCTAATTTAATTTTCCGATTTAATAATAAATTTAATTGGCTTTATTTAATTTTCTAAGGTTTATTATGTTTAGCCTTGCATTTAATCTAATTTTGGTTCACAAGTAATTAAAATTTGTCTAAGTTTAAAAATTTGTTGTTGCATTCATGCTGGTGCATTGTTCTTTTTGTTGAGTGCTGGGTTTGAATTCAAATTGGAATTTGAATTCAATTAGAATTTGAGTGTTTGCTTTAGAAATAGAATAGAAAAGAAACTAGAAAATCCAAAACCCAGTCCGGCCCACAACCCCAGCCCAAGCGGCAGCCCAGCGCCTTCCCTCCCCACGGCCCACTTCTCCGCACTCGGCCTGCTCACGCGCGAGCGCCGGCCCGTCCCGCAACAAAACCGTCCGCGCTCGCCCTCCCCTCCCCGCGACGCTGGCAGACCTAGCCCACCTGTCGGCGCTGCTCGCCCGCCACGCGCGTCGCCCGCCCGAACCGCCAGACCCACCCGCCAGCGTCGCTCCGCGCCCACGATCACGCAGCCCGCGTCGCCCTCTCTCTCACTGCGCCCCGGGCCCGCCTGTCGGATCCTCCTGCTACCTCGCGCAACGACCGGCCCAGTCACCGTCGTGATCCCCGCGCCGCGTCAGCACCCTGGGCACGCACGCCTAGGCCTCAGCCGCCCTATAAATAGGATCCCCGGCCTCTCCTGCATCTCATCTTCACCCCGAAGCCACCGCCACCAACCCTAACTCGCCACGCCACACAGCTCCGCCGCGCAGAGCTCAACGCGCCGCTGTGGATACGCTGACCTGCCGCCTCCCAGGACTTGGCAAGCACTGCAGAAGCTCCGCCTCGCCATCCTGGACCTCGCCAAGCCTCTATAGGTCGAGCACAGCCTCCCCAGCGCCGGGATTTCACTCAATACCCGCCGCCGGTAAACACCTCCGCCCCCTCAATTCCTCGTCGCCGTTGGCGTTCCTGCCCGCTTGACCTCTCCGCTGGCTTCACAGCGCGCTCGCACGACGACCCGCGGGACCAAGGCGACCGGAGCTGCACGCCTGCGACCGCGCCACGAACTCCGTTCCTCGCCGCCGCCGGACCTCGACGTCGACCCCGCTCCGCTGCAGCTCCGGCCCGATTCGGGCCCTGGGTAAGCGCCCCAAGTCCCCCCTGATCCCGTGCGCTAGATCCCGTAGACCCTGGCGCGCTCTAGGCGCCCAGGCACCGCGCTCCGGCGAGCTCCGTGGCCGCCGAGCCGCCCTCACCGTCGAGGGGCCCGTTCCCAGTCCCGAGCCGCCTCCCTGTGGCCTCCAGTGCATTACGCACGCCACGGCGGTGCTCCACGGCCAAACTGAACCCCGAGCGGACTCCGGGAGCGCCGGATTGGCTTACTCCGGCGACCCCTCCGCCGCGGAAGCCCTGTCCCCGGCGAGCAGCGCCGCCGCCCCCTTGCAAACGCGTCCTGACCCTCCGATTTAAAACTGACGCGCGAGATTAGATCGCGAACCGTTTAGATCTGAGCCGACGGATCGCGATCCAATGGCCCAAATCTAAACTTACCGCTTCGGCCTGTAACATTTGCTAAAGAGCCCCCGAACTATCACAGAATCAACCCGCAGTCCATCGTAAGTCAAAATTAATTACGTTTTAGCCCAGAATTTAGCAGGTAGCCCCCTGTCTTTTCCCAGATTAGAACCCGCCGTCCTTGTTCACTGTTTTTACACGCTAGCCCTTGTATCTAACCTTTATTTACGTTTTCGTCCCCAGTTTTACCCAGAAACCCCCCTGGAACTTAGTTTTTATCGCAGATAGGTCCCTGGAACTTGTTTTTAGCCTAGAATATGCGTTTTAACTCCGTTTTAAGCGTTCTTTATATCCACGCGATCGTTGTAACGCGTAGAATAGTTTTAGCTTAGTTTTTCTTGCTGTTTTTATTTATTGATGTACTGTTTCTTAGTTTTTGTTAGTGTTTGCTTGTATGCTTATTATTGTGCATTGTTTTGGCCATGTGTTCGTGAGTAGACGTTGATCCATCTGAGGAGCCCCAGTACCAGTACCCGGAGCAGCCATTTTCTGACCAGTTTGAGCAGCAGCAGGAGCAGTACGAGGAAGGCAAGTATAACATGAACACCACCTATCACTTTAATTACAATTTCATACTGCATTTTAATATTGTATGCCTATAAGGACTTTCCTTGCCACTTTATATCCTTTAAATACATCCTTTGGGTTGCATTTTGGTTAGTTGTGCTAGGTGCCGCGCAATAACACACTTGTTCCTTTTTAATTAATTTGATTAATTGTATATGCAACTTAACTCTGAGAGTGGCCCTCTGTGTGGCTTGAGTGGTTCACGTCTCGTTAAAATTGGCTTTTGTTAGAAACATGGTTTAGGGGGCCAGCACGGTGCTTAGTGCTTGGTTGGCCACTCTCCATAAGGACCGGTTCATAGAGCGACAACCTGGGACAGCAGCGCTACCACAAGACTGGAATGGGACGGTCTTGGCTTACTAATTAGGTCTTTTTGGTTTGGAGTAACTTACCTGCGGGGCAAAGGGTGGTAAGCTTCAATGGTCCCTGCTCCTCCGGCTTGGTCTGTGCTTGGTTTGCGCTCTTGTGCTTGTACCCCCGGAGGTGGGCCCCATCGTCGCTGATCTAACTCTTCGCGGTTACGCCTTACCAACGAGATTCTTTGTAACGGCCTCGTAGTGAGTTTGCTAGTCATCTCACCTAAGGAAGTGTGATGAACAACTGGCGTAGCTCACGACTTGTGGGTAAAGATGTGCAACCTCTGCAGAGTGTAAAACTGGTATACTAGCCGTGCTCACGGTTATGAGCGGCCCAGATCCTCCTTTTGAATAGTGGGGTTATCTCCTTCCGACGAGGGAGGTGCCTCTCGGGGTTACCTTGGTGGTTTGGTTTCGGTTTGGTTCCCAGTAGTATCATGAATAAATCTGACTAATTACTATGTAATTGGGTTAATGGTAAATCATCAATTCGTAGTAAATAGCTTTAATAAAATTTTGCCAACACTTAAAAGCTAATGCAGTTGAGTCAGCTAACCTTAGAACCTCATAGTTTGTGTTATACTTGTTGAGTACGGTTGTGTACTCACTCTTGCCTCTTCTCTACTTTTTCCTCTTGGATACTCTACAGCTGCTCAGTTCCTGCCGACACGAGGGAGTTCGTCCAGCGCTACCAGGACTACGAGGACTTCTAGGCGTTCGTCTCCCAGTCGACGTCCCTGTGGCGCCCTGCTCAGCTTCGGAGAGCTTTTAAAGTATTTGTACTTCGCTTCCGCTGTACCAGACATTTTGTCATTACTGTAATAAATAACATTCGTATTCGCTTTATTATGTCTTTTTACGTGATATGTGCTGTGATATACTGTTCATTCTGTTGTATATACATGTGACTTGATCCTGGCACGTATATGATTGCTCGGTTTATGTCCTTTTATAAACCGGGTGTTACATCCATCCAGGTCTTGTCCTTCCATGCCTCCTCAAGATCAGAGATCAGGCTTGGGCACACAGTACAATCAGTAGAGCAAGAGCTAGTGACTGCGGATTTCTCCAACTTCCTCAAAGCAGCATTCTTCTCCTTAAGCTATTCTCTAAGCGTTGGGCACTCCTTACAAGCACCCAAGAGGGTAGGCCGGGACTTGAGCTCGTCCAAGGCCTTCTTGCCCTCCTCGAGCTTGAGCAAGTTCTCATCGTACTTGCTCCTGAGCTCGGCAAAGTCAGACATCAAACCGATGCACTGACTGCACTCATCCTCCTCCTCACAATCCTCCACTACAGGGGCAGACTGAGGAATCTCTAGGGCTAGCTTAGCTTCCTTCAGCTCCTGTCTCAAAGCTCTAAACTGCCTCTAGCATCCTTCATGATCAAGTCCTGATTATCTATAGCAGTGTAAAGATCCTCCAACTCCTCAAGAGTGGGGTGCTCAGGACGTGTAACACCCGGTTTATAAAAGAACATAAACCGAGCAGTCATATACGTGCCAGGATCAAGTCACACGTATATACAACAGAATGAACAGTATATCATAGCACATATCACGTAAAAAGATATAATAAAGCGAATACGAATGTTATTTATTATATTAATGACAAAATGTCTGATACAGCGGAAGCAAAATACAAATACGATAAAGACTCTCCGAAGCTGAAGCAGGGCGCCACAGGGACATCGACTGGGAGACGAACGCCTAGAAGTCCTCGTAGTCCTGGAAGCGCTGAGCGAACTCCCCCGTGTCGGCAGGAACTGAGCAGCAGTAGCGTATCCAAGAGGAAAAAGTAGAGAAGAGGCAAGAGTGAGTACACAACTTGTACTCAACAAGTATAACACAAACTATGAGGCTCTAAGGTTGGCTGACTCGACTGCATTAGCTTTTAAGTGTTGGCAAAATTTTATTAAGGCTATTTACTACGAGTTGATGAATTACCTTTAACCCAGTTACATAGTAATTAATCAGAATTAATTATGTAACTACTGAGAACCATACCAAAACCACCAAGGTAACCCCGAGAAGCACCTCCCTCGTCGGAAGGAGATAACTCCACTAATCAAAAGGAGGATCTGGGCCGCTCATAACCGTGAGCACGGCTAGTATACTAGTTTTACACTCTGCAGAGGTTGCACATCTTTACCCACAAGTCGTGAGCTATGCTAGTTGTTCATCACACTTTCTTAGGTGAGATGACTAGCGACTCACTACGAGGCCTTTACAAAGAATCTCGTTAGTAGGGAGTAACCGCGAGGGTCGGATCGGCGACCATGTAGCAGGTCTATTGGGCGTCATCGACGAGGCCACTCAGTACGAGGGACATAGAAGCTTACCACCCTTGCCCCGTTGGTAAGTTACTCCAAACCAAAAAGACCTAATTATTACGCCAAGACCGTCCCATTCCAGTCTTGTGGTAGCGCTGTTGTCCCAGGTTGTCGCTCTATGAACCGGTCCTTATGGAGAGTGGCCAACCAGGCAGTAAGCACCGTGCTGGCCCCCTAAACCATGTTTCTACAAAAACCATCTTTTAACAAGACGTGAGCCACTCATCCACACAGAGGGCCACTCTCAGAATTAAGTTCAAGTAAACCATTAATCAATTTAATTAAAAAGGACCATTAAGTGTTATAGCGCAGCAACCTAGCACAACTAACCAAAATGCAACCCAAAGGATACATATAAAGGATATAAAGTGGCTAGGAATGTCCTTATAGGCATACAATATTAAAATGCAGTATGAAAATATATTTAAAAGTGATAGGTTGTTCATGTTATACTTGCCTTCCTCGTAATGCTCTGGCTGCTGCTCAAACTGCTCCGAAGACGGCTGCTCCGGGTACTGGTACTGGGGCTCCTCAGATGGATCAACGTCTACTCACGAACACATGGCCAAAACAATGCACAATAATAAGCATACAAGCAAACACTAACAAAAACTAAGAAACAGTACATCAATACCTAAAAACAGCACACTAAACTAGTCTAAAACTATTCTACGCGTTACAACGATCGCGTGGATATAAAGAACGCTTAAAACGGAGCTAAAACGCATTATCTAGGCTAAAAACAAGGTTCAGGGGCTTATTTGTAAGAAAACTGAAGTTCCAGGGGGTTTCTGGGCAAAACCAAGGACTAAAACGTAATTAAAGGTTAGATACAAGGGCTAGCATGCAAAATCAATGGGCCTGGACAGCGGGCACTATTTCCAAGAAGTTCAGGGGGCTGCGTGCTAAAAACAGGACTTGGTTGGAATTATTTTTGAACCCGACTGGACGGCGGGTTGATTAAAGGAAAACCCAGGGGTTCTTTTGCAAGAAGTACAAGCTGAACGGTTATCTTTGCTCAGGGGCCGTCGCATCTTGATCAAGAGGCTCAGATCTAATGGCCTCGGGATCTAATCAAGGCCGTATGTTTTAGATCGGGCGGCTGGGGTGCTTCGCGGGCGTCGGCGGTGGCGGAACGCCGCCGGGGCTCTGCTCCGCGGTGGCGGGCGGCTGGGAGCTCGCCAGCGTTAGCCGAAAATGGCCATACAGGCTTGTTTTGGGCTGCAGGTTGGTGCAAAGGAACAAGTGCGGCGCGTGTGATCCACTGGGCCCTCGTGCGTGAGTCGGGGATGGCCAGAGCGTGGGGTTCGGCGGTGGAGGCGGGTATGTGCGGCGGCGCTCACCGGAGTGCAAGCGTTCCGGTCCCGGGGTGGCCTACGGGCTCTAGAGTCTTGCGCAGCAGAGAGAGGGGATCGGGGTTTGGCTCACCGAGGCTCGAATCGGGGGATGGTGTGGCGCAGGGTGTCGGCGGCGTGAACCTGGCGGCGGAGATCGACGGAGCGTGGGGACGGGGTCGACGCGGGGGTCGGAGTAGAGGCAGCGGGCTCGGGGGAGTTCGTGGCCTCCGAGCAGAGCTCTCCCGGCGGCTTGCCGTGGTGGTGGCGTCGGGGAGCGCCGGGAATCGCGGCGGCGGAGCTCCAGCTCTGACTCCGGGGGTGCGGCGGCACAACTCCGTGTGGCTGCTAGGGTTGGGGAGGCGGCGTGATGGAATGAGGGGGCGCAGGGATGCGGGGCCAATTAAAGGAGGCCGGCGGGGATCTTGGGGATGCATGCCCAGGATGGGAACCTCGCCGAGATTTGCGGCCGGGGATCTCGGCTTTGGTTGCGCGAGGAAGACGACGCTGCAGCTGGGCCCGGGCTGTCAGCGTAACGGGGTGCGTGGCGCAGGCTGACCGGTGGGCCGGGGCGGAGTGAGCGCGGGGCGCTGGCTGTGGGGCTGGCTCCACTGGGCTGAGGGCGCGGCGTGCGGGGAGAGCTGGGCCGTGCGAGCGAGCCGGGGCGCTGGCAGACGGACCCAAGGAGATGGGGGCGTGGGGCGTGGCCTGGCTGGGCCAGCTCGTCAGTGACAAGAGCGGGAAGAGGAGCGCGGGTGGTCGCTGGCCTAACGCGGGGCTGCGGCGCTGAGGGAAGGAGCTGGGCTGGTGGGCCAGGGGCGGTTGGTGGGAGCGGGCGCGAGCCGGGCTGGAGCGAGCGGCGCACGGTGTGGGACTGGCAGGTCTGGCCCGCCTGGCAGTCGGGCAGAGGGGCGCGTCGCGCGGGATGCTGCTGCGCGTGTGCGCTGAGCTGCAGGGCCCAGGCATCAGGCGGGGTGAGAGGAGGGCGCGGGCGTTAGCTGGGAGAGGAAGCCGGGCCATGCGAGCGTTGGCAAACGAGGCGGGGCGAGCGGGTTGAGCGGAGTGGAAGCGCGGAGCGGACCGGTGTGGGCAGACTGAGTGCGGGAGATAGTGGGCCGTTGCGGGACTGGTTGGCACGCGGATGGAGCGGCCCAGGAGAGAGGAAGCGTGGGAGCAGGCCGGGCTGATCGGGAGGGAAAGGAGGTGGAGGCGGGTTGGGCTGAGGAGAGCTAGTGGGCTGCAGGCAAGGAGGGAAAGAGACGGGAAACTGGGCCCGCGTGGGGTTTGGGTTTCTCCTTTCTAATTCTAATTCTAACTCAAACAAATCTATTTGAATTCAAACAAAATTTGAATTCAAACTCCCAAAGCACACAAGCAAATAAAAAAAATGCTCCAGCATGAATGCAGCAACAAAGTTTTAATCTAGAAAATTTTTAATTAATTAAGGAACAAAAATTAGATTAAATGCAAGTCTAATCACCAAAAACCTTAGAAATTTAATTTAAACCAATTAAATTTATTATTAAAGCTGAAAATTTGAATTAGGGTGTTACAGGACGTACCTCAGAGCTTGGTGCTGGCTGAGGTGCAGGCTCTACCGTGGTGGAAGGAGTCCTGTCGGCATCAGAGTCGATGGCCATGGTGCAGAAACCGGCTGACTTCCCAGCATGGAGGCAAAGGCTAGTGAAGCCCTCCGTGGCCTTCTTCTTGGTGATCCGCTTCTTCTCGCCGCGGTGATGTGAGTCGGAGTCACTGGAGCTGGATGAAGACGATGACGTCGAGCTCTGGCTGGTGGAGGAATGATCCTCACTCTGGGCGACGAACGCCTGCTTGTTCTTGTACTTGCCGACATTCTTCTTCCGCTCGTGGTGCCGCTTGGAGCGTCCGCCATTCTTCTTGTGGGAGTGCCCACTCTTGTGCTTGTGGCGGTGCTCGCGGTACTCTTCGTGCCTGGAGCGTTTATCCTCCTCCCTAGAACTCTTCTTCTTGGGGCACTCAGCGGTGAAGTGGCCAGTCTTGCCACAGTTGAAGCAGGTCTTCGCTCGTGCTTGTCTGTTGTCGAAGGCTCGCTGGAACTTGTGGATGATCAGTGCAAGCTCCTCATTTCCCAGCACCTCCAACTGCTCATCTTTCACAGACACAAGAGAAGACAAGCAAAAACCTCCAAGAGAAGGATCAGAGTTAGCTCCAGAGTTGCCTACCAGGGCCATCGACTTGGAGGCGGAGGCATCAGCATGATTGCCTTCCATCTTAGCTCGAGAGAGCTTCTCCACCTCCGAAGCCTTGACCTTGCTGAAAAGCTCATCCACGGTGAGGGTCTCATAGCCAGCAGACTCTATGATAGTCTGGACCTTCACCTCCCAGACCTTGCGATCAAGAGCATAGAGAAGCTTCATAGCCTTCTCATGATTGGAGTAGGTCTGGGTGCCCTGTGGCTGGTTCGCACGCACCTTGTTCACAATCGATTGGAAATGACTGAACATGGTGTCGATGCTCTCACTCGGCAACTGAGTAAAGTTCTCATATTCCCGCCGGTGAGTCTCATACAGCCTAGACTTGACATGGTTAGTTCCCTCGTGGAAATTGGCCAACCGTGCCCCGATCTCCCGGGCTGTGGGAAGATCGCTGACACGATCGAACTCAGGGCGAGCGAGATAGGCGATAAGAGCGTTGTACACCTTGCTATTGACCTCATGTCTCCTGACCTAAAGTTCGGTCGTGCGGACCACAAGATTCACATAGTCAGGGTCCACGCAAATCTCCCAGACTTCGGAACATAGACACAGGAGATAGGCACGCATGCGCACCTTCCAGTAGTCATAATCGGTTCCATCGAAAATTGGAGGTTTGCCAGGAGAACCCATGGTCGCAGAACGGTTTCGAACCGGCGAAGGCTATAGAGAAAACAACCTGGCTCTGATACCAATTGTAGGACCGAGAAATGCGACCAGAGGGGCGGGGTGAATGGGAGCCGATAAAAATTATCGCGATCGAAACTTCGGCTTAAGATCCAAGTGCGCACCCCAACCCCAGAGTCCTAGGCAAAGCGTGGAATAGCTATGGAGGAGCTACACCAACACAAGAAAGCCCTAGGAACCCACGAGACCAAACACGGAAGCAAACGCGAAGAAACAGCGCAAGAACCAGCAAGGTATATATCACCGGTTGATTCGACGCTCACAGAATTGAGTGCGTCGGTTAAACCGATGATACAGGGCCTGCAGCACGATAACACAATGCACCGGTTAAACCGACAAAATCAAAATCAATCGCCGGTGCAATTATCCATAGACTCCTCAGAACGAACTTTGTAACCACCGGTTGATCCGATGAAATAGTTCACAAACACCGGTGCAGTTGTCTAGAGGGAGCACAAACGGACCTGAGAGCACCGGTTAAACCGACGTGCACAGAGGGCACCTCATCGGTTTAACCGACGTGCAACAAGCGTCAAAGCAGAGAGTCACTCACTGGTTAAACCGGTGTGGAGCAAAAAGAACTCGTCAGTTGAACGGCCAAAACTGTGAATCCTGTGGTAACGCCGGATGATCCGATGCATGTAGAGGCTAATGCACCGGTGCAACCAACAGAAACCCCAACAATTGTTGATGTGTCGTGAAGGTTTAGCTGCAAGGTTAGCACCATAGAGCATCCACGAAATTTGCAATGTTTACGGTAAACATAAGCATCTACAACTAGCCTTCTAAAGGTTTTGCAAGAGAGGACCTTAAGGCAGTTATAGTCCTCGTGTGTGCTCTGGACACAATGCGTGCCTGACTCTGGAGAGGTATTGAAAGAGCATGGTTTTTGAGGTATCACTAGGATGAAGCTCCCATGCTCATATATGGAATCCTTTTCTATGGACTCCAGAGTCAGCGCCTCATAACATTCCGTGGCCCGTTGGTCCTTCATGTCAAGAGATTCATCATGGGAAATCATAGTTGAATCTCGATCATGGTCGAGAACAACTTCCTTGGGGCCAGAGGAAAGAGGCTCAAACTTGCTCAAGAGAGATAATGATCGTTCTTCTTCACAAAAGCGAAGGATTTCTTCCGAGTTGTTCTCTTCGGAAGTGACAGATTTTGCAACCTCGAAGAGAATGAACTCAGATGGTA
Organism: Panicum virgatum; assembly: GCF_016808335.1. Lineage (NCBI taxonomy): Eukaryota > Viridiplantae > Streptophyta > Magnoliopsida > Poales > Poaceae > Panicum > Panicum virgatum. Next base: position 24,192,494 of record NC_053141.1, on the reverse strand, counting down.
TGAACGGAGAATCATGCATTATTTCCTTGAGCGGGTTCGGCTCGGGAAAAGGCTTCACCATAGAATTTTCTAAGCAAGAGACAGTGGCAGAAGCGGTTTTCGTAAGCTTTTTATCTAGACTCCCTTGAGATGTGTGAAAATTTTCAAATGGGGAGCCTAGGAGAAGATCAAAATCGAGGATATCGAAGATATGGAAATCTAAGTTGACCTCAATTTTGTCTATTATGAGCGGCATGGCACTTGCAACCCCCCGACATTCGAGGATGTGTCCCGAGGGACAACTCTTTAAGAGCGTGTCGGATGGTATTAGCATAACATTGCCCAAAAGTGTGTACGCTTAATGCCATGTTAAAACATTAACCTCCATAATGGGGTTAATGTGGGCTTCTACGGTGGTTCCCCTTATTGAGCAAGGAGTGATCGTGGAGGGTGAGCTAATCCAAATTGCTTCAGAAAAGTGTTTCTCTCCATCTAACCAATCCTCCTTCATGGCTTCCTCGAGAGGTGCTTTATTACGGGGATCAGGAGGAGAAGGAGGTGCCGTAGGCCAAAGGGGAGGTTCTGTCAAGGAATTTTTAGATTGATTGGCATGGACAGAAGAAAGTTCCTCCCCAACTTGGGCATTTATGAGATTCGAGGTGTATTTTTGGGTTCCAGACGGATCATCCTCGAATCGGGAATGGAACTTCGGCGGTTGAATTTCTTCTTCCTTCGATGTTCCTAGTTCGGGTGAGGGTTCTACAGCTGAATTTGAGGATATGGGAAATGAAAGATTGGGTTCAGCCGCTAGAAGATCCTCATGGGTCAACTCACACTCCTCTTGGAGAGGATCGGACTCGGCTGACAATGAGGTATACTCGGCAATATAATCTAGGATTTTATTAACCTCAGCCGGGAACTTTTCGAGGGGTACCCCTCCGGTGATTGAGTTGAGATGATTGGCGGATTCTTTATCGAGACTCCTCTTAAATTTCCATAGGACTAAAGGACTGAGTGTCGATGTGGTAGGGTTGGACTTCACTAGAAGTGAAAATCTGGCCCAGGCTGCGCCTAAAGTTTCCTTCTCATTCTGCTGAAAGAAGACGATAGAGGTCTTCAAGGAGTCCCAGCTGCCCTTACCAGTATACGTATATGATGTGTACCATTTCTCCGCCTTCCCTTTAAGAGAGAAGGGAAACAACTTCCACCGGAGAACATCTTGTTTCATGCTTGCATAGGCAAAGCATGAACAAAACTGTTCGAACTCCCGCATATGGTGGTCTGGGTTCTCGCTACATAACCCAGAGAAGGGAAACTCCCGAACCATTGCGATAAGATCGGGACAAGGTTCATAGCTAGATATGGAAGAGGATGGTGGCTCATTGAACTCGCCCCTTGAGGCAGAGAGGCCGTGAAAGGATGGCTTCTCCATGGGTAGCGGGGGTAAAGGTAGAAGAAAAGAAAAAGAAAATAGATTTTTTTTTGCTTTTGAAAATATACGATGACCAACTAGGTTCGAAGTCAGAATAGCAACCGCTCCCCGGCAACAGCGCCAGAAAGCTTGTTGGGTATTTTAACGATGCGAATAAATCCGCAAGCGTACGAATACTGTGATAGCTTTCACCCGTGAGTATTCAAGGGTATCATATCCACAGGGAACGTGTGTGCACTAACTTCTTACTAAGTCGATCCAAGGACACACCAAGATAAGTGGCGGGGATAGAGAGGATTCCTGAGGTAGCACTAAGGATGAGTTAAGGTCGATCTCTTGGGCTAGATACTCGCTTCGGGCACCGGCTTACCCCTGAAATGATCAGGAGACTCCGGCCAACGGCTCTACGTTATATCCGAACATGGAGGGCTACTAAGGACCAACAGGGCTGTCACCACCTGTGGACTTCCTCACAGACCGTGGGATATAAGGCAAACAAAGGTGACCCTTAGCCTAGACACCACGTCTATGCTACTGATTACTACCGTAGTCTAACTACGTTTGGTACCTCGTAGCAAACTACGACACTCTGTATAAAATAGAGCGACGAACCCGCGAGTAAGAGAACTGATCAAACTCAAAGATTAGTACTATGCAAGAACAGAGAATCACAAATACTTACTTACTTTACTCCAAAGGAAGCTAGTATCTGTAGAGGTACAAGCTTGGAGAGGAACACCGACAGGCCCGGCTCTTCCCCGAACTACTCCTCACTCTCCTCCTTTATTCTAAGCAATAGAGAACTAGCGCGTCGCCTTTGCAATGTGGCACTACTCTACTCCCTTGGATGGTGTGTGAAATGAGGGGTGAGGGAGGTCCCCTTTTATAGCCTGAGGAGGTCGGTTCCCGTCTTATGCATTTATGGAAAGAATCAATGTTGAGTAGGCGCTACTCCTCCCCAAGACACACCTGGACGGGTGCCCGTCTTTGTTTGGGCGACCCTAGGGGTTGGCCGGCCCCAGACAGCACTCCCCCAGGCCCTCCTTCCTCTGGCTAGCTGGCAGGTGGGCCCCAACCTTATCCCTTGGTTGCATCTTGCTTGGCAAGCCCATTTCCTATGGTTTGTGGGCCCTTTTTGTAAGTGTAATGCAGGACTAGATCATCTGTGCATTTCTTCTGCATTCACTTGTCTTTTCCCTTGCATTTCGATTGTGGGTGCCTGCAGACCATGATTCACCAAAACTTGTGGAACTTGATTAGATATAAGCCCTACAACTAAGTTTGCTGATGAAATGTTATGAAAAGCTGTAGGAGTTGACGGCTGATTTTAGGACTTAATAGCCGTCAACACAGACTGCATTTTTCTTGTTAGTCCTTGGCCGGCCTGAGACAGCGGGCCACTAAGAGGCTGCGTGGGATGCCAGCTATGGACGGTCGACTCGAGTAGCTAGAGTCCTGGCTGGCCGAGCTGGAGGCGCAGAACCGCCTTCTGGAGAAGCAGTGGGCGGAGACCGAGAAAGAGCTCGTGAAGGAGAAGCGCGGTAAGGAACACGCTGCATTTTACACCGACTCCTTTGCGTTCGAAATGGGTACCCTCGTAGGATTGGAGAAGGATGTTCATGCCCTGAGGCATGACCTGGTGGCCTGCGAGAAGGCCAATGCCAACCTGCAGGTAGGTCGGGAAGCCGTGGAGGCGAGGGAGGGTGCCAACGAGGGCAAGCTCCGCCTGGAGTGCCAAGCACGCGAAGGTATGGTTCGGAAACCACCCTATTTTCCTTTCGATTGGACTCAAATGAAATTGAAGTATGGTTTGGTTAACAGGTTCGGAGGCTCGGCTGGCCGAGGCGCTTGCTGGCTTGGAGCGGTTCATCGGCAAGGTGAACGCCATCCTCACCGCCTTCGAGTTGGAGGGCGCAGCCGCGATGGAGGACCTGGAGGCACGGCCGCGACGGAAGACCTGGAGGCGCAGCTGGAAGCGGCGCGCAGGCGGCTGGAAGGTTTCGCCCGGAGGGTTGCCAAGGACGCAGCCTAGTACACCCTAGGACTTGTGAAGTCCCACTTCCCGGAGGCCGACTTGGAGCCGGTGGGTGACGGTGTTGCGCTGGACACCTCAGACCTTGCCTGGTCCGACTACCTCACCAGTGCCAGGCCGATCGCAGAGCGCGTGGCGGCTGACCTTAACCTGTAACTGTAGAAGCTAGGAAAATGGTCAGCGGGTGGCCAAAGACAATATTTATTTTGTATGTAAATAAATTTGCATGTGTTTGTGGTTTATTCCGTAATCTGAGAGGCTGCCGAGTTGGCCGAGTAGTTAAGAAAGACGACCTTGCGATGTGCCTTTACTTGTCGGGTTGAGAACTGGTCATCAAGCGCACAGATAGTAAGAGGTGACGCAGGGTGGTTCCAGGACTAGCAGGGTTGTGCTCGCAACAGCTGGTTACGTTGGGGGGTGTCTATGCTGAGTAGACTTGGACGGATCGAGCTGGCCAAGCCCAGCCCTCAGGTGTGATAGGCAAGTTGGGCTGACTGATGCGCAGCCCCCGAGTGTGCTGAACAAGTCGGGGAGTGTAACACCCTAATTTAAATTCCAGCATTTAATAATAAATTTAATTGGTTTATTTAATTTTCTAGGATTTATTTTGCTTAGTCTGGCATTTAATCTAATTTTTGGTTTCACAAGTAATTAAAATTTGTCTAAGTTTAAAAATTTGTTGTTGCATTCATGCTGGTGCATGGTTTTAATTATTTGAGTGTGGTTTGAATTCAAATTGTATTTGAATTCAAACTTTATTTGAATTAGAAATAGAAGAAAAGAAGATTTAGAAAAGGAAAACCAGCCAAAACCCAAAACCCGGCCCAAAGGACCCAGCTACGGCCCGGCCAGCCTTCCCCTTCCCCTCCGCGCGCTTGGCCCAGCAGAGCCATTTCCCCGGCCCAAAACCCCGCTCGCAAGCAGCCCAACCCGCACTCACCCTCTCCCCGCGCAGCAGCCCAGCGCCCTGCTTCTCCCACGCGCTCGTGCCCGCTCCCACCGACACCCCTGGCCCACCTGTCGGCGCGCTCGCCCGCACCGCGCTCGCCCGCGCCCCCACTGACCGGGCGGAGCCGCTCGTTAGACCCCCTCTCACGCCCCGCCCGCACGCGCTCCCTACCACTGACCCATGGGCCCCGCGTGGCAGTTCCGTCTTCCCCGCGCAGCGCAACTCCCGGCCGGGAATCTCGCCGTGATTCCCCGCCCGGGCACGCACGCCTATGTTGGACCGCCGCCCTATAAATAGGAACCCCCACGCCCCCCCTGCACCCCCATCCAACCACAACCCTAGCCGCCGCCCTCGCTCTGCTCCACCAAGCAAGGGAATCTCTGCGCCGCTGCAGGTAACCTCCGCCGCCCGATTTCTCGCCGCCGGCGACTGCTGAAGCTCCCCCTGACCTCGTAGCCTCTCCGCAGCACCTCCAGGAGTCTAACCAAGGGGATCTGAGGGCCAGAGACGCTCAGCAGCGGCCCCTTCTTCGAGCTCCGCCGTGCGCCGCCGCTGGCCTACGACGACAACCCCGCTGCACGGCCTCCCCTTCGATCCAAGCCCTCGGTGAGCCACATCCCGGTCCGCCCTTTCTTTACGCGCTAATTTTTGGTAGCCATTGCCCCCTGGAGCCATCGAACCGCCTACTCCGGCGAGTTCCCGGCGCCTAGAGCCGCCTCGCCATCGAGGGCCATGCCCCCAGCCCTGCAGCGCCTCCCTAGGCACCCTAGTGCACTACCCATGCCGGAGCGGTGCTCCCCGGCCAAACCACGGCCGAAACCGAGCCCTAGAGCGCTGCCTTGGCCTTCTCCGGTCACGCGCCGCCGCGGAGCAGAGGCACTCCGGCGACCCAGCGCCGCCGGTGAGCCCCCAATCACCTAGGACCGTCCGATCTGAAATGTGTGTCCAGGATTAGATCTAGGATCCTTTAGATCTGAGCCGCCAGATCCTAATCCAACGGCCGAGATCCAAACTTACCGGTTCGGCCTTGGATTTTTGCTAAAGAGCCCTCGGCCTTTTACTGATTCAACCCGCAGTCCTATTTAGTGTAAAAATATTTACGCAGAGGCCCTGTTTTTAGCACTTAACCCCCTGGCCTTTCTGGAAATAGAACCCGCCGTCCTTTGCTGCTGATTTTGCGAGTTAGACCCTGGAGTTAACGTTTAATTGCGTTTTCATCCCTTGGTTTTAGCAGAAAAGTCCCTAGAACCCTATTTTTATTACAAATAAGCCCCTGAACCTTGTTTTAGGCCTAGTTTATGCGTTTTAGCTCCGTTTTAAGCGTTCTTTATATCCACGCGATCGTTGTAATGCGTAGAATAGTTTTAGACTAGTTTAGTGTGCTGTTTTTATGTATTGATGTACTATTTCTTAGTTTTTGCTAGTGTTTGCTTGTATGCTTATTATTGTGCATTGTTTTGGCCATGTGTTCGTGAGTAGACGTTGATCCATTTGAGGAGCCCCAGTACCAGTACCCGGAGCAGCCATCTTCGGAGCAGTTTGAGCAGCAGCCAGAGCAGTACGAGGAAGGCAAGTGTAACATGAACAACCTATCATCTTTAAATACATCTTTCATACTGCATTTAAAACTGTATGCCTATAAGGACTGTTCTAGCCACTTTATATCCTATATATATACCTTTGGGTTGCATTTTAGTTAGTTGTGCTAGGTTGCTGTGCTATAACACACTCTGGTCCTTTTTAATTAATTTGATTAATGGTTTACTTGAACTTAATTCTGAGAGTGGCCCTCTGTGTGGATGAGTGGCTCACGTCTCGTTAAAAGATGTTTTTGTAGAAACATGGTTTAGGGGGCCAGCACGGTGCTTAGTGCTTGGTTGGCCACTCTCCATAAGGACCGGTTCATAGAGCGACAACCTGGGACAACAGTGCTACCACAAGGCTAGAATGGGATAGACTTGGCTTACTAATTAGGTCTTTTTGGTTTGGAGTAACTTACCCTTGGGGCAAGAGTAGTAAGCTTCAATGGTCCCTGCTCCTCCGGCTTGGTCTGTGCTTGGATTGCGCTCCTGTGCTTGTACCCCTGGAGGTGGGCCCCATCGTCGCTAACCTAACTCTCGCGATTACGCCCTACCAACGAGATTCTTTGTAACGGCCTCGTAGTGAGTCGCTAGTCATCTCACCTAAGGAAGTGTGATGAACCTCTGGCGTAGCTCACGACTTGTGGGTAAAGATGTGCAACCTCTGCAGAGTGTAAAACTAGTATACTAGCCGTGCTCACGGTTATGAGCAGCCCAGATCCTCCTTTTGATTAGTGGGGTTGTCTCCTTCCGACGAGGGAGGTGCCTCTCGGGGTTACCTTGGTGGCTTGGTTTCGATTTGGTTCTCAGTAGTAACATGTTTAATCTTGATTAATTACTATGTAACTGGGTTAATGGTAATTCATCAACTCGTAGTAATAGCTTTAATAAAATTTTGCCAAGACTTCAAAGCTAATGCAGTCAGTCAGCCAGCCTAGAGCCTCATAGTTTGTGTTATACTTGTTGAGTACAAGTTGTGTACTCACTCTTGCCTCTTCTCTACTTTTTCCTCTTGGATACGCTACTTCATCTTAGTTCCTGCCGACACGAGGGGGTTCGTCCAGCGCTACCAGGACTACGAGGACTTCTAGGCGTTCGTCTCCCAGTCGACGACCCTGTGGCGCCCTGCTTCATCTTCGGAGAGTCTTTATCATATTTGTACTTCGCTTCCGCTGTTGTAACACCCTAATTTTAAATTTCAGTATTTATTAATAAATTAATTGGCTTTATTTAATTTTCTAAGGTTTATTTTGTTTAGTTGGCATTTAATCTAATTTTTTGTTCCTTAATTAATTAAAATTTATCATAGGTTTAAATTTTTTTGTTGCATTCATGCTGGTGCATACTTTTATTTGAGTGTGGTTTGAATTCAAATTCAAATTTGAATTCAAACTTTGTTTGAAATAGAAAAGAAATAGAAAGAGAAAATAGAAAAGGAAAAACCCATAGGAAACCCAAACCCTCAACCCAGTCTGGCCCAAAACCAAACCCGGCCCCCCCTCTCTCCCTTGGCCCAGCCTCACGCCGGCCCAAACTCGCAGCCCGGCTCCACCCCACGCTCGGCCCGGCTCCGAACGGCCCACACCGCGGCCTGCTTCTGCCCGCTCCCCGCGCGGCCCCTCCCACGCCGGCTCGCCGCGTCCCTGCCGGTCCCACCCGCCAGCGGCACCCCGCTCGGGCCGCGCTCGCCCCGCCGCTGACAAGCGACCCCACCTCGTCAGCTTCTCCTTCCTCCCCGCGCCGAAGATTCCTCTGCTTCAACCGCCCCTCGCTCCTCTGTACCGTGGACCCCCCCCATCTCCGCAGGGCCCACCAACCAGCCTAGCCCCACGCCCGCCCGACCTTCTAGAAGCGCGCCTGGAGTCCGGATCACGGCGGGCAACGCTCGTCCGCCTTCCTTGCGCCTCACCGGCCCGGCCGAAATCTCCGCGGCGGCCCCGTTAATCACGCCTGCCGAGGATCGCTCCTGGCTCTATTTGAGCGCCGTCCGCGCCCCCCCCCCTGATCCCTCCATCCACCAGCGCGCCGCACCACCCTAGCCGCCACCTTGCCTCTGCTCGGAGCGAGCGCCGCCGCGACCTCCGATCCGGTGATCCCCTGCGCCGCCCCAATTCATCATCTCCGGTGACTTCTGGACCTCTCTGACCCCTCACCGGCTTCGCAGAGCGACCCCGAGGATCCCCGTGGAGTCCGGAGGGCCGGGACACCGCCGCATCGGCCACGCCAACGAACGCCGCCCGCCTCCACCGCCGGTCCCCGTCGCCGGCCACACTACGCCGCTCCCTCGCCCGCTCCAGGCCCACGGTGAGCACCACCCGGTCCCCCTGCTCCCTTTGCGCAGGATTTTTCCGCCCTTAGCGCGCCCTAGGAGTCCGTCCGCCGCAGGCCCGCTCTTGCGCCGCCGCGCAGCCCCGCTCCTCGCCGTGGCAAGCCCCGCCAGAGCACAGCACCGCCCCCCTTCGTGTTCCAGTGACTTACGCGTGTCACGCTCATCCTTTTGCACCAGACCGCAGCCCAAATGGCCCACTGGAGCGCCAGATCGGCCAGCTCCGGCGAGCTCGCCGCCGCGGAGCTCTGCTCCGGCGGCTGAGCGCCGCCGCCCAGCGCCCCTTTGCCCGAACCGCCCGATCCGATTTTGACGCGTGAGATTAGATCCAGATCGGGATAGGTCCGGATCGTTGGATCTAGATCCGGCGGTCCATATGCGAACTTACCGCTTCAGCCGGGCTCTTTTGCATAAGAGCCCCTGGAGTTTTCTTTAATAAACCCGCCGTCCCTGGTAGTTCAAAAACAATTAGATTTAGGTCCGGTTTTTAGCACTTAAGCCCCTAGAACTTGTTTTTAGCCCAGAAAATGCGTTTTAGCTCCGTTTTTAGCGTTCTTTATATCCACGCGATCGTTGTAACGCGTAGAATAGTTCTAGAATAGTTTTGTGCGCTGTTTTCATGTATTGATGTACTGTTTCTTAGTTTTTGTTAATGTTTGCCTGTATGCTTATTTTGTGCATTGTTTTGGCCATGTGTTCGTGAGTAGACGTTGATCCATCTGAGGAGCCTCAGTACCAGTACCAGGAGCAGCCTTCTTCCGAGCACTTTGAGCAGCAGCCAGAGCAGTACGAGGAAGGCAAGTATAACATGAACAACCTATCACTTTTAATTACAATTTCATACTGCATTTTAATACTGTATGCCTTTAAGGATTTCCTAGCCAGTTTATATCCTTTATATATACCTTTGGGTTGCATTTTGGTTAGTTGTGCTAGGTTGCTGCGCTATAACACACTCTGGTCCTTTTTAATTAAATTGATTAATGTTTTACTTGAACTTAATTCTGAGAGTGGCACTCTGTGTGGCTTGAGTGGCTCACTTCTCGTTAAAAGATGTTTTTTTTAGAAACATGGTTTAGGGGGCCAGCACGGTGCTTACTGCCTGGTTGGCCACTCTCCATAAGGACCGGTTCATAGAGCGACAACCTGGGACAACAGCGCTACCACAAGGCTAGAATGGGATAGACTTGGCGTAATAACTAGATCTTTTTGGTTTGGAGTAACTTACCTGCGGGGCAAGAGTAGTAAGCTTCAATGGTCCCTGCTCCTCCGGCTTGGTCTGTGCTTGGATTGCGCTCCTGTGCTTGTACCCCCGGAGGTGGGCCCCATCGTCGCCGACCTATCTCTCGCGGTTACGCCTTACCAACGAGATTCTTTTTAAAGGCCTCGTAGTGAGTCGCTGGCCATCTCACCTAAGGAAGTGTGATGAACAACTGGCGTAGCTCACGACTTGTGGGTAAAGATGTGCAACCTCTGCAGAGTGTAAAACTGGTATACTAGCCGTGCTCACGGTTATGAGCGGCCCAGATCCTCCTTTTGATTAGTGAAGTTATCTCCTTCCGGCGAGGGAGGTGCTTCTCGGGGTTTACCTTGGTGGCTTGGTCTTGGTTTGGTTCTCAGTAGTAGTATGATTAAACTTGATTAATTACTATGTAACTGGGTTAATGGTAATTCATCAACTAGTAGTAAATAGCTTAAATAAAATTTGCCAACACTTAAAAGCTAATGCAGTTGAGTCAGCCAGCCTAGAGCCTCATAGTTTGTGTTATACTTGTTGAGTACAAGTTGTGTACTCACCCTTGCCTCTTCTCTACTTTTTCCTCTTGGCTACGCTACTGCTGCTCAGTTCCTGCCGACACGAGGGAGTTCGTCCAGCGCTACCAGGACTACGAGGACTTCTAGGTGCTTCGTCTCCCAGTCGACGTCCCTGTGGCGCCCTGCTTCAGCTTCGGAGAGCTTTATCGTATTTTGTACTTCGCTTCCGCTGTATCAGACATTTTTGTCATTATTGTAATAAATAACATTCGTATTCGCTTTATTATATCTTTTTACGTGATATGTGCTATGATTTACTGTTCATTCTGTTGTATATACGTGTGACTTGATCTTGGCACGTATATGATTGCTCGGTTTATGTTCTTTTATAAACCGGGTGTTACAGAGTGGTATCAGAGCCATATCGACTGTAGGACGAAGCCTAGATAGAACTGGTCGAGTTTTAGGACTTCTTCTCACCAATCCTTGACTGCTGAAACTATTTTACTATTATACCCCTTGACTTCTATTACTTTTTACCCGTCTTGCCTTGATTTCTCTCTCTGAAGAATAGATTTCGTAGATTTTGGCCTGAATCAGTCATCTGACCACCATGAGTTAGCTAGGCGACCCTTTAATAATAAAACGATAGCACGTTCTGCGACGCGTTGTGTTAGTCGAGTCTTTTGCTAAACTCGGCTAAGTCGTGAAAAATTGTCTGCTTGTTATTATGCTACATGTTTGACTTGGATTTTTGAATGATTGCATAGCTTAGTAGTTTAAATTTGTTTAAAGAAAATCACTCTGATGTTAAAGTTAACTAATTAATAAAATGACTTAGATCGTTGGGGGTAAAACAGTCAACTCTATCCTGTCTACTTTATCATGGCTGAGTCTTTTTCCGCAAAGAGTTATCATATCCATCTGAATTTGTTCCTGCAATATCCTTACTCGTGAAATCTTTTGTTCAAATCAGATGGTGAACACCAGGAGCACCGGTTCCGGTTCTGGCCAGCAGCAGGGTCAGAACAACCAGGGTACTGGGATCCCGATGCCGCCGCCTTTGACTCCGGAGCAGTACTTCCAGCTCCAGATGCAGATGATGGCTACCCTGAACAACACTGTTCAGGCTCTTCAGCACGCTCACACTCAGCCTCCGCCTCCTCCACCGCCGCAGCCTCGCGACAGGCGTGCTGAGTTCCTGAGGGGTCACCCGCCGACGTTCTCTCACACGTCCGACCCTCTTCAGGCTGACGACTGGCTCCGTGCAGTGGAGCGTCAGCTGGACATCGCCCAGTGCGATGATCGTGAGCGCGTCTTGTACGCAGCAGGACAGCTGCGAGGGGCAGCTTTGGACTGGTGGGAGTCCCACCCGGTCTATGACCGCGAGTCTCTCACTTGGCTCCAGTTCAGGGAGCGTTTCCGTAGCCACAACGTCCCCGCGGGCGTTATGAAGATGAAACAGAAGGAGTTCCTTGCACTGAAGCAGGTAATCTTAAGTATAATCATTCAGCGGTTTCTTTTGAGCTTATGCCCCTTGTTCTATCCTTATGAATCTTGAGTTAATCTTCCGATATCTATCTGTCTTTGTGAATTCAGGGGACTATGTCGGTCACGGAGTATCGTGATCGCTTTCTTCAGCTGGCACGCTACGCCCCTGCCGAGGTTGCGGATGACCGCAAGAAGCAGGAGCACTTCATGGAGGGTCTTGAGGACTACCTCCAGTACGCGCTGCTCAACCTCCGCTTCGACGACTTCAACCATCTGGTTGACAGTGCGCTCAACACTGAGCGTAAGCACTTGGAGATGGAGGACAAGAAGAGGAAGGTTGTCCCCGTTGCTTCCGGCAGCAACACTCGTCCACGACTCCAGCAGCCTCAGCCGTACCAGCAGCAGTACCGGCCTCCTCAGCAGTACCAGCAGAGGCCACCGCAGCAGTACCCGCCTCGACAGCAGCAGGCAGGTCAGGGCCCGAGGTTACCGGCACCTCCGGCTCGTGCTCCACCGGCTCCACCGGCACCGCAGGCTCCACGTCCGGCAGCTCCTACCGGACAGCAGGCTCAGGGACCTCCTCGCACCTGCTTTCACTGCGGCCAGCCGGGGCACTACGCCAACGCTTGCCCCCGGAAGGCGCAGGCGGGACAGCAGGGGCGCCCAGCTCAGCCCAGGGCGCCAGCACAGGGCAGGGTGAACCACGTGACGGCCGAGTCAGCGGCCGAGGCTCCCAACGTGGTTATTGGTACGTTCATGGTTAATTCATATCCAGCTACAGTGCTTTTTGATACTGGTGCTACGCATTCCTTCATTACTCAGTCTTTTGTCGAGCATCATGGTATTCATACTAGCACATTAAAGAGGTGCCTGTTAGTATCTTCTCCGGGAGGACAGTTGAGGTCTCACACTTACTGCCCGAGAGTCAGTGTTTCTTTGAGGGGAGTAGAGTTCTGTACTGATTTGATGGTGCTAGACACCAAGGGCATTGATGTCATTCTGGGAATGGAGACTCTGGCCAAATGGGGAGTTCGGATAGATTGTGCTCAGAGGACAGTCTTGCTATCAGCTTCCAGTGGCCAAGAGGTTGTTATCAGTGCAGTAGAGCCTTCTGGATTTCTTCATCAGATGGAGGCTAGACCCACGGACGGTATTCGTGTGGTGTCTGAATTCCCGGATGTCTTTCCGGATGATCTGCCAGGTATGCCGCCTGAACGCGCCATTGAGTTTTGTATTGATCTCTTGCCTGGCACAGCTCCTATTGCAAAGCGGCCCTATCGTATGGCACCTATAGAGCATGAAGAAGTCAAGAAGACTATTGATGAGTTGCTAGCCAAGGGCTATATCCGTCGCAGCTTCTCTCCTTGGGCTTTTCCATTGTTGCTGGTAGATAAGAAGGATGGCTCGAAGAGGATGTGTGTGGATTATCGTGAGCTGAATGCAGTCACTATCAAGAACAAGCATCCACTGCCCCGTATTGAGGATCTCTTCGATTTGCTTCGAGGTGCTCGTATATTCTCGAAGATTGATCTTCGCTCGGGCTATTTTCAGCTGAGGATCCGTCCTGGGGATATTCCGAAGACGGCATTCACCTGCAAGTACGGGCTATATGAGTATACGGTCATGTCCTTCGGCTTGACTAATGCCCCGGCTTACTTCATGCATCTGATGAACATGGTTTTCATGGATTATCTGGATGTCTTTGTGGTGATTTTCATTGATGATATTCTGATCTTTTCCAAGACAGAAGAAGAGCATGAGGAGCATCTGAGACTCGTATTGCAGAGATTGAGGGAGCATCAGCTGTATGCCAAGTTCAGCAAGTGCGAGTTCTGGATTAATGAGGTTCCATTCCTCGGTCATGTTATCTCTCAGGGAGGCATTGCTGTTGATCCGAGCAAGGTGAAGGATGCGCTGGAGTGGGAGACACCGCAGACAGTGAAGGAAGTCAGATCTTTCTTGGGCTTAGCTGGATATTATCGGAGGTTCATTGAGAATTTCTCCAAGATCGCGAAGCCTTTGACTTCTTTGCTGGAGAAAAATGTGGCTTTCGTATGGACTGATGAGCGTCAGATGGCCTTTGATGAGCTGAAGAAAAGGTTGACTACGGCGCCAGTCCTGACTCTGCCAGACCAGACGAAGAGGTTCACGGTGTATTGTGATGCTTCGAAGGATGGTCTTGGGTGTGTTCTGATGCAGGAGGGCAGAGTGATAGCTTATGCTTCACGGCAGTTACGCCGGCATGAGCTGAATTATCCTACTCATGATCTTGAGTTAGCCGCAGTTGTGCATGCTCTGAAGATTTGGAGGCATTACTTGTATGGGCAGCGGTGTGATATCTACACTGATCACAAGAGCCTCAAGTACATTTTCACGCAGAATGAGCTGAACATGCGGCAGAGAAGATGGCTAGAGTTGGTCAAGGACTATGATCTGGAGATTCACTATCATCCGGGCAAGGCCAATGTTGTAGCAGATGCTTTGAGCAGAAGAAGTTATGTCAACATGGCCGTGGCTTTCCAGATGCCTCCAGAGTTATGCGAGGAGTTCGAGCAGTTGAGTCTGGGCTTCTTGCATCATACCTCCAGTGCAGCATTTGAGGCAGTACCGACTCTAGAGGCGGAGATCCGGCAGCATCAGAAAGATGATGAGAAGCTGCAGGAGATTCGTGAGTTGCTTAAGAAGGGCAAGGCTCCTCATTTCAGAGAGGATGATCAGGGTACCTTGTGGTACAAGAACCGGATCTGTGTTCCAGATGTGAAGGATCTTCGGAAGTTGATTCTGAGTGAGGCCCATGATATAGCTTACTCTATTCATCCGGGCAGCACGAAGATGTATTATGATCTGAAGGAACGTTTCTGGTGGTATGGGATGAAGCGTTCAGTGGCAGAGTACGTGGCTATTTGTGACACCTGCCAGCGTGTCAAGGCTGAGCATCAGAGGCCAGCAGGTCTATTGCAGCCTTTGAAGATTCCAGAGTGGAAATGGGAGGAAATCACTATGGACTTCATTGTTGGATTGCCTCGTACTCAGAAAGGGTACAACTCTATTTGGGTAGTAGTGGATCGTCTGACGAAGGTTGCTCACTTCATTCCAGTGAACACTACTTACTCCGGTGCTAGACTTGCAGAGTTGTACATCTCTCGAATTGTCTGCTTGCATGGTGTGCCGAAGAAGATTATATCTGACAGAGGGTCTCAGTTCACTTCTCGGTTCTGGGAGCAGCTCCATGATTCTCTGGATACGAAGCTGCGCTTCAGTACGGCTTATCACCCTCAGACAGATGGGCAGACAGAGAGAACCAACCAAGTGTTGGAGGATATGCTGAGAGCTTGTGCTATTCAATATGGTACTAGTTGGGATAAGTGCCTGTCGTTTGCTGAGTTCTCATATAACAACAGCTATCAGGCCAGTCTGAAGAAGTCACCATTTGAGGCATTGTATGGCAGAAAGTGCAGGACTCCTCTCTATTGGGATCAGATCGGTGAGAAGCAGCTCTTTGGCCCTGAGATCATAGATGATGCAGAACAGATGGTTCAGGCTGTGCGAGAAAATCTGAGGATTGCACAGGGCAGACAGAAGAGCTATGCTGATGGCAAGCGGAGAGACCTGACCTTCAGTGTTGGTGACTATGTGTACTTGAAGGTGTCTCCGATGAGAGGAATTCGCAGGTTCAATGTCAAGGGAAAGTTAGCACCTCGTTATGTGGGGCCATTCAAGGTGCTAGAGCGGAAAGGCGAAGTTGCTTATCGCCTGGAGTTACCTCTCAGCCTCTCAGGAGTTCATGATGTTTTCCATATATCTCAGCTGAAGAGATGTCTGCGAGTACCCGAGGAGCAGGCACCCCTGGATGGAGTCGATGTCCAGGAGGATCTGACTTATATTGAGCATCCGGTGAAGATTCTGGAAACATCAGAGAGGGTTACTCGGAACAAGCGCATCAAGATGTGCAGAGTTCAGTGGAGTCATCACAGTGAAGCTGAGGCTACATGGGAGCGAGAAGATGAGTTGAAGAAGACATACCCAGATCTCTTTGCTAGCCAGCCCAGCTAAATCTCGGGACGAGATTTCTTTAAGGGGGTAGGGTATGTAACACCCTAATTTTAAATTTCAGTATTTATTAATAAATTAATTGGCTTTATTTAATTTTCTAAGGTTTATTTTGTTTAGTTGGCATTTAATCTAATTTTTTGTTCCTTAATTAATTAAAATTTATCATAGGTTTAAATTTTTTTGTTGCATTCATGCTGGTGCATACTTTTATTTGAGTGTGGTTTGAATTCAAATTCAAATTTGAATTCAAACTTTGTTTGAAATAGAAAAGAAATAGAAAGAGAAAATAGAAAAGGAAAAACCCATAGGAAACCCAAACCCTCAACCCAGTCTGGCCCAAAACCAAACCCGGCCCCCCCCTCTCTCCCTTGGCCCAGCCTCACGCCGGCCCAAACTCGCAGCCCGGCTCCACCCCACGCTCGGCCCGGCTCCGAACGGCCCACACCGCGGCCTGCTTCTGCCCGCTCCCCGCGCGGCCCCTCCCACGCCGGCTCGCCGCGTCCCTGCCGGTCCCACCCGCCAGCGGCACCCCGCTCGGGCCGCGCTCGCCCCGCCGCTGACAAGCGACCCCACCTCGTCAGCTTCTCCTTCCTCCCCGCGCCGAAGATTCCTCTGCTTCAACCGCCCCTCGCTCCTCTGTACCGTGGACCCCCCCCATCTCCGCAGGGCCCACCAACCAGCCTAGCCCCACGCCCGCCCGACCTTCTAGAAGCGCGCCTGGAGTCCGGATCACGGCGGGCAACGCTCGTCCGCCTTCCTTGCGCCTCACCGGCCCGGCCGAAATCTCCGCGGCGGCCCCGTTAATCACGCCTGCCGAGGATCGCTCCTGGCTCTATTTGAGCGCCGTCCGCGCCCCCCCCCCCCCCTGATCCCTCCATCCACCAGCGCGCCGCACCACCCTAGCCGCCACCTTGCCTCTGCTCGGAGCGAGCGCCGCCGCGACCTCCGATCCGGTGATCCCCTGCGCCGCCCCAATTCATCATCTCCGGTGACTTCTGGACCTCTCTGACCCCTCACCGGCTTCGCAGAGCGACCTCGAGGATCCCCGTGGAGTCCGGAGGGCCGGGACACCGCCGCATCGGCCACGCCAACGAACGCCGCCCGCCTCCACCGCCGGTCCCCGTCGCCGGCCACACTACGCCGCTCCCACGCCCGCTCCAGGCCCACGGTGAGCACCACCCGGTCCCCCTGCTCCCTTTGCGCAGGATTTTTCCGCCCTTAGCGCGCCCTAGGAGTCCGTCCGCCGCAGGCCCGCTCTTGCGCCGCCGCGCAGCCCCGCTCCTCGCCGTGGCAAGCCCCGCCAGAGCACAGCACCGCCCCCCTTCGTGTTCCAGTGACTTACGCGTGTCACGCTCATCCTTTTGCACCAGACCGCAGCCCAAATGGCCCACTGGAGCGCCAGATCGGCCAGCTCCGGCGAGCTCGCCGCCGCGGAGCTCTGCTCCGGCGGCTGAGCGCCGCCGCCCAGCGCCCCTTTGCCCGAACCGCCCGATCCGATTTTGACGCGTGAGATTAGATCCAGATCGGGATAGGTCCGGATCGTTGGATCTAGATCCGGCGGTCCATATGCGAACTTACCGCTTCAGCCGGGCTCTTTTGCATAAGAGCCCCTGGAGTTTTCTTTAATAAACCCGCCGTCCCTGGTAGTTCAAAAACAATTAGATTTAGGTCCGGTTTTTAGCACTTAAGCCCCTAGAACTTGTTTTTAGCCCAGAAAATGCGTTTTAGCTCCGTTTTTAGCGTTCTTTATATCCACGCGATCGTTGTAACGCGTAGAATAGTTCTAGAATAGTTTTGTGCGCTGTTTTCATGTATTGATGTACTGTTTCTTAGTTTTTGTTAATGTTTGCCTGTATGCTTATTTTGTGCATTGTTTTGGCCATGTGTTCGTGAGTAGACGTTGATCCATCTGAGGAGCCTCAGTACCAGTACCAGGAGCAGCCTTCTTCCGAGCACTTTGAGCAGCAGCCAGAGCAGTACGAGGAAGGCAAGTATAACATGAACAACCTATCACTTTTAATTACAATTTCATACTGCATTTTAATACTGTATGCCTTTAAGGATTTCCTAGCCAGTTTATATCCTTTATATATACCTTTGGGTTGCATTTTGGTTAGTTGTGCTAGGTTGCTGCGCTATAACACACTCTGGTCCTTTTTAATTAAATTGATTAATGTTTTACTTGAACTTAATTCTGAGAGTGGCACTCTGTGTGGCTTGAGTGGCTCACTTCTCGTTAAAAGATGTTTTTTTTAGAAACATGGTTTAGGGGGCCAGCACGGTGCTTACTGCCTGGTTGGCCACTCTCCATAAGGACCGGTTCATAGAGCGACAACCTGGGACAACAGCGCTACCACAAGGCTAGAATGGGATAGACTTGGCGTAATAACTAGATCTTTTTGGTTTGGAGTAACTTACCTGCGGGGCAAGAGTAGTAAGCTTCAATGGTCCCTGCTCCTCCGGCTTGGTCTGTGCTTGGATTGCGCTCCTGTGCTTGTACCCCCGGAGGTGGGCCCCATCGTCGCCGACCTATCTCTCGCGGTTACGCCTTACCAACGAGATTCTTTTTAAAGGCCTCGTAGTGAGTCGCTGGCCATCTCACCTAAGGAAGTGTGATGAACAACTGGCGTAGCTCACGACTTGTGGGTAAAGATGTGCAACCTCTGCAGAGTGTAAAACTGGTATACTAGCCGTGCTCACGGTTATGAGCGGCCCAGATCCTCCTTTTGATTAGTGAAGTTATCTCCTTCCGGCGAGGGAGGTGCTTCTCGGGGTTTACCTTGGTGGCTTGGTCTTGGTTTGGTTCTCAGTAGTAGTATGATTAAACTTGATTAATTACTATGTAACTGGGTTAATGGTAATTCATCAACTAGTAGTAAATAGCTTAAATAAAATTTGCCAACACTTAAAAGCTAATGCAGTTGAGTCAGCCAGCCTAGAGCCTCATAGTTTGTGTTATACTTGTTGAGTACAAGTTGTGTACTCACCCTTGCCTCTTCTCTACTTTTTCCTCTTGGCTACGCTACTGCTGCTCAGTTCCTGCCGACACGAGGGAGTTCGTCCAGCGCTACCAGGACTACGAGGACTTCTAGGTGCTTCGTCTCCCAGTCGACGTCCCTGTGGCGCCCTGCTTCAGCTTCGGAGAGCTTTATCGTATTTTGTACTTCGCTTCCGCTGTATCAGACATTTTTGTCATTATTGTAATAAATAACATTCGTATTCGCTTTATTATATCTTTTTACGTGATATGTGCTATGATTTACTGTTCATTCTGTTGTATATACGTGTGACTTGATCCTGGCACGTATATGATTGCTCGGTTTATGTTCTTTTATAAACCGGGTGTTACAGCTGTATCAGACATTTTTGTCATTAATGTAATAAATAACATTCGTATTTCGATTTATTATGTCTTTTTACATGATATGTGCTGTGATATACTGTTCATTCTGTTGTATATACGTGTGACTTGATCCTGGCACGTATATGATTGCTCGGTTTATGTCCTTTTATAAACCGGGTGTTACAGAGTGGTATCAGAGCCGTATCGACTGTAGGACGAAGCCTAGATAGAACTGGTCGAGTTTTAGGACTTCTTCTCTCTAATCCTTGTCTGCTGAAACTATTTTGCTATTATACCCCTTGAATTGTATGACTTTTACCCATCTTGCCTTGATTTCTCTCTCTAAAGAATAGTTTTCGTAGATTTCGCCTGAATCAGTCATCTGACCACCATGAGTATTAGCTAGGTGACCCTTTTATAATAATACGATAGCACGCTTTGCGACGCGTCGTGTTAGTCGAGTCGTATGTTAAACTCGGCTAAGTTGTGAAAATTGTCTGCTTGTTATTATGCTATATGTTTGATTTGGATTTTTGAATGATTGTATAGCTTAGTAGTTTAAATTTGTTTAAAGAAAATCACTCTTATGCTAAAGTTAACTAATTAATAAAATGAGTTAGATCGTTGGGGGTAAAACAGTCCACTCTATCATGTCTACTGTATCATGGCTGAGTCTTTTTCCGCAAAGAGTTATCATATCCATCTGAAATTATTCCTGCAATATCCTTACTCGTGAAATCTTTTGTCCAAAACCAGATGGTGAACACCAGGCGTGGTTCTGACCAGCAGGGGCAGAACAACCAGGGTCAGAACACCCAGGGGACCGGGATCCCGATGCCACCACCTTTGACTCCGGAGCAGTACTTCCAGCTCCAGATGCAGATGATGGCTACCCTGAACAACACTATTCAGACTCTTCAGCAGGCTCACACTCAGCCTCTGCCTCCTCCACCGCCGCAGCCTCGCGACAGGCGTGCTGAGTTCCTGAGGGGTCACCCGCCGACGTTCTCTCAAACGTCCGACCCCCTTCAGGCTGACGACTGGCTTCGTGCAGTGGAGCGCCAGTTGGACATCGCCCAGTGCGATGATCGGGAGCGAGTTCTATACGCAGCAGGACAGCTGCGAGGGGCAGCTTTGGACTGGTGGGAGTCCCAACCAGTTCATGACTGCGAGTCTCTCACTTGGCTCCAGTTCAGGGAGCGTTTCCGTAGCCACAACGTTCCCGCGGGCGTTATGAAGATGAAGCAGAAGGAGTTCCTTGCACTGAAGCAGGTAATCTTAAATATAATCATTCAACGGTTTCTTTTGAGCTAATGTCCCTTGTTCTATCCTTATGAATCTTGAGTTAATCTTTTGATATCTGTCTATCTTTGTCACTTCAGGGGACTATGTCGGTCACGGAGTATCGTGATCGCTTTCTTCAGCTGGCTCGCTACGCCCCTGCCGATGTTGCGGATGACCGCAAGAAGCAGGAGCACTTCATGGAGGGCCTTGAGGATTACCTCCAGTACGCGCTGCTCAACCTCCACTTCGACGACTTCAACCATCTGGTTGACAGTGCGCTCAACACTGAGCGCAAGCACTTGGAGATGGAGGACAAGAAGAGGAAGATTGTCCCCGTTGCTTCCGGCAGCAACACTCGTCCTCGCCTCCAGCAGCCCCAGCAGTACCAGCAGCCTCAGTGCCGGCCTCCTCAGTAGTACCAGCAGAGGCCCCCGCAGCAGTACCCGCCTCGACAGCAGCAGCAGGCGGGGCAGGGCCAGAGGTTACTGGCGCCTCCGGCTCGTGCTCCACCGGCTCCACCGGCACCGCAGGCTCCACGTCCGGCAGCTCCTACCGGACAGCAGGCTCAGGGACCTCCTCGCACCTGCTTTCACTGCGGCCAGCCGGGGCACTACGCCAACGCTTGCCCCCGGAAGGCGCAGGCGGGACAGCAGGGGCACCCAGCTCAGCCCAGGGCGCCACTTCAGGGCAGAGTGAACCACGTGACGGCCGAGTCAGCGGCCGAGGCTCCCAACGTGGTTATTGGTATGTTCATGGTTAATTCATATCCAGCTACAGTGCTTTTTGATACTGGTGCTACGCATTCCTTCATTACTCAGTCTTTTGTCGAGCATCATGGTATTCATATTAGCACATTAAAGAGGTGCCTGTTAGTATCTTCACCGGGAGGACAGTTGAGGTCTCACACTTACTGCCCGAGAGTCAGTGTTTCCTTAAGGGGAGTAGAGTTCTGTACTGATCTGATGGTGCTAGACACCAAGGGCATTGATGTCATTCTGGGAATGGAGACTCTGGCCAAGTGGGGAGTCCGGATAGATTGTGCTCAGAGGACAGTCTTGCTATCAGCTTCCAGTGGCCAAGAGGTTGTTATCAGTGCAGTAGAACCTTCTGGATTTCTTCATCAGATGGAGGCTAGACCCACGGACGGTATTCGCGTGGTGTCTGAATTCCCGGGTGTCTTTCCGGATGATCTGCCAGGTATGCTGTAACACCCTAAGTTAAATTTCAATATTTAATAATAAAATTAATTGGCTTTATTTAATTTTCTAGGATTTAATTTGCTTAGTCTTGCATTTAATCCAATTTTGTTTCATAAGTAATTAAAATTTTCTCTAGGTTTAAACTTGTTGTTGCATTCATGCTGGTGCATGGCTTTATTTTGTTTGAATGCATAGGAGTTGAATTCAAATTTTAGTTTGAATTTAAATAGATTTAAGTGGTGTTTGAAATAGAAAAGAGAAAGGAAAATAGATAAACCAAACCGGACCCAAAACCCAGCCAAACCAACCCGGCAACCTGAAGCGGCCCAGCCCGCGTTTCCTCTCCTTCCGTGGCGGCCCACCTTTTCCCCTCACAGCCCAAGCCAGCTCCTTTTCTTTCCTTCCGCGCGACCCGTGCTCCTCTCCTCCGCTTCAGCCCAGCATCTCCGCACGCGTCACCCCGCTCCGCAGCAGCTCCCGCTCCGGCTCAGCCGCGTTCGTGCCCGTGCGGCTGACCAGTGGGCCCCGCTTGTCGGCGTCACCCTCCCGCAAACCGCACGCGCGTCGTCTCCAGCGTGGCCGTTCCCCAGCGCACGCGGCCCAGCTTTCCTCTCCACGCTCAGCCCGGACCTGCATGGCAGCTTCGGGCGTGATTGGTTAGATGTTTTTGCCGAGTCCAGGATCGCCCGATGCAAAATCCACTTGATTGGTTGCCTGCGCCGATACCTGGGCCTGGCTCGGTAGATGCAAAACGCGCCTGTCAGCCTGGCTCACGGGATGCGGATAAAATCGGCATTTCTCCGGAGCCTGGTTTCAGTAATGCAAGATGTCCGCAAGGTGTGAGGTGAAAAAGCTTGTGCGCGTGCAAATATAGGTAACCAATCAGCATCCGTCAGCAGCTAGGCTAGTTCAATGCAGTGATCCAATCAGGGTGGCGTTGCATGTGTTGAGTCTGGGCAGTGGGAGCCTGGCTCGCAGGTACCGGCCAGGCTCTGCCCAAACGAGAACCAATCAGGCCTCGTCTTCCCCGCGCCCCTGCCTCCGCGTTCCGTGTCCTGCGCTCGCTCGGCCCAGCTGCCAGCTCGGGCCCACACACCAGCGCCCCGCTCCCCGCACGCGCGTTCGCCGTTGGCCGCACCCCACTGACAGGCCGAACCCACACGCCAGGCCCGTCTTTCCCGGCCGCGCAACACCCGCGCAGCAACAGCCCCGGCCGCGAATCACACCGGGATCACGCCCGGTCTCGCCCGTAGAGATCCCCGGCGCCCTTCTTTTTAGACCCGGCCTTCCCCCACTGCGCCCATCTTGCCACACCACCACGGCCGACGCCCAGAACCCTAGCACGCCGCTGCCCTTGTCCTGCTTCAAGTAGCAGCAACAGCCCCTCCTTTCGCGTGATCGACACGCGCAGCAGCAAGCCGTCGCTCTCCTTCTCCAAACACCGTTGACTCCTCCCTCAACCTCCAGCATGCGATGCCCCTGCGAGGCGCTCGGCACCCCAATGCGTGACTCCGGCCAGCGCTCCCCGACGGCGACACGACGGCTCCCCGCTGCAGCTTCCCTCAGCGTGGCGCCCCTTCCTCGGCGTTGATGCGCGGGTGCCGTCCCTCCTGACTACCACTGCTAGCTCCTCCCGACGCAGCCCAGGCCACCGGACTTCAACGAGTTGATCCGTGGAGTCCAGAAGCTCGGGGAGCCTCTGCAGGGACCACCTCCGCGAGCTCTGCATCGACCTTGCCGCCAGAAGGAACTGCCGCCGCTCGACGTCACTCGTTGTCACCGTCCCAGGAAGTCCCAGTTCGAGTTCTCCACGTCCCGCGATCAGCCCGCGCCGTCGCAGCTTCCCCCAGTGCCCTAGGTGAGATCCCCATGCCGAGAGCTTTCCGTTTTGCCGCTTCCGGGCGTTTTCCGTGGAGCATAGGGCGATTTAGGGTTGTAGCAAGGAGCTCTGTACACACATTCATGGAGTCTGCGTTCACCACGTTCTGGTCCTTTTCGTTGCCATGCAGAGGTAGAAGAAGGCCTGTGAGCCCTTGGATCTAAGATCTACGGTCCATATTAGATGTGATGCATACCCCTTCGTGTGTTGTTGGCTCACCGTAGACTGCAGTTATAGTTCTCTGGTCCATGGAACCCGTAGACTAAGTTCACAGAACAGTGCCCAACACATCCACGTGAGGGCTGCTGTACACATGCACTTTTGCAATTCAGACCTCGTCCTTAATTGTTATTGCGGCACAACTTTTCTGTGTCATGCTAATTTTTCCTTGTAGCCCCTGAATATCTTGTTAATCACTGATTTGATCCTAATTCCGAGGCGCTGCACACCAGAACATGTTCTGATGCAAGTTTTCGGGGTACTGTTCGTGCTACAGTATGCCCATTATAGTTTAATCCCTGTTATTTGCGCAGTATTTCAGATAAACCCTTGTATCTTATAACGCTTATATCTTTTTATTTATAGCTCCATTTTTATTGGTTCTCGCGCTCACGCGATCGTTGTAATGCGTAGAATAGTTTTAGACTAGTTTAGTGTGCTGTTTCTAAGTATTGATGTACTGTTTCTTAGTTTTTGTTAGTGTTTGCTTGTATGCTTATTGTTGTGCATCGTTTTGGCCATGTGTTCGTGAGTAGACGCTGATCCAGTTGAGGAGCCCCAGTACCAGTACCCAGAGCAGCATCCACCTTCAGATCAGTTTGAGCAGCAGCAGGAGCAGTAAGAGGAAGGCAAGTATAACATGAACACCACCTATCACTTTAATTACAATTTCATACTACATTTTAATACTGTATGCCTATAAGGACTTTTCTATCCACTTTATATCCTTTATATACATCCTTTGGGTTGCATTTTGGATAGTTGTGCTAGGTGCCGCGTTATAACACACTTGTTCCTTTTTAATTAATTTGATTAATGGTATATGCAACTTAATTCTGAGAGTGGCCCTTGGTGTGGCTTGAGTGGCTCACGTCTCGTTAAAATATGTTTTATTAGAAACATGGTTTAGGGGGACAGCACGGTGCTTAGTGCTTCGTTGGCCACTCTCCATAAGGACCGGTTCATAGAGCGACAACCTGGGACAACACCGCTACCACAAGACTGGAATGGGACAGTCTTGGCTTACTAATTAGGTCTTTTTGGTTTGGAGTAACTTACCTGCGGGGCAAAGGGTGGTAAGCTTCAATGGTCCCTGCTCCTCCTGCTGGTCTGTGCTTGGTTTGCGCACCTGTGCTTGTACCCCTGGAGGTGGGCCCCATCGTCACCGATCTAACTCTTCGCGGTTACGCCTTACCAACGAGATTCTTTGTAACGGCCTCGTAGTGAGTTTGCTAGTCATCTCACCTAAGGAAGTGTGATGAACAACTAGCGTAGCTCACGACTTGTGGGTAAAGATGTGCAACCTCTGCAGAGTGTAAAACTGGTATACTAGCCGTGCTCACGGTCATGAGCGGCCCAGATCCTCCTTTTGATTAGTGGGGTTATCTCCTTCCGACGAGGGGGGTGCCTCTCGGGGTTACCTTGGTGGTTTCGATTTGGTTCTCAGTAGTAACATGATTAATCTTGATTAATTACTATGTAACTGGGTTTATGGTAATTCATCAACTCATAGTAAATAGCTTTAATAAAATTTTGCCAACACTTAAAAGCTAATGCAGTTGAGTTAGCCAAACTTAGAGCCTCATAGTTTGTGTTATACTTGTTGAGTACAAGTTGTGTACTTACTCTTGCCTCTTCACTACTTTTTCCTCTTGGATACTCTACTGCTGCTCAGTTCCTGCCGACACGAGAGAGTTCGCTCAGCGTTAACAGGACTACGAGGACTTCTAGGCATTCGTCTCCTAGTCGACGTCCCTGTGGCGCCCTGCTCAGCTTCGGAGAGTTTTTTTATCGTATTTGTACTTCGCTTCCGCTGTATCAGACATTTTTGTCATTAATGTAATAAATAACATTCGTATTCGCTTTATTATATCTTTTTACGTGATATGTGCTGTGATATACTGTTCATTCTGTTGTATATACGTGTGACTTGATCCTGGCACGTATATGATTGCTCGGTTTATGTCCTTTTATAAACCGGGTGTTACAGAGTGGTATCAGAGCCGTATCGACTGTAGGACGAAGCCTAGATAGAACTGGTCGAGTTTTAGGACTTCTTCTCTCCAATCCTTGTCTGCTGAAACTATTTTACTATTATACCCCTTGAATTCTATGACTTTTACCCGTCTTGCCTTGATCTCTCTCTTTAAAGAATAGTTTTCGTAGATTTTGGCCTGAATCAGTCATCTGACCACCATGAGTATCAACTAGGTGACCCTTTTATAATAATACGATAGCACGTTCTGCGACGCGTTGTCCTAGTCGAGTCGTATGTCAAACTCGGCTAGGTTGTGAAAAATTGTCTGCTTGTTATTATGCTATATGTTTGATTTGGATTTTTGAATGATTGTATAGCTTAGTAGTTTAAATTTGTTTAAAGAAAATCACTCTTATGTTAAGTTAACTAATTAATGAAATGAGTTAGATCGTTGGGGGGTAAAACCATCCACTCTGTCCTCTCTACCTTATCATGCTTTGGGTTTCTGTCTTGTTGAGAAGAAGGATAGCGCGAAGAGAATGTGATATCCAGAGACTCACCGACGAGGACGTCGGTTTCTGTAAGGGGGTAGGGATGTGACACCCCGGCCTACAAATAGTACCAGAGAAGTTGAGAATCTCTCCGATGAAACAGAAGAATTATGCTCTAGTTCCTTTTTCCCAGATTTATGTGACATTTATCTGGAGTTATCAGCAGTAATGCCTGTGCAGTGTTGTCTAAATAGGATAGAACCTTAAATAATGGAGTTTTTTCTCTCTTCCTTGACCTTACCAATCTGTGTTTCCCCTTTGCCCCAGCTCAGATGTCGGCAGAACAAAAAGACTTTGGAGACAGTGCAATGGGTGATGGTGAGAAAACTTGCCAGTGTTGCCAATTCTATGGTGTTCCTTGTCGTCAAGTTCGTGCAACCGAAGATGAAGCCACAACTAGGAGGAACCAGAGGTTGTTCTCCAGTACAAAGAGAAAGAGGTCTCGTCAAGAGCAGCTAGCAGAGGATTCCCTTTTCCTTGACGGCCCATCGGTCGACGAGCTACAGACCATCCAGAAGAGAAAGGACCCTGAGTACTCTGCAGATACACAGGTCAAGAACCAAGCGCTCTATGATTATGTTGATGGGTTGACTATCACTATGAATGTGATTCAGCCACACGGTCACAAGGAGTCCAAAGAGCAAGCAGCAGAAATAATGCGAGATGTGATGATAAGTTCACAAGGAGGACAACCAAGTAGCCCCATTCACCACCACCGCATGTGCTACAAATGCGGGCAAAAAGGTCATTATGCCAAAAGTTGTCCAGCACCTCAAGCTCCACGGCAGGCAGGACAGCAGGGACGCCCAGCCCAACCCAGGGCGCCACGACAGGGGAAGGTGAACCACGTGACGGCCGAGTCAGCGGCCGAGGCCCCTAACGTGGTTATTGGTACATTCATGGTCAACTCTTATCCAGCTACGGTGCTTTTCGATACCGGTGCTACTCATTCTTTCATTTCCAAGTCATTTGCCAGGCAGCATCGTATACCAGTTTCTTGTATGAGGACAGCTATGGTAGTTACCTCACCTGGGGGCCAGATACACACATGCTCTATATGCTCCAGAGTTAGTATTGTCATAAGGGGGCAGAATTCCGCACTGGTTTGATCGTCATTGATTCCTCGGGGATAGATGTGATTTTGGGCATCGAGACCCTTACCAGATGGGGAGTCCGTATTGATTGTGCTCAGTGGACAGTTCACTTGTCAGCATCTGATGGCCAAGAGGTGACAGTCAGTGCTACAGAGCCTTCTGCTTTTCTTCATCAGATAGAGGCTAGACCCACGGATGGTATTCGCGTGGTGTCTGAATTCTCGGAAGTCTTTTCGGAGGACTTGCCAGAAGAAGGAAGAGGAGTTGATGAAGACATATCCGGACCTCTTTGCTAGCCAGCCCAGAATCTCGGGACGAGATTCCTGTAAGGGGGTAGGATTTGTAACACCCTAAGTTAAATTTCAATATTTAATAATAAAATTAATTGGCTTTATTTAATTTTCTAGGATTTAATTTGCTTAGTCTTGCATTTAATCCAATTTTGTTTCATAAGTAATTAAAATTTTCTCTAGGTTTAAACTTGTTGTTGCATTCATGCTGGTGCATGGCTTTATTTTGTTTGAATGCATAGGAGTTGAATTCAAATTTTAGTTTGAATTCAAATAGATTTAAGTGGTGTTTGAAATAGAAAAGAGAAAGGAAAATAGATAAACCAAACCGGACCCAAAACCCAGCCAAACCAACCCGGCAACCCGAAGCGGCCCAGCCCGCGTTTCCTTTCCTCCCGTGGTGGCCCACCTTTTCCCCTCACAGCCCAAGCCAGCTCCTTTTCTTTCCTTCCGCGCGACCCGTGCTCCTCTCCTCCGCCTCAGCCCAGCATCGCCGCACGCGTCACCCCGCTCCGCAGCAGCTCCAGCTCCGGCTCAGCCGCGTTCGTGCCCGTGCGACTGACCAGTGGGCCCCGCTTGTCGGCGTCACCCTCCCGCAAACCGCGCGCGCGTCGTCTCCAGCGTGGCCGTTCCCCAGCGCACGCGGCCCAGCTTTCCTCTCCACGCTCAGCCCGGACCTGCATGGCAGCTTCGGGCGTGATTGGTTAGCTGTTTTTGCCGAGTCCAGGCTCGCCCGATGCAAAATCCACTTGATTGGTTGCCTGCGCCGATACCTGGGCCTGGCTCGATAGATGCAAAACGCGCCTGTCAGCCTGGCTCACGGGATGCGGATAAAATCGGCATTTCTCCGGAGCCTGGTTTAAGTAATGCAAGATGTCCGCAAGGTGTGAGGTGAAAAAGCTTGTGCGCGTGCAAATATAGGTAACCAATCAGCATCCGTCAGCAGCTAGGCTAGTTCAATGCAGTGATCCAATCAGGGTGGCATTGCATGTGTTGAGTCTGGGCAGTGGGAGCCTGGCACGCAGGTACAGGCCAGGCTCTGCCCAAATGAGAACCAATCAGGCCTCGTCTTCCCCGCGCCCCTGCCTCCGCGTTTCGTGTCCTGCGCTCGCTCGGCCCCGCTGCCAGCTCGGGCCCACACACCAGCGCCCCGCTCCCCGCACGCGCGTTCGCCGTTGGCCGCACCCCGCTGACAGGCCGAACCCACACGCCAGGCCCGTCTTTCCCGGCCGCGCAACACCCGCGCAGCAACAGCCCCGGCCGCGAATCACGCCGGGATCACGCCCGGTCTCGCTCGTAGAGATCCCCGGCGCCCTTCTTTTTAGACCCGGCCTTACCCCACTGCGCCCATCTTGCCACACCACCACGGCCGCCGCCCAGAACCGCAGCACGCCGCTGCCCTTGTCCTGCTTCAAGTAGCAGCAACAGCCCCTCCTTTCGCGTGATCGACACGCGCAGCAGCAAGCCGTCGCTCTCATTCTCCAAACACCGTTGACTCCTTCCTCAACCTCCAGCATGCGATGCCCCTGCGAGGCACTCGGCACCCCAATGCGTGACCCCGGCCAGCGCTCCCCGACGGCGACACGACGGCTCCCCGCTGCAGCTTCCCTCAGCGTGGTGCCCCTTCCTCGGCGTTGATGCGCGGATGCCGTCCCTCCTGACTACCACCGCTAGCTCCTCCCGACGCAGCCCAGGCCACCGGACTTCAACGAGTTGATCCGTGGAGTCCAGAAGCTCGGGGAGCCTCTGCAGGGACCACCTCCGCGAGCTCTGCGTCGACCTTGCCGCCAGAAGGAACCGCCGCCACTCGACGTCGCTCGTTGTTGCCGTCCCAGGAAGTCCCAGTTCGAGCTCTCCACGTCCCGCGATCAGCCCGCGCCGTCGTAGCTTCCCCCAGTGCCCTAGGTGAGATCCCCATGCCGAGAGCTTTCCGTTTTGCCGCTTCCAGGCGTTTTCCGTGGAGCATAGGGCGATCTAGGGTTGTAGCAAGGAGCTCT
Source organism: Panicum virgatum (assembly GCF_016808335.1). Lineage (NCBI taxonomy): Eukaryota > Viridiplantae > Streptophyta > Magnoliopsida > Poales > Poaceae > Panicum > Panicum virgatum. Next base: position 24,163,063 of record NC_053141.1, on the reverse strand, counting down.
GTACACACATTCATGGAGTCTGCGTTCACCAAGTTCTGGTCCTTTTCGTTGCCATGCAGAGGTAGAAGAAGGCCTGTGAGCCCTTGGATCTAAGATCTACGGTCCATATTAGATGTGATGCATACCCCTTCGTGTGTTGTTGGCTCACCGTAGACTGCAGTTATAGTTCTCTGGTCCATGGAACCCGTAGACTGAGTTCACAGAACAATGCCCAACACATCCACGTGAGGGCTGCTGTACACATGCACTTTTGCAATTCAGACCTCGTCCTTAATTGTTATTGCGGCACAACTTTTCTGTGTCATGCTAATTTTTCCTTGTAGCCCCTGAATACCTTGTTAATCACTGATTTGATCCTAATTCCCGTGCGCTGCACACCAGAACATGTTCTGATGCAAGTTTTCGGGGTACTGTTCGTGCTACAGTACGCCCATTACAGTTTAATCCCTGTTATTTGCACAGTATTTCAGATAAACCCTTGTATCTTATAACGCTTATATCTTTTTATTTATAGCTCTGTTTTTATTGGTTCTCGCGCTCACGCGATCGTTGTAACGCGTAGAATAGTTTTAGACTAGTTTAGTGTGCTGTTTCTAAGTATTGATGTACTGTTTCTTAGATTTTGTTAGTGTTTGCTTGTATGCTTATTGTTGTGCATCGTTTTGGCCATGTGTTCGTGAGTAGACGCTGATCCAGTTGAGGAGCCCCAGTACCAGTACCCAGAGCAGCATCCACCTTCAGATCAGTTTGAGCAGCAGCAGGAGCAGTACGAGGAAGGCAAGTATAACATGAACACCACCTATCACTTTAATTACAATTTCATACTGCACTTTAATACTGTATGCCTATAAGGACTTTTCTATCCACTTTATATCCTTTATATACATCCTTTGGGTTGCATTTTGGTTAATTGTGCTAGGTGCCGCGCTATAACACACTTGTTCCTTTTTAATTAATTTGATTAATGGTATATGCAACTTAATTCTGAGAGTGGCCCTTGGTGTGGCTTGAGTGGCTCACGTCTCGTTAAAATATGTTTTATTAGAAACATGGTTTAGGGGGACAGCACGGTGCTTAGTGCTTGGTTGGCCACTCTCCATAAGGACCGGTTCATAGAGCGACAACCTGGGACAACACCGCTACCACAAGACTGGAATGGGACAGTCTTGGCTTACTAATTAGGTCTTTTTGGTTTGGAGTAACTTACCTACGGGGCAAAGGGTGGTAAGCTTCAATGGTCCCTGCTCCTCCGGCTGGTCTGTGCTTGGTTTGCGCACCTGTGCTTGTACCCCTGGAGGTGGGCCCCATCGTCGCCGATCTAACTCTTCGCGGTTACGCCTTACCAACGAGATTCTTTGTAACGGCCTCGTAGTGAGTTTGCTAGTCATCTCACCTAAGGAAGTGTGATGAACAACTAGCGTAGCTCACGACTTGTGGGTAAAGATGTGCAACCTCTGCAGAGTGTAAAACTGGTATACTAGCCGTGCTCACGGTCATGAGCGGCCCAGATCCTCCTTTTGATTAGTGGGGTTATCTCCTTCCGACGAGGGGGGTGCCTCTCGGGGTTACCTTGGTGGTTTCGATTTGGTTCTCAGTAGTAACATGATTAATCTTGATTAATTACTATGTAACTGGGTTTATGGTAATTCATCAACTCGTAGTAAATAGCTTTAATAAAATTTTGCCAACACTTAAAAGCTAATGCAGTTGAGTCAGCCAAACTTAGAGCCTCATAGTTTGTGTTATACTTGTTGAGTACAAGTTGTGTACTCACTCTTGCCTCTTCTCTACTTTTTCCTCTTGGATACTCTACTGCTGCTCAGTTCTTGCCGACACGAGAGAGTTCGCTCAGCGCTACCAGGACTACGAGGACTTCTAGGCATTCGTCTCCCAGTCGACATCCCTGTGGCGCCCTGCTCAGCTTCGGAGAGTTTTTTTATCGTATTTGTACTTCGCTTCCGCTGTATCAGACATTTTTGTCATTAATGTAATAAATAACATTCGTATTCGCTTTATTATATCTTTTTACGTGATATGTGCTGTGATATACTGTTCATTCTGTTGTATATTCGTGTGACTTGATCCTGGCACGTATATGATTGCTCGGTTTATGTCCTTTTATAAACCGGGTGTTACATATGCCGCCTGAACGCGCCATTTAGTTTTGTATTGATCTCTTGCCTGGCACAGCTCCTATTGCAAAGCGGCCCTACCGTATGGCATCTATAGAGCATGAGGAAGTCAAGAAGACTATTGATGAGTTGCTAGCCAAGGGCTATATCCGTCGCAGCTTCTCTCCTTGGGCTTTTCCATTGTTGCTGGTAGATAAGAAGGATGGCTCGAAGAGGATGTGTGTGGATTATCGGGAGCTGAATGCAGTCACTATCAAGAACAAGCATCCACTGCCCCGTATTGAGGATCTCTTCGATCTGCTTCGAGGTGCCCGCATATTCTCGAAGATTGATCTTCGTTCGGGTTATTTTCAGCTGAGGATCCGTCCTGGGGATATTCCGAAGATGGCATTCACCTGCAAGTACGGGCTATATGAGTATACGGTCATGTCCTTCGGCTTGACTAATGCCCCGGCCTACTTCATGCACTTGATGAACATGGTCTTCATGGATTATCTGGATGTCTTCGTGGTGATTTTCATTGATGATATTCTGATCTTCTCCAAGACAGAGGAAGAGCATGAAGAGCATCTGAGGCTCGTGTTGCAGAGATTGAGAGAGCATCAGCTATATGCTAAGTTCAGCAAGTGCGAGTTCTGGATTGATGAGGTTCCATTCCTCGGTCATGTTATCTCTCAGGGAGGCATTGCTGTTGATCCGAGCAAGGTGAAGGATGTGCAAGAGTGGGAGACACCGCAGACAGTAAAGGAAGTCAGGTCATTCTTGGGCTTAGCTGGATATTATCGGAGGTTCATTGAGAATTTCTCCAAGATCGCGAAGCCTTTGACTTCTTTGCTAGAGAAGAATGTGGCATTCACATGGACGGATGAGCGTCAGAAGGCCTTTGATGAGCTGAAGAAAAGGTTGACTACGGCGCCAGTCCTGACTCTGCCAGACCAGACGAAGAGGTTCACGGTATATTGTGATGCTTCGAAGGATGGTCTTGGGTGTGTTCTGATGCAGGAGGGCAGAGTGATTGCTTATGCTTCCCGGCAGCTACGCCGACATGAGCTGAACTATCCTACCCATGATCTTGAGTTAGCCGCAGTTGTGCATGCTCTGAAGATTTGGAGGCATTACTTGTATGGGCAGCGGTGTGATATCTACACTGATCACAAGAGCCTCAAGTACATTTTCACGCAGAATGAGCTGACCATGCGGCAGAGGAGATGGTTAGAGTTGGTCAAGGATTATGATCTGGAGATTCACTACCATCCAGGCAAGGCCAATGTTGTAGCAGATGCTCTGAGCAGAAGAAGTTATGTCAACATGGCCGTGGCTTTCCAGATGCCTCCAGAGTTATGCGAGGAGTTTGAGCAGTTGAGTCTGGGCTTCTTGCATCATACTTCGAGTGCAGCATTTGAGGCAGTACCGACTCTAGAGTCAGAGATCAAGCAGCATCAGAAAGATGATGAGAAGCTGCAGGAGATCCGTGAGTTGCTCAAGAAGGGCAAGGCCCCTCATTTCAGAGAGGATGGTCAGGGTACTTTGTGGTACAAGAACCGGATCTGTGTGCCAGATGTGAAGGATCTCCGGAAGTTGATTCTGAGTGAGGCCCATGATACAGCTTACTCTATTCATCCGGGCAGCACGAAGATGTACTATGATCTGAAGGAACGTTTCTGGTGGTATGGGATGAAGCGTTCAGTGGCAGAGTACGTGGCCATTTGTGACACCTGTCAGCGTGTCAACGCTGAGCATCAGAGGCCAGCAGGTCTGTTACAGCCTTTGAAGATTCCAGAGTGGAAATGGGAGGAAATCACTATGGACTTCATTGTTGGATTGCCTCGTACTCTGAAAGGGTACAACTCTATATGGGTAGTAGTGGATCGATTGACGAAGGTTGCTCACTTCATTCCAGTGAACACTACTTACTCCGGAGCTAGACTGGCAGAGTTGTACATCTCTCGGATTGTCTGCTTACATGGTGTGCCCAAGAAGATCATATCTGACAGAGGGTCTCAGTTCACTTCTCGGTTCTGGGAGCAGCTCCATGATTCGCTGGATACGAAGCTGCGTTTCAGTACGGCTTATCACCCTCAGACAGAGAGAACCAACCAAGTGTTGGAGGATATGCTGATAGCTTGTGCTATTCAGTACGGTACTAGTTGGGATAAGTGCCTGTCTTATGCTGAGTTCTCATATAACAACAGCTATCAGGCCAGTCTGAAGAAGTCCCCCTTCGAGGCATTGTATGGCAGAAAGTGCAGGACTCCTCTCTATTGGGATCAGATTGGTGAGAAGCAGCTCTTTGGCCCTGAGATCATAGATGTTGCAGAGCAGATGGTTCAGGCTGTGCGAGAAAATCTGAGGATTGCACAGAGCAGACAGAAGAGCTATGCAGATGGCAAACGGAGAGACCTGACCTTCAGAGTCGGTGATTATGTGTATCTGAAGGTGTCTCCGATGAGAGGAATCCGCAGATTTAATGTCAAGGGGAAGTTAGCACCTCGGTATGTGGGGCCATTCAAGGTGCTAGAGCGGAAAGGCGAAGTTGCTTATCGCCTGGAGTTGCCCACCAGCCTCTCAGGAGTTCATGATGTATTCCATATATCTCAGCTGAAGAGGTGTCTGCGAGTACCCGAGGAGCAGGCACCCCTGGATGGAGTAGATGTGCAGGAAGATCTGACTTATACTGAGCATCCGGTGAAGATTCTGGAGACATCAGAGAGGGTTACTTGGAACAAGCGCATCAAGATGTGCCGAGTTCAGTGGAGTCACCACAGTGAAGCTGAGGCTACATGGGAGCGAGAAGATGAGCTGAGAAAGACATATCTAGATCTCTTTGCTAGCCAGCCCAGCTAAATCTCGGGGACGAGATTTCTTTAAGAGGGTAGGGTCTGTAACACCCTAATTTAAATTCCAGCATTTAATAATAAATTTATTTGGTTTATTTAATTTTCTAGGATTTATTTTGCTTAGTCTGGCATTTAATCTAATTTTTGGTTTCACAAGTAATTAAAATTTGTCTAAGTTTAAAAATTTGTTGTTGCATTCATGCTGGTGCATGGTTTTAATTATTTGAGTGTGGTTTGAATTCAAACTTTATTTGAATTAGAAATAGAAGAAAAGAAGATTTAGAAAAGGAAAACCAGCCAAAACCCAAAACCCGGCCCAAAGGACCCAGCTACGGCCCGGCCAGCCTTCCCCTTCCCCTCCGCTCGCTTGGCCCAGCAGAGCCATTTCCCAGGCCCAAAACCCCGCTCGCAAGCAGCCCAACCCGCACTCACCCTCTCCCCGCGCAGCAGCCCAGTGCCCGCTCCCACCGACACTCCTGGCCCACCTGTCGGAGCGCTCGCCCGCGCCCCCACTGACCGGGCGGACCCGCTCGTCAGACCCCCTCTCACGCCCGGCCCGCACCCGCTCCCCGCCGCTGACCCATGGGCCCCGCGTGGCAGTTCCGTCTTCCCCGCGCAGCGCAACTCCCGGCCGAGAATCTCGCCGTGATTCCCCGCCCGGGCACGCATGCCTATGTTGGACCTCCGCCCTATAAATAGGAACCCCCACGGCCCCCCTGCACCCCCATCCAACCACAACCCTAGCCGCCGCCCTCGCTCTGCTCCGCCGCGCAAGGGAATCTCTGCGCCGCTGCAGGTAACCTCCGCCGCCCGATTTCTCGCCGCCGGCGACTCCTGAAGCTCCCCCTGACCTCGTAGCCTCTCCGCAGCACCTCCAGGAGTCTAACCAAGGGGATCTGAGGGCCAGAGACGCTCAGCAGCGGCCCCTTCTTCGAGCTCCGCCGTGCGCCGCCGCTGGCCTACGACGACAACCCCACTGCACGGCCTCCCCTTCGATCCAAGCCCTCGGTGAGCCACATCCCGGTCCGCCCTTTCTTTACGCGCTAATTTTTGGTAGCCGTAGCCCCCTGGAGCCATCGAATCGCCTACTCCGGCGAGTTCCCGGCGCCTAGAGCCGCCTCGCCGTCGAGGGCCATGCCCCCAGCCCTGCAGCGCCTCCCTAGGCACCCTAGTGCACTACCCATGCCGGAGCGGTGCTCCCCGGCCAAACCACGGCCGAAACCGAGCCCTAGAGCGCCGCCTTGGCCTTCTCCGGTCACGCGCCGCCGCGGAGCAGAGGCACTCCGGCGACCCAGCGCCGCCGGTGAGCCCCCAATCACCTAGGACCGTCCGATCTGAAATGTGTGTCCAGGATTAGATCTAGGATCCTTTAGATCTGAGCCGCCAAATCCTAATCCAACGGCCGAGATCCAAACTTACCGGTTCGGCCTTGGATTTTTGCTAAAGAGCCCTCGGCCTTTTACTGATTCAACGCGCAGTCCTATTTAGTGTAAAAATATTTACGCAGAGGCCCTGTTTTTAGCACTTAACCCCCTGGCCTTTCTGGAAATAGAACACGCCGTCCTTTGCTGCTGATTTTGCGAGTTAGACCCTGGAGTTAATGTTTAATTGCGTTTTCATCCCTCGGTTTTAGCAAAAAAGTCCCTGGAACCCTGTTTTTATTAAAAATAAGCCCCTGAACCTTGTTTTAGGCCTAGTTTATGCGTTTTAGCTCCGTTTTTAGCGTTCTTTATATCCACGCGATCGTTGTAATGCGTAGAATAGTTTTAGACTAGTTTAGTGTGCTATTTTTATGTATTGATGTACTGTTTCTTAGTTTTTGCTAGTGTTTGCTTGTATGCTTATTATTGTGCATTGTTTTGGCCATGTGTTCGTGAGTAGACGTTGATCCATTTGAGGAGCCCCAGTACCAGTACCCGGAGCAGCCGTCTTCGGAGCAATTTGAGTAGCAGCCAGAGCAGTACGAGGAAGGCAAGTGTAACATGAACAACCTATCATCTTTAAATACATCTTTCATGCTGCATTTAATACTGTATGCCTATAAGGACTGTTCTAGCCACTTTATATCCTATATATATATACCTTTGGGTTGCATTTTGGTTAGTTGTGCTAGGTTGCTGCGCTATAACACACTCTGGTCCTTTTTAATTAATTTGATTAATGGTTTACTTGAACTTAATTCTGAGAGTGGCCCTCTGTGTGGATGAGTGGCTCACGTCTCGTTAAAAGATGTTTTTGTAGAAACATGGTTTAGGGGGCCAGCACGGTGCTTAGTGCTTGGTTGGCCACTCTCCATAAGGACCGGTTCATAGAGCGACAACCTGGGACAACAGCGCTACCACAAGGCTAGAATGGGATAGACTTGGCTTACTAATTAGGTCTTTTTGGTTTGGAGTAACTTACCTGCGGGGCAAGAGTAGTAAGCTTCAATGGTCCTTGCTCCTCCGGCTTGGTCTGTGCTTGGATTGCGCTCCTGTGCTTGTACCCCTGGAGGTGGGCCCCATCGTCGCTGACCTAACTCTCGCGGTTATGCCCTACCAACGAGATTCTTTGTAACGGCCTTGTAGTGAGTCGCTAGTCATCTCACCTAAGGAAGTGTGATGAACCTCTGGCGTAGCTCACGACTTGTGGGTAAAGATGTGCAACCTCTGCAGAGTGTAAAACTGGTATACTAGCCGTGCTCACGGTTATGAGCGGCCTAGATCCTCCTTTTGATTAGTGGGGTTGTCTCCTTCCGACGAGGGAGGTGCCTCTCGGGGTTACCTTGGTGGTTTGGTTTCGGTTTGGTTCTCAGTAGTAACATGTTTAATCTTGATTAATTACTATGTAACTGGGTTAATGGTAATTCATCAACTCGTAGTAATAGCTTTAAAAATTTTTTGCCAAGACTTAAAAGCTAATGCAGTCAGTCAGCCAGCCTAGAGCATCATAGTTTGTGTTATACTTGTTGAGTACAAGTTGTGTACTCACTCTTGCCTCTTCTCTACTTTTTCCTCTTGGATACGCTACTGCTGCTCAGTTCCTGCCGACACGAGGGGGTTCGTCCAGTGCTACCAGGACTACGAGGACTTCTAGGCATTCGTCTCCCAATCGACATCCCTGTGGCGCCCTGCTTCAGCTTCGGAGAGTCTTTATCGTATTTGTACTTCGCTTCCGCTGTATCAGACATTTTTGTCATTAATGTAATAAATAGCATTCGTATTTCGATTTATTATGTCTTTTTATGTGATATGTGCTGTGATATACTGTTCATTCTGTTGTATATACGTGTGACTTGATCCTGGCACGTATATGATTGCTCGGTTTATGTCCTTTTATAAACCGGGTGTTACAGGGAGGGGAAAAAGAAGAAGTACAAATAAATGAAAAAATTGAACTTTATTAATAACTGATGGATAGAGTACATAGCTTTGTTTTATTGTTCTTCTACAAATAGAAGTGATGAAGATGCTCGATGTTCCATGGGTTGCCCACGTCGGTTCCCTCTTCGCATTGGAGCCTGTAGGTTCTTAGGATGGCTACACTGCTCACAATGAAGGGGCCTTCCCATCGGGAAGTTGACTTGCCTCCGGGGGACTGGACCCGTCAGAGTACCAGGTTGCCGACATTGAAGTCGTGCTGCTGGACATTTTTGTCATGATAACAACGGAGCTGCTGCTCGTACCGGGCATGTTGGAGAGCTGCCATGAGACGGTGCTCCTCAGCCAAGTCAAGATCGGTTCGCCGAGTTGTTTCTGCCTCGCGTTGGTCATAGTTCTGGGTGTGTGGAGCACCAAAGGCGATATCCGTTGGGAGGATAGCCTGAGAACCGTAGACCATGGAGAAGAGGGAGTAGCTGGTGGGCCGACTTCTCTACGTGCGCAGCCCCCATACAACTCTGGGTAGTTCATGGATCCATTTGGAGCTGTACTTTTTGATCGGGTCAAATATTCTGGCATTGAGCACCTGGAGGATCAAGCCGTTGGTGCGTTCCACCTAGCCGTTGCACCGTGGGTGAGCCACGGAGGTGTAGTATACATCGATGCAGGTGTCCTGGTAGAAGTCCCAAAACTCGAATCTGGTGAAGGTGGAGCTCAAGTCCGTGATGATCCGGTTGGGCACTCCAAACCTGTGTGTTATTTCTTCGATGAACTCGGCTTCCTTGGCCGCCGACGTGGTTGAAACCAGCTTCACCTCGATTGTAACACCCTAATTTAATTTTCCTAGTTAATAACAAATTTAATTGGTTTATTTAATTTTCTAAGGATTTAATTTGCTTAGCTTGCATTTAATCTAATTTTGTTGCATAAGTAATTAAAATTTATTTTAGGTCTAAACTTGTTTGTGCATTCATGCTGGTGCATGGTTTTGTTTGTTTGAGTGCATAAGGTTTTGAATTCAAATTAGTTTGTGTGAGTTTGAAAAAGGAAAAGGAAAGGAAAACCAGAGAAAAAGGAAAGAAACCCAGCCAACCCAAAACCCCAACCTGGCCCAGCCCAAACCACCCTGGAAACCCAACCCAAATCTCGCAAGCTAGCCCAGCCCTCTCCTTACTCTCCTGCGTCTGGCCCGTGACACCATCTCCCGCTCAGCACGCTACCACCCCAGCCCAGTAGCGGCTCGGCCTCCTTTTCCCCTCCTCCCGCGCGGCCCAAAACCAGCGCGCTCTCCCGTTCCCGGTGCCCGACCCCACGCGTCAGCGATGCATCCCACGCAGTGCATGCCCTCTCCCACTAGACCAAGCCGCACGTCAGGCTCAGCGACCGCAGCCATCTCCTCGCGCGCGCGCGCGTCCATCTCCCGTTCGGCCCAGCAACCAACCCAAACAACCTCACCAGCCCTAGGCCAGTTTTCTCAGCGCGGCCCAGCCTCCAGTGCTCGCTCGCTCCCGCTTGGCTTGCCTGGCGCACAGCGGCCCAGTCTCCTCCCGCACCAACCCGCTTCGCCTGCGTGCGCCTACTCTCTCAGTCTCGCCGGGCCCACATGTCGGCGCTATCTCCTTCCTCCTTCCTTCCGTGCACCGGCCGCACCCGAGCCCGCCGTTGCGATCTTCGGGATGGCCTACCACTCCGCGCACGCCGAGATCGTCGGCGCTCTTCCTTTATTTAGACCCCCGCGGAACCCTGTGCCCTATTCCCATCTCCGCCGCTACCCCAAACCCGAACAACCACCTCCGCCATCGCATTTGCTCGGAGCTGCCCCTGTGCCGACGTGGCCTCGCCGCTCCGCCGCCTTCAAGCCTCCACAGAGCCATGCAGCAGCTCCGCCCCGTGCCCCAGAATCTCCCAGAGCCCACAGCCAGCGACCCCGGTCCACGTTTCACCGCGAATTTCGCTCGGACACCAGTGCAGGTGAACTCTGCCGCCGCCCGATTTCTCGCCGCCGTTGACGCCTTGGCCTTGCTGACCGCATTCCTGGAACCACAGCTCGACCGCGCACTCGCTCGTGGGATTTGGAGGCCAGAAGCTGCGTCTCCTCGACTCTACCCCGAACCTCGCCGGGCCGCCGCTGCAGGATCAAGCCGACGGTCCTTCAGCGTCGCTTCTCTGCCCGAAGTGAGCTTTTGGTGAGCTTCCCCGTGCTCCAACCTAGCTTTCCATTCGGTTAGTGCTTCGAACTTTGCCCTGGCACGGCAGGAACGCCCGACTCCGGTGAGCCCGTCACCGCAGCGCCGCCTCCACCGCCGAGCTCCACGCTCCGGCCACCCCCGACCTGCGCACGAGGCCCCAGTGGACCACACGTGTTGCGTCCGTCATTTTGCACCAAACCACAACCCAAACCATGCACTGGAGCGCCGGATCGGCCAACTCCGGCGAGCCCCAGCGCGGCGCCGCCGCGGGACGCGTCACCGGCGACTGAACACCGCCGCCCCGCGCTCCTGACCGTCCGATCCTAGATCTACGGACCGGATTAGATCGGCCCAGAGGCAACCAGACGAGATAAAGGTCAGCGCACGATCTTTTGCATAAAAGCCCCTGCATTTTCTGAGTATCAACCCGCCGTCCCCGCCCGTGTAAAAATAATTCAAACCAGTCCCTGTTTTATTCACTTTAACCCCTGCTTTTCTCAAAAATAGATCACACAGTCCAGCCCATGAGAATTTATGCGCTAGCCCCTGAATCTAACCTTTAATTATGTTTAGGTCCTCGGTTTTTGCAGAAAACCACTAGAAACTTAGTTTTTCTCGCAGTTAAGCCCCTGGACCTTGTTTTAAGCGTAGTTTCACGTTCTAGCTCCGTTTTAGGCGTTCTTTATGTCCACGCGATCGTTGTAACACGTAGAATAGTTCTAGACTAGTTTTGTTTGTTGTTTTCATGTATTGTTGTGCTGTTTCTTAGTTTTTGCTAGTGTTTGCATGTATGTTTACTGTCGTGCTTTGTTTTGGCCATGTGTTCGTGAGTAGACGTTGATCCATCTGAGGAGCCCCAGTACCAGTACCCAGAGCAGCCATATTTAGACCAGTTTGAGCAGCAGCAGGAGCAGTTTGAGGAAGGCAAGTATAACATGAACAACCTATCACTTTTAAATACACTCTCATACTGCATTTTAATACTGTATGCCTATAAGGACATTCCTAGCCACTTTATATCCTTTATATATCCCTTGGGTTTGCATTTTGGTTAGTTGTGCTAGGTTGCTGTGCTATAACAGACATGGTCCTTTTTAATTAATTTGATTAATGGTTTATGCAACTTAATTCTGAGAGTGGCCCTCTGTGTTGGCTTGAGTGGCTCACGTCTCGGTAATAATTGGTTTTTGTAGAAACATGGTTTAGGGGGCCAGCACGGTGCTTACTGCCTGGTTGGCCACTCTCCATAAGGACCGGTTCATAGAGCGACAACCTGGGACAACAGCGCTACCACAAGACTAGAATGAGATAGTCTTGGCTTACTAATTAGGTCTTTTTGGTCTGGGGTAACATACCTGCGGGGCAAGGGTGGTAAGCTTCTATGGCCCTCGTGCTGAGTGGCCTCGTCTGTGCTTTATGTCTTGGCATATGTGCTTGACGCCCACTAGACCTGCTCCATGGTCGCCGATCCAACCCTCGCGGTTACTCCTTACCAACGAGATTCTTTGTAACGGCCTCGTAGTGAGTTTGCTAGTCATCTCACCTAAGGAAGTGTGATGAACCTCTAGCGTAGCTCACGACTTGTGGGTAAAGATGTGCAATCTCTGCAGAGTGTAAAACTGGTATACTAGCCGTGCTCACGGTCATGAGCGGCCCAGATCCTCCTTTTGATTAGTGGGGTTATCTTCCTTTGGCGAGGCAGGATCCCCGGGTGGCTTGGTTCAGTTGGTTTACAGTAGTTTCATAATTAATTTTGATTAATTACTATGTAACTGGGTTAAAGGTAATCCACCAACTTGTAGTAATTAGTTTTAATAAAATTTAGCCATGACTTAAAAGCTAATGCAGTTGAGTTAGCCAACCTTAGAGCCTCATAGTTTGTGTTATACTTGTTGAGTACGAGTTGTGTACTCACTTTTGCCTCTTCTATACTTTTTCCTCTTGGGATACTCTACTGCTGCTCAGTTCCTGCCGAGGTGAGGGAGTTTACTCAGAGCTACCAGGAGTACGAGGACTTCTAGGCATTTATCTCCCAGTCGACGTCCCTGTGGTGCCCTGCTTCGTCGAGAGTTTATCGTATTTGTTTTACGCTTCCGCTGTATCAGACATTTTGTTATTAATGTAATAAATAACATTCGTATTCGCTTTATTTATCTCTTTTACGTGATATGTGCTGTGATATATTGTTCATTCTGTTGTATATACGTGTGACTTGATCCTGGCACATATATGATTGCTCGGTTTATGTTCTTTTATAAACCGGGTGTTACATCGATCCATTTGGTGAACTTGTCGATGGCGAAGAATATGTGAGTGTAGCCGCCTTTAGTGGTCCAACCAAGTCGAGTCCCTAGCAAGTGAATGGCTAGGATGGAGTTATCATCTGTAGGGCCTGAGCCAGGACGTGCTGTGTCTTGGAAAAGAACTGGCATCTGGGGCATCGCTTGACGATGACCTGGGCGTCGGCCAGAGCCGTCGGCCAGTAAAAGCCCGATCGGAAGGCTTTGCCAACTAGGGTTGACGCTCCTGCTTGATTTCCGCAAATTGCCGAGTGGATCTTGCCAAGGAGTCGGACTCCGTCTTGCTGGGAGATGCACTTGGAGAGGGATCCAGAGGAAGCCAAGTGCCTGAACAACTCGGTTTCGATGACAACGTAGTTTGCGGCTCGGCGGGCAAGTCACTCGTGCTCCTTGTCCTTCGTATTGGACTTGTTGTTGATGATGAAGTTGAGTATTGGAGCTCGCCAATCTGGATCAGCGACTATTACTTCTTGGCCTAGGGCTGGCAATAGGTCGTGCTTGGTAGGAGGTTCCTCTTCGATCTTGACTGTGGGGGAGTTGAGAGCCTGTACGAAGACTCCGGCCGGGATGAGTGCTCGCTTGGAACCGAGCTTGGAGAGTACATCAGCTGCCACGTTGTTGGGTATTTTATCATCACGAATGAATCCGCAAGCGCACGGATACCGTTGTAGCTTTCACCTCAGAGTATTTGTAACACCCGGTTTATAAAAGAACATAAACCGAGCAATCATATACGTGCCAGGATCAAGTCACACGTATATACAACAGAATGAATAGTATATCATAGAACATATCACGTAAAAAGATATAATAAAGCGAATACGAATGTTATTTATTACATTAATGACAAGAATGTCTGATACAGCGGAAGCGAAGTACAAATACGAATAAAACTCTCCGAAGCTGAGCAGGGCGCCACAGGGACATTGACTGGGAGACGAACGCCTAGAAGTCCTCGTAGTCCTGGTAACGCTGAGCGAACTCCCTCGTGTCGGCAGGAACTGAGCAGCAGTAGCGTAGCCAAGAGGAAAAAGTAGAGAAGAGGCAAGAGTGAGTACCCAACTTGTACTCAACAAGTATAACACAAACTATGAGGCTCTAAGGTTGGCTGACTGACTGCATTAGCTTTTAAGTCTTGGCAAAATTTTATTAAAACTAATTACTACAAGTTGATGAATTACCATTAACCCAGTTACATAGTAATTAATCAGTATTAATCATGTTACTACTGAGAACCAAACCAAAACCAAGCCACCAAGGTAACCCCGAGAGGCACCTCCCTCGTCGGAAGGAGACAACCCCACTAATCAAAAGGAGGATCTGGGCCGCTCATAACCGTGAGCAGGGCTAGTATACCAGTTTTACACTCTGCAGAGGTTGCACATCTTTACCCACAAGTCGTGAGCTACGCTAGAGGTTCATCACACTTCCTTAGGTGAGATGACTAGCGACTCACTACGAGGCCTTTACAAAGAATCTCATTGGTACGGAGTAACCGCGAGGGTCGATCGGCGACTATGGAGCAGGTCTAGTGGGCGTCAAGACACGAAGCACAGACGAGGCCACTCAGCATGAGGGCCATAGAAGCTTACCGCCCCTGCCCCGCAGGTAAGTAACTCCAAACCAAAAAGATCTAATTATTACGCCAAGTCTATCCCATTCTAGCCTTGTGGTAGCGCTGTTTTCCCAGGTTGTCGCTCTATGAACCGGTCCTTACGGAGAGTGGCCAACCAAGCACTAAGCACCGTGCTGGCCCCCTAAACCATGTTTCTACAAAAACCATATTTTAACGAGACGTGAGCCACCCAAGCACGAAGCACAGAGGGCCACTCCCAGAATTAAGTTCAAGTAAACCATTAATCAAATTAATTAAAAAGGACCAGAGTGTGTTATAGCGCAGCAACCTAGCACAACTAACCAAAATGCAACCCAAGGATATATATATAAAGGATATAAAGTGGATAGGAATGTCCTTATAGGCATACAGTATTAAAATGCAGTATGAAAATGTATTTAAAGATGTTAGGTTGTTCATGTTATACTTGCCTTCCTCGTACTGCTCCTGCTGCTGCTCAAAGTGCTCGGACAACGGCTGCTCCTGGTACTGGTACTGGGGCTCCTCCGGTAACTCAGCGTCTACTCATGAACACATGGCCAAAACGAGGCACAACAATAAGCATACAAGCAAACACTAACAAAAACTAAGAAACAGTACATCAACACATAAAAACAGCACAATAAACTAGTCTAAAACTATTCTACGCGTTACAATGATCGCGTGGACATAAAGAACGCTTAAAACGGAGTTAAAACGCATATTCTAGGCTAAAAACAAGTTCTAGGGGCTTATTTGTAAGGAAAACAGGGTTCAGGGGGGTTTTCTGCAAAAACCAGGGACTAATACATAAATAAACTAAAGCTTCAGGGTCTAACCCGCAAAAAGAACGAACCTGGATGGCGGGTCCTATTTTAAAGAAACTCAGGCGGGTCATGTGCTAAAAACAGGACCAAACCGTAAATACTTTTGACTAAGGCTGGACCGCAGGTTGATTTAGGCAAAGTTGGGGGTCTCTTTAGAAAAAGAGCCAGGCTGAACCGTTATCTTTTGATCTCAGCCATCGGATTGAGATCTGGTGGCTTAGATCTAATGCAACTCCGATCTAATCTCGAGCGTCGAAACCAGATCGGGCGGCCAGGGTTAAGCTGGTGCGGGAGGCGGCGGCGCTCGACCGCCGGCGGCCCTGTCCGTGGCGGCGCAGCGCTAGGCTCGCCGGAGTTCGCTGATTCCGGCCCTCCGGGGGTCAATCCGACCCAGGCTTGGGTCAGAGCGGGTCAGTGCACCACGCGTAAACCACACGAGACATCAAATGGGTTCGGGGAGGCCTACTACGGCGAGCGCGACGGGGAGGTGGATCTGTGCGGCGGCGCACTTCGCCGGCGAGCGGGGTTCTCAGGGGCCAGGGACTACAGACTATCAGACTCAATGCCAAAAGAACCAGGGAGGGTTGTGGGTTCTCACCGGGGACTTCTGGTGGCCGGAGACATCGCGCAGATGGGTCGTCGGCGAGGTTCGGCGGCGGGATTGGTGCGGTGGCCGTGGACGGGTCACTGCGGGGGTGCTCCGAGATTACTGACTCGCCGGGAAGACATGAGTGGGCCCTGCGAAGGTGGTCCAGGGGTCAAAGAAGCTCTGAGGTCGACGGCGGTGGGGGAAACGCGGAGGCGGGCCGGTTTACCTGCGGCGGCGGAGCGGGGGGGGGGGGGGGGCTCGGCGTGCTAGGGTTCAGGCGGCTAGGATGTGGATGATGGGGTACGGCGAAGGCCGGGGCCTACTTATAGGGTGGCGGGGAACCTAGGCGTGCGTGCCCAGGGGAAACCGCCGCGATATTCCCGGCGAACTCATTGTGGGCGGGTGCTGCGGGAGGAAGGGGGCGGCTCTGACGCGCGGGCCCGGACGGTCAGAGAGAGGAGAGGGCGAGGGAGGTGGTGGGCCGGACGCGGAAAAGAGCTGGGCCGCGGAGGGGAGTGCGCAGTGGGTTGGGCCGCGGGGGTTTGGTTGGGCTGGGATGACTTGGGCTGCTGAGCTGGGCTGGTGGGTTTGGGTTTACTGTTTTCTCCTTTTCTTTTCTATTTCTAAACAAATCAAGTCTAATTGAATTCAAACCCTATGCACTCAACCAAACAAATAAAACTTATGCACCAGCATGAATGCACAAACAAGTTTAAACCTAAAGTAAATTTTAATTACTTAAGGAACAAAATTTTAGATTAAATGCAAGTCTAACACAATAAACCTTAGAAAATTAAATAAAGCCAATTAAATTTATTATTAAATGCTGGAAATTAAATTAGGGTGTTACAGTATTCCAAGGGTTATCGAATCCACAGGGAACGTGTGTGCACTCTCTTCTATTCTAATCGGTCCAAGGACACACCAAGATAGGTAGAAGGGAAGAGAGGATTCCTAAGATAGCGCTACTGCTAAGTTAAAGGTCGATCTCTCGGGCACAATACTCGCTTCGGGCACCGGCTTAATACTGGTCTGCCAGTCGACTCCGGCCAACAGCTCTACACTATATCCGAATGTGGAGGATTACAAAGGACCAATAGGGTTGTCACCACCTACGGCCTACCTCTAACAAACCGTGGGATATAAGGAAAATGAAGGATAACACCTAGCCTAGACACCACGTCTACGCTATTGATTACTACTGTAGTCTAACTACGTATCTCGAGCCGTAGCAAACTACAGCACTCTATACGAATATAGAGCGACGATCCCGCGAGTAAGAGAACTGATCTCACTCAACTACAAGCACTACTAGCATCTATTATACCAAGTAAAATACTAGGGATAGGAACCACAAATACTTACTAAATACCGAAGAATGTAGCAGCATCCGTAGAGGTACAAGCTGGGAGCAGAGAGCCGACACCCCGGCACTTCTCCCGAACTACTCCCTCACTCTCGTTGAGGTACAACAATGGAGAAGAGCGCCGAAGACCGGCGCCCCTCCTAAGTACCTTTACCCTCTCCCTACTCTAAGACAACTCTAAACCAAGAGAAGGCTTGAGAGAGCACTTGGATGGATGTGAAACTCCACTTGGTGGTGTGTCTCAAATGGAACCCCTCCCCTCATATATATATAGGAGGGAGCCATGGCCTCTTCAGCCGAGGATTGCAGCTCTAACCCTTGGAACCGACCTTGGGAGATAGCGAGGAGCTGCCACGCGTCAAGGGTGAGGCGGTGGGGCCCATGGGCCAGGTCGGCCGACCTGGTAGGTCGGTTGGCCTGCCCGCGGCTCCAACCGCCCCCAAACTTGACATTTGGGCTATCCTGGTGTCCCTTGTCCTAAACCCATGGGGCATGGCCCATCCTACGCTTGTTTGCTTGGCTTTTTGGGCTTGTTTTGATCCGTTTCAGCCTGAATCTCATGCTCTGATTGGTTGCGCCTTTTGGCTTGAACTAAGAAGTGTGTTTCCCTGCTCATGAAGTGTGTTTTCAGCCTTATTTCACCTGCATACAAATAATTACCAACACTCGTGGAAATGGTCAGTAATAAACCCCTACTACTATGTTGATGTTTGCATTTCATGTGTTTATGCAGGAGTTGACGGCCTAAATTTTGTACTTAAGAGCCCGTCAACACACATTGAAGTCTCGGAGGATGTGGTGGAACTCCAGGCCGTAGAAGTGAGACTCAAGCTTGCGTATCTCCTTGTAGTAGGTGTCCATCTTCTCCTGGGAGCACTCCCAGTCCTTGTTGACTTGCTGAATGACGACTTTGGAGTCGCCGTAAGCGAGGAGCCTCTTGATGCCAAGGGAGGCAGCGACCCTGAGACCGTGGATAAGGGCCTCATACTAGGCTGCGTTGTTAGTTGCCTTGAAGAGTACCTGCAGGACGTATTTTTAGCTACTCACCTCTCGGAGGGATGAAGAGGATGCCTGCACCGGCGCCATCGAGGTTGAGGGCGCCGTCAAAGTACATGACCCAGTGCTCGTGTCACTCATCGGGTGGAGGGTCCTGGATCTCCATCCATTCGGCGATGAAGTCGGCTAGGGCTTGTGACTTGATGGTGGAACGAGGAAAAAACTCAATGGATAGGGCCCCGATTTCCACTGACCACTTGATGATCCGGCCATTGGCATCTCTATTGTGAAGTATATCGCCGAGTGGGAAGGTGGAGACCACCTTAACATTGTGCGCCTGGAAGTAATGCCACAACTTCCTTGATGTGATGAGTATCGCATAGAGGAGTTTCTGCACTTGAGGGTAGCGTAGCTTAGACTCGCCGAGTACTTCACTAATGAAGTAGATGGGTTGTTGTACCTTGTAGACATGGCCTGGCTCGTCTCGTTCGATGACCAAGGCGGTGCTGACCACATGTGTGGTTGACGTGATGTAGAGGAGTAGCGTCTCCCTATCTTCTGGAGCTGTGAGGACGGGTGGAGTTGGGAGGAACTCTTTGAGCTGCTGAAAGGCTACGACAGCTTCCTCGTTCCACTCGAACCTGTCCGACTTCCTGAGAGGTTTCAAGAAGGGCAGGCCTTTGTCGCCGAGCCGGCTGATGAAATAGCTCAAGGCTGCCATGCATCCTATAAGCTTCATCAGATCCTTCTTGCACTTGGGTGGCTTCATGAACCTGATAGCGTTGATCTTGATTGGGTTGGCTTTGATGCCCCGGCTGCTTACGATGAAGCCGAGTAGCTTCCTGAATGGGATGCCAAACACGCACTTGGTGGGGTTTGGCTTCCATTTGAATCTCCTGAGATTTTCAAATGTTTCTGCGAGGTCGGCAATGAACTGATCATTGGACCTTGTTTTGATGACAATGTCATCTACGTAGGCCTCGGTGTTGCGCCCGATCTGCCCCTAAAAGTATTTCTAGATGGCCTTCTGGTACGTAGCACCCGCATTCTTGAGGCCGAACGTCATGGTGTTGTAGCAGTACGCCCCGAAGGGCGTGATGAAGGAGGTCTTCTCTTGATCCGACTTCTTCAGGGTGATCTGGTGGTAACCTAAGTAGCAGTCAAGAAAAGAGAGGAGCACGCACCTGGCTGTTGAGTCAACAACCTGGTCGATACGCGGGAGAGGGGGATCTTTAGGGCAGTGCTTGTTGAGATCTATATAGTCGACACACATTCTCCATTCACCATTTTTCCTTTTTTTCAAGGACTGGGTTTGCCAGCCATTCTAGATGTGTGACTTCTCGGATAAAACCAGCGGCTAGGAGCCGGGTTACCTCTACCCTAATAGCCTCCCTCCGATTTTGAGGGAAGCGATGCAGCCGTTGCTTGACGGGCCGCTCCTTTTCATTGAGATCCAAGGAGTGCTTAGCCTCCTCCCTCAGAACGCCTGGCATGTCAGTGGGCTTCCATGCAACGATGTCCCAGTTGGCACGGAAAAAGGAGGTGAGCGCGAGTTCCTATGCGGAACCAAGCTCAGTCCCGATCAAGGCGGTCTTGTTGGGCTGCTCGTCCCGATCTAGATTGGCGAGCTCCGATACTCGACTTCATCATCAACAACAAGTCCTATCCGAAGGACAAGGAGCACGAACGACTCGCCCGCCGAGCTGCAAACTACATCGTCATCGGAAAATTGTTGTTTAGGCACTCGGCTTCATCTGGAACCCTCTCCAAGTGCATCTCCCAACAAGACGGAGTCCGACTCCTTGGCGAGATCCACTCGGGAATTTGCAGAAATCACGCAGGAGCATCAACCCTGGTTGTCAAAGCCCTCAGATCAGGCTTTCACTAGCTGATGGCTCTGGTCGATGTCCAGGTAATCATCAGGCAATGCCCCGAATGCCAGTTCTTTTCCATGCAGCAGCATGTCCAGGCTCAGGCCCTACGGACGATCCCTCCATCCTAGCCATTCACTTGCTGGGGACTCGACTCGGTTGGACCACTAAAGGCGGCACAAGGTGGCTACACTCACATATTCGTCGCCATCGACAAGTTCACCAAATGGATCGAGGTAAAGCCGGTTTCAACCACATAGGCGGCCAAGGCAGCCGAGTTCATCGAAGAAATAACACACAGGTTTGGAGTGCCCAACCGGATCATCACGGACTTGGGCTCCTCCTTCACCGGATTCGAGTTTTGGAACTTCTGCCAGGACAGCTGCATCGATGTATACTACGCCTCCGTTGCTCACCCACGGTGCAACGACCAGGTGGAACGCACCAAATGCTTGATCCTCCAGGGGCTCAAAGCCAGAATATTCGACCCGATCAAAAAGTACGGCTCCAAATAGAACCAAGAACTACCCAGGGTATTATGGGGGCCGCGCACGTAGAGAAGTCGGGCCACCGGCTACTCCCCCTTCTTCATGGTCTACGGTTCTGAGGCTATCCTCCCAATGGATATCGCCTTTGGTGCTCCGCACACCCAGAACTACGACCAAGGCAAGGCCGAAACAACTCGGCAAACCGATCTCAACTTGGCTGAGGAGCACCGTCTCACGGCAGCTCTCCAACATGCCCGGTACGAGCAGCAGCTCCGTCGTTATCACGACAAAAACATCCAGTAGCGCGACTTTAATGCCGGTGACCTGGTACTCCGATGGGTCCAGTCCCCTGGAGGCAAGTTAACTTCCCTATGGGAAGGCCCCTTCATTGTGAACAGTGTAGTCGTCCCAGGAACCTACAGGCTCCAACGCAAAGACGGAACCGACGTGGGCAACCCATGGAACATCGAGCATCTTCGTCGCTTCTATCCGTTGAAGAACAATAAAGCAAAGCTATGTACTCGATCCATCAGTAATTAATAAAGTTCAAATTTATTTGTACTTCTTTTTTTCCCCTCCCCGACTTGTTCAGTACACTCGGGGCTGCGCGTCGGTCAGCCCGTGTAACACCCTAATTTAAATTTCAGCATTTTATAATAAATTTAATTGGCTTTATTCAAATTTCTAAGGTTTATTGTGTTAATCTTGCATTTAATCCAATTTTTGTTCCTCAAGTAATTAAAATTTTGTCTAAGGTTAAATTTTGTTGTTGCATTTATGCTGGTGCATTATTTTATTTGTTTGAGTGTTAGGGTTGAATTCAAATTCAAGTTTGAATTCAAATAGTTATAGTTGAGTTTATTGAATAGGAAATAGAAGATAAAAGAGATAGGAAATAAAAAGAAAACCCAAAACCCAGTAAACCAGCCCAAAACAAACCCAACTCAGCCCTGAACCCGCGGCCCGTTCTTCTTTTTCCCCGCGGCCCAGCAGCCCAACCTCTTCCGGGAACCCAGCCCAACCGAATCCAAACCCAAACCAGTCCAGCCTGCCCCTTTCCGTTTTCTTGGCCCAGCAGCACTCCGCGGCCCAGCTCCATCCCACACCCCGCTCCCCCTCAGCCCGTTCCCGCACTCTCCCACGCGCGTACCTCAGCCCAGCAACGCGCGCCCGTTCAGCCCGCTCAGCGCGCGCGCTCCCCTCCGCACCCCGGCCTGCCTCGCGCACGCCAGCGCCGCCTCTCTCCGCCGCTGATCGCCTGGCCCCACTCGTCAGCATCGCCACCTTCTTCCGCACATTCCTCGCTCGAGCAATAGAAAGGGGCGCAATCTCCGGCCATGAATCCGCGCCCCCTTCCTTGATTCCGCGCCGAGATCCCCGGCCCTTCCCAATTAAACACGCCCCACGCGACCACTTTTGCCCTACCCTCACCCCGCAGCCACCACCTCCGCATTGCCCCGCCGCGCAGAGCCCCTGTGCCGCCGCGACCTCGCCGCTCCGCCGCACCGGAGTCCTGGACAAGCTGCGCAGCAGCCTCGCTACGACTCCCGGAGCACTACTGAGGCTCCAACCTCGACCCCGACCCTCCACGTCGCCGGGAATCGCAAGGCGGGCAGCTCAGGTGAGCTCGGAACCGCCATGGCGATTCCATGTCGCCGAGGCACCTCGGACCACCCTAACCACCATGATCCCTTCGCAGAGTCACCACGCGCCGAACCAAGGGGACCAGGAGCCCGGAGATCACCCGCGTCGACCAGCCCGCGATCACCGCGTCGAGCTCCGCCGCCGGTCTTCACCGTCGTTGCCTCTGCACCGGTCCTCCCTTCGAACCCGAGCCTCGGTGAGCATCAGCATATCCCCCTGAAACCGTTACACTAGTTGGCTAGGCCCGTAGCCCGCGCCCAAGGCCGGAACGCCGCACGCCGGCGCTCCGCCGCTGCCCGCACTGCTGCCTCGCCATGGCAAGCCCCCCCTGCAGTGCCGCTCACACACTACTTGGGTTTGCCTTAGCTCCGTGCTCGCACCAGGATCCTTTTTCACCCGGATCTAAGCCCTGCCCAGCCCGAGCACTCGCACGTCGGCGAGCTCCACCGCGCCGGTCCGCCCCACCGTTTCGCACGCCGCCTCAAGCCCTGTAGAGCCGCGCTAAAGACCTGGGTAGGTTACGCATATCACAATGTCCACACCAGACCCAGATCCGGACTGCATTGACCCCCGGAGTGCAGGATTTGGCGAACTCCGGCGAGCCCCTTCTCGCACCGCCGCGGAATTTGTCGCCGGCGTCGCGCGCCGCCACCTCGCGCGTTGGAACAGATCTAGACCGCCCGATCTAAAACCCACGCTCCAGATTAGATCGTCATACCCCTTCATCCAAAGCCATTTGATCTCGATCTAACGGCCCTAATCCGCGCTTACCGCTTCGCCTTGGTCTTTTTGTTAAAGAGTCCCTGGACTCTTTGCTAATCAACCCGCAGTCCAGGCGCATTCAAAACTATTTACAGTTTAGTCCTGTTTTTAATGTTTAAGCCCCTGGACTTCTACCTTTTTGAACCCGTGGTCCAGCACCTGACCTTTTGAGCGTTAGCCCCTGAGTCCGCTGGTTAATTACATTTTAGTCCTCGGTTTTGCCCAGAAAACCCCTGGAACTCCAGTTTTCTTACAAATAGGTCCCTGAACCTTGTTTTTAGCCTAGATTTTGTGTCTTAGCTCAGTTTTAGGCATTCTTTATGTCCACGCAATCGTTGTAATGCGTAGATCAGTTCTAGACAAGTTTTGGGCACTGTTTTCATGTATTGTTGTACTGTTTCTTAGTATATGTTATTGTTTGCATGTAGGTTTACTGTTGTGCCTTATTTTTAGCCATGTGTTCGTGAGTAGACGCTGATCCATCTGAGGAGCCCCAGTACCAGTACCCGAAGCAGTCGTCTGCTGACCAGTTTGAGTAGCAGCAGGAGCAGTTCGAGGAAGGCAAGTATAACATGAACAACCTATCACTTTAAATACATTTTCATACTGCATTTTAATATTGTATGCCTATAAGGATTTCCTAGCCACTTTATATCATTTATATATCCTTTGGGTTGCATTTTGGTTAGTTGTGCTAGGTTGCTCCGCTAAAACACATTTGGTCCTTTTTAATTAATTTGATTAATGATTTAGGGGGCCTCTGTGTTGTCTTGAGTGGCTCACGTCTCGTTAAAATATGTTTTTCTAGAAACATGGTTTAGGGGGCCAGCACGGTGCTTAGTGCTTTGTTGGCCACTCTCCATAAGGACCGGTTCATAGAGCGACAACCTGGGACAACAGCGCTACCACAAGACAAGAATGGGATAGTCTTGGCTTACTAATTAGGTCTTTTTGGTTTGGGGTAACTTACCTGTGGGGCAAGGGTGGTAAGCTTCTATGGCCCTCGTGTTGAGTGGCCTCGTCTGTGCTTTATGTTGCGGCATATGTGCTTGACGCCCACTAGACCTACTCCATGGTAGCCCATCCAACCCTCGCGGTTACTCCTTACCAACGAGATTCTTTGTAAAGGCCTCGTAGTGAGTTTGCTAGTCATCTCACCTAACGAAGTGTGATGAACCTCTAGTGTAGCTCATGACTTGTGGGTAAAGATGTGCAACCTCTGCAGAGTGTAAAACTGATATACTAGCCGTGCTCACGATCATGAGCGGCCCAGATCCTCCTTTTGATTAGTGGGGTTATCTTCCTTTGACGAGGCAGGTTCCCCGGGTGGCTTGGTTCGGTTTGGTTATCAGTAGTTCATGTTTAATTCTAATGAATTACTATGTAACTGGGTTAATGGTAATTCACCAACATGTAGTAATTATTTTTAATAAAATTTTGCCAAGATTTAAAAGCTAATGCAGTTGAGTCAGCTAATCTTAGAGCCTCATAGTTTGTGTTATACTTGTTGAGTACAAGTTGTGTACTCACTCTTGCCTACTCTACTCTTTTTCTTCTTGGGCTACTCTACTGCTGCTCAGTTCCTATCGAGGCGAGTGAGTTCACTCAGAGCTACCAGGATTACGAGGACTTCTAGGCGTTTGTCTCCCAGTCGATGTCCCTGTGGCGCCCTGCTCAGCTTCGGAGAGTTATCGTATTTGTTTACGCTTCCGCTGTATCAGACATTTTGTCATTATTGTAATAAATAACATTCGTATTCGCTTTATTATGTCTTTTATGTGATATGTGCTGTGATATACTGTTCATTCTGTTGTATATACATGTGACTTGATCCTGGCACGTATATGATTGTTCGGTTTATGTTCTTTTATAAACCGGGTGTTACAGCCCGACCTACCTGAAAATGGTCATTCACCAAACTTGTGGAAATAATTAGTATTAAACTCCTATCTCTAGTTTGGTGATTGCTTTGGCATTGTTCTTTGCCAGAGTTGACGGTCAGATATGACACTTAAGGACCGTCAACAACACCCCCACACTTAGTCCTTTGCTCGTCCTCGAGTAAAGGTTGAAGGAATAAGGTGTTTGCAACTCCTTTTTATGGAACCTGCATACTAGTTATTCCAAGCTTCTTCCAAATTTTGTGAACTTTTGAGTGGCTACCATGCTTTCTTAGGTAATTGAAGAATGGAACGATGCAGAATTCAGGTTCCTAGCTCTTCCTGCTTGGAAACTTGGGTTTTATATTTTTGAAATAAAAGAATAGACTTGCTCCTCAAATTATTCTCTCGAATCACTCTTTTTATTTTGGATCCTTACCAAGGCAAAGTTGTTGCCTTCTTTTCTCCTATCATCTAATCAGGCTTATGTGGAGCTCAGGGTAGGAGTAAAGAGGCATGTTTGCTTTGCTTATATTGTTAAGTCAAAAACAAGATCCAAGCAGAAACGAGTCATACAATTTGATCAAAATGTGCAAGTGTGTGGGAATTTTTGGCGGAGGGTGGAAGAACTCCTTTGCATGTTCCATCTCACTTCATTTTTTCCATGGATGTGGACTATCTTTCTCTTTTCTTTTCTCTTTTTTTTTTGACATGCCTTGTGGGCATGTGGCATACTTTCTCTGGGTATGCATCTTTATTTTTTTCTTTTTTTGACATGCCTTTTGAGCATGTGGCATACCTTCTTTGGGTATGCATCTTTTATTTCTTCTTCTCTCTTTTTTTTATAGCCCACATCCTTGATGGTCACTTTAGAGAGAAAGAGTCATGGTATGTCATGGAGTTTTATTTTGTGGGTGGATGATAGTGTTTGCTATGTGAGTGGATGTGTACGTGATCTTGATCATGAGAGTATGACACGTCTCTAACAAGGGTCAAAGAATTTGACAAACCTCAAAGCAAAGTCAAACTGCATATGATGGTTTGAGCATGAACATCTGACTTTAGCGTTGGTAGGAATTTCCATTAATTTGAGGAGACAAGCTATTGATGATTTTTGATAAATGAAATCCCAAGTACTTTGCAAGGAAGAGCATGGTTCCGTTCATCCAATCATATCACATTAGTCAATTACTTAGATAGCATGGGGTTCCTACAAAGATAGATGTCACAAGAACTAGAAAGAATGCGAGGAATAAAGAGTATGCAAGTTTATTCATGGAAGCGCATGGAGTGCACAAGTGGTTTGGCAAGATTCATTGAGTTTAGTTATAGTGATAAACATGCAATATGCTTAAACTCAAGAATCAGGGAGTTAGAGGGTAGTGTTGCGCAAACCATCGTTTGTAGAGGAAGAAGAGGGAACTGTCCTGCTCTTCAGCATGCTGGACTGTCGATGTTGTGCAACATGTTGGGAGAGAGATCTCGAACGAGTTTGCACTTGGTGATTTTGAGACATCTCCCCCACACTTATTCTTGTACTTGCTTTTATTCAAAAGAAAACAATGGTGGAAACAAACATGGACTCCACTAGTTTTGAACACCGGGGAGTCTAAACTTTATTCAATAAAAAAGCTAGTAGTGTTTTATTTTATTATTATTGTTATTTTGTTTTTTTCTATATATTTTTTTGAAGAAAGAGATTCACCTTTTTTTTGCAACAAAGAGTTTTTTTATTCATTGTTCACTATATTTTTAGCAAAACTCAAACAAGGCTGAGATAAAACTGCATGAACAACACATAGGGGCATTTGGTAGAAGTGCACAAAGTTCATTTTTTTTTGAAATGCGACTTATGGCTTCTTTGCATGTTATGCAGATTTTATTATTTGAAGCTCAAAACGGGCCTTGCCTTATCTCCAGCATGAACTTGATGACTAACCCAACAAATTTGAAGAGTTTCCTGTAGCTGTTAGTCCACAAAAGATATGCATCCAAAGCTTACAGAAGTATTACTCCAAAGTTCATTAACCAAAATTCAACACCATGCCAAATTTGATTAAAGAAGGTTGTTTAACCTAAGCACCATGCTTAATTTAAAAAGCCTATGGATGTACTATACAAATACATCCAAACTAGAGTATATGAATGTAAACAAAGGAAGCAAGAATTTTGCATGATCAAGCTCCATGGATATAAGTACGAGTAAGGGATTGGTGAATCTTACCTTTGTTTACCCGAGTATACTTACCGTCAGCATATACGATGGATGTCTAGGAATTGCTGCTGCGATGGCGTGTTGAGTGGAGCAGCAAAGGCCTAGAAAGGAAGTGAAGCATTTTCTTGATTGTATGTGTGCGTGAGCTGCTTGAGTGTGTGGAGCCAAGACCGAATGGAGTTTTGTGTGAAGGTTGCCGGCTCTCTCCCACTCTTTCCTTCTTCCTTTCTCTCTTTCTTTTTCTCTCCCTGTATTTTTTTCTTTTCTCTTTTTTTATTTTTTTATATCTCTCTCCTTTTTTTCTCTTTTTTTTGTCACCACTCTTTTTTTTTCAAGCAAGCCAAGGCTGACACCTTCTTGAAACAAGGATACTCCTTTGGATGGCTAGAACTTGTAGCGTGACGCTATGCGATTTCCCCCCACACTTGGACTTTTGTGTGAAAGTCAAGTGTGTAATGTCGGGGTCTCCTTTTGAGTGTGTTCCCACTCCAAAGAGCATCAAAGTGTTCAACTAATGCAGTCCTTGTGTTCTCGGGCATCGTATGTACCCTATTCTACTTAATCGTCACCTAAAATAGTTAGGACCAAGAATACCCGAAGGTGCATACTATGCTTAAAAACATGTTGTTGCTTTTATTGTTTAGGAGAAAGATTTTTTATTTTTAAGATTATTCGGGCTATCTCCCGGTAGTGCTTTGTTTATGGTCACAAGCTCGACCATGGGGGTTCATCCTGCAGCTATCAATGGTGATGTAGTTCCCAGCTTCACCACCATTTATTGATTTATCATTGTTTAAGCTGCAAGGTTAGTGCACAAATACAACTACGAGCCCTACAAAGATGTTATGATAAGGAAAACTAACTTCAACCATCGTAAAGGGTGTCTATGATTGGAAACCCTACGAAGAGTAAGACTCATAGCAACTTGGTGCAAAGGACAAAAGATCTCGGAGATGTCACAGACGAGCATGACTTTTGTGAAGAAACTTTACGCTCATGGAGTGAGTAGCTTGATCTCTGGATAGAGCAACTCAGGAATGTTCATGGCTCCATAGTGAAAGATGATGTATAACTCTGTGGGCCAAATGAACAATTCCGAGTTCAGATCATGAGGGAAATGGATTTCTTTCAACTCATCCCCTCCTTAGGTGGAAAGCCTCACATTTCATCAAAGATGAACGTGGTGGAAAAGCAATCCATCCTAAGCTTCCAATAGAAGTTCATTTGATAGGAAGGGTGAACATAACTTCTACTGGGCATCAATCAAAATCAAGGATTAAGAAATAAACTTTGATTCACTTGATTTGATTGGCATTGATCGATAATCGAGGATATGAATGCGAATTATTTCACTCGATTCGATCGGTAAGGCTTGAGAGTGAATCTTCTAGCCTGATGAGGAACTAAGTCTAGAGAGGATGGCTCTAAAGATTCACCCCAAAGGGATGGAAGGTCTGTACGAGGATAACCTTCCAAGGGTAGCAGGAGTAGAGGTAGAGATAAGAAAAGCAAAAAGATACGAGGATAGTATGGGTAGTAGGGGTGAAGGTAGAGCTAAAGAAAAAGAAAATATTTTTTTTGTTTTTTAAAGATATACGAGGACAAACTAGATTCAAAGGCAAGACGGCAACCGTTCCCCGGTAACGGCGACAGAAATGCTTGTTGGTATTTCTTAACGTTCACAGAATAATCCGCAAGCGTACGGAGATACCGTTGTAGCACTTCACCCGTGAGTATTCAAGGGTATTATATTTCCACGGGGAACGGAGGTACTAGCCTTCTAACTGGTTCATCCAAGGACAAACAAGAGGCAGGTAGGCAAGGATAGAGAGGATTCCTATGGCTTAGAGTTCTAGTAAAGATGGGTTCTACCTCTACTTGCTTACTTCGGGCACCGGCTTACTCCTAGTATGTCAAGAGTATCCGGCTATTAGCTCTACACCCAACCCTCACGTGGGGGACTACAAGGGACGGACAGGGCTGTCACCACCTACTGCTTACCCCGATAGACCGTGGAGAAGGTATGCAAACAAAGGTAACCTCTAGCCTAGACACCACATTTACGCTATCTATTACTGCTCTAGCCCCGACTCCGTCCACGACTCGAGCCATTAGACTAGAGCACCCGTCACGAGGACGGACGATGATCCCGCAAGCAAATAAAGAATAAAACTAACTTTACTAAAAGACTAACTACCATAGAAGATCACGAATACTTACTTAAGAAAGGAAGCATCTGTCGAGGTACAAGGCCGAAGAAGAGCGTTTGACATGCCGGCGCCCCTCCGAACTACACCTCACTCTCTCCCTATTTTCTAAGTACTAGGCCTAAGCCTTGGAGTGGAGCTCTTCCTCCTCTCTTGTTGTTGTGTTGAATTGGGAGTTCTCCTCCTCCTTATATAGCCCTCCAAGAGTGGATCCTTGGGTGAACTTTTGAGGTGGTACCATCTGGAGCCGGCGTAGGGGACGCAGTGGGAGTTTGCAGGAGAAAGATGGGCCTGATTGGGCCCAGTAGGGGGTCGGGCGACCCGAGGGTTCGGCCGACCCCTTTCTGAAGCCGTTAGGCCCCATCTTCGGCCTGTGGACTCCCTGTGGGCTCCCTGTATTGGCTTGTGGGTGTTCCCCAAAAGTTAAGTGGGTTAAGCTTGTCATTTGGCCTTCGGATCCTTGTGTCTCCTGCTAGTTTTGGGAAGTGTGTTTTCTCTTGGGCTTGAGCTGATTTGCTTCTGGATGTGGGCTCTCTAATTCTCATGCTCGTGTAGCATGCTCTGAATTGTACTGTTGGCTTCATTTGAGCATGGTTTCCCTCCATTTGCAGACACAGTCTCCTGAAAATGGTCATTCACCAAAACTTGTGGAAATAAATAGTATTAAACTCCTATCTCTAGTTTGGTGTTTGTTTTGGCATTGTTCTTTGCCAAAGTTGACGGTCAGATATGACACTTAAGGACCGTCAACACCTATCACACCCGGGGGCTAGGCTCGGCCAGCCCGATCCGCCCAAGTCTACTCAGCGTAGACACCCCAATGTAACCAGTTGTTGCGAGCACAACCCTACTAGTCCTGGAACCACCCTTCATCACCTCTTACTATCCGTGCACTTGATGACCAGCTCTCAACCTGACATGTAAAGGCACATTGCAGGGTCGTCTTTCCTAATTACTCGGCCAACTCGGCAACCTCTCGGATTACGGAATAAACCACAAACACATGCAAATTTATTTACATACAAAATAAATAGTCTTTGGCCACCCGCTGACCATTTTCCTAGCTTCTACAGTTACAGGTTAAGGTTGGCCGCCACGCGCTCCGCGATCGGCCTGGCACTGGTGAGATAGTCGGGCCAGGCAAGGTCCGAGGTGTCCGGCGCAACCCCGTCACCCACTGGCTCTAAGTCGGCCTCCGAGAAGTGGGACTTCACAAGTCCCAGGGTGTACTGGGCTGCATCCCCGGCAACCCTCCGAGCGAAACCTTCCAGCCGCCCGCGCGCCGCTTCAAGCCGCGCCTCCAGGTCCTTCGCCGCGGCCGTGCCCTCTAGTTCAAAGGCGGTGAGGATGGCGTTCACCTTGCCGATGAACCGCTCCAGGGCAGCAAGTGCCTCGGCCAGCCGAGCCTCCACGCCTGTCAACCAAACCATACTTCAATTTCATGGGAGTCCAATCAAAAGGAAAACAGGGTGGTTTCCGAACCATACCTTCGCGCGCTTGGCACTCCAGGCGGAGCTTGCCCTCGGTGGCACCCTCCCTCGCCTCCACGGCTTCCCGACCTGCCTGCAGGTCGGCATTGGCCTTCTCGCAAGCTGCCAGGTCACGCCTCAGGGCACGAACCTCCTTCTCCAGCCCCACGAGGGCACTCATTTGCTTGAACGCAAAGGAGTCGGCATAAAATGCGGTGCGTTCCTTACCACGCTTCTCCTTCATGAGCTCCTTCTCAGTCTCTGCCCGCTGCTTCTCCAGCAGGCAGTTCTGCGCCTCCAGCTCGGCCAGCCAGGGCTCGAGCTGCTCGAGTTGGTTGTCCGCGGCAGGCATCCCCCGCAGCCTCTCAGCGGCCTGCTGGCTCAGGCCGGCCAGGGACTAACAAGAAAAGTGGTTGGCAATAAAGAAATGTTCGCGCAGGAAAACTACACCCCAAAAGAACAACACCTCACCTCGGTCGACTCTGTCGCCCGGCGCGTGGCTGCCAGGAGCTCTTCCGCTAGCCCGATGGCCTCCTCGCGCCCGGCCTCCAGCTGGTCCACTGGGTCATCCCCGGGCAGCGCTTGGTCCCGGCCAGCAGGAAACAGTTCCCTGGCCGAACTCACCTGTGGCGAACTCGGCGGTGACGCGGTCGGTGTCTGCATCTCTCCCGCCGACGCGGCCCTCCTAGCCGCAGACTGCTCGACCTCCTCGGTGTTGGCACTCCTTAGCCAAACGAATTACTCTGCAAGCGTACAGAGACTGATGTAGCCTTCACCAGGGAGTATACCAGGGATATCTAATCCAAGGAATGGTAAAGCTTCGACCAAATCTAGAACTACTCAACTGGACACACCAAATGAGAAAAGGTAAGAGGGAAGCGGGCCTAACTCCAGATAACTTACTATTCTACCTAGCGACAAGCTAACTATTGACTCGATCTGCTTCGGCGGCCTCAGGGAAGGACTCAGACTGGGGTGAGAAGGGAGTCCAATGGCAGTCGGCACTATTGCTATGAAAACACCCGAACGTGGTGGACTACGAGGGACGGACAGGGCTGTCACCACCTGCCGCCTACCACAATGGTACCGTGAGGTGGAACACAAACTGAGATAGCTAACCAAGCCTGGGCACCATGCCCACAACTATCGAGCTACTTGCTCCTACCGTGTACTTAGATAGAAAACAACCTCAGATAAGTAGAACTTGCTACTTACGCAGACTCAAGATCCCGTAGACAAAAAAAGTAATTAACCAAGTAACTAATGCAGAAAGTAAAGCTAGCGAGAAACTGAGTTGAGATGAGGAACTTACTCAAAGATATATTCCTCCAAGGTGGATACAAAAGATGGAGTAAGACCCGAGAGAACTCGAGCCCGCTCCATTAAGCTGGGTTTGCACCAAAACTTCTCACCTCACACTCTCCCTTTTCTAATACAAAGAGGATTCAAGAGTGAACACTTCTCTTAAGTGGATGGTGTGTGTTACAAGTGAGAGAGTGAGTCCTATTTATAGTGCTATGAGGGCGGTTCAATGGTTAAGCTTAACTTCCATGCCAAGGCGGAGCTCCAGAGGCTGCCATGTGGGGCCAAACGGCGTCCCCTAGGCCGACCAGCTTGGGGATCGTGCCATCTGGCACCGACCTTCCTCTAGGTGGCTTCGATTCTCTCCTGGAGTTTGCTGTGAGCTGCTCGGCATTTTCCACATGACTCCTAGGCCGGTCGGCCTGGCTCTGGAACAACTCGGCCCTCCTTTGTCGTGCCATATTGATCCAGTGTCTTGTGATGCTCCTCAAGTCGGTTGGAGCCTTGGTTGAGTGGTTTGTCACTGATTATGGACCCGAATATACTTGGTTCATGCCTTTTAATCTTGATTGACTGTAATCGTGTCAAGCACTTGATCCTTGCTTGATACCTTGTTCAGGACCATCTCCGAGCAGTTGCATGGTGAGATTGCTCAGAGGTAGGCCGGCCGGCCTGGGATTTCTCTGGTTTTGGCTCAATTTTGTATGTTGTCTCCCTGAAATCACAAGTGCACCAAAACACGTGGAACTCATTAATGTTAGTGAAAATTGGTGTATTATGGTCCTGAGAACTTGAAATCCGAAGGAATGTTGGCGGTAGAAATCACTGAATACGACCGCCAACACACCCCCACACCTAGACTTTGCTCGTTCCGAGCAAAAAGAGTCGAAATAGATCCTGAGGATCAAGTAAAGTCCAGGGTTCATAAGATAAGGTATGCATAAGCGTTATTTCAAAACTTTCCCTTCATACCTTGGATTCCGGGTGGCTAGCGCTATCTTCTTCAACCATTGATCTCTGGAACAAGTCGATGAGAGTTGTCGCTAGTTCCTGCTTTGCAGTACTTGGAAGGGTTTTCTGAATTTTATAAAACCAAGGCATACTCTCCTGCTCAAACCACTCATTCACTCATCTTACTCAAACCTCACTTTGTTTCCTCGATTTCTCACTAGGAATATGTGGGGCTCGGGTAAAGGTGACCGCATGTCTTACACATTCATTTTGCAAGTGCAAACGTAATGTCTCATGGTAGTTAGAAGGTTCATCACTCGAGTCATGTGCAAGTGTAACAGAAATGTAAGTCCTCAGTGGTATTCAAGCATCTTCCATTTCTCCCCTTTCTTCATTTTTTGTACTTGAACTAGCATGAATGTCGTTCATGTGTTTCTTTTCTTATTGTTTCAGGGGGATGGAGAGCTTTATGCAATCACATAGAGGACTTTGGAGTGATAACCGTGTACGTGTACAACCCACAACGATAAACAATCACAACTGCTCAGAGGCATGGCGTTTGCACGAGCTCAGAATTAGGAAGATAGCTATAGGTTTGAGTTTGTATGTAAATGATGTAAAGGCTCTGGAATGGGTATAAGGCAAGCACAAGAGTCGCCTTGTTTTGTGTTTTGGAAATAAAAACTTCCAAGACTTTGAATTAGGAATTCGCACAACCTCATGTCATCATGTCACAAGGATCAATAAGCAAGATGGGAGCGATCCTAAACATGCGTTCCAAGGTAGACAGGTACTTGTATATGAAATAAAACTTAGCACATTCCATTTCCATGAAATGATTTCACTGTTCCTATGCAATTCGTTCATGATTTTATTTGAATTTAATCAGGGTGAATTTGAACTAGAGCAGGAAGGAAAGGGTAGTAGAGGGCTCGAACCAGCGCCACGAGAAGAATCTCAGAGAGAGGCTGACAGGTGGGGCCGGCTGGCCTAGGCTAGGCCGGCCGGCCTGCAACTTTGGACAATCTCCGTGGCCATTCTGCAGATGTGCAGGCTCGGTTTACTCTATTCCAGGTAGATTGCCTCGTCCAATTTGATGAAAAATGTAGGCCGGCCGGCCTAGTTTAGGCCGTCCGGCTTGAAATCTCGTCAGATTTCGTTCAAATTTCTCTGGAACACTAGTTCTGTTCTCCTTGTTTGAAATCACTGTGTACTCGGCAAATGATCAGAACAGGGGTGTCATTGACACACAAATGTGCACCAACCACAAGAGCACAAGGAGGAATAACTCTTAAATTTTATTTTATTCAAAAGCAAATTGGGGTGCTGTGGCATACAATTGAATGAAATAAAGGAATTTAAAAATGCAGCACCAAAACCTAAACCTAAGGACTCTTCCTAGACCTACACCTACTTCGGGTCCGGGGATCGATAGAGATCCTCATTCCCGGTCACCTTCGCAAGGCGTTTGATCTTAGAACAAACAGCCTTACGAAAGGTGTCTACCCGATCACCCAACTCCATCCGGTCGATCTTCGACTCAGCCACACGCTGATCCATATTGTTGAGGCGTAGCCGTTGTGCCGCGAGCTGTGCACGAAGAGAGGCGACTTCGGTAGGCTCCTCCTCCTCCTCGTCCTCATCCTCATCCTCAGTATCTGTGTAGGCATAGATCTCAGGAGGGCCACGGATTAGCGGTGGCTTGATGCGACGCCACACCGTGTCCGGTGGGGAATCAACGCACGCTGCGATCCATTGGTGGGGTGAGCACCTTCCCTAGCTCGACCTTGGCCCCGGTCACGCGGTAGCGTGGAGGGCTAGGACTGGCAGGGGAGTACTGTGGGGAGTACATCAGCGAGTCGACTTGCACCACTGAAAGTGCAGCGACTTGCGCGACACGTCCCGCTGAGGACGTTCCCGCGCGCTTGGTAATGACCTTTCGAGGGGAAAGAACCCCTGTTGTAGGTCGCACTGGGCTGAGCGCTCGGGAATGCACGAGGGCTCCTGCTCCTGGCACCTAGGTGGTGCTCTCTGCCGACTCGGGAGACGCCCGGCCTCGGGGTGAGGCTGGCCGGCCTCCTCTAGGCCGACCAGCCTTGGGCTGGCGCCCCTGGCCGGCAGGCGGTGACGGAGAGAGGGCGGTGACAGATAGAGGGCGGTGACCTCCTGGGATCCAAGGATCCTGATGCTGGTTAATGTCGCACGTGAATGGCTTGAATTGGAGGGCAATTTTGAGTTGGGGAGCTCCATGGGCGCAGATTTGGGAGTTTTGGGTGAGGGTTGCTCCATGGGCGATGAATGTCATCATCGGCAAAACTGTCTAGTCTGAAGGCAGTTGGGTTTTCAAAGGATTCAGATTTAGTAAAAGGAAAGTAAAGGGGATTATTTAGTCCTTTGTAGAAGACTCTAAACCAGTTTGCTGCATCTGCTGAATTCAGTTTACTGCCAGGGAGACTGAATAAAGCTTGGCCGTAACTAGTACATCTAATTGGTTTGCCATTCTCATCAGGAAAGGAGTTCTTGGTCAGGCCTTGGAAGTTGGGGATATGGTGTTGGAAGTATAGTTGTGCCCACAACTGAATAAACCACCAAGGGTAAATGGAGATATCTGTAGGTTTCTCCAAGAAAAAGTTTGCCTAGGCCGGTGTGATTACCATGGGCCAGGTGATAGGCCAAGGGAAGATAGTTCTTAGTTGGAGCTAAAGAAGGACCATAGAAGATGAAGTGCTCTAGCCAAAGATTTAAGAAGGCTGTGTGTTCCTTCTCAGTCACTGGACCTTTTGTTTTCATGCGCTGACTCATGTAAGTACCCCAGTTTGTGCAGTTAACCATGGAAGAAAGTTTGAAGGGGACTTCTGCCATTTTGTGAGCAGCAGGATTAGGAGAGCTAATGTCTAGGCCAGTGATCATGGTGACATCCAGCAGAGTAGGGGTCATGGGTCCATGACCAAAGAGGAAACAATTCAGAGCATCAGACCAGAAATAGCCGGTGGTTTTCAGAAGATTTTCATCTTTGTCGAGGGGTGATAGTGATAAACTAAGTGCATCGGCTATGTTTAAATCCTGCCACAAGGGCATGTGAGCTTTTGCTACTCTGTTGTACCATGTAATCCAGCTCTCAGGTGGATTAGGCCAGGCTCTTAAGCAGTCGGCCCAGAGGTTCAGATCGATGTTTTGACTCACAAAAGGGATCCTATTTGCTTCACAAGAGATCAGATCTGTGGGGTTTTCATGGGTTTGTGGGCCAAGACAGAAAGATTTTGGATTGGAGGGATGCGGCAGAAGGATGTCTGACACCTGAAGTTCAGAAATTCAAAAGTATGTGTATGGTGTCATGTTTCAGAGTTTTAGTTTCAGAAGCTTAGTGAGCTGAAGAAAATTAAAGGATGAGGCCGAATATTACCTTTAGGCCGCAGATTGCCGCATCATCAATTGCGGAGCTTGTCATCTGAGCTGCAGAATCTACCATGGTTCAGATCTGTTGACTTAGGGTTTGCTTGCTGTAGGCTCTGATTCGAATTCCGGCTGCTTGGAGAGTTCTTGCTCGGATTTGTAGAGCTTGGTTTTCGAATTACGCCCGAATTTGGGATTGCGTCGAGTTCGGTTCAAGCTGGAAGCGCTATTCTACTCTTGTGCGGGTTACTTCTAGTTTGAATTTCGTCGGCTCTAGGATATTTATGGAAGCCTGATGTGTTGTCATCAGCTTTTTGGAAGGTAAATGAAGACACATAAAATTGATGAAATTCGATTTCATTAAAGGAAAGTTTATTACAAGGAAAGCCGATTTTACAAAGGAATCAATCCTTCGGCTTTGTGATTCTATTCCTACGATACTACTACTACTACTGTTCGTAGGTACCTAGTACCTACGATGCTTGGGGCTTCGGGCCGGCACATCCCCGCTGCCGTCGTCGTCGCTGCCGTCGTCGTTGTCGTCGCTGCTGAAGGCGCTGCTGCCGCCTTCAGACTCGGAGTCACTCCAGCTGTCGCCGTCGCCGCTATTCTCCTCCTCGCTGTCCTCCTCGGAGGACCCGAGGAACCGGAAGGGCTTTCCGCCCATCGGCTCGTCGTCATCGGAGGGGGACTCGATCTCCTCTTCCGAGGAAGAGTCGACTCTGTCCGAAGAGGGGTCTTCTTCCTCGTCCTTCTCCGACTCCTCTTGGAACAGGAGCCGAAGGTCTTCTCCTTCAGTTTCGGGCTCGTCCTCCTCGGAGGCGACCCCGAAGTCGAACTCCTCTGCATCCCAGTGCAGAGGAGCCAGCGCTTCGTACGCTGCGGTTGGGTCCCACTCTGGCGTCGGCTCCCGACTCTCCGGGATGGAGTCGACGGAAGAAGCAGGAAGGGGGGAAGAAGAAGGGGAAGAGGAAGAAGAAGAAGAGTCTCCGAAGGAGTTGGAGTCGGAGGAAGAAGAGATCGCCATGGCTGCTGGAGGATTGGGATTGTTTCTGCGCTACTGGCTTTGGGAGGAAGAAGGAGTTTTGCCGTGAAGAAGAGCTGATTCGGGGTGAAGTTAAATAGTAAAAAGATGGGAGACGGATCGGCAGTTTCACATTCTACGAGGAGCCAGTTACAGAGACGTTGTGTCTTCCTTTGTGGTTACAGTGTGACTAATGAGCATTAACGAGAAGATGAAGTGACGGATTGGTTTTGGAACTACCATTGCCAAAACCAGGGGGGCATGTGTTATCGCCATAAATTAACAGGATTAATTTATGGGCCGAAAGCAGAAGATTGAGGAAGGCTTGTAAATCGGCTCCTGCGTGAGCATCTGGGCCACATGGGCCATGTATCCTTAGATTTAGTTCAAGATTAGAGATAGAGTCCAATCGGGACAAGATTAGTTTAGATTGTTTCCCAAGTCTCCGGACTATAAATATGTACCCTTTGTTATTCGTAAAGGGAGAGCGTCATCACGTCTCACAAACAACAAATCTCGGTGCATCGCCACCCCTAATCCTAGGGTTTCATCCAAGTAAGCGCCATGCTGCCCTGATCGCTTCTTGCGATCAGGGCAGCGTAGTTCTTGCTTTTACCTTGGTATTACTCGTACTAAAGCATTTTTGATGGTGAGTAATGCTAGTTATCCTGATGTTCATAGCATGACTTTTAGTAGATCTGTTGTGCTTCATTGCTTATCATCTACGAATATCACGTTGTCTCTGTGCCATCACGTTTCAATTTTATACTTGTTCTTGTCGCATAGAATTAGTCACACAGAGGCAACACCCTGCTTCTTTTATGTTTAGTAGATCTAATCTGTTATGGTTTGCTCTTATCTTGGGAGTTGGCGTAATATCTGCTAGGTTAGGCCTTGCAAACGGATTGGATGATCCGGTGGCGTAGTAGATGCTTTATCTTGGCCTCGATAGAGATTGTTCTGGGAATCGGCTCTTCCTAGTTCTTAGGCCTCTGTTTTGGGTTCTGGTTCAGTCGTCTGTTACATTCATTAGGCCTAGTCACGTGTAGGATGTTCCGATCTAGCAGTGAAGTTGTTACCATCGTGGATTAGATTAGCTAGATTTATTTGAAGCAGCTTTACAGTTATTCACTCTATTCATCGACATCTGGATAGTTGCAGATCCAATCCGACACCGGGACTCGATCGGCTCTTTAATGCCGATGCAAGAGTCGTCCCGGGGAGCCGACCACGGCTCGGACTTATGTTTACATGTATCTTTGTATGCAGGAAACTGTTCGGAGCACGTCTGCAGCCTCCTGATCGGGTATAGGTCAGGTGGCACGCCCGGTTTTCCACAAAACCTCCGGGCGCTTGATGGAATTGCGGGCCGTCGACGAGGGAGCAGTGCCTGCCAGCGCCCCAGCAACCTCCCGGCTCTTCGTGTTGCCCATCGCTACTCGCCGATGAGTTTCGACTGACAACACATTCTGGCACGCCCGGTGGGACCCTTCTCGGCAACAATGTCTGGAGATCAAGATCAAGAACCCGCTCCCAAGCCCGTCACGTATGAAGAGCTCTCTCCTGAACACAAGAAGAAGTATGATGAGATCAAAGCTCTGCTGGAAGCTGATCTCATCGGCTCTTTTGAGAGGACCCGCAAACATGGCATCAGGTGGAAGGGGTTCTTGCCAGAAGGCGCTCTCGACAACGTGGATCTGTCTGTACCATCAGAGGAGCGCACTAGGGCCCTGCGTCAGGAGATGAACTACATGGTGGCCCATTCGCTTCATCGGCACTCTCAGAGCCTGATGAACGAGCTTGAGCGCATGGCGCACCGCGTCATCCAAGAGATAATCAAGAACCAGTACTCTCCATCGGGACCAACCCTGGGGAGTCACACAGAAGAAGCTACACTGCATTCTAGGCCGCAATTGCCGTTCTCATTTGCTGCCCCAAGACCACAAAATTCGCCGATCTACGTCGTCCACAAGATCGGCGGCGATCCTGGAGAAGGCCAATTCCTCACCGAGCCACCCAAGGAGATCCCGCATGGCTACACGTGCGCCTACATCCCTGACAGCGTCAATCCAACACGCTCGGTGCAGATGGTAAACCCAGGAGCTTATGGAGTAGATGCAGAGAAACAAGCATGGCTAGCAAAGTACGCTACTGGGCCGAGTGCTGAGCCATCGGCCCTAGGAGTTCTTAGTGTGGAGCAGGTCAGTGCGATACTGAGAGACCAGTTTGGTATCCTGCCCAAGAGGAAAGCAATCGGCTACTCCAAGCCGTATCCAAGTGATTATGACTTGATCCTGTTGCCACCCAAGTATCGGCTTCCTGAGTTCACCAAGTTCAACGGGTAAGAAGGAGCCAGCTCCAAAGAGCATGTGAGCCGATACTTAACGCAGCTTGGGATGACCTCAGTATCGGATCCTCTGAGGGTCCGGTTCTTCGGCCAGTCCCTTACAGGCCCGGCTTTCGGATGGTACGTGTAACACCCTAATTTAAATTTCAGCATTTTATAATAAATTTAATTGGCTTTATTTAATTTCTAGGATTTATTTTGCTTAGTTTGGCATTTAATCTAATTTTGTTGCATAAGTACTTAAAATTTTCCTTAGGTTTAATTGTGTTGTTGCATACATGCTGGTGCATTGCTTTTGTTGTTTGATTGCTAGTTGTGAATTCAAATTTGAATTTGAATTCATCTAAGTTTGTGTTGGTTTGAAATTAGGAAAGACCCAACTCAAACATGTGAGCCCAACCCAAACCCTTGCAACCCGGCCCACTCCTCCCTCTCCCTTCCCGCGGGCCCAGTTCACCCCTCTTCTCTTTTCCCGCTCGGCCCGGCCCAGGCAGCCAGCACGGCTCCGCACCGGCCCACCCTTCGGCCCAGCTCGTGCCGGCCTGCTCCCGCTGACCCGCGTCGCCCAGCACGCCAGCAAACGAGCTGCGTGCGACTGTGTGACCCCACCTGCCAGCGCCCCCCTCACGCGCGCCTACTCCCTCTGCCACGCCGGGCCCGCGCGTCAGCGCCCTCCTCTCCCCTTCCTTCCCGGCTCCGCAACGGCAGCCCGAGATCACCGGCGAGGTCGCCGGGATCCTAATCCCGCCGCAATCCCCGCCCGGCCCCTTAAAACGCCCCGGGCCGCACCCCCCTGGAACCCCACCCACCCCACGCGCCGCCCAAACCCAAGCATCTCGTCGCCTCCACACCGCTCTGCTCCGCCGCGGACCGGCCACACCACGGCCTCCCAGCCCCGGCCAACCACCGCTGGAGCTCCGCCCTGTGCCCAAGACTTTCCCCGAGCTTGCTGCCCTCGACCTCCAGCCTGCAGCGCCCGGATTTTCGACTTGGACCTCCGCCGCCGGTGAGCCGACCTCCAAGCTATTCCTCGCCGCCGGTGGGTTCCCGACCACCCTGACCCCCTTGGACTCATCGCAGGAACTCCACGAAGCTGCCCGTGGATCCCAGGAGCCCGGAGCACCCCCGCGTCAACCCCGTCCACGACCACCACGCCATCGCCGCCGCCGAGCTCCGTCGTCGACGCCTCTGCGCGCCTTCGCTGCTCACTCCGGGGCTTAGGTGAGCACGCCTTGATCCCCTGCTCCCTTTGCGCCTATTCCCGTAGCCGTAGCCCCTGGCGTCGCCCAGAACACTCGCGCCGGTGAGCCTCCGCCGCGCAGACCCGCCGCCGCCCATGCTGGCGCCGCCCCGAGCCTCCCCGAGCGCCGTTTAGAGCCCAGGTGAATCACGCATGGCGTGTAGATCACCCCAGACCCAGGCGCGGGTCGTTTTGACCCCGGGAAGGCCGAGTTCAGCCTGCCCCGATGGAGCGCCGCCGCGGGGACGCCGTCTCCGGCGGGCAGCGCCGCCGCCCCACGTGCCTTTTTCCCTTGGCCGTTCGATCTGAAATCGATGCACAGGATTAGATTTAGATCTCAATGAATCAGAGCCTTCAGATCTCGATCCAACGGCCCATAATCGCAGATAACGGTTCGGCCTGGACCTTTTTCTAAAGAGACCCCCGGTTTCTTCCTTTTCAACCCGCGGTTCACAGCCATTCAAAAATAATTACAGATTAGGCCTGTTTTATTCACTTAGGCCCCTGGCTTTTCTCAGATTAGTACCCGCAGTCCAGACTTGATGTTTTTGCGTGTTAGACCTCGGATCTTTCTGTTATTTACGTTTAGGCCCTCGGTTTTTGCAGAAAACCCCCTGGAACATTAGTTTTCTTGCAGTTTAGTCCCTGAACCTTGTTTTTAGCCTAGAAGATGCGTTTTAGCTCCGATTTAGGCGTTCTTTATATCCACGCGATCGTTGTAACGCGTAGAATAGTTTTAGACCAGTTTAGTGTGCTATTTTTTTGTATTGATGTACTGTTTCTTAGTTTTTGTTAGTGTTTGCTTGTATGCTTATTATTGTGCATTGTTTTGGCCATGTGTTCGTGAGTAGACGTTGATCCATCTGAGGAGCC
Source organism: Panicum virgatum (assembly GCF_016808335.1). Taxonomy (NCBI): domain Eukaryota; kingdom Viridiplantae; phylum Streptophyta; class Magnoliopsida; order Poales; family Poaceae; genus Panicum; species Panicum virgatum. Next base: position 24,121,208 of record NC_053141.1, on the reverse strand, counting down.
CCAGTACCAGTATCCGGAGCAGCCATCTTCCGAGCACATTGAGCAGCAACAAGAGCAGTACGAGGAAGGCAAGTGTAACATGAACAACCTATCCCTTTTAATTACAATTTCATACTGCATTTTAATACTGTGTGCCTATAAGGACTGTCCTAGCCACTTTATATCCTATATATATACCTTTGGGTTGCATTTTGGTTAGTTGTGCTAGGTTGCTATGCTATAACACATTCTGGTCCTTTTTAATTAAATTGATTAATGTTTTACTTGAACTTAATTCTGAGAGTGGCCCTCTGTGTGGATGAGTGGCTCACGTCTCGTTAAAAGATGGTTTTTGTAGAAACATGGTTTAGGGGGCCAGCACGGTGCTTAGTGCTTGGTTGGCCACTCTCCATAAGGACCGGTTCATAGAGCGACAACCTGGGACAACAGCGCTACCACAAGGCTAGAATGGGATAGACTTGGCTTACTAATTAGGTCTTTTTGGTTTGGAGTAACTTACCTGCGGGGCAAGAGTAGTAAGCTTCAATGGACCCTGCTCCTCCGGCTGGTCTGTGCTTGGTTTGCGCACCTGTGCTTGTACCCCCGTGAGGTGGGCCCCATCGTCGCTGACCTAACTCTCGCGGTTACGCCTTACCAACGAGATTCTTTGTAACGGCCTCGTAGTGAGTCGCTAGTCATCTCACCTAAGGAAGTGTGATGAACCTCTAGCGTAGCTCACGGCTTGTGGGTAAAGATGTGCAACCTCTGCAGAGTGTAAAACTGGTATACTAGCCATGCTCACAGTCATGAGCGGCCCAGATCCTCCTTTTGATTAGTGGGGTTATCTCCTTCCGACGAGGGAGGTGCCTCTCGGGGTCTCCTTGGTGGTTTTGGTTTGGTTCTCAGTAGAAATATGATTAATTTTGATTAATTACTATGTAACTGGGTTTATGGTAATTCATCCACTTGTAGTAAATAGCTTTAATAAAATTTTGCCAAGACTTAAAAGCTAATACAGTCAGTCAGCCAACCTTAGAGCCTCATAGTTTGTGTTATACTTGTTGAGTACAAGTTGTGTACTCACTCTTGCCTCTTCTCTACTTTTTCCTCTTGGCTACGCTACTGCTGCTCAGTTCCTGCCGACACGAGGGAGTTCGCTCAGCGTTACCAGGACTACGAGGACTTCTAGGCGTTCGTCTCCCAGTCGACGTCCCTGTGGCGCCCTGCTCAGCTTCGGAGAGCTTTTATCGTATTTGTACTTCGCTTCCGCTGTATCAGACATTTTTGTCATTAATGTAATAAATAACATTCGTATTTCGATTTATTATGTCTTATTCGTGATATGTGCTGTGATATACTGTTCATTCTGTTGTATATACGTGTGACTTGATCCTGGCACGTATATGATTGCTCGGTTTATGTTCTTTATAAACCGGGTGTTACAGAGTGGTATCAGAGCCATATCGACTGTAGGACGAAGCCTCAACCAGCCCAGCGCCCCGCTCCGCCCGCACGCGCTCCTCGCCCCGACTGACCGCCTGGGCCTGCACGTCAGCGCACCCGCGCGTCGTCCGCGTCGCCCGCTCGGCCGCTCGCAGTGCGCCCCGCCGCTGACCCGTGGGCCCCGCTTGCCAGAACCGTCTCCCCCGCGCAGCGCAACTCCCGGCCGGGAATCTCGCCGTGAATCCCCGCTCGGGCACGCACGCCTATGTTGGACCGCCGCCCTATAAATAGGGACCCCCACGGCCCCCCTGCACCTCCATCCACCCCAATCCGCCGCGCCAACCCTAGCCGCCGCCTTGCCACTGCTCGGAGCGGAGCACCGCCGCGACCTCCACGCCGGTGAGCCCCTGCGCCGCCTCAATCCAACACCTCCGGTGATGTTCTGGCCCCTCTGACCCCAGGTTCGCCTCCGCAGCCGACAGCGCACCTGTACGCGGCACCAGGACGCCGGGAGCCGCACCCCTACGGCCGCTCCACGGGACCGGCCGCACCCTCCGCCGCCGGACTTCACGCCGACCCCCCAGCGCCGCAACTCCGACCTTGCCAATTCTCGGTGAGCACTCTAGAGCCCCACGCCTCTGTTTGCGTTAGTCCAATTAGATCGTAGCCCCGGAGCCCCGCAGAACGCCGCTCGCCGGTGCGTTTCGCCGCGCCGACCCGCCGCCGCAGAGCCAGCACCGCCACGGACCTCCTTTAGCCCCGCCAAGGCCACCAGTCCGTCACCCATGTCGCGCACGTGCGCCACGGCCAAGCCATGGTCCAAACCGAGCCTGGGAACACCGGTTTGACCTTCTCCGGCGGGTTCCCCTGCGCGCCGCCGCGGGATTCCTCGCCGGCGGTAGCCCGCCGCTGCTTCCCCGCGCGGATTGAACCCCAGCCGCCCGATCCTGAAACAACGGCCGAGATTAGATCCAACTTACCTCTTCGTCCTAGGGTTTTAGATCTAGATCCGACGGATCTGATCTGTCCATACCGGTTTGCCCTAGACATTTTGTTAAAGACCCCCCAGTATTCCTAGAATCAACCCGCAGTCCACCTCTTTTGAAAAATAATCGCAGTTAAGCCCAAAACTTTGCAAGAACCCCCCTGAGCTTCCTGGAATTTGAACCCGCCGTCCAACACTTGACTTTTTGCGAGTTAGACCCTGGAGTTAATGTTTATTCTCGTTTTAGTCCTCGGTTTTTGCGGAAAACCCCGTAGAGCTTAGTTTTTCTCGCAAATAAGCCCCTAGAACTTGTTTTTAGCCTAGAAAATGCGTTTTAGCTCCGTTTTTAGCGTTCTTTATGTCCACGCGATCGTTGTAACGCGTAGAATAGTTTTGGACTAGTTTAGTGTGCTGTTTTTATGTATTGATGTACTGTTTCTTAGTTTTTGTTAGTGTTTTCTTGTATGCTTATTATCGTGCATTGTTTTGGCCATGTGTTCGTGAGTAGACGTTGATCCATCTGAGGAGCCCCAGTACCAGTACCAGGAGCAGCAGTCTTCCGAGCAGTTTGAGCAGCAGCCAGAGCAGTACGAGGAAGGCAAGTATAACATGAACAACCTATCACCTTTAATTACAATTTCATACTGCATTTTAATACTGTATGCCTATAAGGACTTTCCTAGCCACTTTATATCCTTTATATATACCTTTGGGTTGCATTTTGGTTAGTTGTGCTAGGTTGCTGCGCTATAACATACTCTGATCCTTTTTAATTAATTTGATTAATGGTTTACTTGAACTTAATTCTGAGAGTGGCCCTCTGTGCTTCGTGCTTGAGTGGCTCACGTCTCGCTAAAATATGGTTTTTGTAGAAACATGGTTTAGGGGGCCAGCACGGTGCTTAGTGCTTGGTTGGCCACTCTCCATAAGGACCGGTTCATAGAGCGACAACCTGGGACAACAGCGCTACCACAAGGCTAGAATGGGATAGACTTGGCGTAATAATTAGATCTTTTTGGTTTGGAGTAACTTACCTGCGGGGCAGGGGCGTAAGCTTCTATGGCCCTCGTGCTGAGTGGCCTCGTCTGTGCTTCGTGTCTTGACGCCCACTAGACCTGCTCCATAGTCGCCGATCCAACCTTGCGGTTACTCCCTACCAACGAGATCCTTTGTAAAGGCCTCGTAGTGAGTCGCTAGTCATCTCACCTAAGGAAGTGTGATGAACAACTGGCGTAGCTCACGACTTGTGGGTAAAGATGTGCAACCTCTGCAGAGTGTAAAAACTGGTATACTAGCCGTGCTCACGGTTATGAGCGGCCCAGATCCTCCTTTTGATTAGTGGAGTTATCTCCTTCCGACGAGGGAGGTGCTTCTCGGGGTTACCTTGGTGGCTTGGTTTTGGTTTGGTTCTTAGTAGTTTCTTAATTAATTATGATTAATTACTATGTAACTGGGTTAATGGTAATTCATCAACTCGTAGTAAATAGCTTTAATAAAATCTTGCCAACACTTAAAAGCTAATGCAGTTGAGTCAGCCAACCTTAGAGCCTCATAGTTTGTGTTATACTTGTTGAGTACATGTTGTGTACTCACTCTTGCCTCTTTTCTACTTTTTCCTCTCGGTTACGCTACTGCTGCTCAGTTCCTGCCGACGCGAGGGAGTTCGCTCAGCGCTACCAGGACTACGAGGACTTCTAGGCATTCGTCTCCCAGTCGACGTCCCTGTGGCGCCCTGCTTCAGCTTCGGAGAGCTTTATTCGTATTTTGTACTTCGCTTCCGCTGTATCAGACATTTTGTCATTATTGTAATAAATAACATTCGTATTTCGATTTGTTATATCTTATTCGTGATATGTGCTGTGATATACTGTTCATTCTGTTGTATATACGTGTGACTTGATCCTGGCACGTATATGATTGCTCGGTTTATGTCCTTCTATAAACCGGGTGTTACAGAGTGGTATCAGAGCCGTATTGACTGTAGGACGAAGCCTAGATAGAACTGGTCGAGTCTTAGGACTTCTTCTCTCCAATCCTTGCCTGCTGAAAGTATTTTACTTTTATACCCCTTGAATTCTATGAACTTTTACCCATCTTGCCTTGATTTATCTCTCTGAAAAATAGTTTTCGTAGATTTTGGCCTGAATCAGTCATCTGACCACCATGAGTATTAGCTAGGTGACCCTTTTGTGATAATACAGTAGCACGTTCCGCGACGCGTTGTGTTAGTCAAGTCTTTTGCTAAACTCGGCTAAGTTGTGAAAACTGTCTGCTTGTTATTATGCTACATGTTTGATTTGGATTTTTGAATGATTGCATAGCTTAGTAGCTTAAATTTGTTTAAAGAAAATCACTCAGATGTTAAAGTTAACTAATTAATAAAATGAGTTAGATCGTTGGGGGTAAAATAGTCCACTCTATCCTGTCTACTTTATCATTGCTGAGTCTTTTTCCGCAAAGAGTTATCATATCCATCTGAATTTATTCCTGCAATATCCTTACTCGTGAAATCTTTTGTCCAAAATCAGATGGTGAACACCAGGCGTGGTTCCGACCAGCAGGGGCAGAACAACCAGGGTCAGAACACTCAGGGGACCGGGATCCCGATGCCGCCGCCTTTGACTCCGGAGCAGTACTTCCAGCTCCAGATGCAGATGATGGCTACCCTGAACAACACTGTTCAGGCACTTCAGCAGGCTCACACTCAGCCTCCGCCTCCTCCACCGCCGCAGCCTCGCGACAGGCGTGCTGAGTTTCTGAGGGGTCACCCGCCGACGTTCTCTCACACGTCCGACCCTCTTCAGGCTGACGACTGGCTCCGTGCAGTGGAGCGTCAGCTGGACATCGCCCAGTGCGATGATCGTGAGCGCGTCTTGTACGCAGCAGGACAGCTGCGAGGGGCAGCTTTGGACTGGTGGGAGTTCCACCCAGTTCATGACCGCGAGTCTCTCACTTGGCTCCAGTTCAGGGAGCGTTTCCGCAGCCACAACGTCCCCGCGGGCGTTATGAAGATGAAGCAGAAGGAGTTCCTTGCACTGAAGCAGGTAATCTTAAGTATAATCATTCAGCGGTTTCTTTTGAGCTAATGCCCCTTGTTCCATCCTTATGAAATCTTGAGTTAATCTTTCGATATCTATCTATCTTTGTGAATTCAGGGGACTATGTCGATCACGGAGTATCGTGATCGCTTTCTGCAGCTCGCTCGCTACGCCCCTGCCGATGTTGCGGATGACCGCAAGAAGCAGGAGCACTTCATGGAGGGCCTTGAGGACTACCTCCAGTACGCGCTGCTCAACCTCCACTTCGACGACTTCAACCATCTGGTTGACAGCGCGCTCAACACCGAGCGCAAGCACTTGGAGATGGAGGACAAGAAGAGGAAGATTGTCCCCGTTGCTTCCGGCAGCAACACTCGTCCTCGCCTCCAGCCGCCTCAGCCGTACCAGCAGCAGTACCGGCCTCCCCAGCAGTACCAGCAGAGGCCGCAGCAGTACCCACCTCGACAGCAGCAGGCAGGTCAGGGCCCGAGGTTACCAGCACCTCCGGCTCGTGCTGCTCCACCAGCTCCGCCAGCACCTCAGGCTCCACGTCCGGCAGCTCCTACCGGACAGCAGGCTCCAGCACCTCCTCGCGTGTGCTATCACTGCGGCCAGCCGGGGCACTACGCCAACACTTGCCCCCGGAAGGCGCAGGCGGGACAGCAGGGGCGCCCAGCTCAGCCCAGGGTGCCACTTCAGGGCAGAGTGAACCACGTGACGGCCGAGTCAGCGGCCGAGGCTCCTAACGTGGTTATTGGTACGTTCATGGTCAACTCTCACCCCGCTACAGTGCTTTTCGATACCGGTGCTACCCATTCTTTCATTTCCAAGTCATTTGCCGAGCAGCATGGTATACCGGTTTCTTGTATGAGGACAGCTATGGTAGTTACCTCACCTGGGGGTCAGATTCGTACATGTTCTATATGCTCCAGAGTTAGTATTGTCATAAAGGGGGTAGAGTTCCGCACTGGCTTGATAGTTATTGACTCCTCTGGGATAGATGTGATTCTGGGCATGGAGACCCTTACCAGATGGGGAGTCCGTATTGATTGTGCTCAGCGGACAGTTCACTTATCGGCATCTGATGGCCAAGAGGTGACAGTCAGTGCTTCAGAGCCTTCTGGATTTCTTCATCAGATGGAGGCTAGACCCACGGACGGTATTCGCGTGGTGTCTGAATTCCCGGATGTCTTTCCGGATGATCTGCCAGGTATGCCGCCTGAACGCGCCATTGAGTTTTGTATTGATCTCTTGCCTGGCACAGCTCCTATTGCAAAGCGGCCCTACCGTATGGCACCTATAGAGCATGAAGAAGTCAAGAAAACTATTGATGAGTTGCTAGCCAAGGGCTATATCCGTCGCAGCTTCTCTCCTTGGGCTTTTCCATTATTGCTGGTAGATAAGAAGGATGGCTCGAAGAGGATGTGTGTGGATTATCGGGAGCTGAATGCAGTTACTATCAAGAATAAGCATCCACTGCCCCGTATTGAGGATCTCTTCGATCTGCTTCGAGGTGCTCGTATATTCTCGAAGATTGATCTTCGTTCGGGCTATTTTCAGCTGAGGATCCGTCCTGGGGATATTCCGAAGACGGCATTCACCTGCAAGTACGGGCTATATGAGTATACAGTCATGTCCTTCGGCTTGACTAATGCCCCGGCTTACTTCATGCATCTGATGAACATGGTCTTCATGGATTATCTGGATGTCTTCGTGGTAATTTTCATTGATGATATTCTGATCTTCTCCAAGACAGAAGAAGAGCATGAGGAGCATCTGAGACTCGTATTGCAGAGATTGAGAGAGCATCAGCTGTATGCTAAGTTCAGCAAGTGCGAGTTCTGGATTGACGAGGTTCCATTCCTCGGTCATGTTATCTCTCAGGGAGGCATTGCTGTTGATCCGAGCAAGGTGAAGGATGTACTCGAGTGGGAGACACCACAGACAGTAAAGGAAGTCAGGTCTTTCTTGGGCTTAGCTGGATATTATCGGAGGTTCATTGAGAATTTCTCCAAGATCGCGAAGCCTTTGACTTCTTTGCTGGAGAAAAATTTGGCTTTCGTATGGACTGATGAGCGTCAGAAGGCCTTCGATGAGCTGAAGAAAAGGTTGACCACGGCGCCAGTCCTGACTCTGCCAGACCAGACGAAGAGGTTCACGATGTATTGTGATGCTTCGAAGGATGGTCTTGGGTGTGTTCTGATGCAGGAGGGCAGAGTGATAGCTTATGCTTCACGGCAGTTACGTCGGCATGAGCTGAACTATCCTACTCATGATCTTGAGTTAGCCGCAGTTGTGCATGCTCTGAAGATTTGGAGGCATTACTTGTATGGGCAGCGGTGTGATATCTACACTGATCACAAGAGCCTCAAGTACATTTTCACGCAGAATGAGCTGAACATGCGGCAGAGAAGATGGCTAGAGTTAGTCAAGGATTATGACCTGGAGATTCACTATCATCCGGGTAAGGCCAATGTTGTAGCAGATGCTTTGAGCAGGAGAAGCTATGTCAACATGGCCGTGGCTTTCCAGATGCCTCCAGAGTTATGCGAGGAGTTCGAGCAGTTGAGTCTGGGCTTCTTGCATCATACCTCCAGTGCAGCGTTTGAGGCAGTACCGACCCTAGAGTCAGAGATCAGGCAGCATCAGAAAGATGATGAGAAGCTGCAGGAGATTCGTGAGTTGCTCAAGAAGGGCAAGGCCCCACATTTCAGAGAAGATGATCAGGGTACTCTGTGGTACAATAACCGGATCTGTGTGCCAGATGTGAAGGATCTCCGAAAGTTGATTCTGAGTGAGGCCCATGATACAGCATACTCTATTCATCCGGGCAGCACGAAGATGTATTATGATCTGAAGGAACGTTTCTGGTGGTATGGGATGAAGCGTTCAGTGGCAGAGTACGTGGCTATTTGTGACACCTGTCAGCGTGTCAAGGCTGAGCATCAGAGACCAGCAGGTCTGTTACAGCCTTTGAAGATTCCAGAGTGGAAATGGGAGGAGATCACGATGGATTTCATAGTTGGATTGCCTCGTACTCAGAAAGGGTACAACTCTATTTGGGTAGTAGTGGATCGATTGACGAAGGTTGCTCATTTCATTCCAGTGAACACTACTTACTCCGGTGCTAGAGTTGCAGAGTTGTACATCTCTCGGATTGTCTGCTTGCATGGTGTGCCCAAGAAGATCATATTTGACAGAGGGTCTCAGTTCACTTCTCGGTTCTGGGAGCAGCTCCATGATTCGTTGGATACGAAGCTGCGTTTCAGTACGGCTTATCACCCTCAGACAGATGGGCAGACAGAGAGAACCTACCAAGTGTTGGAAGATATGCTGAGAGCTTGTGCCATTCAGTACGGTACTAGCTGGGATAAGTGCCTGTCATATGCTGAGTTTTCGTATAACAACAGCTATCAGGCCAGTCTGAAGAAGTCCCCCTTTGAGGCATTGTATGGCAGAAAGTGCAGGACTCCTCTCTATTGGGATCAGATTGGTGAGAAGCAGCTCTTTGGCCCTGAGATCATAGATGATGCAGAGCAGATGGTTCAGGCTGTGCGAGAAAATCTGAGGATTGCACAGAGCAGGCAAAAGAGCTATGCAGATGGCAAACGGAGAGATCTGACTTTCAGTGTTGGTGATTATGTGTATCTGAAGGTGTCTCCGATGAGAGGAATCCGCAGATTTAATGTCAAGGGGAAGTTAGCACCTCGGTATGTTGGCCCATTCAAGGTGCTAGAGCAGAAAGGCGAAGTTGCTTATCACCTGGAGTTACCTCTCAGCCTCTCAGGAGTTCATGATGTCTTCCATATATCTCAGCTGAAGCGGTGTTTGCGAGTACCCGAGGAGCAGGCACCCCTGGATGGAGTCGATGTGCAGGAAGATCTGACTTATACTGAGCATCCGGTGAAGATTCTGGAGACATCAGAAAGGGTCACTCGGAACAAGCGCATCAAGATGTGCAGAGTTCAGTGGAGTCATCACAGTGAAGCTGAGGCTACTTGGGAGCGAGAAGATGAGCTGAAGAAGACATATCCAGATCTCTTTGCTAGCCAGCCCAGCTAAATCTCGGGGACGAGATTTCTTTAAGGGGGTAGGGTCTGTAACACCCTAAGTTAAATTTCAGCATTTAATAATAAATTTAATTGGCTTTATTTAAATTTCTAAGGTTTATTGTGTTTAGTTGGCATTTAATATAATTTTTGTTCCTTAAGTAACTAAAATTTATCATAGGTTTAATTTTTGTGTTGCATTCATGCTGGTGCATGGTTTTGTTTTGTTTGTTTGTATAGGAGTTTGAATTCAAATTCATTTGAATTCAAATAATTTTGAGTTGAGGGGAAAGGAAAAGAAATAGAAAAGGAAAGGAACCCAAAAGAACCAACCCAGCAACCCAAACCCGCGGCCCACTTCCTTTCTGCCGGAAGCCCACCAGACCAATCCGCTCTGGCCCAAACCTCAGCCCAGCCACTCTCCCTCTCCCACCGGCCCTCTTCCCTCCCCAGCAAACGGCCCATCCCGCGCAGGCCCGCTCGCCCTCTCCTCCGCTGGCCCAGGCTGCCTCGGCTCCGCTCGGTCCGGCCCAGAGCGCAGCGCCTCAACCAGCCCATCGCCCCGCTCCGCCCGCACGCGCTCCTCGCCCCGACTGACCACCTGGGCCCGCACGTCAGCGCACCCGCGCGTCGCCCGCTCGGCCGCTCGCAGTGCGCCCCGCCGCTGACCCGTGGGCCCCGCTTGCCAGAACCGTCTCCCCCGCGCAGCGCAACTCCCGGCCGGGAATCTCGCCGTGAATCCCCGCCAGGGCACGCACGCCTATGTTGGACCGCCGCCCTATAAATAGGGACCCCCACGGCCCCCCTGCACCTCCATCCACCCCCAATCCGCCGCGCCAACCCTAGCCGCCGCCTTGCCACTGCTCGGAGCGGAGCACCGCCGCGACCTCCACGCCGGTGAGCCCCTGCGCCACCTCAATCCAACACCTCCGGTGATGTTCTGGCCCCTCTGACCCCAGGTTTGCCTCCGCAGCCGACAGCGCACCTGTACGCGGGACCAGGACGCCGGGAGCCGCACCCCTACGGCCGCTCCACGGGACCCGCCGCACCCTCCGCCGCCGGACTTCACGCCGACCCCCCAGCGCCGCAACTCCGACCTTGCCAAGTCTCGGTGAGCACTCTAGAGCCCCACGCCTCCGTTTGCGTTAGTCCAATTAGATCGTAGCCTCGGAGCCCCGCAGAACGTCGCTCGCCGGTGAGTTTCGCCGCGCCGACCCGCCACCGCAGAGCCAGCACCGCCACGGACCTCATTTAGCCTCGCCAAGGCCACCAGTGCGTCACCCATGTCGCGCACGTGCGCCACGGCCAAGCCATGGTCCAAACCGAGCCTGGGAACACCGGTTTGACCTTCTCCGGCGGGTTCCCCTGCGCGCCGCCGCGGGATTCCTCGCCGGCGGTAGCCCGCCGCCGCTTCCCCGCGCGGATTGAACACCAGCCGCCCGATCCTGAAACAACGGCCGAGATTAGATCCAACTTACCTCTTCGTCCTAGGCCTTTAGATCTAGATCCGACGGATCTGATCTGTCCATACCGGTTTGCCTTGGACATTTTGTTAAAGACCCCCCCCAGTTTTCCTAGAATCAACCCGCAGTCCACCTCTTTTGAAAAATAATCGCAGTTAGGCCCAAAACTTTGCAAGAACCCCCCTGAGCTTCCTGGAATTTGAACCCGCCATCCAACACTTGACTTTTTGCGAGTTAGACCCTGGAGTTAATGTTTATTCACGTTTTAGCCCTCGGTTTTTGCAGAAAACCTCCTAGAGCTTAGTTTTTCTCGCAAATAAGCCCCTAGAACTTGTTTTTAGCCTAGAAAATGCGTTTTAGCTCCGTTTTTAGCGTTCTTTATGTCCACGCGATCATTGTAACGCGTAGAATAGTTTTGGACTAGTTTAGTGTGCTGTTTTTATGTATTGATGTACTGTTTCTTAGTTTTTGTTAGTGTTTGCTTGTATGCTTATTATCGTGCATTGTTTTGGCCATGTGTTCGTGAGTAGACGTTGATCCATCTGAGGAGCCCCAGTACCAGTACCAGGAGCAGCAGTCTTCCGAGCAGTTTGAGCAGCAGCCAGAGCAGTACGAGGAAGGCAAGTATAACATGAACAACCTATCACCTTTAATTACAATTTCATACTGCATTTTAATACTGTATGCCTATAAGGACTTTCCTAGCCACTTTATATCCTTTATATATACCTTTGGGTTGCATTTTGGTTAGTTGTGCTAGGTTGCTGCGCTATAACATACTCTGATCCTTTTTAATTAATTTGATTAATGGTTTACTTGAACTTAATTCTGAGAGTGGCCCTCTGTGCTTCGTGCTTGAGTGGCTCACGTCTCGTTAAAATATGGTTTTTGTAGAAACATGGTTTAGGGGGCCAGCACGGTGCTTAGTGCTTGGTTGGCCACTCTCCATAAGGACCGGTTCATAGAGCGACAACCTGGGACAACAGCGCTACCACAAGGCTAGAATGGGATAGACTTGGCGTAATAATTAGATCTTTTTGGTTTGGAGTAACTTACCTGCGGGGCAGGGGCGTAAGCTTCTATGGCCCTCGTGCTGAGTGGCCTCGTCTGTGCTTCGTGTCTTGACGCCCACTAGACCTGCTCCATAGTCACCGATCCAACCTTGCAGTTACTCCCTACCAACGAGATCCTTTGTAAAGGCCTCGTAGTGAGTCGCTAGTCATCTCACCTAAGGAAGTGTGATGAACAACTGGCGTAGCTCACGACTTGTGGGTAAAGATGTGCAACCTCTGCAGAGTGTAAAAACTGGTATACTAGCCGTGCTCACAGTTATGAGCGGCCCAGATCCTCCTTTTGATTAGTGGAGTTATCTCCTTCCGACGAGGGAGGTGCTTCTCGGGGTTACCTTGGTGGCTTTGTTTTGGTTTGGTTCTCAGTAGTTTCTTAATTAATTCTGATTAATTACTATGTAACTGGGTTAATGGTAATTCATCAACTCGTAGTAAATAGCTTTAATAAAATCTTGCCAACACTTAAAAGCTAATGCAGTTGAGTCAGCCAACCTTAGAGCCTCATAGTTTGTGTTATACTTGTTGAGTACAAGTTGTGTACTCACTCTTGCCTCTTCTCTACTTTTTCCTCTCGGTTACGCTACTGCTGCTCAGTTCCTGCCGACGCGACGGAGTTCGCTCAGCGCTACCAGGACTACGAGGACTTCTAGGCGTTCGTCTCCCAGTCGACGTCCCTGTGGCGCCCTGCTTCAGCTTCGGAGAGCTTTATTCGTATTTTGTACTTCGCTTCCGCTGTATCAGACATTTTGTCATTATTGTAATAAATAACATTCGTATTTCGATTTGTTATATCTTATTCGTGATATGTGCTGTGATATACTGTTCATTCTGTTGTATATACGTGTGACTTGATCCTGGCACGTATATGATTGCTCGGTTTATGTCCTTTTATAAACCGGGTGTTACAGGACCGGGATCCCGATGCCTCCGCCTTTGACTCCGGAGCAGTACTTCCAGCTCCAGATGCAGATGATGGCCACCCTGAACAACACTGTTCAGGCTCTTCAGCAGGCTCACACTCAGCCTCCGCCTCCTCCACCGCTGCAGCCTCGCGACAGGCATGCTGAGTTTCTGAGGGGTCACCCGTCGACGTTTTCCCACACGTCCGACCCTCTTCAGGCTGACGACTGGCTCCGTGCAGTGGAGCGTCAGCTGGACATCGCCCAGTGCGATGATCGTGAGCGCGTCTTGTACGCAGCAGGACAGCTACGAGGGGCAGCTTTGGACTGGTGGGAGTCCCACCCAGTTCAGGACCGCGAGTCTCTCACTTGGCTCCAGTTCAAGGAGCGTTTCCGCGGCCACAATGTCCCCGCGGGCGTTATGAAGATGAAGCAGAAGGAGTTCCTTGCACTGAAGCAGGTAATCTTAAATATAATCATTCAGCGATTTCTTTGAGCTAATGCCTCTTGTTCTATCCTTATGAATCTTGAGTTAATCTTTCGATATCTATCTGTCTTTGTCACTTCAGGGGACTATGTCGGTCACGGAGTATCGTGATCGCTTTCTGCAACTCGCTCGCTACGCCCCTGCCGATGTTGCGGATGACCGCAAGAAGCAGGAGCACTTCATGGAGGGCCTTGAGGACTACCTCCAGTACGCGCTGCTCAACCTCCGCTTCAACGACTTCAACCATCTGGTTGACAGCGCGCTCAACACGGAGCGCAAGCACCTGGAGATGGAGGACAAGAAGAGGAAGATTGTCCCCGTTGCTTCCGGTAGCAACACTCGTCCTCGCCTCCAGCCGCCCCAGCAGTACCAGCAGCAGCAGTACCGGCCTCCCCAGCAGTACCAACAGAGGCCGCAGCAGTACCCGCCTCGACAGCAGCAGTACCCGCCTCGATAGCAGCAGGCAGGTCAGGGCCCGAGGTTACCGGCACCTCCGGCTCGTACTGCTCCACCAGCTCCGCCAGCACCGCAGGCTCCACGGTAGGCAGCTCCTCCTGCCGGACAGCAGGCTCAGGGACCCCCTCGCAGCTGCTTTCACTGCGGCCAGCCGGGGCACTACGCCAATGCTTGCCCTCGGAAGGCGCAGGCGGGACAGTAGGGGCGCCCAGTTCAGCCCAGGGCGCCACTTCAGGGCAGAGTGAACCACGTGACGGCCGAGTCAGCGGCCGAGGCTCCCAACGTGGTTATTGGTACGTTCATGGTTAATTCATATCCAGCTACAGTGCTTTTCGATACTGGTGCTACGCATTCCTTCATTACTCAGTCTTTTGTCGAGCATCATGGTATTCATACTAGCACATTAAAGAGGTGCCTGTTAGTATCTTCACCGGGAGGACAGTTGAAGTCTCACACTTACTGCCCGAGAGTCAGTGTTTCCTTGAGGGGAGTAGAGTTCTGTACTGATCTGATGGTGCTAGACACCAAGGGCATTGATGTCATTCTGGGAATGGAGACTCTGGCCAAGTGGGGAGTCCGGATAGATTGTGCTCAGAGGACAGTCTTGCTATCAGCCTCCAGTGGCCAAGAGGTTGTTATCAGTGCAGTGGAGCCTTCTGGATTTCTTCATCAGATGAAGGCTAGACCCACGGACGGTATTCGCGTGGTGTCTGAATTCCCGGATGTCTTTTCGGATGATCTGCCAGGTATGCCGCCTGAACGCGCCATTGAGTTTTGTATTGATCTCTTGCCTGGCATAGCTCCTATTTCAAAGCGGCCCTACCGCATGGCACCTATAGAGCATGAGGAAGTCAAGAAAACTATTGATGAGTTGCTAGCCAAGGGCTATATCCGTCGCAGCTTCTCTCCTTGGGCTTTCCCATTATTGCTGGTAGATAAGAAGGATGGCTCGAAGAGGATGTGTGTGGATTATCGGGAGTTGAATGCAGTCACTATCAAGAACAAGCATCCACTGCCCCGTATTGAGGATCTCTTCGATCTGCTTCGAGGTGCTCGTATATTCTCGAAGATTGATCTTCGTTCGGGTTATTTTCAGTTGAGGATCCATCCTGGGGATATTCCGAAGACGGCATTCACCTGCAAATACGGGCTATATGAGTATACAGTCATGTCCTTCGGCTTGACTAATGCCCCGGCCTACTTCATGCTTCTGATGAACATGGTCTTCATGGATTATCTGGATGTCTTTGTGGTGATTTTCATTGATGATATTCTGATCTTCTCCAAGACAGAGGAAGAGCATGAGGAGCATTAGAGGCTCGTGTTGCAGAGACTGAGGGAGCATCAGCTGTATGCTAAGTTCAGCAAGTGCGAGTTCTGGATTGACGAGGTTCCATTCCTCGGTCATGTTATCTCTCAGGGAGGCATTGTTGTTGATCCTAGCAAGGTGAAGGATGTGCTAGAGTGGGAGACACCATAGATAGTAAAGGAAGTCAGGTCATTCTTGGGCTTAGCTGGATATTATCGGAGGTTTATTGAGAGTTTCTCCAAGATCGCGAAGCCTTTGACTTCTTTGCTGGAGAAAAATGTGGCTTTTGTTTGGACTGATGAGCGTCAGAGGGCCTTTGATGAGCTGAAGAAGAGGTTGACTACGGCTCCAGTCCTGACTCTGCCAGACCAGACGAAGAGGTTCACGGTATATTGTGATGCTTCGAAGGATGGTCTTTGATGTGTTCTGATGCAGGAGGGCAGAGTGATTGCTTATGCTTCACGGCAGTTACGTCGGCATGAGCTGAATTATCCCACCCATGATCTTGAGTTAGCTGCAGTTGTGCATGCTCTGAAGATTTGGAGGCACTACTTGTATGGGCAGTGGTGTGATATCTACACTGATCACAAGAGCCTCAAGTACATTTTCACGCAGAATGAGCTGAACATGCGACATAGAAGATGGCTAGAGTTGGTCAAGGACTATGACCTTGAGATTCATTATCATCCGGGCAAAGCCAATGTTGTAGCAGTTGCTTTGAGCAGGAGAAGCTATGTCAACATGGCCGTGGCTTTCCATATGCCTCCAGAGTTATGCGAGGAGTTTGAGCAGTTGAGTCTGGGCTTCTTGCATCATACTTCCAGTGCAGCGTTTGAGGCAGTACCGACTCTAGAGTCAGAGATCAGGCAGCATCAGAAAGAAGATGAAAAGCTGCAGGAGATTCGTGAGTTGCTCAAGAAGGGCAAGGCCCCACACTTCAGAGAAGATGATCAGGGTACCTTGTGGTACAAGAACCGGATCTGTGTGCCAGACGTGAAGGATCTCCGGATGTTGATTCTGAGTGAGGCCCATGATACAGCTTACTCTATTCATCCGGGCAGCACGAAGATGTACTATGATCTGAAGAAACGTTTCTGGTGGTATGGTATGAAGCGTTCAGTGGCAGAGTACGTGGCTATTTGTGACACCTGTCAGCGTGTCAAGGCTGAGCATCAGAGGCCAGCAGGTCTGTTACAGCCTTTGAAGATTCCAGAGTGGAAATGGGAGGAAATCACTATGGACTTCATTGTTGGATTGCCTCGTACTCAGAAAGGGTACAACTCCATTTGGGTAGTAGTGGATCGATTGACGAAGGTTGCACACTTCATTCCAGTGAACACTACTTACTCCGGTGCTAGACTTGCAGAGTTGTACATCTCTCGGATTGTCTGCTTGCATGGTGTGCCCAAGAAGATCATATCTGACAGAGGGTCTCAGTTCACTTTTCGATTCTGGGAGCAGCTCCATGATTCGTTGGATACGAAGCTGCGTTTCAGTACGGCTTATCACCCTCTGACAGATGGGCAAACAGAGAGAACCAACCAAGTGTTGGAAGATATGCTGAGAGCTTGTGCTATTCAGTATGGTACCAGTTGGGATAAGTGCCTGTCATATGCTGAGTTTTCATACAACAACAGCTACCAGGCCAGTCTGAAGAAGTCCCCCTTCGAGGCATTGTATGGCAGAAAGTGCAGGACTCCTCTCTATTGGGATCAGATTGGTGAGAAGCAGCTCTTTGGCCCTGAGATCATAGATGATGCAGAGCAGATGGTTCAGGCTGTGCGAGAAAATCTGAGGATTGCACAGAGTAGACAGAAGAGCTATGCTGATGGCAAACGGAGAGATCTGACCTTCAGTGTCGGTGATTATGTGTACCTGAAGGTGTCTCCGATGAGGGGAATCCGCAGATTCAATGTCAAAGGGAAGTTAGCACCTCGGTACGTGGGGCCATTCAAGGTGCTAGAGAGGAAAGGCGAAGTTGCTTATCGCCTGGAGTTACGTCTCAGCCTCTCGGGAGTTCATGATGTCTTCCATATATCTCAGCTGAAGAGGTGTCTGCGAGTACCCCAGGAACAGGCACCACTGAATGGAGTAGATGTGCAGGAAGATCTGACTTATACTGAGCATCCGGTGAAGATTCTGGAGACATCAAAGAGGGTTACTCGGAACAAGCGCATCAAGATGTGCAGAGTTTAGTGGAGTCACCACAGTGAAGCTGAGGCTACTTGGGAGCGAGAAGATGAGTTGAAGAAGACATATCCAGATCTCTTTGCTAGCCAGCCCAGCTAAATCTCGGGGACGAGATTTCTTTAAGGGGGTAGGGTCTGTAACACCCTAATTTAAATTTCAGCATTTTATAATAAATTTAATTGGCTTTATTTAATTTATAGGATTTATTTTGCTTAGGCTGGCATTTAATCTAATTTTGTTGCATAAGTACTTAAAATTTTCCTTAGGTTTAATTGTGTTGTTGCATACATGCTGGTGCATTGCTTTTGTTGTTTGAGTGCTAGTTGTGAATTCAAATTTGAATTTGAATTCATCTAAGTTTGTGTTGGTTTGAAATTAGGAAAGACCCAACTCAAACATGTGAGCCCAACCCAAACCCTTGCAACCCGGCCCACTCCTCCCTCTCCCTTCCCGCGGGCCCAGTTCACCCCTCTTCTCTTTTCCCGCTCGGCCCGACCCAGGCAGCCAGCACGGCTCCGCACCGGCCCACCCTTCGGCCCAGCTCGCGCCAGCCTGCTCCCGCTCACCCGCATTGCCCAGCACGCCCGCAAACGAGCCGCGTGCGACTGTGTGACCCCACCTGCCAGCGCCCCCCCTCACGCGCGCCTACTCCCTCTGCCACGCCGGGCCCGCGCGTCAGCGCCCTCCTCTCCCTTTCCTTCCCGGCTACGCAACGGCCGCCCGAGATCACCGGCGAGGTCGCCGGGATCCTAATCCCGCCGCAATCCCCGCCCGGCCCCTTTAAACGCCCCGGGCCGCACCCCCCTGGAACCCTATCCACCCCACGCGCCGCCCAAACCCAAGCATCTCGCCGCCTCCACGCCGCTCTGCTCCGCCGCGCCCCTGCTCCGCCGCGGACTGGCCACGCCATGGCCTCCCAGCCCCGGCCAACCACCGCTGGAGCTCCGCCCCGTGCCCAAGACTTTCCCCGAGCTTGCTGCCCTTGACCTCCAGCCTGCAGCGCGCGGATTTTCGACTTGGACCTCCGCCGCCGGTGAGCCGACCTCCAAGCTATTCCTCGCCGCCGGTGGGTTCCCGACCACCCTGACCCCCTTGGACTCATCACAGGAACTCCACGAAGCTGCCCGTGGATCTCAAGAGCCCGGAGCACCCCCGCGTCAACCCCGTCCGCGACCACCACGCCATCGCCGCCGTCGAGCTCCGACGTCTACGCCTCTGCGCGCCTTCGCTGCTCACTCCCGGGCTTAGGTGAGCACGCCTTGATCCCCTGCTCCCTTTGTGCCTATTCCCATAGCCGTAGCCCCTGGTGTCGCCCAGAACACTCGCGCCGGCGAGCCTCCGCCGCGCAGACCCGCCGCCGCCCATGCTGGCGCCGCCCCGAGCCTCCCCGAGCGCCGTTTAGAGCCCAGGTGAATCACGCATGGCGTGTAGATCACCCCAGACCCAGGCGCGGGTCGTTTTGACCCCGGGAAGGCCGAGTTCAGCCTGCCCCGATGGAGCGCCGCCGCGGGGACGCCGTCTCCGGCGGGCAGCGCCGCCGCCCCGCGTGCCTTTTTCCCTTGGCCGTTCGATCTGAAATCGATGCACAGGATTAGATTTAGATCTCAACGAATCAGAGCCTTCAGATCTCGATCCAATGGCCCATAATCGCAGATAATGGTTCGGCCTGGACCTTTTTCTAAAGAGAGCCCCGGTTTCTTCCTTTTCAACCCGCGGTCCACAGCCATTCAAAAATAATTACAAATTCGGACTGTTTTATTCACTTAGGCCCCTGGCTTTTCTCAGATTAGTACCCGCAGTCCAGACTTGATGTTTTCACGTGTTAGACCTCAGATCTTTCTGTTATTTACGTTTAGGCCCTCGATTTTTGCAGAAAACCCCCTAGAACCCTAGTTTTCTTGCAGTTTAGTCCCTGAACCTTGTTTTTAGCCTAGAAGATGCGTTTTAGCTCCGATTTAGGCGTTCTTTATATCCACGCGATCGTTGTAACACGTAGAATAGTTTTAGACCAGTTTAGTGTGCTATTTTTATGTATTGATGTACTGTTTCTTTGTTTTTGTTAGTGTTTCCTTGTATGCTTATTATTGTGCATTCTTTTGGCCATGTGTTCGTGAGTAGACGTTGATCCATCTGAGGAGCCCCAGTACCAGTACCTGGAGCAGCCGTCTTCCGAGCACTTTGAGCAGCAGCAGGAGCAGTACGAGGAAGGCAAGTGTAACATGAACAACCTTTCACTTTTAATTACAATTTCATACTGCATTTTAATACTGTGTGCCTATAAGGACTGTCCTAGCCACTTTATATCCTATATATATACCTTTGGGTTGCATTTTGGTTAGTTGTGCTAGGTTGCTATGCTATAACACATTCTGGTCCTTTTTAATTAAATTGATTAATGGTATATGCAACTTAATTCTGAGAGTGGCCCTCTGTGTGGCTTGAGTGGCTCACGTCTCGTTAAAATTGGTTTTTGTTAGAAACATGGTTTAGGGGGTCAGCACGGTGCTTAGTGCTTGGTTGGCCACTCTCCATAAGGACTGTTTCATAGAGCGACAACCTGAGACAACAGCGCTACCACAAGACTGGAATGGGACGGTCTTGGCTTACTAATTAGGTCTTTTTGGTTTGGAGTAACTTACCTGCGGGGCAAAGGGTGGTAAGATTCAATGGTCCCTGCTCCTCCGGCTTGGTCTGTGCTTGGTTTGCGCACCTGTGCTTGTACCCCCGGAGGTGGGCCCCATCATCGCCGATCTAACTCTTCGCGGTTACGCCTTACCAACGAGATTCTTTGTAACGGCCTCGTATTGAGTTTGCTAGCCATCTCACCTACGGAAGTGTGATGAACAACTAGCGTAGCTCACGACTTGTGGGTAAAGATTTGCAACCACTGCAGAGTGTAAAACTGGTATACTAGCCGTGCTCACGGTTATGAGCGGCCCAGATCCTCCTTTTGATTAGTGGGGTTATCTCCTTCCGACGAGGGAGGTGTCTCTCGGGGTTTCCTTGGTGGTTTCGGTTTGGTTCTCAGTAGTAACATGATTAATTCTGATTAATTACTATGTAACTGGGTTTATGGTAACTCATCAACTTGTATTAAATAGCTTTAATAAAATTTTGCCAACACTTGAAAGCTAATGCAGTTGAGTCAGCCAACCTTAGAGCCTCATAGTTTGTGTTATACTTATTGAGTACAAGTTGTGTACTCACTCTTGCCTCTTCTCTACTTTTTCCTCTTGGATACGCTACTGCTGCTCAGTTCCTGCCGACACGAGGGAGTTCGCTCAGCACTACCAGGACTATGAGGACTTCTAGGCGTTCGTCTCCAAGTCGACGTCCCTGTGGCGCCCTGTTCAGCTTCGGAGAGTTTTTACCGTATTTGTACTTCGCTTCCTCTGTATCAGACATTTTGTCATTAATGTAATAAATAACATTCGTATTCGCCTTATTATATCTCTTTACGTGATATGTGCTGTGATATACTGTTCATTCTGTTGTATATACATGTGACTTGATCCTGGCACGTATATGATTGCTCGGTTTATGTCCTTTTATAAACCGGGTGTTACAAGTTTGACATCGGTCCTGGGGATAAGCCACGGCCGACATTTATCAGCAAAAAGTTGGATCCGGCCTTGCGAGAGGAGATGATTGCATTACTAAAAGAGTACCGGGACTGTTTTGCATGGGACTACACTGAGATGCCCGGTCTAGATAGAAGCATCATCAAGCATCGGCTCCCGCTCAAGAAGGGGTTTCGGCCATTTCAGCAACGAGCACGTCAGATGAAGGCCGAAGTCCTAGAAGAAGTCAAGAAAGAGGTGGAAAAGATGCTGGATGCTGGGTTCATCAGGCCTTGCCGTTATGCAGAATGGATCTCTAGTGTGGTACCGGTGCAAAAGAAGGATGGCCGATGGCGTGTCTGCGTCGATTCTAGAGATCTCAACAGAGCAACGCTGAAGGACGAATACCCGATGCCTGTTGCAGAGACATTGATCAATGCAGCTGCTGGTCACAAAATGATGAGTTTCATGGACGGCAATGCCGGTTACAACCAGATCTTCATGGCCCCAGAAGACGTGAACAAGACTGCGTTCAGAGTGCCAGGCGCAGTTGGCTTGTTCGAGTACTTGGTTATGACCTTTGGACTGAAAAATGCCGGTGCAACGTACCAACATGCCATGAATTACATTTTTCATGATCTCATCGGCAAATTGGTAGAAATCTACATTGATGATGTTGTGGTCAAGTCCAAATCAGCTGGGGGGCATCTAGAAGATCTGCGCCAAGTTCTGGAACGGACTCGAAGGTTTGGGCTCAAAATGAACCCAAAGAAGTGTGCCTTTGGCGTATCGGCCTGTCATTTTCTGGGATTCCTGGTGCATGAACGGGGAATCGAGATCGGCCTAAAAAGTCAAGAAGCTGTGAAGACGATGAAACCACCTACTACGAAGAAAGAATTGCAGAAGCTCATCGGTAATATTAACTTTGTCAGACGATTTATCTCTAATCTGTCTGGACGCATTGAGCCGTTCATGGGTTTGGTGAAGATCAAATCCGATGATGAGTTTCACTGGGGGGGCAGAACAGCAGCAAGCTTTTGATGAAATCAAAGAATATTTGTCAAAGCCTCCAGTGTTGGTTCCTCCTCAGCATGATAGGCCATTTTACGTGTACCTATCCGTGGTGACACTTTTATTGCTTCAGTGTTGGTCCAGAAGCATGACGGCCAGGAGAGGGTGGTTTTCTACCTCAGTAGACGCATGTTAGACGCCGAGACCAAGTACCCTGAAATCGAGAAGCTTTGCCTTTTCTTATACTTTACATGTACGAAGCTTCGTCATATTTTGCTCTCGGCGGAAACAATTGTCATATGCAAATCGGAGGTCATAAAGCACATGCTGTCGGCTCCTGTCCTGAAAGGCCGACTTGGAAAATGGATGTTCGCATTGTCAGAGTTTGATATCCGGTACCAGCCTGCAAAAGCAGTCAAGGGACAAGCACTAGTGGATCTTGTTGCAGACAGGATCAGCACTGATATTGCTGCGGTATTTATTCGTGCTTGGGCTATGTTCTTTGACGGATCGGCTTGTGATGATGGGTGCGGTGTGGGAATTCTGTTGGTGTCGCCTCGTGGGGCGACTTACTCCTTTTCTATCAGAATGACTGCCCCATGCACCAATAATTTGGTGGAATATGAAGCCGTTCGCAAAGGGATGGAACTACTCCTTGAAGCTGGAGCAGAAGCAGGGGAAATTTTTGGGAATTCAAAGTTGGTGATTTCTCAGCTCACGGAGGAATATAGATGTGAGAGCGAGGCTCTTTTCCCTATATGGATGTAGTGCCGTGAGTTGATGTCACGATTTAGGTACATCAATTTCCACTGGATACGCAGGACTCTGAATAATGAAGCCAATGATTTGGCACAGATGGCTTCTGGCTACAAGGAAACAGCCGATGGAGTCGATGTAGAGGTTTAGTTTCTGGAACCTGGAGACTGGAGAGCCGATATGTTCAATTACTTGAAGGATTCGGCTCGGGGGGCACCCAGAAGGATAAGACTCAAGGCCATGAAGTATGTTTTGATAGGGGATGACATGTTCTACAGGACCTTGGAAGGACTACTGCTTAAATGTCTGGGACCTTCAGAGTCAAATCGGCTCTTGCATGAGGTTCATGAAGGAGCCTGCGGTACTCACCAATCGGCTCATAAGATGAAGTGGCTGATTAGGCGATCGGGTTATTACTGGCCCACTATGCTTGAAGATTGTTTCAAATATTATAAGGGATGTCAGGCATGCCAGAGATTTGGCAAGATTCAGATAGTGCCAGCATCAGTAATGAATCCTATCATCAAACTGTGGCCATTTAGAGGTTGGGCCATGGACATGATTGGTCAGATCAACCCGTCATCTAGTAAAGGTCACCAATGGGTCTTAGCCGCCACAGATTATTTTACAAAGTGGGTGGAGGCAGTGCCCATGAGGTCAGTAGAGTCAAGAGATGTGATCAGCTTTGTCAAAGAGCACATTATTCACAGATTTGGGATCCCTCAGACCATTACGACTGATGGAGGATCGGTCTTTATATCGGAGGAGTTCAGAAAGTTTGCCGATGACATGGGGATTAAGCTGATCAGATCATCTCCATATTATGCCCAAGCTAATGGACAGGCTGAAGCATCCAACCAGAGCCTCATCAAGCTCATAAAGAGAAAGATCAATGAATATCCTAGGCTCTGGCATGAGGTGTTATCAGAAGCTTTGTGGGCATATCATATTTCGTGTCATGGGTCCATCAAGACGTCGTCGTACCATTTAGTCTATGGTCAAGACGCTGTGCTACCATGGGAGATCACGGCTGGATCAAGGCGTGTTGAATTTCAGAATGATTTATCTGCTGAACAGTATGCAGCCTTGATGAATGACAATGTGGAGGACCTGACAGAGCTAAGACTTTGGTCATTGGAGAAGATCAAGGAAAATAAAGCTAAAGTTGCCTGTGCATACAACAAGAAGGTCAAGCCTAAGGATTTCCGAGTTGGAGATTTGGTCTGGGAGGCAGTATTGCCATTGGGAACTAAAGATAAAAGGTTTGGTAAATGGTCTCCAACTTGGCATGGGCCGTACAAGGTTGATCAGGTTTTGCCTGGGAATGCATACATGCTCGACGAATTGGACGGCATCAAGTTTCCTGTTGCTGTCAATGGTCAACATCTCAAGAAGTATTTCCCGAGCATGTGGGAAGGCGAGTAACAAGAGCCGATGACATCCATCTGGCTATATCATGACAGGCCAACACGTTGAGTTGGCCGCGCAAAAAAAAAAAGAAAAAAAAAGAGGCCAACACATTGAGTTGGCCAGCAGCAAAAAAAAAAGAGAAGAGGCCAACACGTTGAGTAGGCAAGTAAAAAAATGACGACAGGCCAACACTTTGAGTTGTTTACTAGTAAAAATATATATGAGAAGCGAACAGCCGATGTGTAACCATCGACTTAAGATGTTTTTAAAATAGTTGCAAGTTAACAGGCAGTACTAATCGTCTCTTGAGCCTATCTACTGGTTCAGGAACTCTTCTATGGCATGGATGGCTTCAGTACGGACAACGTCTGCTCGTGCTACAATCGCTTCGTCATCCTTGTCATCGCCTGTAACTATCTGCCGACTCAAGGTGCTGATCTCTGCAAACTCTGCTTGTATCTGCTCGGCTATTTCCTGGGTTTCTTGTTTGGAGTTTGCAATGGAAGTTTCCTCAGCCTGGATGAGTTCCTTGGTGGTGCGGACCTTTTCTTCGAGCTCCGCCAGTTCTTTCTTCAGGAGGGCCTTGCACTTTTGGGTAATGTCAGCTTTGATATCTAGAGTTGCCTTCTTCTGGTTGAGGGCCTTGCACTTTTGGGTAATGTCAGCTTTCAGAGAAGCTTGAGAGCGACGTGCTTCCATCCTTTGTTGTGCTTTACTGACTTCTATCCGAAAGAATGGAAGGTTGCTGGCTGACCAGAGCTTGATTTGCAATGGCTCCGGGAGTTGGGATTCTATTTGCTCGAAGATATTCTTTATATTGCTGGAATCATCAACTAGAGCAGTGATTGGGGCAGATAGAAGATCCTTGATGAGTTGAAGCTGATGTGCCAAGTTAGCCGATTGCTGCAGAGATGATATTTCTGCTCCAGGGACAGTCAGACCCATTGATGCCGGGTCGAAGGAAAGCAAACCTGAAATATCGAAGCCCTATGGGCGTATCGGGAGTTAGAGCAAGATGCATTTATGGGGTTATCGGCTGGTTCAGAATTGGTTCTATAATGTTACCTGTTCTGAAGAAGAAGTGTTGGGCGGTTCAGGAGCAATCGTCCTATCAGAGCTGGTGTTGACGTCAAGAACATCGACTGTATCAGCTTGTTCCTCGTTTGTATCCATCAGTGCATTAGGAGTTGCAGCCATCTCATGTTGATCCAGGCTTTCTACATTGGGGATTTCTTCAGCTGCATCCTGGAAATAGAATTATAGTCAACCAGAGTACATATGTATGAAATAAAAAAGAAGGTTTTGAATGATGAGTTACCTGGTTGGTGTTGGATTCTGATGGACTCAGAGAAGTTGGTACTAGCTTCTTGATCACTCGCCTCGTGATCATTTTCCTTTTCTTGGTTAAGACTCGGGGGGCAACGCTTGAAGAAGTTTGTCTTCGCTTGGAAGCCGACTGAAGTAAATCTGGCTGAACAGTCATTATCACTTTCTTTATTGGTGGTGATCCTTTATAGAAGAATACATCAGGAGCAGTTGGAAGGAAGTGAAATGGCTCCCCAGTGCTGGTCATGGGTTCTGGACCATCTTGTTGCTGCTGACAGGATGAGCAGGTTTAGCCAGGAGAAAGGAATAGAGGATTTGGGAGGAATAAAATGCATAAATTCAGTACCTCTTCCTCGGGGATTATGTATTCAGGATCGATTTGCTGCAGTTGAGGACCTAGAGCTTTCCTGAATACATGTGTTTTCCACATTCCCCACCAAGTGTTGAAGCCGATTGATGAGAATGTGAAGGACAGATCGACTGGTATTGGAATGTGGAGGTCATCAAACATGTTATAGCATCTTGAGCTAGTGAGACCATCAGGCAGATCGGCTCTGCTCTCCACCAAGTGGTGAATATGGAAGTGGGAAGGGACCTGTCCTAGGCCAAATTGCCGAGCTGCTATGACTGGCTGGTAAGATTCATAACCTGGCTTGATAATTCTATTAGAGGTGCTGATGCCAATAGGAAGGAAGCCAGGTCGAATCATCAAAGAACACAGATGCCGAGTGCTGTCGTCATCGGAGGGCCACGGATTAGCGGTGGCTTGATGCGACGCCACACCGTGTCCGGTGGGGAATCAACGCGCGCTGCAATCCATTAGCGGGGTGAGCACCTTCCCTCACTCGACCTTGGCCCCGGTCACGTGGTAGCGTGGAGGGCTAGGACTGGCAGGGGAGTACTGTGGGGAGTACATCAGCGAGTCAACTTGCACCACTGAAAGTGCAGCGACTTGCGCGACACGTCCCGCTGAGGACGTTCCCGCGCGCTTGGTAATGACCTTTCGAGGCGAAAGAACCCCTGTTGTAGGTCGTACCGGGCTGAGCGCTCGGGAATGCACGAGGGCTCCTGCTCCTGGCACCTGGGTGGTGCTCTCTGCCGACCCGGGAGACGCCCGGCCTCGGGGTGAGGCTGGCCGGCCTCCTCAAGGCCGGCCGGCCTG
Organism: Panicum virgatum; assembly: GCF_016808335.1. Taxonomy (NCBI): domain Eukaryota; kingdom Viridiplantae; phylum Streptophyta; class Magnoliopsida; order Poales; family Poaceae; genus Panicum; species Panicum virgatum. The sequence goes on along the minus strand of NC_053141.1, from coordinate 24,094,615 downwards.
GGGCTTGTGCCCCTGGCCGGCAGGCGGCGACAGAGAGAGGGCGGCGACCTCCTGGGATCCAAGGATCCTGATGCTGGTTAATGTCGCACGTGAATGGCTTGAATTGGAGGGCAATTTTGAGTTGGGGAGCTCCATGGGCGCAGATTTGGGAGTTTTGGGCGAGGGTTGCTCCATGGGCGATGAATGTCGTCATCGGCAAAACTGTCTAGTCTGAAGGCAGTTGGGTTTTCAAAGGATTCAGATTCAGCAAAAAGAAAGTAAAGGGGATTATCAAGTCCTTTGTAGAAGACTCTAAACCAGTTTGCTGCATCTGCTGAATTCAGTTTACTGCCAGGGAGACTGAATAAAGCTTGGCCGTAACTAGTACATCTAATTGGTTTGCCATTCTCATCAGGAAAGGAGTTCTTGGTCAGGCCTTGGAAGTTGGGGATATGGTGCTGGAAGTACAGTTGTGCCCACAACTGAATAAACCACCAAGGGCCTCCAGTTCTCAGTTTCTTGTGGTTAAGCAAGTTAGATGTCATCAAATGGAGATATCTGTAGGTTTCTCCAAGAAAAAGTTTGCCTAGGCCGGTGTGATTACCATGGGCCAGGTGATAGGCCAAGGGAAGATAGTTCTTAGTTGGAGCTAAAGAAGGACCACAGAAGATGAAGTGCTCTAGCCAAAGATTTAAGAAGGCTGTGTGTTCCTTCTCAGTCACTGGACCTTTTGTTTTCATGTGCTGACTCATGTAAGTACCCCAGTTTGTGCAGTTAACCTTGGAAGAAAGTTTGAAGGGGACTTCTGCCATTTTGTGAGCAGCAGGATTAGGAGAGCTAATGTCTAGGCCTGTGATCATGGTGACATCCAGCAGAGTAGGGGTCATGGGTCCATGACCAAAGAGGAAACAATTCAGAGCATCAGACCAGAAATAGCCGATGGTTTTCAGAAGATTTTCATCTTTGTCGAGGGGTGATAGTGATAAACTAAGTGCATCGGCTATGTTTAAATCCTGCCACAAGGGCATGTGAGCTTTTGCTACTCTGTTGTACCATGTTGTTCAGATCGATGTTTTGACTCACAAAAGGGATCCTATTTGCTTCACAAGAGATCAGATCTGTGGGGTTTTCATGGGTTTGTGGGCCAAGACAGAAAGATTTTGGATTAGAGGGATGCGGCAGAAGGATGTCTGACACTTGAAGTTCAGAAATTCAAAAGTATGTGTATGGTGTCATGTTTCAGAGTTTTAGTTTCAGAAGCTTAGTGAGCTGAAGAAAATTAAAGGATTAGGCCGAATATTACCTTCAGGCCGCAGATTGCCGCATCATCAATTGCGGAGCTTGTCGTCTGAGCTGCAGAATCTGCCATGGTTCAGATCTGTTGACTTAGGGTTTGCTTGCTGTAGGCTCTGATTTGAATTCCGGCTGCTTGGAGAGTTCTTGCTCGGATTTGTAGAGCTTGGTTTTCGAATTACGCTCGAATTTGAGAGTGCGTCGAGTTCGGTTCAAGCTGGAAGCGCTATTCTACTCTTGTGCGGGTTACTTCTAGTTTGAATTTCGTCGGCTCTTGGATATTTATGGAAGCCTGATGCGTTGCCATCGGCTTTTTGGAAGGTAAATGAAGACACACAAAATTGAAGAAATTCGATTTCATTAAAGGAAAGTTTATTACAAGGAAAGTGTGACACCCCGTCCTACAGTTAGTACAAGAGAAGTTGAGAATCTCTCAGATGAAACAGAAGAGTTATGCTCTAGTTCCTTTTTCCCGGATTTATGTGACATTTATCTGGAGTTATCAGCAGTAATGCCTGTGCAGTGTTGTCTAAATAGGATAGAACCTTTAATAATGGAGTTTTTCTCTCTTCCTTGACCTTACCAATCTGTGTTTCCCCTTTGCCCCAGCTCAGATGTCGGCAGAACAAAAAGACCTTGGAGACAGTGCAATGGGTGATGGTGAGAAAACTTGCCCGTGTTGCCAATTCTATGGCGTTCCTTGTCGTCAAGTTCGTGCGACTGAAGATGAAGCCACAACTAGGAGGAACCAGAGGTTGTCCTCCAGTACAAAGAGGAATCGGTCTCATCAAGAGCAACTAGCAGAGGATTCCCTTTTCCTTGACTCTCCCTCGGTCGATGAGCTATAGACCATCCAGAAGACAAAGGATTCTGAGTACTCTAGAGATACACAAGTCGAGAATCAAGCTCTCTATGATTATGTTGATGGGTTGACTATCACTATGAAGGTGATTCAGCCACGCAGTCACAAGGAGTCCAAAGAGCAAGCAGCAGAAATAATGCAAGATGTGATGTTAAGTTCACAGGGAGGTCAACCAAGTAGCGCCTTTCACCGCCGCCGCCTGTGCTACCAATGCAGGCAAGAAGGTCATTATGCCAAAAGTTGTCCTCAAAATCAGCTGCCACCAGTAGCACCAGTCCAGGACCCTTCACCAATCCCGCATACCAGTGGTGACCAGACCGACCTCATTTCCGGGAACTGCTCCAAGCAAGATGCCCAGAATGATCAGGATCAGCAGCAAGCGATACCAGTGTGCAGTAATCGTACAAAGCGTGAGCAATCCAAGAAGGGACCAAAAGGGTACCTCCAGGGTAGAATTCACCATGTGTCAGCAGAAACCATTCGGGATGATAGTCCAGTAATTCTTGGTATGCTTTTAGCTAACTCATATCCAGCTACGGTGCTGTTCGATACTGGTGCTACGCATTCCTTTATTGCACAGTCTTTTGTCAAGCATCATGGTATTCGTACTAACACATTAAAGAAGTGCATGTTAGTATCTTCACCTGGAGGACAATTGAGGTCTCATATCTCATGCCCCAGAGTCAGTGTTTCCATAGGGAAAGTAAAGTTCAGTGCAAATCTGATGGTGATAGACACCAAGGGTATTGATGTGATTCCGGGAATGGATACACTTGCAAAGTGGGGAGTCAGAATTGATTGTGCTCAGCTGTCAGTTCACTTGTTAGCATCTAATGGCCAAGAGGTGACAGTCAGTGCTACAGAGCCTTCTGGTTTTCTTCATCAGATGGAGGTTAGACCCACGGAGGGTATTCGCGTGGTGTCTGAATTCCCAGTCGTCTTTCTGGAAGACATGCCAGAAGAAGGAAGAGGAGCTGATGAAGACATATCCTAATCTATTTGCTAGCCAGCCCAGAATCTCGGGACGAGATTCCTGTAAGGGGGTAGGATTTGTAACACCCTAATCTAAATTTCAGTATTTATTAATAAATTTAATTGGCTTTATTTAATTTTCTAGGATTTAATTTGTTTAGCCCTGCATTTATAATTTATTTTTGCTTCATAAAGTAATTAAAATTTTATCATAGGTTTAAATTTTGGTGTTGCATTCATGCTGGTGCATAGTTTTAATTATTTGAGTGTGGTTTGAATTCAAATTTGTATTTGAATTCAAACTTTATTTGAATTAGAAATAGAAAAGTGAGAGGAAATAGAATTAGAAAAGAGGAAAGAAATAGAAAAGAAAAGGAAAAGAAACCCACCCGGCGGCCCACCAGAACCCCTCCCAGCTCGGCCCAGCGCTGCAGCCCAGTTCTCCCCCACCGCCTTTTTAAACGCGCCCCGCACCCCCCTAAACCCTATCCTCACCCCATTTTCCCCTAAGCACCAGCGCCGCCGGCATAGGTCATGGCGACCTCTTGCATCGCACTCTCCCCCTCACGCCTGCACGTCGCCCTGCATCGCCGGCGCCCCCAGCCTCCACGTGCTCCTGCTCTGCGCCAATATCCTGCTCGCGAGGCACAGAAGGCCAAGCGCCCAGGCCTCCCTGTGCCTGTGACACCCCGGCCTACAGGAGGTACATGGGAATTGGAGAATCCCTCACACGGAGTAGAAGAGTTATGTTATAGTTCCTTCTTCTCGGATTTATGTGAATACCTATCTGGAGTTAGCAGCAATGATGCATGAGAAGTGTTGTCTAATAAGATGAAACTTTACATAGTGAGGTTTTTCTCTTCCTTGACCTTACCAATCTGTGTTTTCCTCTTTACCCAGCTCAGATGTCGGCAGAACAAAAATACCTTGGAGACAGTGCAATGGGTGATGGTGAGAAAACTTGCCAGTGTTGCCAATTCTATGGTGTTCCTTGTCGTCAAGTTCGTGCAACTGAAGATGAAGCTACAACTAGGAGGAACCAGAGGTTGTTCTCCGGTACAAAGAGAAAGAGGTCTCATCAAGGGCAGCTAGCGGAGGATTCCCTTTTCCTTGACGGTCCATCGGTCGGAGAGCTACAGACCATGCCAAAGAGAAAGGATCCTAAGTGCTCTAGAGATACACAGGTCGAGAATCAAGCTCTCCATGATTATGTTGATGGGTTGACTATCACTATGAATGTGATCCAGCCACGCGGTCGCAAGGAGTCCAAAGAGCAAGCAGCAGAAATAATGCAAGATGTGAAGATAAGTTCACAGGGAGGTCAACTAAGTAGCGCCATTCACCGCCACCGCATGTGCTACAAATGCGGGCAAAAAGGTCATTATGCTAAAAGTTGTCCAGCACCTCAGGCTCCATGGCAGGCAGGACAGCAGGGGCGCCCAGCTCAACCCAGGGCGCCACGACAGGGGAAGGTGAACCACGTGACGGCCGAGTCAGCAGCCGAGGCTTCTAACGTGGTTATTGGTACATTCATGGTCAACTCTTATCCAGCTATGGCGCTTTTCGATACCGGTGCTACCCATTCTTTCATTTCCAAGTCATTTGCCGAGCAGCATCGTATACCAGTTTCGTGTATGAAGACAGCTATGGTAGTTACCTCACCTGGGGGCCCAATACACACATGCTCTATATGCTCCAGAGTTAGTATTGTCACCTGGGGGCCCAATACCCGCGCAGCTCCGCCCCGCCGCACGTTGCGCCGCCGCGGCCTCGCTGCCCCGCCACAACCCAATCCTCCAGGACCTCCGCATCAGCTCCGCCTCGGCTCCTAGAGCCGCACCGAGCCTTTGTTCCACAAGTCCAGCTACGCCATCGCCAGAATCGTGCTCATCCCCATCGTCGCCGGTGAGTCTGTTTCTAGGCAATTGTTCGCCACCCTTGAGCCTCGGGCCCCGCTAATCTCCAATCCTTGTTAGCAGCTCGTTCGCACACCTTCTCAACGGATCCGAGGCTCAGAGAAGCCTCCCGCACCCCGGACCGTGACCTCCGCCCGAACTCGCCGCCGGCCCGCGATGCCAAGCATCCTGCGCCACGATTTTCCCCGATTCGAATCTCGGTGAGCCACGCAACAGCCACCCCTCCCCTCTGCGCTAGCTACTTTAGTCAGTAACGCATCCCAGAGATGGCGCGAGCTCACGCCGGCGATGCTCCGCCATGCAAACCCGCCGCCGTCGCCCTTGCCTTCCCCACTCCGGGGCTTCCCGAGATCCAAGAAGACCCCAGGTGGATTACGCATGGCGCGTAGTCCATCCTAGGCCAGACCGCGTGCCAATTGGAGCCCGGGGACGCCGGAATCGCGTGCTCCGGCGAGCCTAGCGCCCCTCCGCCGCGAGCAGGGTCGCCGGCGGTGACACGCCGCCGCCCCCACGCGCCCGAAACCGCCCTGGCCGCCCGATCTCGGATGGACGGCCACGATTAGATCCAGATCCACTCTGTTCTTAGCCATCCGATCCAGATCCAAGCGCCCAGATTCAAGCATACCCCTTCGCGCGTTACTTTTTGCTAAAGAGCCCTCAGTCTTCTGCTGAATTAACCCGCAGTCCACCGCCTTTGAAAAATAATTACAGTTAAGCCCAAAATTTTGCACGGACCCCCCTGAGTTTTCCAGAAATCAAACCCGCCGTCCACCCTTGGCAGTTTTGCGCGTCAGCCCTTAGATTTAATGTTTAATTACGTTTAGGCCCTCGGTTTTAGCAGAAAAGCTCCTGGAACTTAGTTTTTCTTACAAATAAACCCCTAGAACTTGTTTTTAGCCTAGATTACGCGTTTTAGCTCCGTTTTTAGCGTTCTTTATATCCACGCGATCGTTGTAACGCGTAGAACAGTATTAGAGTAGTTTAGTGTGCTGTTTTTATGTATTGATGTACTGTTTCTTAGTTTTTGTTAATGTTTGTTTGTATGCTTATTTTCGTGCATTGTTTTGGCCATGTGTTCGTGAGTAGACGTTGATCCATCTGAGGAGCCCCAGTACCAGTACCCGGAGCAGCCGTCTTCGGATCAGTTTGAGCAGCAGCAGGAGCAGTACGAGGAAGGCAAGTATAACATGAACAACCTATCACTTTAATTACAATTTCATACTGCATTTTAATACTGTATGCCTTTAAGGATTTCCTAGCCAGTTTATATCCTTTATATATACCTTTGGGTTGCATTTTGGTTAGTTGTGCTAGGTTGCTGCGCTATAACACACCCTGGTCCTTTTTAATTAAATTGATTAATGGTTTACTTGAATTTAATTCTGAGAGTGGCACTCTGTGTGGCTTGAGTGGCTCACGTCTCGTTAAAATTGGCTTTTGATAGAAACATGGTTTAGGGGGCCAGCACGGTGCTTAGTGCTTGGTTGGTCACTCTCCATAAGGACCGGTTCATAGAGCGACAACCTGGGACAACAGCGCTACCACAAGGCTAGAATGGGATAGACTTGGCTTACTAATTAGGTCTTTTTGGTTTGGAGTAACTTACCTGCGGGGCAAGAGTAGTAAGCTTCAATGGTCCCTGCTCCTCCGGCTTGGTCTGTGCTACGTGCTTGTACCCCTGGAGGTGGGCCCCATCGTCGCCGACCTAACTCTCGCGGTTACGCCTTACCAACGAGATTCTTTGTAAAGGCCTCGTAGTGAGTCGCTAGTCATCTCACCTAAGGAAGTGTGATGAACCTCTAGCGTAGCTCACGGCTTGTGGGTAAAGATGTGCAACCTCTGCAGAGTGTAAAACTGGTATACTAGCCGTGCTCATGGTTATGAGCGGCCCAGATCCTCCTTTTGATTAGTGAAGTTATCTCCTTCCGACGAGGGAGGTGCTTCTCGGGGTTACCTTGGTGGCTTGGTTTTGGTTTGGTTTCTCATTAGTGATATGATTAAACTTGATTAATTACTATGTAACTGGGTTAATGGTAATTTATCAACTCGTAGTAAATAGTTTTAATAAAATTTTGCCAACACTTAAAAGCTAATGCAGTTGAGTCAGCCAGCCTAGAGCCTCATAGTTTGTGTTATACTTGTTGAGTACAAGTTGTGTACTCACCCTTGCCTCTTCTCTACTTTTTCCTCTTGGCTACGCTACTGCTGCTCAGTTCCTGCCGACACGAGGGAGTTCGTCCAGCGCTACCAGGACTACGAGGACTTCTAGGCGTTCGTCTCCCAGTCGACGTCCCTGTGGCGCCCTGCTTCAGCTTCGGAGAGCTTTATCGTATTTTGTACTTCGCTTCCGCTGTATCAGACATTTATGTCATTATTGTAATAAATAACATTCGTATTCGCTTTATTATGTCTTTTTACGTGATATGTGCTATGATATACTGTTCATTCTGTTGTATATACGTGTGACTTGATCCTGGCACGTATATGATTGCTCGGTTTATGTTCTTTTATAAACCGGGTGTTACAGAGTGGTATCAGAGCCATATCGACTGTAGGACGAAGCCTAGATAGAACTGGTCAAGTTTTAGGACTTCTTCTCACCAATCCTTGACTGCTGAAACTATTTTACTATTATACCCCTTGACTTCTTTGACTTTTTACCCTTCTTGCCTTGATTTCTCTCTCTGAAGAATAGTTTCGTAGATTTTGGCCTGAATCAGTCATCTGACCACCATGAGCATAGCTAGGTGACCTTTTTATAATAATACGATAGCACGTTCTGCGACGCGTTGTGTTAGTCGAGTCTTTTGCTAAACTCGGCTAAGTTGTGAAAATTGTCTGCTTGTTATTATGCTACATGTTTTATTTGGATTTTTGAATGATTGCATAGCTTAGTAGTTTGAATTTGTTTAAAGAAAATCACTCAGATGCTAAAGTTAACTAATTAATAAAATGAGTTAGATCGTTGGGGGTAAAAAAAAAACCATCCACTCTATCCTCTCTATCTTATCATGCCTTGGGGTTTCTCATGTCTTGCTCGTCGAGAAGAAGGATAGCGTGAAGAGAAGGTGATATCCAAAGATTCACCGACGAGGACGTCGGTTTCTGTAAGGGGGTAGGGATGTGACACCCCGGCCTACAGGAGGTACATGGGAATTGGAGAATCCCTCACACGGAGTAGAAGAGTTATGTTATAGTTCCTTCTTCTCGGATTTATGTGAATACCTATCTGGAGTTAGCAGCAATGATGCATGAGAAGTGTTGTCTAATAAGATGAAACTTTACATAGTGAGGTTTTTCTCTTCCTTGACCTTACCAATCTGTGTTTTCCTCTTTACCCAGCTCAGATGTCGGCAGAACAAAAATACCTTGGAGACAGTGCAATGGGTGATGGTGAGAAAACTTGCCAGTGTTGCCAATTCTATGGTGTTCCTTGTCGTCAAGTTCGTGCAACTGAAGATGAAGCTACAACTAGGAGGAACCAGAGGTTGTTCTCCGGTACAAAGAGAAAGAGGTCTCATCAAGGGCAGCTAGCGGAGGATTCCCTTTTCCTTGACGGTCCATCGGTCGGAGAGCTACAGACCATGCCAAAGAGAAAGGATCCTAAGTGCTCTAGAGATACACAGGTCGAGAATCAAGCTCTCCATGATTATGTTGATGGGTTGACTATCACTATGAATGTGATCCAGCCACGCGGTCGCAAGGAGTCCAAAGAGCAAGCAGCAGAAATAATGCAAGATGTGAAGATAAGTTCACAGGGAGGTCAACTAAGTAGCGCCATTCACCGCCACCGCATGTGCTACAAATGCGGGCAAAAAGGTCATTATGCTAAAAGTTGTCCAGCACCTCAGGCTCCACGGCAGGCAGGACAGCAGGGGCGCCCAGCTCAACCCAGGGCGCCACGACAGGGGAAGGTGAACCACGTGACGGCCGAGTCAGCAGCCGAGGCTTCTAACGTGGTTATTGGTACATTCATGGTCAACTCTTATCCAGCTATGGCGCTTTTCGATACCGGTGCTACCCATTCTTTCATTTCCAAGTCATTTGCCGAGCAGCATCGTATACCAGTTTCGTGTATGAAGACAGCTATGGTAGTTACCTCACCTGGGGGCCCAATACACACATGCTCTATATGCTCCAGAGTTAGTATTGTCATAAGAGGGGCAGAATTCCGCACTGGTTTGATCGTCATTGATTCCTCGGGGATAGATGTGATTTTGGGCATGGAGACCCTTACCAGATGGGGAGTCCGTATTGATTGTGCTCAGCGGACAATTCACTTGTCAGCATCTGATGACCAAGAGGTGACAGTAAGTGCTACGGAGTCTTCTGGTTTTCTTCATCAGATGGAGGCTAGACCCACGGATGGTATTCGTGTGGTGTCTGAATGCCCGGAGGTCTTTCCGGAGGACTTGCCAGAAGAAAGAGGAAGAGTTGATGGAGACATACCCGGATCTCTTTGCTAGCCAGCCCAGAATCTCGGGACGAGATTCCTGTAAGGGGGTAGGATTTGTAACACCCTAATTTAAATTCCAGCATTTATTAATAAATTTAATTGGCTTTATTTAAATTCCTAAGGTTTATTGTGTTAGTCTTGCATTTAATCTAATTTTTGTTTCACAAGTAATTAAAATTTGACTAAGTTTAAAATTTTGTTGCTGCATACATGCTGGAGCATATATTTTATTTGCTTGTGTGCATTGGGTGGTTGAATTCAAATTTGGTTTGAATTCAAATAGCTTTGTTTGAGTTAGAATTAGATAGGAGAAAGAAAACCAGAAAATAGAAATAGAAAAGGGAAGGAACCCAAAACCCAGCCCAACCAAACCCTGAAACCAGCAGCCCAAACCGGCCCAGGCCGCCTCCTCTCCCTTTCCCTTCCGCACGGCCCCGCGCGGCCCAGCTCCATCCCTCTCGCCTCAGCCCCGCTCCTTTCCGCGTGGGCCCAGCAACCCATGTCCCACTGGCCCAGCTCGCTAACCCCCCACCAGCGCGCTCGGCCCAACCACTCCGGCCTCAACACGCCCGGTCTCCTAGCACCTAGCTCGCTCGGCCCGTTCACTCGCGCACGCATCGCTGCTCAACCATTCTCACTGACAGCCATGGCCCGCCTGTCATCCCCGACCTCCATCTACCTTGCGCAAACTACCAGCCGGATCCCCGCCGTGATCACCGCGCCGCGTCAGCCCTGGACCCGCACGCCGAGGCCGGCCCCTCCCTTTTAAACGCGCCCTGGCCCTCTCCCGCACCCTACCTCTCCACGCGGCCGCCATCCTAACCCTAGCCCGCACACCCGCGCAGCTCCGCCCCGCCGCACGTTGCGCCGCCGCGGCCTCGCTGCCCCGCCACAACCCAATCCTCCAGGACCTCCGCATCAGCTCCGCCTCGGCTCCTAGAGCCGCACCGAGCCTTTGTTCCACAAGTCCAGCTACGCCATCGCCGGAATCGTGCTCATCCCCATCGTCGCCGGTGAGTCTGTTTCTGGGCAATTGTTCGCCACCCTTGAGCCTCGGGCCCCGCTAATCTCCAATCCTTGTTAGCAGCTCGTTCGCACACCTTCTCAACGGATCCGAGGCTCAGAGAAGCCTCCCGCACCCCGGACCGCGACCTCCGCCCGAACTCGCCGCCGGCCCGCGACGCCAAGCATCCTGCGCCACGCTTTTCCCCGATTCGAATCTCGGTGAGCCACGCAACAGCCACCCCTCCCCTCTGCGCTAGCTACTTTAGTCAGTAACGCATCCCAGAGACGGCGCGAGCTCACGCCGGCGATGCTCCGCCACGCAAACCCGCCGCCGTCGCCCTTGCCTTCCCCACTCCGGGGCTTCCCGAGATCCAAGAAGACCCCAGGTGGATTACGCATGGCGCGTAGTCCATCCTAGGCCAGACCGTGTGCCAATTGGAGCCCGGGGACGCCGGAATCGCGTGCTCCGGCGAGCCTAGCGCCCCTCCGCCGCGAGCAGGGTCGCCGGCGGTGACACGCCGCCGCCCCCACGCGCCCGAAACCGCCCTGGCCGCCCGATCTCGGATGGACGGCCACGATTAGATCCAGATCCACTCTGTTCTTAGCCATCCGATCCAGATCCAAGCGCCCAGATTCAAGCATACCCCTTCACGCGTTACTTTTTGCTAAAGAGCCCTCAGTCTTCTGCTGAATTAACCCGCAGTCCACCGCCTTTGAAAAATAATTACAGTTAAGCCCAAAATTTTGCACGGACCCCCCTGAGTTTTCCAGAAATCAAACCCGCCGTCCACCCTTGGCAGTTTTGCGCGTCAGCCCTTAGATTTAATGTTTAATTACGTTTAGGCCCTCGGTTTTAGCAGAAAAGCTCCTGGAACTTAGTTTTTCTTACAAATAAACCCCTAGAACTTGTTTTTAGCCTAGATTACGCGTTTTAGCTCCGTTTTTAGCGTTCTTTATATCCACGCGATCGTTGTAACGTGTAGAACAGTATTAGAGTAGTTTAGTGTGTTGTTTTTATGTATTGATGTACTGTTTCTTAGTTTTTGTTAATGTTTGTTTGTATGCTTATTTTCGTGCATTGTTTTGGCCATGTGTTCGTGAGTAGACGTTGATCCATCTGAGGAGCCCCAGTACCAGTACCCGGAGCAGCCGTCTTCGGATCAGTTTGAGCAGCAGTAGGAGCAGTACGAGGAAGGCAAGTATAACATGAACAACCTATCACTTTAATTACAATTTCATACTGCATTTTAATACTGTATGCCTTTAAGGATTTCCTAGCCAGTTTATATCCTTTATATATACCTTTGGGTTGCATTTTGGTTAGTTGTGCTAGGTTGCTGCGCTATAACACACCCTGGTCCTTTTTAATTAAATTGATTAATGGTTTACTTGAATTTAATTCTGAGAGTGGCACTCTGTGTGGCTTGAGTGGCTCACGTCTCGTTAAAATTGGCTTTTGATAGAAACATGGTTTAGGGGGCCAGCACGGTGCTTAGTGCTTGGTTGGTCACTCTCCATAAGGACCGGTTCATAGAGCGACAACCTGGGACAACAGCGCTACCACAAGGCTAGAATGGGATAGACTTGGCTTACTAATTAGGTCTTTTTGGTTTGGAGTAACTTACCTGCGGGGCAAGAGTAGTAAGCTTCAATGGTCCCTGCTCCTCCGGCTTGGTCTGTGCTACGTGCTTGTACCCCTGGAGGTGGGCCCCATCGTCGCCGACCTAACTCTCGCGGTTACGCCTTACCAACGAGATTCTTTGTAAAGGCCTCGTAGTGAGTCGCTAGTCATCTCACCTAAGGAAGTGTGATGAACCTCTAGCGTAGCTCACGGCTTGTGGGTAAAGATGTGCAACCTCTGCAGAGTGTAAAACTGGTATACTAGCCGTGCTCACGGTTATGAGCGGCCCAGATCCTCCTTTTGATTAGTGAAGTTATCTCCTTCCGACGAGGGAGGTGCTTCTTGGGGTTACCTTGGTGGCTTGGTTTTGGTTTGGTTTCTCATTAGTGATATGATTAAACTTGATTAATTACTATGTAACTGGGTTAATGGTAATTCATCAACTCGTAGTAAATAGTTTTAATAAAATTTTGCCAACACTTAAAAGCTAATGCAGTTGAGTCAGCCAGCCTAGAGCCTCATAGTTTGTGTTATACTTGTTGAGTACAAGTTGTGTACTCACCCTTGCCTCTTCTCTACTTTTTCCTCTTGGCTACGCTACTGCTGCTCAGTTCCTGCCGACACGAGGGAGTTCGTCCAGCGCTACCAGGACTACGAGGACTTCTAGGCGTTCGTCTCCCAGTCGACGTCCCTGTGGCGCCCTGCTTCAGCTTCGGAGAGCTTTATCGTATTTTGTACTTCGCTTCCGCTGTATCAGACATTTATGTCATTATTGTAATAAATAACATTCGTATTCGCTTTATTATGTCTTTTTACGTGATATGTGCTATGATATACTGTTCATTCTGTTGTATATACGTGTGACTTGATCCTGGCACGTATATGATTGCTCGGTTTATGTTCTTTTATATACCGGGTGTTACAGAGCCCCTGTTCCCCGTCCGGCGCCCCCCTACAGAGATGGCCAACGTGGCGCGCAGCCCTGGGCAACTGCAGCACGAGGTCAGTGCCTCTTCCCTGCCGCGCATGCAGAAGGGACAAGCAGTCAGCCATGCAGTGCAGTGCATGCCCCCAGTGCCTCCTCCCTGCCGCGCATGCAGAAGGGACAGGTGACCAGCCATGCAGTGCATGCTCCCTGGAGAAAGATGCTCTTTGCAGTAAGACCCTAAGGTATTTTGTTTTATTTCAGTTAATTCTCGTGTCCTGTCCTTTTTACCGATAATCCCCTTGATCTATGCAAAACCTATGCATAAATCCTAATCAATTCTTTTACACAGTCTGATCCTACTCTATGATCAATTCATGAATACTATTTACAGCGTCATGTGAATTAGAATTATTCACGTCAAGTACTTCTCCATCAATATTGGATTCATTCATGCACAATCATTTATTTAATCAAATTGCTTTCTTTTTATTCAACTTCCGCGTTAGTCCATCAGTCCTGGCTTCATAGCACTGAATTTCTCCCAAACATCTTGTGATATTATTTTTAATATCATTTCATTGTTAAGTTTTATGTGGACACTACAGATTGATATCATATTAATAATTAGCTTCATATTGCTTTCATGGTATAGTATTTAATTACCAAATTATTACTATGCCATTGCACTGCAATATTAAGTTAAATTATTAAAGTGATATACTACTCTCTTGTGTATACATATCTTTCTAATGATTTATCCTTGTATCATCATCTCAAGTGCAATATCTAAAACATTCTCCTTGTCCGATGAGATTTACCTAAGCCTATCTTCCTCATTTTAAGTTTGAATTTAATGTTTCTTGTGCTCTTGTGATTTTAGCTTCGAGCCTCATCCTTTAGTGCGTTCCTTTATAGCTTTCTTGTGTTTGATGCTTGTTCTTAGTTTTGCTTGTTTACTTGTTTCTTGTATGTTTGTCTCAATACTTGTCGCGAGTAGAAGGAACGCAGTTTGAGAACTGAAAGATGAAGAGGTGCAAGAACAAGAGCTGAAGACACTGAGCAGTTATTGTTTGGATTAAAGGCAAGTGTAACATGAACAACCTATCACTTTTAAATACATTTTCATACTGCATTTCAATATTGTATGCCTATAAGGATTGTCCTAGCCACTTTATATCCTTTATATATCCTTTGGGTTGCATTTGTTTAGTTGTGCTAGGTTGCTGCGCTATAACACACTCTGGTCCTTTTTAATTAATTTGATTAATGGTTTACTTGAATTTAATTCTGAGAGTGGCCCTCTGTGCTTCGTGCTTGGGTGGCTCACGTCTCGTTAAAATATGGTTTTTGTAGAAACATGGTTTAGGGGGCCAGCACGGTGCTTAGTGCTTGGTTGGCCACTCTCCATAAGGACCGGTTCATAGGGCGACAACCTGGGACAACAGCGCTACCACAAGGCTAGAATGGGATAGACTTGGCGTAATAATTAGATCTTTTTGGTGTGAAGTAACTTACCTGCGGGGCAGGGGCGGTAAGCTTCTATGGCCCTCGTGCTGAGTGGCCTCGTCTGTGCTTCGTGTCTTGACGCCCACTAGACCTGCTCCATAGTCGCCGATCCACCCTCGCGGTTACTCCCTACCAACGAGATTCTTTGTAAAGGCCTCGTAGTGAGTCGCTAGCCATCTCACCTAAGGAAGTGTGATGAACAACTGGCGTAGCTCACGACTTGTGGGTAAAGATGTGCAACCTCTGCAGAGTGTAAAACTGGTATACTAGCCGTGCTCACGGTTATGAGCGGCCCAGATCCTCCTTTTGATTAGTGGGGTTGTCTCCTTCCGACGAGGGAGGTGCCTCTCGGGGTTACCTTGGTATGGTTTGGTACGGTTCTTAGTAGTTACATAATTAATTCTGATTAATTACTATGTAACTGGGTTAATGGTAATTCATCAACTCGTAGTAAATAGCTTTAATAAAATTTTGCCAAGATTAAAAGCTAATGCAGTTGAGTCAGCCAACCTTAGAGCCTCATAGTTTCTGTTATACTTGTTGAGTACAAGTTGTGTACTCACCCTTGCCTCTTCTCTACTTTTTCCTCTTGGCTACGCTACTGCTGCTCAGTTCCTGCCGACGCGAGGGAGTTCGCTCAGCGCTACCAGGACTACGAGGACTTCTAGGCGTTCGTCTCCCAGTTGACGTCCCTGTGGCGCCCTGCTCAGCTTCGGAGAGCTTTTATCGTATTTGTACTTCGCTTCCGCTGTATCAGACATTTTTGTCATTAAAGTAATAAATAACATTTGTATTCGCTTTATTATATCTTTTTACGTGATATGTGCTATGATATACTGTTCATTCTGTTGTATATACGTGTGACTTGATCCTGGCACGTATATGATTGCTCGGTTTTTGTCCTTTTATAAACCGGGTGTTACAGAGTGGTATCAGAGCTGTATCGACTGTAGGACGAAGCCTAGATAGAACTGGTCGAGTTTTAGGACTTCTTCTCTCCAATCCTTGCCTGCTGAAATTATTTTACTATTATACCCCTTGATTTCTTTGACTTTTTACCCGTCTTGCCTTGATTTCTCTCTCTGAAGAATAGTTTTTGTAGATTTTGGCCTGAATCAGTCATCTGACCACCATGAGTAATAGCTAGGTGACCCTTTTATAATAATACGGTAGTACGTTTTGCGACGCATTGTGTTAGTCGAGTCGGATGTTAAACTCGGCTAAGTCGTGAAAATTGTCTGGTTGTTATTATGCAAATGTTTGATTTGGATTTTTGGTTGATTGCATAGTTTAGTAGTTAAATTTGTTTAATGGAAATCAGTTTTAAGTTAAAGTTAATTAATTAATAAAACAAGTTAGATCGTTGGGGGTAAAACCGTCCACTCCATCCTCTCTACCTTATCATGCCTTAGGTTTCTCCTGTCTTGCTCGTCGAGAAGAAGGATAGCGCGAAGAGAAGGTGATATCCAGAGATTCACCGACGAGGACGTCGGTTTCTGTAAGTGGGTAGGGATGTGACACCCCGTCCTACAGTTAGTACAAGAGAAGTTAAGAATCTCTCAGATGAAACAGAAGAGTTATGCTCTAGTTCCTTTTTCCTGGATTTATGTGACATTTATCTGGAGTTATCAGCAGTAATGCCTGTGCAGTGTTGTCTAAATAGGATAGAACCTTAAATAATGGAGTTTTTCTCTCTTCCTTAACCTTACCAATCTGTGTTTCCCCTTTGCCCCAGCTCAGATGTCGGCAGAACAAAAAGACCTTGGAGCCAGTGCAATGGGTGATGGTGAGAAAACTTGCCCGTGTTGCCAATTCTATGGCGTTCCTTGTCGTCAAGTTCGTTCGACTGAAGATGAAGCCACAACTAGGAGGAACCAGAGGTTGTCCTCCAGTACAAAGAGGAATCGGTCTCATCAAGAGCAACTAGCAGAGGATTCCCTTTTCCTTGACTCTCCCTCGGTCGATGAGCTATAGACCATCCAGAAGACAAAGGATTCTGAGTACTCTAGAGATACACAAGTCGAGAATCAAGCTCTCTATGATTATGTTGATGGGTTGACTATCACTATGAAGGTGATTCAGCCACGCAGTCACAAGGAGTCCAAAGAGCAAGCAGCAGAAATAATGCAAGATGTGATGTTAAGTTCACAGGGAGGTCAACCAAGTAGCGCCTTTCACCGCCGCCGCCTGTGCTACCAATGCAGGCAAGAAGGTCATTATGCCAAAAGTTGTCCTCAGAATCAGCTGCCACTAGTAGCACCAGTCCAGGACCCTTCACCAATCCCGCATACCAGTGGTGACGAGACCGACCTCATTTCCGGGAACTGCTCCAAGCAAGATGCCCAGAATGATCAGGATCAGCAGCAAGCGATACCAGTGTGCAGTAATCGTACAAAGCGTGAGCAATCCAAGAAGGGACCAAAAGGGTACCTCCAGGGTAGAATTCACCATGTGTCAACAGAAACCATTCGGGATGATAGTCCAGTCATTCTTGGTATGCTTTTAGCTAACTCATATGCAGCTACGGTGTTGTTCGATACTGGTGCTACGCATTCCTTTATTGCACAGTCTTTTGTCGAGCATCATGGTATTCGTACTAACACATTAAAGAAGTGCATGTTAGTATCTTCACCTGGAGGACAATTGAGGTCTCATATCTCATGCCCCAGAGTCAGTGTTTCCATAGGGAAAGTAAAGTTCAGTGCAAATCTGATGGTGATAGACACCAAGGGTATTGATGTGATTCCGGGAATGGATACACTTGCAAAGTGGGGAGTCAGAATTGATTGTGCTCAGCGGTCAGTTCACTTGTTAGCATCTAATGGCCAAGAGGTGACAGTCAGTGCTACAGAGCCTTCTGGTTTTCTTCATCAGATGGAGGTTAGACCCACGGAGGGTATTCGCGTGGTGTCTGAATTCCCAGACGTCTTTCTGGAAGACTTGCCAGAAGAAGGAAGAGGAGCTGATGAAGACATATCCTAATCTATTTGCTAGCTAGCCCAGAATCTCGGGACGAGATTCCTGTAAGGGGGTAGGATTTGTAACACCCTAATCTAAATTTCAGTATTTATTAATAAATTTAATTGGCTTTATTTAATTTTCTAGGATTTAATTTGTTTAGCCCTGCATTTATAATTTATTTTTGCTTCATAAAGTAATTAAAATTTCATCATAGGTTTAAATTTTGGTGTTGCATTCATGCTGGTGCATAGTTTTAATTATTTGAGTGTGGTTTGAATTCAAATTTGTATTTGAATTCAAACTTTGTTTGAATTAGAAATAGAAAAGTGAGAGGAAATAGAATTAGAAAAGAGGAAAGAAATAGAAAAGAAAAGGAAAAGAAACCCACCCGGCGGCCCACCAGAACCCCTCCCAGCTCGGCCCAGCGCTGCAGCCCAGTTCTCCCCCACCGCCTTTTTAAACGCGCCCCGCACCCCCCTAAACCCTATCCTCACCCCATTTTCCCCTAAGCACCAGCGCCGCTGGCATAGGTCATGGCGACCTCTTGCATCGCACTCTCCCCCTCACGCCTGCACGTCGCCCTGCATCGCCGGCGCCCCCAGCCTCCACGTGCTCCTGCTCTGCGCCAATCTCCTGCTCGCGAGGCACAGAAGGCCAAGCGCCCAGGCCTCCCTGTGCCCCTGTTCCCCGTCCGGCGCCCCCCTACAGAGATGGCCAACGTGGCGCGCAGCCCTGGGCAACTGCAGCACGAGGTCAGTGCCTCTTCCCTGCCGCGCATGCAGAAGGGACAAGCAGTCAGCCATGCAGTGCAGTGCATGCCCCCAGTGCCTCCTCCCTGCCGCGCATGCAGAAGGGACAGGTGACCAGCCATGCAGTGCATGCTCCCTGGAGAAAGATGCTCTTTGCAGTAAGACCCTAAGGTATTTTGTTTTATTTCAGTTAATTCTCGTGTCCTATCCTTTTTACCGATAATCCCCTTGATCTATGCAAAACCTATGCATAAATCCTAATCAATTCTCTTACACAGTCTGATCCTACTCTATGATCAATTCATGAATACTATTTACAGCGTCATGTGAATCAGAATTATTCACGTCAAGTACTTCTCCATCAATATTGGATTCATTCATGCACAGTCATTTATTTAATCAAATTGCTTTCTTTTTATTCAACTTCCGCGTTAGTCCATCAGTCCTGGCTTCATAGCACTGAATTTCTCCCAAACATCTTGTGATATTATTTTTAATATCATTTCATTGTTAAGTTTTATGTGGACACTACAGATTGATATCATATTAATAATTAGCTTCATATTGCTTTCATGGTATAGTATTTAATTACCAAATTATTACTATGCCATTGCACTGCAATATTAAGTTAAATTATTAAAGTGATATACTACTCTCTTGTGTATACATATCTTTCTAATGATTTATCCTTGTATCATCATCTCAAGTGCAATATCTAAAACATTCTCCTTGTCCGATGAGATTTACCTAAGCCTATCTTCCTCATTTTAAGTTTGAATTTAATGTTTCTTGTGCTCTTGTGATTTTAGCTTCGAGCCTCATCCTTTAGTGCGTTCCTTTATAGCTTTCTTGTGTTTGATGCTTGTTCTTAGTTTTGCTTGTTTACTTGTTTCTTGTATGTTTGTCTCAATACTTGTCGCGAGTAGAAGGAACGCAGTTTGAGAACTGAAAGATGAAGAGGTGCAAGAACAAGAGCTGAAGACACTGAGCAGTTATTGTTTGGATTAAAGGCAAGTGTAACATGAACAACCTATCACTTTTAAATACATTTTCATACTGCATTTCAATACTGTATGCCTATAAGGATTGTCCTAGCCACTTTATATCCTTTATATATCCTTTGGGTTGCATTTGTTTAGTTGTGCTAGGTTGCTGTGCTATAACACACTCTGGTCCTTTTTAATTAATTTGATTAATGGTTTACTTGAATTTAATTCTGAGAGTGACCCTCTGTGCTTCGTGCTTGGGTGGCTCACGTCTCGTTAAAATATGGTTTTTGTAGAAACATGGTTTAGGGGGCCAGCACGGTGCTTAGTGCTTGGTTGGACACTCTCCATAAGGACCGGTTCATAGAGCGACAACCTGGGACAACAGCGCTACCACAAGGCTAGAATGGGATAGACTTGGCGTAATAATTAGATCTTTTTGGCGTGGAGTAACTTACCTGCGGGGCAGGGGCGGTAAGCTTCTATGGCCCTCGTGCTGAGTGGCCTCGTCTGTGCTTCGTGTCTTGACGCCCACTAGACCTGCTCCATAGTCGCCGATCCACCCTCGCGGTTACTCCCTACCAACAAGATTCTTTGTAAAGGCCTCGTAGTGAGTCGCTAGCCATCTCACCTAAGGAAGTGTGATGAACAACTGGCGTAGCTCACGACTTGTGGGTAAAGATGTGCAACCTCTGCAGAGTGTAAAACTGGTATACTAGCCGTGCTCACGGTTATGAGCGGCCCAGATCCTCCTTTTGATTAGTGGGGTTGTCTCCTTCCGACGAGGGAGGTGCCTCTCGGGGTTACCTTGGTATGGTTTGGTACGGTTCTTAGTAGTTACATAATTAATTCTGATTAATTACTATGTAACTGGGTTAATGGTAATTCATCAACTCGTAGTAAATAGCTTTAATAAAATTTTGCCAAGATTAAAAGCTAATGCAGTTGAGTCAGCCAACCTTAGAGCCTCATAGTTTCTATTATACTTGTTGAGTACAAGTTGTGTACTCACCCTTGCCTCTTCTCTACTTTTTCCTCTTGGCTACGCTACTGCTGCTCAGTTCCTGCCGACGTGAGGGAGTTCGCTCAGCGCTACCAGGACTACGAGGACTTCTAGGCGTTCGTCTCCCAGTCGACGTCCCTGTGGCGCCCTGATCAGCTTCGGAGAGCTTTTATCGTATTTGTACTTCGCTTCCGCTGTATCAGACATTTTTGTCATTAATGTAATAAATAACATTCGTATTCGCTTTATTATATCTTTTTACGTGATATGTGCTATGATATACTGTTCATTCTGTTGTATATACGTGTGACTTGATCCTGGCACGTATATGATTGCTCGGTTTATGTCCTTTTATAAACTAGGTGTTACAGAAAGCCAATTTTACAAAGGAATCAATCCTTTGGCTTTGTGATTCTATTCCTACGATACTACTACTACTGTTCGTAGGTACCTAGTATCTACGACGCTTGGGGCTTCGGGCCGGCACATCCCCGCTGCCATCGTCGTAGCTGCTGAAGGCGCTGCTGCCGCCTTCAGACCCGGAGTCGCTCTAGCCATCGCCGTCGCCACTGTTCTCCTCCTCGCTGTCCTCATCGGAGGACCCAAGGAACCGGAAGGGCTTTCCGCCCATCGGCTCATCGTCATCGGAGGGGGAGTCGATCTCCTCTTCTGAGGAAGAGTCAACTCCGTCCGAAGAGGGGTCTTCTTCCTCGTCCTTCTCCGACTCCTCTTGGAACAGGAGCCGGAGGTCTTCTCCTTCAGTTTCGGGCTCGTCCTCCTCGGAGGCGACCCCGAAGTCGAACTCCTCTGCATCCCAGTGCAGAGGAGCCAGCGCTTCGTACGCTGCAGTTGGGTCCCACTCTGGCATCGGCTCCCGACTCTCCGGGATGGAGTCGACGGAAGAAGCAGGAAGGGGGGAAGAAGAAGGGGAAGAGGAAGAAGAAGAAGAGTCTCCGAAGGAGTTGGAGTCGGAGGAAGAAGAGATCGCCATGGCTGCTGGAGGATTGGGATTGTTTCTGCGCTACTGGCTTTGGGAGGAAGAAGGAGTTTTGCCGTTAAGAAGAGCCGATTCGGGGTGAAATTAAATAGTAAAAAGATGGGAGACGGATCGGCAGTTTCACATTCTACGAGGAGCCAGTTACAGAGATGTTGTGTCTTCCTTGGTGGTTACAGTGTGATTAATGAGCATTAACGGGAAGATAAAGCGATGGATTGGTTTTGGAACTACCATTGCCAAAACTAGGGGGGCATGTGTTATCGCCATAAATTAACAAGATTAATTTATGGGCCGAAAGCAAGATGGGCTTAAAGCAGAAGATTGAGGAAGGCTTGTAAATCAGCTCCTGCGTGAGCATCTGGGCCACATGGGCCATGTATCCTTAGATTTAGTTCAAGATTAGAGATAGAGTCCGATCAGGACAAAATTAGTTTAGATTGTTTCCCAAGTCTCCGGACTATAAATATGTACCCTTTGTTATTCGTAAAGGGAGAGCATCATCACGTCTCGCAAACAATAACTCTCGGCGCATTGCCACCCCTAATCCTAGGGTTTCATCCAAGTAAGCGCCATGCTGCCCTGATCGATTCTTGCGATCAGGGCAGCGTAGTTCTTGCTTTTACCTTGGTATTACTCGTACTGAAGCATTTTTTATGGCGAGTAATGCTAGTTATCCCGATGTTCGTAGCATGACTTTTAGTAGATCTGTTGTGCTTCATTGCTTATCATCTACGAATATCACGTTGTCTTTGTGCCATCACGTTTCAATTTTATACTAGTTCTTGTCGCATAGAATTAGTCGCACAGAGGCAACACCCTGCTTCTTTTATGTTTAGTAGATCTAATCTGTTATGGTTTGCTCTTATCTTGGGAGTTGGCGTAATATCTGCTAGGTTAGGCCTTGCAAACGGATTGGAAGATCCGGTGGCGTAGTAGATGCTTTATCTTGGCCTTGATAGTGATTGTTCCGGGAATCAGCTCTTGCTAGTTCTTAGGCCTCTGTTTTGGGTTCTGGTTCAGTCGTCTGTTACATTCATTAGGCCTAGTCACGTGTAGGATGTTCCGATCTAGCAGTGAAGCTTTTACCATCGTGGATTAGATTAGCTAGATTTATTTGAAGCAGCTTTACAGTTATTCGCTTTATTCATCAACATCTGTATAGTTGCAGATCCAATCCGACACCGGGACTCGATCGGCTCTTTAAAGCCGATGCAAGAGTCATCCCGGGGAGCCGACCACGGCTCAGACTTACGTTTACACGTGTCTTTGTATGCAGGAAACTGTTCGGAGCACATCTGCACCCTCCTGATCGGGTATAGGTCAGGTGGCACGCCCGGTTTTCCACAAAACCTCCGGGCGCGTGACGGAATTGTGGGCCGTCGACGAGGGAGCAGTGCCTGCCAGCGCCCCAGTAACCTCCCGGCTCTTCGTGTTGCCCGTCGCTACTCGCCGGTGGGTTTCGACCGACAACACCTTGTCAGGTGTGGCCCCAGGCTTCTAGAACATTCCTCCTCAGTCTTTCCATTTTCGGGCATTAAGGTGCTTTGGTCCAGGAAAGGAAAGAAAAGCATGGGGGAGAGTAAGAGAGATACTAAACCTAATACACGGCCCGTTTAAGGTACAACGACGACCGTAGATGCGTGCTCTAACTCGGATAACTCGTAGACATCTACCTCTTTGAGTTCCGATATTTCGGGCTCGAGAAATATTTTCAATCGTTGGCCATTGGCCTTGAAAATGTTCCCATCATCGTCCTGGAGGGTTATAGCGCCGTGGTCGGCGGCGTTAAGCACTAAAAATGGGCCTTCCCACTTGCTTCTAAGCTTACCATGACCAAACAAACGGATGCGAGAGTTAAAGAGTAGTACCTTGTCTCCTGCTTTGAAATGCTTGATCTTGATTCGCTTATCGTGCAATCTTTTCATCCGCTCCTTGTAGAGCTTGAAGCTGTGGTAGGCCTTCTCCCTCTATTCATCTAGTTCAGCTAGTTGGATTTGTCGTGTGATCCCTGCTCACTAGAGATCCATGTTCCACCTCTTGATCGCCCAATGGGACTTATACTCAAGTTCAACTGGAAGATGGCAGGTCTTGCCATAAACCAATTGATACAGTCCTAAAACTCGACCAGTTCTATCTAGGCTTCGTCCTACAGTCGATACGGCTCTGATACCACTCTGTAACACCCGGTTTATAAAAGGACATAAACCAAGCAATCATATACGTGCCAGGATCAAGTCACACGTATATACAACAGAATGAACAGTATATCATAGCACATACCACGGATAAGTCATAATAAATCGAAATACGAATGTTATTTATTACATTAATGATAAAATGTCTGATACAGCGGAAGCGAAGTACAAATACGGTAAAAACTCTCCGAAGCTGAGCAGGGCGCCACAGGGACGTCGACTGGGAGATGAACGCCTAGAAGTCCTCGTAGTCCTGGTAGCGCTGAGCAAACTCCCTCGTGTCGGCAGGAACTGAGCTGCAGTAGCGTATCCAAGAGGAAAAAGTAGAGAAGAGGCAAGAGTGAGTACACAACTTGTACTCAACAAGTATAACACAAACTATGAGGCTCTAAGGTTGGCTGACTCAACTGCATTAGCTTTTAAGTCTTGGCAAAATTTTATTAAAGCTATTTACTACTAGTTGATGAATTATCATTAACCCAGTTACATAGTAATTAATCAGAATTAATTATGTAACTACTGAGAACCATACCAAAACCACCAAGGTAACCCCGAGAGGCACCTCCCTCATCGGAAGGAGACAACCCCACTAATCAAAAGGAGGATCTGGGCCACTCATAACTGTGAGCACGGCTAGTATACCAATTTTACACTCTGCAGAGGTTGCACATCTTTACCCACAAGTCGTGAGCTACGCCAGTTGTTCATCACACTTCCTTAGGTGAGATGACTAGAAAACTCACTACGAGGCCTTTACAAAGAATCTCGTTGGTAAGGAGTAACCGCGAGGGTTGGATCGGCGACTATGCAGCAGGTCTAGTGGGCGTCATCGACGAGGCCACTCAGTACGAGGGACATAGAAGCTTACCACCCTTGCCCCGTCGGTAAGTTACTCCAAACCAAAAAGACCTAATTATTACGCCAAGATCGTCCCATTCCAGTCTTGTGGTAGCGCTATTGTCCCAGGTTGTCGCTCTATGAACCGGTCCTTATGGAGAGTGGCCAACCAGGCAGTAAGCACCGTGCTGGCCCCCTAAACCATGTTTCTAACAAAACCAATTTTAATGAGAAGTGAGCCACTCAAGCCACACAGAGGGCCACTCTCAGAATTAAGTTGCATATACCATTAATCAAATTAATTAAAAAGGACCATTAAGTGTTATAGCGCGGCACCTAGCACAACTAACCAAAATGCAACCCAAAGGATATATATAAAGGATATAAAGTGGCTAGGAAATCCTTATAGCCATACAGTATTAAAATGCAGTATGAAAATGTATTTAAAAGTGATAGGTTGTTTATGTTACACTTGCCTTCCTCATACTACTCCAGCTGCTGCTCAAACTGCTCAGAGGACGGCTGCTCCGGGTACTGGTACTGGGGCTCCTCAGATGGATCAACGTCTACTCACGAACACATGGCCCAAAAAATGCACAATAATAAGCATACAAGCAAACACTAACAAAAAACTAAGAAACAGTACATCAATACATAAAAACAGCACATTAAACTAGTCTAAAACTATTCTACGCGTTACAACGATCGCGTGGACAAAAAGAACGCCTAAAACGGAGCTAGAACGCATAATCTTGGCCAAAAACAAGTTTCAGGGACCTAATTGCAAGAAAACTAAGGTTCCAGGGGTTTTTCTGCAAAAACCGAGGGCCTAAACGTAATTAAACGTTAACTCCAGGGTCTAACTCATAAAAGAACCAGGGCTGGACTGCGGGTTCTAATAGGGAAAAGCTCAGGGTCCTATTCATTAAAAACCGGACCTATCTGGAAATATTTTTGAACGTGACTGGACGGCGGGTTGATATTAACAAAAGACAGGGGCTCTTATGCAAAAAGGATAGGCGAACCGGTATCTACGCTTGGGGGCCGATGGATCTCGATCTAACAGTCCAAAAAGGATCGGGCCACGATCTGATCTAGGCCGTGGACTCCGGATCTAACGGCCACAGGCGGTTGGGGCGCGGGTGGCGGCGCTGGCAGCGCCGGCGGCGAGCCAAGTGGCGGCAGCTTGCCGGAGTCGATCGAATCCGGTGTTCCAGGGGCGGATGAGAGTGGGGCTGGGGTCTAGAGGCATCTAGCCGGCATGCGCAAGCCACCTGAGAGGTTAACGGGGTTCGGGTAGGTCCGGAGTGGGGAGGGCAAGGGCGGCGGCGGCCCTGCGCACGGCGGCGCTACGCCGAACGGCGTTCTGGGCTCGGGAAAGGCCTACGTGCCGCAAAAGCTAGCGCAAAAGAATCTGGAGGGGGCGCGGGTGCTCACCGGGGTTTGGATTGGGTCGGGGATGTCGCGCAGAGTGGTCGTCGGCGGGGTCCGAGCGGCGGGTCGTGGCGGAGCTCGCGCGGTCCGGGGCTAGGGCCACCTTCCGTGCTTCTTATCCCCACGGGTGGTCTCGCGGGGCTCCTGCAGAGGTTCTACGGAAGTCAGAGAGGTCGGAGACCCAATGCCGGCGAGCAATTGCTCAAAGACCAGTTACCTACTCCGGCGGTTTCGGCCGAAATCCAGCGCGCACACGGGTCGGGGTCGGAGGTGATGGCTCCGTGGCACTTCCTGGTGCCAAGGCAAAACCGTAGCGGGGGTCTGCAGGGCTTGGGGTGCAGCGGAGCAGTGTGGCCATGGCGGCGCGGGTCTCTGCACTGCAGAGCAAGGAGAGCAGCGGCGGCTAGGGTTTTCGGGGGAGGCTGCAGGGGAAAGGTGAGCTGCGGGAGAGGACCCGGGTGCGTTTAAAAGGGAAAGGCCGGCCTCGGCGTGCGGGTCCTGGAGGCTGACGCGGCGCGGAGATCGCGGCGGGGACCTGGCCGGCTGTTGCGCGAGGTAGACAGGAGGTCTGACGCGCGGGCCCGGCGTGGCAGCGGGTGAGACGAGGGCTGGGCGGGCGAGCGCTCCGCGCGGGCTGAGGCGAGAGGCGAGTTGGGCCGGTGTGCGCGTGCGGGGGTGAGCAACGCGCGAGCTGGGCCGCGGGAGTGTTGCGGGCCTAGCGTGGTCGTGCGGTCTGGGCTGCTGCACGGGCTGGGCAGCGGGGAAGGGGAGAGGAGTGGGCCGCGCAGGTGTGAGTGAGGGAGAGGGTGCTGGCTGGACTGGTTTATTTGCTGGGCTGTGAACTGGGTTCTGGGCCGGCTCGGGAGAAAAGGAAATGTGGTTGCGGACTGGGCCAAAAAAGAGGAAAGGGTCGGCCGGGCTGGTTTGCTTTGGGTCTTGGAAAACTTCTAAGGCTTTTCTATTCCAAACCAACACAAAACTACTAGCACTCAAACAACAAAAACAATGCACCAGCATGAATGCAACAACAAAGTTTAAACTATGATAAAATTTTAATTGCTTGAGGATGTAACACCCTAATTCAAATTTTCAGCTTTAATAATAAATTTAATTGGTTTTAATTAAATTTCTAAGGTTTTTGGTGATTAGACTTGCATTTAATCCAATTTTTGTTCCTCAAGTAATTAAAATTTATCATAGGGTTAAAAATGTTTGTTGCATTCATGCTAGTGCATACTTTTAATTGATTGAGCGTGGTTTGAATTCAAATTCCAATTTGAATTCAAATGTGTTTGGTTTGTTTTAGAAATAGGAAATAGAGTTAGGAATAGAAAAGGAAAATAAAACCAAACCCTGAAACCAGCCCAGCAGACTAGCCCAGCTCCTTCCCTCTTCAGCCCAGCAGTCAACGCGGCCTCCTTCCTTGGGCCCGCTCCTAGCGTCACGGCCCACTCTCGCAGCGCACCCGTGGCCCGTGTCCCCGCTCTCCGCTCAGCCCGCGCCGCGCGCATGCGTCCCCGCACCCCTCCAGCCGGGCCCAAAAGTCAGCCAACCCGGCGCCTCGCGCCGCTGCAGCCGCTCGCCCGTCTCCCCGCGAGCGCGTCGCCGCGCCCACTGACAGCGTGGCCCGCTCGTCAGCGCTTCAGCCCGACCCGAGCGCCCGCACGCCCTTTCCCGTCTCTGCCTAGTGGCCCCCGCCAGTCAGCCGCAGTAGCGCGCCCACGCCAGCACCTACTGACCAGCCGGGCCCGCCTGGCAGGATCGTCTTCCCCGCGGAACGGCCCGCCGAGATCTCCGGCGAAACCACCGGGGATTCCTTTCCCCAACCGCGCCCGTGATCCCTGGCTCCTCCCTTTAAACACGCCTGTGGCACCATCTGCACCTCCCCATTCCGCAGTCGCCGCCCCTAACCCTAACACGCCACGCCCCGTCGTACCGCCGGAGCAGATTCGCTGCTCCACCGCGGCCACGCCGCCCTGCGGCATCCCAGCCCCCACCAGCCTCTGTCCGGTTTCAACTCGACCCCAGGGAGCCTCCCGAAGCTCCAATTCCGATCCCCAACCTCTGCAGCGGCCCGAATCGCCAAGACCAACTCCGGTGAGCTTCCGTCCGCCATGTAATTCTTGGATGCCGGCGAATCCCCGGACCACCCTGACCCCTTGTAGACCTTCACATGGCCCGTGTAAACCTCCTACGTGGATCAGTAAGCCCGGCGCACCCCTGCATCGGCCTCGTCACCAAGCTCCGCCGTGCGCCGCCGCGGAATTCCGTCGCCGGCGCCACTACGTCACGGCTCCGCCCGATTCGAGACCTGGGTAAGCGCCCCAAGGCCCCCCTGATCCCGTGCGCTAGATCCCGTAGACCCTGGCGCGCTCTAGGCGCCCAGGCACCGCACCCCGTCGAGGGCCATGCCCCCAGCCCTGCAGCGCCTCCCTAGGCACCCTAGTGCACTACCCATGCCGGAGCGGTGCTCCTGGGCCAAACCAGGACCCAAATAGAGCCCCGCAACACCCCTATCGCCATCTCCGGCGAGCTCCCAGCCGCGCTCCGCCGCAGGAACGCGTCACCGGCGAGTCCCGCCGCCGCCCGCTCGCCCTTTCACCCTGAGCCGCCAGATCCTGAATCAACGCGCACGATTAGATCCAAGCCCATCGAATCTGAGCCACCCGCTCCGGATCCAAGCATCCAGATCTAAACGTACCGGTTCGGCCTGGACATTTTGCTAAAGAGTCCCTGCTTTCTTTTGAAATCAACCCGCCGTCCAGACGCTTGCAAAAGTATTTGCATGTGAGCCCAGTTTTTAGCGTTTTAACCCTTGACCTTCTTAGAAATAGGACCCGCAGTCCAGTCAGCGCAGTTTTGCACGTTTGACCCTAGAACTAAGGTTTAATTACGTGTAGGCCCCCAGTTTTTGCAAAAAAACCCCTGGAACCGAGTTTTTCTCGCAGATAAGCCCCTAGAAGTTGTTTTTGGCCTAGATTTTGCGTTTTAGCTCCGTTTTAGGCGTTCTTTATATCCACGCGATCGTTGTAATGCGTAGAGTAGTTCTAGCCTAGTTTTGTATGCTGTTTTCATGTATTGTTGTACTGTTTCTTAGTGTTTGCTTGTATGTATTGTGCTGGACTTGTTTTTGGCCACGTGTGCGTGAGTAGACGTTGAGCTACCGGAGGAGCATCAGTACCAGTACCAGGAGCCATCTTCTGAGCAGTTTGAGCAGCAGGAGAACTTTTGAGGAAGGCAAGTACAACATGAACAACCTATCACCTTTAATTACAATTTCATACTGCATTTTAATACTGTATGCCTATAAGGATTTTCCTAGCCACTTTATATCCTTTATATTTACCTTGGGGTTGCATTTTGGTTAGTTGTGCTAGGTTGCTGCGCTATAACACATTCTGGTCCTTTTTAATTAATTTGATTAATGGTTTACTTGAACTTAATTCTGAGAGTGGCCCTCTGTGTGGATGAGTGGCTCACGTCTCGTTAAAAGATGGTTTTTATAGAAACATGGTTTAGGGGGCCAGCACGGTGCTTACTGCCTGGTTGGCCACTCTCCATAAGGACCGGTTCATAGAGCGACAACCTGGGACAACAGCGCTACCACAAGGCTAGAATGGGATAGACTTGGCTTACTAATTAGGTCTTTTTAGTTTGGAGTAACTTACCTGCGGGGCAAGAGTAGTAAGCTTCAATGGTCCCTGCTCCTCCGGCTTGGTCTGTGCTAGGATTGCGCTCCAGTGCTGGTACCCCTGGAGGTGGGCCCCATCGTCGCTGACCTATCTCTCGCGGTTACGCCTTACCAACGAGATTCTTTGTAACGGCCTCGTAGTGAGTCGCTAGTCATCTCACCTAAGGAAGTGTGATGAACCTCTAGCGTAGCTCATGACTTGTGGGTAAAGATGTGCAACCTCTGCAGAGTGTAAATCTGGTATACTAGCCGTGCTCACGGTTATGAGCAGCTCAGATCCTCCTTTTGATTAGTGGGGTTGTCTCCTTCCGACGAGGGAGGTGCCTCTCGGGGTTACCTTGGTGGCTTGGTTTCGGTTTGGTTCTCAGTAGTTACATAATTAATTCTGATTAATTACTATGTAACTGGGTTAATGGTAATTCATCAACTCGTAGTAAATAGCTTTAATAAAACTTTGCCAAGACTTAAAAGCTAATGCAGTCAGTCAGCCAACCTTAGAGCCTCATAGTTTGTGTTATACTTGTTGAGTACAAGTTGTGTACTCACTCTTGCCTCTTCTCTACTTTTTCCTCGTGGATACGCTACTGCTGCTCACTTCCTGCCGACGCGAGGGAGTTCGCTCAGCGCTACCAGGACTACGAGGACTTCTAGGCGTTCGTCTCCCAGTCGACGTCCCTGTGGCGCCCTGCTTCAGCTTCGGAGAGCTTTTATCGTATTTGTACTTCGCTTCTGCTGTATCAGACATTTTGTCATTATTGTAATAAATAACATTCGTATTTCGATTTATTATATCTTATTCGTGATATGTGCTGTGATATACTGTTCATTCTGTTGTATATACGTGTGACTTGATCCTGGCACGTATATGATTGCTCGGTTTATGTCCTTTTATAAACCGGGTGTTACAGAGTGGTATCATAGCCGTATCGACTGTAGGACGAAGCCTAGATAGAACCGGTCGAGTTCTAGGACTTCTTCTCTCCAATCCTTGTCTGCTGAAACTATTTTACTATTATACCCCTTGACTTCTATGACTTTTACCCGTCTTGCCTTGATTTCTCTGTCTGAAGAATAGTTTTCGTAGATTTTGGCCTGAATCAGTCATCTGACCACCATGAGTAAACTAGGTGACCTTTTTATAATAATACGATAGCACGTTCCACGACGCGTTGTGTTAGTCGAGTCGTGTGTTAAACTCAGCTAAGTTGTGAAAATTGTCTGCCTGTTATTATGCTACATGTTTGATTTGGATTTTTGAATGATTGCATAGCTTAGTAGTTTAAATTTGTTTAATAAAAAATTAGTCTTAAGTTAAAGTTAATTAATAAATTGAGTTAGATCATTGGGGGTAAAACCATCCACTCTATTCCCTCTACCTTATCATGCCTTGGGTTTCCCTGGTCTTGTTTGTTGAGAAGGAGGCTAGTGCGAAGATGATGTGATATCCCGGAATTCACCAACAAGGACGTCACCGACGAGGACGTCGGTTTCTGTAAGGGGGTAGGGATGTGACACCCCGGCCTACAGATAGCACTGACGGATTTGAGAATCTCTCAGACAAGACAGAAGAGTTATGCTATAGTTCCTTTTCTCGGATTTATGTGACACCTATCTGGAGTTATCAGCATAAATGCTTGTGCAGTGTTGTCTAAATAGGATAGAACCTTAAATAATGGAGTTTTTCTCTCTTCCTTGACCTCACCAATCTGTATTTCCTTTTATCCCAGCTCAGATGTCGGCAGAACGAAAAGACCTTGGAGACAGTGCAATGGGTGATGGTGAGAAGACTTGCCCATGTTGCCAATTCTATGGCGTTCCTTGTCGTCAAGCTCGTGCGACTGAAGATGAAGCCACAACTAGAAGGAACCAGAGGTTGTTCTCCAGTACAAAGAGGAAGAGGTCTCAGCAAGAGCAGCTAGCAGAGGATTCCCTTTTCCTTGACTGTCCATCGGTCGAAGAGCTACAGACTATCCAGAAGAGAAAGAATCCTAAGTGCTCTAGAGATACACATGTCGAGAATCAAGCTCTCCGTGATTATGTTGATGGGTTGACTATCACTATGAAGGTGATTCAGCCACGCAGTCACAAGGAGTCCAAAGAGCAGGCAACAGAAATAATGCCAGATGTGATGTTAAGTTCACAAGGAGGTCAACCAAGTAGCGACATTCACCACCACCGCAAGTGCTACAAGTGCGGACAAAAAGGTCATTATGCCAAAGGTTGTCCCCAGAAGTGCCTTTCACCGGCTCCACGACAGGCGGGACAGCAGGGGCGCCCAGCTCAACCCAGGACGCCAGCACAGGGCAGAGTGAACCACGTGACGGCCGAGTCAGCGGCCAAGGCTCCTAACGTGGTTATTGGTACGTTCATGGTCAACTCCCATCCAGCTACAGTGCTTTTCGATACTGGTGCTTCTCATTCATTCATCACCAAGTCATATGTTGAGCAGCATAGTTTCTTTACCACCCCATTAAAGAAGTATCTGCTAGTCTCTTCACCGGCAGGGGAGTTGAGATCCCATATTGTTAGCCCTCGAGTCAGTATAGCCATAAGGGGGGCAACGTTCAGTGCTGCTCTGAGGGTGCTAGACACCAAGGGTATCGATGTGATTCTGGGGATGGATACTCTTGCCAAGTGGGGAGTCAGAATTGATTATGCTCAGCGGACAGTTCACTTGTCAGAAGAAGGAAGAGGAGTTGATGAAGACCTATCCTGATCTCCTTGCTAGCCAGCCCAGAATCTCGGGACGAGATTCCTGTAAGGGGGTAGGATTTGTAACACCCTAATTCAAATTTTCAGCTTTAATAATAAATTTAATTGGTTTTAATTAAATTTCTAAGGTTTTTGGTGATTAGACTTGCATTTAATCCAATTTTTGTTCCTCAAGTAATTAAAATTTATCATAGGGTTAAAAATGTTTGTTGCATTCATGCTAGTGCATACTTTTAATTGATTGAGCGTGGTTTGAATTCAAATTCCAATTTGAATTCAAATGTGTTTGGTTTGTTTTAGAAATAGGAAATAGAGTTAGGAATAGAAAAGGAAAATAAAACCAAACCCTGAAACCAGCCCAGCAGACCAGCCCAGCTCCTTCCCTCTTCAGCCCAGCAGTCAACGCGGCCTCCTTCCTTGGGCCCGCTCCTAGCGTCACGGCCCACTCTCGCAGCGCACCCGTGGCCCGTTTCCCCGCTCTCCACTCAGCCCGCGCCGCGTGCATGCGTCCCCGCACCCCTCCAGCCGGGCCCAACCGTCTGCCAACCCGGCGCCTCGCGCCGCTGCAGCCGCTCGCCCGTCTCCCCGCGAGCGCGTCGCCGCGCCCACTGACAGCGTGGCCCGCTCGTCAGCGCTTCAGCCCGACCCGAGCGCCCGCACGCCCTTTCCCGTCTCTGCCTAGTGGCCCCCGCCAGTCAGCCGCAGTAGCGCGCCCACGCCAGCACCTACTGACCAGCCGGGCCCGCCTGGCAGGATCGTCTTCCCCGCGGAACGGCCCGCCGAGATCTCCGGCGAAACCACCGGGGATTCCTTTCCCCAACCGCGCCCGTGATCCCTGGCTCCTCCCTTTAAACACGCCTGTGGCACCATCTGCACCTCCCCATTCCGCAGTCGCCTCCCCTAACCCTAACACGCCACGCCCCGTCGTACCGCCGGAGCAGATTCGCTGCTCCACCGCGGCCACGCTGCCCTGCGGCATCCCAGCCCCCACCAGCCTCTGTCCGGTTTCAACTCGACCCCAGGGAGCCTCCCGAAGCTCCAATTCTGATCCCCAACCTCTGCAGCGGCCCGAATCGCCAAGACCAACTCCAGTGAGCTTCCGTCCGCCATGTAATTCTTGGATGCCGGCGAATCCCCGGACCACCCTGACCCCTTGTAGACCTTCACAGGGCCCGTGTAAACCTCCTACGTGGATCAGTAAGCCCGGCGCACCCCTGCATCGGCCTCGTCACCAAGCTCCGCCGTGCGCCGCCGTGGAATTCCGTCGCCGGCGCCACTACGTCACGGCTCCGCCCGATTCGAGCCCTGGGTAAGCGCCCCAAGGCCCCCCTGATCCCGTGCGCTAGATCCCGTAGACCCTGGCGCGCTCTAGGCGCCCAGGCACCACACCCCGGCGAGTTCTCGGCGCCCAGAGCCACCTCGCCGTCGAGGGCCATGCCCCCAGCCCTACAGCACCTCCCTAGGCACCCTAGTGCACTACCCATGCCGGAGCGGTGCTGTAACACCCGGTTTATAAAGGAACATAAACCGAGCAATCATATACGTGCCAGGATCAAGTCACACGTATATACAACAGAATGAACAGTATATCATAGCACATATCATGTAAAAAGACATAATAAAGCGAATACGAATGTTATTTATTACAATAATGACAAAATGTTTGATACAGCGGAAGCGAAATACAAAAAATACAATAAAAGCTCTCCGAAGCTGAAGCAGGGCGCCACAGGGACGTCGACTGGGAGACGAACACCTAGAAGTCCTCGTAGTCCAGGTAGCGCTGGACGAACTCCCTCGTGTCGGCAGGAACTGAGCAGCAGTAGCGTAGCCAAGAGGAAAAAGTAGAGAAGAGGCAAGAGTGAGTACACAACTTGTACTCAACAAGTATAACACAAACTATGAGGCTCTAAGGTTGGCTGACTCAACTGCATTAGCTTTTAATCTTGGCAAAATTTTATTAAAGCTATTTACTACGAGTTGATGAATTACCATTAACCCAGTTACATAGTAATTAATCAGAATTAATTAAGAAACTACTGAGAACCAAACCGAAACCAAGCCACCAAGGTAACCCCGAGAAGCACCTCCCTCGTCGGAAGGAGATAACTCCACTAATCAAAAGGAGGATCTGGGCCGCTCATAACCGTGAGCACGGCTAGTATACCAGTTTTACACTCTGCAGAGGTTGCACATCTTTACCCACAAGTCGTGAGCTACGCCAGTTGTTCATCACACTTAGGTGAGATGGCTAGCGACTCACTACGAGGCCTTTACAAAGAATCTCGTTGGTAGGGAGTAACCGCGAGGGTGGATCAGTGACTATGGAGCAGGTCTAGTGGGCGTCAAGACACGAAGCACAGACGAGGCCACTCAGCACGAGGGCCATAGAGGCTTACCACCCCTGCCCAGCAGGTAAGTTACTCCAAACCAAAAAGATCTAATTATTACGCAAAGTCTATCCCATTCTAGTCTTGTGGTAGCGCTGTTGTCCCAGGTTGTCGCTCTATGAACCGGTCCTTATGGAGAGTGGCCAACCAAGCACTAAGCACCGTGCTGGCCCCCTAAACCATGTTTCTACAAAAACCATATTTTAACAAGACGTGAGCCACTCAAGCACGAAGCACAGAGGGCCACTTCCAGAATTAAGTTCAAGTAAACCATTAATCAAATTAATTTAAAAGGACCAAGTGTGTTATAGCACAGCAACCTAGCACAACTAACCAAAATGCAACCCAAAGGCATATATAAAGGATATAAAGTGGCTAGGAAAGTCCTTATAGGCATACAATATTAAAATGCAGTATGAAATTGTATTTAAAAGTGATAGGTTGTTCATGTTATACTTGCCTTCCTCGTACTGCTCAGGCTGCTGCTCAAAGTGCTCGGAAGACGGCTGCTCCTGGTACTGGTACTGGGGCTCCTCAGATGGATCAACGTCTACTCACGAACACATGGCCAAAACAATGCACAATAATAAGCATACAAGCAAACACTAACAAAAACTAAGAAACAGTACAACAATACATGAAAACAGCGCACAAAACTACTCTAGAACTATTCTACGCGTTACAACGATCGCGTGGACATAAAGAACGCTTAAAACGGAGTTAAAACGCACAATCTAGACTAAAAACAAGGTTCAGGGGCTTATTTGTAATAAAAATAGGGTTCCAGGGACTTTTCTGCTAAAACCGAGGACTAAAACGCAATTAAACACTAACTCCAGGGTCTAACTCGCAAAAACTACCAGGCTGGACGGCGGGTTCAAAATTAAAGAAGCTCAGGGGGTCAAACGCTAAAAACAGGACCTCTGCGTAATTATTTTTGAAAACTCAGGACCGCGGGTTGAATCAGGGAAAAGCCAGGGGCTCTTTAGCAAAAAGTTTAGGCCGAACCGGTATCTACGCTTACAGGCCGTTAGATCGGGATCAGGTGGTTTGGATCTAAATGCGGGGCGATCTAATCTCAGCCACAGGAAATGGATCCGACGGCCAGGATCGAATGGGCGTGCGGTGCGGCGGCGGGACACGCCGGAGCAGGGCTCCGCGGCGGCAGGCTCGCCGGAGACGCCCAATCTGGCGCTCCGGGGGCTATTTGGGATGGGGTTTGGCCGTGGAGCTCTATTGCGGCATGGGTAATCCACCTAGGGTGCGAGTTGGGTTTGGGGAGGTCCGGAGCACGAAGTTCGGCGATCATGGCGGCTCGGGGCGGTGAAGTTCGCCGGTGGGGGTGGTTTGGGCCTTGCCGGTGCTGGGTTTCGGCAGGAAAAGGGCCTGGGAACACGCGCAAGATGCGACTCGCCCTAGGATACGCCCTGTGTGGCCTAGTGCACAGCGCAGAGGGGTTCGCCGCGGCGCGGCGGTGCTAGATCGCCGGTGTGCAGTGCCTGGGCTCCGTTGTGGGCCACGGGCTATGTCAACGCGTGCAATAGGAAGAGGGGGTACGGGCAAGACTCACCGGGCGTGGAATTGGACGGGGAAGTGGCGCAGCGGCGTCGGCGTCGTGCTCCGGCGGCAGCGTGCGCGACGGAGATCGGAGGCGGGTCGCTGCAGGGGTTCTCCCGGCGTTCGGATCCTTCGGTTCGACGCGGGATGGCGCTGCGAAGTGGTACCGTGGGTCAGGGATGCTCGGGACTCGCCGGCGGCATGCAAAAAGGGCGGCGGAAGACTTACCCGCGGCGGGGGGGGGCTCTGCTCCGACTCCGGGAGCACGGGTGGCGCGGCTTAGGGTTTTGGGGTGGCGGCGGGGTGGAGTTGAGGACGCAGGGGCCCGGGTGGGGGCTAATTAAAGGGCCCCGGGCATCTTGGGGAGGCGCGCCCAGGGAGAGGCCGGCGGGAATCGCGGCCGTGATCGCGGGCGGGCGTTGCGGGAGGAGGGGGACGAGTCTGGCAAGTGGGGCCCACGAGTCAGCGAGTGCGGCGAGCGGCACGAGCGGGCGAGCGAGCGTGCGGCTGGCGCTGACGTCTTGGGCCCAGGTGGCAGGGGCGGGCCGCATGCAGGCCGTTGCTGAGCGGGTGAAGGCGGGGGCATGGCTGAAGCCCATGTCGGGCCGCTGCGCGAGATGGGAGGCCGAGCGGAGCTGAAGGGGAGGAGGTGGGCTGCTCGCGAGTGGGCTCGGGGGAGGAAAAGGAGCTGGGCCAGGAGGAAAGGCTGGGTCGGCCCAAGCGCGGGAAAGGGAGAGGGAGTTGGTTTGGGCCCGGTTGTTGGGTTCTTTTTGGGGTTTGTTTTCTATTTTCCTTGCTCTTTTCTATTTCTACCCAAACAAAGTTTGAATTCAAATACAAATTTGAATTCAAACAACACTCAAATAAAAACATGCACCAGCATGTTTGCAACACAAGAATTAAACCTATGATAAATTTTAAATCATTAAGGAACAAAATTGAATTAAATGCCCTATTAAACACAATAAACCTTAGAAATGTAAATAAAGCCAATTAAATTTATTATTAAATGCTGAAATTTAAATCAGGGTGTTACAGACCCTATCCCCTTAAAGAAATCTCGTCCCCGAGATTTAGCTGGGCTGGCTAGCAAAGAGATCTGGATATGTCTTCTTTAGCTCATCTTCTCGCTCCCATGTAGCCTCAGCTTCACTGTGGTGACTCCACTGAACTCTGCACATCTTGATGCGCTTGTTCCGAGTGACCCTCTCTGATGTCTCTAGGATCTTCACCGGATGCTCAGTATAAGTTAGATCTTCCTGCACATCGACTCCATCCAGGGGTGCCTGCTCCTCGGGTACTCGCAAACACCTCTTCAGCTGAGATATATGGAAGACATCATGAACTCCCGAGAGGCTGAGAGGTAACTCCAGGCGATAAGCAACTTCGCCTTTTAGCTCTAGCACCTTGAATGGCCCCACATACCGAGGTGCTAACTTCCCTTTGACATTGAATCTGCGGATTCCTCTCATCGGAGACACCTTCAGATACACATAATCACCGACACTGAAAGTCAGATCTCTCCGTTTGCCATCAGCATAGCTCTTCTGTCTGCTCTGTGCAATCCTCAGATTTTCTCGCACCGCCTGAACCATCTGCTCTGCATCATCTATGATCTCAGGGCCAAAGAGCTGCTTCTCACCAATCTGATCCCAATAGAGAGGAGTCCTGCACTTTCTGCCATACAATGCCTCAAAGGGGGACTTCTTCAGACTGGCCTGATAGCTGTTGTTATATGAGAACTCAGCATATGACAGGCACTTATCCCAGCTAGTACCGTACTGAATGGCACAAGCTCTCAGCATATCCTCCAACACTTGGTTGGTTCTCTCTGTCTGCCCATCTGTCTGAGGGTGATAAGCCGTACTGAAGCGCAGCTTCGTATCCAACGAATCATGGAGCTGCTCCCAGAACCGAGAAGTGAACTGAGACCTTCTGTCAGATATAATCTTCTTGGGCACACCATGCAAGCAGACAATCCGAGAGATGTACAACTCTGCAAGTCTAGCACCGGAGTAAGTAGTGTTCACTGGAATGAAGTGAGCAACCTTCGTCAATCGATCCACTACTACCCAAATGGAGTTGTACCCGTTCTGAGTACGAGGCAATCCAACAATGAAGTCCATAGTGATTTCCTCTCATTTCCACTCTGGAATCTTCAAAGGCTGTAACAGACCTGCTGGCCTCTGATGCTCAGCCTTGACACGCTGACAGGTGTCACAAATAGCCACGTACTCTGCCACTGAACGCTTCATCCCATACCACCAGAAGCGTTCCTTCAGATCATAATACATCTTCGTGCTGCCCGGATGAATAGAATAAGCTGTAT
Organism: Panicum virgatum; assembly: GCF_016808335.1. Lineage (NCBI taxonomy): Eukaryota > Viridiplantae > Streptophyta > Magnoliopsida > Poales > Poaceae > Panicum > Panicum virgatum. The sequence goes on along the minus strand of NC_053141.1, from coordinate 24,056,236 downwards.
CATGGGCCTCACTCAGAATCAACTTCCGGAGATCATTCACATCAGGCACACAGATCCGGTTCTTGTACCACAAGGTACCCTGATCATCCTCTCTGAAATGAGGAGCCTTGCCCTTCTTGAGCAACTCACGGATCTCCTGCAGCTTCTCATCATCTTTCTGATGCTGCCTGATCTCTGACTCTAGAGTCGGTACTGCCTCAAACGCTGCACTGGAGGTATGATGCAAGAAGCCCAGACTCAACTGCTCGAACTCCTCGCATAACTCTGGAGGCATCTGGAAAGCCATGGCCATGTTGACATAACTTCTCCTGCTCAGAGCATCTGCTACAACATTGGCCTTGCCCGGATGATAGTGAATCTCCAGGTCATAATCCTTGACCAACTCTAGCCATCTCCTCTGCCGCATGTTCAGCTCATTCTGCGTGAAAATATACTTGAGGCTCTTGTGATCAGTGTAGATATCACACCGCTGCCCATACAAGTAATGCCTCCAAATCTTCAGAGCATGCATGACTGCGACTAACTCAAGATCATGAGTGGGATAGTTCAGCTCATGCCGACGTAACTGCCGTGAAGCATAAGCAATTACTCTGCCCTCCTGCATCAGAACACACCCAAGACCATCCTTCGAAGCATCACAATATACCGTGAACCTATTCGTCTGGTCTGGCAGAGTCAGGACTGGCGCCGTAGTCAACCTCTTCTTCAGCTCATCAAAGGCCCTCTGACGCTCATCAGTCCATATGAATGCCACATTCTTCTCCAGCAAAGAAGTCAAAGGCTTCGCGATCTTGGAGAAATTCTCAATGAACCTCCGATAATATCCAGCTAAGCCCAAGAATGACCTGACTTCCTTTACTGTCTGCGGTGTCTCCCACTCGAGCACATCCTTCACCTTGCTCGGATCAACAACAATGCCTCCCTGAGAGATAACATGACCGAGGAATGGAACCTCGTCAATCCAGAACTCGCACTTGCTGAACTTGGCATACAACTGATGCTCTCTCAATCTCTGCAATACGAGTCTCAGATGCTCCTCATGCTCTTCTTCTGTCTTGGAGAAGATCAGAATATCATCAATGAAAATCACCACAAAGACATCCAGATAATCCATGAAGACCATGTTCATCAGATGCATGAAGTAAGCCGGGGCATTAGTCAAGCCGAAGGACATGACTGTATACTCATATAGCCCGTACTTGCAGGTGAATGCCGTCTTCGGAATATCCCCAGGACGGATCCTCAGCTGAAAATAGCCCGAATGAAGATCAATCTTCGAGAATATACGAGCACCTCGAAGCAGATCGAAGAGATCCTCAATACGGGGCAGTGGATGCTTGTTCTTGATAGTGACTGCATTCAGCTCCCGATAATCCATACACATCCTCTTCGAGCCATCCTTCTTATCTACTCGCAGCAATGGAAAAGCCCAAGGAGAGAAGCTGCGACGGATATAGCCCTTGGCTAGCAACTCATCAATAGTTTTCTTGACCTCTTCATGCTCTATAGGTGCCATACGGTAGGGCCGCTTTGCAATAGGAGCTGTGCCAGGCAAGAGATCAATACAAAACTCAATGGCGCGTTCAGGCGGCATACCTGGCAGATCATCTGGAAAGACATCCGGGAATTCAGACACCACGCGAATACCGTTCGTGGGTCTAGCCTCCATCTGATGAAGATATCCAGAAGGCTCTGAAGCACTAACTGTCACCTCTTGGCCATCAGATGCCGATAAGTGAACTGTCCGCTGAGCACAATCAATACGGACTCCCCATCTGGTAAGTGTCTCCATGCCCAGAATCACATCTATCCCCGAGGAGTCAATAACTATCAAGCCAGTGCGGAACTCTACCCCCTTTATGACAATACTAACTCTGGAGCATATAGAACATGTACGAATCTGACCCCCAGGTGAGGTAACTACCATAGCTGTCCTCATACAAGAAACCGGTATACCATGCTGCTCGGCAAATGACTTGGAAATGAAAGAATGGGTAGCACCGGTATCGAAAAGCACTGTAGCGGGGTGAGAGTTGACCATGAACGTACCAATAACCACGTTAGGAGCCTCGGCCGCTGACTCGGCCGTCACGTGGTTCACTCGAGCCTGTGCTGGCGCCCTGGGCTGAGCTGGGCGTCCCTGCTGTCCCGCCTGCGCCTTCCGGGGGCAAGTGTTGGCGTAGTGCCCCGGCTGGCCGCAGTGATAGCAGACGCGTGCAAGTGTCGAAGCCTGCTATCCGGTAGGAGCTGCCGGACGTGGAGCCTGCGGTGCTGGCAGAGCTGGTGGAGCAGCACGAGCCGGAGGTGCCGGTAACCTCGGGCCCTGACCTGCCTGCTGCTGCTGTCGAGGCGGGTACTGCTGCGGCCTCGGCTGGTACTGCTGGGGAGGCCGGTACTGCTGCTGCTGGTACGGCTGATGCTGCTGGAGGCGAGGACGAGTGTTGCTGCCGGAAGCAACGGGGACAATCTTCCTCTTCTTGTCCTCCATCTCCAAGTGCTTGCGCTCAGTGTTGAGCGCGCTGTCAACCAGATGGTTGAAGTCGTCGAAGCGGAGGTTGAGCAGCGCGTACTGGAGATAGTCCTCAAGACCCTCCATGAAGTGCTCCTGCTTCTTGCGGTCATCCGCAACATCGGCAGGGGCGTAGCGAGCCAGCTGAAGAAAGCGATCACGATACTCCGTGACCGACATAGTCCCCTGAAGTGACAAAGACGGATAGATATCGAAAGATTAACTCAAGATTCATACGAATAGAACAAGGGGCTTTAGCTCAAAAGAAACCGCTGAATGATTATATTTAAGATTACCTGCTTCAGTGCAAGGAACTCCTTCTGCTTCGTCTTCATAACGCCCGCGGGGACGTTGTGGCTGCGGAAACGCTCCCAGAACTGGAGCCAAGTGAGAGACTCGCGATCATGAACTGGGTGGGACTCCCACCAGTCCAAAGCTGCCCCTCGCAGCTGTCCTGCTGCATACAGAACTCTCTCCCGATCATCGCACTGGGCGATGTCCAGCTGTCGCTCCACTGCACGGAGCCAGTCGTCAGCCTGAAGAGGGTCGGACGTGTGAGAAAACGTCGGCGGGTGACCCCTCAGGAACTCAGCACGCCTGTCGCGCGGCTGCAGCGGTGGAGGAGGCGGGGGCTGAGTGTGAGCCTGCTGAAGTGCCTGAACAGTGTTATTCAGGGTAGCCATCATCTTCATCTGGAGCTGGAAGTATTGCTCCGGAGTCAAAGGCGGCGGCATCGGGATCCCGGTACCCTGGTTGTTCTGACCCTGCTGTTGGCCAGAACCGGAACCGGTGCTCCTGGTGTTCACCATCTGATTTGAACAAAAGATTTCATGAGTAAGGATATTGCAGGAATAAATTCAGATGGATAAGATAACTCTTTGCAGAAAAAGACTCAGCCATGATAAAGTAGACAGGATAGAGTGGACTGTTTTACCCCCAACGATCTAACTCATTTTATTAATTAGTTAACTTTGATATGAGAGTAATTTTCTCTAAACAAATTTAAACTACTAAGCTATGCAATCAGTCAAAAATCCAAATCAAACATGTAGCATAATAACAAGCAGACAATTTTCACGACTTAGCCGAGTTTAGCAATAGACTCGACTAACACAACGCGTCGCAGAACGTGCTATCGTTTTATTATAAAAGGGTCACCTAGCTAATACTCATGGTGGTCAGATGACTGATTCAGGCCAAAATCTACGAAAACTATTCTTCAGAGAGAGAAATCAAGGCAAGAAGGGTAAAAGTCATAGAAGTCAAGGGGTATAATAGTAAAATAGTTTCAGCAGGCAGGGATTGGAGAGAAGAAGTCCTAAAACTCGACCAGTTCTATTTAGGCTTCGTCCTACAGTCGATACGGCTCTGATACCACTCTGTAACACCCGGTTTATAAAGGAACATAAACCGAGCAATCATATACGTGCCAGGATCAAGTCACACATATATACGACAGAATGAACAGTATATCATAGCACATATCACGTAAAAAGACATAATAAAGCAAATACGAATGTTATTTATTACAATAATGACAAAATGTCTGATACAGCGGAAGCGAAATACAAAAAATACGATAAAAGCTCTCCGAAGCTGAAGCAGGGCGCCACAGGGACGTCGACTGGGAGACGAACACCTAGAAGTCCTCGTAGTCCTGGTAGCGCTGGACGAACTCCCTCGTGTCGGCAGGAACTGAGCAGCAGTAGCGTAGCCAAGAGGAAAAAGTAGAGAAGAGGCAAGAGTGAGTACACAACTTGTACTCAACAAGTATAACACAAACTATGAGGCTCTAAGGTTGGCTGACTCAACTGCATTAGCTTTTAATCTTGGCAAAATTTTATTAAAGCTATTTACTACGAGTTGATGAATTACCATTAACCCAGTTACATAGTAATTAATCAGAATTAATTAAGAAACTACTGAGAACCAAACAGAAACCAAGCCACCAAGGTAACCCCGAGAAGCACCTCCCTCGTCGGAAGGAGATAACTCCACTAATCAAAAGGAGGATCTGGGCCGCTCATAACCGTGAGCACGGCTAGTATACCAGTTTTACACTCTGCAGAGGTTGCACATCTTTACCCACAAGTCGTGAGCTACGCTAGTTGTTCATCACACTTCCTTAGGTGAGATGGCTAGCGACTCACTACGAGGCCTTTACAAAGAATCTCGTTGGTAGGGAGTAACCGCGAGGGTGGATCAGCGACTATGGAGCAGGTCTAGTGGGCGTCAAGACACGAAGCACAGACGAGGCCACTCAGCACGAGGGCCATAGAAGCTTACCGCCCCTGCCCAGCAGGTAAGTTACTCCAAACCAAAAAGATCTAATTATTACGCCAAGTCTATCCCATTCTAGTCTTGTGGTAGCGCTGTTGTCCCAGGTTGTCGCTCTATGAACCGGTCCTTATGGAGAGTGGCCAACCAAGCACTAAGCACCGTGCTGGCCCCCTAAACCATGTTTCTACAAAAACCATATTTTAACGAGACGTGAGCCACTCAAGCACGAAGCACAGAGGGCCACTCCCAGAATTAAGTTCAAGTAAAACATTAATCAAATTAATTTAAAAGGACCAAGTGTGTTATAGCACAGCAACCTAGCACAACTAACCAAAATGCAACCCAAAGGCATATATAAAGGATATAAAGTGGCTAGGAAAGTCCTTATAGGCATACAATATTAAAATGCAGTATGAAATTGTATTTAAAAGTGATAGGTTGTTCATGTTATACTTGCCTTCCTCGTACTGCTCAGGCTGCTGCTCAAAGTGCTCGAAAGACGGCTGCTCCTGGTACTGGTACTGGGGCTCCTCAGATGGATCAACGTCTACTCACGAACACATGGCCAAAACAATGCACAATAATAAGCATACAAGCAAACACTAACAAAAACTAAGAAACAGTACAACAATACATGAAAACAGTGCACAAAACTACTCTAGAACTATTCTACGCGTTACAACGATCGCGTGGACATAAAGAACGCTTAAAACGGAGTTAAAACGCACAATCTAGACTAAAAACAAGGTTCAGGGGCTTATTTGTAATAAAAATAGGGTTCCAGGGACTTTTCTGCTAAAACCGAGGACTAAAACGCAATTAAACACTAACTCCAGGGTCTAACTCGCAAAAACTACCAGGCTGGACGGCGGGTTCAAAATTAAAGAAGCTCAGGGGGTCAAACGCTAAAAACAGGACCTCTGCGTAATTATTTTTGAAAACTCAGGACCGCGGGTTGAATCAGGGAAAAGCCAGGGGCTCTTTAGCAAAAAGTTTAGGCCGAACCGGTATCTACGCTTACGGGCCGTTAGATCGGGATCGGGTGGTTTGGATCTAAATGCGGGGCGATCTAATCTCAGCCACAGGAAATGGATCCGACGGCCAGGATCGAATGGGCGTGCGGTGCGGCGGCGGGACACGCCGGAGTAGGGCTCCGCGGCGGCGGGCTCTCCGGAGACGCCCAATCCGGCGCTCCGGGGGCTATTTGGGATGGGGTTTGGCCGTGGAGCTCTATTGCGGCATGGGTAATCCACCTAGGGTGCGAGTTGGGATTGGGGAGGTCCGGAGCACGAAGTTCGGCGATCATGGCGGCTCGGGGCGGTGAAGTTCGCCGGTGGGGGTGGTTTGGGCCATGCCGGTGCTGGGTTTCGGCAGGAAAAGGGCCTGGGAACACGTGCAAGACGCGACTCGCCCTAGGATACGCCCTGTGTGGCCTAGTGCGCAGCGCAGAGGGGTTCGCCACGGCGCGGCGGTGCTAGATCGCCGGTGTGCAGTGCCTGGGCTCCGTTGTGGGCCACGGGCTATGTCAACGCGTGCAATAGGAAGAGGGGGTACGGGCAAGACTCACCGGGCGTGGAATTGGACGGGGAAGTGGCGCAGCGGTGTCGGCGTCGTGCTCCGGCGGCAGCGTGCGCGACGGAGATCGGAGGCGGGTCGCTGCAGGGGTTCTCCCGGCGTTCGGATCCTTCGGTTCGACGCGGGATGGCGCTGCGAAGTGGTACCGTGGGTCAGGGATGCTCGGGACTCGCCGGCGGCGTGCAAAAAGGGCGGCGGAAGACTTACCCGCGGCGGGGGGGGGGGGGGGGGGGGGGAGGGGGGGGCTCTGCTCCGACTCCGGGAGCACGGGCGGCGCGGCTTAGGGTTTTGGGGTGGCGGCGGGGTGGAGTTGAGGACGCAGGGGCCCGGGTGGGGGCTAATTAAAGGGCCCCGGGCATCTTGGGGAGGCGCGCCCAGGGAGAGGCCGGCGGGAATCGCGGCCGTGATCGCGGGCGGGCGTTGCGGGAGGAGGGGGACGAGTCTGGCAAGTGGGGCCCACGAGTCAGCGAGTGCGGCGAGCGGCACGAGCAGGCGAGCGAGCGTGCGGCTGGCGCTGACGTCTTCGGCCCAGGTGGCAGGGGCGGGCCGCATGCAGGCCGTTGCTGAGCGGGTGAAGGCGGGGGCGTGGCCGAAGCCCATGTCGGGCCGCTGCGCGAGATGGGAGGCCGAGCGGAGCTGAAGGGGAGGAGGTGGGCTGCTCGCGAGTGGGCTCGGGGGAGGAAAAGGAGCTGGGCCAGGAGGAAAGGCTGGGTCGGCCCAAGCGCGGGAAAGGGAGAGGGAGTTGGTTTGGGCCCGGTTGTTGGGTTCTTTTTGGGGTTTGTTTTCTATTTTCCTTGCTCTTTTCTATTTCTACCCAAACAAAGTTTGAATTCAAATACAAATTTGAATTCAAACAACACTCAAATAAAAACATGCACCAGCACGTATGCAACACAAGAATTAAACCTATGATAAATTTTAAATCATTAAGGAACAAAATTGAATTAAATGCCCTACTAAACACAATAAACCTTAGAAATGTAAATAAAGCCAATTAAATTTATTATTAAATGCTGAAATTTAAATCAGGGTGTTACAGGTGCTCCTGGGCCAAACCAGGACCCAAATAGAGCCCCGCAACACCCCTATCGCCATCTCCGGTGAGCTCCCAGCCGCGCTCCGCCGCAGGAACGCGTCACCGGCGAGTCCCGCCGCCGCCCGCTCGCCCTTTCACCCTGAGCCGCCAGATCCTGAATCAACGCGCACGATTAGATCCAAGCCCATCGAATCTGAGCCACCCGCTCCGGATCCAAGCGTCCAGATCTAAACGTACCGGTTCGGCCTGGACGTTTTGCTAAAGAGTCCCTGCTTTCTTTTGAAATCAACCCGCCGTCCAGACGCTTGCAAAAGTATTTGCATGTGAGCCCAGTTTATAGCGTTTTAACCCCTGATCTTCTTAGAAATAGGACCCGCAGTCCAGTCAGCGCAGTTTTGCACGTTTGACCCTAGAACTAAGGTTTAATTATGTGTAGGCCCCTAGTTTTTGCAGAAAACCCCCTGGAACCTAGTTTTTCTCGCAGATAAGCCCCTGGAAGTTGTTTTTGGCCTAGATTTTGCGTTTTAGCTCCGTTTTAGGCGTTCTTTATATCCACGCGATCATTGTAACGCGTAGAGTAGTTCTAGCCTAGTTTTGTATGCTGTTTTCATGTATTGTTGTACTGTTTCTTAGTGTTTGCTTTTGTTTGCTTGTATGTATTGTGCTGGACTTGTTTTTGGCCACGTGTGCGTGAGTAGACGTTGAGCTACTGGAGGAGCATCAGTACCAGTACTAGGAGCCATCTTCTGAGCAGTTTGAGCAGCAGGAGAACTTTTGAGGAAGGCAAGTATAACATGAATAACCTATCACCTTTAATTACAATTTCATACTGCATTTTAATACTGTATGCCTATAAGGATTTTCCTAGCCACTTTATATCCTTTATATTTACCTTGGGGTTGCATTTTGGTTAGTTGTGCTAGGTTGCTGTGCTATAACACATTCTGGTCCTTTTTAATTAATTTGATTAATGGTTTACTTGAACTTAATTCTGAGAGTGGCCCTCTGTGTGGATGAGTGGCTCACGTCTCGTTAAAAGATGGTTTTTATAGAAACATGGTTTAGGGGGCCAGCACGGTGCTTACTGCCTGGTTGGCCACTCTCCAGAAGGACCGGTTCATAGAGCGACAACCTGGGACAACAGCGCTACCACAAGGCTAGAATGGGATAGACTTGGCTTACTAATTAGGTCTTTTTGGTTTGGAGTAACTTACCTGCGGGGCAAGAGTAGTAAGCTTCAATGGTCCCTGCTCCTCCGGCTTGGTCTGTGCTAGGATTGCGCTCCGGTGCTGGTACCCCTGGAGGTGGGCCCCATCGTCGCTGACCTATCTCTCGCGGTTACGCCTTACCAACGAGATTCTTTGTAACGGCCTCGTAGTGAGTCGCTAGTCATCTCACCTAAGGAAGTGTGATGAACCTCTAGCGTAGCTCACGACTTGTGGGTAAAGATGTGCAACCTCTGCAGAGTGTAAAACTGGTATACTAGCCGTGCTCACGGTTATGAGCGGCTCAGATCCTCCTTTTGATTAGTGGGGTTGTCTCCTTCCGACGAGGGAGGTGCCTCTCGGGGTTACCTTGGTGGCTTGGTTTCGGTTTGGTTCTCAGTAGTTACATAATTAATTCTGATTAATTACTATGTTACTGGGTTAATGGTAATTCATCAACTCGTAGTAAATAGCTTTAATAAAACTTTGCCAAGACTTAAAAGCTAATGCAGTCAGTCAGCCAACCTTAGAGCCTCATAGTTTGTGTTATACTTGTTGAGTACAAGTTGTGTACTCACTCTTGCCTCTTCTCTACTTTTTACTCGTGGATACGCTACAGCTGCTCAGTTCCTGCCGACGCGAGGGAGTTCGCTCAGCGCTACCAGGACTACGAGGACTTCTAGGCGTTCGTCTCCCAGTCGATGTCCCTGTGGCGCCCTGCTTCAGCTTCGGAGAGCTTTTATCGTATTTGTACTTCGCTTCCGCTGTATCAGACATTTTGTCATTATTGTAATAAATAACATTCGTATTTCGATTTATTATATCTTATTCGTGATATGTGCTGTGATATACTGTTGTATATACGTGTGACTTGATCCTGGCACGTATATGATTGCTCGGTTTATGTCCTTTTATAAACCGGGTGTTACAGAGGAACAAAATTTTAGATTAAATGCTAACACAATAAACCTTAGAAAATTAAATAAAGCCAACTAAATTTATTATTAAAGCTTGAAATTTAAATTAGGGTGTTACAAATCCTACTCCCTTACAGGAATCTCGTCCCGAGATTCTGGGCTGGCTAGCAAAGAGATTAGGATATGTCTTCATCAACTCCTCTTCCTTCTTCTGGCAAGTCTTCCGGAAAGACGTCCGGGAATTCAGGCACCACGCGAATACCATCCATGGGTCTAGCCTCCATCTGATGAAGAAAACCAGAAGGCTCTGTAGCACTGACTGTCACTTCTTGGCCATTAGATGCTAACAAGTGAACTGACCGCTGAGCAAAATCAATTCTGACTCCCCACTTTGCAAGAGTATCCATTCCCAGAATCACATCGATACCCTTGGTGTCTAGCACCCTCAGAGCAGTGCTGAATGATGCCCCTTATGGCTATACTGACTCGAGGGCTAACAATATGGGATCTCAACTCCCCTCCCGGTGAAGAGACTAGAAGATACTTCTTTAATGGGGTGGTAAAGAAATTATGCTTCTCAACACATGACTTGGTGATGAATGAATGAGTAGCACCAGTATCGAAAAGCTCTGTAACTGGATGGGAGTTGACCATGAACGTACCAATAACCACATTAGGAGCCTTGGCCGCTGACTCGGCCGTCACGTGGTTCACTCTGCCCTGTGCTGGCGTCCTTGGTTGAGCTGGGTGCCCCTGCTGTCCCGCCTGCCGTGGAGCTGGTGAAAGGCGCTTTTGGGGACAACCTTTGGCATAATGACCTTTTTGTCCGCACTTGTAGCACTTGCGGTGGTGGTGAATGGCGCTACTTGGTTGACTTCCCTGTGAACTTAACATCGCATCTTGCATTATTTCTGCTGCCTGCTCTTTGGACTCCTTGTGACTGCGTGGCTAAATCACCTTCATAGTGATAGTCAACCCATCAATATAATCATAGAGAGCTTGATTCTCGACCTGGGTATCTCTAGAGCACTTAGGATCCTTTTTCTTCTGGATGGTCTGTAGCTCTTCGACCGATGGAGAGTCAAGAAAAAGGGAATCCTCTGCTAGCTGCTCTTGATGAGACCTCTTCCTCTTTGCACCGGAGAACAATCTCTGGATTCTCCTAGTTGTGGCTTCATCTTCAGTCGCACGAACTTGACGACAACGAACGCCATAGAATTGGCAACACGGGCAAGTTTTCTCACCATCACCCATTGCACTGCCTCCAAGGTCTTTTTGTTCTGCCGACATCTGAGCTGGGATAAAAGGAAATACAGATTGGTAAGGTCAAGGAAGAGAGAAAAACTCCATTATTTAAGGTTCTATCCTATTTAGACAACACTGCACAGGCATTACTGCTGATAACTCCAGATAGGCGTCACATAAATCCGAGAAAAGGAACTATAGCATAACTCTTCTGTCTTGTCTGAGAGATTCTCGGATTCTTCCGTACTATCTGTGGACCGGGATGTCACATCCCTACCCCCTTACAGAAACCGACGTCCTCGTCGGTGACGTCTTGTCAGTGAATCTTTGGATATCATATTCTCTTCGCGCTATCCTTCTTCTCAACAAGACAGAAACCCAAGGCTTGATAAGGTAGAGAGGATAGAGTGGATGGTTTTACCCACAACGATCTAACTCATTTTATTATTTAACTAATTTTAACTTAAGACTGATTTTCTTTAAACAAATTTAACTACTAAACTATGCAATCATCCAAAAATCCAAATCAAACATGTAGCATAATAACAAGCAGACAATTTTCACGACTTAGCCGAGTTTAACATACGACTCGACTAACACAACGCGTCGCAGAACGTTCTATCGTATTATTATAAAGGGATCATCTATCTCATACTCATGGTGGTCAGATGACTGATTCAGGCCAAATCTACGAAAACTATTCTTCAGAGAGAGAAATCAAGGCAAGACGGGTAAAAGTCATAGAATTCAAGGGGTATAATAGTAAAATAGTTTCAGCAGACAAGGATTGGAGAGAAGAAGTCCTAAAACTCGACCAGTTCTATCTAGGCTTCGTCCTACAGTCGATACGGCTCTGATACCACTCTGTAACACCCGGTTTATAAAAGGACATAAACCGAGCAATCATATACGTGCCAGGATCAAGTCACACGTATATACAACAGAATGAACAGTATATCACAGCACATACCACGAATAAGTCATAATAAATCGAAATACAAATGTTATTTATTACATTAATGACAAAATGTCTGATACAGCGGAAGCGAAGTACAAATACGGTAAAAACTCTCCGAAGCTGAGCAGGGCGCCATAGGGACGTCGACTGGGAGACGAACGCCTAGAAGTCCTCGTAGTCCTGGTAGCGCTAAGCAAACTCCCTCGTGTCGGTAGGAACTGAGCAGCAGTAGCGTATCCAAGAGGAAAAAGTAGAGAAGAGGCAAGAGTGAGTACACAACTTGTACTCAACAAGTATAACACAAACTATGAGGCTCTAAGGTTGGCTGACTCAACTGCATTAGCTTTTAAGTCTTGGCAAAATTTTATTAAAGCTATTTACTACTAGTTGATGAATTATCATTAACCCAGTTACATAGTAATTAATCAGAATTAATTATGTAACTACTGAGAACCATACCAAAACCACCAAGGTAACCCCGAGAGGCACCTCCCTCGTCGGAAGGAGACAACCCCACTAATCAAAAGGAGGATCTGGGCCACTCATAACTGTGAGCACGGCTAGTATACCAATTTTACACTCTGCAGAGGTTGCACATCTTTACCCACAAGTCGTGAGCTACGCCAGTTGTTCATCACACTTCCTTAGGTGAGATGACTAGCAAACTCACTACGAGGCCTTTACAAAGAATCTCGTTGGTAAGGAGTAACCGCGAGGGTTGGATCTGCGACTATGGAGCAGGTCTAGTGGGTGTCATCGATGAGGCCACTCAGTACGAGGGACATAGAAGCTTACCACCCTTGCCCCGTCGGTAAGTTACTCCAAACCAAAAAGACCTAATTATTACGCCAAGACCGTCCCATTCCAGTCTTGTGGTAGCGCTATTGTCCCAGGTTGTCGCTCTATGAACCGGTCCTTATGGAGAGTGGCCAACCAGGCAGTAAGCACCGTGCTGGCCCCCTAAACCATGTTTCTAACAAAACCAATTTTAATGAGAAGTGAGCCACTCAAGCCACACAGAGGGCCACTCTCAGAATTAAGTTGCATATACCATTAATCAAATTAATTAAAAAGGACCATTAAGTGTTATAGAGCGGCACCTAGCACAACTAACCAAAATGCAACCCAAAGGATATATATATAAAGGATATAAAGTGGCTAGGGAATCCTTATAGGCATACAGTCTTAAAATGCAGTATGAAAATGTATTTAAAAGTGATAGGTTGTTTATGTTACACTTGCCTTCCTCATACTGCTCCGGCTGCTGCTCAAACTGCTCAGAGGACGGCTACTCCGGGTACTGGTACTGGGGCTCCTCAGATGGATCAACGTCTACTCACGAACACATGGCCCAAAAAATGCACAATAATAAGCATACAAGCAAACACTAACAAAAAACTAAGAAACAGTACATCAATACATAAAAATAGCACATTAAACTAGTCTAAAACTATTCTACGCGTTACAACGATCGCGTGGACAAAAAGAACGCCTAAAACGGAGCTAAAACGCATAATCTAGGCCAAAAACAAGTTTCAAGTACTTATTGCAAGAAAACTAAGGTTCCAGGGGTTGTTCTGCAAAAACCGAGGGCCTAAACGTAATTAAACGTTAACTCCAGGGTCTAACTCATAAAAGAACCAGGGCTGGATGGCGGGTTCTAATAGGGAAAAGCTCAGGGTCCTATTCGTTAAAAACCGGACCTATCTGGAAATATTTTTGAACATGACTGTACGGCGGGTTGATATTAACAAAAGACAGGGGCTCTTATGCAAAAAGGACAGGCGAACCGGTATCTACGCTTGGGGGCCGATGGATCTCGATCTAACAGTCCAAAAAGGATCGGGCCACGATCTGATCTAGGCCGTGGACTCCGGATCTAACGGCCATAGGCGGTTGGGGCGCGGGTGGCGGCGCTGGCAACGCCAGCGGCGAGCCAAGCGGCGTCAGCTTGCCGGAGTCGATCGAATCTGGTGTTCCAGGGGCGGATGAGAGTGGGGCTAGGATCTATAGGCATCTAGGCAGCATGCGCAAGCCACCTGAGGGGTTAACGGGGTTCGGGGAGGTCCGGAGTGGGGAGGGCAAGGGCGGCGGCGGCCCTGCGCACGGCGGCGCTACACCGAACGGCATTCTGGACTCGGGAATGGCCTACATGCCGCAAAAGCTAGCGCAAAAGAATCTGGAGGGGGCGCGGGTGCTCACCGGGGTTTGGATTGGGTCGGGGATGTCGCGCAGAGTGGTCGTCGGCGGGGTCCGAGCGGCGGGTCGTGGCGGAGCTCGCGCGGTCCGGGGCTAGGGCCACCTTCCGTGCGTCTTATCCCCATGGGTGGTCTCGCGGGGCTCCTGCAGAGGTTCTACGGAAGTCAGAGAGGTCGAAGACCCAATGCTGGCGAGCAATTGCTCAAAGACCAGTTACCTACTCTGGCGGTTTCGGACGAAATCCGGCGCGCACACGGGTCGGGGTCGGAGGTGATGGCTCCGGGGCGCTTCCTGGTGCCAAGGCGAAACCGTAGCGGGGGTCTGCAGGGCTTGGGGTGCGGCGGAGCAGTGTGGCCATGGCGGCGCGGGTCTCTGCGCTGCAGAGCAAGGAGAGCGGCGGCGGCTAGGGTTTTCGGGGGAGGCTGCAGGGGAAAGGTGAGCTGCGGGAGAGGACCCGGGTGCGTTTAAAAGGGAAAGGCCGGCCTCGGCGTGCGGGTCCTGAAGGCTGACTCGGCGCGGAGATCGCGGCGGGGACCTGGCCGGCTGTTGCGCGAGGTAGACGGGAGGTCTGACGTGCGGGCCCGGTGTGGCAGCGGGTAAGACGAGGGCAGTGCGGGCGAGCGCTCCGCACGGGCTGAGGCGAGAGGCGAGTTGGGCCGGTGTGCTCGTGCGGGGGTGTGCAACGCGCGAGCTGGGCCGCGGGAGTGTTGCGGGCCTAGCGTGGTCGTGCGGTCTGGGCTACTGTGCGGGCTGGGCAGCGGGGAAGGGGAGAGGAGTGGGCCGCGCAGGTGTGAGTGAGGGAGAGGGTGCTGGCTGGACTGGTTTGTTTGCTGGGCTGTGAACTGGGTTCTGGGCCGGCTCGGGAGAAAAGGAAATGGGGTTGCGGACTGGGCCAAAAAAGAGGAAAGGGTAGGCCGGGCTGGTTTGCTTTGGGTCTTGGAAAACTTCTAAGGCTTTTCTATTCCAAACCAACACAAAACTACTAGCACTCAAACAACAAAAACAATGCACCAGCATGAATGCAATAACAAAGTTTAAACTATGATAAAATTTTAATTGCTTGAGGAACAAAATTTTAGATTAAATGCTAACACAATAAACCTTAGAAAATTAAATAAAGCCAATTAAATTTATTATTAAAGATTGAAATTTAAATTAGGGTGTTACAAGTCCGATCCTTGTATTTGCATTCTAGAGAGATGATCTGCCATGCAGTTTTCTGCTCCTTTCTTATCTCTTATCTCCAAGTCAAACTCTTGGAGGAGCAGAATCCAACAGATGAGTCGTGGCTTTGCATCCTTCTTGGTTAGTAGGTACTTCAGTACTGCATGATCTGTGTATTCAATCACCTTAGCACTGACCAAGTAGGATCTGAACTTATCCATGGCGAATACAAATGCCAGAAGTTCCTTCTCCGTTGTGGCGTAATTCAGCTAGGGTCTGGTCAGCATCTTACTGGCAAATGATATAGCGTAATGTTGTTTATCTCTGCACTGACCTAGCACTGCCCCCACTGCGTAGTCACTTGCATCGCACATAATCTCGAATGGAAGTTTCCAATCGGGTGGCTGGATGATGGGCACTGATATGAGTGCCTTCTTGAGGGTGTAGAAGGCTACGAGGCATTCCTCGTCAAAGTTGAACGGGACATCTTTTGCCAATAAGTTTGTCAAGGGCCTGGCTATACGGGAGAAGTCCTTGATGAACCTCCTATAGAAGCCAGCGTGGCCCAAGAAACTCCAAACTCCCTTGACATTTGTCGGGGGTGGCAACTGCTCGATAACATCGATCTTTGCTCGGTCCACTTCTAACCCTCTTTCAGACACTCTATGTCCGAGGACTATCCCTTCTCTGACCATGAAGTGACATTTTTCCCAGTAAAGGACTAAATGTGTCTCTTGGCACCTCTTGAGAACTTTGTCCAAATTCTCAAGGCATTGATCGAAATCTTTGCATTAGACTGAGAAATCATCCACGAACAATTCCATGATGTTCTCAATCAGGTCTGAGAAGATTGCCATCATGCACCTTTGAAAGGAAGCTGGTGCATTGCAAACACCAAATGACATTCGCCGATATGCGAATGTTCCATAGGGGTAGGTGAAGGTAGTCTTACTCTGGTCATCAGGATGGATTGGAATTTGATGATAACCAGAGTATCCATCGAGGTAGCAAAAGTATGAGTGTTTCACCAACCGTTCAAGCATCTCATCAATGAAGGGCAGAGGTTAGTGATCTTTTCGGGTGGCCTTGTTGAGCATCCGGTAATTGATACACATTCTCCATCCGGTGACTGTCCGCTGAGGTATGAGCTCATTTCTCTCATTCTGGACAACTGTCATGCCCCCCTTGTTTGGGACCACTTGAACTGGGCTGACCCACTCACTGTCTTGCACGGGGTATATGATACCCGCATGTAGTAACTTCAATACCTCTTTCTTGACTACCTCCCTCATCGCATCATCGAGCCGTCTTTGATGTTCTCTTGATGGCTTATGTTCCGGTTCCATAGGGATGCGATGGGTGCATAAGTTGGGGCCGATCCCCTTCAAGTCTTGGAGAGAGTACCCGATGACGGACCGATACTTCTCCAGGACTACAGCAAGCCACCGAGTCTCACTCTCTATCAGCTTGTCACTGATGACAACTGGCGTGGCTCTGTTGTTGTGGAGGAAGGCATACTTCAAACAAGGAGGCAGCGGCTTCAGCTCTGGAAGAGGAGGTTGTGGTGCCTCCTCCTTACTGAGCTTACTCTTGTCAGCCGGATCTGATTCCTGGGTGAAGTGTGAGACATCTTCTTCGGGAAAGGGTTGAGTTTGCTCTTCCTGACTGATGTTCACTGCTTCCTCCAATGGGTCTTGCTCCGATCTAGCCTCTACAATGGTGTTGCATGAACGGACTAGACTGACCGGGATCTTTTCTTTGCCAACCTTAACCTCGAGCGTTGCTCGGTCTCCATTTGGGTTGACAAGTGGTTCTATTGGCCGTCCGATCAAGATGAACTCTTAACTTTTCAGGATATCGAAGATGTGGAAGTCCAGGAAAACCTTGTTGGTGCTCATTTTCACGGGCACTACTTGCAGAATTCCTTGACTTTTCACTATCTGGCCATCGATCCACTTCAGGTGTTTATGAGAGAAGGTAAGGGGTTCTTCAGATGCAATGTGATTTGCCAAGGTTTTGGACATCACATTCAACCCGACCCTCCGATTGTAAAAGATTTCCTGTGGTACAGCGTCCCCAATAGAACAGAGGAGTATTCTGGGTCGACGGTAAATCTGGATGATACTACTGCTGGCCTCTGCTTCCTCTATCCATTCCTTACTGATAATCGCAGAAAGACACTCTATCTGTGATGAAGCTTCTGGAATGAACGCCTCAGATCTCGAGCATACACACTTATGCTCCTTCGGCATGCCTGAGACATTGCCGAGCTCCATTTATTCCTCTTCTGTGAAGAGGTCTGGTATGAACATTGGTATATCTTCATGGAGAGGCTCTTGATCTGAGGACTTTGGTGGTTCGGTGATTTCCTCTATATGTGGTGTAACACCCTAATTTAAATTTCATCCTTTTATAATAAAGTTAATTGGCTTTATTCAATTTTCTAAGGATTTTCTGTGTTAGTATTGCATTTAATCTAATTTTTGTTCCTTAATTAAAATTTTCCTTAGGTTAAACTTTGTTGCTGCATTCATGCTGGAGCATTTATTTTATTTGCTTGTGTGCATATGGTGGTTGAATTCAAATTTTGTTTGAATTCAAATAGATTTGTTTGAGCTAGAGTAGAAAAGGAAAAGAAACCCAAAACCCAAACCTAGAAAACCAAACCAGCCCAAAGGGAAAACCCAGCCCAACCAAACCCACACCAGCCCAGCCCGCTCACCCCTCTCCTCTTTCCCGCAGCCCAGTTCATCCCTCGGGCCGCTTTCCCCGCGCACGGCCCGTTCCACTTGCGCACGCGTGGCTCAGCCCACTCCACCGCGCCCGCTCGGCCCGCTCGCTCTCAGCCCGCATCACCCTGCGCGACGCCCCCTCCCCTCACCGACATCCTGGCCCCACACGCCAGTTTCCTTCTTCTTCCTCGCGTCGCACCTCCCTGCCGCTGGACCAGCCGCGCCGAGCTTCCTCCTCACTGCGCCGTGGACCAGCATAACCCCTGGGACCCCTAGTCAGTGCCTTGCCGTGCCCTCCGCTTCTAGAAGCCGTCCGAGTTCGGGATCACGCCGGCAGTTGCGTGATCTGCGCGATCCGCAACACGGCAACCCAATCCCGCCGAGATCACCGGAGCGCCTGCTATCGTTCCGCGCCGAGATTCACGGCCTCCTTCTTTAATTGGCCCCGTGAGCCTTCCCTACACCCCACTCTTCCCCTACCCGCGCTGCCAGAGCACGCCGTGCCCCAGCTCGCCCCGCCGTGCCGCCGCTCCTCTGCGCCGCCACGTCCACGCTGCTCCACCGCACCGGAGTCCTGGCCAAGCCGCGCAGCAGCCTCGCCACGACCCGAGGAGCACCACAGAGGCCGCCATCCCCGACCCCGAACCTCGCCTGCCTCGGAATTCCACCGGAGCGCCGCCACGGTGAGTTTGGTCCTCACCGTAATTCCTCGCCGCCGGCCCAGCTCCGGTCCTCCTGGCCTCCTTCCACCTCTACAGTATCGTGGCACAACGACCCGAGGGGATCCGGAGCTCGGAGGAGCACCCCATCGCTCGAACCACGAAGCTCCCCCATCGCCGCCGCACGACTTCGTCGCCGGCCCCCTCTGTGCCACGCCTCCGTCCAAGTCCGACCCCGGTGAGCACCGCCCCGCCCTCCTGCACCTTTGGCGCTAGCTATTGGAGTCTCTAACGGGCCCTAGGTGCCAGAACGCGCGCACGCCGGTGAGCCTGTCCGCTCAGAGCCGCCGCCGCAGTTGAATCCACCGCCCTGAACCCCTCCAACCCTCGCTGTGGCCCTAGGTCGATCACGCATGGCGTGATGAGCATCCCAAACCCAAGATCGGGTCGATTTGACCCCCGGGGCACCAAGATTGGTGAACTCCGGCGAGTTTTCCCCACGCGCCGCCGCAGGAGAAGAATCCCGGTGAGTCCCGCCGCCGCCGTCGGTCACGTTCGACCTCAGCCGTTCGATCCGAAACAGACGCGCAAGATTAGATCACATCCCCATTAGATCTGAACCGCTGGATCTCGATCCAACGTCCCATACTCGTAGATAACGGTTCGGCCTGGAGTTTTGTTAAAGAGACCCTGAGGTTTTCTTTATTCAACCCGCGGTCCCTGGTAGTTCAAAAATATTTCCAAACTGTCCCCGTTTTATTCACTTAGCCCCCTGAGCTCTTTAGAAATGTAACTCGCCACCCAGAGCCGTCGGTTTTGCAGGTTAGCCCCTGAAACTAAGGTTTATTTATGTTTTAGTTCTTTGTTTTGCCCAGAAACCCCCTGGAACTCCAGTTTTCTTATAAATAGGTCCCTGGACCTTGTTTTTAGCCTAGATTTTGCATTTTAGCTCTGTTTTAGGCGTTCTTTATGTCCACGGGATCGTTGTAACGCGTAGAATAGTTTTAGACTAGTTTAGTGTGCTGCTTTTTTGTATTGATGTACTGTTTCTTAGCTTTTGTTAGTGTTTGCTTGTATGCTTATTGTTGTGCCTTGTTTTTGGCCATGTGTTCGTGAGTAGACGTTGAACTATCGGAGGAGCCCCAGTACCAGTACCCGGAGCAGCCGTCTTCCGATCAGTTTGAGCAGCAGCAAGAGCAGTACGAGGAAGGCAAGTATAACATGAACAACCTATCACTTTAAATACAATTTCATACTGCATTTTAATACTGTATGCCTATAAGGACTTTCCTAGCCATTTTATATCCTTTATATATATCCTTTGGGTTGCATTTTGGTTAGTTGTGCAAGGTGCTGTGCTATAACACATAATGGTCCTTTTTAATTAATTTGGTTAATGGTTTATGCAACTTAATTCTAGCACCTCGTAAAACCTAGCACCGCTGCTATCATCCCAACCCGCAGCCCGTAAAACATAGCACCGCCGCTGCGGGACCCCCTGCTCGGTAGCCGCCGCCAGCCACCTCGAAGGCCAACTCCAGCCACTATGCCTCACTGGAGCACCGCATGGAGAAGGAAGTCGCCTGCAGCCGCCCTCCACACCTCGACCCCATGCTTCGCACAGGGATTGCTCGCCGGAGCATCACCGAGCCGCCACGCCGCCATGGATCCGCCGCTACAAGCCGTCTGCGCCGAACTCGAGCGTCGCCGGAGTTTCACAGGGAGGTAAGGACCCTCACCGGCCCCTGAACCTTCCACCTTAGGCACCCGAACACCTTTGCGCCTGCACGCCTGAGCGCGATGGTCGCTCCGCCGTGGCGCAACCTTTTCCGGCCACCGCAACCCCGAGAATAGCCTGTTTTAACTTTCAGTGTGCTGCACGTACCCTACCAAGCCGGGATCGAGCCGTAATCCGGCCTTGGTGGCCGATCTCGGCCACGCCGACGAGCCATGGTGACCCGCGCCGCCCTGCAGCGTCGCGCACCTAGCCAGAGCACCGCCGCACACCTCCTAGAGCCTAGAACGATGGTCACCGTGCCATACTCGTGCTCCTCGACCAAAGAACAGAGCCAAAACAGCCCCAGAACACCAATTTCGCGAACGCCGGTGAGCTCCACCGTTCGAATCCGCGACCACCGTTGGACACTTCACCCTGAGCCTTCCCGAGCCCGGAGAGAGCCCCAAATGGATTACGCATATTGCGTTGTCCATCCCCGACCCAAACTCCGGCCGAGTTAGCCCCAGAATGCCGAGATTTAGGAAGTCCGGCGAGCATCGGCCCGCGCCGCCGCGGAATAGAGCACGCCGGCGCGTTCCGCCGCCGCCCGCGCACCCAGAAGCCCTCGGCCGTTAGATCTGAAATCGGCGCCCAAGATTAGATCTTGCGTACTCCTTCGCCCAGAGCCGACGGATCGCGATCCAACAGATCAGATCTAACCATACCGCTTCAGCCAGGCACATTTGCTAAAGAGACCCTGGGTTTTCCTTGAATTAACCCACCGTCCCAGCCTGTTCAGAAGTAATTACAAACCGGTCCTGTTTTATTCACATAAACCCCCTGGCTTTTCTCAGAATAGAACCCACCATCCAGGCTTAGTCTTTTTGCGAGTTAGACCCCAGAGTTTTAGTTTAATTACGTATAGGCCCCCGGATTTTGCAGAGAACCCCATGGAACTTTGTTTTTCTCGCAGAAAAGCCCCTGGATCTTGTTTTAGCTCTAGATTTCGCGTTCTAACTCCGTTTTAGGCGTTCTTTATGTCCACGTGATCGTTGTAATGCGTAGAATAGTTTTAGACTAGTTTAGTGTGCTGTTTCTATGTATTGATGTATTGTTTCTTAGTGTTTACTCTTGTTTGCATGTATGTTTATGTTGTGTACTTGTTTTGGCGTTGCGATCGTGAGTAGACGTTGAGCTACTGGAGGAGCATCAGTACCAGTGCCAAGAGCCATCTTCAGAGCAGTTTGAACAGTAGGAGAACTTTTGAGGAAGGCAAGTATAACATGAACACCACTTATCACTTTAAATACATTTTCATACTGCATTTTAATACTGTATGCCTATAAGGATTTTCTAGCCACATTTATCCTTTGGGTTGCATTTTGGTTAGTTGTGCTAGGTGCCGCACTATAACACACTCGGTCCTTTTTAATTAATTTGATTAATGGTATATGCAACTTAATTCTGAGAGTGGCCCGTTGGAGGGGCTCACGTCTCGTTTAAAATTGGTTTTGTTAGAAACTTGGTTTAGGGGGGCAGCACGGTGCTTACTGCCTGGTTGGCCACTCTCCATAAGGACCGGTTCATAGAGCGACAACCTGGGACAACAGCGCTACCACAAGACTGGAATGGGACGGTCTTGGCTTACTAATTAGGCTATTTTGGTTCGGGAGTAACTTACCGACGGGGCAAGAGGGGAGTCGAGCTTCAATGGTGCCCAGGCTACGAGGCTGGGTCTGCGTACCCCTCGAGGTGGGTACCGTCGTTGCATTGCCTGAATCCTTAGCGGTTACACCTTACCAACGTGTCCTTTGTAACGGCCTCGTAGTGAGTCGCTAGTCATCTCACCTAAGGAAGTGTGATGAACAACTAGTGTAGCTCATGACTTGTGGGTAAAGATGTGCAACCTCTGCAGAGTCTAAAACTGGTATACTAGCCGAGCTCACGATCATGAGCGGCCCAGATCCTCCTTTTGATTAGTGGGGTTATCTCCTTCCGATGAGGGAGGTGCCTCTCGAGGTTACCTTGGTGGTTTCGGTTTGGTTCTCATTAGTAACATGTTTAATTTTGATTAATTACTATGTAACTGGGGTTATGGTAATTCACCAACTTGTAGTAATTAGCTTTAATAAAATTTTGCCAAGACTTAAAAGCTAATGCAGTTGAGTCAGCCAACCTTAGAGCCTCATAGTTTGTGTTATACTTGTTGAGTACAAGTTGTGTACTCACTCTTGCCTCTTCTCTACTTTTTCCTCTTGGATACTCTACTGCTGCTCAGTTCCTGCCGACGCGAGGGAGTTCGCTCAGCGCTACCAGGACTACGAGGACTTCTAGGCATTCGTCTCCCAGTCGACGTCCCTGTGGCGCCCTGCTCGGCTTCGGAGAGTTTTTACCGTATTTGTACTTCCCTTCCGCTGTATCAGACATTTTTGTCATTAATGTAATAAATAACATTCGTATTCGTTTTATTATATCTTTTTACGTGATATGTGCTGTGATATACTGTTCATTCTGTTGTATATATGTGTGACTTGATCCTGGCACGTATATGACTACTCGGTTTATGTCCTTTTGTAAACCGGGTGTTACATGGTAATTCATCAACTTGTAGTAATTAGCTTTAATAAAATTTTGCCAAGACTTAAAAGCTAATGCAGTCAGTCAGCCAACCTAGAGCCTCATAGTTTGTGTTATACTTGTTGAGTATAAGTTGTGTACTCACTCTTGCCTGTTCTCTACTTTTTCCTCTTGAATACTCTACTGCTGCTCAGTTCCTGCCGACGCGAGGGAGTTCGCTCAGCGCTACCAGGCCTACGAGGACTTCTAGGTGTTTGTCTCCCATTCGACGTCCCTGTGGCGCCCTGCCCAGCTTCGGAGAGTTTTTATCGTATTTGTACTTCGCTTCCGCTGTATCAGACATTTTTGTCATTAATGTAATAAATAACATTCGTATTCGCTTTATTATATCTTTTTACGTGATAAGTGCTGTGATATACTGTTCATTCTGTTGTATATACGTGTGACTTAATCCTGGCACGTATATGACTGCTCGGTTTATGTCCTTTTATAAACCGGGTGTTACAGAGTGGTATCAGAGCTATATCGACTGTAGGACGAAAGCCTAGATAGAACTGGTCGAGTTTTACGTCTTCTTCTCTCTAGCCTTGTCTGCTGAAACTATTTTGCTATTATACTCCTTGAATTCCAAGATTTTTACTCGTCTTGCCTTGAATCTTCTTGATAGAATTAGTTTCCGTAGATTCTGGCCTGAAGAAAATCGTCTGACCCCCATAAGTATCAGCTAGGTGACCCTTTTATAATAATACAATAGTACGTTCTGCGACGCGTTGTGCTAGTCGAGTCGTGTGTTGAACTCGGCTAAGTTGTGAAATTTGTATGCTTGTTATTATGCTACATGTTTGATTTAGATTTTTGGTTGATTGCATAGTTTAGTAGTTTAAATTTGTTTAATGAAAATCAGTCTTAAGTTAAAGTAAATTAATTAATAAAACAAGTTAGATCGTTGGGGGTAAAACCGTCCACTCTATCCTGTCTACTTTATCATGTCTAAGTCTTTCTTGCAGAAAAATATCGTATCCATCTGAATTTATTTCTGCAATATCCTTACTCATGAAATCTCTTGTCCAAAATTAGATGGTGAACACCAGGCGTGGTTCTGACCAGCAGGGGCAGAACAATCAGGGGCAGAACAACCAGGGTACTGGGATCCCGATGCCTCCGCCTCTGACCCCGGAGCAGTACTTCCAGCTCCAGATGCAGATGATGGCTACCCTGAACAACACCGTTCAGGCACTTCAGCAGGCTCACACTCAGCCTCCGCCTCCTCCACCACCGCAGCCTCGCGACAGGCGTGCCGAGTTCCTAAGGGGTCATCCGCCGACGTTCTCTCACACGTCTGACCCTCTTCAGGCTGATGACTGGCTCCGTGCAGTGGAGCGCCAGCTGGACATCGCCCAGTGCGATGATCGGGAGCGAGTCCTGTACGCAGCAGGACAGTTGCGAGGGGCAGCTTTGGACTGGTGGGAGTCCCACCCAGTTCAGGACTGTGAGGCTCTCACCTGGCTCCAGTTCCGGGAGCGGTTCCGCAGCCACAACGTCCCCGCGGGCGTTATGAAGATGAAGCAGAAGGAGTTCCTTGCACTGAAGCAGGTAATCTCAGATATAATCATTCAGAGTTTCCTTTTGAGCTAATATCCCCTTGTTCTATCTTTCTGAATCATGAAATAATCCTTCGGTGTATATATCTATCTTTTTCACTTTAGGGGACTATGACGGTCACGGAGTATCATGATTGCTTTCTGCAGCTTGCTCGCTACGCCCTTGCCGAGGTTGCGGATGACCGCAAGAAGCAGGAGCACTTCATGGAGGGCCTTGAGGACTACCTCCAGTACGCGCTGCTCAACCTCTGCTTCGACAACTTCAACCATCTGGTTGACAACGCGCTCAACACGGAGCGCAAGCACCTGGAGATGGAGGACAAGAAGAGGAAGATTGTCCCCGTTGCTTCCGGCAGCAACACCCGTCCTCGCCTCCAGCCACCTCAGCAGTACCAGCAGCAGTACCGGCCTCCCCAGCAGTACCAGCAGAGGCCGCAGTAGTACCCACCTCGACAGCAGCAGCAGGCAGGTCAGGGCCCGAGGTTACCGGCACCTCCGGCTCGTGCTGCTCCACCAGCTCCGCTAGCACCTCAGGCTCCACGGCAGGCAGCTCCTCCTACCGGACAGCAGGCTCAGGGACCCCCTCGCACCTGCTATCACTGTGGCCAGCCTGGGCACTACGCCAACACTTGCCCCCGGAAGGCGCAGGCAGGACAGCAGGGGCGCCCAGCTCAGCCCAGGGCGCCAGCACAGGGTCGGGTGAACCACGTGACGGCCGAGTCAGCGGCCGAGGCTCCTAACGTGGTTATTGGTACGTTCATGGTCAACTCTCACCCCGCTATAGTGCTTTTCGATACCGGTGCTACACATTCTTTCATTTCCAAGTCATTTGTCGAGAAGCATGGTATACTTGTTTCTTGTATGAGAATAGCTATGGTAGTTACCTCACCTGGGGGCCAGATACATACATGTTCTATATGCTCCAGAGTTAGTATGGTCATAAAGGGGGTAGAATTCTGCACTGGTTTGATCACCATTGATTCCTCAGGGATAGATGTGATTTTGGGCATGGAGACCCTTACCAGATGGGGTGTCTGTATTGATTATGCTCAGCGGACAGTTCACTTGTCAGTATCTGATGGCCAAGAGGTGACAGTCAGTGCTTCAGAGCCTTCGTGATTTCTTCATCAGATGGAGGCTAGACCCACGGATGGTATTCGCGTGGTGTCTGAATTCCCGGATGTCTTTCCGGATGATTTGCCAGGTATGCCGCCTGAACGCGACATCGAGTTTTCTATTGATCTCTTGCCTGGCACAGCTCCTATTGCAAAGCGGCCCTACCGCATGGCGCCTATAGAGCATGAAGAAGTTAAGAAGACTATTGATGAGTTGCTAGCCAAGGGCTATATCCGTCGCAGCTTCTCTCCTTGGGCTTTTCCATTGTTGCTAGTAGATAAGAAGGATGGCTCGAAGAGGATGTGTGTCGATTATCGGGTGCTGAATGCAGTTACTATCAAGAACAAGCATCCACTGCCCCGTATTGAGGATCTCTTTGATTTGCTTCGAGGTGCTCGTATATTCTCGAAGATTGATCTTCGCTCGGGTTATTTTCAGCTGAGGATCCGACCCGGGGATATTCCGAAGACGGCATTCACTTGCAAGTGCGGGCTATATGAGTACATGGTCATGTCCTTCGGCTTGACTAATGCCCCGGCTTTCTTCATGCACTTGATGAACATGGTTTTCATGAATTATCTGGATGTCTTCGTGGTGATCTTCATCGATGATATTCTGATCTTCGTGGTGATCTTCGTGCTGACAGGTATTGCAGTTGATCCTAGCAAGGTGAAGGATGTGCTCGAGTGGGAGACACGCAGACGGTGAAGGAAGTCTGGTCATTCTTGGGCTTAGCTGGATATTATCGGAGATTCATTGAGAATTTCTCCAAGATCGCGAAGCCTTTGATTTCTTTGCTAGAGAAGAATGAGGCATTCATATGGACTGATGAGCGTCAGATGGCCTTTGATGAGCTGAAGAAGAGGTTGACTACGGCGCCAGTCCTTACTCTGCCAGACCAGAGCAAGAGGTTCACGGTGTATTGTGATGCTTCGAAGGATGGTCTTGGTTGTGTTCTGATGCAGGAGGGCAGAGTGATAGCTTATGCTTCACGGCAGTTACGTCGGCATGAGCTGAACTATCCCACTCATGATCTCGAGTTAGCCGCAGTTGTGCATGCTCTGAAGATTTGGAGGCATTACTTGTATGGGCAGCAGTGTGATATCTACGCTGATCACAAGAGCCTCAAGTATATTTTCACGCAGAATGAGCTGAATATGCGGCAGAGGAGATGGTTAGAGTTGGTCAAGGATTATGACCTGGAGATTTACTATCATCCAGGTAAGGCCAATGTTGTGGCAGATGCTCTGAGCAGAAGAAGCTATGTCAACATGGCCGTCGCTTTCCAGATGCCTCAGGAGTTATGTGAGGAGTTTGAGCAGTTGAGTCTGGGTTTCTTGCATCATACCTCCAGTGCAGCATTTGAGGCAGTACCGACTCTAGAGGCAGAGATCCGGCAGCATCAGAAAGAAGATGAGAAGCTGCAGGAGACCCCTGAGTTGCTCAAGAAGGGCAAGGCTCCTCATTTCAGAGAGGATGATCAGGGTACCTTGTGGTATAAGAACCGGATCTGCGTGCCTGATGTGAAGGATCTCCGGAAGTTGATTCTGAGTGAGGCCCATGATACAGCTTATTCTATTCATCCGGGCAGCACGAAGATGTACTATGATCTGAAGGAATGTTTCTGGTGGTATGGAATGAAGCGTTCAGTGGCAGAGTACATGGCTATTTGTGACACCTGTCAGCGTGTCAAGGCTGAGCATCAGAGGCCAGTAGGTCTGTTACAGCCTTTGAAGATTCCAGAGTGGAAATGGGAGGAAATCACTATGGACTTCATTGTTGGATTGCCCCGTACTCAGAAAGGGTACAACTCTATATGGGTAGTAGTGGATCGTCTGACGAAGGTTGCTCACTTCATTCCAGTGAACACTACTTACTCCGGTGCTAGACTTGCAGAGTTGTACATCTCTCGGATTGTCTGCTAACATGGTGTGCCCAAGAAGATCATATCTGACAGAGGGTCTCAATTCACTTCTCGGTTCTGGGAGCAGCTCCATGATTCGTTGGATACGAAGCTGCATTTCAGTACGACTTATCACCCTCAGACAGATGGGCAGACAGAGAGAACCAACCAAGTGTTGGAGGATATGCTGAGAGCTTGTGCCATTTAGTACGGTACTAGTTGGGATAAGTGCCTGTCTTATGCTGAGTTCTCATATAACAACAGCTATCAGGCCAGTCTGAAGAAGTCCCCTTCGAGGCATTGTATGGCAGAAAATGCAGGACTCCTCTCTATTGGGATCAGATTGGTGAGAAGCAGCTCTTTGGCCATGATATCATAGAAGATGCAGAGCAGATGGTACAAGTTGTGCGAGAAAATCTGAGGATTGCACAGAGCAGGCACAAGAGCTATGCAGATGGAAAACGGAGAGACCTGACTTTCAGTGTTGGTGATCATGTATACTTGAAGGTGTCTCCGATGAGAGGAATCCGCAGATTTAACGTCAAAGGGAAGTTAGCACCTCGGTATGTTGGTCCATTCAAGGTGCTAGAGAGGAAAGGCGAAGTTGCTTATCGCCTGGAGTTGCCCACCAACCTCTTAGGAGTTCATGATGTCTTCCATATATCTCAGCTGAAGAAGTGTCTGCGAGTACCCGAGGAGCAGGCACCACTGGATGGAGTAGATGTGCGGGAAGATCTGACTTATACTGAGCATCCGGTGAAAATTCTGGAGACATCAGAAAGGGTTACTCGGAACAAGCGCATCAAGATGTGCAGAGTTCAGTGGAGTCACCACGGTGAAGCTGAGGCTACTTGGGAGCGAGAAGATGAGTTGAAGAAAACATATCCATATCTCTTTGCTAGCCAGCCCAGCTAAATCTCGGGGACGAGATTTCTTCAAGGGGGTAGGGTCTGTAACACCCTAATTTAAATTTCATCCTTTTATAATAAAGTTAATTGGCTTTATTCAATTTTCTAAGGATTTTCTGTGTTAGTATTGCATTTAATCTAATTTGTGTTCCTTAATTAATTAAAAATTTCCTTAGGTTAAACTTTGTTGCTGCATTCATGCTGGAGCATTTATTTTATTTGCTTGTGTGCATAAGGTGGTTGAATTCAAATTTTGTTTGAATTCAAATAGATTTGTTTGAGCTAGAGTAGAAAAGGAAAAGAAACCCAAAACCCAAACCTAGAAACCCAAACCAGCCCAAAGGGAAAACCCAGCCCAACCAAACCCACACCAGCCCAGCCCGCTCACGCCTCTCCTCTTTCCCGCAGCCCAGTTCGTCCCTCGGGCCGCTTTCCCCGCGCACGGCCCGTTCCACTTGCACGCGCGTGGCTCAGCCCACTCCACCGCGCCCGCTCAGTCCGCTCGCTCTCAGCCCGCATCACCCCGCACGACGCCCCCTCCCCTCACCGACATCCTGGCCCCAAGCGCCAGTTTCCTTCTTCTTCCTCGCGTCGCACCTCCCTGCCGCTGGACCAGCCGTGCCGAGCTTCCTCCTCACTGCGCCGTGGACCAGCACAACCCCTGGGACCCCTAGTTAGTGCCTCGCCGTGCCCTCCGCTTCTAGAAGCCGTCCGAGTTCGGGATCACGCCGGCAGTTGCATGATCTGCGCGATCCGCAACACAGCAACCCAATCCCGCCGAGATCACCGGAGCGCATGCCATCGTTCCGCGCCGAGATTCACGGCCTCCTTCTTTAATTGGCCCCGTGAGCCTTCCCTGCACCCCACTCTTCCCCTACCTATGCAGCCAGAGCACGCCGTGCCCCAGCTCGCCCCGCCGTGCTGCCGCTCCTCTGCGCCGCTGCGTCCACGCTGGTCCACCGCACAGGAGTCCCAGCTAGGCCACGCAGCAGCCTCGCCACGACCCCAGGAGCACCACAGAGGCCGCCATCCCCGACCCCGGACCTCCCCTGCCTCGGAATTCCACCGGAGCGCCGCCACGGTGAGTTTGCTCCTCACCGTAATTCCTCGCCGCCAGCCCAGCTCCGGTCCTCCTGACCTCCTTCCACCTCCGCAGTACTGCGGCGCAATGACCCGAGGGGATCCGGAGCTCGGAGGAGCACCCCATCGCTCGGACCGCGAAGCTCCCCCATCGCCGCCCCATGACTTCGTCGCCGGTCCCCCCTGCGCCACACCTCCATCCAAGTCTGACCCCAGTGAGCACTGCCCCGCCCTCCTGCACCTTTGGCGCTAGCTATTGGAGTCTCTAACGGACCCTAGGTGCCAGAAGGCGCGCACGCCGGCGAGCCTGTCCGCTCAGAGCCGCCGCCGCAATTGAATCCACCGCCCTGAACCCCTCCAACCCTCGCTGTGGCCCTAGGTTGATCACGCATGGCGTGATGAGCATCCCAGACCCAAGCTCGAGTCGATTTGACCCCCGGAGCACCAAGATTGGTGAACTCTGGCGAGTTTTTCCCCACGCGCCGCCGCGGGAGAAGAATCCCGGCGAGTCGCGCCGCTGCCGTCGGTCGCATTCGACCTCAGCCGTTCGATCCGAAACAGACGTGCAAGATTAGATCGCATCCCCATTAGATCTGAACTGCTGGATCTCGATCCAACATCCCATACTCGTAGGTAACGGTTCGGCTTGGAGTTTTGATAAAGAGACCCTGAGGTTTCCTTTATTCAACCCGCGGTCCCTGGTAGTTAAAAAATATTTCCAAACCGGCCCTGTTTTATTCACTTAGCCCCCTGAGCTCTTTAGAAATATAACCCGCCGTCCAGAGCCATCGGTTTTGCAGGTTAGCCCCTGAAACTAAGGTTTATTTACATTTTAGTCCTCGGTTTTGCCCAGAAACCCCCTGGAACTCCAGTTTTCTTACAAATAGGTCCATGGACCTTGTTTTTAGCCTAGATTTTGCGTTTTAGCTCCGTTTTAGGCGTTCTTTATGTCCACAGGATCGTTGTAACGCGTAGAATAGTTTTAGACTAGTTTAGTGTGCTGTTTTTATGTACTGATGTACTGTTTCTTATCTTTTGTTAGTGTTTGCTTGTATGCTTATTGTTGTGCCTTGTTTTTGGCCATGTGTTCGTGAGTAGACGTTGAGCTATCGGAGGAGCCCCAGTACCAGTACCCGGAGCAGCCGTCTTCCGATCAGTTTGAGCAGCAGCAGGAGAAATACGAGGAAGGCAAGTATAACATGAACAACCTATCATTTTAAATACAATTTCATACTACATTTTAATATTGTATGCCTATAAGGACTTTCCTAGCCATTTTATATCCTTTATATATATCCTTTGGGTTGCATTTTGGTTAGTTGTGCTAGGTGCCGTGCTATAACACATAATGGTCCTTTTTAATTAATTTGGTTAATGGTTTATGCAACTTAATTCTGGGAGTGGCCCTCTGTGCTTCGTGCTTGGGTGGCTCACGTCTCGTTAAAATATGTTTTGTTAGAAACTTGGTTTAGGGGGCCAGCACGGTGCTTAGTGCTTGGTTGGCCACTCTCCATAAGGACCGGTTCATAGAGCGACAACCTGGGACAACAGCGCTACCACAAGACTGGAATGGGACGGTCTTGGCGTAATAATTAGGTCTTTTTGGTTTGGAGTAACTTACCTGCGGGGCAGGGGCGGTAAGCTTCTATGGCCCTCGTGCTGAGTGGCCTCGTTTGTGCTTCGTGTCTTGACGCCCACTAGACCTGCTCCATAGTCGCCGATCCACCCTCACGGTTACTCCCTACCAACGAGATTCTTTGTAAAGGCCTCGTAGTGAGTTTGCTAGTCATCTCACCTAAGGAAGTGTGATGAACAACTGGCGTAGTTCACGACTTGTGGGTAAAGATGTGCAACCTCTGCAGAGTGTAAAACTGGTATACTAGCCGTGCTCACGGTCATGAGCGGCCCAGATCCTCTATGAAGTTGCTTATCGCCTGGAGTTACCTCTCAGCCTCTCAGGAGTTCATGATGTCTTCCATATATCTCAGCTGAAGAGGTGTCTGCGAGTACCCGAGGAGCAGGCACCACTGGATGGAGTAGATGTGCAGGAAGATCTGACTTATACTGAGCATCCGGTGAAGATTCTGGAGACATCAGAAAGGGTTACTCGGAACAAGCGCATCAAGATGTGCCGAGTTCAGTGGAGTCACCACAGTGAAGCTGAGGCTACATGGGAGCGAGAAGATGAGCTGAAGAAGACATATTCAGATCTCTTTGCTAGCCAGCCCAGCTAAATCTCGGGGACGAGATTTCTTTAAGGGGGTAGGGTCTGTAACACCCTAGTTTAAATTTCAGCATTTATTAATAAATTTAATTGGCTTTATTTAATTTCCTAAGGTTTATTGTGTTAGACTTGCATTTAATCTAATTTTGTTCCTCAAGTAATTAAAATTTACCATAAGTTTAAAAATTTGTTGTTGCATTCATGCTGGTGCATAGTTTCAATTATTTGAGTGTGGTTTGAATTCAAATTTGTATTTGAATTCAAACTTTGTTTGATTTAGAAATAGAAAAAAGAAAAACCCAGATAAATGGAAAACCAGCCCGGCCCAAGCTGCCAAACCCCAGCCCAACCCGCTTCCTTCTCGTCCCAACCCACTCTCTTCCCGCGAGGCCCAATCCACATCCACGCTCCCTCTCTGTTGGGCCAGGCCGCTCGGCCTCCCTCCGCACCCCGGCCTGCCCCGCTCACAGCTCAGTCAGCGGCTCGGCCCAGCTCGCCACCTCCGCTCTACCGCGCGCTCACTCACCCGCACACCGGTCCAGCCTCCCGCCTCCTACCGCCTGGCGCGTGGACCCCGACCGTCCTTGGCCCACCTGGCAGCCGCAGTGAGCCGCTCTCCCGCTCGCGTTGCCGCTCAGCCGCACCCCGCCCCCTCACTGGCAGCCTGACCCCACCGGTCAGTTTCTTCCCCTTCGTGACGCGCCCGCGGAACGGCCTAGCCGCAGAGCCCGCCGTGATCCCCGTGGCCTTCCATCCCTGCTCCCTCGCCGAGATGTCCGGCGCTCCCCCTATAATTGGCCCCTGGCCCTCCCCAGCACCCCACATCCACCCACGCGCTGCCATCCTAACCCTAGCGCATCGCCCCGCCTCGCTCCGCCCAGCGCAGAGCAACGCGCTGACGTGGCCACGCCACCCCGCGACATCCCAGCCTCCCCCAACCTCTGTCCGGCTTTGACTCGGCACCTGGAAGCGCCCCGAAGCCCTCACCTCCGATCCCGACCCGTGTGCGCGTCGAATTTCCACCCGGACCTGCCTCCGGTGAGCACCGCCGCCCCTGCGTATTCCTTGCCGCTGGCGACTTCGAAGCCCCCTGACCCCTCTAGCATCCCCGCAGGAGCTTCACGGGTCGAACCATCGGATCCAGGAACCAGGAGTCCCGCCGCGACGACCCCGTCCGCGAGCACGGCCTCTGCACCGCCGCGCGACCCCGATGCCAGCCCTGCTACGCCGTGTCCTCAGCCAATTCAGTGCTCGGTGAGCATATCTATGACCTCTCTGCCCTGTTGCGCTAGATTCCGCAAACCGTAGCCTCAAACTGAGGCCGGGATGCCTTACTCCGGTGAGCGCCGCCGCGTAGAACCGCCACCAGCGCCGCACACGCCACCCAAAGCTTCCCCGCCCCGCGCACAAGGCCCAGGTGGATTACACGTGCCGCATACTCCATCCCAGGCCAAAGCCCACTCGATTTGACCCCCGGACGGCCAAGATTGGCAAAGTCCGGTGAGCCGCCGCCGCGGGAGCTCGCCTCCGGCGACCCGCGCCGCCGCCGTCGCCCCCTTTCAACCTGGGCCGTCGGATCTGCTTCTTGCGGCTTAGATTAATCCTGAACCGTTTTGTTCTCAGCCGCCGGATCGTGATCCAATGGATCAGATCCATGCATACCGCTTCAGCCAGGCTCTTTTGCATAAGAGTCCCTGGGTTTTCTCGGAATAAACCCGCCATCCAACTGTATGCAAAAGTAATTCCTTTTCAGCCCAGAACTTTACACAAAGCCCCCTGGTTTTTCTAGAAATAGGACCCGCCGTCCATAGCTACTGTTTTTACACGTTAGCCCTTAGATTTAATGGTTAATTACGTTTTAGTCATCGGATTTTGCAGAAAACCCCCTGGAACCCTATTTTTATTACAAATAAGCCCCTGAACCTTGTTTTTAGACTAGATTATGCATTTTAGCTCCGTTTTAGGCGTTCTTTATGTCCACGCGATCGTTGTAACGCGTAGAATAGCTTTAGACTAGTTTAGTGTGCTATTTTTATGTATTGATGTACTGTTTCTTAGTTTTTTTAGTGTTTGCTTGTATGCTTATTACTGTGCATTGTTTTGGCCATGTGTTCGTGAGTAGATGCTGATCCATCTGAGGAGCCCCAGTACCAGTACCCGGAGTAGCCGTCTTCCGAGCACTTTGAGCAGCAGCAGGAGCAGTACGAGGAAGGCAAGTATAACATGAACAACCTATCACTTTTAAATACATTTTCATACTGCATCTTAATACTGTATGCCTATAAGGACATTCCTAGCCACTTCATATCCTTTATATATATCCTTTGGGTTGCATTTTGGTTAGTTGTGCTAGGTTGCTGCGCTACAACATATTCTGGTCCATTTTAATTAAATTGATTAATGGTTTACTTGAATTTAATTCTGAGAGTGGCACTCTGTGTGGCTTGAGTGGCTCACTTCTCGTTAAAATTGGTTTTGTTAGAAACATGGTTTAGGGGGCCAGCACGGTGCTTAGTGCTTGGTTGGCCACTCTCCATAAGGACCGGTTCATAGAGCGACAACCTGGGACAACAGCGCTACCACAAGACTGGAATGGGACGGTCTTGGCTTACTAATTAGGCCATTTTGGTTCGGGAGTAACTTACCGACGGGGCATGGGTGGTGGTGAGCTTCAATGGTGGCCAGGCTACGAGGCTGGTCTGTGTGTCTTGTACCCCCTCGAGGTGGTTACCATCGTTGCGGAGCCTGATTCCTTAGCGGTTACACCTTACCAATGTGTCCTTTGTAACGGCCTCGTAGTGAGTTTGCTAGTCATCTCACCTAAGGAAGTGTGATGAACAACTGGCGTAGCTCCCGACTTGTGGTTAAAGATGTGCAACCTCTGCAGAGTGTAAAACTGGTATACTAGCCGTGCTCACGGTTATGAGCGGCCCAGATCCTCCTTTTGATTAGTGGAGTTATCTCCTTCCGACGAGGGAGGTGCTTCTCGGGGTTACCTTGGTGGCTTTGTTTCGGTTTGGTTCTCAGTAGTAGTATGATTAATTCTGATTAATTACTATGTAACTGGGTTAATGGTAATTCATCAACTCGTAGTAAATAGCTTTAATAAAATTTTGCCAACACTTAAAAGCTAATGCAGTTGAGTCAGCCAACTTTAGAGCCTCATAGTTTGTGTTATACTTGTTGAGTACAAGTTGTGTACTCACCCTTGCCTCTTCTCTACTTTTTCCTCTTGGATCCTCTACTGCTGCTCAGTTCCTACCGACGTGAAGGAGTTCGCTCAGCGCTACCAGGACTACGAGGACTTCTAGGCATTCGTCTCCCAGTCGACGTCCCTGTGGCGCCCTGCTTCAGCTTTGGAGAGTCTTTATCGTATTTGTACTTCGCTTCCGCTGTATCAGACATTTTTGTCATTAATGTAATAAATAACAATTCGTATTCGCTTTATTATATCTTTTTACATGATATGTGCTATGATATACTGTTCATTCTGTTGCATATACGTGTGACTTGATCCTGGCACGTATATGATTGCTCGGTTTATGTTCTTTTATAAACCGGGTGTTACAGAGTGGTATCAGAGCCATATCGACTGTAGGACGAAGCCTAGATAGAACTGGTCGAGTTTTAGAACTCTTCTCACCAATCCTTGCCTGTTGAAATTATTTTACTATTATACCCCTTGACTTCTATGAATTTTACCCATCTTGCCTTGATTTCTCTCTCTGAAGAATAGTTTTCATAGATTTTGGCCTGAATCAGTCATCTGACCCCCATGAGTTAGCTAGGTGACCCTTTTATAATAATACGATAGCACGTTCTGCGACGCGTTGTGTTGGTTGAGTCATATGTTAAACTCGGCTAAGGTGTGAAAATTGTCTGCTTGTTATTATGCTACATGTTTGATTTGGATTTTTGAATGATTGCATAGCTTAATAGTTTAAATTTGTTCAAAGAAAATCACTCTTATGTTAAAGTTAACTAATTAATAAAATGAATTAGATCGTTGGGGGTAAAACAGTCCACTCTATCCTGTCTACTTTATCATGGCTGAGTCTTTTTCCGCAAAGAGTTATCATATCCATCTGAATTTATTCCTGCAATATCCTTACTCGTGAAATCTTTTGTCCAAAAATCAGATGGTGAACACCAGGCGTGGTTCTGACCAGCAGGGGCAGAACAACCAGGGTCAGAACACTCAGGGGACCGGGATGCCGATGCCTCCGCCTCTGACTCCGGAGCAGTACTTCCAGCTCCAGATGCAGATGATGGCCACCCTGAACAACACTGTTCAGGCTCTTCAGCAGGCCCACACTCAGCCTCCGCCTCCTCCACCGCCGCAGCCTCGCGACAGGCGTGCTGAGTTCCTGAGGGGTCACCCGCTGACGTTCTCTCACACGTCTGACCCTCTTTAGGCTGACGACTGGCTCCGTGCAGTGGAGCGTCAGCTGGACATCGCCCAGTACGATGATAGGGAGCGAGTTCTGTACGCAGCAGGACAGCTGCGAGGGGCAGCTTTGGACTGGTGGGAGTCCCACCCAGTTCATGACCGCGAGTCTCTCACTTGGCTCCAGTTCCGGGAGCGGTTCCGCAGCCACAACGTCCCCGCGGGCGTTATGAAGATGAAGCAGAAGGAGTTCCTTGCACTGAAGCAGGTAATCTTAAATATAATCATTCAGCGGTTTCTTTTGAGCTAATGCCCCTTGTTCTATCCTTATGAATCTTGAGTTAATCTTTCGATATCTATCTGTCTTTGTCACTTCAGGGGACTATGTCGGTCACGGAGTATCGTGATCGCTTTCTGCAGCTTGCTCGCTATGCCCCTGCTGAGGTTGCGGATGACCGCAAGAAGCAGGAGCACTTCATGGAGGGCCTTGAGGACTACCTCCAGTACGCGCTGCTCAACCTCCGCTTCGATGACTTCAACCATCTGGTTGACAGCGCGCTCAACACTAAGCACAAGCACTTGGAGATGGAGGACAAGAAGAGGAAGATTGTCCCCGTTGCTTCCGGCAGCAACACTCGTCCTCGCCTTCAGCCGCCCCAGCAGTACCGGCCTCCTCAGCAGTACCAGCAGAGGCCACTGCAGCAGTACCTGCCTCGACAGCAGCAGCAGGCAGGTCAGGGCCCGAGGTTACCGGCACCTCCGGCTCGTGCTGCTCCACCAGCTCCGCAAGCACCTCAGGCTCCACGTCCGGCAGCTCCTACCGGACAGCAGGCTCCAGCACCTCCTCGCGTGTGCAATCACTGCGGCCAGCTGGGGCACTTCGCCAACACTTGCCTCCGGAAGGCGCAGGCGGGACAGTAGGGGCGCCCAGCTCAGCCCAGGGCGCCACTTCAGGGCAGAGTGAACCACGTGACGGCCGAGTCAGCGGCCGAGGCTCCTAACGTGGTTATTGGTACGTTCATGGTCAACTCCCATCCAGCTACAGTGCTTTTCGATATTGGTGCTACTCATTCTTTCATCACCAAGTCATATGTTGAGGAGCATAGTTTCTTTACCACTGCATTAAGGAAGTGTCTGCTAGTCTGTTCACCGGGAGGGGAGTTGAGATCCCATATTATTTGCCCCCGAGTCAGTGTAGCCATAAGGGGGGCAACGTTCAGTGCTGATCTGAGGGTGCTAGACACCAAGGGTATCGATGTGATTCTGGGAATGGATACTCTTGCCAAGTGGGGAGTCAAAATTGATTATGCTCATCGGGCAGTTCACCTGACAGCATCTGATGGCCAAGAGGTGACAGTCAGTGCTTCAGAGCCCTCGGGATTTCTTCATCAGATGGAGGCTAGCCCCACGAACGGTATTCGCGTGGTGTCTGAATTCCCGGATGTCTTTCCGGATGATTTGCCAGGTATGCCACCTGAACGCGCCATTGAGTTTTGTATTGATCTCTTGCCTGGCACAGCTCCTATTGCAAAGCGGCCCTACCGTATGGCACCTATAGAGCATGAAGAGGTCAAGAAAACTATTGATGAGTTGCTAGCCAAGGGCTATATCCGTCGCAGCTTCTCTCCTTGGGCTTTTCCATTGTTGCTGGTAGATAAGAAGGATGGCTCGAAGAGGATGTGTGTGGATTATCGGGAGCTGAATGCAGTTACTATCAAGAACAAGCATCCACTGCCCCGTATTGAGGATCTCTTCGATCTGCTTCGAGGTGCTCGTATATTCTCGAAGATCGATCTTCGATCGGCTTATTTTCAGCTGAGGATCCGTCCTGGGGATATTCCGAAGACGGCATTCACCTGCAAGTACAGGCTATATGAGTATACGGTCATGTCCTCCGGCTTGACTAATGCCCCGGCTTACTTCATGCATCTGATGAACATGGTCTTCATGGATTATCTGGATGTCTTTGTGGTGATTTTCATTGATGATATTCTGATCTTTTCCAAGACAGAAGAAGAGCATGAGGAGCATCTGAGACTTGTATTGCAGAGATTGAGAGAGCATCAGCTGTATGCCAAGTTCAGCAAGTGCGAGTTCTGGATTGACGAGGTTCCATTCCTCGGTCATGTTATCTCACAAGGAGGCATTGCTGTTGATCCGAGCAAGGTGAAGGATGTGCTAGAGTGGGAGATACCGCAGACAGTAAAGGAAGTCAGGTCATTCTTGGGCTTAGCTGGATATTATCGGAGGTTCATTGAGAATTTCTCCAAGATCGCGAAGCCTTTCACTTCCTTGCTAGAGAAGAATGTGGCTTTCGTGTGGACTGATGAGCGTCAGAGGGCCTTTGATGAGTTGAAGAAGAGGTTGACTACGGCGCCAGTCCTGACTCTGCCAGACCAGACCAAGAGGTTCACGGTATATTGTGATGCTTCGAAGGATGGTCTTGGGTGTGTTCTGATGCAGGAGGGCAGAGTGATTGCTTATGCTTCACGGCAGTTACGTCGGCATGAGCTGAATTATCCCACTCATGATCTTGAGTTAGCCGCAGTTGTGCATGCTCTGAAGATTTGGAGGCACTACTTGTATGGGCAGCGTTGTGATATCTATACTGATCACAAGAGCCTCAAGTACATTTTCACGCAGAATGAGCTCAACATGCGGCAGAGAAGATGGCTAGAGTTGGTCAAGGATTATGACCTGGAGATTCACTATCATCCGGGCAATGCCAATGTTGTAGCAGATGCTCTGAGCAGAAGAAGCTATGTCAACATGGCCGTGGCTTTCCAAATGCCTCCAGAGTTATGTGAGGAGTTCGAGCAGTTGAGTCTGGGCTTCTTGCATCATACTTCTAGTGCAGCATTCGAGGCAGTACCGACTCTAGAGGCAGAGATCAAGCAGCATCAGAAGGATGATGAGAAGCTGCAGGAGATTCGTGAGTTGCTCAAGAAGGGCAAGGCCCCTCATTTCAGAGAAGATGATCAGGGTACTTTGTGGTACAAGAACCAAATCTGTGTGCCAGATGTGAAGGATCTCCGGAAGTTGATTCTGAGTGAGGCCCACGATACAGCTTACTCTATTCATCCGGGCAGCACAAAGATGTATTATGATCTGAAGGAACATTTCTGGTGGTATGGGATGAAGCGTTCAGTGGCAGAGTACGTGGCTATTTGTGACACCTGTCAGCGTGTCAAGGCTGAGCATCAGAGGCCAGCAGGTCTGTTACAGCCTTTGAAGATTCCAGAGTGGAAATGGGAGGAAATTACTATGGACTTCATTGTTGGATTGCCTCGTACTCAGAAAGGGTACAACTCCATTTGGGTATTAGTGGATCGTTTGACGAAGGTTGCTCACTTCATTCCAGTGAACACTACTTACTCCGGTGCTAGACTTGCAGAGTTGTACATCTCTCGGATTGTCTGCTTGCATGGTGTGCCCAAGAAGATCATATCTGACAGAGGGTCTCAGTTCACTTCTCGGTTCTGGGAGCAGCTCCATGATTCGTTGGATACGAAGCTGCGATTCAGTACGGCTTATCACCCTCAGACAGATGGGCAGACAGAGAGAACCAAAAAAGTGTTGGAGGATATGCTGAGAGCTTGTGCTATTCAGTATGGTACTAGTTGGGATAAGTGCTTGTCTTATGCTGAGTTCTCATATAACAACAGCTATCAGGCCAGTCTGAAGAAGTCCCCCTTTGAGGCATTGTATGGCAGAAAGTGCAGGACTCCTCTCTATTGGGATCAGATTGGTGAGAAGCAGCTCTTTGGCCCTGAGATCATAGATGATGCAGAGCAGATGGTTCAGGCTGTGCGAGAAAATCTGAGGATTGCACAGAGCAGACAGAAGAGCTATTCTGATGGCAAACGGAGAGACCTGACTTTCAATGTTGGTGACTATGTGTACCTGAAGGTGTCTCCGATGAGAGGAATCCGCAGGTTTAATGTCAAGGGGAAGTTAGCACCTCGGTATGTTGGTCCATTCAAGGTGCTAGAGCAGAAAGGCGAAGTTGCTTATCGCCTGGAGTTACCTCTCAGCCTCTCAGGAGTTCATGATGTCTTCCATATATCTCAGCTGAAGAGGTGTCTGCGAGTACCCGAGGAGCAGGCACCACTGGATGGAGTAGATGTGCAGGAAGATCTGACTTATACTGAGCATCCGGTGAAGATTCTGGAGACATCAGAAAGGGTTACTCGGAACAAGCGCATCAAGATGTGCCGAGTTCAGTGGAGTCACCACATTGAAGCTGAGGCTACATGGGAGCGAGAAGATGAGCTGAAGAAGACATATCCAGATCTCTTTGCTAGCCAGCCCAGCTAAATCTCGGGGATGAGATTTCTTTAAGGGGGTAGGGTCTGTATCACCCTAGTTTAAATTTCAGCATTTATTAATAAATTTAATTGGCTTTATTTAATTTCCTAAGGTTTATTGTGTTAGACTTGCATTTAATCTAATTTTGTTCCTCAAGTAATTAAAATTTACCATAAGTTTAAAAATTTGTTGTTGCATTCATGCTGGTGCATAGTTTCAATTATTTGAGTGTGGTTTGAATTCAAATTTGTATTTGGATTCAAACTTTGTTTGATTTAGAAATAGAAAAGAGAAAAACCCAGATAAATGGAAAACCAGCCCGGCCCAAGCTGCCAAACCCCAGCCCAACCCGCTTCCTTCTCGGCCCAACCCACTCTCTTCCCGCGAGGCCCAATCCACACCCACGCTCCCTCTCTGTTGGGCCAGGCCGCTCGGCCTCCCTCCGCACCCCGGCCTGCCCCGCTCACAGCTCAGTCAGCGGCTCGGCCCAGCTCGCCACCTCCGCTCTACCGCGTGCTCACTCACCCGCACACCGGTCCAGCCTCCCGCCTCCTACCGCCTGGCGCGTGGACCCCGACCGTCATTGGCCCACCTGGCAGCCGCAGTGAGCCGCTCTCCCGCTCGCGTTGCCGCTCAGCCGCGCCCCGCCCCCTCACTGGCAGCCTGACCCCACCGGTCAGTTTCTTCCCCTCCGTGACGCGCCCGCGGAACGGCCTAGCCGCAGAGCCCGCCGTGATCCCCGTGGCCTTCCATCCCTGCTCCCTCGCCGAGATGTCCGGCGCTCCCCCTATAATTGGCCCCTAGCCCTCCCCAGCACCCCACATCCACCCACGCGCCGCAATCCTAACCCTAGCGCATCGCCCCGCCTCGCTCCGCCCGGCACAGAGCACCGCGCCGACGTGGCCACACCGCCCCGCGACATCCCAGCCTCCCCCAACCTCTGTCCGGCTTTGACTCGGCACCTGGAAGCGCCCCTAAGCCCTCACCTCCGATCCCGACCCATGTGCGCGTCGAATTTCCACCCGGACCCGCCTCCGGTGAGCACCGCCGCCCCTGCGTATTCCTCGCCGCCGGCGACTTCGAAGCCCCCTGACCCCTCTAGCATCCCCGTAGGAGCTTCACGGGTCGAACCATCGGATCCAGGAACCAGGAGTCCCGCCGCGACGACCCCGTCCGCGAGCACTGCCTCTGCACCGCCGCGCGACCCCGACGCCAGCCCTGCTACGCCATGTCCTCAGCCAATTCAGTGCTCGGTGAGCATATCTATGACCTCTCTGCCCTGTTGTGCTAGATTCCGCAAACCGTAGCCTCAAACCGAGGCCGGGACGCCTTACTCCGGTGAGCGCCGCCGCGTAGAACCGCCACCAGCGCCGCACACGCCACCCAAAGCTTCCCCGCCCCGCGCACGAGGCCCAGGTGGATTACGCGTGCCGCGTACTCCATCCCAGGCCAAAGCCCACTCGATTTGACCCCCGGACGGCCAAGATTGGCTAAGTCCGGTGAGCCGCCGCCGCGGGAGCTCGCCTTACTTAGAGCCTCATAGTTTGTGTTATACTTGTTGAGTACAAGTTGTGTACTCACCCTTGCCTCTTCTCTACTTTTTCCTCTTGGATCCTCTACTGCTGCTCAGTTCCTGCCGACGCGAGGGAGTTCGCTCAGCGCTACCAGGACTACGAGGACTTCTAGGCATTCGTCTCCCAGTCGACGTCCCTGTGGCGCCCTGCTTCAGCTTCGGAGAGTCTTTATCGTATTTGTACTTCCTTTCCGCTGTATCAGACATTTTTGTCATTAATGTAATAAATAACAATTCGTATTCGCTTTATTATATCTTTTTACGTGATATGTGCTATGATATACTGTTCGTTCTGTTGCATATACGTGTGACTTGATCCTGGCACGTATATGATTGCTCGGTTTATGTTCTTTTATAAACCGGGTGTTACATGACGGTATACTCGGTGCTGTTTAGGACCATTTTTAATAGACTCCTTAGTTCAGCCACTATTTTATACATGACTGACCCCTCGGAGGACACATTCAGGAAATGTGCACTCTCCGTCTAGAGACCGTAGATGAAATGTTGCATCAGTATTTCCTCCGGGATTTGATGTGGTGGCTCGGATTCTATCATATGCTTGAATCTAGCCCACGCTACTCCAAGTGACTCATCTCCTTGCTCGAATGTCATTAGTTGATTTCGATGAGCAATCACCTTGGAGATAGGATAGAAGAACAAACATAACTCGTCCTTTAGTTGTATCCAATCTCCTCCAACTCCTCTTGCAGTCCGGTTGTACCAAAGTCTTGCTCCTCCCGTCAGAGAGAATGGGAATAGCTTCCATCGTAGGGTGTGTTGAGTCATACCGGGTATAATCAGAAGAGGACAATTCTCTTCAAAGACCTGCAAGTGAGCATAGGGGCATTCGTCCTCTCTACCAGAGAAGGACTGAGTGCGAACCATGGCTACGAGACTGGGATGGATCTTGTAACCATCGGATAGTATGGGATGGCAGGATGGTGGTGGTTCCAAATACTCACTAGATGGATCTACCGGATAACTAGGAGAAAACTCCATGGGATAAAATGGAAAGTCGTACGGCTAACTAACTCTAAATCTCGTGTTGCTATCGTTCCCCGGCAATGGCACCAGGAAGCTTGTTGGCACTCATTAGCCTAAACTAATTACTCCGCAAGCGTACAGAGACCGATGTAGCCTTCACGAGGGAGTATACCTGGGATATCGAATCCAAGGAACAGTAAAGCTGCAACCAAATCTAGAGCTACTTAACCGGACACACCAAAAGAGAAAAGGTAAGAGGGAAGAGGGCCTAACTCCAGATAACTTACTATTCTTTGAGGTGTTACAAGTGAGAGAGCGAGCCCTATTTATAGTGCTTTGAGGTCGGTTTAGAGAGTGGCGTCGGTTGTAAGCCGGTAAGACGGTTAAGCTTAACTTCCACACCAAGGGGGAGCCCCAGAGGATGCCATGTGGGGCCGGTCGGCCTCCCCTGGGCCGGCTGGCCTGGGGATCATGCCATCTGGCACCGACCTTCCTCTGGGTGGCTTGGATTCTCTACTGGAGTCGGCTGTGAGCTGATCTGTGTTTTCCACATGACTCTTAGGCCGGCCGGCCTCACCTAGGCCGGCCGGCCTAGATCTGGCACATCTCGGCCCTCCGTTATCGTGCCACATTGATCCAGGGTATTGTGATGCTCCTCAAGTCGGTTGGGGCCTTGGTTGAGTGGTTTGTCACTGATTGTTGACCCGAATAGACTTGGTTCATGCCTTTCGATCTTGATTGATTGTAATCGTATCAAGCACTTGATCCTTGCTTGATACCTCGTTCAAGTCCATCTCTGAGGAGTTGCATGGTGAGATTGCTCAGAGGTAGGCCGGCCGGCCTAGCCTAGGCCGGCTGGCCTGGGATATCTCCCGTTTTAGCTCAATTTTGT
This sequence comes from Panicum virgatum, assembly GCF_016808335.1. Classification (NCBI taxonomy): domain Eukaryota; kingdom Viridiplantae; phylum Streptophyta; class Magnoliopsida; order Poales; family Poaceae; genus Panicum; species Panicum virgatum. The sequence continues at coordinate 24,012,484 of NC_053141.1, read as the reverse complement.
ATGTTGTGTCCCTGTGTAACATTTGGTTTACAAAAGGACATAAACCGAGCAATCATATATGTGCTAGGATCAAGTCACACAAATATACAACAGAATGAACAGTATATCATAGCACATATCACGTAAAAAGATATAATAAAGCGAGTACGAAAGTTATTTATTACATAAATGACAAAATGTCTGATACAAAGTATGTGGAAGCGTAAAACAGGTACGGAACTCTCGGAAGCTGGGCGCCACAGGGACGTCGACTGGGAGACGACCGCCTAGAAGTCCTCGTACTCCTGGTAGCTCTGGGTGAACTCCTCCGCGTCGCCAGGAACTGAGCAGCAGTAGGGTATCCCCAAAAAGAACAAGAGGAAAAGAGTGGAGGAGGCAAGTGTGAGTACACAACTTGTACTCAACATGTATAACACAAACTATGAGGCTCTAAGGTTGGCTAACTCGACTGCATTAGCTTTTAAGTCTTGGCAAAATTTTATTACAACTATTTACTACAAGTTGGTGAATTACCATAAACCCAGTTACATAGGATTAATCAAAATTAATTATGAACTACTGAGAACCAAACCAAACCAAACCACCCGGGGAGCCCCCCCTAATCAAAGGAAGATAACCCCACTAATCAAAAGGAGGATCCGGGCCGCTCATGACTGTGAGCATGGCTAGTATACCAGTTTTACACTCTGCAGAGGTTGCACATCTTTACCCACAAGTCGTGAGCTACGCTAGTTGTTCATCACACTTCCGTAGGTGAGATTGTAACACCCTAATTTAAATTTCATCATTTATTAATAAATTTAATTGGCTTTATTTAAATTTCTAAGGTTTATTGTGTTAGACTTGCATTTAATCTAAATTTTTGTTCTATAAGTAATTAAAATTTTATCATAGGTTTACTTTTAGTGTTGCATTCATGCTGGAGCTTTTATTTTGCTTGAGTGCTTAAGGTTGTGGAATTCAAAGTTTTGTTTGAATTCAAATAGTTGGTTTGAATTAGAAATAGAAGAGGAGAAGAAATAGAAAAAGAGCCCAAAAACCCCCACAGCCTCAACCCAGCACCCCGCACTGGCCCACTCTCCTTTTCCCACCCCAAACCGGGCGGCCCATTCACCCCCCCCCACGCGGCCCAGCCACTCCCTCTCTCCCCTGCGGCCCACACTCCGCAGCCCAGCGCGCGTCCCAGCCCTCGCGCAGTCTTCGGCCCAGCTCGGCCCAGAAACCCAGCGAACGCCCCCGCTCCCCCCCACTGCAGCCGCTCGAACCCCAGCGCGCCAGCGTTTCCGCCCGTGCCGTGCGCGCTTCGCCCGCTGACCCGTGGGCCCCGCTTGGCAGCTCCTTCCCCTCCACGGCGCAACAGACCCGCCACGCGGCCGTGATCCTCGCCGCGGATTTCGTCGGCCTTCCCACCCCAGGCGCGCACGCCAATGCACTCCGCCGCCCTATAAGTATCGCCCGCTCCCCCCTGCACCTCGTCTCCTTCTCCAGCGCCACCCAAACCCTAGCTACACAGCCGCCCCGCTACCTCCACGTCGGAGCAGAAGCCTGCGCCGCCGCGTTTCCGGTGCTCCCGACGTTCCCCACCACAGCAAGCCACCGGGGGAGCTTCACACGGAGGCCACGGTCCTCGCCAAGCTCTTCCTCCCTGGCCCCGCTGCGCACGGGAATTCGCGTGGCAAACTCTGTCGTTCAGCGCCTGCGCCACCGGAATTCCACCACTGCGCCGGCCCTCTCTTCGACCCCGTCCCACGGTGAGCACGCCAAACCCTCCCTCGCTAGATTGCGCTAGATTCCAGGGCCCGTAGGCCATTCCGTGGACCCAGACCGCCGCACTCCGACGAGTCTAGCCGCCTGCTCCGCCGCACCCATAACCCGAGCCCGAGTGTGTCTTGCCGTGGACCCAGTCACGTTCGCCTGGGTACACTGAAGATGCCCGACCCAAAACCCCCTTGTTTTGACCCCAGTTTTGCCAGTTTACCAAACGCCGGCGAGCCCTGCGCCGTCGAGCCACCATCTCCGACGAGCTTCACGCTCGAAGCCTCGAACCGTTCTCCTGACGCCACCAGTGGCTTACGCATGCCGCATAGGTGCTTCCAGGCCCCGGCCCCGCTCGAATCCGCCCCTGGAAGGCCGTGTTCGGCCTTCTCCGGCACTGCGCCGCCGCGGGAGCCCGTCTCCGGCGACCCGCGCCGCCGCCGTCGCCCCCTTTCAACCTGGGCCGTCAGATCTGAAATAGAGGCGCGAGATTAGATCGCGGCCATGTCTGTTCTGAGCCGCCGGATCTCAATCCAACGGATCAGATACACGCGTACCCCTTCGCCTGGCCATTTTGTTAAAGAGCCCCTGCACTTTAGTAGATTCAACCCGCAGTCCACCGCCTTTGAAAAATAATTGCAGTTAAGCCCTGGTTTTTACCAAAAACCCCCCTGACCTTTCTAGATTTAGCAGCCGCAGTCCAAGCCTTGAGTTTTTGCACGCTAGCCCTTAGAGTTAACGGTTAATTACATTTAGGCCCTCGGTTTTAGCAGAAAAGTCCCTGGAACCCTGTTTTTATTACAAATAAGCCCCTGAACCTTGTTTTTAGCCTAGATTATGCGTTTTAGCTCCGTGTTAAGCGTTCTTTATGTCCACGCGATCGTTGTAACGTGTAGAATAGTTTTAGTTTAGTTTAGTGTGCTGATTTTATGTATTGATGTACTATTTCTTATCTTTTGTTAGTGTTTGCTTGTATGCTTATTGTTGTGCCTTGTTTTTGGCCATGTGTTCGTGAGTAGACGTTGAGCTACCGGAGGAGCCCCAGTACCAGTACCCGGAGCAGCCGTCTTCTGACCACTTTGAGCAGTAGCAGGAGCAGTACGAGGAAGGCAAGTATAACATGAACAACCTATCACTTTTAAATACAATTTCATACTGCATTTTAATATTGTATGCCTATAAGGATTTTCCTAGCCACTTTATATCCTTTATATATACCTTTGGGTTGCATTTTGGTTAGTTGTGCTAGGTTGCCGCGCTATAACACATTCTGGTCCTTTTTAATTAAATTGATTAATGGTTTACTTGAACTTAATTCTGAGAGTGGCCCTCTGTGTGGATGAGTGGCTCACGTCTCGTTAAAAGATGGTTTTTGTAGAAACATGGTTTAGTGGGCCAGCACGGTGCTTACTGCCTGGTTGGCCACTCTCCATAAGGACCGGTTCATAGAGCGACAACTTGGGACAACAGCGCTACCACAAGGCTAGAATGGGATAGACTTGGCTTACTAATTAGGTCTTTTTGGTTTGGAGTAACTTACCTGCGGGGCAAGAGTAGTAAGCTTCAATGGCCCCTGCTCCTCCGGCTGGTCTGTGCTTGGTTTGTGCACCTGTGCTTGTACCCCCGTGAGGTGGGCCCCATCATCGCTGACGTAACTCTCGTGGTTACGCCTTACCAACGAGATTCTTTGTAACGGCCTCGTAGTGAGACGCTAGCCATCTCACCTAAGGAAGTGTGATGAACAACTGGCATAGCTCACGACTTGTGGGTAAAGATGTGCAACCTCTACAGAGTGTAAAACTGGTATACTAGCCGTGCTCACGGTTATGAGCAGCCCAGATCCTCCTTTTCATTAGTGGGGTTATCTCCTTCCGACGAGGGAGGTGCCTCTCGGGGTTACCTTGGTGGTTTTGGTTTGGTTCTCAGTAGTAACATGTTTAATTCTGATTAATTACTATGTAACTGGGTTAATGGTAATTCATCAACTCGTAGTAAATAGTTTTAATAAAATTTTGCCAAGACTTAAAAGCTAATGCAGTCAGTCAGACAACCTAGAGCCTCATAGTTTGTGTTATACTTGTTGAGTACAAGTTGTGTACTCACTCTTGCCTCTTCTCTACTTTTTCCTCTTGGATACTCTACTGCTGCTCAGTTCCTGCCGACACGAGGGAGTTCGCTCAGCGCTACCAGGACTACGAGGACTTCTAGGCGTTCGTCTCCCAATCGACGTCCCTGTGGCGCCCTGCTCAGCTTCAGAGAGTTTTATCATATTTGTACTTCGCTTCCTCTGTATCAGACATTTTGTCATTATTGTAATAAATAACATTCGTATTTCGATTTATTATGTCTTATTCGTGATATGTGCTGTGATATACTGTTCATTCTATTGTATATACGTGTGACTTGATCCTGGCACGTATATGATTGCTCGGTTTATGTTCTTTTATAAACCGGGTGTTACAGAGATGACTAGCAAACTCACTACGAGGCCATTTCAAAGAATCTCGTTGGTAAGGCGTAACCGCAAGGGTTGGATCGGCGATGATGGAGCAGGTCTAGTGGGCGTCAAGCACAAAGTCCCAGACGAGGCCACTCAGCACGAGGGCCATAGAAGCTTACCACCCTTGCCCCGCAGGTAAGTTACTCCAAACCAAAAAGACCTAATTAGTAAGCCAAGACCGTCCCATTCCAATCTTGTGGTTGCGTGGTTGTCCCAAGTTGTTGCTCTAATGACGTACGGTCCTTATGGAGAGTGGCTAGCACAAAACACAGTGCGAGCCCCCTAAACCAAGTTTCTAGAAAACATGTTTTAAGGAGACGTAAACCACTCAAGTACAGAGCACAGAGGGTAACGCTCAGAATTAAGTTGCATAAGACCATTAACAATTTAATTAAAAAGGACCATGTGTGAGAGCGCAGCACCTAGCACAACTAACCAAAATGCAACCCAAAGGATATATATATATTTATATATATATATTTATATATATATATAAAGGATATAAAGTGGCTAGGAAAGTCTTTATAGGCACACAGTATTAAAATGCAGTATGAAAATGTATTTAAAGGTGATAGGAATGTTCATGTTATACTTGCCTTCCTCAAACTGCTCCTGCTGCTCAAAGTGTCTTGCGGAAGATGGCTCCTGGTACTCCTCCGACGGATCAATGTCTACTCACGATCGCAACGCCAAAACAAGGTCCAGCACATACACATACATGCAAACAAGGCCAAAGCTAAGAAACAGTATAACAATACATAAAAACAACAAACAAAACTAAGCTAAGACTATTCTATGCATTACAACGATCGCGTGGACATAAAGAACACCTAAAACGGAGCTAGAACATGAAAACTAGGCTCAAACCAAAATCTAGGGGCTAAACTGTAAGAAAAACAGAGTTCTAGGGGCTTCTACGCAAAAACAAGGGGCTTAGGTGCAAAAACTGAAAAGATCCAGGGGCTAACAAGCAAAAACGCATGGGCTGGACTGTGGGCGCTATTTTTGGAAAGCTTAGGGGTCTAAACGTTAAAAACTGGACTTAACTGGAATTACTTTTGAACTGGAAAGGACTGCGGGTTGATTTCCAGAAACTTTAGGTGCTCTTTAGCAAAACAGCCAGGCCGAAGGGGTATGGACAGATCTGATCCGTTGGATCTGGATCCGAGGGCTGTTGTTAGAAGGGTCTAAGATCTAATCTCGATCGCTGGTTCCAGATCGGGCGGCCAGGGTTAACTCGCGCGCGGGTGTTGGCGCTCCTTAAGTACCCATTTTATCCCATGTTTATCCTTGATAATGGCATGAATTTAATATCAAAATCAATAACCATCCTAACCCCAGCCTAATTATTGGTCATTTTCACACTTGCACATATATTTTGGAGGAACTTCGTTTTTGCAGGTTTTTGGCCTATTTTGGAGCATTAAATGATGAGGCCCGTGATCGAGCACTGACACGAGGAAAGACGAAGGCCAAAGTCCAAAGGGAGGACAAAAGCCCATGTTGATTCGAAGCCCATTCATGCACATCCATCCTCTAAGAGAGCCCAAAGAACCAAGCCCACAAAGATAAGATCAAGATACTTCGGGATTAAGCAAAGCAAATGAAGATTTAAGGAAGGATTCCTGTAACACCCGGTTTATAAAAGAACAAAAACCGAGCAATCATATACGTACCAGGATTAAGTCACACGTATAAACAACAGAATGAACAATATATCACAGCACATATCACGAATAAGACATAATAAAATTTTATGTCTAAGGTTGGCTAACTCGACTGCATTAGCTTTTAAGTCTTGGCAAAATTTTATTACAACTATTTACTACAAGTTGGTGAATTACCATAAACCCAGTTACATAGGATTAATCAAAATTAATTATGAACTACTGAGAACCAAACCAAACCACCCGGGGAGCCCCCCCTAATCAAAGGAAGATAACCCCACTAATCAAAAGGAGGATCCGGGCCGCTCATGACTGTGAGCATGGCTAGTATACCAGTTTTACACTCTGCAGAGGTTGCACATCTTTACCCACAAGTCGTGAGCTACGCTAGTTATTCATCACACTTCCGTAGGTGAGATTGTAACACTCTAATTTAAATTTCAACATTTATTAATAAATTTAATTGGCTTTATTTAAATTTCTAAGGTTTATTGTGTTAGACTTGCATTTAATCTAAATGTTTGTTCTATAAGTAATTAAAATTTTATCATAGGTTTACTTTTAGTGTTGCATTCATGCTGGAGCTTTTATTTTACTTGTGTGCTTAAGGTTGTGGAATTCAAAGTTTTGTTTGAATTCAAATAGTTGGTTTGAATTAGAAATAGAAGAGGAGAAGAAATAGAAAAAGAGCCCAAAAACCCCCACAGCCTCAACCCAGCACCCCGCACTGGCCCACTCTCCTTTTCCCACCCCAAACCGGGCGGCCCGTTCACCCCCCCCCACGCGGCCCAGCCACTCCCTCTCTCCCCTGCGGCCCACACTCCGCAGCCCAGCGCGCGTCCCAGCCCTCGCGCAGTCTTCGCCCCAGCTCGGCCCAGAAACCCAGCGAATGCCCCCGCTCCCCCCCGCTGCAGCCGCTCAAACCCCAGCGCGCCAGCGTTTCCGCCCGTGCCGTGCGCGCTTCGCCCGCTGACCCGTGGGCCCCGCTTGGCAGCTCCTTCCCCTCCACGGTGCAACAGACCCGCCACGCGGCCGTGATCCTCGCCGCGGATTTCGTCGGCCTTCCCACCCCAGGCGCGCACGCCAATGCACTCCGCCGCCCTATAAGTATCGCCCGCTCCCCCTGCACCTCGTCTCCTTCTCCAGCGCCACCCAAACCCTAGCTCCACAGCCGCCCCGCTACCTCCACGTCGGAGCAGAAGCCTGCGCCGCCGCGTTTCCGGTGCTCCCGACGTTCCCCACCACAGCAAGCCACCGGGGGAGCTTCACACGGAGGCCACGGTCCTCGCCAAGCTCTTCCTCCCCGGCCCCGCTGCGCACGGGAATTCGCGTGGCAAACTCCGTCGTTCAGCGCCTGCGCCACCGGAATTCCACCACTGCGCCAGCCCTCTCTTCGACCCCGTCCCACGGTGAGCACGCCAAACCCTCCCTCGCTAGATTGCGCTAGATTCCAGGGCCCGTAGGCCATTCCGTGGACCCAGACCGCCGCGCTCCGACGAGTCTAGCCGCCTGCTCCGCCGCACCCATAACCCGAGCCCGAGTGTGTCTTGCCGTGGACCCAGTCACGTTCGCCTGGGTACACTGAAGATGCCCGACCCAAAACCCCCTTGTTTTGACCCCAGTTTTGCCAGTTTACCAAACGCCGGCGAGCCCTGCGCCATCGAGCCGCCATCTCCGACGAGCTTCACGCTCGAAGCCTCGAACCGTTCTCCTGACGCCACCAGTAGCTTACGCATGCCGCATAGGTGCTTCCAGGCCCCGGCCCCGCTCAAATCCGCCCCTGGAAGGCCGTGTTCGGACTTCTCCGGCACTGCGCCGCCGCGGGAGCCCGTCTCCGGCGACCCGCGCCGCCGCCGTCGCCCCCTTTCAACCTGGGCCGTCAGATCTGAAATAGAGGCGCGAGATTAGATCGCGGCCATGTCTATTCTGAGCCGCTGGATCTCAATCCAACGGATCAGATACACGCGTACCCCTTCGCCTGGCCGTTTTGTTAAAGAGCCCCTGCACTTTAGTAGATTCAACCCGCAGTCCACCGCCTTTGAAAAGTAATTGCAGTTAAGCCCTGGTTTTTACCAAAAGCCCCCCTGACCTTTCTAGATTTAGCAGCCGCAGTCCAAGCCTTGAGTTTTTGCACGCTAGCCCTTAGAGTTAACGGTTAATTACATTTAGGCCCTCAGTTTTAGCAGAAAAGTCCCTGGAACCCTGTTTTTATTACAAATAAGCCCCTGAACCTTGTTTTTAGCCTAGATTATGCGTTTTAGCTCCGTGTTAAGCGTTCTTTATGTCCACGCGATCGTTGTAACATGTAGAATAGTTTTAGTTTAGTTTAGTGTGCTGATTTTATGTATTGATGTACTATTTCTTATCTTTTGTTAGTGTTTGCTTGTATGCTTATTGTTGTGCCTTGTTTTTGGCCATGTGTTCGTGAGTAGACGTTGAGCTACCGGAGGAGCCCCAGTACCAGTACCCGGAGCAGCCGTCTTCTGACCACTTTGAGCAGCAGCAGGAGCAGTACGAGGAAGGCAAGTATAACATGAACAACCTATCACTTTTAAATACAATTTCATACTGCATTTTAATACTGTATGCCTATAAGGATTTTCCTAGCCACTTTATATCCTTTATATATACCTTTGGGTTGCATTTTGGTTAGTTGTGCTAGGTTGCCGCGCTATAACACATTCTGGTCCTTTTTAATTAAATTTATTAATGGTTTACTTGAACTTAATTCTGAGAGTGGCCCTCTGTGTGGATGAGTGGCTCACGTCACGTTAAAAGATGGTTTTTGTAGAAACATGGTTTAGTGGGCCAGCACGGTGCTTACTGCCTGGTTGGCCACTCTCCATAAGGACCGGTTCATAGAGCGACAACCTGGGACAACAGCGCTACCACAAGGCTAGAATGGGATAGACTTGGCTTACTAATTAGGTCTTTTTGGTTTGGAGTAACTTACCTGCGGGGCAAGAGTAGTAAGCTTCAATGGTCCCTGCTCCTCCGGCTGGTCTGTGCTTGGTTTGTGCACCTGTGCTTGTACCCCCGTGAGGTGGGCCCCATCGTCGCTGACGTAACTCTCGTGGTTACGCCTTACCAACGAGATTCTTTGTAACGGCCTCGTAGTGAGACGCTAGCCATCTCACCTAAGGAAGTGTGATGAACAACTGGCGTAGCTCACGACTTGTGGGTAAAGATGTGCAACCTCTGCAGAGTGTAAAACTGGTATACTAGCCGTGCTCACGGTTATGAGCGGCCCAGATCCTCCTTTTCATTAGTGGGGTTATCTCCTTCCGACGAGGGAGGTGCCTCTCGGGGTTACCTTGGTGGTTTTGGTTTGGTTCTCAGTAGTAACATGTTTAATTCTGATTAATTACTATGTAACTGGGTTAATGGTAATTCATCAACTCGTAGTAAATAGTTTTAATAAAATTTTGCCAAGACTTAAAAGCTAATGCAGTCAGTCAGACTACCTAGAGCCTCATAGTTTGTGTTATACTTGTTGAGTACAAGTTGTGTACTCACTCTTGCCTCTTCTCTACTTTTTCCTCTTGGATACTCTACTGCTGCTCAGTTCCTGCCGACACGAGGGAGTTTGCTCAGCGCTACCAGGACTACGAGGACTTCTAGGCGTTCGTCTCCCAGTCGACGTCCCTGTGGCGCCCTGCTCAACTTCAGAGAGTTTTATCATATTTGTACTTCGCTTCCTCTGTATCAGACATTTTGTCATTATTGTAATAAATAACATTCGTATTTTGATTTATTATGTCTTATTTGTGATATGTGCTGTGATATACTGTTCATTCTGTTGTATATATGTGTGACTTGATCCTGGCACGTATATGATTGCTCGGTTTATGTTCTTTTATAAACCGGGTGTTACAGAGATGACTAGCAAACTCACTACGAGGCCATTTCAAAGAATCTCGTTGGTAAGGCGTAACCGCAAGGGTTGGATCGGCGATGATGGAGCAGGTCTAGTGGGCGTCAAGCACAAAGTCCCAGACGAGGCCACTCAGCACGAGGGCCATAGAAGCTTACCACCCTTGCCCCGCAGGTAAGTTACTCCAAACCAAAAAGACCTAATTAGTAAGCCAAGACCGTCCCATTCCAATCTTGTGGTTGCGTGGTTGTCCCAAGTTGTTGCTCTAATGACGTACGGTCCTTATGGAGAGTGGCTAGCACAAAACACAGTGCGAGCCCCCTAAACCAAGTTTCTAGAAAACATGTTTTAAGGAGACGTAAACCACTCAAGTACAGAGCACAGAGGGTAACGCTCAGAATTAAGTTGCATAAGACCATTAACAATTTAATTAAAAAGGACCATGTGTGAGAGCGCAGCACCTAGCACAACTAACTAAAATGCAACCCAAAAGATATATATATATATATATATATATATATATATATATATATATAAAGGATATAAAGTGGCTAGGAAAGTCTTTATAGGCATACAGTATTAAAATGCAGTATGAAAATGTATTTAAAGGTGATATGAATGTTCATGTTATACTTGCCTTCCTCAAACTGCTCCTGCTGCTCAAAGTGTCTCGCGGAAGATGGCTCCTGGTACTCCTCCGACGGATCAATGTCTACTCACGATCGCAACGCCAAAACAAGGTCCAGCACATACACATACATGCAAACAAGGCCAAAGCTAAGAAACAGTATAACAATACATAAAAACTGCAAACAAAACTAAGCTAAGACTATTCTATGCGTTACAACGATCGCGTGGACATAAAGAACACTTAAAACGGAGCTAGAACATGAAAACTAGGCTCAAACCAAGATCTAGGGGCTAAACTGTAAGAAAAACAGAGTTCTAGGGGCTTCTACGCAAAAACAAGGGGCTTAGGTGAAAAAACTGAAAAGATCCAGGGGTTAACAAGCAAAAACGCATGGGCTGGACTGTGGGCGCTATTTCTGGAAAGCTTAGGGGTCTAAATGTAACACCCTAGTTTAAATTCCAGCTTTTAATAATAAATTTAATTGGCTTTATTTAAATTACTAAGGTTTATTGTGTTAGACTTGCATTTAATCTAAATTTTGTTCTATAAGTAATTAAAATTTTGTCCTAGGTTTACTTTTAATGTTGCATTCATGCTGGAGCTTTGATTTATTTGTTTGAGTGTTAGAGTTGAATTCAAATTCAATTTTGAATTCAAATAGATTTGATTGAGTTAGTTTGAATAGGAAAAGAAATAGAAGAAGTAATAGAAAAGAAACCCAGCCCAAACCCAAAACAAGAAAACCAAAGCCCCTTCCCGGCCCGACCTCAGGCAGCCAACCCGCACCCACCTCTCCTGCGGGCCCATTTTCCTCCGTTTCCCCGTCCGGCCCATCCTCTTGCCGCGGCCCACTCCCCTCCTTCACTTGCGCCCGGCCCGCTTCACCCCCTCCTCCGCACGGCCCACTCCCGCCGAGTCCCAGCCTCCCCCACGCGGCACGGCCCAACGCACCCCGCCCACCTCGCGTCGCCTTCGCGCCCCTGACAAGCCGGCCTACCCCGCGTCGCCGCTCAACCCGCGTTCCCCTCTCTCGTCCGCGCCCCTGGACCCACCTGCAGCCGCCTCGCGTCGCCCTCCCCGTCTCGCTGCGCTCCCGGGCCCACGCGTCAGCTTCGCCCCCTTCCTCGCGCAACGGCCGCGCTCGTCACGCCGTTTTTCCCGGCGGGATATCCCACGCCAGGAGCGCACGCCAAGGCCGCCGCCGCCCTATAAGAAGGGTCCCCGGCCCTCCTCCGAACCTCATCTTCCACCAACGCGCCACCAGAAACCCTAACCACACCGCCACACCTAGCTCCGCCGCCAAGGGACCTCTGCGCCGCCGTGGTTCCGCCGCTCCACCGCAGCACCGCCCGCCAGGATCCCACACCAGCTCCGTCTCGCCGTCCCGCACCGCTCCGTGCCGCCGGATCGAAGGCTCAGCCCGAGCTGCGCCGGATTTTCCTTCCACGACCCGCCGCCGGTGAGAAGTTTCACCGTGGAAATTCAACGCCGTTGGAGCCCCTCCGATCACCCTGACCGCCGTATCCTCCTCACAGGCACCTCTGGAGTCGATCCGTGCAATCTAGGAGCCCGGCAAGCCTCTGCTTCGACCTCTCCCCCGACGCCGTCCGTGCGCCGCCGCTAGACGACGCCGCCGACGCCACTCCGCTGCTACTTCGACCACCCCGTGCCTTGGTAAAGTTCGGCCCACCTCCCTGATGTTTTTGCACCCTAGCTCGTCCCCAGTAGACCACCAGAACCCCTAGAACGTGCCCACGCCGGCGAGGTGCGCCGCCCAGATACTCCCTCGCCGACGAGCACCCCGTCCCGCGCCCTAATTCCCTCCCATGAGTGTCCAGGAGGACTACTCATGCCATGTAGATGCTCCTAGGCCGAAGCCGCGTCGAAATCGAGCCCGGGAACCCCAGAATCGCAGCACTCCGGCGATCTACCGCAGCGGAGCAGAGTCGCCGGCGCGTTCCGCCGCCGCCGCCGCCAGCGCAGCACCCCAGCCGCCCGATCTAAAACAGACGGCCTTGATTAGAACCCGAGCACATCAGATCTAAACCGTAGGATCGAGAGTCAACGGATCAGATCTAAACATACCCCTTCGGCCGGCACTTTTGCAAAAGAGACCCTGCGTTACCTGGTATTCAACCCGCAATCCACCTCTGTTTAGAAATAATTGAAGTCAAGCCCAGAATTTTACACGAAGCCCCCTGGTTTTTCTAGGAATAGGACCCGCCGTCCATAGCTGCTGTTTTTACACGTTAGACCCTAGATTTATCCTTTAATTATGTTTCAGCCCTCGGTTTTAGCAGAAAAGTCCCAGGAACCCCGTTTTTATTACAAATAAGCCCCTGAACTTTGTTTTTAGCCTAGATTATGTGTTTTAGCTCCGTTTTTAGCGTTCTTTATGTCCACGCGATCGTTGTAATGCGTAGAATAGTTTTAGACTAGTTTGGTGTGATGTTTTTATGTATTGATGTACTGTTTCTTAGTTTTTGTTAGTGTTTGCTTGTATGCTTATTTTTGTGCATTGTTTTGGCCATGTGTTCGTGAGTAGACGTTGATCCATCTGAGGAGCCCCAGTACCAGTACCAGGAGCAGCCATCTTCCGAGTAGTTTGAGCAGCAGCCAGAGCAGTACGAGGAAGGCAAGTATAACATGAACAACCTATAACCTTTAATTACAATTTCATACTGCATTTTAATACTGTATGCCTATAAGAACTTCCTAGCCACTTTATATCCTTTATATATGCCTTTGGGTTGCATTTTGGTTAGTTGTGCTAGGTTGCTGCGCTATAACACACTTGGTCCTTTTTAATTAATTTGATTAATGGTTTACTTGAACTTAATTCTGGGAGTGGCCCTCTGTGCTTCGTGCTTGAGTGGCTCACGTCTCGTTAAAATATGGTTTTTGTAGACACATGGTTTAGGGGGCCAGCACGGTGCTTAGTGCTTGGTTGGCCACTCTCCATAAGGACCGGTTCATAGAGCGACAACCTGGGACAACAGCGCTACCACAAGGCTAGAATGGGATAGACTTGGCGTAATAATTAGATCTTTTTGGTTTGGAGTAACTTACCTGCGGGGCAGGGGCGGTAAGCTTCTATGGCCCTCGTGCTGAGTGGCCTCGTCTGTGCTTCGTGTCTTCACGCCCACTAGACCAGCTCCATAGTCACTGATCCACCCTCGCGGTGACTCCCTACCAACGAGATTCTTTGTAAAGGCCTCGTAGTGAGTCGCTAGTCATCTCACCTAAGGAAGTGTGATGAACAACTGGCGTAGCTCACGACTTGTGGGTAAAGATGTGCAACCTCTGCAGAGTGTAAAACTGGTATACTAGCCGTGCTCACGGTTATGAGCGGCCCAGATCCTCCTTTTGATTAGTGGGGTTGTCTCCTTCCGACGAGGGAGGTGCCTCTCGGGGTTACCTTGGTGGCTTGGTTTGGTTCTCAGTAGTTTCTTAATTAATTCTGATTAATTACTATGTAACTGGGTTAATGGTAATTCATCAACTCGTAGTAAATAGCTTAAATAAAATCTTGCCAACACTTAAAAGCTAATGCAGTTGAGTCAGCCAACCTTAGAGCCTCATAGTTTGTGTTATACTTGTTGAGTACAAGTTGTGTACTCAGTCTTGCCTCTTCTCTACTTTTTCCTCTTGGATACGCTACTACTGCTCAGTTCCTGCCGACACGAGGGAGTTCGTCCAGCGCTACCAGGACTATGAGGACTTCTAGGTGTTCGTCTCCCAGTCGACGTCCCTGTGGCGCCCTGCTTCAGCTTCGGAGAGCTTTTATCGTATTTTGTACTTCGCTTCCGCTGTATCAAACATTTTGTCATTATTGTAATAAATAACATTCGTATTTCGCTTTATTATATCTTTTACGTGATATGTGCTATGATATACTGTTCATTCTATTGTATATACGTGTGACATGATCCTGGCACGTATATGATTGCTCGGTTTATGTTCTTTTATAAACCGGGTGTTACAGAGTGGTATCAGAGCCGTATCGACTGTAGGACGAAGCCTAGATAGAACTGGTCGAGGTTTAGGACTTCTTCTCTCCAATCCTTGCCTGCTGAAATTATTTTACTATTATACCCCTTGACTTCTTTGACTTTTTACCCGTCTTGCCTTGATTTCTCTCTCTGAAGAGTAGTGTTCGTAGATTTGGCCTGAATCAGTCATCTGACCACCATGAGTATCAGCTAGGTGACCCTTTATAATAATATGATAGTATGTTTTGCGACGCGTGGTGTTAGTCGAGTCGGATGTTAAACTCGGCTAAGTCGTGAAAATTGTCTGCTTGTTATTATGCTACATGTTTGATTTGGATTTTTGAATGATTGCATAGCTTAGTAGTTTAAATTTGTTTAAAGAAAATCACTCTTATGTTAAAGATAACTAATTAATAAAATGAGTTAGATCGTTAGGGGTAAAACAGTCCACTCTATCCTGTCTACTTTATCATGGCTGAGTCTTTTTCCGCAAAGAGTTATCATATCCATCTGAATTTATTCCTGCAATATCCTTACTCGTGAAATCTTTTGTCCAAAATCAGATGGTGAACACCAGGCGTGGTTCTGACCAGCAGGGGCAGAACAAACAGGGTCAGAACACCCAGGGGACCGGGATCCCGATGCCTCCGCCTTTGACTCCGGAGCAGTACTTCCAGCTCCAGATGCAGATGATGGCCACCCTGAACAACACTGTTCAGGCTCTTCAGCAGGCTCACACTCAGCCTCCGCTTCCTCCACCGCCGCAGCCTCGCGACAGGCGTGCTGAGTTCCTGAGGGGTCACCCGCCGACGTTTTCTCACACGTCCGACCCTCTTCAGGCTGACGACTGGCTCCGTGCAGTGGAGCGTCAGCTGGACATTGCCCAGTGCGATGATCGTGAGCGAGTTCTGTACGCAGCAGGACAGCTGCGAGGGGCAGCTTTGGACTGGTGGGAGTCCCACCCAGTTCACGACCGCGAGGCTCTCACTTGGCTCCAGTTCAGGGAGCGTTTCCGCAGCCACAACGTCCCCGCGGGCGTTATGAAGATGAAGCAGAAGGAGTTCCTTGCACTGAAGCAGGTAATCTTAAATATAATCATTCAGCGGTTTCTTTTGAGCTTATGCCCCTTGTCCTATCCTTATGAATCTTGAGTTAATCTTTCGATATCTATCTGTCTTTGTCAATTCAGGGGACTATGTCGGTCACTGAGTATCGTGATCGCTTTCTTCAGCTGGCTCGCTACGCCCCTGCCGATGTTGCGGATGACCGCAAGAAGCAGGAGCACTTCATGGAGGGTCTTGAGGACTACCTCCAGTACGCGCTGCTCAACCTCCGCTTCGACGACTTCAACCATCTGGTTGACAGCGCGCTCAACACTGAGCGCAAGCACTTGGAGATGGAGGACAAGAAGAGGAAGATTGTCCCCGTTGCTTCCGGCAGCAACACTCGCCCTCGACTCCAGCAGCCCCAGCAGTACCAACAGCAGTACCGGCCTCCCCAGCCATACCAGCAGAGGCCGCAGCAGTACCCGCCTCGACAGCAGCAGGCAGGTCAGGGCCCAAGATTACCGGCACCTCCGGCTCGTGCTCCACCAGCTCCGCCAGCACCTCAGGCTCCACGTCCGGCAGCTCCTACCGGACAGCAGGCTTCGACACTTGCACGCGTCTGCTATCACTGCGGCCAGCCGGGGCACTACGCCAACACTTGCCCCCGGAAGGCGCAGGCAGGGCAGCAGGGGCGCCCAGCTCAGCCCCGGGCGCCAGCACAGGGTCGGGTGAACCACGTGACGGCCGAGTCAGCAGCCGAGGCTCCTAACGTGGTTATTTGTACGTTCATGGTCAACTCTCACCCCGCTACAGTGCTTTTCGATACCGGTGCTACCCATTCTTTCATTTCCAAGTCATTTGCCGAGCAGCATGGTATACCGGTTTCTTGTATGAGGACAGCTATGGTAGTTACCTCACCTAGGGGTCAGATTCGTACATGTTCTATATGCTCCAGAGTTAGTATTGTCATAAAGGGGGTAGAATTCCGCACTGGCTTGATAGTTATTGACTCCTCGGGGATAGATGTGATTTTGGGCATGGAGACACTTACCAGATGGGGAGTCCGTATTGATTGTGCTCAGCGGACAGTTCACTTATCGGCATCTGATGGCCAAGAGGTGACAGTCAGTGCTTCAGAGCCTTCTGGATTTCTTCATCAGATGGAGGCTAGACCCACGGACGGTATTCGCGTGGTGTCTGAATTCCCGGATGTCTTTCCGAATGATCTGCCAGGTATGCCTCCTGAACGCGCCATTGAGTTTTGTATTGATCTCTTGCCAGGCACAGCTCCTATTGCAAAGCGGCCCTACCGTATGGCACCTATAGAGCATGAAGAAGTTAAGAAGACTATTGATGAGTTGCTAGCCAAGGGCTATATCCGTCGCAGCTTCTCTCCTTGGGCTTTTCCATTATTGCTGGTAGATAAGAAGGATGGCTCGAAGAGGATGTGTGTCGATTATCGGGAGCTGAATGCAGTCACTATCAAGAACAAGCATCCACTGCCCCGTATCGAGGATCTCTTCGATCTGCTTCGAGGTGCTCGTATATTCTCGAAGATTGATCTTCGTTTGGGTTATTTTCAGCTGAGGATCCGTCCTGGGGATATTCCGAAGACGGCATTCACCTGCAAGTATGGGCTATATGAGTATACAGTCATGTCCTTCGGCTTGACTAATGCCCCGGCTTTCTTCATGCATCTGATGAACATGGTCTTCATGGATTATCTGGATGTCTTTGTGGTGATTTTCATTGATGATATTCTGATCTTCTCCAAGACAGAGGAAGAGCATGAGGAGTATCTGAGACTCGTATTGCAGAGGCTGAGAGAGCATTAGTTGTATGCCAAGTTCGGCAAGTGCGAGTTCTGGATTGATGAGGTTCCATTCCTCAGTCATGTTATCTCTCAGGGAGGCATTGTTGTTGATCCGAGCAAGGTGAAGGATGTGCTAGAGTGGGAGACACCATAGACAGTAAAGGAAGTCAGATCATTCTTGGGCTTAGCTGGATATTATCGGAGGTTCATTGACAATTTCTCCAAGATCGCGAAGCCTTTGACTTCCTTGCTAGAGAAGAATGTGGCATTCATATGGACTGATGAGCGTCAGAAGGCCTTTGATGAGCTTTAGAAGAGATTGACTACGGCGCCAGTCCTTACTCTGCCAGACCAGAGCAAGAGGTTCACGGTGTACTGTGATGCTTTGAAGGATGGTCTTGGTTGTGTTTTGATGCAAGAGGGCAGAGTGATTGCTTATGCTTCACGGCAGCTACGCCAGCATGAGCTGAATTATCCCACTCATGATCTTGAGTTAGCCACAGTTGTGCATGCTCTGAAGATTTGGAGGCATTACTTGTATGGACAGCGGTGTGATATCTACACTGATCACAAGAGCCTCAAGTACATTTTCACGCAGAATGAGCTGAACATGCGGCAGAGAAGATGGCTAGAGTTGGTCAAGGATTATGATCTGGAGATTCACTATCATCCGGGCAAGGCCAATGTTGTAGCAGATGCTTTGAGCAGGAGAAGTTATGTCAACATGGCCGTGGCTTTCCAGATGCCTCCAGAGTTATGCGAGGAGTTCGAGCAGTTGATTCTGGGCTTCTTGCATCATACCTCCAGTGCAGCGTTTGTGGCAGTACCGACTCTAGAGTCAGAGATCAGGCAGCATCAGAAAAATGATGAGAAGCTGCAGGAGATCCGTGAGTTGCTCAAGAAGGGCAAGGCTCCTCATTTCAGAGAGGATGATCAGGGTACCTTGTGGTACAAGAACCGGATCTGTGTGCCAGATGTGAAGGATCTTCGGAAGTTGATTCTGAGTGAGGCCCATGATACAGCTTATTCTATTCATCCGGGCAGCACGAAGATGTACTATGATCTGAAGGAACGTTTCTTGTGGTATGGGATGAAGCGTTCAGTGGCAGAGTACGTGGCTATTTGTGACACTTGTTAGCGTGTCAAGGCTGAGCATCAGAGGCCAGCAGGTCTATTGCAACCTTTGAAGATTCCAGAGTGGAAATGGGAGGAAATCACTATGGACTTCATTGTTGGATTGCCTCGTACTCAGAAAGGGTACAACTCTATATGGGTAGTAGTGGATCGATTGACGAAGGTTGCTCACTTCATTCCGGTGAACACTACTTACTCCGGTGCTAGACTTGCAGAGTTGTACATCTCTCGGATTGTCTGCTTGCATGGTGTGCCCAAGAAGATTATATCTGACAGAGGGTCTCAGTTCACTTCTCGGTTCTGGGAGCAGCTCCATGATTCGCTGGATACGAAGCTGCGTTTCAGTACGGCTTATCACCCTCAGACAGATGGGCAGACAGAGAGAACCAACCAAGTGTTGGAGGATATGCTGAGAGCTTGTGCCATTTAGTACGGTACTAGTTGGGATAAGTGCCTGTCATATGCTGAGTTCTCATATAACAACAGCTATCAGGCCAGTCTGAAGAAGTCTCCCTTCGAGGCATTGTATGGCAGAAAGTGCAGGACTCCTCTCTATTGGGATCAGATTGGTGAGAAGCAGCTCTTTGGCCCTGAGATCATAGATGATGCAGAGCAGATGGTTCAGGCTGTGCGAGAAAATCTGAGGATTGCACAGAGCAGGCAAAAGAGCTATGCAGATGGCAAACGGAGAGACCTGACTTTCAGTGTCGGTGATTATGTGTATCTGAAGGTGTCTCCAATGAGAGGAATCCGCAGGTTTAATGTCAAAGGGAAGTTAGCACCCCGATATGTTGGGCCATTCAAGGTGCTAGAGCGGAAAGGCGAAGTTGCTTATCGCCTGGAGTTACCTCTCAACCTCTCAGGAGTTCATGATGTCTTCCATATATCTCAGCTGAAGAGATGTCTGCGAGTACCCGAAGAGCAGGCACCACTGGATGGAGTGGATGTACAGGAAGATCTGACATATACTGAGCATCCGGTGAAGATTCTGGAGACATCAGAGAGGGTTACTCGGAACAAGCGCATCAAGATGTGCAGAGTTCAGTGGAGTCATCACAGTGAAGCTGAGGCTACATGGGAGCGAGAAGATGAGCTGAAGAAGACATATCCAGATCTCTTTGCTAGCCAGCCCAGCTAAATCTCGGGGACGAGATTTCTTTAAGGGGGTAGGGTCTGTAACACCCTAGTTTAAATTCCAGCTTTTAATAATAAATTTAATTGGCTTTATTTAAATTTCTAAGGTTTATTGTGTTAGACTTGCATTTAATCTAAATTTTGTTCTATAAGTAATTAAAATTTTGTCCTAGGTTTACTTTTAATGTTGCATTCATGCTGGAGCTTTGATTTATTTGTTTGAGTGTTAGAGTTGAATTCAAATAGATTTGATTGAGTTAGTTTGAATAGGAAAAGAAATAGAAGAAGTAATAGAAAAGAAACCCAGCCCAAACCCAAAACAAGAAAACTAAAGCCCCTTCCCGGCCCGACCTCAGGCAGCCCAACCCGCACCCACCTCTTCTGCGGGCCCATTTTCCTCTGTTTCCCCGTCCGGCCCATCCTCTTGCTGCGGCCCACTCCCCTCCTTCACTTCCGCCCGGCCCGCTTCACCCCCTCCTCCGCACGGCCCACTCCCGCTGAGTCCCAGCCTCCCCCACGCGGCACGGCCCAACGCACCCCGCCCACCTCGCGTCGCCTTCGCGCCCCTGACAAGCCGGCCTACCCCGCGTCGCCGCTCAACCCGCGTTCCCCTCTCTCGTCCGCTCCCCTGGACCCACCTGCAGCCGCCTCGCATCGCCCTCCCCGTCTCGCTGCGCTCCCGGGCCCACGCGTCAGCTTCGCCCCCTTCCTCGCGCAACGGCCGCGCTCGTCACGCCGTTTTTCCCGACGGGATATCCCACGCCAGGCGCACACGCCAAGGCCGCCGCCGCCCTATAAGAAGGGTCCCCGGCCCTCCTCCGAACCTCATCTTCCACCAACGCGCCACCAGAAACCCTAACCACACCGCCACACCTAGCTCTGCCGCCAAGGGACCTCTGCGCCGCCGTGGTTCCGCCGCTCCACCGCAGCACCGCCCGCCAGGATCCCACACCTGCTCCGTCTCGCCGTCCCGCACCGCTCCGTGCCGCCGGATCGAAGGCTCAGCCCGAGCTGCGCCGGATTTTCCTTCCACGACCCGCCGCCGGTGAGAAGTTTCGCCGTGGAAATTCAACGCCGTTGGAGCCCCTCCGATCACCCTGACCGCCGTATCCTCCTCACAGGCACCTCTGGAGTCGATCTGTGCAATCTAGGAGCCCGGCAAGCCTCTGCTTCGACCTCTCCCCCGACGCCGTCCGTGCGCCGCCGCTAGACGACGCCGCCGACGCCACTCCGCTGCTACTTCGACCACCCCGCGCCTTGATAAAGTTCGGCCCACCTCCCTGATGTTTTTGCACCCTAGCTCGTCCCCAGTAGACCACCAGAACCCCTAGAACGTGCCCACGCCGGCGAGGTGCGCCGCCCAGATACTCCCTCGCCGACGAGCACCCCGTCCCGCGCCCTAATTCCCTCCCATGTGTGTCCAGGAGGACTACTCATGCCATGTAGATGCTCCTAGGCCGAAGCCGCATCGAAATCGAGCCCGGGAACCCCAGAATCGCAGCACTCCGGCGATCTCCCGCCGCGGAGCAGAGTCGCCGGCGCGTTCCGCCGCCGCCGCCGCCAGCGCAGCACCCCAGCCGCCCGATCTAAAACAGACAGCCTTGATTAGAACCCGAGCACATCAGATCTAAACCGTAGGATCGAGAGTCAACGGATCAGATCTAAACATACCCCTTCGGCCGGCACTTTTGCAAAAGAGACCCTGCGTTACCTGGTATTCAACCCGCAATCCACCTCTGTTTAGAAATAATTGCAGTCAAGCCCAGAATTTTACACGAAGCCCCCTGGTTTTTCTAGGAATAGGACCTGCTGTCCATAGCTGCTGTTTTTACACGTTAGACCCTAGATTTATCCTTTAATTACGTTTCAGCCCTCGGTTTTAGCAGAAATGTCCCTGGAACCCTGTTTTTATTACAAATAAGCCCCTGAACCTTGTTTTTAGCCTAGATTATGCGTTTTAGCTCCGTTTTTAGCGTTCTTTATGTCCACGCGATCGTTGTAACGCGTAGAATAGTTTTAGACTAGTTTGATGTGCTGTTTTTATGTATTGATGTACTGTTTCTTAGTTTTTGTTAGTGTTTGCTTGTATGCTTATTTTTGTGCATTGTTTTGGCCATGTGTTCGTGAGTAGACGTTGATCCATCTGAGGAGCCCCAGTACCAGTACCAGGAGCAGCCGTCTTCCGAGCAGTTTGAGCAGCAGCCAGAGCAGTACGAGGAAGGCAAGTATAACATGAACAACCTAACACCTTTAATTACAATTTCATACTGCATTTTAATACTGTATGCCTATAAGGACTTCCTAGCCACTTTATATCCTTTATATATGCCTTTGGGTTGCATTTTGGTTAGTTGTGCTAGGTTGCTGTGCTATAACACACTTGGTCCTTTTTAATTAATTTGATTAATGGTTTACTTGAACTTAATTATGGGAGTGGCCCTCTGTGCTTCGTGCTTGAGTGGCTCACGTCTCGTTAAAATATGGTTTTTGTAGACACATAGTTTAGGGGGCCAGCACGGTGCTTAGTGCTTGGTTGGCCACTCTCCATAAGGACCGGTTCATAGAGCGACAACCTGGGACAACAGTGCTACCACAAGGCTAGAATGGGATAGACTTGGCGTAATAATTAGATCTTTTTGGTTTGGAGTAACTTACCTGCGGGGCAGGGGCGGTAAGCTTCTATGGCCCTCGTGCTGAGTGGCCTCGTCTGTGCTTCGTGTCTTGACGCCCACTAGACTTGCTCCATAGTCGCTGATCCACCCTCGCGGTGACTCCCTACCAACGAGATTCTTTGTAAAGGTCTCGTAGTGAGTCGCTAGTCATCTCACCTTAGGAAGTGTGATAAACCTCTAGCGTAGCTCACGACTTGTGGGTAAAGATGTGCAACCTCTGCAGAGTGTAAAACTAGTATACTAGTCGTGCTCACGGTCATGAGCGGCCCAGATCCTCCTTTTGATTTGTGGGGTTATCTTCCTTTGACGAGGCAGGTTCCCCGGGTGGCTTGGTTCAGTCTGGTCTTCCGTAGTTTCATAATTAATTCTGATTAATTACTATGTAACTGGGTTAATGGTAATTCATCAACTCGTAGTAAATAGCTTTAATAAAATTTTGCTAACACTTAAATGCTAATGCAGTTGAGTCAGCCAACCTTAGAGCCTCATACTTTGTGTTATACTTGTTGATTACAAGTTGTGTACTCACTCTTGCCTCTTCTCTACTTTTTCCTCTTGGGATACGCTACTGCTGCTCAGTTCCTGCCGAGGCGAGGGAGTTCACTCAGAGCTACCAGGAGTACGAGGACTTCTAGGCGTTCGCCTCCCAGTCGACGTCCCTGTGGCGCCCTATTCAGCTTCGAAGAGTTTTTATCGTATTTTGTACTTCGCTTCCGCTGTATCAGACATTCTTGTCATTAATGTAATAAATAACATTCGTATTCGCTTTATTATGTCTTTTTCGTGATATGTGCTGTGATATACTGTTCATTCTATTGTATATACGTGTGACTTGATCCTGGCACGTATTTGATTGCTCGGTTTATGTTCTTTTATAAACCGGGTGTTACAATTTCGTATCCTATCCTTTCCTCGAAGATATCTACAAGATAACGACGTCAAAAGGGGTGCAATCATGAAGGACATAAACTCTAGAAGATGCGAGGAGTCTGCACGCAAAAGATGAGATCGAGGCGAGCCCGAAAGGGGGTAGGCCGGCTGGCCTAGGCCCATGGGGCCGGCCGGCCCAGCCCTTTTCTGAGGCGGTTCGGCCTCCCCTTCGACTGGTGGCTTCCTCGGCTTATAAATAGCTCGCACCTTATTCAACTCGGGGCATCAATCCACCTAGAACTTGACGAAAACCTAGGGCTAAGACCGGAGGAGACGACGACAGCCGCAAGTCTTCGAGGGTACCTAGGAGATGGCTTAGGCCACCCGTAGCCGCCATGGCCTCCCTGCGAGGTTGTGCCATGGTGGGGTTCGAGAGTCATCCCCAACATTCGTCGGAGTATGTACACACATGATGGTGATATCAATCTACTCTTTATTCTAGTTGTCTCGACTTTGGTCTACCTCAATGCATGCTTTCTTTCTCATATGTAATGCATCCATATGTTCATAGTAAGATTAGATCTATTCGTGGTAATTAGTCTATATCTTGCGGATATGTTGAGGTAGCATGTTTTAGCTAGTTGGTTGATTACCCCTGTGTGGTGACAGCATGGCGGAGGGAAAAGTTCTAGCGACGACATGATGTGGAATAGGATCGATGGCGAGTACCATGGGAGTTTGGGGTAAAGCTTTGGGAAACCTTAGGCGTCAACACGCACCTCGCACCGGCGACCTTGGGAAAGTAGGCCGCTTGCGAGCTGCCTTTCGGAGAGATGATTTCGTGTACCTTTAGTTGAGATGCAATATATGTTTTGATCACCTTTTTGACTAGAACCGTACCTAGAGATGATAGGCCCTAGCTCCTTGGTTGTGTTATCTCATCTACGGTTGTGGGTGTGATGAACACTTATGCTACATTCATATCTATCAAGTGTTCAGTTTATATGCAATCTTTGCTTCATGTTTAGGATAGGTTCGATAGATTAGATGGTAAACCCTAGTCGGTTCGCTTCCGATCCACAGATTGATAAACCTTGGGGGAATACTCTAAGGGAAAAGCTACCACGATCCGTGCGCTTGCGGTACATAAATTGGCGCTTTAAGAAGCGTCAATAGCGGGGGCGGCGGCGCGGCTCGCCGGAGCTCTGCTCCGCGGCGGCGAGCTCGCCGGAGCTGGCCGTTCGGGCGCTACAGGGGCTCGTTTGGGTTGCTGTCTGGTGCAAAAGAATGAGCGCTTCACGTGAGATCCACTGGGCCTTGTACGCGGGTCGGGGATGCTCGGAGCGGCGTGCGCAGCGAAGGGGGCGGATCTGCGCGGTGGCGCCTATCGGCATGCGATGCCCGGGCACCAAGGGTGTGCCATGGGCCCTAAAACCTAGCGCAAAAGGAGAAGGGGAGTCAAGGCATGCTCACCGAGGCTTGAATCAGGCCAGGGTGACGCGTAGAGTCGTCGGCGGCGAGCTCCGGCGGCGGGGATCGATGCTGCGCACATGGACGGGTCGTTGCAGGGGTGCTCCAGACTCCTGGGCTCCACGGGTCGGCTCGTGGAGTGCCTGTGAGGGAGCCACGGCGGTCAGGGCGGTCCGAGGTGCTCCGGCGGTGTGGAATCGCCGCGGCAGTCTGAACTCACCTGAGCTGTGCGCCGTGCAATTCCCGACATTGCAGGGGTCGGGGTCGGAGTTGACTACTGCGGTGTTGCTCCTGGGTGCACGACGGAGCTACAGCGAGGGTCTGCGGGGGTGGAGTGTAGCAGGGTGTCGTGGCCGCGGTAGCGCCGGGGTGCGGTGCGGCGGAGCAAGGCGGGTGGCGCTCTAGGGTTTGAGGCGGCGGCTACGGGGTGGAGACGAGATGCAGGAGAGGCCGGGGATCCCATTTATAGGGCGGCTGAGGCCTAGGCGTGCGTGCCCGGGAAGGAAAGCTCGCCCGGGATCTCGGCGTGACGGGCGCGGCCGTTGCGCGAGGTTGAAGGAGGGCCTGGCGCGTGGGGCCGGCAAGTCAGTGAGATGCGGGGAGCGAGCGACGCGCGGTCTGCGGGAGGGAGCGACCAATGCGCGTGGTTGTCCTGTCAGAGAGAAAGAGCGTGCACGCGGGCTGAGTGGGAGGGCGGCCTGTCTGCTGGGTCGGGCCGCTGGGGGAGAGCAGGCTGGGCCGAGCGGAGAGCGGCTCGCTGGGTCAGGAGGGGAGGAGGGGCACGCGCTGGGCCGCGGGGCCAACGGGCCATCCGCGGGGAGGGATAGGCACGCGCTGCGCTGCCATTGGCGCACGTCCACTGGTCGCTAACGGTGGGGCCAAGGGGTGTCGGGTACACGTGTTCACGTGGAAAGCTTGCTGCTGCCGCTGTGCCATTTTGTCGGGCAGGGCGGAGGTGCGTCCGCGCTGATGACGTTGGCATGGGGTGACTGCCATGCGGGGCCAGGATGGCAGCGGTGAGGCGACGCTGCGCTGCTGGCTGCGTTGCTGACCGTGGGGCTGCTGGGTCCGGTGTGCTGCGTCAGCGCGGCAGGGAAGCTGCCAAGTGGGACCGCTCGGCAGGTCTAAGAAGCGCGCGCGTGGTGCTATCAGGTGGGACCAAGCTGGAGAGGAGGGGGCGCATGCTGGGTTTAGCTGGGCCAGGCATGGGATTGCTGCTGGGCCGATTGGGTTGGATTCCATTTTTCTTTTTCCTGGTTTTCTTTTCTCTTTCAACCCCACTCAAACCTATTTGAATTCAAATCAGATTTGAATCCAAACCCTAGGCACTCAACCAAATAAAATTTATGCACCAACATGAATGCACAAACATGTTTAAACCCAGAAAGATTTTAATTACTTGTGAAAGAAAATTAAATTAAATGCAAGGCTAAGCATATAAACCTTAGAAAATTAAATAAAGCCAATTAAATTTATTATTAAATGCTGAAATTTAAATTAGGGTGTTACACCCTGAAATCATAAGTGCACCAAAACTTGTGGAACTCATTAATGTTAGTGAAAATTGGTGTATTATGGTCCTGAGAGCCTGAAATCCGAAGGAATGTTGGCGGTAGAAATCACTGAAAACGACCGCCAACACTCGGCTACCCCTTCCTCGCCCTGCACCACCTCCCAACGAGTGCGGGTCCATGGTGGGCTCCCCACCGATGGAGGAGATATGGCTGCCTCGACCCGTCAGGTCTCATCAGCGGACTCCTCCGCCTTCCTCTTCCTGCGAAGCCAACAATTCCGCAGTGTCAAAGAGCAATTCAAGATTCAAAGCAAACAAAAGGGACTGCAATTGTGATCTGCTTACAACCCGCTGCGGCGCATGTTGAAAGTCAGCTTCAACGGTGCGGCGGGCGGTTGCGACTGGGCCACGAGCAGGGGAGACCTGATGCCTTCCATGCGCGTCAGCCCCAGCGCTGCCTTGCCTTCTGCACGGGCGGCGCCGGCGCCAGTACCCTTGCCAGACAACTCGGGGCATCCTCCGCCCGCGGCTCTTCACTCCCCGACCTCGAGGTGGAGGCAAGGGTCCCCTTGGGCAGGGCCCCCCTCATGCCAGCCTTGGAGGCCGAGATCTTCCGAATGGCCTGCCTCCTCCTCCGCCGTCGCGGCGCCGATGGGTTGGGAGGGACACTGGCCCCTATGACTTCAACGTCTGACTCGCCTCCAACGAACGAGTCAGACGATATCTCCAGATCCGCCGCGTCTGACTCCTTCAGATTGGCCGAGGCGGCGGCATTCTTCCCTGCATCGCCCTCTGGCAGGGGAGCAGGGGACCAGTACTCCAAAACTTTTGCCTGGAAGACAGAAGACATTCTGAGTTTGTTACAACCCAATGATTGCGCCGCATATGGAAAGTGTGGTGAAAACAATTCTAGAGCAAAAACAGAACGACTTGGAATAAAAATAGAACAACTCGGAATAAAAGCAGAACAGATTGGAAAAGCGGAGAATACTCACGGCTCTAGTCGGCCGTTCAAGCAATATGCATTTGGGCACCCTTTATCCCTGATCACCCCCTGCATCATGCAGGCGACCCGGTTTGAAGCTTCTTCTCGGGGGACCTTTCGGTTCTGCCCCCGGGTCGGGTCCTGGTGACCCTAGTACTCAAAGCCAGGGTGCACCCTGTCCTGAATGGGCTGCACTAGCCGTTTACTGAAGGACAGGGCCACCACAGCACCTGTCAGCCCCTGGGCCGACAGGCCGATGATCTCGTCGAGGAGAAGCGTCACTGGACCATTTCCTCCTCAGTCGGCAGCTCCTCCCAACACATGCGGTACTCTGGTGCGCAGACGGTGCGAGCAGACAGACAAGGAGCTGGGTTCGAGACCACGAACCACTCCTTGTTCCACCCCTTGTTGCTGTCCCGGAGCTCCAGAGCTGGATATGAGCGACCCTGGCGCAGGGAGAAGGCGGCACCGTCCACTATGCTGTGGCGGGCGTTGGTCGGGTACCCCTTCAGGTGGTACAGCGCCCGCCATAGGTTGAAGTGCGGGGTGATACCCAAGAACGCCTCACACAAATGAATGAAAATCGCGATCTGCGTGATGGAGTTCGGCTTGAGATGAATTACCTCAAGCCCGTAGAAGAAAAGGAGCCCGTGGAAGAAGGCCCCCGCGGGCAAAGCGAAGCCCTTCTCATAGAAGGACCGGAAGACCACTATCTCTGTGCGGTCCTCCGTCGGGAAGTCCACCCTGTATCAGCACTTCCACCCCAAGATCACCTTCTCGGGGAGGAGGCCGCGCTCCACCAGACCTTGGATGTCCTCCTCCCGCAGGGTGCTCGGCGCCCACCTCTCTGAAGGCGGCGGCACATCGCCAGTGCTCCCCGATGCAGAGGAGGAAGACTTCGGTGAGACGCAGGCCATTCCATGTGGCTGCAAGAGGATCGGATCTACAGAAGAATGGATAGGACGACTGAAGGCAAGGAGGTGAGAAGGTGAATGTAGGAAGACAAGGGAACGGGTAGCCCTCCGCGAGCCGGGCCCTTCCCCTTGTAAAGAGGATAGGATGCGTAAGCAACGGCAACCCCAAAGATTGCGCGGAATTCGAATCGACTTTCCAGAAACTGACCGAGTCGTACTCGGCAAGGAGCGAGCCCCCAATGGTAACTTTCTGCCCGTTGTAGTCAAGACCAAGGGTAAAAATATGAATTACCAGGATGACTCAACCACTCGGCATGTCTTTGTGACTCTGCCAGCGACCCTGCTCGGGGGCTGGTCGCCGCAACTACTCGGTGTATCTCCGTGACTCCGCCAGCAACCCTGCTCGGGGGTTGGGCGCCGTAACTACTCGGCGTGTCTCCGTGACCCCGCCAGCGACCCTGCTCGGGGGCTGGGCGCTGCAACCAGTCAGTGTGTCTCCGCGACTCCGCTAGCGTCCCTGTTCAGGGGTTGGGCGCCACAACTACTTGGCGTGTCTCCGCGACTCCGCCAGCAATCCTGCTCGAGGGCTGGACGGTATGACTCCAGGGTCAAACAAATCCAATTCGATGAATGACTGGGTAAATGACAAAGCAACATGGCAACCTGGGCGCTCAGGCAGCATGGGAATTCGGGCAAACAAGGCTTTTTTATTGACCCTCGAAAAGCTTCTTCGAAACCTTCTGAGGCTCGGGGGCCACAACCAACGGGTGTACCCTAGGGCGCATCCCATTGAAGACTAAAAAGGAGACAAGAATCATCATTTGGGTCTCGAAGAACTTCGCAACAATTCAACCATCAAGATTCGGCTCAAGCTCTTCAGCACTCGGGGGCTTGACGGACGTACATCCGGGTACCTTCCAACCGAGTAGATATCTCCCGACTAGGTACCTACTCGGGCGGGGCCACTCTGCATGACTACCCGGCGGATAGGCACTCGGCTGGACATCGAAAGGTTCCTCCGAGGATCAGGATCAAGGCGCGGATATGGATTCCGGATATCTAGGGATCTCAACCGACCTGATTCCATGTAACAAACCGAGTAGATATCCTCCCTTACTTGTAACTCATGGCACCTAGCCTATAAAGGAACCATGAGGAGACCCATAGAAAAACACACATCTCATCATCCGATCATTCATACAATACACAAAACACAGGACGTAGGGTATTATGCTCCCGAGCGGCCCGAACCTATCTAAACCCTAGCTTCATCTCACAACCATCTAACTCTTGGCTCCGGAATCCCCATTTCACCTACAAATCTACCGCCGGGTATACCCCTGGTGGACTTGCCGGATAAGCAATCCGACAGCTACCAATTCTTCCGCCACCTGGGTCTTGACGACAATGTCATCGACGTAAACCGCGACCGTCGGCCGTGGAGGCTCCATCTGGTCTGGGTCTACTGGCGGGTTGATTTGGTCAGCAAAACATGACTGTATGCAGCACCGATAGGTCGCACCCGCATTCTTTAAGCCGAACGGCATCGTTACATAACAATACGAACCGGACGGAGTGGAGAAAGATGTCATGAGCTGGTCGAATTCCTTCATCGCAATTTGATGATAGCCAGAGTAGGCGTCCAAGAAAGGACAGAATCTCGCACCCGGAGGTGGAATCTACTACTTGGTCTATTCTAGGTAGAGCGAAATGATCTTTGGGGCATGCCTTGTTCAGGCTGGTGTAATCGACACACATCCTCCATTGACCAGTCTTCTTCTTTACAAGGACTGCGTTAGATAGCCAGTTAGAGTGATACACTTCTTTGATGAAGCATGCAGCTAAAGTCTTAGCTATCTCTACTCCTATGGCCCTGCGTCTGTCGTCATCGAAGTGGCGCAGTCATTGATGAATGGGCACGGATCTCGGCAAAATGTCTGGCATGTCGGAGGGCTTCCAGGCAAAAGTGTCATTGTTGGCGTGGAGGAAGTCGATGAGCATGAGTTCCTATTTGGCCGACAGCTGTGCCCCGATCCGAATGGACTTGGTCAGGTCATCAGCGTCTACGGCAACTGGCTTGTTTTCCTCGGTCGCGATGAAGGCGGGCGTATAGCTAGGCTTGCTCGGGTCGGGACGGCACTCGGCGACGGTGGAGCGGAGCTGCCTGAGTTCTGCCGCGTTCGCGGCCGTGGAGGCGAGATCGAAATACTAGCGGCTGCTGGTGTAAGCTTGCTCAAAGGACCCGCTCACAGTGATGACGCCGTTTGGTCCGGAGAGCTTGAGCTTGAGGTAGGTGTAGTTGGGCACCACCTTGAACTTGGCATATGCAGTGCGTCCTAGAATGGCATGGTATACCCCCTTCCAGTCGACGACATCGAAAGTGAGGGTCTCCGTGTGAAAGTTGCCTTTGCAGTCGAAGGTGACCGGGAGATCGAGGTTGCTGACCAGGTAGGCCTTCATTCCCAGCAAAATGCCATAGAACGGGAAGTGGGAGGTCCGCAAGCAGGATCGTTGGATCCCCATGGTGTCGAGCATGTCGATGTAAACAATATTAAGGCTGCTGTCCCCATCCATCAGTACCTTGGCCAGTCTCATGTTGTTGACGACGGGATCGACAACGAGCGGGTAGCTCCCTGGCCGAGGCACGTTCGGTGGGTGGTCATCTTGGTCGAAGATGTTTGGGGAGGATGCCCACCTCAGCTTCTTCGGAGCTGCACTTCCTGCGGAACAAACTTTGTGGACCCGTACCTTCTGTTGGCACTTGGAGCAGTCGTCTTCCAAACCGCCGATGATGACGAGACAGCAATCGACATCCGGGAACTTCTCCTCCACCGGCTTCTCCTTCTTTGGATCAACGGGTGGTTGCTTGTCGCGGTCGTCATTCCCGTTCCTGCCGGTCTGCTAGAGGAGGTGCTTCATGAGGTCGCAGTCCTTGAACTTGTGCTTCACCGAGAAGCCGTGATTGGTACACGGCTTCTCGAGAAGCTGCTCGAAGTGCTCATTTCGTGGCTGGCACCTCTCTTGTTGTTGTTTTGGTTGTTCTGCCACCGCAACCTCATGGCCTTGGAGTGGTTGGTGCTTCCTCCTATTTCGTGGTCGGCAGGGCTCTCGGCAGGGCCTTCTGTAACACCCGGTTTATAAAAGAACATAAACCGAGCAATCATATACGTGCCAGGATCAAGTCACACGTATATACAACAGAATGAACAGTATATCATAGCACATATCACGTAAAAAGATATAATGAAGCGAATAAGAATGTTATTTATTACATTAATGACAAAATGTCTGATACAGCGGAAGCGGAGTACAAAAAAATATGATAAAAGCTCTACGAAGCTGAAGCAGGGCGCCACAGGGACGTCGACTGGGAGACGAACACCTAGAAGTCCTCGTAGTCCTGGTAGCGCTGGACGAACTCCCTCGAGTCGGCAGGAACTGAGCAGCAGTAGCGTAACCAAGAGGAAAAAGTGGAGAAGAGGCAAGGGTGAGTACACAACTTGTACTCAACAAGTATAACACAAACTATGAGGCTCTAAGGTTGGCTGACTCAACTGCATTAGCTTTTAAGTGTTGGCAAGATTTTATTAAAGCCATTTACTACGAGTTGATGAATTACCATTAACCCAGTTACATAGTAATTAATCAAGTTTAATTATGAAACTACTGAGAACAAAACCAAAACCAAGCCACCAAGGTAACCCCGAGAAGCACCTCCCTCGTCGGAAGGAGATAACTCCACTAATCAAAAGGAGGATCTGGGCCGCTCATAACCATGAGCACGGCTAGTATACCAGTTTTACACTCTGCAGAGGTTGCACATCTTTACCCATAAGTCGTGAGCTACGCCAGTTGTTCATCACACTTCCTTAGGTGAGATGGCTAGCGACTCACTACGAGGCCTTTACAAAGAATCTCGTTGGTAGGGAGTAACCGCGAGGGTGGATCAGCGACCATGGAGCAGGTCTAGTGGGCGTCAAGACACAGGTACGCAGACCAAGCACAGACGAGGCCACTCAGCACGAGGGCCATAGAAGCTTACCGCCCCTACCCCGCAGGTAAGTTACTCCAAACCAAAAAGATCTAATTATTACGCCAAGTCTATCCCATTCTAGCCTTGTGGTAGCGCTGTTGTCCCAGGTTGTCGCTCTATGAACCGGTCCTTATGGAGAGTGGCCAACCAAGCACTAAGCACCGTGCTGGCCCCCTAAACCATGTTTCTACAAAACCATATTTTAACGAGACATGAGCCACTCAAGCACGAAGCACAGAGGGCCACTCCCAGAATTAAGTTCAAGTAAACCATTAATCAAATTAATTAAAAAGGACCAGATAGTGTTATAGCGCAGCAACCTAGCACAACTAATCAATATGCAACCCAAAGGTATATATAAAGGATATAAAGTGGCTAGGAAATCCTTATAGGCATACAGTATTGAAATGCGGTATGAAATTGTAATTAAAGGTGATAGGTTGTTCATGTTATACTTGCCTTCCTCGTACTGCTCCTGCTGCTGCTCAAAGTGCTCGGAAGACGGCTGCTCCGGGTACTGGTACTGGGGCTCCTCAGATGGATCAACGTCTACTCACGAACACATGGCCAAAAACAGTACACAACAATAAGCATACAAGCAAACACTAACAAAAACTAAGAAACAGTACATCAATACATAAAAACAGCACACTAAACTAGTCTAAAACTATTCTACGCGTTACAACGATCGCGTGGATATAAAGAACGCCTAAAACGGAGTTAAAACGCATTTTCTAGGCTAAAAACATGCTCTAGGGGCTTATTTATAATAAAAACTAAGTTCCAGGGGGTTTTCTGCAAAAACCGACGGCTAAAACATAAATAAACATTAGATTCAGGGGCTAACTTGCAAAAACACCAAGGCTGGACGGCGGCCACTATTTCTGGAAAGTTTAGGGGCCTAAACATTAAAACCAGGACCTATCCGTAATTACTTTTGAACAGATTTGGACCGCGGGTTGATTACCCAAAAGGACAGGGGCTCTTTAGCAAGTTTTCCAGGCCGAACCGGTACCTTCAGATCAGGACCGTTAGATCGCGATCTGGCGGATCAGATCGGATCGGCACAAGATCTAATCGGGGCTGTCGTTTCAGAATCGGGTGGCTGGGGTTCAAAGGGCGAGTGGAGCGGCGGCGGAACACCGCCGGCGTGTACTCCCGCGGCGGTGCAGTGCCGGAGGAGGGGGATTGGGCACTACCGAGGGTCTTTTGGCAGGAGGTTTGGCCGTGGAGCACCTCCGTGGCGTGCGTAATGCACTGGTGGCCACAGGGAGGTGGCTCGGGGCTCGGACGGGGTTCCTCGACGGCGAGGGCGGCTCGGCGGCCACGAAGTTCGCCGGAACTCGGTGCCTGGGCGCCTAGAGCGCGCCAGGGCCTACGAGATCTAGCGCAAAGGGATCAAGGGGCCCGGGCGGTGCTCACCGTGCTTTGGATTGAAGGGAAGGCCGTCGCGGTGTGCTCGGCGACGAGGATCGGCGGCGGGGGAGAACGGAGCTCGCGTCTGGGGTCGTGGGAGGGGTGTGCCGGGCTCCTGGACGCCTCAGATCGTCACGGGGTGCTCCTGCGGCGGCGGTGGGGGGGTCAGCGTGGCCAGAGCAAGGCCGGCGGCAAGAAATTGTTAGAGGAAAAGCTCACCGGCGGCGGCGGGTGGTTCTGCTTCGACTCCGGGAACACGGGCGGCGCGGCTTAGGGCTTTGGGGTGGCGGCGGGGTGGAATGAGGAGGCAGGGGGTCCGTGGGGTGCTAATTAAAGGCAGGCGGGTGACCTGGGCGTGCGCGCACGGTTTGGAAGGCCGGCGAGATCCCAGGCGGGGGTCGCGGGCGGGCGTTGCGGGAGGAGGAGGACGGACCTGGCGAGCGGGCCCGGGCTGGCAGCGAGCGGGTGGAGCTGGCGTGCGGGCCCAGGGGAGCAGGCCGGCGCGAGCGCGTGCTGGGCCGCGCGTGAGGGAGAGAGGGCGCGCGCGACTGGGCTTGGGAAAGAGTGTGGGCGCGGGCTGGCTGAGGCGCTGGCTTGGGCTCGGGCCGGACTGGGCCGCGGGAAAGGAAATGGGCCGAGTTTGAGCTGAAGGGCTGATTTCTTCTTTTGGGTTTTTCTTTCTATTTCCTATTCTTCTCCTTTCTAAATCTACTTCTAATTCGAACAAAGGCAAATGAATTCAAATTTGAATTTGAATTCACACAAGCACTCAACAAAAAAAAAAACAATGCTCCAGCATGATGCAACAACAAAAATTTAAACCTATGATAAATTTTGATTTCTTATAGAATAAAATTTAGATTAAATGCAAGTCTAACACAATAAACCTTAGAAATTTAAATAAAGCCCATTAAATTTATTAATAAATGCCGAAATTTAAATTAGGGTGTTACAAATCCTACCCCCTTACAGGAATCTCGTCCCGAGATTCTGGGCTGGCTAGCAAAGAGGTCCGGATATGTCTTCATCAACTCCTCTTCCTTCTTCTGGCAAGTCCTCCGGAAAGACATCCGGGAATTCAGACACCACGCGAATACCATTCGTGGGTCTATCCTCCATCTGATGAAGAAAACCAGAAGGCTCTGTAGCACTGACTATCACCTCTTGGCCATCAGATGCTAACAAGTGAACTGTCCGCTAAGCATAATCAATTCTGACTCCCCACTTGGCAAGAGTATCCATTCCCAGAATCACATCAATACCCTTGGTGTCTATCACCATCAGATTTGCACTGAACTTTACTCTCCCTATGGAAACACTGACTCTGGGGCATGAGATATGAGACCTCAATTGTCCTTCAGGTGAAGATACTAACATGCACTTCTTTAATGTGTTAGTACGAATACCATGATGCTCGACAAACGACTGTGAAATAAAGGAATGCGTAGCACCAGTATCGAAAAGTACCATAGCTGGATATGAGTTAGCTAGAAGCATACCAAGAATGACTGGACTATCATCTCGAATGGTTTCTGCTGACACATGGTGTACTTTACCCTGTAGGTATTCTTTTGATCCTCTCTTGGATTGCTCACGCTTTGTACGATTACTGCTCACTGGTATCATCTGCCGCTGATCCTGATCATTCTGAGCATCTTGCTTGGAGCAGTTCCCAGAACTAAGGTGGGTCTCGTCACCACTGGTACGTGAGATTGGTGAAGGGTCCTGGACTGGTGTTACCGGTGACTGCTGATCCTGAAGACAATTTTTAGCATAATGACCTTCTTGCCTGCATTGGTAGCACAGGCGGCGGCGGTGAAAGTCGCTACTTGGTTGACCTCCCTGTGAACTTAACATCACATCTTGCATTATTTCTGTTGCTTGCTCTTTGGACTCCTTGTGACTCCGTGGCTGAATCACCTTCATAGTGATAGTCAACCCATCAACATAATCATAGAGTGCTTGGTTCTTGACCTGTGTATCTCTAGAGCACTCAGGATCCTTTCTCTTCTGGATAGCCTGTAGCTCATCGACCGATGGACCGTCGAGGAAAAGGGAATCCTCTGTCAGCTGCTCTTGATGAGATCTCTTTCTCTTTGTACCGGAGAACAACCTCTGGTTCCTCCTAATTGTAGCTTCATCTTCAGTCGCACGAGATTGATGACAAGGAACGCCATAGAATTGACAACACGGGCAACTTTTCTCACCATCACCCATTACACTGAGTCCAAGGTCTTTTTGTTCTGCCGACATCTGAGCTGGGATAAAAGGAAAATACAGATTGGTAAGGTCAAGGAAGAGAGAAAAACTCCATTATTTAAGGTTCTATCCTATTTAGACAACACTGCACAGGCATTACTGCTGATAACTCCAGATAAATGTCACATAAATCTGGGAAAAAGGAACTAGAGCATAACTCTTCTGTTTCATCTGAGAGATTTTCAACTTCTCTTGTACTAAATGTAGGCCGGGGTGTCACATCCCTACCCCCTTACAGAAACCGACGTCCTCGTCGGTGAATCTCTGGATATCACCTTCTCTTCGCGCTATCCTTCTTCTCAACAAGACAGAAACCCGAGGCTTGATAAGGTAAAGAGGATAGAGTGGATGGTTTTACCCCTAACGATCTAACTCAGTTTTATTAATTTAATAATTTTAACTTAAGACTGATTTTCATTAAACAAATTTAACTACTAAACTATGCAATCAACCAAAAATCCAAATCAAGCATGTAGCATAATAACAAGCAAACAATTTTCACAACTTAGCCGAGTTTAACATACGACTCAACTAACACAACGCGTCGCAGAACGTACTACCGTATTATTATAAAAGGGTCACCTAGCTAATACTCATGGTGGTCAGATGACTGGTTCAGGCCAAAATCTACGAAAACTATTCTTCAGAGAGAGAAATCAAGGCAAGACGGGTAAAAGTTATAGAATTCAAGGGGTATAATAGTAAAATAGTTTCAGCAGGCAAGGATTGGAGAGAAGAAGTCCTAAAACTCGACCAGTTCTATCTAGGCTTTCGTCCTACAGTCGATACGGCTCTGATACCACTCTGTAACACCCGGTTTATAAAAGAACATAAACCGAGCAATCATATACGTGCCAGGATCAAGTCACACGTATATACAACAGAATGAACAGTATATCACAGCACATATCACGTAAAAAGATATAATGAGGTGAATATGAATGTTATTTATTACATTAATGACAAAATGTCTGATACAGTGGAAGCGGAGTACAAAAAAAATACGATAAAAGCTCTCCGAAGCTGAAGCAGGGCGCCACAGGGACGTCGACTGGGAGACGAACACCTAGAAGTCCTCGTAGTCCTGGTAGCGCTGGACGAACTCCCTCGAGTCGGCAGGAACTGAGCAGCAGTAGCGTAACCAAGAGGAAAAAGTAGAGAAGAGGCAAGGGTGAGTACACAACTTGTACTCAACAAGTATAACACAAACTATGAGGCTCTAAGGTTGGCTGACTCAACTGCATTAGCTTTTAAGTGTTGGCAAGATTTTATTAAAGCCATTTACTACGAGTTGATGAATTACCATTAACCCAGTTACATAGTAATTAATCAAGTTTAATTATGAAACTACTGAGAACAAAACCAAAACCAAGCCACCAAGGTAACCCCGAGAAGCACCTCCCTCGTCGGAAGGAGATAACTCCACTAATCAAAAGGAGGATCTGGGCCGCTCATAACCGTGAGCACGGCTAGTATACCAGTTTTACACTCTGCAGAGGTTGCACATCTTTACCCACAAGTCGTGAGCTACGCCAGTTGTTCATCACACTTCCTTAGGTGAGATGGCTAGCGACTCACTACGAGGCCTTTACAAAGAATCTCGTTGGTAGGGAGTAACCGCGAGGGTGGATCAGCGACCATGGAGCAGGTCTAGTGGGCGTCAAGACACAGGTACGCAGACCAAGCACAGACGAGGCCACTCAGCACGAGGGCCATAGAAGCTTACCGCCCCTGCCCCGCAGGTAAGTTACTCCAAACCAAAAAGATCTAATTATTACGCCAAGTCTATCCCATTCTAGCCTTGTGGTAGCGCTGTTGTCCCAGGTTGTCGCTCTATGAACCGGTCCTTATGGAGAGTGGCCAACCAAGCACTAAGCACCGTGCTGGCCCCCTAAACCATGTTTCTACAAAACCATATTTTAACGAGACATGAGCCACTCAAGCACGAAGCACAGAGGGCCACTCCCAGAATTAAGTTCAAGTAAACCATTAATCAAATTAATTAAAAAGGACCAGATAGTGTTATAGCGCAGCAACCTAGCACAACTAATCAATATGCAACCCAAAGGTATATATAAAGGATATAAAGTGGCTAGGAAATCCTTATAGGCATACAGTATTGAAATGCGGTATGAAATTGTAATTAAAGGTGATAGGTTGTTCATGTTATACTTGCCTTCCTCGTACTGCTCCTGTTGCTGCTCAAAGTGCTCGGAAGACGGCTGCTCCGGGTACTGGTACTGGGGCTCCTCAAATGGATCAACGTCTACTCACGAACACATGGCCAAAAACAGTACACAACAATAAGCATACAAGCAAACACTAACAAAAACTAAGAAACAGTACATCAATACATAAAAACAGCACACTAAACTAGTCTAAAACTATTCTACGCGTTACAACGATCGCGTGGATATAAAGAACGCCTAAAACGGAGTTAAAACGCATTTTCTAGGCTAAAAACATGTTCTAGGGGCTTATTTATAATAAAAACTAAGTTCCAGGGGGTTTTCTGCAAAAACCGAGGGCTAAAACGTAAATAAACATTAGATTCAGGGGCTAACTTGCAAAAACACCAAGGCTGGACGGCGGCCACTATTTCTGGAAAGTTTAGGGGCCTAAACATTAAAACCAGGACCTATCCGTAATTACTTTTGAACAGATTTGGACCGCGGGTTGATTACCCAAAAGGACAGGGGCTCTTTAGCAAGTTTTCCAGGCCGAACCGGTACCTTCAGATCAGGACCGTTAGATCGCGATCTGGCGGATCAGATCGGATCGGCACAAGATCTAATCGGGGCCGTCGTTTCAGAATCGGGTGGCTGGGGTTCAAAGGGCGAGTGGAGCGGCGGCGGAACACCGCCGGCGTGTACTCCCGCGGCGGCACAGCGCCGGAGGAGGGGGATTGGGCGCTACCGAGGGTCTTTTGGCAGGAGGTTTGGCCGTGGAGCACCTCCGTGGCGTGCGTAATGCACTGGTGGCCACAGGGAGGTGGCTCGGGGCTCGGACGGGGTTCCTCGACGGCGAGGGCGGCTCGGCGGCCGCGGAGTTTGCCGGAACTCGGTGCCTGGGCACCTAGAGCGCGCCAGGGCCTACGAGATCTAGCGCAAAGGGATCAGGGGGCCCGGGCGGTGCTCACCGTGCTTTGGATTGAAGGGAAGGCCGTCGCGGTGTGCTCGGCGACGAGGATCGGCGGCGGGGGAGAACGGAGCTCGCGTCTGGGGTCGAGGGAGGGGTGCGCCGGGCTCCTGGACGCCTCAGATCGTCGCGGGGTGCTCCTGCGGCGGCGGTGGGGGGTCAGCGTGGCTAGAGCAAGGCCGGCGGCAAGAAATTGTGAGAGGAAAAGCTCACCGGCGGCGGCGGGTGGTTCTGCTTCGACTCCGGGAACACGGGCGGCGCGGCTTAGGGCTTTGGGGTGGCGGCGGGGTGGAATGAGGAGGCAGGGGGTCCGTGGGGTGCTAATTAAAGGCAGGCGGGTGACCTGGGCGTGCGCGCCCGGTTTGGAAGGCCGGCGAGATCCCAGGCGGGGGTCGCGGGCGGGCGTTGCGGGAGGAGGAGGACGGACCTGGCGAGCGGGCCCGGGCTGGCAGCGAGCGGGTGGAGCTGGCGTGCGGGCCCAGGGGAGCAGGCCGGCGCGAGCGCGTGCTGGGCCGTGCATGAGGGAGAGAGGGCGCGCGCGACTGGGCTTGGGAAAGAGTGTGGGCACGGGCTGGCTGAGGCGCTGGCTTGGGCTCGGGCCGGACTGGGCCGCGGGAAACGAAATGGGCCGAGTTTGAGCTGAAGGGCTGATTTCTTCTTTTGGGTTTTTCTTTCTATTTCCTATTCTTCTCCTTTCTAAATCTACTTCTAATTCGAACAAAGGCAAATGAATTCAAATTTGAATTTGAATTCACACAAGCACTCAACAAAAAAAAACAATGCTCCAGCATGATGCAACAACAAAAATTTAAACCTATGATAAATTTTGATTTCTTATAGAACAAAATTTAGATTAAATGCAAGTCTAACACAATAAACCTTAGAAATTTAAATAAAGCCCATTAAATTTATTAATAAATGCCGAAATTTAAATTAGGGTGTTACACCTTCCTTCTTCGCTCTTGCAGCGGGTTGATCTTACATGAAAACAGCTCCCACGGCCTCTTCGCCAGAGGCATGGTTAGTCGCGATGTTAAGGAGCTTGCGAGCGGTTCGTAGCTTTTGGCATCCCAGCTTGTGGACCAGCGTTTTGCAGCTTGTGCCGGTGAGGAAAGCACTGATCACGTCAGTGTCGACGATGTCAAGGAGGGAATTGCACTGTTTGGAGAAGCAGCGGATGTAATACTGGAGGGACTTGCCGCGCTCTTGCTTGGAGCTTTTAAGGTCCCAGGAATTGCCTGTGCGGATGTACGTGCCCTGGAAGTTTTCGACAAACGTCTTCTGCAGGTCCGCCCAGCCGCAGATCGAATTGGCCGATAGGAACTCGAGCCAGGCACGAACGTTGTCTCCCAGACAAATGGGTAGGTACTGAATGATGAACAGGTCATCGTTCCCACCCCCGGCCCGGCACGTGAGCCGATAATCTTCTAGCCATATGCCAGGGTTGGTTTTGCCAGTGTACTTCACGATATTGGCCAGCGGCCGAAATCGTTGAGGGAACTGTGCCCTCCGAATCGCCCTGGAGAAGGCACGCGACCATGGAGGATCTGGGCTTGGGCCTCAGTCCAGGTTGATGTCGGGGTCGCATGGACGACTGCCACGGCAGAGTGGTGAGCACTCCTTGTTCATAGCAATCC
Organism: Panicum virgatum; assembly: GCF_016808335.1. Lineage (NCBI taxonomy): Eukaryota > Viridiplantae > Streptophyta > Magnoliopsida > Poales > Poaceae > Panicum > Panicum virgatum. Next base: position 23,972,031 of record NC_053141.1, on the reverse strand, counting down.
TTGTTTAGGGCGTACGCCCTTGCGTCTTTAGCCCGGGCTGCCGCACGATCGGCGTTGGCATCGTGCTGCACCTGCTGCCTTCCGCGGATCATGCTCCGTGCGTCGTACCCTAGTCCGAGTCGGCCATGAACTGGGGGCCTAGGCGGGAGCGGCGCGTGCACATGAGCGACAACGGGCGCATTGTTGCCAGTGTCTGACGGCTCGGGCGAAGCCTGTGGTGCTGCAGAGGGCTCCCCGCGCTTCAACCACGCGTCCCCAGTGGGACACGAGGCCGCCTGCCGGTGGTGTAGGGAGGAGCTCTCCGCCTGCTGAACCACGGCGAGTTCCAACAAGTCCTTGACTTGGTGCTGCAGAGCACGCTGCGCCGGGTCTTCGGGCATGGGGAGCGCTTGGAAGAGGATGGCTGCAGCAGCAATGTTTTGACCCGTGCGCAGCTCTTGGGGCAGCTGCATGCAGGCGTCGTTGACGATGTTGCTGTGGACCTCGCGAGCCCTGCGGTGGGCAGCTCCCGTGGGCTCTCCCTCCTTTGACTCGAAATGAGGCCGAGGCGGTGGGTTTGCCGGGGGAGGACCCTACGCCGGCAAGGCGCAGAGCTCAGCGGCGTGAGCCTGAGCATTGGCCAGCACATCCGCGTGAGGATCCAAAGGAGTGTTAGTCGTGTTGGACGGCTCGACCAAAGGTGACTCTTTGCGCGGTACGGCTGCCATCGCGCACATGCGCGGAGATGCGTGAGCTCCCACCGGGTAGTTATCTCCCGTGCTGGAAGCATCATTCGGGGCTCCTCATCGCACAAGAGATCATGGACGGAGTCGGGGTAGTCCTCCATCACGCCCACGAGCCGAGATGTAGGGTGATGTGCATGCATGGCCTTGCAGGTCTCCCGAACATTGGCGTTCGCAGAGTTGGCCTGCCCGAACATGAATGGTGTCGGGGGCGATAAAGGCCGAGGAAGCGGTGGCCCACCCCTCAGCTGCCGGGAGATGTTGGCCAGCGAGTAGAGGACCAAGTCGACGTCCTCGGTGGCCGGGTTAGAGGCCATCATGAGCACGATGCCGCCGGAGCACTGCGCGCATGGGGCGTGAAGGCTCGTGCTTCTTGGTGCATGGACGGAGCACGCGACGTCGCTGTTGGGTATTTTAACGATGCGAAATAAATCCGCAAGCGTACGAATACTGTTGTAGCTTTCACCTATGAGTATTCAAGGGTATCGTAATGTGTGTGCACTAACTTCTTACTAAGATGGTCCAAGGACACACCAAGATAAGTAGTGGGGATAAAGAGGATTCCTGAGGTAGTACTAAGGATGAGTTCAGGAGACTCCGGCCAACGGCTCTACGCTATATCCGAACGTGGAGGGCTACTAAGGACCAACAGGGCTGTCACCACCTGTGGACTACCTCACAGACCGTGGGATATAAGGCAAACGAAGGTAACCCTTAGCCTAGACACCACGTCTATGCTACAGATTACTACCGTATTCTAACTACATTTGGTACCCTGTAGCAAACTATGGCACTCTGTAAAAAACAGAGCGACGAACCCGCGAGTAAGAGAATTGATCTCACTCAAAGATTAGTACTATGCAAGAACAGAGAATCACAAATACTAACTTATTTTACTCCAAAAGAAGCCAGTATCTATAGAGGTACAAGCTCGGAGAGGAACACCGACAGGCCCGGCGCTTCCCCGAACTACTCCTCACTCTCCTCCTTTATTCTAAGCACTAGCAAACTAGCGCGCCGCCTTTGCAATGTGGCACTACTCTACTGCCTTGGATGGTGTGTCAAATGAGGGGTGAGGGAGGTCCCCTTTTATAGCTTGAGGAGGTCGGTTCCCGCCGTATGCATATATGGAAAGAATCAAGGTTGAGTAGGCGCTACTCCTCCCTAAGACGCACCTGGACGGGTGCCCGTCTGGGTTCGCCCGACCCTAGGGTTCGGCCGGCCCCAGATGGCACTCCCAGGCCCTCCTTCCTCTGGCTGGCTAATAGGTGGGTCCTGGTCTTATCCCATGGGTGCATGTGCCTTGGCGCGCCCGTTTCCTATGGTTTGTGGGCCTTCTTGTAAGTGTAACGCAGGACTGGATCATCTGTGCATTTCTTATGCGTTCACTTGTGTTTTCCTTTGCATTTCAACTGTGGGTGCCTGCATACCATGATTCACCAAAACTCGTGGAATTCGATTAGTCATAAGCCCTACAACTAAGTTTGGTGATGAAATGTTATGAAAAGCTGCAGGAGTTGACGACTAATTTTAGGACTTAACAGCCGTCAACAACACCCCACACTTATCCTTTGCTCGTCCTCGAGTGAAGGAGAAAGGACTAAGTTGGATGCCACTCCTTAGATGTAACCTGCATACAAGTTATTCCAAGCTTCCTCTAGTCCTGTGAGCTTTGAAGTGGCTACCATGCTTTCTTGGGTAATTGAAGAATGGAACAATGCAGACTTCAGGTCCCTAGGTCTTCCTGTAAGGATCACCGGGGTGTCCGACCCTAGAGGGGGAGGGGGTGAATAGGGTCGCTAATTGCTTTTCTTTCCAAGGGCTCAATCTACTTGCATAAGATAAACCTAACACGTCCTACACATGCTAGTTAAGACTAAGGTTTATCTATGCTACTCTCTACTTACCCCAAAAAGACTTGCAACCTAGAGCCAAACCTAATCAAACTAATTAGGAAGGTAAAGGCACACAAGATAGAGTAAATGCGGAAATGTAATATGGTAAGTAAAGAGGTAAGTGCAAGGGGGATGCAAACTCCCGAGTAGACACGGTCATGTAACGTGGTTCGGCAAAACGCCTACGTCCACGGGACACCGAGGCTTTTCCGATCACCGTCTTGCACTACGCCACCAAGGCGATGCCGGCAAGTAAAGGCGAGTGCCCCCAAGACACTGAGTCTCGAGCACCGCCACCGTCTCTCTCGGTCACCCGGCCGAAATCCACTACGGAGCTTCTCCACCAAGGAAGGGGTCTCCTCTTCCCCCGCACAAAGTGTTGTTGCCTCTCCACACCAAGTAGGAGGGTCACACGACGGATCACAAGTTGCTTGCCGCAGCAAGACTTTCACTCAAGCTAGCTCTCTCAAGAACTAAGCCTAAACAAGCACTAAGCACTCTCACAAGTGTGCTTAAGCCTATATGATGTATAATGAAGCTCTAAGGTGGTTGGAGATGATCTTTAGCTCTTGTATACTTCTCTTGTCTCCAGCAACTCCAAATGACCCAGCCTTGGGGGTATATATAGGCAGCACAAGCAAATATAGCCGTTGGAGAAAAGCTGCCAGAAAAGTGCTTAACGCCGATTAATCCGACGTACCCCAAAAGCCATCGTCGGTTCAACCAGTGATACTAAACTGCCCGCCTCAGAAATTAGCCATTACGTGTACAGGCAATCAACCGACGCAATCAACCGATGCTACGTCGGATTAACCGGTGAGTGTAGTTGTCCTGTGATCTCTGAAAAACAACTCTCTGGACAACTACACTGACATTCACCAAAGTCCATCGTCGGTTCATCCGGTGTATAGAATTTGCCTCAGCTGCTTGGTCCATTGCACCGACGTATTCAACTTTCCTATCGTCGGTTCAACCGGTGAAACCAAACCTCCCAGACATGCTCCAAGTCAATGCACCGACGTATGTTATTTTAATATCGTCGGTTCAACCAGTGATACTAAAATTTTTCTGTCTTGATTGTTTTGACTTGGTTTCTTCACGGTCTCATCAATCTTCGAACCTTTGGACCGAAGAGCTTTCAGGGCGCTGCCCTGAGACCCGCGAGGGGCGGCTCCCGTAGGGGAACCACCGTAGGGTCGGCCCTTCAGGCCTAGCTACGCCTATCTTCTCTTTGTCATCACTTGAACCTAAAAGCCTCAGAATAGTCATCTTAACAATCATATTAGTCCAAGTGTTGTGTGTGTCATCAATCGCCAAAATATTATATTGAAATATGGCATGAGAGGCCATTTTCGCTACACTTCCTGCTTAGAAACTTGGGTTTTATATTTTGAAACAAAAAAATAGTCTTGCTCCTCAAATTATTCTCTTGAATCACTCATCTTGTTCTAGATCCTCACCAAGGCAAAGTTGCTGCCTTCTTTTCTCCTACCATCTGATCAGGCTTATGTGGAGCTTAGGGTGGGAGCAAAGAGGCATGTTTGCTTTGCTTATATTGTTAAGTCAAAAACAAGATCCAAGCAGAAATGAGTCATACAATCTGATCAAGAGGTGCAAGTGTGTGGAATATTTCTGGTGGATAGTGGATGAACTCCTTTGTATGATCTATCTCTCTTCATTTTTTTCCATGGATGTGGACTATCTTTCTCTTTTCTTTTCTCTTTTTTTTTGACATGCCTTGTGGGCATGTGGCATACATTCTTTGGGTACGCATCTTTCTTTTTTTATCTTTTTTTCTAACATGCCTTTTGAGCATGTGGCATACCTTCTCTAATCTTTTATTTCTTCTTCTCTCTTTTTTTTTATAGCCCACATCCTTGATGGTCACTTTAGAGAGAAAGAGTCATGGTTATGGAGCTTTATTTTGTGGGTGGATGACAGTGTTTGCTATGTGAGTGGGCGTGTACGTGATCTTGATCATGTGAGTATGACAAGTCTCTAACAAGGGTCAAGGAATTTGACAAAACTCAAAGCAAAGTCAAACTGCATATGAAGGTTTGAGCATGAACATCTAACTTTGGCATTGGTAGGAATTCATTAATTTGATGAGACAAGCTATTGATGATTTTTTTTTTGAAAAGAAATCCCAAGTACTTTGCAAGGAAGAGCATGGTTCCATTCATCCAATTATATCACATTAGTCAATTACTTAGATAGCATGGGGTTCCTATGAGGATATATGTTCACAAGAACTTGAAAGAATGCAAGGAATAAAGAGTATGCAAGTTTATTCATAGAAGCGCATGGAGTGCACATGGCGAATTGGCATGATTCATTGAGTTTAAATTTAGTGATCAACAAAGAAAATCATTAAACTCAAGAAGTTAGGGAGGAGTTTGAGGGTAGGGTTGTGCAAACAATCGTTCATAGAGGAAGAAGTGGGAACTGTCCTGTTCTTCAGCGTGCTGGACTGTCGATGTTGTGCAACATGTTGGGAGAGAGACCTCAAAAGAGTTTGTAATTGGTGATTTTGAGAGATCTCCCCCACACTTATTTTTGTACCTGCTTTTATTCAAAAGAAAAACAAAGGTGGAAACAACAAGGACTCTACCGGTTTTGAACACCGGGGAGTCTAAACTTTATTCAAATAAATAGTAAGAAGTGCTTGAAGCACCAGATTTTATTTTTGTTTTTTTTATTTTCTTTTTTTCAAAGATAATCTGGGCTATCTCCCGCCAGTGCTTTGTTTTTGGTCATAAGCTCGACCATGGGAACATCCTCTTGCAGCTATTGTTGATGATGTGTTTCCCTTTTTATCACCAATTGTTGATGTGTCGTGAAGGTTTAGCTACAAGGTTAGCACCACACAGCATCCACGAAATTTACAATGTTTACGGTAAACATAAGCATCTACAACTAGCCTTCTAAAGGTTTTGCAAGAGAGGACCTTAATGCAGTTATAGTCCTTGTGTGTGCTCTGGACACAATGCGTGCCTGACTCTGGAGAGGTAATGAAAGAGCATGGTTTTTGAGGTATCACTAGGATGAAGCTCCCATGCTCATATATGGAATACTTTTCCAGAGTCGGCGCCTCATATGGCCCGTTGGATCTTCATGTCAAGAGATTCATCATGAGAAATCATAGTTGAATCTCAATCATGGTCGAGAACAACTTCCTTGGGGCCGGAGGAAAGAGGCTCAAACTTGCTCAAGAGAGATAATGATCGTTCATCTTCACAAAAGCGAAGGATTTCTTCCGAGTTGTTCTCTTCGAAAGTGACAGATTTTGCAACCTCGACGGGAATGAACTTAGATGGTATGAACGGAGATTCATGAATTAGTTCCTTGAGCGGGTTCAGCTCGGGAAAATGCTTCGCCATAGAATTTTCTAAGCAAGAGATAGTGGCAGAAGCGGTTTTCGTAAGCTTTTTATCTAGACTCCCTTGAGATGTGAGAAATTTTTCAAATGGAGAGCCTAGGAGAAGATCAAAATCGAGGATATCGAAGATATGGAAATCTAAGTTGACCTCAATTTTGTCTATTATGAGCGGCATGGCACTTGCAACTCCCCGACATTCGAGGATGTGTCCCGAGGGACAACTCTTTAAGAGCGCGTCGGATGGTATTAGTGTGACATTGCCCGAAAGTGTGTGCGTTAAGTGCCATGGCAAAACATTAACCTCCATGATGGGGTTAATGTGGGCTTCTACGGTGGTTCCCCTTATTGAGCAAGGAGTGATCGTGGAGGGTGAGTTAATCCAAATTGCTTTAGAAAAGTGTTTCTCTCCATCTAACCAATCATCCTTCAATGTTTCCTCGAGAGGTGCTTTATTACGGGGATCAGGAGGAGAAGGAGGTGTCGTAGGCCTAAGGGGAGGTTCTGTCAAGGAATTTTTAGATTGATTGGCATGGACAGAAGAAAGTTCCTCCCCAACTTGGGCATTTATGAGATTCGAGGTGTATTTTTGGGTTCCAGACGGATCATCCTCGAATCGGGAATGGAACTTCGGGGGTCGAATTTCTTCTTCCTCCGATGTTCTAGGTTCGGGTGAGGGTTCTACAGCTGAATCTGAGGATATGAGAAATGAAGGATTGGGTTCAGCCGTTAGAAGATCCTCATGGGTCAACTCACACTCCTCTTGGAGAGGATCAGACTCGGCTGACAAGGAGGTATACTCGGCAATATAATCTAGGATTTTATTAACCTCAGCCGGGAACTTTTCGAGGGGTACTCCTCCGGTGATTGAGTTGAGATGATTAGCGGATTCCTTATCGAGACTCCTCTTAAATTTCCAAAGGACTAAAGGACTGAGCATCGATATGGTAGGGTCGGACTTCACTAGAAACGAAAATCTGGCCCAGGCTGCGCCTAAAGTTTCCTTCTCATTCTGCTGAAAGAAGACGATAGAGAAACTCGGCTTCAAGGAGTCCCAGCTGCCCTTACCGGTATGCGTATAAGATGTGTACCATTTCTCCGCCTTCCCTTTAAGCGAGAAGGGAAACAACTTCCACCGGAGGGCATCTTGTTTCATGCTTGTAGAGGCAAAGCGTGAACAAAGCTGCTTGTACTCCCGCATATGGTGATCTGGGTTCTCGCTACTTAACCCGGAGAAGGGAAACTCCTAAACCATTGCGATAAGGTCGGGACAAGGTTCATAGCCAGATGTGGAAGAGGATGGTGGCTCATTGAATGTAACACCCGGTTTATAAAAGGACATAAACCGAGCAATCATATACGTGCCAGGATCAAGTCACACGTATATACAACAGAATGAACAGTATATCACAGCACATATCACGTAAAAAGACATAATAAATCGAAATACGAATGTTATTTATTACATTAATGACAAAAATGTCTTATACAACGGAAGCGAAGTACAAATACGATAAAGACTCTCCGAAGCTGAAGCAGGGCGCAACAGGGATGTCGACTGGGAGACGAACGCCTAGAAGTCCTCGTAGTCCTGGTAGCACTGGACGAACCCCCTCGTGTCGGCAGGAACTGAGCAGCAGTTGCGTATCCAAGAGGAAAAAGTAGAGAAGAGGCAAGAGTGAGTACACAACTTGTACTCAGCAAGTATAACACAAACTATGAGGCTCTAGGCTGGCTGACTGACTGACTACATTAGCTTTTAAGTCTTGGCAAAATTTTATTAAAGTTATTACTACGAGTTGATGAATTACCATTAACCCAGTTACATAGTAATTAATCAAGATTAAACATGTTACTACTGAGAACCAAACCGAAACCAAGCCACCAAGGTAACCCCGAGAGGCACCTCCCTCGTCGGAAGGAGACAACCCCACTAATCAAAAGGAGGATCTAGGCCGCTCATAACCGTGAACACGGCTAGTATACCAGTTTTACACTCTGCAGAGGTTGCACATCTTTACCCACAAGTCGTGAGCTACGCTAGAGGTTCATCACACTTCCTTAGGTGAGATGACTAGCGACTCACTACGAGGCCGTTACAAAGAATCTCGTTGGTAGGGCGTAACCGCGAGAGTTAGGTCAGCGACGATGGGGCCCACCTCCAGGGGTACAAGCACAGGAGCGCAATCCAAGCACAGACCAAGCCGGAGGAGCAGGGACCATTGAAGCTTACTACTCTTGCCCCGCAGGTAAGTTACTCCAAACCAAAAAGACCTAATTAGTAAGCCAAGTCTATCCCATTCTAGCCTTGTGGTAGCACTGTTGTCCCAGGTTGTCACTCTATGAACCGGTCATTATGGAGAGTGGCCAACCAAGCACTAAGCACCGTGCTGGCCCCCTAAACCATGTTTCTACAAAAACATCTTTTAACGAGACGTGTGCCACTCATCCACACAGAGGGCCACTCTCAGAATTAAGTTCAAGTAAACCATTAATCAAATTAATTAAAAAGGACCAGAGTGTGTTATAGCGCAGCAACCTAGCACAACTAACCAAAATGCAACCCAAAGGTATATATATAAGATATAAAGTGGCTAGAACAGTCCTTATAGGCATACAGTATTAAATGCAGTATGAAAGATGTATTTAAAGATGATAGGTTGTTCATGTTACACTTGCCTTCCTCGTACTGCTCTGGCTGCTGCTCAAACTGCTCCGAAGACGGCTGCTCCGAGTACTAGTACTGGGGCTCCTCAAATGGATCAACGTCTACTCACGAACACATGGCCAAAACAATGCACAATAATAAGCATACAAGCAAACACTAGCAAAAACTAAGAAACAGTACATCAATACATAAAAACAGCACACTAAACTAGTCTAAAACTATTCTACGCATTACAACGATCGCGTGGATATAAAGAACGCTAAAAACGGAGCTAAAACGCATAAACTAGGCCTAAAACAAGGTTCAAGGGCTTATTTGTAATAAAAATAGGGTTCCAGGGACTTTTCTGCTAAAACCGAGGGATGAAAACGCAATTAAACGTTAACTCCAGGGTCTAACTCGCAAAATCAGCAGCAAAGGACGGCGGGTTCTATTTCCAGAAAGGCCAGGGGGTTAAGTGCTAAAAACAGGGCCTCTGCGTAAATATTTTTACACTAAATAGGACTGCGGGTTGAATCAGTAAAAGGCCAAGGGCTCTTTAGCAAAAATCCAAGGCCGAACCGGTAAGTTTGGATCTCGGCCGTTGGATTATGATCTGGCGGCTCAGATCTAAAGGATCCTAGATCTAATCCTGGACACACATTTCAGATCGGACGGTCCTAGGTGATTGAGGGCTCACCGGCGGCGCTGGGTCGCCGGAGTGCCTCTGCTCCGCGGCGGCGCGTGACCGGAGAAGGCCAAGGCGGCGCTCTAGGGCTCGGTTTCGGCCGTGGTTTGGCCGGGGAGCACCGCTCCGGCATGGGTAGTGCACTAGGGTGCCTAGGGAGGCGCTGCAGAGCTGGGGGCATGGCCCTCGACGGCGAGGCGGCTCTAGGCGCCGGGAACTCGCCGGAGTAGGCGGTTCGATGGCTCCAGGGGGCTACGGCTACCAAAAATTAGCGCGTAAAGAAAGGGCGGACCGGGATGTGGCTCACCGAGGGCTTGGATCGAAGGGGAGGCCGTGCAGCGGGGTTGTCGTCGTAGGCCAGCGGCGGCGCACGGCGGAGCTCGAAGAAGGGGCCGCTGCTGAGCGTCTCTGGCCCTCAGATCCCCTTGGTTAGACTCCTGGAGGTGCTGCGGAGAGGCTACGAGGTCAGGGGGAGCTTCAGCAGTCGCCGGCGGCGAGAAATCGGGCGGCGGAGGTTACCTGCAGCGGCGCAGAGATTCCCTTGCTTGGTGGAGCAGAGCGAGGGCGGCGGCTAGGGTTGTGGTTGGATGGGGGTGCAGGGGGGGCGTGGGGGTTCCTATTTATAGGGCGGCGGTCCAACATAGGCGTGCGTGCCCGGGCGGGGAATCACGGCGAGATTCCCGGCCGGGAGTTGCGCTGCGCGGGGAAGACGGAACTGCCACGCGGGGCCCATGGGTCAGTGGCAGGGAGCGCGTGCGGGCCGGGCGTGAGAGGGGGTCTAACGAGCGGCTCCGCCCGGTCAGTGGGGGCGCGGGCGAGCGCGGTGCGGGCGAGCGCGCCGACAGGTGGGCCAGGGGTGTCGGTGGGAGCGGGCACGAGCGCGTGGGAGAAGCGGGGCGCTGGGCTGCTGCGCGGGGAGAGGGTGAGTGCGGGTTGGGCTGCTTGCGAGCGGGGTTTTGGGCCGGGGAAATGGCTCTGCTGGGCCAAGCGCGCGGAGGGGAAGGGGAAGGCTGGCCGGGCCGTAGCTGGGTCCTTTGGGCCGGGTTTTGGGTTTTGGCTGGTTTTCCTTTTCTAAATCTTCTTTTCTTCTATTTCTAATTCAAATAAAGTTTGAATTCAAATACAATTTGAATTCAAACCACACTCAAATAATTAAAACCATGCACCAGCATGAATGCAACAACAAATTTTAATTACTTGTGAAACCAAAAATTAGATTAAATGCCAGACTAAGCAAAATAAATCCTAGAAAATTAAATAAACCAATTAAATTTATTATTAAATGCTGGAATTTAAATTAGGGTGTTACATTGAATTTGCCCCTTGGGGTAGAGAGGTTGTGAAAGGATGGCTTCTTCATGGGTAGCGGGGGTCAAGGTAGAAGAAAAGAAAAGCAAAGAAACGAGGGTAGAATGGGTAGCAGGGGCGAAGGTAGAGCTAAAGAAAACATTTTTTTTTTGTTTTTGAAAATATACGAGGACCAACTAGGTTCGAAGTTAGAACAGCAACCGTTCCCTGGCAACGGCGCCAGAAGGCTTGTTGGGTATTTTAACGATGCGAAATAAATCTGCAAGCATACGGATACTGTTGTAGCTTTCACCCGTGAGTATTCAAGGGTATCGTATCCACAGGGAATGTGTAACACCCTAATTTAATTTTCATCTTTAATAATAAATTTAGTTGGCTTTATTTAATTTTCTAGGATTTAATTTGCTTAGTCTTGCATTTAATCTAATTTTTGTAACACAAGTAATTAAATTTTGTCTAAAATTTTATTGTTGCATTCATGCTGGTGCATTAATTTATTTGTTTGAGTGCTCGGGTTGAATTCAAATTTGAATTTGAATTCGAATAGATATAGTTTGAGTTTGTTTGAATTAGAAATAGAAATAGAAGAGGAGAAGAAGAATAGGGAACCCATACCCAAACCCAACCCAGCACACCAGCCCAAACCGGCCCAACCCTTCTCCCTCTCCTTTCCCGCAGCTCAGCCCGCGACCCACTCTCTCTGCAGCCCACTCTCTCCTCCCTTTTCCTTGGTCCCTCTCCGCAGCCCAACACCGCTCAGCCCGCGAGCGCACATCCCCACCTCACCCCGCTAACAGCCCGGGCCCGCTGGTAGCTTCGTCTCTCCCACGCCCTCCGCTCAGCGTAACAGCCACACCGAGATCACTGGCCCAACTGTCGGGGATCTCCTTCCTCAACAGCGCCCCGCGATCCCGGCTCCTCCCTTTAAACCACCCCGCGACCCCCCCTACGTCCTTATCCTCCACGCAGCGCCGCCCAGAACCCTAGCGCATCGCCCCGCCTTGCCTCCGCTCGGAGTAGGACACCCCACCACCGCGGCCATGCCGCTCCGCCGCACCGGAGTCCCGGCCAAGCCGGGCAATAGCTCCGCCTGAGCACCAGGGAGCTCCCCGAAGCCACCATCCCCGACCACGGCCCGTACATCGCCGGATTCATGCTCGAACACCACCGTGGGTGAGCTCAGTCTTGTCTGAAATGACTCACCGCCGGTGGCCCTTGGCCCGCCCTGACCCACCTTCCAACCTCGCAGCACGACCCCGCATCGATCCGCGAGATCCAGAAGCCGGGGGACCCCTGCAACGCCCTCTTTCAACTCGGACCGCAAGCTCCGCCGTGCGCCACCGCCCTCCATCGACGCCGTCGACCCTGTATGCCAAATCCTCCGATCCGAGCCCTCGGTGAGCACCACGTCGGCCTCTCCTTTCTTTTGCGCTAGATGCCTTCGCATGTGACGCACCCTAGGTACACCGGCCACGCTCGCCGGCGCTTTCCACCGCCGTAGTGCCGCCATCGCTGACGAACCGCCGCTCCAGGCTTCCCCGAGGCCCGCTAGGGCCACTAGTGAATCACGCGTGCCGCGTAGATGCTTCCCCGCCTAAGCCTCGCTCGAATCCGCCCCGGGAAGACCGAGTTCGGTCTTCTCCGACGCAGCACCGCCGCGGAACCCGTGTTCCGGCGGTCAGCGCCGCCGCCCGCGTGCCCAAGCCCTCCTGGCCGCCCGATCTGGAAGCAACGCCCAAGATTAGATCGTGGGTTGATTAGATCCAAACCGCTAGAATAGGATCCAACGGCCGAGATCTGGAGATACCGGTTCGGCCTGGCACAATTGTTAAAGAGCCCCTCAGCTTTTCTAGATTCAACCCGCAGTCCCAGTCTATTCAAAAATATTCATGGTTAAGCCCTGGTTTTAACTCTTAGGCCCCTGACCATTTTAAAAATCAAACCCGCCGTCCAGACCCTTTCTTTTTGCTAGTTAGACCCTGTGTCTATCCTCTAATTACGTTTAGGTCCTCGGTTTTGCAGAAAACCTCCAGAAACTTAGTTTTTCTCGCAGTTAAGCCCCTAAAACTTGTTTTAGGTCTAGTTTTCGCGTTCTAGCTCTGTTTTAGGCGTTATTTATGTCCACACGATTGTTGAAATGTGTAGAATAGTTCTAGCATAGTTTTGTTAGCTGTTTTCATGTATTGTTGTACTGTTTCTTAGTATATGTTATTGTTTGCATGTATGTTTACTGTTGTGCCCTGTTTTTGGCCATGTGCTCGTGAGTAGACGTTGATCCATCTGAGGAGCCCCAGTACCAGTATTCGGAGCAGCCATCTTCTGAGCAGTTTGAGTAGCAGGAGCAGTTCGAGGAAGGCAAGTATAACATGAACAACACCTATCATCTTTAAATACATATTCATACTGCATTTTAATACTGTATGCCTATAAGGACTTTCCTAGCCACTTTATATCCTTTATATATATCCCTTGGGATTCATTTTGGTTAGTTGTGCTTGGTTTGTGCGTCCTTAAAATATGTTTTGTTAGAAACTTGGTTTAGGGGGGCCAGCACGGTGCTTAGTGCTGGGTTGGCCACTCTCCATAAGGACCATTCATAGAGCGACAACATGGGACAACAGCGCTACCACAAGACTAGAATGGGATGGTCTTGGCTTACTAATTAGGTCTTTTTGGTTTGGAGTAACTTACCGATGGGGCAAGGGTGGTAAGCTTCTATGGCCCTCGTACTGAGTGGCCTCGTCTGTGATTTGTGCTTGTCGCCCCCTAGACCTGCTCCATAGTCGCCGATCCAACCCTCGTGGTTACTCCTCACCAACGAGATTCTTTGTAACGGCCTCGTAGTGAGTTTGCTAGTCATCTCACCTAAGGAAGTGTGATGAACAACTAGTGTAGCTCACGACTTGTGGGTAAAGATGTGCAACCTTTGCAGAGTGTAAAACTGGTATACTAGCCGTGCTCACGGTCATGAGCGGCCCAGATCCTCCTTTTGATTATTGGGGTTATCTTCCTTTGGTTAGGGAGGTTTCCCCGGGTGGTTCAGTTTGGTTTGGTTCTCAGTAGTTCATAATTAATTTTGATTAATTATTATGTAACTGGGTTTATGGTAATTCACCAACTTGTAGTAAATAGCTGTAATAAAACTTTGCCAAGACTTAAAAGCTAATGTAGTTGAGTCAGCCAACCTTAGAGCCTCATAGTTTGTGTTATACTTGTTGAGTACGAGTTGTGTACTCACCCTTGCCTCCTCTATACTTTTTCCTCTTGTTCTTTTGGGGACACTCTACTGCTGCTCAGTTCTTGCCGATGCGAGGGAGTTCACTCAGAGCTACCAGGACTACGAGGACTTCTAGGTGTTCGTCTCCCAGTCGACATCCCTGTGGTGCCCAGCTTCCGAGAGACTTCGTATATGTTTTACGCTTCCGCTGTACCAGACATTTGTCATTATTTTACTAAATAACATTCGTACTCGCTTATTATATCTTTTACGTGATATGTGCTGTGATATATTGTTCATTCTGTTGTATATACGTGTGACTTGATCCTGGCATGTATATGATTGCTCGGTTTATGTCCTTTTATAAACCGGGTGTTACAGAGTGGTATCAGAGCCGTATCGACTATAGGACGAAAGCCTAAATAGAACTGGTCGAGTTTTAGGACTTCTTCTCTCTCGGTCTCGTCTACTGAAACTATTTTGCTATTATATTCCTTGAATTCTAAGATTTTTACTCGTCTTGCCTTGATTTCTCTCTATAGAATAGTTTCCGTAGATTCTGGCCTGAAGTAAATCGTCTGACCATCATAGGTGTAAACTAAATGACCCCCTTTATAATAGCACGATAGCACGTTCTGCGACGCATTGTGTTAGTCGAGTCGTGTGTTAAACTCGGCTAAGTCATGAAATTTGTATGTTTGTTATTATGCAAATGTTTGATTTGGATCTTTGGTTGATTGCATAGTTTAGTTGTTGAACTTGTTCAAATGTAAATCGGCTCTTAAGTTAAACTTGAATTAAATAATATGATGAGTTAGATCGCTGGGGGTAAAACCATGCACTATGTTCTCTCTACCTTATCATGCCGTGGTGCAAACTTTGAAGATTTGAAGAATACAATACCATACCGAGAAGAAGGGTAGTGCAAAGAGGATGTGATATCCAGGGATTCACCGACGAGGACGTCGGTTTCTGTAAGGGGGTAGGGATGTGACACCCCGGCCTACAGATAGTACAGAAGAATTTGAGAATCTCTCAGACGAGACAGAAGAGTTATGCTTTAGTTCTTTTTTCGGATTTATGTAACACCTATCTGGAGTTAGCAACAGTGATGCATGGGTAGTGTTGTCTACATAAGATAGAACTTTAAATAGTGGGGTTTTTCTCTCTGGACCTTACCAATTTGTGTTTCCTCTTTGCCCCAGCTCAGATGTCGGCAGAACAAAAAGGCCTTGGAGACAGTGCAATGGGTGATGGTGTTCATGCAACAGTTTCCGTGAAGCAACGGTACTAGATCAGTCCTCGCAAACAACATACCACCCGAAGAATGGTGAGAAAGCTTGCCCGTGTTGCCAATTCTATGGCGTTCCTTGTCGTCAAGTTCGTGCGACTGAAGATGAAGCCACAACTAGGAGGAACCAGAGGTTGTTCTCCAGTACAAAGAGAAAGATGTCTCATCAAGAGCAGCTAGCAGAGGATTCTCTTTTCCTTGACTGTCCATCGGTCAATGATCTACAGACCATCCAGAAGAGAAAGGATTATGAGTGCTCTAGAGATACACAGGTCAAGAACCAAGCACTCTATGATTATGTTGATGGGTTGACTATCACTATGAAGGTGATTCAGCCACGCAGTCACAAGGAGTCCAAAAAGCAAGCAGCAGAAATAATGCAAGATGGGATGTTAAGTTCACAGGGAGGTCAACCAAGTAGCGCCATTCATCTCCACCGCAAGTGCTACAAATGCGGACAAAAAGGTCATTATGCCAAAAGTTGTCCACAAAAGCGCCTATCACCGGTAGCACCAGTCCAGGACCTTTCACCAGTTCCGCGTACCAGTGGTGACGCGACTCACCTTATTTTCGAGAACTGCTCCAAGCAGGATGCCCAGAATGATCAGCAGCAGGTGATACCAGTGAGCAGTGATCGTACAAAGCATGAACAACCCAAGAAGGGACCAAAAGAGTATCTCCAGGCTAGAGTTCACCATGTGTCAGCAGAAACCATTCGGGATAATAGTCTAGTCATTCTTGGTATGCTTCTAGTCAACTCATTCTCAGCCTCAGTGTTGATAGATCCTCGTGCTACACATTCATTCATCAGCACACAGTTTGCTGCTAAGCATGAGGTGTTGAAGCTTCCCATGAGGAAGAGAATGGTCGTCAAATCATCCGGGAAAGAACAGATCTCCAGTTACATATGTCCTCGAGTCAGCATAAGGATAGGCGAGGCAACCTTCCCTGAGGACCTTATTGTAATGGAGTCAACAGGAATCGACATCACTCTTGGTCAAAATTGGTCAGCTCGAAACAAAACTTGTGATGCAGCCTACCAAAAGGGTGGTAAAGGTCCAAACCTCGTCAGGAGAGCAAATTGAGCATGAGGTTCAACATATTTCCAGCTCCAGACATGTGGGTACAAGAATTCGACTCAAGAGTGAGTAGAACCTAATCCCAACTTTGTTTCTATTTGCTAGCCAGCCCTGAATCTCGGGACGAGATTCCTGTAAGGGGGTAGGATTTGTAACACCCTAATTTAATTTTCAGCTTTAATAATAAATTTAGTTGGCTTTATTTAATTTTCTAGGATTTAATTTGCTTAGTCTTGCATTTAATCTAATTTTTGTTCCACAAGTAATTAAATTTTGTCTAAGGTTAAAATTTTGTTGTTGCATTCATGCTGGTGCATTAATTTATTTGTTTGAGTGCTAGGGTTGAATTCAAATTCGAATTTGAATTCGAATAGATATAGTTTGAGTTTGTTTGAATTAGAAATAGAAATAGAAGAGGAGAAGAAGAATAGGGAACCCATACCCAAACACAACCCAGCACACCAGCCCAAACCAACCCAACCCTTCTCCCTCTCCTTTCCCGCAGCTCAGCCCGCGACCCACTCTCCCTGTAGCCCACTCTCTCCTCCCTTTTCCTTGGGCTCGCTCCGCAGCCCAACACCGCTCAGCCCGCGAGCGCGCGCCCCCGCCTCACCCCGCAGACAGCCCAGGCCCGCTGGCAGCTTCGTCTCTCCCGCGCCCTCCGCTCCGCGTAACAGCCACACCGAGATCACCGGCGTAACTGTCGGGGATCTCCTTCCTCAACTGCGCCCCGCGATCCCGGCTCCTCCCTTTAAACCACCCCGCGACCCCCCTGTGTCCTTATCCTCCACGCAGCGCCACCCAGAACAATAGCGCATCGCCCCGCCTTGCCTCCGCTTGGAGCAGGACACCCCGCCACCACGGCCATGCCGCTCTGCCGCAACGGAGTCCTGGCCAAGCCGGGCAATAGCTCCGCCTGAGCACCAGGGAGCTCCCCGAAGCCACCATCCCTGACCCCAGCCCGTACATCGCCGGATTCACGCTCGAACACCGCCGCGGGTGAGCTCAGTCTCCTCTGAAATTACTCGCCACCGGTGGCCCTTGGCCCACCCTGACCCACCTTCCAACCTCGCAGAACGACCCTGCATCGATCCGCGAGATCCAGAAGACGGGGGAACCCTACAACGCCCTCCTTCAACTTGGACCGCGAGCTCCGTCGTGCGCCACCGCCCTCCATCGACGCCGTCGACCCTGCGTGGCAAATCCTCCGACCCGAGCCCTCGGTGAGCACCACGTCGGCCTCTCCTTTCTTTTGCGCTAGATGCCTTCGCATGTGACGCACCCTAGGTACACCGGCCACGCTCGCCGGCGCTTTCCACCGCCGTAGTGCCGCCATCGCTGACGAACCGCCGCTCCAGGCTTCCCCGAGGCCCGCTAGGGCCACTAGTGAATCACGCATGCCGCGTAGATGCTTCCCTGCCCAAGCCCTGCTTGAATCCGCCCCGGGAAGACTGAGTTCGGTCTTCTCCGGCGCAGCACCGCCGCGGAACCCCTTTTCCGGTGGTCAGCGCCGCCGCCCGCGTGCCCAAGCCCTCCTGGCCGCCCGATCTGGAAGCAACGCCCAAGATTAGATCGTGGGTTGATTAGATCCAAACCGCTAGAATAGGATCCAACGGCCGAGATCTGGAGATACCAGTTCGCCCTGGCACAATTGTTAAAGAGCCCCTGAGCTTTTCTAGATTCAACCCGCAGTCCCAGTCTATTCAAAAATATTTACGGTTAAGCCCTGGTTTTAACTCTTAGGCCCCTGACCTTTTTAAAAAATCGAACCCGCCATCCAGACCCTTTCTTTTTGCTAGTTAGACCCTGTGTCTATCCTCTAATTATGTTTAGGTCCTCGGTTTTTGCAGAAAACCCCCAGAAACTTAGTTTTTCTCGCAGTTAAGCCCCTAGAAATTGTTTTAGGTCTAGTTTTCGCATTCTAGCTCCGTTTTAGGCGTTCTTTATATCCACGCGATCATTGAAACACGTAGAATAGTTCTAGCATAGTTTTGTTAGCTGTTTTCATGTATTGTTGTACTGTTTCTTAGTATATGTTATTGTTTGCATGTATGTTTACTGTTGTGCCTTGTTTTTGGCCATGTGTTTGTGAGTAGACGTTGATCCATCTGAGGAGCCCCAGTACCCGGAGCAGCCATCTTCTAAGCAGTTTGAGCAGCAGGAGCAGTTCGAGGAAGTCAAGTATATCCCTTGGGTTGCATTTTGGTTAGTTGTGCTAGGTTGCTGCGCTCTCACACATAATGGTCCTTTTTAATTAATTTGTTAATAATCTTATGTAACTTAATTCTTGAGCCGACCCTCGGTGGTTTGTGTGTCCTTAAAATATGTTTTGTTAGAAACTTGGTTTAGGGGGGCCAGCACGGTGCTTAGTGCTGGGTTGGCCACTCTCCATAAGGATCGGTTCATAGAGCGACAACCTGGGACAACAGCGCTACCACAAGACTGGAATGGGACGGTCTTGGCTTACTAATTAGGTCTTTTTGGTTTGGAGTAACTTACCAACGGGGCAAGGGTGGTAACCTTCTATGGCCCTCGTACTGAGTGGCCTCGTCTGTGATTTGTGCTTGACGCCCACTAGATCTGCTCCATAGTCGCCGATCCAACCCTCGCGGTTACTCCTCACCAACGAGATTCTTTGTAATGGCCTCGTAGTGAGTTTGCTAGTCATCTCACCTAAGGAAGTGTGATGAACAACTAGCGTAGCTCACGACTTGTGGGTAATGATGTGCAACCTTTGCAGAGTGTAAAACTGGTATACTAGCCGTGCTCACGGTCATGAGCGGCCTAGATCCTCCTTTTGATTAGTGGGGTTATTGTTGACGCTCCTTAGCACCCCGATTTTTATACCGCAAGCGCACGGTTCGTGGTAGCTTTTCCCTTAGTGTATTCCCCCAAGGTTTATCAATCCGTGGATCAACAATGAACTTACTAGGGATTTCCATCTAATCTAATGGATCTATCCTAACATGAAGCATGAATTGCACATATAGGGTAAACCTTTGATAGATATGAGTGATGTATAAAGATTGATCTCATCCATGAACATAGGCGTAACCAAAGACATGACTAGGCCTATCGTCATCTAGTTGTAGTTCAAGCTAACGAGCAAATAAGTCATGCATCTCAATCAAAAGCATCTTTAAACCCAAAATCTCCAATCCGATCCCTCGATACTCCGCCTACTCAGTGGGTACGGCTTGTCACGACGCCCCCCTTTGAACGAAATACCCTGAAGCAAGTCAAACCCCCTTTGGTAGTTCCGCCATGAACCTCTAGCCACCATGACTACAAGATCATGCTAAGTGATCTATCTCAATAATAGATCTAAGATGAAGCAAACCCAAAGAAAAGAACGAAATCGAAAGAGAGAACATGGTCGCTAAAAGATTCGGAAGACATGATTATCATTACTCACATAATAGATTCATTTGGATCGTCACCGCCGAGTACATACCATCGACGACTCCAACTAGCTCATGAACTCCACCATGACACAACCATGCAGGGAGGCCATGGCGGCTAGGGGTGGCCTAAGCCATCTCCTAGACAACTTCGAAGACTTGCGGCGGCCGTCGTCTCCCTCCGGTCTTGGCCCTAGGTTTTCGTCGAGTTCTGGTTGGATGGATGCTTCAAGTTGAATAAGGTGCGAGCTATTTATAAGCCGAGGAAGCCACCGGTCGAAGGGGAGGCCAAACCGACCTAAAAAAGGGTTGGGCCGGCCGGCCTGGCTTGTTCCTTCGCCGCCTCGGTCTCATCTTTTGTGTGTAGACTCCTCGCATCTTCTAGAGTTTATGTCCTTCACGATTGCACCCCTTTTGACGTCGTTATCTTGGAGATATCTTCAAGGAAAGGATAGGATACGGAATCCTTCCTTAAATCTTCATTTGCTTTGCTTAAACCCGAAGTATCTTGATCTCATCTTTGTGGGCTTGGTCCTTTGGGCTCTCTTGGAGGATGGATGTGCATGAATGGGCTTCGAATCAACATGGGCTTTGGTCCTCCCTTTGAGCTTTGGCCTTCGTTTTTCTCCGTGTTAGCACTCGATCACGGGCCTCGTCATTTCATGCTCCAAAATAGGCCAAAAACCTACAAAAACGAAGTTCCTCCAAAATATATGTGCAAGTGTGAAAATGACCAATAATTAGGCCGGGGTTAGGACGGTTAGTGATTTTGATATTAAATTCATGCCATTATCAAGGATAAACAAGGGATAAAATGGGTACTTAAGGAGCGCCAACATTCCCCCCATGCTTAAACCTTGCTCGTCCTCGAGTAAGTCCAGGAGCTTTGCTTGTAAAGAAATCAGCGTTGCCCCACAATGTCCTCTCTGCACTTAGTCATACATAACAAGACATATTGCTCTCTCAAGTATTTAGCATTTAAGTTCATGTTGTGACCGGCTACTTTTTCATTATGGAAGATAGACTAGCAATTAAAGAACAAGCCACAATAATAAATAAATGCAATGCTCTCAAACTTAAGCGAACTTCAAACCTTTGCCTTGTTTCATCATGAAGAGTTTTCAAAAGATTGCATATCAAACATAAGTGAGGTTCTCTTGCAAAAGATCAAGGAAATACTCATCTCATCAAGTCACTCAAGCCTACATTAGATTGTCTTCAACCTATTCTACTCATATATAAAAGTGGAAGGCTTATGTGGAGCTTGGTAGGTAAAAACAATCCTAGCAAAACATTATACTTGAAATATTATCAAACTAAGAGAGATATCTAATGGAATTACCGAGACTAGTCAAAAAGGCCATTGGAAAATAATGTTGGAGAGGGAGAAAGATGAAACACACACATTTAGATAGGTGGACATGTGCAAGTGGCAAATGGATGATCCCGAGACACAAATGAAGTTCTCGTTATCGGATTGCACATGGTTGGAAGATTTGAGGATGGAATAGTTCTTCAAAGTAACTTGGAAAATTAATGAAGCCAAAAAGAGCTAAGGAGCATTTTATTCTTCTCTTTTTTTCTTTTCTTTTCTCCCTTTTTTTCATTTTTCTATTTTTCTCTTTCTTTCTTTTTGCTCCTTAGGACTTTTGACAACGTAGAATACTTACCCAGCCATCCCCCCATGCTTGAACGAATGCTCGTCCTCGAGTATGAATAGTGGGAGAACCAACTAGCTAGGGTAAGTATCTCAAATTCACCTTCTTCTTCGTAGAACCTCTTGAATCTCCGGGGATCCTTGTATCCCAAAACTTTTCTTTACATGGTGCCCTTGATTCTTTTGATTCCGTCGAAATGATAATCCATACTCAAATTGGGTTGTGGTCAAGGAGGTAATCACAAAAAGATATTTTTGGTTTAGGGTGGATATCCAGCGAGGTTTGCAAAATTCCCGAAGTAGGAACTCACAATGCATGGATAGATAGGTAGCAGAAAGAAGGTTACACAAAAAAATGGAATGACCAGCTTCTTAGTCTCGTACCAAAGAAATCAATCTTAATCCAACTCATCAAAATATAAGTTTGCAATCTAAAGGTTTCATCATGAAGGAATATGTATGTATAGACTTTGGTAGGTAGAACTTTGCAAGAGATTCACAAATGTAGATAGCATAGGAATTAAGTTTTCAAATTAAACAACACAAGGTGTAAGGTCATCGGTAGACTTAAATCAAAGAGCAACATAGAATATGTGGGTTTAGAATTTAGTCATTTAACCTCCACAAATAAAAGAGCCGGTATTTAATCATTTTAATTCCATTTAATTGAGAGCAAATGGTCAAGTCATATACAACATAGCGTAGGTAAAACAAAGCAGCAACTTTCATCACTTTTCCATAAGCAAGAGTCATATAAGAATACCATCGTGGTGAGCTCAAGGTGATGGTGGTTGTACACTTATTTAAAACAAAAACAAATCTAGGTTGTACTCCTAGTAGCCATGTTATTATAGGGAGAGATATACAAAGGTTGCATCTATGGTTGAAGGCATATATGTACAAGCATTTAGAAAAAGAGAGAGTTGAGGAAGAATTACCGTCCTTCTTGATGCTCGTAATGAAGTGTAGCGCGGCCTCCCCCATACTTAAGCATTGTGCTAAGTATGGAAGAAGAATCTTGAGCATCTTTGTGGCAACCGTGATTATCTTACTCCATGAGATCTTTCTTCCTTGTCCACAAAATCCTCTCCCATGCTTAGCATGATGCTAGGCGTGGAAGGGGGAGATGGACCATCTTGCAATTCTTGATGTCCTTCCTCATGTGTATGAATATCATCTTCAATGTGTCTTCACCTTTGTTGCCTCAATTTTCCTTTAACTTCATTTTGTATTAAGTCGTGGTCCCAATCCTTGCTTCTCATCGTCATCGCCTCCTTCAATTCCTCGTTGTCCCATTGCTGCATCATCTTCACGAATTTTTCTTTCAATTTTCAGAAGAGAACCTGTACCTAAACATTGCTCCATTGCGAAGTGCACGAATTTTTCTTTCCAACAAGTCCTCATTCGCCCAAAATTGATTCCGAACAAGAGAGTTATGTCCATTTTATCCCAGCGCTGCAATCTGTCCCGACGAATTTCAGAACGCGCAACGTCCAATGTTCTTGCCATATCTCCTTGTACGGGTCTTCAAATTCGTTGATCTTGAATGCGCTGGAATGGGAATTTGATGGAGCTTCTGAATATCAACTTTTTGCTTCTTGTACAGCTCTGAACATGTTCTCAAATTGATGAAAACAGCTGCGTCCTTCTCGGGTTTCGACGATGTTGACGATCTTGATTGAAATTCTGTTGGTCTTGAACTCATGGGAGCGCTTCTTCATGCCTGCAAAATATTTTAAACACACACTACCCCCGGGGTGACGGTCGGGAGTAGAAATAAATGCCAACAAACCTACCATTCGATCTCAACTTGTGGCGTAGCTAGCTTAGCGAAAAAAAAAAATAAAAACCTAGTGAGTGTACGTGTGTGCTAGTGTAAATACAAATGAGAGGAAGGTATATAAACAAAGACAATGTTTACACCTAGTTCTAAACACCATGTTTACAACTAGGTTGCCGAACTTCTCCATAGCCACAAAGACTTATTTAACCAAGGTCAAAACACCATGTTTATCCCAAGATCAATAGGCCTTCATAGCACAAGAAAAAAAAATAAAGCGCATTGCAAAGCTTATAAACCCACCAAATGCAACCTCATAGCTTGGTAACTAAATGATGATGGTCTTCAATCAAGTCTAAACACCATGTTTACACAAGATTGCAAAAGGTAAATGCTATCATGATAAGCATTACATGGATAGGAAAGCGTACATCAATAAGATTGAGACCAAGCTAGCAAAATGAGTGCATGAACAATGGATGCAAAGTGCAAATGCAAAGTTAGCAAAAACAAGTGTTAGCGAGGTTGAAAGGACCTTTTGATGTTATTCCACAACTAGCTTATTCAAAAACAATTGCTAAGAGTGACAAAAAAGCCTTCGCGACACTTCATAAAAAGTGAGGCTTTTGTCAATGAAAAATTTATTTATCGAAAAAGGACCAAGCAACCGAGCTAACAAGGTTTTAGAAGTATGTTTATGGATTTCCTATATTTTTGGCTTAAAACAAAAATTTTGAAGAGAGAGTGTTGGGTATAGAAATTCTATCTAAGGTGGTTTCAGAAAAACTAGAGAGAAACAAAAGTTAGATTTTTTTTTGAAAGAATAACATAACCTATGGTTTTAGGATTGCTCTATGGGTGGTTTTCCTAAGGGTTTTAGGATCTCAAAAGCGAGGCTAGTCAATATTTTTAGAAAAAAAATTTAATGCAACATGCAATGCAATGCAAGGGTGAGACGAACAACATGATATGCAATGCAACACGAGGTGACTGAACAAAATGATATGACATGATGAGGTGGTTTAAAACAAAACAAAAAGTTAGCCTAAATTAACTAGCCACAAGTTTAGAATCAAAGGGTGGTGCAACACTTCATATTTCCCTCAAAAAGGACACAAATAAAAAGACTATAAACACTAATAGGCACACAAAAAGGTCTACAAGTTTCCCAAGATCAAATAACAAAGTGCTCCCTCAATAACATTTAAAATGAACAACATTAAATTGTGGTTTTTGCTAGAGCAATGGTACAATGTTACTTGATATTCCGATTAAAGAGTGCAATGTAGACGGTCATATATATAAAATAAAAGATCGGGTTGCCTCCCGCAAAGCGCTTCATTTAAAGTCATAGAGCTTGACTTTCTTACCTTCAAATTGATGCGAAGCCATGGTCCTTCATGCAAGAGGTGAAGGTGTTCCATGCAGCTCTTATTCCACTTCCCATGTTGGACATGATCAATCACGCTTAATGGAAAACTTGCCCAATTGTCTCTCACATCATCGTCACCTCCTTCTTTGTTGTCCTTCGTCGCTACCTTTCTTTTCACGGATTTTCCTCTCTGTCTAGATTGGGAGTTGCGCCAACCAATTGATTCAATGCAAGGTGCACGAAATCTTCTTTCCAACAAGTCTTTACTTGCCCAAAATGCATTCCAATTGAGGGAGTTATGCCCCTTTTTCCCCGTCACTGCAATCTGCCCCGTGCTGATTTCAGCACGTGCATCTCCAATGTTTGAGACATAGCTCCTCCCGTGGGTCTTCAATTGTATTGATCATGGATGCATTGAACCAAGGACTTGATAGAGATCCTGAATATTCAACTTTCTTGCATTGTAAATCTCTGGACTTGTGCACAAAATTGATGAGGCTTAGCGACGTCCGTTCTTGAAACTTGAAGATGTTGATGATGGTGATCAAAATTTTGGGCACGGTTTCCCTCCTCATCATTTGAGCTTCATGTCCTTAGCCTCAGAGCTTTTTTCATACTCATTGGAGTCGTGGTGCTTTGTGCGAGATGTCATCTTGATGCACTCTTCGTAGTCTGTCGTGGTTTGCTTCTCACGTCTCCATGTGTTGAATGTTGCGCTCTTGTAATCCGTCGTGGTTTGTTTGCAACATCTTCGTTTGTCGAAGGTCGACCGCTTGTTCCTTCATTTGCCAATGTCATTGGGGTTCTTCCTCTGCTCCAAGCCTCTGAATTTTATCATGTATGCTTGATGAAAGCATCGCCCAAGCTCTCCTTCATTGTTGTCATCGTCATCTTATCTATCTTGTTCTCATCGCGTTGCTCCTGCATCTTCTTTGTGGAATCTCTCCTGTATACTCAACAGAACATATACCAAAATATAGCTCTATTGAAAATTTTATGAAATTACCTTTCCAACAAGTGGTCATTTGCTTTAAACGGAGTCCAAATGAGAGAGTTATGACCGTTTTACTTTAGCACTGCGTGCTGTCCAGAAAATTTCAGAGTGCACGACCTTCGATGTTTTGGCCATAACTTCTTGTAGGAAACTTCGATTGACTTGGTTCTTGACTCGTTGGAACGGGAGATTCGTGGAGCTTTTGAATATCCAAAAATATGCTGCTATTTGCTTCTGAGGTCGGGCTGGACATTGATGAGAACAATATCTTCTTCTGAATTCATCCGAAGATGTCAATGATCTCGATCATGTGGTCTTTAGAGCGTAGAGTTGTGCGTCCCTAGGATTCAAGGTCATGACCATTGATTACCAGCAATCACAGCTTCAATGATGTGTCTTCTCCATTGTTCTTGCTCTACCCAAGGTGTCGGGATTGGAAGATGCTCCTATGCTTTGTGTTGATGATCCGAAGGTTTCCTTCCTTGATAACATTACTCGATTAGAAGTATATCGAGCATTCCACTGGAGAAGATAGGTGGTGTCGTGGTTCTTCTAATCTTGTTGCCTCCAGCTTTGGTCAACTTCAAATCATCATCTTTTGCGTACACACTCTTCCAATCATCCTTTGACATCGTCATCACCTTCTTCGTCGGTTGCTACTGCCTCTATCCTCGTTGAATTACCCTTCATCCAATGCAGAACATGTACCAAACTTCTGCTCCATTGCAAGGTACATCAAATTATCTTTCCAACAAGTGGTCTTTTGCTTTAAACGGACTCTGAATAAAGAAGTTATGCTTGTTTTATTACGGTGCTGCAATCTGTCCAGAGGGATTTCAAAACGTGCAACGTTGAAAGATTTTACCATAACTCTTCACACCGATCTCCAAAGTTGATGGTTCTTGATCCGTTGGAAAGAAGACTTGATGGAGCTTCAAAATAATCTATTATTTTCTCATGGTACTTCTCTGATCTTGGACGAAAAACTCATCACAACAGTAACACTTCACAGATGATGATGATCGCACGATTTTCTTCGCGGGCATGCTTCATACCTATTGCTTGAACAAACAATTCTTCCCGAAAACATTAGTCTTTAAAATTAATTGACATGGCGGTGTACCTTATTTATCATCTTTTGCTTTGGGGAGTGGGGACTCGATAGCGGATGCTGGGCCACTAACAAAAGTTAGCACCTACCACTAAAGAGCGAATCTTGATGTTGTTGCCGTCATGTCGATGTGGACGTTGTCGATGTTCCATGTCGAGGCTCCTCGATCATCTTGTTGCCGATTATTGAAATTTGTTGATGTGGATTATGGACTTCTCGAAGTCCAAGTTTGGTGTCTAGCTTTTTTCCATCTGCTTTCAAGGACACAAACAAGAAAACAAGGGATATGTGCAATAATAAAAATTAGGGTTAGTCCAAAAAAACTAGATAGATCGCCCTAGGGTTCGAGTTGCCGATCCCCAGCAACGGCGCCAGAAAAGCTTGTTGACGCTCCTTAGCGCCCCCGATTTGTATACCGCAAGCGCACGGTTCGTGGTAGCTTTTCCCTTAGAGTATTTCCCCAAGGTTTATCAATCCGTGGATCAACAATGAACTTACTAGGGATTTCCATCTAATCTAATGGATCTATCCTAACATGAAGCATGAATTGCGCATATAGGGTAAACCTTTGATAGATATGAGTGATGTATAAAGGTTGATCTCATCCATGAACATAGGCGTAACCAAAGACATGACTAGGCCTATCGTCATCTAGTTGTAGTTCAAGCTAACGAGCAAATAAGTCATGCATCTCAATCAAAATAATCTTTAAACCCAAAATCTCCAATCCGATCCCTCGATACTCCGCCTACTCAGTGGGTACGGCCTGTCACGACGCCCCCCTTTGAACGAAATACCCTGAAGCAAGTCAAACCCCCTTTGGTAGTTCCGCCATGAACCTCTAGCCACCATGACTACAAGATCATGCTAAGTGATCTATCTCGATAATAGATCTAAGATGAAGCAAACCCAAAGAAAAGAATGAAATCGAAAGAGAGAACATGGTCGCTAAAAGATTCGGAAGACATGATTATCATTACTCACATAATAGATTCGTTTGGATCGTCACCACCGAGTACATACCATCGACGACTCCAACTAGCTCATGAACTCCACCATGACACAACCACGCAGGGAGGCCATGGCGGCTAGGGGTGGCCTAAGCCATCTCCTAGACAACTTCGAAGACTTGCGGCGGCCGTCGTCTCCCTCCGGTCTTGGCCCTAGGTTTTCGTCGAGTTCTGGTTGGATGGATGCTTCAAGTTGAATAAGGTGCGAGCTATTTATAAGCCGAGGAAGCCACCAGTCGAAGGGGAGGCCAAACCGACCTAAAAAAGGGTTGGGCCGGCCGGCCCAATGGGCCTAGGCCAGCCGGCCTGGCTTGTTCCTTCGCCGCCTCGGTCTCATCTTTTGTGTGTAGACTCCTCGCATCTTCTAGAGTTTATGTCCTTCACGATTGCACCCCTTTTGACGTCGTTATCTTGGAGATATCTTCGAGGAAAGGATAGGATACTGAATCCTTCCTTAAATCTTCATTTGCTTTGCTTAATCCCGAAGTATCTTGATCTCATCTTTGTGGGCTTGGTTCTTTGGGCTCTCTTGGAGGATGGATGTGCATGAATGGGCTTCGAATCAATATGGGCTTTGGTCCTCCCTTTGAGCTTTGGCCTTCGTCTTTCTCCGTGTTAGCACTCGATCACGGGCCTCGTCATTTCATGCTCCAAAATAGGCCAAAAACCTACAAAAACGAAGTTCCTCCAAAATATATGTGCAAGTGTGAAAATGACCAATAATTAGGCCGGGGTTAGGACGGTTAGTGATTTTGATATTAAATTCATGCCATTATCAAGGATAAACAAGGAATAAAATGGGTACTTAAGGAGCGCCAACAGTTATCTTCCTTTGGTTAGGGAGGTTTCCCCGGGTGGTTCAGTTTGGTTTGGTTCTCAGTAGTTCATAATTAATTTTGATTAATTATTATGTAACTGGGTTTATGGTAATTCACCAACTTGTAGTAAATAGCTGTAATAAAACTTTGCCAAGACTTAAAAGCTAATGCAGTTGAGTCAGCCAACCTTAGAGCCTCATAGTTTGTGTTATACTTATTGAGTACGAGTTGTGTACTCACCCTTGCCTCCTCTATACTTTTTCCTCTTGTTCTTTTGGGGACACTCTACTGCTGCTCAGTTCCTGCCGACGCGAGGGAGTTCACTCAGAGCTACCAGGACTACGAGGACTTCTAGGCGTTCGTCTCCTAGTCGACGTCCCTGTGGTGCCTAGCTTCCGAGAGACTTCGTATATGTTTTACGCTTCCGCTGTACCAGACATTTGTCATTATTGTAATAAATAACATTCGTACTCGCTTTATTATATCTTTTACGTGATATGTGCTGTGATATATTGTTCATTCTGTTGTATATACGTGTGACTTGATCCTGGCACGTATATGATTGCTCGGTTTATGTCCTTTTATAAACCGGGTGTTACAGAATGTGTGTGCACTAACTTCTTACTAAGTCGGTCCAAGGACTCACCAAGATAAGTGGCGGGGATAGAGAGGATTCCTGAGGTAGTACTAAGGATGAGTTAAGGTCGATCTCTCAGGCTAGATACTCATTTCGGCCACCGGCTTACCCCTGAAATTGTCAGAAGACTCCGACCAACGGCTCTACGCTATAGCCGAATATGGAGGGCTTCTAAGGACCAACAGGGCTGTCACCACCTGTGGACTACCTCACAGACCGTGGGATATAAGGCAAACGAAGGTAACCCTTAGCCTAGACACCATGTCTATGCAACTTATTACTACCGTAGTCTAACTACGTTTGGTACCCCGTAGCAAACTACGGCACTCTATAAAAAACAGAGCGACGAACCCACGAGTAAGAGAACTGATCTCACTCAAAGATTAGTACTATGCAAGAACAGAGAATTACAAATACTAACTTACTTTACTCCAAAAGAAGCCAGTATCTGTAGAGGTACAAGCTTGGAGAGGAACACTGACAGGCCCGGCGCTTCCCCAAACTACTCCTCACTCTCCTCCTTTATTCTAAGCACTAGCAAACTAGCGCGCCGTCTTTGCAACGTGGCACTACTCTACTCCCTTGGATGGTGTGTCAAATGAGGGGTGAGGGAGGTCCACTTTTATAGCTTGAGGAGGTCGGTTCCCTCAGTATGCATATATGGAAAGATCAAGGTTAAGTAGGCGCTACTCCTCCCCAAGACGCACCTGGACGGGTCCCCATCTGGGTTCGGGCGACCCTAGGGGTTGGCCGGCCCCAGATGGCACCCCCAGGGCCTCCTTCCTCTAGCTGGCTGACAGGTGGGTCCTGGTCTTATCCCATGGGTGCATGTGCCTTGGCGCGCCCGTTTCCTATAGTTTGTGGGCCCTTCTTGTAAGTGTAACGCAGGACTGGATCATCTGTGCATTTCTTCTGCGTTCATTTGTGTTTTCCTTTGCATTTCAACTGTGGGTGCCTGCATACCACGATTCACCAAAACTCGTGGAATTCGATTAGTCATAAGCCCTAAAACTAAGTTTGGTTACGAAATGTTATGAAAAGCTGCAGGAGTTGACGGCTGATTTTAGGACTTAACAGCCATCAAAAGTCGCCTCAGCCGAATGGGCCTGGGATGCAGAGAAAGCGGCTCCAGTGCATCCTCCTTAGCTGCCAGAGCGGGCTCCTCCTCACGGAGGTGGAGGGAACTAAGCTTGTCGGTGACGAACTCCAGGCTTCCGAAGTGGAAGCTCTGGGAAGGCTAAAACGGTGGAGGCGCCCACTGCCCTGCACGGGGGACAGCGGGGAACTCCAGAGTGCCAAAGCGAATCATCTCGCTTTGGCTTACCGCCGGAGTGGCGATGGAAGCAGATGAAACCATCCAATCGCTGAAGCAACGAAACGTGCGAAGCACTCCCCACGGACGGCGCCAATTTGTCGCAGCTGGAAATGGGCGACTACCAAACTACTTGATTGCTCGTGTTCTCACGCATCTGATCGGAATGGCCTAGCACACAATGACTCGAGAGATTTAGGCTGGTTCGGGCTGGAAAATGCCCTACGTCTAGCATGAGGGGGTGGTGCTCTCTCTCTCTATTGCTCGAGCCCAGGTGCTCAAAGTTGCCGGGGAGCTTTACAAACTTTTCGAGTAGTGGAAAAGTGGAACTGAACTCTCTTCCACGTGCGTTGGATCCCCCTTTTATACTTCAAGGTGGGACCCCTGATTTACATAGTTCTATTGCAAGCGTGTATTGCCTGATTGCCATGGTTGACTCCTTGCCTTTGTCAGTCGGGGGGGGGGGGTGCTCCGTCGGTCGGGAGCGGTGGCGGTTGTCCTGGGCAGTTTTCTTTGGCAAAGGGCCTTCGTCTTACTGTCTCACTCTTGATCGGTCGGGATGGTCTTCGTGCTTCGGTCAGACGTCCGGGGGTCGTCCCGTCACTTATCCATCCGTATATGTTACGTGCGTCCTCTCGTAAGTGGGTTCTGACCAGGGAGTGGCACGTCTGCTGACGGATTCAGCTTGTCAGGCGACCTCGCTCGGTCGCAGTCATTTGTCCCTGACGGAGTGGTGCCAGGGGGTCATGATGATGGCGTCCGTGGTGGAAGAGTTGACGCCCTCTCTCCCGTTCTCTGTCTTGGGTACGAGTAGCTGGCACAGTTCGCACTGTGGCACCGTCAGGAGACCCTGTTCTAGTGCACGGTCTTGCCTTGCGGGAGTGGGCGGCGCGTACGGCAGCATGGGGAGTAGGCATAGTCTCCACGCCCTCTCCTCGGGTCGTCTTCTTGGTGAGCAAGACCCGAGCCGCCGGGTACGGATGGTCATTGTTCGCGCCTGCAGTCGGTGAGCTGCCGTGTGTCCATCTTCTCGTCAGGTCGCTCGGGCGTTGGCCGTCCTGTGCAGGCGCCTGAGTCTGCCCGGGCCCTTAGTGGGCCGGTCGTTGGGCCCTGGAGAGGAGATGGAGTGTCCTTATTAGGGGACCCTGGGTCCTTGTCTCCATCAATGGGCCATAGAACTTTGTGAGGCGCCGACTCTGGAGTCCGAAGAAAAGGATTCCACAAATGAGTATGGGAGTTTCACTTTTGACATATGACATAAACCATGCTCATTCAATGCAAATCCAGAGTCAGGCATGCTTAGTGCATCGTGCACGCACGAGGACTACAACTAACTTAAGGTCCTCTTCTGCAAAATTTTCAAAAGGTTGGTTGTAGATGTATATGTTTATCGTAAACATTGCAGATTTCGTGGGTGCACCGTGGCACTAACATTGTAGCTAGCTTCAATGATTGATGGTGAAACAATGACCCATCACCAATGATTGCTGCAAGAGTTATCGTGGTTGAGCTTATGACCAGAAACAAAGTATTACCGGGAGATAACCCGAACTATCATTTATTTATTTACTTATTTATTTCCCTTTCAATAAAAAGCAAGAGCATGTTCTAGGATATAGTTTTCCTTCGGGTATTTTTGGTTGCTAACCCTTCCAGGGGAAGATCAAAGAGAACGGCGGACAGGCAACACCTATGAACATGAGAGCTACACTGACTACATCACCTCGATATGCCTTGATGAAAGAACAACTACAAAAGGAGACTTGAACTCCATACACTTTAAGTTTTGCAAACTCCAAGTGTGGGGGAGGTATGTGAGTGCCCTAAAGTAAGTTTCTTTCTCATTCCATATCTTGTCTTTGAATTGGTGTAGTCCTCGCATCTTGCTCTATATTAAAAAAAAGAAAAGAAAAAAAGGGAATTGCCATGGTGACAACATTGAGTCTTCATCAACAAAATGCTATGGTGAGTACCCTCAATGTCCTGCTTTTGACATTTATCAAAGCCCTGCCCAGAGGTCGCCCGAGGATCACCAGGCTTGTGCTCATGCCTATCCCTCTTTGAACAAAGCTCAATCATGCTTCCTTGCTCTCTTTATCTGTTCTCACGTGCTTTAGTTTGAATGTGTTTAATGCATCAAACATTCATAGGCATTTTAAATCAAGCATGGTGCTTGGGTTAAAATTTCCTCTTCAGTCAAGCTAGACCTTGTGTCAAGTTTGATTGATGTTCTAGAGTTAATAACTTTATAGATATTGATTGCATACGTGGACTAACCCCCACAGAAAATTCAAATCCAATAGGGAGAGTTAGTGAGCTAAATTCAAATGGAAGGGTAAGATAAGGTTTTGGATTAATGTTGCACAACATACACATGTTGATGCAATCTTAGTTCAGCCTTGCTTGAGTAATTATCTTGGTGAGATTAAATTTTAGTTCAAATAAAATTTTAGGAGCTCCCTGGTTCTTAAAACCGGTAGAGCTATTAGTTTGTTTCCACATTTTTGTTTTTGAATAAGCACTAGGTACAACAACAAGTGTGGGGGAGATCTCTGGGAACTTTCATGCATATACACTTGAGATCTCCCACAACATGTGCGAAACACCGAGCGAACCAGCATGCAAAAGGCCAAGACAAACTGGTGCTAACAAGGTTTGGCCAACTGGTACTACCACTGTTCATTCTTCATCGCGATGGTTTGTGCACTCTACCCCTCATACTCTCCCCAACTTATGAGTTTAAATGGAAGCCATTTCTTAATCATTAAAATTAAACTCAAGGTATCCTATGGTTCTGTGCTTCTCAATGATTGGCTTGCATACTTTTTATTCTTTGCTAAGCCTGAGCTTGTGAATCATATCTTTAAGTTGTTGACTAGTGAGATATGGTTTGATGGAAGAATCCTTACTTTATCTGCTTATGTGTCTGGGAAATTATTATCAAAAAGAAAACCCCCATAGCTTTACAACTCCACGCGTTTGTCCTATTAAAGCCATATGTTGACCTTTGTGATACAAAACTTTACACATATGTGCCTTGTTGTTGCTTTGAGCTTCATCAAACTTTGTGACCCTAGTGAGATGTCTTTCATACTTGTTTGATCAAGATCACGTGCACCCTACCAGCTAAACTTCCACATTAGAAGTTAGCTACCCTATTCCATCCATCCACGAAATAAACTCCATGTTTAATGATCTCTCTCTCGTATCCTTCAAATGAGGCATGGGCTATCTAAAAAAAAAGAAAGATGGCAAGACCAAGAAGCATGACCCAAAAAAAATAGGGACACATGAAGGTCCTAGTGTTGAAAAAATGGACACATGAAGGTCCAAGAAAAAAAAGAATATATATAGTAATATAGCCATGTCCTCGTGCTATCCAAATAAAGGAGAGAGAGATTCATAAAAGCAATATTTCATTCCATCATCCACCTTCCACATATGTGCACAAACTTGATCAACTTGTGTGATTTGTCATCTCCATGGATCCGTTGTTTGATTTTGCAATATATGTGACATAAGTTCATGCTTCCATTTCCCTACCATGAGCTCCACATAAGCCGTCTTTAGAAGTAGGGTGAAAAGAAGCAATGCCCTGGTGAGGATACATACACAGGAGCGACATGAGAGATCATATGGAGAAGTAAAGCTCTGGTAGGTCTTTGCAAAAATATTTTTGAAACCCACTCATATAGCAGGAAAGTGGAGAAGACTGCAGTTAATACCGTTCCGCTCTTCAACTTCCCAAACAATTCATGGTATGTTGGCATTTTTTAAGTCGATACCGGGTTTGCGAAGACCTTGGCAACGGCCTCAGAATTGCCTGTTGGTGGTCCTTAGTGCAATCACTAGAAATGAGGGTGCCAACCCATCCTAGCAACTGCACCCAAGGGGTGCCACTCTCGTGGTATAATCAATATGATTACAGATGGGTCCGCAAGCGCACGGATGTACCGTTGTAGCATTTCACCCGGAGAGTAAGGGTATCACTATTTATTGGTTTCCCAAAGGATGGCAGTGGCAAAGGTATCATACTTAACATTAACCATGACATTGTGCCTCAAGCAATAGGCAAAACTCTAACAGGGGTAAGTCCAGGTAAGTAGATAAGCAAGGGTAATACGACACAGCACACAACCACATGTTGACGGCTCTTAAGTATAAAATTTAGGCTGTCAACTCCTGCATAAACACATGGAATGCAAACATCAACATAGTGGTAGGGGTTTATTACAGACCATTTCCATGAGTGTTGGCAATTATTTGTATGCAGGTAAAATAAGGCTGAAAACACACTTCATGAGCAGGGAAACACACTTCTTAGTTCAAGGCAAAAGGCGCAACCAATCAGAGCATGAGATTCAAGCTGAAACAGATCAGAACAAGCCCAAATACCCAAGCAAACAAGCATAGGATGGGCCATGCCCCAAGGGTTTAGGACAAGGGACACCAGGACAGCCCAAATTTCAAGTTTGGGGGCGGTTGGAGCCTCGGGTAGGCTGACCGACCTACCAGGTCGGCTAACCTGGCCCATGGGCCCCACCGCCTCACCCTTGACACGTGGCAGCTCCTCACTGGCTCCCAAGGTTGGTTCCAAGGGGAAGAGATGCAATCCTCGGCTGAAGAGGCCATGGCTCCCTCCTATATATATGAGGGGAGGGGTTTCATTTGAGACACCACCAAGTGGAGTTTCACATCCATCCAAGTGCTCTCTCAAACCTTCTCTTGGTTTAGAGTTGTCTTAGAGTAGGAAGAGGGTAAAGGTACTTAGGAGGGGCGCCGGTCTTCGGCGCTCTTCTCCATTGTTGTACCTCTATGAGAGTGAGGGAGTAGTTCGGGAGAAGTGACGGGGTGTTGGCACTCTGCTCCTAGCTTGTACCTCTACGGATGCTGCTACATTCTTCGGTATTTAGTAAGTATTTGTGGTTCCTATCTCTAGTATTTTACTTGGTATAATAGATGCTAGTAGTGCTTGTAGTTGAGTGAGATCAGTTCTCTTACTCGCGGGATCGTCGCTCCGTATTCGTATAGAGTGCTGTAGTTTGCTACGGCTCGAGATACGTAGTTAGACTGCAGTAGTAATCAATAGCGTAGACGTGGTGTCTAGGCTAGGGGTTATCCTTCGTTTGCCTTATATCCCACGGTTTGTTAGAGGTAGTCCGTAGGTGGTGACAACCCTATTGGTCCTTCGTAATCCTCCATGTTCGGATATAGTGTAGAGCTGTTGGCTGGAGTCGACTGGTAGACCAGTTGTAAGCCGGTGCCCGAAGCGAGTATTGTGCCCGAGAGATCGACCTTTAACTCAGCAGTAGCGCTATCTTAGGAATCCTCTCTTCCCTTCTACCTATCTTGGTGTGTCCTTGGACCGATTAGAATAGAAGAGAATGCACACACATTCCCTGTGGATTCGATAACCCTTGGAATACTCTGAGGTGAAAGCTACAACGGTATCCGTGCGCTTGCGGATTTATTCATGACGCTAAAATACCCAACACCACACTCCAAGAGGAAGGAATAAAAGAGAGAAATGACAAAACAAAGGACTAATCTATCCTACGTCAAGTCAGCTGGAGCTTAGGATAGGTTAGGTGTCCTAGTGCTTCTATCCAAAGCTGGGGTCATGTTAGGACATGGTTAGGACTACACGTGCCAGGAAAATGAGATAGGTGTCCTAGATTAATTTATGCGCACATACCAAAAACCAATCTGGTCTCTTTTTTTTGTTTTCCTCCTTGCACAAAGCAAGAACCAAACTTTTATGATGCAATACAGGAATCAAGACTTCACTCAAACTAGAATCAAATGATCTAGACACAGCAACACAAAGACACACGCGAGGGACTAAAATTCAGAAAAGCAATCCAAAAGAAAAATTGCAGCGGCACAAAAGGGTTATAGGACAGCGGAAACGAATTTTTTTAGGGCTTTTTTTGTGGACTATAGGTACTGAACATAAATGAATCTAAAAGGAAAAAACACAATAACACCTCACGAGCAACCTGGAATCTTCATACCACTTGATGAGGAGTAGGCCCGATCTTCCAAGAGGTAAGGTACGTTCGATTGGTGGAGATCTCGACGTTGACGATCCGGCTTCAAATCAGCAAGATTCGAACCCTGCAACCGTTACACCATTGCTCCGTTGGTTATCAACCAAACACAACTTGATTAACCTTGCTAAGAAGGCTTTTCCTACAAGTGAATCGAAGAACACAAGCAAGAAAGGGTAAACACGCAATCTGAAATTGCAGATGTGTATGAAGCAAAGATCAAGATGGGGTTCAAGCTCTGATCACCAAAGGACTAATCGCCACAGTGGTGTAGAACAAGAACGAAGGCTCTAGATCACTGTAAAAGGACTTATCGCCACAGTTACAACGAATCAATCTCAGTTTCACAAGGAAAACTAGAACTAAACAAAACCCTAATATGGCGGCTGCTGCTGATTATATGATGGTTGGGGCATGCATAATGTGGCAGAACCGCCCGAAGAAATCCGACTTAAGTGCACTAACCATCATCGCAAAGGCAATTAGGTTTAACTCGCACCTCAACCAGAAGACCACGGCAGTCCCTCGAGTAAAATCCCGATAAAAACCACTTTACTTCCGGGATCGGCAAAGCAAACATAGCTCACATGAAGGTGGGACCAGAGATTACAACAATTCACAATTTCTTACATCACAGAGTCTTGTCTAAAATTATTACATATCAAGTTCGAAATCATAAAAGTACTTCAAGTTCAAAAACAGTAAACTGGTTCAGAGTTCAAATTGCAGTGGAAATAAAACAAGTTCTAAAAGATGATACAAGATGTCACGATGAAGCCCGTACATGACATCACTCGGCATTGTCATCATTGGCCGGAGTCGGGTCCCACTCCACCGACCAACCAGGAGGAAGAGTACGTGGCCAAGTTAAACTAGCAATCATGTCCTCAAAAGTCTCACCTGAAACAAAGTAGAGCCACAAACAAGGCTGAGTATACTAATACTCAGCAAGGCTTACCCGACTATGGGTATACTTAGCCCACTATCTAGACATGCAAGGCTTTTGGCTTGAGGGGTTTGTTTGGCCGAAAAGCAGCTAAGAGTAGGTCCTTATTTTCCGATTCTAGCCTCAGGATTCAAATACAATTAACCATTCTAAGTGAGCAACTATCCAATAGCCAACATGGTAGAACAATTATCTTTCATCATCATCCAATAATATTGATCATCATCATATTTCACTTCTTACTCTATGTGGTAAAAGGGTCAAGCAATCTCATTGGCTGCGAGAAGCGGACGATTCGAATCGAGTTTCTTAACCTTGCAAGGCAAACCTAACGCACACGTCACGTGGTTACTCCTAGAGTCACATGTGCAATATTTCCCCTTTCTTTTCGACTCATGGATCAGGGTCACCATCCTCAACTATAGAGTACGCAGACTCTACACCCGCATGTGCGCACATGAGAACAAGTTCAAAGAGGGTGAGGGAAAAGTCCACTCCCCGGTCCGATCAGGTACTTAAGCTTAATGATTACCATATTCCTCGGTATGTGGTTAGTACGTTCAAACGCTTGACCACCGCTACAACACACTGCGGCCTTAACATTTTTCACTAAACAGACGGGGCATCAACAAATACCATAGCCCCACCCATGGACCTCATGGTTGCAGCGTGTAGTAAACATTCAACTCCTATAAGCTCGCGAGTGACGGGAAATCACTCGACTTCTACCGAATCATTAGCATAGCTGTCTAGCGACCTACACATACTAGTGTTCAAGCGTAGGTACCTAGGATCATGCAACTAAGGTTCCGAACAACTCCTTTCAACTTAAATGCACAAGTAGATAGGAACAATAAATTGCAAATAAATAGGTCGTGCTCCGGGGCTTACCTTCCTGAGCGTAGTCAGCCTTTGGCTCTTCCGAACTTTGGTTCGGGCTTTCGATAGCTTCAGTTAGATTCACTTGGGCTTCATGCAGCTCACTCTCGGACTCGAGCACTAGCTCATATGTTCCATCAGCGAGAGTAGTCGAATCTATATGAAATGCACATGCATGAGCTGTTGTGGTAATAACAAGTTATTATTTTCTTCACTATAAAGTGGTAATCCAACAAAACCCAAGTTGGACAACAAAACACTTTCATTTTTCATCTCATTGGGCAATCGTTTATCGAGTATTAATTATCATGATTTAGTTCATAAAAGAACTAGGGTGATTTTCCGAAACGCCACTAATTCATTCCTAGTTATATAACATGTGCGAGCTAGGTATAAAGTGAAAGTGGAGTTAACCACATCCTCTGGTCATGAAATTTTCACACATGGTAAGAAACTTAATTAACATCCCACTGTAAGAATTTCAGTAAGTTTCATGTAGCAGAAAAAGCATGATAATTATTTTACACAGCCACTGCTAGAAACAAGATTAATTTATATAGAATAAACCAAGTAAGTACTAGAACTGAACATTTAACTGAGTGTTGATGATCCTATTATGAGCCTACTGTAAATTTTTCAGATTTAAGGGAGCAGTACACTAGGCATGAAAAATGTAACAAAATAGAGCTGCATGCAACAAAATTAATTTTCACAGCTAGTTCTTCTGAGTTCCAAGGCTCAAACTTTACTAGCATGATTAAATACTCAAATTAAAGCTCTAGTAAAAATATCAGATTTTTCTAGGTAGAGAAACTATTTTTCTTAGTTTAGTCCATTTATTCATAGCATAAATCACTTGAGCATGTTCTGCTTGGGTAAAAAGTCCCTACATTTTTCTAAAGCATCTAGGTAACAATTCAGAAGCACTGCAAAAGTTTCAGCTTATGGTTCAAGGTGGAATAACTTGGAAAATTAAATCTATTTACCACTAGCATAAAACAAAACCTAAATTAAACCTATAGTTAGGAGGGTCAACTGGCCATCAAATTTTCACACAAGTCTACCCCCATAGCATTAAACATACTTACCAAAAATGGTAGACATGCAGTGGATACAACTTGAGATACAATAAATTCTACCTTTTCTTTGTGTTTTAAATAGAGCAAAAACTATTGAGCAAAAGAAAATGTGCATGTAACAAAAGTTATAGATCTAGTCATAAGGAACTCAGAACAGTTGAGTGTGCATTTTTCCGATATTTCTACAAATTTATATCGATTTCACAAGTTCGCTATTTCTGAAAAGTAAAAAGAAAAGAAAATGAGATCTTGCATCTAGGCCCCTGAGACTTTTGCAATCAAAGCAATGGGGTCCATGGCCGGAGGTTGAAGAAGGGGCAGCTGTTCGGGTCGAAATCTGGTGGCTCCAGTCACCGGCGGTGAGGGGGAAGTGGGGGAATAGCACGAGGAGGTCGCGCTCTACCTCTGGGTGGTCTTGGACGGGGTTGGGACGGCCGGGAAGGGGCTCACCGGCGGCACAGTGGAGGAGGCGGCGGTGGTGAGCGGCTGTGGCGGCACTCTGGCGGTCCTGAGCGGCGGGGAAGGGGTTGGTGAGGTTCCTTGGGAGGCGGGGAAGTGATTCCAGGGGTCACTTGATGCCGTGGGAGGGCGAAGGAGGGAGCTCCACATCGAGCTCCTAGGGGGCGGTGGCCCTGGCAACAGCGGCAGCGTTCCAGGTGCAGGGAGGGGAGGAAAAGCTTTGGGAGCGGACGGAATGGAGAGGGGAGGTGCTAGAATGCCCCTTGGCAGAGCAAATGGGGTGGGGAGGAGCTCGGGCAAGTGTGGCTAGGCAAGCAGAGGGGCGCTCGGCCCTGGTGGCCGACCGTGGCCGCGTGCGGCGCGCCGGAGATGCGTGCGCATGGCGCCCGCGTGGTTGCGGCGACGAGACAAGGCGGGGACGTGGCACAGTAGGTCGGGGGCATCGCCTTGGCGTGGCCTGGCCGTCAGGCATCGCCAGACGCATGGCCGGCGGCCTCTGCCGCGGCACAGAACAGGGGAGGGGAGGAGAGAGGGTAGAGAGAGAAGGAAGGGAGAAAAGAGAGGAGTCAAACTGTGTTTGACTGGACTTTTCTCCAAAAAAAATGAACTGCGATAAAAAATCATTGAATATGAAAGTTATTCAAAATTTTATTTGCTACAACTTTCATTTCAGGCCAAACTTCATTTGAGCTTTGGTTTGCTAGATAAAATTGAAACTTACTTGAAAATGATAAACGGTTCATTTGAAATTCAAATATATTTTTTGAAATTTTGTGTGGCAACTTGAAAAAATTTGAACACGAAAGTTGTTCAACACATGAAAACCTACAACTTTGATTTTAGGCAAAAGTTCATTCGAGCAATGGTTTTAAAAGTTTATTTTTAAAGCCTATTGTTATAATTCGAATTAAAACATCATTTCATGTGCCATTTATTCAATTCATGTTTGAATATGAGTTTATGCAACATCATCTAGGGTGTGCATTGATGTATTTCGTGTGTCATTGCATGGTAAGTATGAAACTAGACTAGCTTTGTATAATAGGTGTAATTGCTCTCAAATACAAGCACATACACACATGCATGCAACTATTTTTATTATTCTTGGTTAATGATGCATGATGACAGGTTTAATTTCTCTTGCTTAAAATTTTAAGTACCTGGTCTATCACACATAACCCCCTAGCCACATCCATAATGGACCCCAACACGATACATGGGCCAACAACCCGAAAGTGTAACACCCTAATTTAAATTTCAGCATTTATTAATAAATTTAATTGGCTTTATTTAAATTTCTAAGGTTTATTGTGTTAGACTTGCATTTAATCTAAATTTAGTTCTATAAGTATTAAAATTTTATCATAGGTTTAAAAATTTGTGTTGCATTCATGCTGGTGCATACTTTTATTTGAGTGTGGTTTGAATTCAAATTCATAATTGAATTCAAACTTTGTTTGAATTAGATTTAGAAAGGAGAAGAATAGGAAATAGAAAAGGAAAATAGAAACCCAATAGGAACCCAAAAGAACCAACCCAGCAACCCAAACCCGCGGCCCACTTCCTTTCTCCCGGAAGCCACCAGACCAATCCGCTCCGGCCCAAACCTCAGCCCAGCCGCTCTCCCTCTCCCACCGGCCCTCTTCCCTCCCCAGCAAACGGCCCATCCCGCGCAGGCCCGCTCGCCCTCTCCTCCGCTGGCCCAGGCTGCCTCAGCTCCGCTCGATCCGGCCCGGAGCGCAGCGCCTCAACCAGCCCAACGCCCCGCTCCGCCCGCACGCGCTCCTCACCCCGACTGACCGCCTGGGCCCGCACGTCAGCGCACCGGCGCGTCGTCCGCGTCACCGGCTCGGCCGCTCGCATTGCGCCCCGCCGCTGACCCGTGGGCCCCGCTTGCCAGAACCGTCTCCCCCGCGCAGCGCAACTCCGGGCCGGGAATCTCGCCGTGAATCCCCGCCCGGGCACGCACGCCTATGTTGGACCGCCGCCCTATAAATAGGGACCCCCACGGCCCCCCTGCACCTCCATCCACCCCCAATCCGCCGCGCCAACCCTAGCCGCCGCCTTGCCACTGCTCGGAGCGGAGCACCGCCGCGACCTCCACGCCGGTGAGCCCCTGCGCCGCCTCAATCCAACACCTCCGGTGATGTTCTGGCCCCTCTGACCCCAGGTTCACCTCCGCAGCCGACAGCGCACCTGTACGCGGGACCAGGACGCCGGGAGCCACACCCCTACGGCCGCTCCACGGGACCCGCCGCACCCTCCGCCGCCGGACTTCACGCCGACCCCTCAGCGCCGCAACTCCGACCTTGCCAAGTCTCGGTGAGCACTCTAGAGCCCCACGCCTCCGTTTGCGTTAGTCCAATTAGATCGTAGCCCCGGAGCCCCGCAGAACGCCGCTCGCCGGTGCGTTTCGCTGCGCCGACCCGCCGCCGCAGAGCCAGCACCGCCACGGACCTCCTTTAGCCCCGCCAAGGCCACCAGTGCGTCACCCATGTCGCACACGTGTGCCACGGCCAAGCCATGGTCCAAACCGAGCCTGGGAACACTGGTTTGACCTTCTCCGGCGGGTTCCCCTGCGCGCCGCCGCAGGATTCCTCGCCGGCGGTAGCGCGCCGCCGCTTCCCCGCGCGGATTGAACCCCAGCCGCCCGATCCTGAAACAACGGCCGAGATTAGATCCAACTTACCTCTTCGTCCTAGGCCTTTAGATCTAGATCCGACGGATCTGATCTGTCCATACCGGTTTGCCCTGGACATTTTGTTAAAGACCCCCCAGTTTTCCTAGAATCAACCCGCAGTCCACCTCTTTTGAAAAATAATCGCAGTTAGGCCCAAAACTTTGCAAGAACCCCCCTGAGCTTCCTGGAATTTGGACCCGCCATCCAACACTTGACTTTTTGCGAGTTAGACCCTGGAGTTAATGTTTATTCACGTTTTAGCCCTCGGTTTTTGTAGAAAACCCCCTAGAGCTTAGTTTTTCTCGCAAATAAGCCCCTAGAACTTGTTTTTAGCCTAGAAAATGCGTTTTAGCTCCGTTTTTAGCGTTCTTTATGTCCACGCGATCGTTGTAACACGTAGAATAGTTTTGGACTAGTTTAGTGTGCTGTTTTTATGTATTGATGTACCGTTTCTTAGTTTTTGTTAGTGTTTGCTTGTATGCTTATTATCGTGCATTGTTTTGGCCATGTGTTCATGAGTAGACGTTGATCCATCTGAGGAGCCCCAGTACCAGTACCAGGAGCACCCGTCTTCCGAGCACTTTGAGCAGCAGCCAGAGCAGTACGAGGAAGGCAAGTATAACATGAACAACCTATCACTTTTAAATACATTTTCATACTGCATTTTAATACTGTATGCCTATAAGGACTTTCCTAGCCACTTTATATCCTTTATATATACCTTTGGGTTGCATTTTGGTTAGTTGTGCTAGGTTGCTGCGCTATAACACAGTCTGGTCCTTTTTAAATTAATTTGATTAATGGTTTACTTGAATTTAATTCTGAGAGTGGCCCTCTGTGCTTCGTGCTTGGGTGGCTCACGTCTCGTTAAAATATGGTTTTTGTAGAAACATGGTTTAGGGGGCCAGCACGGTGCTTAGTGCTTGGTTGGCCACTCTCCATAAGGACCGGTTCATAGAGCGACAACCTGGGACAACAGCGCTACCACAAGGCTAGAATGGGATAGACTTGGCTTACTAATTAGGTCTTTTTGGTTTGGAGTAACTTACCTGCGGGGCAAGAGTAGTAAGCTTCAATGGTCCCTGCTCCTCCGGCTGGTCTGTGCTTGGATTGCGCTCCTGTGCTTGTACCCCCGTGAGGTGGGCCCCATCATCGCTGACCTATCTCTCGCGGTTACGCCATACCAACGAGATTCTTTGTAAAGGCCTCGTAGTGAGTCGCTAGTCATCTCACCTAAGGAAGTGTGATGAACAACTGGCGTAGCTCACGACTTGTGGGTAAAGATGTGCAACCTCTGCAGAGTGTAAAACTGGTATACTAGCCGTGCTCACGGTTATGAGCGGCCTAGATCCTCCTTTTGATTAGTGGAGTTATCTCCTTCCGACGAGGGAGGTGCTTCTCGGGGTTACCTTGGTGGCTTGGTTTTGGCTTGGTTTCTCAGTAGTGACATGATTAAACTTGATTAATTACTATGTAACTAGGTTAATGGTAATTCATCAACTCGTAGTAAATAGCTTTAATAAAATCTTGCCAACACTTAAAAGCTAATGCAGTTGAGTCAGCCAACCTTAGAGCCTCATAGTTTGTGTTATACTTGTTGAGTACAAGTTGAGTACTCACTCTTGCCTCTTCTCTACTTTTTCCTCCTGGATACGCTACTGCTGCTCAGTTCCTGCCGACACGAGGGAGTTCGTCCAGCGCTACCAGGACTACGAGGACTTCTAGGTGTTCGTCTCCCAGTCGACATCCCTGTGGCGCCCTGCTTCAGCTTCGGAGAGCTTTATTCATATTTTGTACTTCGCTTCCGCTGTATCAGACATTTTGTCATTATTGTAATAAATAACATTCGTATTCGCTTTATTATATCTTTTTACGTGATATGTGCTATGATATACTGTTCATTCTGTTGTATATACGTGTGACTTGATCCTGGCACGTATATGATTGCTCGGTTTATGTTCTTTTATAAACCGGGTGTTACAGAGTGGTATCAGAGCCATATCGACTGTAGGACGAAGCCTAGATAGAACTGGTCGAGTTTTAAGACTTCTTCTCTCCAATCCTTGCCTGCTGAAATTATTTTACTATTATACCCCTTGACTCCTTTGACTTTTTACCCTTCTTGCCTTGATTTCTCTCTCTGAAGAATAGTTTTCGTAGATTTTGACCTGAATCAGTCATCTGACCACCATGAGTTAGCTAGGTGACCCTTTTATAATAAAGCGATAGCACATTCTGCGACGCGTTGTGTTAGTCGAGTCTTTTGCTAAACTCGGCTAAGTCGTGAAAATTGTCTGCTTGTTATTATGGTACATGTTTGATTTGGATTTTTGAATGATTGCATAGCTTAGTAGTTTAAATTTGTTTAATAAAATCACTCTTATATTAAAGTTAACTAATTGATAAAATGAGTTAGATCGTTGGGGGTAA
Source organism: Panicum virgatum (assembly GCF_016808335.1). NCBI lineage: Eukaryota > Viridiplantae > Streptophyta > Magnoliopsida > Poales > Poaceae > Panicum > Panicum virgatum. The sequence goes on along the minus strand of NC_053141.1, from coordinate 23,927,193 downwards.
AACAGTCCACTCTATCCTGTCTACTTTATCTTGGCTGAGTCTTTTTCCGCAAAGAGTTATCATATCCATCTGAATTTATTCCTGCAATATCCTTACTCGTGAAATCTTTTGTCCAAAATCAGATGGTGAACACCAGGCGTGGTTCTGACCAGCAGGGGCAGAACAACCAGGGTCAGAACACCCAGGGGACCGGGATCCCGATGCCTCCGCCTTTGACTCCGGAGCAGTACTTCCAGCTCCAGATGCAGATGATGGCTACCCTGAACAACAATGTTCAGGCTCTTCAGCAGGCTCACACTCAGCCTCCGCCTCCTCCACCGCCGCAGACTCGCGATAGGCGTGCTGAGTTCCTGAGGGGTCACCCGCCGACGTTCTCTCACACGTCCGACCCTCTTCAGGCCGACGACTGGCTCCGTGCAGTGGAGCGTCAGCTGGACATCGCCCAGTGCGATGATCGTGAGAGAGTTCTGTACGCAGCAGGACAGCTGCGAGGGGCAGCTCTGGACTGGTGGGAGTCCCACCCAGTTCATGATCGTGAGTCTCTCACTTGGCTCCAGTTCAGGGAGTGTTTCCGCAGCCACAACGTCCCAGCGGGCGTTATGAAGATGAAGCAGAAGGAGTTCCTTGCACTGAAGCAGGTAATCTTAAATATAATCATTCAGCGGTTTCTTTTGAGCTAAAGCCCCTTGTTCTATTCGTATGAATCTTGAGTTAATCCTTCGATATCTATCTGTCTTTGTCACTTCAGGGAACTATGTCGGTCACGGAGTATCGTGATCGCTTTCTTCAGCTGGCTCGCTACGCCCCTGCTGATGTTGCGGATGACCGCAAGAAGCAGGAGCACTTCATGGAGGGCCTTGAGGACTACCTCCAGTATGCGCTGCTCAACCTCCGCTTCGACGACTTCAACCATCTGGTTGACAGCGCGCTCAACACTGAGCGCAAGCACTTGGAGATGGAGGACAAGAAGAGGAAGATTGTCCCCGTTGCTTCTGGCAGCAACACTCGTCCTCGCCTCCAGCAGCCCCAGCAGTACCAGCAGCCTCAGTACCGGCCTCCTCAGCAGTACCAGCAGAGGCCACCGCAGCAGTACCCGCCTCGACAGCAGCAGGCAGGTCAGGGCCCGAGGTTACCGGCACCTCCGGCTCGTGCTGCTCCACCGGCACCGCAGGCTCCACGTCCGGCAGCTCCTACCGGACAGCAGGCTAAGGGACCTCCTCGCACCTGCTTTCACTGCGGCCAGCCGGGGCACTACGCCAACGCTTGCCCCCGGAAGGCGCAGGCGGGACAGCAGGGGCGCCCAGCTCAGCCCAGGGTGCCACTTCAGGGCAGAGTGAACCACGTGATGGCCGAGTCAGCGGCCGAGGCTCCCAACGTGGTTATTGGTACGTTCATGGTTAATTCATATCCAGCTACAGTGCTTTTCGATACTAGTGCTACGCATTCCTTCATTACTCAGTCTTTTGTCGAGCATCATGGTATTCATACTAGCACATTAAAGAGGTGCCTGTTAGTATCTTCACCGGGAGGACAGCTGAGGTCTCACACTTACTGCCCGAGAGTCAGTGTTTCTTTGAGGGGAGTAGAGTTCTGTACTGATCTGATGGTGCTAGACACCAAGGGCATTGATGCCATTCTGGGAATGGAGACTCTGGCCAAGTGGGGAGTCCGGATAGATTGTGCTCAGAGGACAGTCTTGCTATCAGCTTCCAGTGGCCAAGAGGTTGTTATCAGTGCAGTAGAGCCTTCGGGATTTCTTCATCAGATGGAGGCTAGACCCACGGACGTTATTCGCGTGGTGTCTGAATTCCCGGATGTCTTTCCGGATGATCTGCCAGGTATGCCGCCTGAACGCGCCATTGAGTTTTGTATTGATCTCTTGCCTGGCACAGCTCCTATTGCAAAGCGGCCCTACCGTATGGCACCTATAGAGCATGAAGAAGTAAAGAAGACTATTGATGAGTTGCTAGCCAAGGGCTATATCCGTCGCAGCTTCTCTCCTTGGGCTTTTCCATTGTTGCTAGTAGATAAGAAGGATGGCTCGAAGAGGATGTGTGTCGATTATCGGGAGCTGAATGCAGTTACTATCAAGAATAAGCATCCACTACCCCGTATTGAGGATCTCTTCGATCTGCTTCGAGGTGCTCGTATATTCTCGAAGATTGATATTCGTTCGGGTTATTTTCAGCTGAGGATCCGTCCTTGGGATATTCCGAAGACGGCATTCACCTGCAAGTACGGGCTATATGAGTATACAGTCATGTCCTTCGGCTTGACTAATGCCCCGGCTTACTTCATGCATCTGATGAACATGGTCTTCATGGATTATCTGGATGTCTTTGTGGTGATTTTCATTGATGATATTCTGATCTTTTCCAAGACAGAAGAAGAGCATGAGGAGCATCTGAGACTCGTATTGCAGAGATTGAGGGAGCATCAGCTGTATGCCAAGTTCAGCAAGTGCGAGTTTTGGATTGACGAGGTTCCATTCCTCGGTCATGTTATCTCTCAGGGAGGCATTGCTGTTGATCCGAGCAAGGTAAAGGATGTGCTCGAGTGGGAGACACCGCAGACAGTGAAGGAAGTCAGGTCATTCTTGGGCTTAGCTGGATATTATCGGAGGTTCATTGAGAATTTCTCCAAGATCGCGAAGCCTTTGACTTCTTTGCTGGAGAAAAATGTGGCTTTCGTGTGGACTGATGAGCGTCAGAGGGCCTTTGATGAGCTGAAGAAGAGGTTGACTGCGGCGCCGGTCCTGACTCTGCCAGACCAGACGAAGAGGTTCACGGTATATTGTGATGCTTCGAAGGATGGTCTTGGGTGTGTTCTGATGCAGGAGGGCAGAGTGATTGCTTATGCTTCACGGCAGTTACGTCGGCATGAGCTGAACTATCCCACTCATGATCTTGAGTTAGCCGCAGTTGTGCATGCTCTGAAGATTTGGAGGCATTACTTGTATGGGCAGTGGTGTGATATCTACACTGATCACAAGAGCCTCAAGTACATTTTCACGCAGAATGAGCTGAACATGCGGCAGAGAAGATGGCTAGAGTTGGTCAAGGATTATGATCTGGAGATTCACTATCATCCGGGCAAGGCCAACATTGTAGCAGATGCTTTGAGCAGGAGAAGTTATGTCAACATGGCCGTGGCTTTCCAGATGCCTCCAGAGTTATGCGAGGAGTTCGAGCAGTTGAGTCTGGGCTTCTTGCATCATACTTCCAGTGCAGCATTTGAGGCAGTACCGACTCTAGAGTCAGAGATCAGGCAGCATCAGAAAGATGATGAGAAGCTGCAGGAGATTCGTGAGTTGCTCAGGAAGGGCAAGGCTCCTCATTTCAGAGAGGATGATCAGGGTACTTTGTGGTACAAGAACCGGATATGTGTGCCAGATGTGAAGGATCTTCGAAAATTGATTCTGAGTGAGGCCCATGATACAGCTTATTCTATTCATCCGGGCAGCACAAAGATGTATTATGATCTGAAGGAACGTTTCTGGTGGTATGGGATGAAGCGTTCAGTGGCTGAGTACGTGGCTATTTGTGACACCTGTCAGCGTGTCAAGGCTGAGCATCAGAGGCCAGCAGGTCTGTTACAGCCTTTGAAGATTCCAGAGTGGAAATGGGTGGAAATCACTATGGACTTCATTGTTGGATTGCCTCGTACTCAGAAAGGGTACAACTCCATTTGGGTAGTAGTGGATCGTTTGACGAAGGTTGCTCACTTCATTCCAGTGAACACTACTTACTCCGGTGCTAGACTTGCAGAGTTGTACATCTCTCGGATTGTCTGCTTGCATGGTGTGCCCAAGAAGATTATATCTGACAGAGGGTCTCAGTTCACTTCTCGGTTCTGGGAGCAGCTCCATGATTCGCTGGATACGAAGCTGCGTTTCAGTACAGCTTATCACCCTCAGACAGATGGGCAGACAGAGAGAACCAACCAAGTGTTGGAGGATATGCTGAGAGCTTTTGCCATTCAGTACGGTACTAGTTGGGATAAGTGCCTGTCATATGCTGAGTTCTCATATAACAACAGCTATCAGGCCAGTCTGAAGAAGTCCCCCTTTGAGGCATTGTATGGCAGAAAGTGCAGGACTCCTCTCTATTGGGATCAGATTGGTGAGAAGCAGCTCTTTGGCCCTGAGATCATAGATGATGCAGAGCAGATGGTTCAGGCTGTGCGAGAAAATTTGAGGATTGCACAGAGCAGACAGAAGAGCTATGCAGATGGCAAACGGAGAGACCTGACTTTCAGTGTTGGTGATTATGTGTATCTGAAGGTGTCTCCGATGAGAGGAATCCGCAGATTCAATGTCAAAGGGAAGTTAGCACCTCGGTATGTGGGGCCATTCAAGGTGCTAGAGCGGAAAGGCGAAGTTGCTTATCGTCTGGAGTTACCTCTCAGCCTCTCGGGAGTTCATGATGTCTTCCATATATCTCAGCTGAAGAGGTGTTTGCGAGTACCCGAGGAGCAGGCACCCCTGGATGGAGTCGATGTGCAGGAAGATCTGACTTATACTGAGCATCCGGTGAAGATTCTGGAGACATCAGAAAGGGTTACTCGGAACAAGCGCATCAAGATGTGCATAGTTCAGTGGAGCCATCACAGTGAAGCTGAGGCAACTTGGGAGCGAGAAGATGAGTTGAAGAAGACATATCCATATCTCTTTGCTAGCCAGCCCAGCTAAATCTCGGGGACGAGATTTCTTTAAGGGGGTAGGGTATGTAACACCCTAATTTAAATTTCAGCATTTATTAATAAATTTAATTGGCTTTATTTAAATTTCTAAGGTTTATTGTGTTAGACTTGCATTTAATCTAAATTTAGTTCTATAAGTATTAAAATTTTATCATAGGTTTAAAAATTTGTGTTGCATTCATGCTGGTGCATACTTTTATTTGAGTGTGGTTTGAATTCAAATTCATAATTGAATTCAAACTTTGTTTGAATTAGATTTAGAAAGGAGAAGAATAGGAAATAGAAAAGGAAAATAGAAACCCAATAGGAACCCAAAAGAACCAACCCAGCAACCCAAACCCGCGGCCCACTTCCTTTCTCCCGGAAGCCACCAGACCAATCCGCTCCGGCCCAAACCTCAGCCCAGCCGCTCTCCCTCTCCCACCGGCCCTCTTCCCTCCCCAGCAAACGGCCCATCCCGCGCAGGCCCGCTCGCCCTCTCCTCCGCTGGCCCAGGCTGCCTCAGCTCCGCTCGATCCGGCCCGGAGCGCAGCGCCTCAACCAGCCCACCGCCCCGCTCCGCCCGCACGCGCTCCTCACCCCGACTGACCGCCTGGGCCCGCATGTCAGCGCACCCGCGCGTCGTCCGCGTCGCCGGCTCGGCCGCTCGCAGTGCGCCCCGCCGCTGACCCGTGGGCCCCGCTTGCCAGAACCGTCTCCCCCGCGCAGCGCAACTCCCGGCCGGGAATCTCACCGTGAATCCCCGCCCGGGCACGCACGCCTATGTTGGACCGCCGCCCTATAAATAGGGACCCCCACGGCCCCCCCTGCACCTCCATCCACCCCCAATCCGCCGCGCCAACCCTAGCCGCCGCCTTGCCACTGCTCGGAGCGGAGCACCGCCGCGACCTCCACGCCGGTGAGCCCCTGCGCCGCCTCAATCCAACACCTCCGGTGATGTTCTGGCCTCTCTGACCCCAGGTTCACCTCCGCAGCCGACAGCGCACCTGTACGCGGGACCAGGACGCCGGGAGCCGCACCCCTACGGCCGCTCCACGGGACCCGCCGCACCCTCCGCCGCCGGACTTCACGCCGACCCCTCAGCGCCGCAACTCCGACCTTGCCAAGTCCCGGTGAGCACTCTAGAGCCCCACGCCTCCGTTTGCGTTAGTCCAATTAGATCGTAGCCCCGGAGCCCCGCAGAACGCCGCTCGCCGGTGCGTTTCGCCGCGCCGACCCGCCGCCGCAGAGCCAGCACCGCCACGGACCTCCTTTAGCCCCGCCAAGGCCACCAGTGCGTCACCCATGTCGCGCACGTGCGCCACGGCCAAGCCATGGTCCAAACCGAGCCTGGGAACACCGGTTTGACCTTCTCCGGCGGGTTCCCCTGCGCGCCGCCGCAGGATTCCTCGCCGGCGGTAGCGCGCCGCCGCTTCCCCGCGCGGATTGAACCCCAGCCGCCCGATCCTGAAACAACGGCCGAGATTAGATCCAACTTACCTCTTCGTCCTAGGCCTTTAGATCTAGATCCGACGGATCTGATCTGTCCATACCGGTTTGCCCTGGACATTTTGTTAAAGACCCCCCAGTTTTCCTAGAATCAACCCGCAGTCCACCTCTTTTGAAAAATAATCGCAGTTAGGCCCAAAACTTTGCAAGAACCCCCCTGAGCTTCCTGGAATTTGGACCCGCCGTCCAACACTTGACTTTTTGCGAGATAGACCCTGGAGTTAATGTTTATTCACGTTTTAGCCCTCGGTTTTTGCAGAAAACCCCCTAGAGCTTAGTTTTTCTCGCAAATAAGGCCCTAGAACTTGTTTTTAGCCTAGAAAATGCGTTTTAGCTCCGTTTTTAGCGTTCTTTATGTCCACGCGATCGTTGTAACACGTAGAATAGTTTTGGACTAGTTTAGTGTGCTGTTTTTATGTATTGATGTACCGTTTCTTAGTTTTTGTTAGTGTTTGCTTGTATGCTTATTATCGTGCATTGTTTTGGCCATGTGTTCGTGAGTAGACGTTGATCCATCTGAGGAGCCCCAGTACCAGTACCAGGAGCACCCGTCTTCCGAGCACTTTGAGCAGCAGCCAGAGCAGTACGAGGAAGGCAAGTATAACATGAACAACCTATCACTTTTAAATACATTTTCATACTGCATTTTAATACTGTATGCCTATAAGGACTTTCCTAGCCACTTTATATCCTTTATATATACCTTTGGGTTGCATTTTGGTTAGTTGTGCTAGGTTGCTGCGCTATAACACAGTCTGGTCCTTTTTAAATTAATTTGATTAATGGTTTACTTGAATTTAATTCTGAGAGTGGCCCTCTGTGCTTCGTGCTTGGGTGGCTCACGTCTCGTTAAAATATGGTTTTTGTAGAAACATGGTTTAGGGGGCCAGCACGGTGCTTAGTGCTTGGTTGGCCACTCTCCATAAGGACCAATTCATAGAGCGACAACCTGGGACAACAGCGCTACCACAAGGCTAGAATGGGATAGACTTGGCTTACTAATTAGGTCTTTTTGGTTTGGAGTAACTTACCTGCGGGGCAAGAGTAGTAAGCTTCAAAGGTCCCTGCTCCTCCGGCTGGTCTGTGCTTGGATTGCGCTCCTGTGCTTGTACCCCCGTGAGGTGGGCCCCATCGTCGCTGACCTATCTCTCGCGGTTACGCCATACCAACGAGATTCTTTGTAAAGGCCTCGTAGTGAGTCGCTAGTCATCTCACCTAAGGAAGTGTGATGAACAACTGGCGTAGCTCACGACTTGTGGGTAAAGATGTGCAACCTCTGCAAAGTGTAAAACTGGTATACTAGCCGTGCTCACGGTTATGAGCGGCCTAGATCCTCCTTTTGATTAGTGGAGTTATCTCCTTCCGACGAGGGAGGTGCTTCTCGGGGTTACCTTGGTGGCTTGGTTTTGGCTTGGTTTCTCAGTAGTGACATGATTAAACTTGATTAATTACTATGTAACTAGGTTAATGGTAATTCATCAACTCGTAGTAAATAGCTTTAATAAAATTTTGCCAACACTTAAAAGCTAATGCAGTTGAGTCAGCCAACCTTAGAGCCTCATAGTTTGTGTTATACTTGTTGAGTACAAGTTGAGTACTCACTCTTGCCTCTTCTCTACTTTTTCCTCCTGGATACGCTACTGCTGCTTAGTTCCTGCCGACACGAGGGAGTTCGTCCAGCGCTACCAGGACTACGAGGACTTCTAGGTGTTCGTCTCCCAGTCGACGTCCCTGTGGCGCCCTGCTTCAGCTTCGGAGAGCTTTATTCATATTTTGTACTTCGCTTCCGCTGTATCAGACATTTTGTCATTATTGTAATAAATAACATTCGTATTCGCTTTATTATATCTTTTTACGTGATATGTGCTATGATATACTGTTCATTCTGTTGTATATACGTGTGACTTGATCCTGGCACGTATATGATTGCTCGGTTTATGTTCTTTTATAAACCGAGTGTTACAGAAAGATGGTGTCGCAGCACTGTGATAGATTCTGGACGTCCTCTTGTTTCGACGATTACTGTCGACTCCAAATGAATTTGGCCTGAAACTGGTGCCATTGGAAGCTCCTTGAAATTATCTTTCCATCCATATAAAGAACGTTCAAAACGGACTCCGTATGGGACCTGGGCATCATTTTTGGTGTGGGCTGCTCCTGGACTCCGAGGTGGACTCGAACTTGAGTTGTTTTTGGGCGTCCACCTTGGGGACTCAAACCGGATAAGCTTTGGGCCTTCTTCTCGACTTGGAAAACCTTGTAGGTCTCCTTTATCTTCATGCCATTCACCATATTTGCCATATGCATACTTATCATGTCCTCATCATCCTCCCCTTCTTGAAAGAAAAGTCGTCCTCGGCGCCAATTGTACTCGAAGCTGATCCTACAGGCTCCTTGATCGGAATGCACATGATCTTGGACAAGAAAATCCTTTTCAACTCTATACTGCAAAATATTAGTACTAACAAAAGCTAGCATAGGAATAGATGGCGTATGAATATCCGTAGTATTGGATCCATTTAGTTTATTACAGTCTTGCACAACAAAAGGAAAATTCAGATTTGCACAAATGTAAACCCGATGTATTAAATATTTTCTATTGTTGTCATATTTTCCAATAGCATGATATGTATGGCTAGAGCACCATGGCAATTCAGCATGTTCAAAAAGTTACTCCTCCAAATCACTAAGATTACAAAAAACATCAAATTCAATGTAACCCAAAGTTTTTAAAGAAGATAATAGTTTTAGCTCATTCATACCACTATCAATATGATTAACATGTTTCAATTCAGTGCAAGTATTCGGTTTTAAAACATGTATAGCAGAAGTAGTATCACACAAATCATTTATCACAAGAAAAATCGAGCAAGTCATCTTGTGACAAAGGAAGATCAAGAGAAGGTCCCACTAGCAATTGCTCTATAGAAGCATGATTGTTGGAAAATTTCAACACATCAAGAGAAGTCTCACCATCTGTGAGTGCAGCTTTCGTCTCATTACCTTTGCTCTCATTTTCAGAAGGAGTACTAGGTGAATTGTGAGGTGATGATTCTGAATTTGTACATGAGGTTGTGAGCTCCTCATTTTCTTTCGCATCATCGTTTTCCACTTGCGTTTGTTCAGAATCCTACAAAAGGTTAGTCATAGCAAGAGATACAACAATAGACTGATCCTCTAACTGAAACACCTCATCATAAGAGTCAACTTTATGAGATGAACTAGCAAAAGTTTCTCTCATAAGAATTTTCATATCATCACAAGTTTGAGGTTTATCTAATGAACTTAAACTCTCCCACCAAGTTAAAGCAGAAAGTTGCAAAACACTAGCTGCATTTTTTACCTCCCTCCTTGGACACAAAGCGATTAGCAAATATGTTGTCAATTGCGATTTCCCACTCAATGTACTCATCAGCACCAATGCCATCATAAGTTGGTGGATATGAAGAATCTGTCATTGTTAGAAGATAGCAAAAGACAACACAAAAAGTGTTATCCCTATCAACTAGCAACTACTGGGTGGTGGTGAAAGTGGAATACAATATCTCAAGCGGCTTACCACCATCTTGCAGGTGTTCTTACCAAAGCCAACAGGCGGCACAATCAGTTGTCAAGCTTGGGTGTAACAGTTGCAAGGTCAACCTGTGCTGATAGAAGTAATATGTGGAGTTTTGGGAAGGCACAATATGGTAGCAAGGAATATCAATATTTCAATTGGGAATTGCAAGACTAAAAAGTAGTCCCAGTCTAGTCTATGTCTCTGGCCTGAACTCATTAGAAACCTAGCTCAAGCAAGCAAATATGATAGGACTAAACCAAGGACTCAAAGGATGCAATGCAATTCTGAAATTTCTCTTCTTTTCCTTCTTTCTTTGTTTTTTTTGATGCGGCTTTTAGCACCACTTTGCCTTTTCTCTTCTTTCTTTTTTTGTGCAATTCAGAACTTCAACAAGATAATACGAATGACAAGTGCTAGGAACAAAAGATTTGCACACGTGAGCAATTTGAATCTCATAGTTCAGCAGCACACTCAATGAATTCTTTGCCGTAGTGAAAACAGAAAGCAGCATGCAGTCCTTGATTAATTTATGCGCACATACCAAAAACCAATCTGGTCTCTTTTTTTTGTTTGTTTTCCTCCTTACACAAAACAAGAACCAAACTTTTATGACACAATACAGGAATCAAGACTTCACTCAAACTAGAATCAAATGACCTAGACACAGCAACACAAAGACACACGCGAGGGACTAAAATACAGAAAAGGAATCCAAAAGAAAAATTGCAGCGGCACAAAGGGGTTATAGGATAGAGAAACAAATTTTTTCAGGGCTTTTTTTGTGGACTATAGGTGCTGAACACAAATGAATCTGAAAGGAAAAACACGATAATACCTCACGGGCAACCTGGAATCTTGATACCACTTGATGGGGAGTAGGCCCGATCTTCCGAGAGGTAAGGGTACATTCGATTGGTGGAGATCTCGATGTTGACGATCCAGCTTCAAATCAGCATGATTCGAACCCTGCAACCGCTACACCACTACTCCGTTGGTTATCAACCAAGCACAACTTGATTAACCACGCCAAGAAGGCTTTTCCTGCAAGTGAATTGAAAAAAATAAGCAAGAAAGAATAAACACGCAATCTGAAATTGCAGATGTGTATGAAGCAAAGATCAAGATGGGGTTCAAGCTCTGATCCCAAAAGGACTAATCACCACAGTGGTGTAGAACAAGAACAAGGGCCCTGGATCACTGTAAAAGGACTTGTCGCCGCAGTTACAATGAATCAATCTCAATTTCACGAAGAAGACTAGAACTAAATAAAACCCTAATATGGTGGCTGCTGCTGCTTATATGATGGTTGGGGCATGCATAACCCCCTAGCCACGTCCATAATGGACCCCAACACGATACATGGGCCAACAGCCCAAAAGATGGTGTCGCAGCACTGTGATAGATTCTGGACGTCCTCATGATTCGACGATTCCTGTCGACTCCAAATGAATTTGGCCTGAAACCGGTGCCATTGGAAGCTCCTTGAAATTATCTTTCCATCCATATAAAGAATGTTCAAAACAGACTTCGTATGGGACCTGGGTGTCATTTTTGGTGTGGGGTTGAAAACTTGCAAGTGCTTAACTTAGCGAATGTGCCAAGCCTAGGTCAAGAACCATCAGAAGCTTAAGACAACACTCTCAGTCATCCACAACCTTGTCCAAGTTCTCCAGAGGAGCAGTCTCGGTACAAGATCAGTGGTGCAAGCAATCCCACCTGGATCTTTTCACTCAGAGCAAACCATGATAAAACAATTGTTGGATTTTTGTAATTAGATACCAATTAACACACCAACTGTTTGAATTTGCAAAGCAAACATGAAACAAAAGAGGGCATCTTGTTGCATGTGAAAGCAAAAGGACCTAGCCACTAAGCCTGATCAGAATAGCATAAGCATACAAGCCTACACATGCTAGTAGCAGATCCTGGAGGTGACCATGTTTTATGATTTTCAAAGAATAAAATAGCTAAGCTCAGAACCAATATATAACATATTCAAAGGAGCTAGCTACACATGGTCAAAGCATATATATACAACTCATAGCATATCACAAGGCACAAGCAAATGCAGATATCATACATGAGAAGCTGGTGCAAGTGTAATGCTTATGAGCAAATGCAATGCAAAATGGTATGTACACAAAAATGCAAGAAAAAGCAAAGAAGAAAAGAAAACCAATCCTAAACTACAGAAACAACTACCCAACTCAAAATGGGTAGCACACGCCAAGCTCTCCCCGCAAGCGAGCATAGGTGGCTTGTTCTAGGGGCTTGGTCAGGATGTCGGCTACTTGATTGTCAGTGGACGCATGGGTCAGCTCGACATCACCCTTCTCATAATGATCTCTCAGGAAATGGAACCTCACATCTATATGCTTGGAGCGAGAGTGTAGGATGGGGTTCTTGGCTAAGCTTATGGCTGAGGTGCTGTCAATGAAAATAGGAACTGTGCCATAGGTTAGGCCATAATCACTGAGAGTGTGTCTCATCCAAAGGATCTGGGAGTAGCATCTAGCAGCAGCTATGTATTCGGCTTCTGTGGTGGAAAGAGCTACGCTAGTTTGCTTGCGGGCAGACCAAGACACAAGAGAAATTCCAGGAAATTGGCAAGTGCCTGAAGTCGACTTGCGATCAATCCGACACCCACCATGATCAGCATCAGAAAAGCCAACCAACGCAAGAGAAGAGGAAGAAGAGTACCATAAGCCAAACTCAGGAGTGTATCAAAGGTACCTGAAAATCCTCTTCATAGCGTTCCTGTGAGAAGTGCGCGGAGAAGCCTAAAATCTCGTGCAGAGACAGACTGCGAACTGGATGTCAGGTCTGGTGGCCGTCAAGTACAGGAGAGAGCCGATCATGCTCCTGTACTCCTTCTGGTCCACAGCAACACCTTTAGTGTTCTCATCCAGCGCTGTAGAAGTGCTCATAGGAGTCGGCATGGGACTGAGGTCCCCAAAGTCGAACTTCTTGAGCTTGTCCTTGGTGTACTTGGCCTGGTGGATGAAGGTGCCATCCCGGGTTTGCTTGATGTTCAACCCAAGGAAGAACTGAAGCTCACCCATCATAGACATCTCAAACTCCCTGCTCATGTCATCAGAAAAACTAGAAACAAGAGAGTGAGAGGAGCCACCAAAGATAATATCATCCACGTAAATCTGCACCAACAGAAAATCAGCGCCACGTCTGAGGAGAAACAAAGTCTTATCTACCGATCCCATGACAAACCCCTGCTTAAGCAAAAAGGCTCTCAACCTCGCATACCATGCTCTAGGGGCTTGTTTCAGACCATACAAAGCCTTCTGAAGCTTGAAGACTCGGTCAGGAAACTTGGGACTCTCAAAGCCAGGAGGCTGCTTCACATAGACCTCCTCCTCTATAAACCAATTCAGAAAGGCACTCTTCACATCCATCTGATATAGCTTGAACCCCTTCGAAGCTACAAAGGCTAAAAAGATCCGGATGGCCTCTAAACGAGCTACATAAGCAAAGGTCTCCTCATAATCTATCCCCTCCTGCTGGCTATAACCTTGAGCTACTAACCTAGCCTTGTTCCTCACAACCATCCCATCCTCACCCTATTTGTTCTTGAAAACCCATTTGGTACCTATAGGGTGGCAATCTGGTGGAGGCTCTACAAGGACCCAAACTTGGTTTCGCTCAAAGTTTTCTAGCTCCTCATGCATGGCATTGACCCAGTTAGGATCAGATAAAGCATGTCCAACATCTTTGGGCTCAAAGGTGGCTACAAAAGCAGAGTGAGCACAGAAAGCGATAGAGGTAACCTTCGACCGCGTCTGAACTCCTCGGTGAAGGTCCCCAAGTATCCTCTCTGGAGGATAATCCCGCAGGGCTTGGTGGTGTACTTGCTGAGGTGAAGTCACCTCGTCACCGCCCTCAGCATGGGTCCCAGAGGAAGAACCTTGAGCTGGATGTGGATCGGCCATAGTCGAAGCAGTGGGGAGCGGGCCGCCATCGTTGTCAGAACTCGAATCCCCAGGAAGTGGGCCTGCAGCCGGCGCAGGGACACCACCATCACCCTCAAAGGCCTCAAGCTCATCCTCATCCTCGAAGATGTCCTGGCCAAACTCATCGTCACCTACACACTCCACAGAAGCAGACAAATGTAACACCCTAATTTTAAATTTCAGAATTTATTAATAAATTAATTGGCTTTAGTTAAATTTTCTAAGGTTTATTGTGATTAGTTGGCATTTAATCTAATTTTTATTCCTAATTAATTAAAATTTATCTTAGGTTTAAATTTTTGTTGCATTCATGCTGTTGCATAATTTAAATTGAGTGTGGTTTGAATTCAAATTTTGATTTGAATTCAAACTTTGTTTGAAGTAGAAATAGAAAAGAGAAAGGAAAATAGAAAAGGAGCCCAAACCCTAGGGCTAGCCCAAACCCAAAACAACCCAGCCCATGGGAAAACCCAACCCAACCCTCCTTCCCTGCGGGCCTTTCCTTTTCTTTTCCCCGGCCCAAACCCGGAACCAGCCCAAACCCACTTCACCCCCGGCCTGCCCAGCGCGGCCCAGCACGCGCTCAGCGCCAGCGCCCCGCTCAGCCCACGCCGCGCGCTCCGCCACCGTCACGCCTGGCCCCACCCGCCAGCGCCTCCCCACGCTCGCCCCGCACAGCGCGCGCGCGTCCCCCTCACCCGCTGCGCCCCGGGCCCGCACATCAGCGACCGCGGCCGCGACCCCGCACTCGCCCGCGATCCCCTTCCCCGTCTCGCTGACCCGCCGGGCCCGCCTGGCAGGGTCGTCGTCCCCGCGGGACGGCTCGCCGAGATCTCCGGCGAAACCGCCGGGGATTCCCTTCCCCAACCGCGCCCGCGATCCCCGGCTCTTCCCTTTATCTAGCGCCGCAACCCTCCCTGCGCCCCGTCCACTCCTCGCGCCGCCCGCAACCCTAGCACATCGCCCCGCCTCGCCTTCGCTCGGAGCAGAGCCCCCACGCCGCCGGTAAGCACCTCCGCCGCCCGGTTTTCTCGCCGCCGTGGCACGCCGGATCCAGCTGACCCCTCTACCTGCTTCACAGTGACGCCTGGCATCGACCCGTGCCACCCAGAGGCCAGGAGGAGCCCCGCAGCACCCTTCTCCGCGAGCGCCGCCCGTGACCGCCGCACGACCTCGCCGCCAGCTCTCTGCGCTGCGCAATCCGGCCGACTCGACCCTCGGTGAGGTCCCCTGCATTTTCCCGTTTGTTTTGCGCTAGAATTAGAGGCCGCGAACCCGTTCCGAGGCCAGAACGGGGCTCGCCGGCGGCATGCCGCCCCGCCCAGAGCCGCCATCGCCGGCGAGCACACCGCCTCGAGCCCCGCCAAGCCCAGTAAAGGCCACGGGTGGATCACGCATAACGCGTAGATCCTCCCCGACCCAAGCCTGCTCAGTTTTGACCCCCGGAGCACCGGATTGGGTGTCTCCGGCGAGCCGCCGCCGCGGAAAACCGAACTCCGGCGTGCCCCGCCGCCGCCCGCGCGCCCAACTGCCCTGCGCCGTCCGATCAGGAACGGGCGCTCAAGATTAGATCACCCCCCCGGTTAGATCCAAACCACTCGATCCAGATCCGACGGCCGAAAATCAAGCATACCGGTTCGGCCTGGCGTTTTTCCTAAAGACCCCCCCAGCTTTCTTAGATTCAACCCGCAGTCCTAGCACGTTGAAAATATTTATGTCCAGGTCCAGTTTTTTAGCACTTAACACCCTGAGCTTTCCAGATTTCAAACCCGCCGTCCAGAGCCGTTGGTTTTGCACGATAGCCCTTAGATTTAATGTTTATTTACGTTTTAGTCCTCGGTTTTAGCAGAAAAGCCCCTGGAACTTCAGTTTTATTACAAATAAGCCCCTAGAACTTGTTTTTAGCCCAGAAAATGCGTTTTAGCTCCGTTTTTAGCGTTCTTTTTATCCACGCGATCGTTGCAACGCGTAGAATAGTTCTAGAATAGTTTTGTGCGCCGTTTTTGTGTATTGGTGTACTGTTTCTTAGTTTTTGTTAATGTTTGCTTGTATGCTTATTATTGTGCATTGTTTTGGCCATGTGTTCGTGAGTAGACGCCGATCCATCTGAGGAGCCTCAGTACCAGTACCCGGAGCAGCCGTCTTCGGATCAGTTTGAGCAGCAGCAGGAGCAGTACGAGGAAGGCAAGTATAACATGAACAACCCATCACTTTTAAATACAATTTCATACTGCATTTTAATACTGTATGCCTTTAAGGATTTCCTAGCCAGTTTATATCCTTTATATATACCTTTGGGTTGCATTTTGGTTAGTTGTGCTAGGTTGCTGCGCTATAACACACTCTGGTCCTTTTTAATTAATTTGATTAATGGTTTACTTGAACTTAATTCTGAGAGTGGCACTCTGTGTGGCTTGAGTGGCTCACTTCTCGTTAAAAGATGTTTTTTTTTAGAAACATGGTTTAGGGGGCCAGCACGGTGCTTACTGCCTGGTTGGCCACTCTCCATAAGGACCGGTTCATAGAGCGACAACCTGGGACAACAGCGCTACCACAAGGCTAGAATGGGATAGACTTGGCGTAATAATTAGATCTTTTTGGTTTGGAGTAACTTACCTGCGGGGCAAGAGTAGTAAGCTTCAATGGTCCCTGCTCCTCCGGCTTGGTCTGTGCTTGGATTGCGCTCCTGTGCTTGTACCCCCGGAGGTGGGCCCCATCGTCGCCGACCTATCTCTCGCGGTTACGCCTTACCAACGAGATTCTTTTTAAAGGCCTCGTAGTGAGTCGCTGGCCATCTCACCTAAGGAAGTGTGATGAACAACTGGCGTAGCTCACGACTTGTGGGTAAAGATGTGCAACCTCTGCAGAGTGTAAAACTGGTATACTAGCCGTGCTCACGGTTATGAGCGGCCCAGATCCTCCTTTTGATTAGTGAAGTTATCTCCTTCCGACGAGGGAGGTGCTTCTCGGGGTTACCTTGGTGGCTTGGTTTGGATCTCAGTAGTAGTATAATTAAATTTGATTAATTACTATGTAACTGGGTAAATGGTAATTCATCAACTCGTAGTAAATAGCTTTAATAAAATTTTGCCAACACTTAAAAGCTAATGCAGTTGAGTCAGCCAGCCTAGAGCCTCATAGTTTGTGTTATACTTGTTGAGTACAAGTTGTGTACTCACTCTTGCCTCTTCTCTACTTTTTCCTCTTGGCTACGCTACTGCTGCTCAGTTCCTGCCGACACGAGGGAGTTCGTCCAGCGCTACCAGGACTACGAGGACTTCTAGGTGCTTCGTCTCCCAGTCGACGTCCCTGTGGCGCCCTGCTTCAGCTTCAGAGAGCTTTATTCGTATTTTGTACTTCGCTTCCGCTGTATCAGACACTTTGTCATAATTGTAATAAATAACATTCGTATTCGCTTTATTATATCTTTTTTTTTACGTGATATGTGCTATGATATACTGTTCATTCTGTTGTATATACGTGTGACTTGATCCTGGCACGTATATGATTGCTCGGTTTATGTTCTTTTATAAACCGGGTGTTACAGAGTGGTATCAGAGCCATATCGACTGTAGGACGAAGCCTAGATAGAACTGGTCGAGTTTTAGGACTTTTTCTCTCCAATCCTTGCCTGCTGAAATTATTTTACTATTATACTCCTTGACTTCTTTGACTTTTTACCCGTCTTGCCTTGATTTCTCCCTCTGAAGAATAGTTTTCGTAGATTCTGGCCTGAATCAGTCATCTGACCACCATGATCATAGCTAGGTGACCTTTTTAAAATAATACGATAGCACGTTCTGCGACGCGTTGTGTTAGTCGAGTCTTTTGCTGAACTCGGCTAAGTCGTGAAAATTGTCTGCTTGTTATTATGCTACATGTTTGATTTGGATTTTTGACTGATTGCATAGTTTAGTAGTTTAAATTTGTTTAAAGAAAATCACTCAGATGTTAAAGTTAACTAATTAATAAAAATGAGTTAGATCGTTGGGGGTAAAACAGTCAACTCTATCCTGTCTACTTTATCATGGCTGAGTCTTTTTCCGCAAAGAGTTATCATATCCATCTGAGTTTATTCCTGCAGTATCCTTACTCGTGAAATCTTTTGTTCAAATCAGATGGTGAACACCAGGAGCACCGGTTCCGGTTCTGGCCAGCAGCAGGGTCAGAACAACCAGGGTACTGGGATCCCGATGCCTCCACCTTTGACTCCGGAGCAGTACTTCCAGCTCCAGATGCAGATGATGGCTACCCTGAACAACACTGTTCAGGCTCTTCAGCACGCTCACACTCAGCCTCCGCCTCCTCCACCGCCGCAGCCTCGCGACAGGCGTGCTGAGTTCCTGAGGGGTCACCCGCCGACGTTCTCTCACACGTCCGACCCTCTTCAGGCTGACGACTGGCTCCGTGCAGTGGAGCGTCAGCTGGACATCGCCCAGTGCGATGACCGTGAGCGCGTCTTGTACGCAGCAGGACAGCTGCGAGGGGCAGCTTTGGACTGGTGGGAGTCCCACCCGGTGCATGACCGCGAGTCTCTCACTTGGCTCCAGTTCAGGGAGCGCTTTCGCAGCCACAACGTCCCCGCGGGCGTTATGAAGATGAAGCAGAAGGAGTTCCTTGCACTGAAGCAGGTAATCTTAAATATAATCATTCAGCGGTTTCTTTTGAGCTAATGCCCCTTGTTCTATCCTTATGAATCTTGAGTTAATCTTCCGATATCCATCTGTCTTTGTGAATTCAGGGGACTATGTCGGTCACGGAGTATCGTGATCGCTTTCTTCAGCTGGCACGCTACGCCCCTGCCGAGGTTGCGGATGACCGCAAGAAGCAGGAGCACTTCATGGAGGGTCTTGAGGACTACCTCCAGTACGCGCTGCTCAACCTCCGCTTCGACGACTTCAACCATCTGGTTGACAGTGCGCTCAACACTGAGCGTAAGCACCTGGAGATGGAGGACAAGAAGAGGAAGGTTGTCCCCGTTGCTTCCGGCAGCAACACTCGTCCTCGACTCCAGCAGCCCCAGCAGTACCAGCCTCAGTACCGGCCTCCTCAGCAGTACCAGCAGAGGCCACCGCAGCAGTACCCGCCTCGACAGCAGCAGGCAGGTCAGGGCCAGAGGTTACCAGCACCTCCGGCTCGTGCTCCACCAGCTCCACCGGCACCGCAGGCTCCACGTCCGGCAGCTCCTACCGGACAGCAGGCTCAGGGACCTCCTCGCACCTGCTTTCACTGCGGCCAGCCGGGGCACTACGCCAACGCTTGCCCCCGGAAGGCGCAGGCGGGACAGCAGGGACGCCCAGCTCAGCCCAGGGCGCCAGCACAGGGCAGGGTGAACCACGTGACGGCCGAGTCAGCGGCCGAGGCTCCCAACGTGGTTATTGGTACGTTCATGGTTAATTCATATCCAGCTACAGTGCTTTTTGATACTGGTGCTACGCATTCCTTCATTACTCAGTCTTTTGTCGAGCATCATGGTATTCATACTAGCACATTAAAGAGGTGCCTGTTAGTATCTTCTCCGGGAGGACAGTTGAGGTCTCACACTTACTGCCCGAGAGTCAGTGTTTCTTTGAGGGGAGTAGAGTTCTGTACTGATCTGATGGTGCTAGACACCAAGGGCATTGATGTCATTCTGGGAATGGAGACTCTGGCCAAATGGGGAGTTCGGATAGATTGTGCTCAGAGGACAGTCTTGCTATCAGCTTCCAGCGGCCAAGAGGTTGTTATCAGTGCAGTAGAGCCTTCTGGATTTCTTCATCAGATGGAGGCTAGACCCACGGACGGTATTCGCGTGGTGTCTGAATTCCCGGATGTCTTTCCGGATGATCTGCCAGGTATGCCGCCTGAACGCGCCATTGAGTTTTGTATTGATCTCTTGCCTGGCACAGCTCCTATTGCAAAGCGGCCCTACCGTATGGCACCTATAGAGCATGAAGAAGTTAAGAAGACTATTGATGAGTTGCTAGCCAAGGGCTATATCCGTCGCAGCTTCTCTCCTTGGGCTTTTCCGTTGTTGCTGGTAGATAAGAAGGATGGCTCGAAGAGGATGTGTGTGGATTATCGTGAGCTGAATGCAGTCACTATCAAGAACAAGCATCCACTGCCCCGTATTGAAGATCTCTTCGATTTGCTTCGAGGTGCTCGTACATTCTCGAAGATTGACCTTCGTTCGGGTTATTTTCAGCTGAGGATCCGTCCTGGGGATATTCCGAAGACGGCATTCACCTGCAAGTACGGGCTATATGAGTATACAGTCATGTCCTTCGGCTTGACTAATGCCCCGGCTTTCTTCATGCATCTGATGAACATGGTCTTCATGGATTATCTGGATGTCTTTGTGGTGATTTTCATTGATGATATTCTGATCTTCTCCAAGACAGAAGAAGAGCACGAGGAGCATCTGAGGCTCGTGTTGCAGAGATTGAGAGAGCATCAGCTGTATGCCAAGTTCAGCAAGTGCGAGTTCTGGATTGACGAGGTTCCATTCCTCGGTCATGTTATCTCTCAGGGAGGCATTGCTGTTGATCCGAGCAAGGTGAAGGATGTGCTCGAGTGGGAGACACCGCAGACAGTGAAGGAAGTCAGATCTTTCTTGGGCTTAGCAGGATATTATCGGAGGTTCATTGAGAATTTCTCCAAGATCGCGAAGCCTTTGACTTCCTTGTTAGAGAAGAATGTGGCTTTTGTATGGACTGATGAGCGTCAGATGGCCTTTGATGAGCTGAAGAAAAGGTTGACTACGGCGCCAGTCCTGACTCTGCCAGACCAGACGAAGAGGTTCACGGTATATTGTGATGCTTCGAAGGATGGTCTTGGGTGTGTTCTGATGCAGGAGGGCAGAGTGATAGCTTATGCTTCACGGCAGCTACGCCGGCATGAGCTGAATTATCCTACTCATGATCTTGAGTTAGCCGCAGTTGTGCATGCTCTGAAGATTTGGAGGCATTACTTGTATGGGCAGCGGTGTGATATCTACACTGATCACAAGAGCCTCAAGTACATTTTCACGCAGAATGAGCTGAACATGCGGCAGAGAAGATGGCTAGAGTTGGTCAAGGACTATGATCTGGAGATTCACTATCATCCGGGCAAGGCCAATGTTGTAGCAGATGCTTTGAGCAGAAGAAGTTATGTCAACATGGCCGTGGCTTTCCAGATGCCTCCAGAGTTATGCGAGGAGTTCGAGCAGTTGAGTCTGGGCTTCTTGCATCATACCTCCAGTGCAGCATTTGAGGCAGTACCGACTCTAGAGGCAGAGATCCGGCAGCATCAGAAAGATGATGAGAAGCTGCAGGAGATTCGTGAGTTGCTTAAGAAGGGCAAGGCTCCTCATTTCAGAGAGGATGATCAGGGTACCTTGTGGTACAAGAACCGGATCTGTGTTCCAGATGTGAAGGATCTTCGGAAGTTGATTCTGAGTGAGGCCCATGATACAGCTTATTCTATTCATCCGGGCAGCACGAAGATGTATTATGATCTGAAGGAACGTTTCTGGTGGTATGGGATGAAGCGTTCAGTGGCAGAGTACGTGGCTATTTGTGACACCTGCCAGCGTGTCAAGGCTGAGCATCAGAGGCCAGCAGGTCTATTGCAGCCTTTGAAGATTCCAGAGTGGAAATGGGAGGAAATCACTATGGACTTCATTGTTGGATTGCCTCGTACTCAGAAAGGGTACAACTCCATTTGGGTAGTAGTGGATCGTCTGACGAAGGTTGCTCACTTCATTCCAGTGAACACTACTTACTCCGGTGCTAGACTTGCAGAGTTGTACATCTCTTGGATTGTCTGCTTACATGGTGTGCCCAAGAAGATCATATCTGACAGAGGGTCTCAGTTCACTTCTCGGTTCTGGGAGCAGCTCCATGACTCGTTGGATACGAAGCTGCGTTTCAGTACGGCTTATCACCCTCAGACAGATGGGCAGACAGAGAGAACCAACCAGGTGTTGGAGGATATGCTGAGAGCTTGTGCCATTCAGTACGGTACTAGTTGGGATAAGTGCCTGTCTTTTGCTGAGTTCTCATATAACAACAGCTATCAGGCCAGTCTGAAGAAGTCTCCCTTTGAGGCATTGTATGGCAGAAAGTGCAGGACTCCTCTCTATTGGGATCAGATCGGTGAGAAGCAGCTCTTCGGTCCTGAGATCATCGATGATGCAGAGCAGATGGTTCAGGCTGTGCGAGAAAATCTGAGGATTGCACAGAGCAGACAGAAGAGCTATGCAGATGGCAAACGGAGAGACCTGACTTTCAGTATCGGTGATTATGTGTATCTGAAGGTGTCTCCGATGAGAGGAATCCGCAGATTTAATGTCAAAGGGAAGTTAGCACCTCGTTATGTGGGGCCATTCAAGGTGCTAGAGCGGAAAGGCGAAGTTGCTTATCGCCTGGAGTTACCTCTCAGCCTCTCGAGAGTTCATGATGTCTTCCATATATCTCAGCTGAAGAGGTGTTTGCGAGTACCCGAGGAGCAGGCACCCCTGGATGGAGTAGATGTCCAGGAGGATCTGACTTATACTGAGCATCCGGTGAAGATTCTGGAGACGTCAGAGAGGGTTACTCGGAACAAGCGCATCAAGATGTGCAGAGTTCAGTGGAGCCATCACAGTGAAGCTGAGGCTACATGGGAGCGAGAAGATGAGTTGAAGAAGACCTATCCAGATCTCTTTGCTAGCCAGCCCAGCTAAATCTCGGGACGAGATTTCTTTAAGGGGGTAGGGTATGTAACACCCTAATTTTAAATTTCAGAATTTATTAATAAATTAATTGGCTTTAGTTAAATTTTCTAAGGTTTATTGTGATTAGTTGGCATTTAATCTAATTTTTATTCCTAATTAATTAAAATTTATCTTAGGTTTAAATTTTTGTTGCATTCATGCTGTTGCATAATTTAAATTGAGTGTGGTTTGAATTCAAATTTTGATTTGAATTCAAACTTTGTTTGAAGTAGAAATAGAAAAGAGAAAGGAAAATAGAAAAGGAGCCCAAACCCTAGGGCTAGCCCAAACCCAAAACAACCCAGCCCATGGGAAAACCCAACCCAACCCTCCTTCCCTGCGGGCCTTTCCTTTTCTTTTCCCCGGCCCAAACCCGGAACCAGCCCAAACCCACTTCACCCCCGGCCTGCCCAGCGCGGCCCAGCACGCGCTCAGCGCCAGCGCCCCGCTCAGCCCACGCCGCGCGCTCCGCCACCGTCACGCCTGGCCCCACCCGCCAGCGCCTCCCCACGCTCGCCCCGCACAGCGCGCGCGCGTCCCCCTCACCCGCTGCGCCCCGGGCCCGCACATCAGCGACCGCGGCCGCGACCCCGCACTCGCCCGCGATCCCCTTCCCCGTCTCGCTGACCCGCCGGGCCCGCCTGGCAGGGTCGTCGTCCCCGCGGGACGGCTCGCCGAGATCTCCGGCGAAACCGCCGGGGATTCCCTTCCCCAACCGCGCCCGCGATCCCCGGCTCTTCCCTTTATCTAGCGCCGCAACCCTCCCTGCGCCCCGTCCACTCCTCGCGCCGCCCGCAACCCTAGCACATCGCCCCGCCTCGCCTTCGCTCGGAGCAGAGCCCCCACGCCGCCGGTAAGCACCTCCGCCGCCCGGTTTTCTCGCCGCCGTGGCACGCCGGATCCAGCTGACCCCTCTACCTGCTTCACAGTGACGCCTGGCATCGACCCGTGCCACCCAGAGGCCAGGAGGAGCCCCGCAGCACCCTTCTCCGCGAGCGCCGCCCGTGACCGCCGCACGACCTCGCCGCCAGCTCTCTGCGCTGCGCAATCCGGCCGACTCGACCCTCGGTGAGGTCCCCTGCATTTTCCCGTTTGTTTTGCGCTAGAATTAGAGGCCGCGAACCCGTTCCGAGGCCAGAACGGGGCTCGCCGGCGGCATGCCGCCCCGCCCAGAGCCGCCATCGCCGGCGAGCACACCGCCTCGAGCCCCGCCAAGCCCAGTAAAGGCCACGGGTGGATCACGCATAACGCGTAGATCCTCCCCGACCCAAGCCTGCTCAGTTTTGACCCCCGGAGCACCGGATTGGGTGTCTCCGGCGAGCCGCCGCCGCGGAAAACCGAACTCCGGCGTGCCCCGCCGCCGCCCGCGCGCCCAACTGCCCTGCGCCGTCCGATCAGGAACGGGCGCTCAAGATTAGATCACCCCCCCGGTTAGATCCAAACCACTCGATCCAGATCCGACGGCCGAAAATCAAGCATACCGGTTCGGCCTGGCGTTTTTCCTAAAGACCCCCCCAGCTTTCTTAGATTCAACCCGCAGTCCTAGCACGTTGAAAATATTTATGTCCAGGTCCAGTTTTTTAGCACTTAACACCCTGAGCTTTCCAGATTTCAAACCCGCCGTCCAGAGCCGTTGGTTTTGCACGATAGCCCTTAGATTTAATGTTTATTTACGTTTTAGTCCTCGGTTTTAGCAGAAAAGCCCCTGGAACTTCAGTTTTATTACAAATAAGCCCCTAGAACTTGTTTTTAGCCCAGAAAATGCGTTTTAGCTCCGTTTTTAGCGTTCTTTTTATCCACGCGATCGTTGCAACGCGTAGAATAGTTCTAGAATAGTTTTGTGCGCCGTTTTTGTGTATTGGTGTACTGTTTCTTAGTTTTTGTTAATGTTTGCTTGTATGCTTATTATTGTGCATTGTTTTGGCCATGTGTTCGTGAGTAGACGCCGATCCATCTGAGGAGCCTCAGTACCAGTACCCGGAGCAGCCGTCTTCGGATCAGTTTGAGCAGCAGCAGGAGCAGTACGAGGAAGGCAAGTATAACATGAACAACCCATCACTTTTAAATACAATTTCATACTGCATTTTAATACTGTATGCCTTTAAGGATTTCCTAGCCAGTTTATATCCTTTATATATACCTTTGGGTTGCATTTTGGTTAGTTGTGCTAGGTTGCTGCGCTATAACACACTCTGGTCCTTTTTAATTAATTTGATTAATGGTTTACTTGAACTTAATTCTGAGAGTGGCACTCTGTGTGGCTTGAGTGGCTCACTTCTCGTTAAAAGATGTTTTTTTTTAGAAACATGGTTTAGGGGGCCAGCACGGTGCTTACTGCCTGGTTGGCCACTCTCCATAAGGACCGGTTCATAGAGCGACAACCTGGGACAACAGCGCTACCACAAGGCTAGAATGGGATAGACTTGGCGTAATAATTAGATCTTTTTGGTTTGGAGTAACTTACCTGCGGGGCAAGAGTAGTAAGCTTCAATGGTCCCTGCTCCTCCGGCTTGGTCTGTGCTTGGATTGCGCTCCTGTGCTTGTACCCCCGGAGGTGGGCCCCATCGTCGCCGACCTATCTCTCGCGGTTACGCCTTACCAACGAGATTCTTTTTAAAGGCCTCGTAGTGAGTCGCTGGCCATCTCACCTAAGGAAGTGTGATGAACAACTGGCGTAGCTCACGACTTGTGGGTAAAGATGTGCAACCTCTGCAGAGTGTAAAACTGGTATACTAGCCGTGCTCACGGTTATGAGCGGCCCAGATCCTCCTTTTGATTAGTGAAGTTATCTCCTTCCGACGAGGGAGGTGCTTCTCGGGGTTACCTTGGTGGCTTGGTTTGGATCTCAGTAGTAGTATAATTAAATTTGATTAATTACTATGTAACTGGGTAAATGGTAATTCATCAACTCGTAGTAAATAGCTTTAATAAAATTTTGCCAACACTTAAAAGCTAATGCAGTTGAGTCAGCCAGCCTAGAGCCTCATAGTTTGTGTTATACTTGTTGAGTACAAGTTGTGTACTCACTCTTGCCTCTTCTCTACTTTTTCCTCTTGGCTACGCTACTGCTGCTCAGTTCCTGCCGACACGAGGGAGTTCGTCCAGCGCTACCAGGACTACGAGGACTTCTAGGTGCTTCGTCTCCCAGTCGACGTCCCTGTGGCGCCCTGCTTCAGCTTCAGAGAGCTTTATTCGTATTTTGTACTTCGCTTCCGCTGTATCAGACACTTTGTCATAATTGTAATAAATAACATTCGTATTCGCTTTATTATATCTTTTTTTTTACGTGATATGTGCTATGATATACTGTTCATTCTGTTGTATATACGTGTGACTTGATCCTGGCACGTATATGATTGCTCGGTTTATGTTCTTTTATAAACCGGGTGTTACAACAAAGAAGGAGTGGACTCGTCAAAGGTTACATTACAAGTTTCGATGATCCGATTAGTCTCAAGCATAAGAACACGATAACCTCTAGATTGAAGAGCATAGCCAAGAAGAATGCCATCAGAGCTCCTAGACTCGAACTTGTCAAGATTTCCCTCCTTCAAAACAAAGCATCTGCAACCAAAAGCACGCAGGTGGGACACTCTGGGCTGTCGACCAAACCGCAACTCATACGAAGTCTTCTTCATGAATGAGCGAAGGAAGATGCGGTTGGCAACATAACATGCAGTGTTGATCGACTCGGCCCAAAAATGCCTAGGAGTCCTATGCTCATCGAGCATCATCCTGGCCATCTCCACTAGGGTCTGATTTTTGCGTTCAACCACGCCATTCTGTGGACGAACATAAGGAGAGGAGTACTGGTGATCAAGACCAAAGCCACGACAAAAGTCATCAAAACGAGCGTTCTTAAATTTAGAGCCATTGTCACTGCGAATGGCTCTCATGGCATGTGGAAGCTCGTTCTGTAACCTCAAGGCCAGGTCTCGAAAGTACTGAAAGGCCTCATCCTTAGTCTCCAAGAAGAAAACCCAAGAGTATCGAGAGAAGTCGTCAATGATCACAAGAATGTACCACTTCCCACCAACAGAGCACACACGAGCAGGACCAGCGGTGTCCATATGAAGAAGCTCGCCTGGGTGCGATGTCATCACCTGATTCACAGGTGGGTGTAGAAGGGAAACCATCTTCCCGTGACGACACGGGTGACAAACAAGGTCCTTGTCCAACGTGAGCTTGGGCAATCCTCGGATCAAATCAAGTGAGCTGAGCCTAACAAGTAGGTCAAAACTCAAGTGACCAAGCATCCTATGCCACTTCCAGAGCTTAGAGGATTGACCAGTCACCAGACAGTGAGAGGTGCTAGAAGAAGATCCAGAGAATTCAATGCGAAACACACGACCAAGAGGAACAAAGCTGCAAACAAATTCCCCTCTGGAATCAAGAACACGCGAGCAACCTCTCTTGAAACTAACCTCATACCCATCATCAAGAAGTTGCGAAACAGAAAGCAGATTAAAACCAAGTTTATCAACAAGAGCAACCTCTCTCAGGGTGAAGTCATCAGAAATCCGAATAGCGCCAACTCCACGTACCTTTCCTCTACTGTTATCCCCGAAGACGATGTACTCCTTGTCCTTCATCAGGGTGAGGCTGGAGAACCATCTGTGACTCCCGGTCATGTGGCGCAAACAACCAGAGTCCATGAGCCATATGTTCTCTAGGCCTCGAGTGTCCTGCTTAGTAGGAAGAAAACGAGCGGGCAAATGGCCCGACACTGGGGTTAGCACAGAAAGAAGCAAACCAGTGTCGTGCCATTTGCTCGAAAGCAGGGTAAGTATCCTCAAACGAGAACTGTGGCTGGCGACCACCACACTGAGGAAAACGTGATGTGCCTCCACCACCAAAGCCTCGGCCATGCAGACCACCACCGAAAGCACGGTGTGGAAGAGGGCCGGTGAAACCACCACTAGGAGCGCGGTATCCATCACCGCCTCTGCCTCCTCCACCTACACAACGTGGCCTAGTATCCCGCCTCTGCCCACGTCGAGCTGGAGCGTGTCCTCCCATAGGCTGGTGGAACACCTCCGGAGCGCGCCTCTCAGGTTGCCTGCTCTCAAACCTCAACCTCCGAAAGCAGTATTATGCCAAGTGACCCTCCCTTTCGCACCACTCACACTGGTAAGGCTCTGTCTTGTGTGTAGGCTGTGGTGTAGGAACTGGAGCTCTCTGAGGTACTCTGGGGGGTTGAGTCCTCACCTTGGGCTTAGGAATAGGCTTTCCACTAGGAGGGAGTGTATCCAGTCGGTTCTTGAGGTGGTTAGGCTTGGGAACCAACACTGGATTCTTAGGTGGAGCTCTGGGTGGCTCAGTGAGAATTTCATCCTTAACTGGTGCTGGCTTAGGGATTGGTGGAGCTGTGGAAGTAGAAAGTTCACTCACACTCGGCTCAAGCATCTCACCAATCTTGCCATAGGGTTGGACAAAGTCAGCAGGAGTGAAAGCAAAACCAACCCCAACACCATCAGGACGCTTAAACTGCTGAACCATCATGCCCAACTGAGGCTCGCGTGCGGACACCCAACTGAGAATCTCCCGAAGGTGGGAGTTCTCCTCCTCCATCCGGGTCTTGTCCTTCCGTGCCTCCTCAAGCTCAGAGATCAAGCTTGGGCATACAGTACAATCAGCAGAGCAAGAGCTAGTAACTGCGGATTTCTCCAACTTCCTCAAAGCAACATTCTTCTCCTTAAGCTCTTCTCTAAGCGCTGGGCACTCCTTACAAGTGCCCAAGAGGGTAGGCCGGGACTTGAGCTCATCCAAGGTCTTCTTGCCCTCCTCGAGCTTGAGCAAGTTCTCATCATACTTGCTCCTGAGCTCGGAAAGGTCAGACATCAAACCGATGCACTGACTGCACTCATCCTCCTCCTCACAATCCTCCACAATACGGGCAGACTGAGCAATCTCTAAAGCTAGCTTAGCTTCCTTCAGCTCCTATTTCAATGCTCTAAACTGCTTCTTAGCATCCTTAATGATCAAGTCCTGATTATCTAGAGCTGTGTAAAGATCCTCCAACTCCTCAGGAGTGGGGTGCTCAGGACGTACCTCAGAGCTTGGCTCTGGCTGAAGTACAGGCTCTGCCGTGGTGGAAGGAGTCCCGTCGGCGTCGGATTCGATGGCCATGGTGCAGAAACCAGCCACCTTCCCAGTGTGGAGGCAAAGGCCAGTGAATCCCTCCGTGGCCTTCTTCTTAGAGCTCCGCTTCTTCTCGCCCCGGTGGTGTGAGTCGGAGTCACTGGAGCTGGAAGAGGACGAAGACGTCCAACTCTGGCTGGTGGAGGAGTGATCCTCGCTCTGTGTGACGAACGCATGCTTGCTCTTGTACTTGCCGATGTTCTTCTTCTTCCACTCGTGGTGCCGCTTGGAGCGTCTGCCATCCTTCTTGTGAGAGTGTCCACTCTTGTGCTTGTGGCGGCGCTTGCGGTACTCTTCATGCCAGGAGCGGTCGTCCTCCTCCCTAGAACTCTTCTTCTTGGGACACTCGGCGGCGAAGTGGCCGGTCTTGCCACAGTTGAAGCAGGTCTTCGCTCGTGCTTGTCTGTTGTTGAAGGCGCGCTGGAACTTGTGGATGATCAGTGCAAGCTCCTCATTTCCCAGCACCTCCAGCTGCTCATCTGGCACAGACACAAGAGAAGACAACCAAAAACCTCCAAGAGAAGGGTCAGAGTTAGCTCCAGAGTTGCCTACCAGGGCCATTGACTTGGAGGCGGAGGCATCAGCATGATTGCCTTCCATCTTTGTAACACCCGGTTTATAAAAGAACATAAACCGAGCAATCATATACGTGCCAGGATCAAGTCACACGTATATACAACAGAATGAATAGTATATCATAGCACATATCACGTAAAAAGATATAATAAAGCGAATACGAATGTTATTTATTACAATAATGACAAAATGTCTGATACAGCGGAAGCAAAGTACAAATACGGTAAAAACTCTCCGAAGCTGAGCAGGGCGCCACAGGGACGTCGACTGGGAGACGAACACCTAGAAGTCCTCGTAGTCCTGGTAGCGCTGAGCGAACTCCCTCGCGTCGGCAGGAACTGAGCAGCAGTAGCGTATCCAAGAGGAAAAAGTAGAGAAGAGGCAAGAGTGAGTACACAACTTGTACTCAACAAGTATAACACAAACTATGAGGCTCTAAGGTTGGCTGACTGACTGCATTAGCTTTTAAGTCTTGGCAAAATTTTATTAAAACTAT
Organism: Panicum virgatum; assembly: GCF_016808335.1. NCBI lineage: Eukaryota > Viridiplantae > Streptophyta > Magnoliopsida > Poales > Poaceae > Panicum > Panicum virgatum. Next base: position 23,897,551 of record NC_053141.1, on the reverse strand, counting down.
TTACTACAAGTTGATGAATTACCATTAACCCAGTTACATAGTAATTAATCAATATTAAACATGATACTACTGAGAACCATACCAAAACCACCAAGGTAACCCCGAGAGGCACCCCCTCGTCGGAAGGAGCTAACCCCACTAATCAAAAGGAGGATCTGGGCCGCTCATAACCGTGAGCACGGCTAGTATACCAGTTTTACACTCTGCAGAGGTTGCACATCTTTACCCACAAGTCGTGAGCTACGCCAGTTGTTCATCACACTTCCTTAGATGAGATGACTAGCAAACTCACTACGAGGCCGTTACAAAGGACACGTTGGTAAGGTGTAACCGCTAAGGAATCAGGCTCCGCAACGATGGTAACCACCTCGAGGGGTACGCACACCAAGCCTCATAGCCTGGCCACCATTGAAGCTCACCACCCCCCATGCCCCGTCGGTAAGTTACTCCCGAACCAAAATGACCTAATTAGTAAGCCAAGACCGTCCCATTCCAGTCTTGTGGTAGCGCTGTTGTCCCAGGTTGTCGCTCTATGAACCGGTCCTTACGGAGAGTGGCCAACCAGGCAGTAAGCACCGTGCTAGCCCCCTAAACCATGTTTCTACAAAAACCATCTTTTAACGAGACGTGAGCCACTCATCCACACAGAGGGCCACTCTCAGAATTAAGTTACATATGCCATTAATCAAATTAATTAAAAAGGACCATTATGTGTTATAGCGCGGCACCTAGCACAACTAACCAAAATGCAACCCAAGGGATATATATAAAGGATATAAAGTGGCTAGGAAATCCTTATAGGCATACAGTATTTAAAATGCAGTATGAAATTGTATTTAAAAGTGATAGGTTGTTCATGTTATACTTGCCTTCCTCGTACTGCTCCTGCTGCTGCTCAAAGTGCTCGGAAGACGGCTGCTCCGGGTACTGGTACTGGGACTCCTCAGATGGATCAACGTCTACTCACGAACACATGGCCAAAACAATGCACGATAATAAGCATACAAGCAAACACTAACAAAAGCTAAGAAACAGTACATCAATACATAAAAACAGCACACTAAACTAGTCTAAGACTATTCTACGCATTACAACGATCGCGTGGACATAAAGAACGCCTAAAACGGAGCTAGAACGCAAAATCTAGGCTAAAAACAAGGTTCAGGGACCTATTTGTGAGTAAAACTAAGTTCCAGGGGGTTTTCTGCAAAAACCGAGGGCCTAAACGTAATTCAACCTTAGTTCTAGGGTCTAACGTGCAAAAACACAGGGCCTGGACTGCGGGTACTATTTCTAAAGAGCTCAGGGGGCTAAACATAAAAAACAGGACTCAGCTGTGAATACTTTTGAATAAAGCTGGACCGCGGGTTGATTCAGCAGAAGACGGAGGGCTCTTTTACAAAAAGGCCAACAAACCGGTACGCCCCTTCTAATCCGATCCGTCCGCGCAAGATCGGACGGCCAGGGGCGCACTGAGGCATGGATGGCGGCGCCACACTGCGGGCCTTCGCCGGCGGCGAGCGGAGGCGGCGGGAGCTCGACGGAGATGGCTGTTCCGGCGCTCCAGTGGGCCGTTTGGGTTGCGGTCTGGTGCAAAAGGACGAGCGTGACACGCGTAAAACATTGGAGCACGCAGGGTGGCGGTTCTGTGCTCTGGCGGGACTCGCCACGGCGAGAGGCGGCCCTGGTTCGCCGGCGTGGCACGGTCGCGCGATCCCGGCCTCGGTTTGAGTCGGGTTTTGCAACGGGAAGCGTCTACGCGGCATGAGAGAGCCACCGGGGGCAAAAGCGGGGCAAGGCCGGGCTTGGACGGGGCTTACGGGGGTCCGTAGCGGCTCTGGCCTTTGCGGCGGCGGGTCGGCGCGGTGAAACGCGCCGGCGAGCGGGGGCTCTGGGGTTTCCAGGGGCCACGGCCTATCCACTAATGCCAAAATGACAGAGGCGGGTTGGGGAGCGCTTACAGTGGCTTGAATCGAGCGGGGAAGCGGCGCAGGGCAGTCGGCGATGAGAACCGCGGCGGCACACGGCGGGGCTCGGGGAAGGAGCGATGTGGTGGAGCCCCGAGCCTGTTGATCCGTCCAAGAAGGCCGTGCGTGTCCCGTGATGGTGCACCGGGGTCTGCCAGGGCTAGAACACGGCGGTGCGGCGTGACCGGGGAGTCTGCGTGGCGGAGCGAGCGGGCGGTGGTGCTGGTGTTTGGTGACGGCTGCAGCGTGGCGGTAGGGCACAGGGAGGGGTCACAGGGGTCAATTAAAGGTGGAGCCGGCACCTAGGCGTGCGCATCTGCGGTGAGAGCGGCGGGGATAGCGGCCTTGATTCCGTGCGGGGAGAACGGATCGTGATCCTGAGCTCGGGCTGCGAAGCTTCTGGAAAGCGGTGTGCGGAGGAGGCTGGCCCGTGGGTCCATGCGCGAGTGTGGGGCGGAGCGGGGTGGGGAGGTCCGCGAGGCAGCGGTCTGAGGCGCTGCGGATCGGAGCAGAGAGTTCGGGCGGGGATCGCGGGCAGAGGAAGAGGAAAGGTCTGACTTGTGGGCCATCCTCGTCAGCGGGAACGTGGTGCGCTGAGCTGCGGTGAGCGGGCGACGCGCGTGCGGGGGGGGGGGGGGGAATGGCCTGCTGTGCTGGGCCTTGCGCCTCGCGGGCTGAGCGCGGGAGGAGGGAAGCTGGGCCGCGCGGTGTTGGCGCTGGGCTGCGAGCGGGGTGAGCGGGCCGAGGAGGGAGAGGCCATGGGCTTGAGGAAAGGAGGGAGCGGGTCAGGCCGAGTTGGGCTGGGCCGCGGGATGCTACTGGGCCAAGAAAAGGGAAGAACCGGGCTGGGTTTTGGATAGGGTTTGGGTCCAGTTGGGGTTTGGGCTGGGTTTTCTTGTTTTGGTTTTCCTTTCTAATTCTAATTCTAACTCAAACAAATCTATTTGAATTCAAACAAAATTTGAATTCAACCACCCGAAGCACACAAGCAAATAAAATAAATGCTCCAGCATGAATGCAGCAACAAAGTTTTAATCTAGGAAAATTTTAATTAATTAAGGAACAAAAATTAGATTAAATGCAAGTCTAATCACCAAAAACCTTAGAAATTTAATTAAAACCAATTAAATTTATTATTAAAGCTGAAAATTTGAATTAGGGTGTTACAATCTTAGCTCGAGAAAGCTCCTCCACCTCCGAAGCCTTGAGCTTGCTGAAAAGCTCATCTACGGTGAGGGTCTCATAGCTAGCAGACTCTATGATAGTCTGGACCTTCACCTCCCAGACCTTGTGATCAAGAGCATAGAGAAGCTTCATAGCCTTCTCATGATCGGAGTAGGCCTAGGTGCCCTGTGGCTGGTTCGCACGCACCTTGTTCACAATCGATTGGAAACGACTGAACATGGTGTCGATGCTCTCACCCGGCAACTGAGTAAAGTTCTCATATTCCCGCCGGTGAGTCTCAAACAGCCTAGACTTAACATGGTTGGTTCCGTCATGGAAATTTGCCAACCGTGCCCAAATCTCCCGGGTTGTGAGAAGATCGCTGACACGATCGAACTCAGGACGAGCGAGACAAGCGATAAGTGCATTGTACGCCTTGCTATTGACCTCGTGTCTCCTAACCTGAAGTTCGGTCGTGCGGACTGCAAGATTCATGTAGTCAGGGTCCACGCAAATCTCCCAGACTTTGGAACCTAGACTCAGGAGATAGGCACGCGTGCGCACCTTCCAGTAGTCATAATCGATTCCATCGAAAATTGGGGGTTTACCCGGTGAACCCATGGTCGCACAACAGTTTCGAACCGGAGAAAGCTATAGAGAAACCGACCCGGCTTTGATACCAATTGTAGGACCGAGAAATGCGACTAGAGGGGGGTGAATGGGAGCCAATAAAAATTCTCGCGAACGAAGAATTTGACTCAAGATCCAAGTGCGCACCCCAACCCTAGAGTCCTATGCGTAGTGCCGAGTAGCTATAGAAGAGCTACACCAACACTAAACAGCCTTAGGAACAAGTGTGATCAAGCACGGAAGCAAACACACGAAAACAGCGCAAGAACCAGCACGATATACTAACACCGGTTGAACCGATGCATATTGAAATGCACCCGTCGGTCTAACCGGTGTCACAGATCCGGCAGCTGAAGAAAAGCACGCACCGGTTGATCTGACGCAAGGTTTTGAATTGCGTCAGTTCAACCGACGATGCCACACCGGATAAACCGATAAAATCAACAACAAACACCGGTGCAGTTGTCCAGAGGCAATGCAAAATGACGTAGTGAACACCGGTTAAACCGATGCCCACAAAACCCGTGCGTCGGTGCAATTAACCAGAGAGATCACAAAAAGAAACGTTCTGAGCACCGGTTCAACCAACGCTAGGAAACTGGAATACGCCGGTCGAACGACAAAACTGCAAGCCGAAGTGTTAACGCCGGTTGATCCGATGCTTGTAAAGGCTAAAGCACCGATGCATTCAACAGAGACGCCAAAAACCCTAGCAGCCGAACCTTGTAGTCACCGGTTGATCCAACGACCTTGGACCTAAGCGTCGGTTCAACCGGTGCTGTCGGAAAACAGAGTCCAGAGGGGTTTTCCAGCCTGCGCCTCGGGAAAAATACGACGAACGAGTGATCAAATCACATCCAAACCTTACCAAAATTTGCAGGCACCATCCTAAGGACCCTGTGAATGTACCCACAAAAGGAATTGACGATTCACTCCATGGTTTAAGAGGAATCGGCGAAAAACCGAGCTAGAAGGGGTTTTTTGGGGTTTTCTAAAAACTCTGTGTGGCAGAACCACCTGAATTATCCCGGCTCAAGTGCACTGGCCATCACCCTAAGGCAACACCGGCTCAAACGCACTTCAAATGGAACAATTCTTGGTCTGTCGGGTAACGTCCCGATACAACCACTGGTTCTAGGATCGAACAAGCATACCCCGCACGAAGGCGAGTCCAGAGGTATTACAACCACAAATTTTACAACACAGGAATAAAAGTTATTACAAACCAGTTCAAAGACAGTATTATAGGCACAAACTTAGTAAAACAGTTATACAAGCCAGAATCATGATCCAGAGTTTAAACAGCGGAAGATAAAACACGATGTCTACACCACGTCGCAAAAGCATACCAAGCTAGCCTGTGACACCCCGGCCTACAGATAGCACTGGAGAATTTGAGAATCTCTCAGATGAGGCAGAAGAGTTATGCTATGGTTCCATTTCTCGGGTTTATATAACACCTATCTGGAGTGAGCAGCAATGATGCCTGTGCAGTGTTGTCTAAATAGGATAAGAACTTTAAATAATGGGGTTTTCCTCTCTTCCTTGACCTTACTTGTGCTTCCTTTTGTCCCAGCTCAGATGTCAGCTGAACAAAACAGCCTTGGAGTTAGTGCAATGGGTGATGGTGTTCATGTAACAGTTTCCGTGAAGCAGCCGACAACGGTACAAGATCAGCCCTCACAAACAACATACCACCCGAAGAATGGTGAGAAAGCTTGCCTGTGTTGCCAATTCTATGGCGTTCCTTGTCGTCAAGTTCGTGCGACTGAAGATGAAGCCACCACAAGGAGGAACCAGAGATTGTTCTCCAGTACAAAGAGAAAGAGGTCTCATCAAGAGCAGCTAGCAGAAGATTCCCTTTTCCTTGACTGTCCATCAGTCGATGAGCTACAGATCATCCAGAAGAGAAATGATCCTGAGTGCTCTAGAGATACACAGGTCAAGAACCAAGCACTCTATGATTATGTTGATGGGTTGACTATCACTATGAATGTGATTCAGCCACACGGTCACAAGGAGTCCAAAGTGCGAGCAGCAGAAATAATGCAAGATGTGATGATAAGTTCACAAGGAGGACAACCAAGTAGCCCCATTCACCATCACCGCATATGCTACAAATGCGGGCAAAAAGGTCATTATGCCAAAAGTTGTCCAGCACCTCAGGCTCCATGGCAGGCAGGACAGCAGGGGCACCCAGCCCAACCCAGGGCGCCACGACAGGGGAAGGTGAACCACGTGACGGCCGAGTCAGCGGCCGAGGCTCCTAACATGGTTATTGGTACATTCATGGTCAACTCTTATCAAGCTATGGTGCTTTTCGATACCAGTGCTACTCATTCTTTCATTTCCAAGTCATTTGCCGAGCAGCATCGTATACCAGTTTCTTGTATGAGGACAGCTATGGTAGTTACCTCACCTGGGGGCCAGTTACACACATGCTCTATATGCTCCAGAGTTAGTATTATCATAAGGGGGGCAGAGTTCCGCACCGGTTTGATCGTCATTGATTCCTTGGGGATAGATGTGATTTTGAGCATGGAGACCCTTACCAAATGGGGAGTCCGTATTGATTATGCTCAGCGGACAGTTCACTTGTCAGCATCTGATGGCCAAGAGGCGACAGTCAGTGCTACAGAGCCTTCTGGTTTTCTTCATCAGATAGAGGCTGGACCCACGGATGGTATTCGCGTGGTGTCTAAATTCCCGGATATCTTTCCGGAAGACTTGCCAGAAGAAAGAAGAAGAGTTGATGAAGACCTATCCTAATCTCTTTGCTAGCCAGCCCAGAATCTCGGGACGAGATTCCTGTAAGGGGGTAGGATTTGTAACACCCTAATTTAGTTTTCCTAGTTAATAATAAATTTAATTTGCTTTATTTAATTTTCTAGGATTTAATTTGCTTAGTCTTGTATTAAATCTAATTTTTGTTCCTCAAGTAATTAAAATTTTATCATAGGTTTAATTGTTGGTGTTGCATTCATGCTGCTGCATTAATTTAATTGTTTGAGTGCTAGTTGTGAATTCAAATTTGAATTTGAATTCACCTAGCTGTGTGATAGTTTGGTTTAGAAATAGAAAAGGAGAAATAGAAAGAAAACCCAAAACAAAACTCAAACCCAAACCCATAGCAACCCAAGAAACCCAGCTCACAGCCCAACCCAACCCGAACCGGCCCATGGCCCACTCCCCTTTTCCCCAGCCCAAAACCAGCAGCCCAGCCCTCCCACCTTTCCTCTCACGCGGGCCCAGCAACCCCCACAGCCAGCACGGCCCGGGTTCAGCCTCTCCCCCTTCGGCCTGCTCCCACGCGCGCCCAGCCAGCTTCCGCACGGCCCGCTCACCCGCTGCCTCCGCAGCTTGCGCGCTCGGCCCAGCTCCTCTCCCCGCCTCCCGTTCGGCCCGCACGCCACGCGCGTCGCCCACCCAAACCGCCGGGCCCACCTGCCAGCGTCGCTCCGCAGCCGCGCTCCGCAGACCTCGCGTGCCCGCTGCCCCAGCGCCGCTAACAGCCCGGCCCCCATGTCAGACCCTTCTCTCCCGACGCGCCCGCGCCAGTCACGGGCGAAATCGCCGGCCGTGATCCTCGCGGCACCCTTCCCTGGGCACGCTCGCCAGATCCCGCCCGCCTACCCTTTTATCGCACCCCGCGGCCCTCCTGTAAGCCATCCTCACGCCAGCACCGCCGTAAACCTAGCACCGCCGCCTGCCGGAACTCTGTGCTCGGTAGCCGCCGCCAAGCCACCACAAACCCGCCACCTCGAAGGCCAACTCCGGCCACTGCGCTTCACTGGAGCACCACATGGAGGAGGAGGTCGCCTGCAGCCGCCCTCTATGCTCTCTACCCCACGCTCCGCACGGCGATTGCTCACCGGAGCACCACCGAGCCGCCACGCCGCCGTCGCGCCCTCTACGCGGACCCCCGCCCGATTCAAACCCTCGGTGAGAACCTACACGTCATCCCGTTCCTTTTGGCACTAGAACTGGTAGGCCGCAGCCCCTGGGCCTCTTGAACTCTGCTCACCGGCGATTTCCATCATGCCGAGCCACCTCCGCCGTCGAACCCGCCGCTCCGGCCCTCCCCGAGCCCAGAAGAAGCCTTGGGTGGATGACGCATGTCGCGGTGATCATTCCAGGACAAAACCCTAAACGAAGCGACCCCTGGAACCCCGGAAATGCCGAGCTCCGGCGAGCTCAGTGCTGCGCCGCAGCGAGATTCGTCGCCGGCGGCCGCCCACCGCTGCCTCACACGCCCCTTTTCACCCCAGCCGCCCGATCTATACCCGACGCTCCAGATTAGATCTGGGTTCCTTTAAATCTAAGTCATCGGATCTTGAACCAATGGCTCAGATCAAAACATACCAGTTCGCTGTGGTCTTTTTGCTAAAGAACCCCCCAGTTTTCTAGAAATCAACCCGAGCTCCGGTCCAGTTCAAAAATATTTCCGATTAAGTCCTGTTTTTAATGTTTAAGCCCCCGACTTTTCTAGAAATCGAACCCGCCGTCCAGCCTTGGTGTTTTTGTGAGTTAGACCCTGGATCTATAGTTTAATTACATTTTAGTCCTCGGTTTTTGCAGAAAACCCCCTGAAACTTAGTTTTTATCGCAGATAAGCCCCTAGAACTTGTTTTTAGCCTGGATTATGCGTTTTAGCTCCGTTTTTATTGGTTCTCGTGTCCACGCGATCGTTGTAACGCGTAGAATAGTTTTAGACTAGTTTAGTGTGCTGTTTCCATTTATTGATGTACTGTTTCTTAGTTTTTATTAGTGTTTGCTTGTATGCTTATTGTTGTGCATTGTTTTTGGCCATGTGTTCGTGAGTAGACGTTGATCCATCTGAGGAGCCCCAGTACTAGTACCCGGAGCAGCTGTCTTCTGACCACTTTGAGCAGCAGCAGGATCAGTACGAGGAAGGCAAGTATAACATGAACAACCTATCACTTTTAAATACATTTTCATACTGCATTTTAATACTGTATGCCTATAAGGACTTTCCTAGCCACTTTATATCCCTTATATATCCTTTGGGTTGCATTTTGTTTAGTTGTGCTAGGTTGCTGCGCTATAACACACTCGGGTCCTTCTTAAATAAATTGATTAATGGTTTAATTGAACTTAATTCTGAGAGTGGCCCTCTGTGTGGATGAGTGGTTCACGTCTCGTTAAAAGATGGTTTTTGTAGAAACATGGTTTATGGGGCTAGCACGGTGCTTAGTGCTTGGTTGGCCACTCTCCATAAGGACCGGTTCATAGAGCGACAACCTGGGACAACAGCGCTATCACAAGGATAGAATGGGATAGACTTGGCTTACTAATTAGGTCTTTTTGGTTTGAAGTAACTTACCTGCGGGGCAAGAGTGGTAAGCTTCAATGGTCCCTGCTCCTCCGGCTTGGTCTGTGCTTGGTTTGCGCACTTGTGCTTGTACCCTCGGAGGTAGGCCCCATCGTCGCCGATCTAACTCTTCGCGGTTACGCCTTACCAACGAGATTCTTTGTTACAGCCTCGTAGTGAGTCGCTAGTCATCTCACCTAAGGAAGTGTGATGAACCTCTAGCGTAGCTCACGACTTGTGGGTAAAGATGTGCAACCTCTGCATAGTGTAAAACTGGTATACTAGCCGTGCTCACGGTTATGAGCGGCCCAGATCCTCCTTTTGATTAGTGGGGTTATCTCCTTCCGACGAGGGAGGTGCCTCTCGGGGTTACTTTGGTGGTTTCGGTTTGGTTCTCAGTAGTAACATGTTTAATCTTGATTAATTATTATGTAACTAGGTTTATGGTAATTCATCAACTTGTAGTAAATAGTTTTAATAAAATTTTGCCAAGACTTAAAAGCTAATGCAGTTGAGTCAGCCAACCTTAGAGCCTCATAGTTTGTGTTATACTTGTTGAGTACAAGTCGTGTACTCACTCTTGCCTCTTCTCTACTTTTCCCTCTTGGATACTCTACTGCTGCTCAGTTCCTGCCAACACGAGGGAGTTCGCTCAGCGCTTCCAGGACTACGAGGACTTCTAGGCGTTCGTCTCCCAGTCGACGTCCCTGTGGCGCCCTGCTCAGCTTCGGAGAGCTTTTATCGTATTTGTACTTCGCTTCCGCTGTATCAGACATTTTGTCATTAATGTAATAAATTACATTCGTATCCGCTTTATTATATCTTTTTACGTGATATGTGCTATGATATACTATTCATTCTGTTGTATATACGTGTGACTTGATCCTGGCACGTATATTCCGAGAAGCACCTCCCTCGTCGGAAGGAGATAACTTCACTAATCAAAAGGAGGATCTGGGCCGCTCATAACCGTGAGCACGGCTAGTATACCAGTTTTACACTCTGCAGAGGTTGCACATCTTTACCCACAAGTCGTGAGCTACGCCGGTTGTTCATCACACTTCCTTAGGTGAGATGGCCAGCGACTCACTACGAGGCCTTTACAAAGAATCTCGTTGGTAAGGCGTAACCGCGAGGGTTAGGTCGGCGACGATGGGGCCCACCTCCGGGGGTACAAGCACAGGAGCGCAATCCAAGCACAGACCAAGCCGGAGGAGCAGGGACCATTGAAGCTTACTACTCTTGCCCCGCAGGTAAGTTACTCCAAACCAAAAAGATCTAATTATTACGCCAAGTCTATCCCATTCTAGCCTTGTGGTAGCGCTGTTGTCCCAGGTTGTCGCTCTATGAACCGGTCCTTATGGAGAGTGGCCAACCAAGCACTAAGCACCGTGCTGGCCCCCTAAACCATGTTTCTACAAAAACATATTTTAACGAGACGTGAGCCACTCATCCACACAGAGGGCCACTCTCAGAATTAAGTTCAAGTAAACCATTAATCAATTTAATTAAAAAGGACCAAAATGTGTTATAGCGCAGCAACCTAGCACAACTAACCAAAATGCAACCCAAAGGTATATATAAAGGATATAAAGTGGCTAGGAAAGTCCTTAAAGGCATACAATATTAAAATGCAGTATGAAATTGTAATTAAAGGTGATAGGTTGTTCATGTTATACTTGCCTTCCTCGTACTGCTCTGGCTGCTGCTCAAACTGATCCGAAGACGGCTGCTCCGGGTACTGGTACTGGGGCTCCTCAGATGGATCAACGTCTACTCACGAACACATGGCCAAAACAATGCACGAAATAAGCATATAAGCAAACTCTAACAAAAAGCTAAAGAACAGTACATCAATACATAAAAACAGCAAGAAAAACTAAGCTAAAACTATTCTACGCGTTACAACGATCGCGTGGATATAAAGAACGCTAAAATCGGAGCTAAAACGCATAAACTAGGCCTAAAACAAGGTTCAGGGGCTTATTTGTAAGAAAACTGAAGTTTCAGGGGCTTTTCTGCTAAAACCGAGGGCTAAAACGTAATTAAAGGATAAACCTAGGGTCTAACGTGTAAAAACAGCAGCTATGGACGGTGGGTTCTATTTCCAGAAAGGCTAGGGGGCTGCGTGTAAAATTCTGGGCTTGTTTGGGAAAACTTTAACACTGAGCAGGACCGCGGGTTTATTCTAGGAAAACGTAGGGGTTCTTTTGCAAGAAGTACAGGCTGAACCGTTATCTTCGCTCAGGGGCCGTCAGATCTAGATCGGATGGCCAGGATTTTATGAGTGCTGGATCTAATCTGGGCCGCGTCTATCGGATCGGACGGTCAATGGCATTTGGGGCGTGGGCGGCGGCGCAGGTCACCGGAGTCCTCTGCTCCGCGGCGGCGCGACACGGGGCTCGCCGGACTTCGCCAATCTCGGTGCTCCGGGGCTTGATTCGGGCAGGGATTGGATCAGGAAGGGTATACGTGAATGGATAAACCACCCGGGGCACTGAACTGGGCTCGGCAAGGCTCAGGGCCACGGATGCAGCGGCGCGGGCGGTTCGGCTCGGCGAGGTCCACCGGCGAGGTCGTGTTCGTGCCGTGTGGCGCTCAAAACCGGGTGCAATCGTGATGGTGAGGGTGCACAGTGCGAAATCAAACGGAACCGTTGCCCGTGTGGGGCGGTGCCATGTCGCAGCATACCCGCCACGGCAGGGCTGCGCCTGCGCGGCGGCGCAACGCCGGTGGCTGGGGGGTTCCGGCCTCTGGCGTGGCCCACAGGCTCTAAACTCCAGAGCAAAAGGACCAGGAAAAGAGCTGCCGCTTACCGAGGGATCGAGACGGGCTGGATTGGCATGCAGGGTCGACGGCGAAGCTGACCAGCGGTGGAGGCGACGCGGAGCTCGCGGACGAGGCTGCAGCAGGGGTGCTCCGGCTTCTGGATCCCACGCAAAGCTTCAGCGTTGATCTGCGGTGATGTTCCAGGGGTCAGGGAGGCTTGGGGATTGCCGGCGGCTAGAAATCGGGGCGGCGGCCGTGTTACCTGTAGCGGCGGCTCCAAGGGAAAAATCTCAGGGTGTGGCGCGGCGTAGAGGGCTGAGGAGATGGCTGCGGATGGAGGCTAGGGTTACAGGGTGCGGCGCCATTTATAGAGCATCCCAGGTGATCCTGGGGAGGCGTGCCCCGGATGGAAGGCCCACCGGGAAACTCGGAGGGGATGGCGGGGTTGTTGCTCTGCGGGGGGAGAAGATACCGCCAGGTGGGGTCGGTCCGTCAGCGCCAGCGAGGGGAGCCGTGGGGCGTGCTTGAGCGAGCTGACCGCGGGGGGGGGGGGAAGAGGGGGCTGACCAGTGGGCCCGGGCGCTCAGCGGGCGGGCGACGCGCGGTGCGGGCGAGCGGCTGTTGCGCGAAGCAGGCCGGGGTGGAGCGGCCCGGTCGCGTGGGGGGGGGAGCGGGAGCAGGCCGTGCGTGACGCGGGACTGGGCCGAGTGGGGGAGTGGCGTAGCGGGCCGGGCGCAAGTGGGAGTGGGCCTGGGTGAGGCTGGGTCGGGCTGAGAGTTTGGGCTGGTGTTTTGGGGTTCCTTTTCTATTTCTTTTTTTCTTTTCTATTTCTAATTCAAACAAAAACAACTAATTGAATTCAAACTAATTTGAATTCAAAACCTAACCACACAACAAAAGAAGAGATGCTCCAGCATGATGCAACAACAAAATTAACCTATGATGGATTTTAATTTCTTGAGGAACAAAATTGGATTAAATGCCAGCTAAACACAATAAACCTTAGAAAATTAAATAAAGCCAATTAAATTTATTAATAAATGCTGGAATTTAAACTAGGGTGTTACAGACCCTACCCCCTTAAAGAAATCTCGTCCCCGAGATTTAGCTGGGCTGGCTAGCAAAGAGATCTGGATACGTCTTCTTCAGCTCATCTTCTCGCTCCCAAGTAGCCTCAACTTCACTGTGGTGACTCCACTGAACTCTGCACATCTTGATGCGCTTGTTCCGAGTAACCCTCTCTGATGTCTCCAAAATCTTCACCGGATGCTCAGTATAAGTCAGATCTTCCTGCACATCTACTCCATCCAGTGGTGCCTGCTCCTCGGGTACTCGCAAACACCTCTTCAGCTGAGATATATGGAAGACATCATGAACTCCTGAGAGACTGAGAGGTAACTCCAGGCGATAAGCAACTTCGCCTTTTCGCTCTAGCACCTTGAATGGCCCCACATACCGAGGTGCTAACTTCCCTTTGACATTAAATCTGCGGATTCCTCTCATCAGAGACACCTTCAGGTACACATAATCACCGACACTGAAAGTCAGGTCTCTCCGTTTGCCATCTGCATAACTCTTCTGTCTGCTCTGTGCAATCCTCAGATTTTCTCGCACAGCCTGGACCATCTGCTCTGCATCATCTATGATCTCAGGGCCGAAGAGCTGCTTTTCACCAATCTGATCCCAATAGAGAGGAGTCCTGCACTTTCTGCCATACAATGCCTCAAAGGGTGACTTCTTCAAACTGGCCTGGTAGCTGTTGTTATACGAAAACTCAGCATATGACAGGCACTTATCCCAACTAGTACCGTACTGAATAGCACCAGCTCTCAGCATATCCTCCAACACTTGGTTGGTCCTCTCTGTCTGCCCATCTGTCTGAGGGTGATAAGCCGTACTAAAACGCAGCTTCGTATCCAACGAATCATGGAGCTGCTCCCAGAACCGAGAAGTGAACTGAGACCCCCTGTCAGATATAATCTTCTTGGGCACACCATGCAAGCAGACAATCCGAGAGATGTACAACTCTGCAAGTCTGGCACCGGAGTAAGTAGTGTTCACTGGAATGAAGTGAGCAACCTTCGTCAATCGATCCACTACTACCCATATAGAGTTGTACCCTTTCTGAGTACGAGGCAATCCAACTATGAAATCCATCGTGATCTCCTCCCATTTCCACTCTGGAATCTTCAAAGGCTGTAACAGACCTGCTGGCCTCTGATGCTCAGCCTTGACACGCTGACAGGTGTCACAAATAGCCACGTACTCTGCCACTGAACGCTTCATCCCATACCACCAGAAACGTTCCTTCAGATCATAATACATCTTCGTGCTGCCCGGATGGATAGAGTATGCTGTATCATGGGCCTCACTCAGAATCAATTTCCGAAGATCCTTCACATCTGGCACACAGATCCTGTTCTTGTACCATAAAGTACCCTGATCATCCTCTCTGAAATGAGGAGCCTTGCCCTTCTTAAGCAACTCACGAATCTCCTGCAGCTTCTCATCATCTTTCTGATGCTGCCTGATCTCTGACTCTAGAGTCGGTACTGCCTCAAATGCTGCACTAGAAGTATGATGCAAGAAGCCCAGACTCAACTGCTCGAACTCCTCACATAACTCTGGAGGCATCTGGAAAGCCACGGCCATGTTGACATAACTTCTTCTGCTCAGAGCATCTGCTACAACATTGGCCTTGCCCGGATGATAGTGAATCTCTAGATCATAGTCCTTGACTAACTCTAGCCATCTTCTCTGCCGCATGTTCAGCTCATTCTGCGTGAAAATGTACTTGAGGCTCTTGTGATCAGTGTAGATATCACAACGCTGCCCATACAAGTAATGCCTCCAAATCTTCAGAGCATGCACAACTGCGGCTAACTCAAGATCATGAGTGGGATAATTCAACTCATGCCGACGTAACTGCCGTGAAGCATAAGCAATCACTCTGCCCTCCTGCATCAGAACACACCCAAGACCATCCTTCTAAGCATCACAATATACCGTGAACCTCTTCGTCTGGTCTGGCAGAGTCAAGACTGGCGCCGTAGTCAACCTCTTCTTCAGCTCATCAAAGGCCCTCTGACGCTCATCAGTCCACACGAAAGCCACATTTTTCTCTAGCAAGGAAGTCAATGGCTTCGCGATCTTGGAGAAATTCTCAATGAATCTCCGATAATATCCAGCTAAGCCCAAGAAAGACCTGACTTCCTTTACTGTCTGCGGTGTCTCCCACTCGAGCACATCCTTCACTTTGCTCGGATCAACAGCAATGCCTCCCTGAGAGATAACATGACCGAGGAATGGCACCTCGTCAATCCAGAACTCGCACTTGCTGAACTTGGCATACAACTGATGCTCTCTCAATCTCTGCAATACGAGTCTCAGATGCTCCTCATGCTCTTCTTCTGTCTTGGAGAAGATCAGAATATCATCAATGAAAATCACCACGAAGACATCCAGATAATCCATGAAGACCATGTTCATCAGATGCATGAAGTAAGCCGGGGCATTAGTCAAGCCGAAGGACATGACTGTATACTCATATAGCCCGTACTTGCAGGTGAATGCCGTCTTCGGAATATCCCCAGGACGGATCCTCAGCTAAAAATAGCCCGAACGAAGATCAATCTTCGAGAATATACGAGCACCTCAAAGCAGATCGAAGAGATCCTCAATACGGGGCAGTGGATGCTTGTTCTTGATAGTGACTGCATTCAGCTCCCGATAATCCACACACATCCTCTTCGAGCCATCTTTCTTATCTACCAGCAACAATGGAAAAGCCCAAGGAGAGAAGCTGTGACGGATATAGCCCTTGGCTAGCAACTCATCAATAGTCTTCTTTACTTCTTCATGCTCTATAGGTGCCATACGGTAGGGCCGCTTTGCAATAGGAGCTGTGCCAGGCAAGAGATCAATACAAAACTCAATGGCGCGTTCAGGCGGCATACCTGGCAGATCATCCGGAAAGACATCCGGGAATTCAGACACCACGCGAATACCGTCCGTGGGTCTAGCCTCCATCTGATGAAGAAATCCAGAACGCTCTACTGCACTGATAACAACCTCTTGGCCACTGGAAGCTGATAGCAAGATTGTCCTCTGAGCACAATCTATCCGAACTCCCCACTTGGCCAGAGTCTCCATTCCCAGAATGACATCAATGCCCTTGGTGTCTAGCACCATCAGATCAGTACAGAACTCTACTCCCCTCAAAGAAACACTGACTCTCGGGCAGTAAGTGTGAGACCTCAACTGTCCTCCCGGTGAAGATACTAACAGGCACCTCTTTAATGTGCTAGTATGAATACCATGATGCTCGACAAAAGACTGAGTAATGAAGGAATGCGTAGCACCAGTATCAAAAAGCACTGTAGCTGGATATGAATTAACCATGAACGTACCAATAACCACGTTGGGAGCCTCGGCCGCTGACTCGGCCGTCACGTGGTTCACTCTGCCCTGAAGTGGCGCCCTAGGCTGAGCTGGGCGCCCCTGCTGTCCCGCCTGCGCCTTCCGGGGGCAAGCGTTGGCGTAGTGCCCCGGCTGGCCGCAGTGAAAGCAGGTGCGAGGAGGTCCCTGAGCCTGCTGTCCGGTAGGAGCTGCCGGACGTGGGGCCTGCGGTGCCGGTGGAGCAGCACGAGCCGGAGGTGCCGGTAACCTCTGGCCCTGCCCCGCCTGCTGCTGCTGTCGAGGCGGGTACTGCTGTGGTGGCCTCTGCTGGTACTGCTGAGGAGGCCGGTACTGAGGCTGCTGGTACTGCTGGGGCTGCTGGAGTCGAGGGCGAGTGTTGCTGCCGGAAGCAACGGGGACAATCTTCCTCTTCTTGTCCTCCATCTCCAGGTGCTTGCGCTCAGTGTTGAGCGCGCTGTCAACCAGATGGTTGAAGTCGTCGAAGCGGAGGTTGAGCAGCGCGTACTGGAGATAGTCCTCAAGACCCTCCATGAAGTGCTCCTGCTTCTTGCGGTCATCCGCAACATCGGCAGGGGCGTAGCGAGCCAGCTGAAGAAAATGATCACGATACTCCGTGACCGACATAGTCCCCTGAATTGACAAAGACAGATAGATATCGAAAGTTTAACTCAAGATTCATAAGGATAGAACAAGGGGCATTAGCTCAAAAGAAACCGCTGAATGATTAAATTTAAGGTTACCTGCTTCAGTGCAAGGAACTCCTTCTGTTTCATCTTCATAACGCCCGCGGGGACGTTGTGGCTGCGGAAACGCTCCCTGAACTGGAGCCAAGTGAGAGACTCGCGGTCATGAACTGGGTGGGACTCCCACCAGTCTAAGGCTGCCCCTCGCAGCTGTCCTGCTGCGTACAAGACGCGCTCACGATCATCGCACTGGGCGATGTCCAGCTGACGCTCCACTGCACGGAGCCAGTCGTCAGCCTGAAGAGGGTCGGACGTGTGAGAGAACGTCGGCGGGTGACCCCTCAGGAACTCAGCACGCCTGTCGCGAGGCTGCGGCGGTGGAGGAGGCGGAGGCTGAGTGTGAGCCTGCTGAAGAGCCTGAACGGTGTTGTTCAGGGTGGCCATCATCTGCATCTGGAGCTGGAAGTACTGCTCCGGAGTCAAAGGCGGAGGCATCGGGATCCCGGTACCCTGGTTGTTCTGACCCTGCTGCTGGCCAGAACCGGAACCGGTGCTCCTGGTGTTCACCATCTGATTTGAACAAAAGATTTCACGAGTAAGGATATTGCAGGAATAAACTCAGATGGATATGATAACTCTTTGCGGAAAAAGACTCAGCCATGATAAAGTTGACAGGATAGAGTGGACTGTTTTACCCCCAACGATCTAACTCATTTTATTAATTAGTTAACTTTAACATCTGAGTGATTTTCTTTAAACAAATTTAAACTACTAAGCTATGCAATCAGTCAAAAATCCAAATCAAGCATGAAGCATAATAACAAGCGGACAATTTCACGACTTAGCCGAGTTTAACACACGACTCGACTAACACAACGCGTCGCAGAACGTGCTATCGTATTATTATAAAAGGGTCACCTAGCTAACTCATGGTGGTCAGATGACTGATTCAGGCCAAAATCTACGAAAACTATTCTTCAGAGAGAGAAATCAAGGCAAGAAGGGTAAAAAGTCATAGAAGTCAAGGGGTATAATAGTAAAATAATTTCAGCAGGCAAGGATTGGAGAGAAGAAGTCCTAAAACTCGACCAGTTCTATCTAGGCTTCGTCCTACAGTCGATACGGCTCTGATACCACTCTGTAACACCCGGTTTATAAAAGAACATAAACCGAGCAATCATATACGTGCCAGGATCAAGTCACACGTATATACAACAGAATGAACAGTATATCATAGCACATATCACGTAAAAAGATATAATAAAGCGAATACGAATGTTATTTATTACATTAATGACAAAAATGTCTGATACAGCGGAAGCGAAGTACAAAATACGATAAAGCTCTCCGAAGCTGAAGCAGGGCGCCACAGGGACGTCGACTGGGAGACGAACGCCTAGAAGTCCTCGTAGTCCTGGTAGCGCTGGACGAACTCCCTCGTGTCGGCAGGAACTGAGCAGCAGTAGCGTGGCCAAGAGGAAAAAGTAGAGAAGAGGCAAGGGTGAGTACACAACTTGTACTCAACAAGTATAACACAAACTATGAGGCTCTAAGGTTGGCTGATTCAACTGCATTAGCTTTTAAGTGTTGGCAAAATTTTATTAAAGCTATTTACTACGAGTTGATGAATTACCATTAACCCAGTTACATAGTAATTAATCAAGTTTAATCATGTCACTATTGAGAAACCAAACCAAAACCAAGCCACCAAGGTAAACCCCGAGAAGCACCTCCCTCGTAGGAAGGAGATAACTTCACTAATCAAAAGGAGGATCTGGGCCGCTCATAACTGTGAGCACGGCTAGTATATCAGTTTTACACTCTGCAGAGGTTGCACATCTTTACCCACAAGTCGTGAGCTACGCCGGTTGTTCATCACACTTCCTTAGGTGAGATGGCCAGCGACTCACTACGAGGCCTTTACAAAGAATCTCGTTGGTAAGGCGTAACCGCGAGGGTTAGGTCGGCGACGATGGGGCCCACCTCCGGGGGTACAAGCACAGGAGCGCAATCCAAGCACAGACCAAGCCGGAGGAGCAGGGACCATTGAAGCTTACTACTCTTGCCCCGCAGGTAAGTTACTCCAAACCAAAAAGATCTAATTATTACGCCAAGTCTATCCCATTCTAGCCTTGTGGTAGCGCTGTTGTCCCAGGTTGTCGCTCTATGAACCGGTCCTTATGGAGAGTGGTCAACCAAGCACTAAGCACCGTGCTGGCCCCCTAAACCATGTTTCTACAAAAACATATTTTAACGAGACGTGAGCCACTCATCCACACAGAGGGCCACTCTCAGAATTAAGTTCAAGTAAACCATTAATCAATTTAATTAAAAAGGACCAAAATGTGTTATAGCGCAGCAACCTAGCACAACTAACCAAAATGCAACCCAAAGGTATATATAAAGGATATAAAGTGGCTAGGAAAGTCCTTAAAGGCATACAATATTAAAATGCAGTATGAAATTGTAATTAAAGGTGATAGGTTGTTCATGTTATACTTGCCTTCCTCGTACTGCTCTGGCTGCTGCTCAAACTGATCCGAAGACGGCTGCTCCGGGTACTGGTACTGGGGCTCCTCAGATGGATCAACGTCTACTCACGAACACATGGCCAAAACAATGCACGAAATAAGCATATAAGCAAACTCTAACAAAAAGCTAAAGAACAGTACATCAATACATAAAAACAGCAAGAAAAACTAAGCTAAAACTATTCTATGCGTTACAACGATCGCGTGGATATAAAGAACGCTAAAATCGGAGCTAAAACGCATAAACTAGGCCTAAAACAAGGTTCAGGGGCTTATTTGTAAGAAAACTGAAGTTTCAGGGGCTTTTCTGCTAAAACTGAGGGCTAAAACGTAATTAAAGGATAAACCTAGGGTCTAACGTGTAAAAACAGCAGCTATGGACGGCGGGTTCTATTTCCAGAAAGGCTAGGGGGCTGCGTGTAAAATTCTGGGCTTGTTTGGGAAAACTTTAACACTGAGCAGGACCGCGGGTTTATTCTAGGAAAACGTAGGGGTTCTTTTGCAAGAAGTACAGGCTGAACCGTTATCTTCGCTCAGGGGCCGTCAGATCTAGATCGGATGGCCAGGATTTTATGAGTGCTGGATCTAATCTGGGCCGCGTCTATCGGATCGGACGGTCAATGGCATTTGGGGCGTGGGCGGCGGCGCAGGTCACCGGAGTCCTCTGCTCCGCGGCGGCGCGACACGGGGCTCGCCGGACTTCGCCAATCTCGGTGCTCCGGGGCTTGATTCGGGCAGGGATTGGATCAGGTGTGACACCTCAGGTGTTAGCACCTTTAAATCCAATCAATGTACCTTAGTTAAAGTTAAAAGAAAAATTTGAGAAATTAATTTAAAGAGAAAGGATCAAATAAAAGACAAATCATACAAAAGAAATTAAAGGAAAAAGAAAAAGGAGTGAAAAGCTACTCAAAATTTAATTCAAAAATGTGCACAAAATTTTTGTTGGCTCATGAGAGGTGTTTCAATTGACATGTGCTCAATTGAACTTCAGCCAAAATCAAGTCAAAAACTGAATAAAACTAAAGTCCTTTTGTGCAAATATGCAAATGTGCCAATAGTTCAAAATGTGATTTTCAAATGAAAATTTGCATAACACAAAAGTTGTAGATCTTGAAAAGTTATGCAAAAATGGTATTCAACACTTTTCCATTTGAGCCCTCTAATTAGGAGAAAATTTTAGTTTACCGAGAGGTCCCTGGAAATTTCAGAAATCACAAAAGAGCCCCCATCTCCATCTCTCTCTCTCCCGGTGCTCTGTTTTCCCGCCGCCCGCCGTACGCCGCCGGTGGACCTCGTCCACCGCGCGCCCGCGGCCAAATGGACCCGGGGAAACCGTTTAGCGCCACCTGGCCTGCCCCTTGGCGCCCTCCCACGCCCACACGCGTCCCAGGCCGCTCCCGAGCCGCCACGACGCCCCCAGCCATGCGCCGCGCCGCTGCCTCCTCCGCCCGCTCGCCGTCGACTCGCCCAGGCCGAATCGACCGCCCCCAGTCACTCCTTTCCTCACCCAGGAGCTCTGTGGCCTATAAAGACCCCCAGAACCCCCGCAGTCGCGCCCCTTCTCCCCTTCTTCCTCCTCCCGCCGCTCCGCCATGGCCGCCGAGATCCAGCTCGCGCGGACCGGCTAGCCCAGCCCCACATTGCCCCCTCTGACCACCGCAACAGCTTCGCCACCTCCCAGTTACGCTCCACGCGCGCAGAATCGAACCCAAACCCCCTCCCGACGCCGTTCCCCTTTTGCGCCGCCGCCGGCGAGCTCGGGCTCACCGCGGACCGGCCAGCTCCGGGGAAGACCGAGCCCGATAGCTACCCCAGAAGCATCCACGAGCTCACGCGGTGCTCGTGCGCGCCTTGTTCCCCTACCCCAAGCCCTCCTTCGCCTCCAGCGCCGGCGAACCGAACAACCGACCCGCCATCAACGCCGACGAGCTTGAACCTGTGCTCCAATCGCTCGAACGTCGACCAGGGTAGGTGTTCCTCGATCCTTTCTCCCCCACGCGCCTCCCCGTGGCAGCCCCGGTAAGCCCTGCACCGCAGAACACCACCGGCAAGATGCCACGGCGGAGAAGGCCGGCGAAGGACCCGGTTGTAATTTCTTTTTTTTCGTTCAAGGGTGTCTCTGCAAGTTTTACAGTGTATACCAGTGAACTTCTAAAATGCGAAACAAATCACAGAAAAATCATAAAAATGCAAACTCAACTGATCTGGAATCCTTGTAACAAAATCTACAAATTTTGTAACATTCACATTTGCAGAAACTCAACCGAATTTAATCTAGGGAAAAGATTAAGAAAATCACCTTATGCATGTTCATGAAGTTCTGCTCATCAAATGACATTGATTTTTGGATATGTTATAACTAATGGGATGCTAAGATCACAGTAAAAAGATGACATCAAACCAAAACAGTTATCAGGTTAGAACAATCAAGATTCTCTAATCTATTGTTAGCACTCTCGATTTAATTCTGGAAAATATGTACATGAACTTGCTCTGAAAATTTTACTACAGTCTTGTGCCACTGAATCCCTGTAAGTCTCTAAATTTCAAATTTATTAGAGTTCATTTGCTATATACCATGATTTATGCTTGTTTAATCAACTTAATTCCTCATATATAGTTGTTATGATCGGAAAAATCCATATTTATTTCTGGAGTCTCTTTTTAGCTCTGTGTCCCTATATAAAAATTTTGAGCTGCATTTACTGAGTTTGGCTTTGTCGAATAATCATGCTTAGCATCTTATGGTTAGGGTTACTATTTTTTGTTCTGAGAAATCTACAATGTTTCTGATCTTTATTTTTGGGCATGATCTTGCTTAGAGTATGTTCTACCCTTGATAAAAAGTTCAGATGCAATGCTGGTCAAATACATCTTGAGAAAATTATGCAAACTCATGTTAAGTTAACTGAATAACTAATTTAGTATAGTGAGTTAAATCTTGAAAAATTTTCTGGAGTATGTTTAACTCAGTACTAGTCTCTGGTAAAAATTTGAGAACCAAATCCTTAGTAAAACTTTCTGTAGATTTAATCTTTGTTAATGGCTTGCCGTTTTTAATCTTTTTATCACCTCTGCTATATAAGTGTATAAAATCTGGAAAAATTTCAGTACTGAGTGTATGCTTTGAAGTTGCTTGCATAAAATTTGTAGCATCAGAATCCATGTGGAACATTCTGTACAAAAATATGAAGTAACTAGAGTAATCCATTTGCATGATTAGTTATAGTTTTTGCTTTATGGTTAAATGCTGAAATCTATACCATAATTACTTATTTTGAATCTGAGTTACTTTAGTGTTCATCACTAGCTCTTTAGTAGTTGTGATGTTAAGAAATAATGAAAGCATGTTATGTGTTGAAATTAAAAATGAAAACCTAAAACCCCACTCATTCATGAATAACCATAGTTATGCTTACTACTCTATAAACGATTGCCCATGCAATGAAATGTGAAATCGGCACTAAATTAACTTACGTGGACTACAACTTTATCGTGAAGGAAAGAAATTGTTATCCATGAATAACTCATAATCTTGCATTGCATATAGAAACGGTTAATCTCGCGGACGGAGACTACGAACTGGTGCCCGCGGACTCTCGTGCGGAGCAGGAGATTAATCTGAACTGTACTAACTTGTCTCAAGACCTGGGCCAAGCCCCCGAAGTTTTTCTGCCTGACAGTGCCCAAGAAGGCAAGCCCCGGAGCATAATCCCACTATTTTTCCGAATTACCATTCTGTTATCTATTTACTAATGTATGGTAATAGTTGGTTTTCTGCATATAAGTTCTCTAGGCGTTGATCGAGAACCCTAGATGCATGATCCATAGGAACCTATGTTTGATACCGGAACTTTTTATCGACTAGTTGCCATGCTAAATAGGCACGGTAGAAGTCGAGTGGTTCTCTGCCTCTCGCGAGCAATAGGAATTGTACTGACTTTATTTCCTGTTGAAATGTAAGGACAACGGGCGGGGTTGTGTAGTTGTGATACCCCGCTGGTATAGTCAAAAATGGCTAAGGTCGAGGTGTGTGGCTCATTTTGTTAAGCGTTTGAAAGTACTAGCCACATACCGAGAAATATGGTAATCGGTAAGCTTAAGTACCTGATTGGACCGGCGAGTGGAACGATCTCGCACCCTCCTGGTAGAAGTAGGGTTTATTTTATGTCGCGACGTACGGGTGCAGAGTGGTCGGACTCTGTAGTCGGGGAGGGTGTGCCGGATCCACGGACTGGAAAGAAAGGGGAAAAGTAGCGTGGGCGGGAGCGAAGTCAATCCCCATGCGTGTGGTCTAGGTTCCCCTGGCCAGGTTGAAATTCGATTCGGAATCGTCCGCCTCTCACGGCATGAGATTGCTTAATGATTTCGGTCACATAGAGTAACAAGTGGAACAGGATGATGATAATACTGCTGGTTGATTAAATGGTTGCTCTACCATGTTTGAGTAGAGTTAGTTGCAAACTTAGAATGGTTGATTCCACTAGAATCTGGCTAAGTAAAACCTGAAAGTAAGGATCAACACTTAGCGGCATTTTTGGCAAACAAACCTCTCCAACCAAAAAGCTTGCATGTATAGTTATCGGACTATGTTATATCCGGAGACGGGTCAGTCTTGCTGAGTATTAGTATACTCAGCCTTGCTTGTGGCACTGTTTTTCAGGTACTAACTTTGAAGATCTGTTTGCGAGTCTTACTTGGCCTTGTACTCTGCCTCCGGGTTGGTCGGTTGAGTGGGATGGCCCTTCAGCTAGTGCTAATCACCCTCCCGCTGAGTGACGCATTCGTACGGGCTTTACCGATGCGTCACGTTATTTCGTTAGTTATCTTTTAATGCTTCCGCTGAACTTTGATACTTGAATAATTTGAGGAGTTGGAACTCCTTAGTACTTCACTAGTCTGAACATGGTTTGTAATAAATTTTCCTTTCCGCTGCAATCACTCTGAGATGTATGAAATGGTTTGTGTTGTAATCTCTGGGCTCACCTTCGTGTGAGTGTTGTCTGCTGATCCTGGAATAGCGTGGCTTTTATCGAGGCTTCACTCGAGGAACTACCGGTGAGTGCCAAATTGGGTCAGAGTTGCTTAGCAACGAAGATCAGTGCACCCGGGCCCAGTAGTTTTGGGTGGTTCCGCCACAGCTGGTATCAGAGCTCGCAGACAGCCTACCAGAGATGACAGCCTCGGTTTTCAAAACAATAAATCAAAACTTGACTTCAAAACTACTAAAGTTTTTGAAAGAGTTTAGGATCTCCAAGGACAAGTCTAGGACGTAAAGCCCTAGGGGATCTTTTGGGTATAATCAGGTGGCTTATTTTGTATGGCTAACTTCCAGCACATTACTTTTCAGTATTTAAATTCCGCAATTTAAATTCTGCAACTACATCGTCGCTACGAAGGTATGCTTACTCAGTCAGCTGAGGGAGTCTGACCTTCCCGTCGGTGATGCGAGCCGAACGCTGAAGCTCAAGCAGTGGCCTACTTGAGCTGCTGCCCATATACCAACTTCGGTTGAGTATATGGGGAGTAATGGTTCAAAATTGGAATTCAATTCCCCGTCAAAGACGGTACTCAGTCAATACGTTGTTTCGATAACGTATGCTTAACGTTGTCCATACGGCGGTAATAGTATGGATGCCGATTCTATAATGATCGGTAATGTATGGGGACGCTTTCGTGAGTGCTGGCACGAGAGGTTCATTTTATATGCTGTCAATCTTCTGCAGGTACGCTAACTTGAAATCGAATTACAGGCTATCTAGCTATATCGAGTAGCTATATAGTGAGAGACGTAATATGTATGCCACCAAAGTCATTGCGTAAGACCAAGATTACTTGGCGATTTTTCCTTGGTGAGGACGTATAGGTTCTGCATTCATTCTCAAAAAGATTAGCAAATAAATCTCTGGGGAAATCGCAAGCAAATCAGTTAAAACACTATCCTAGGGAGTATCCAGAAAGTCTGCCACCTGGTTTCCACGAATTTTTACCTTCTGATAAGTTACTCAAATCGACTTGGGGTAGTAAGACTAAATGATGTTTCCTAAGTTATCAAGCTGCTGTAAAAATTTGAGAATTTTTGAAGCCTTCTAGCATGGTATTTGTATTTTTGGATCAACCCTGTGTAAAACTGTTAACTCTGAACAGTCTATACAGACGAAATTTTTCGACCATTATAAGTTGTTCAAACTAAAAATCGTTCAACATGAAAGTTGTAGACAACTAAGTGATGAGCTTACCATAAAAATTTGAAAAAATTTTGACGTCCGGGTTGAGAGTTATAGTCAAAATACACCCTCTCTGGACACTCAGTTTTCCTGGTTGACATCACTCTGAATACCTGAGCATATCACCCCCATGGAATCCGAATTGAGCTTAGTGATGACTAGGTGAATTGTTCCTTAATATCAGAGGGATCTTGTGTAAATTTTTGAGAATTTTTGAAGCAAGTTCTCTACAGTTTTGGCCATTTCTTTCACTGTTCCAGAGTTAGTAGTTCTTGTTACCATCAGCTGATCTATCGGTCTTTTGTTGGGACAGATGGAAGAGCTGCTGGTCGTTGACGCGCAGGGGCACGTGCACTCCGCCTGCCTGCACTGGGACGGGTTTCCCCGCCGTCTTTGGGAGCTTTTGAGTGCAGCCGGTTACCTCCAGCCACCGGTTTACGATGGCCACGAGTTTGTTGAGGACGGAGTTCGTCGCTGCAGTGTGACGATGGTGATCCCGCAGCACCCGCTCAACCGGTGGGAGCCGATCGTGACTCAGATGGTCGGTCACTATCTGCTGGACACCTGGGAGCTTACCGCCATGAGGGCGATGACCACCTTTTGCTCTTCGCACCCTCTGGAGGTGGTTCTGACCGCGTTCGGGTTGTTCCCTGCACCTGACCCGGCAGACCCGCTTTGGCTCGACCGGATGGCACACGTGGACGTGGTCGCTACCCTTGACCCGGTCGGGGCACTTCAGACGACAGCGATGTGCTTGGACGGCCTCTACAGGCTTCACACTTACCAGAGTTACGCCGTCGCTCAGTTGGTGGACCACGCTCAGGCCTTGCACCTGGCAGTCCAGCTGAGAGATGGGCAGCTTCAGGAGGCTAGTACCGAGCTCGAGAGCAGGGCTACTCTTATCGCCCAGCTCCACGGCCAGGTTCACGAGCTTCAGGACACTGTGTCGGATCGTGACGCTACGATCAACTTCCTGGAGGACCAGTTTCACGACCTGCAGCTTGAGGTGGACGAGGCTCAGGGGCAGCTCCACGCGATACAGCACGCGCAGGATGCCCTTCACGCACCTCCCGACGAGATGCAGGTGGACGAGGAGGACGAGCCCCAGGAGATCGAGGGCTTTTCAGAGATGGACTTCGAGGACCAGGCGCCGCAGCCCGCACCGGTTGAGGTTCACACTCCCGCGGCGAGTGAGGCATCGGTCAACATGTAGACCGAGGCGCTGTTTCTTAGCTTTTGTAGACTCCTCTTAGTGTGGCCTACTTTTGGATCATGGCTACTAGGCTAACTTAGAGTTGAGTAACCCCCTTAGTACTGATGTTAGGAGTGACCAAGTAGAAATGAGAGAACGATGGATGTAATGAACCCCTAATGCTACTAGTGTTAATTATAAGTGATCTGCAAAAAAGCTGAAGGCAGCAGCTAGTTCGAATTTTTATCCTCTTTTCCTTTCGGATTTAGCTCCTGAGTTGAATACCAAAGTTGTTCCAAATTTCATCAGGAACCTACTCGCAAAATTTCAGCCCAAACGGATTGGTATTGCAGGAGATAATCGCAATTTACAGAAGCTCTGTTTTCTGTGAAGCAGAAAAAAAAAAACAGAGGAGGAGTAATGGAATTTTTCGACTAACCTACTCTGGAAATCTGACTTTGTGATGACTACCAAAGTTGTAGATCATGAAATTATCTATCTCCTGTAAAAATTTCAAGTTTATATCATATACCGAACTCCAGTTATGAGCGTTTTCGTATCGCTGGTTTTGCTGCACAACCTTATTAAGCAATTTCCAGTATCTCCATGTCATGTTGAGTTGTATATTCCATTTGAAATGATGATAATGATGAACCTAATGCAAAAGTACTCACATTTCAGATGGTTGGATCAACTCGAGGCACCCCTAGTGGTTTTGGAGCCGGAGGGAATGGCGATCCACCTCCACCTCCTCCACCAGTGGGTATTGCTGAGGTTCTTGCTGCCCAGACAGAGATTTTGCGGCAGTTGGTTCAAGCTCAGCAACAACCGCGGGGTGGGCATCATGCTCATCACGCACAAGAGGCGAGCTACCAAGATTTCCTCAGCACTCAGCCTCCGCTGTTCAATAAAGCGGATGAGCCTCTGGACGCTGACGCTTGGATTCGCACGATCGAGTCCAAGTTTTCTCTATTGACTACTCCTTGTTCCGAAGCGAACAAAACTCGCTATGCCGCGCAGCAGCTTCGCGGATCAGCTCGTATGTGGTGGGATCATTACCACGGGATGCTACCGGCTGATCATGTGGTGAATTGGAATGAATTCAAACTGGCTTTTCGAGATCATCATATTCCAGCCGGACTTCTTGACCGTAAGCTCAACGAGTTCTTGGCCTTGACTCAGGGCACTCGTACTGTGGTGCAGTATGCCCAAGTATTCCATCAATTGTGTCAATATGCTGGACATCACGCGGACACCGACGCTAAGAAGCGTGAACGCTTCCGTCGAGGCCTCAGTACCAAGTTACAAGAAAGGCTAAATCTTGTCCGTGCGGACTCCTTCAATGAATTGGTGAATATGGCTATATCTCAGGAGGATCTTATTTCTGCACACCGCGCTGAAAAGAAGCGCAAGGCACCTGCTGGACCCTCGAGTGCCTCTGCACCGAGGTATTGTATTGTGCAAAATAGCCCACCCGCACTCTCTCAGAAGGCCCCTCAGCCAGGGCGTTGGATTATTAGGCCTCCTCAACAGCAGCAGCAGACTCGATTCGGGCTTCCCCAGCAAGCTCGATTTGCACCTCAACAGCAGCAGAACGGCCCTAGGCCGAATGCCCAGCCAGCCGCTCGCCCCGATAATAATAACCGCTGTTTCAGATGCGGGAGTCCGGATCACTTTGCCAAGATGTGCCCCCAGGCGGGACAATCTCAAGGGCAGGCTCCTCGCAGAAACGATCAGAACAAGGGCAAGAGGCAAACCATCCAAGTCAGGCAGGGCCGACTTAACTTCACCAACCTTGCTGAACTACCTGAGGGAGCACCAATCATGTCGGGTACATTCTCTATAAACCATCACCCCGCAGTCATTTTATTCGATTCTGGTGCATCTCATAGCTTCATTAGTTCTAAATTCGGAGCAAGGGTTGGGTTAGATTTTTGCCACACAAAAGGGTCATTCATGATATCTACTCCGGGTGGCAAAGTTGCATCAAACCAAATCGTTAATAATGCGCCACTAAGTTTGGGTAGTAAAACTGTCCCTACCACTTTAATATTGCTGCCACTAGAAGGTATGGACATTATTCTGGGAATGGATTGGATGAACAGACATGGGGTAATGTTAGATATCTCTTCCCGAGCTGTCGAAATAAATTCTCCAACTCATGGTCATTCGGTTCTATATTTACCTCATCACCAATGCAAGAACTCTTGTGCCTATGCCATGAAAGATACTCGTCTCGAAGATATTCCGGTAGTCCGTGAATATGCAGATGTGTTTCCGGATGATTTACCTGGTATGCTGCCAGACCGGGATATCGAATTTATCATTGAACTTCAGCCTGGTACAGCCCCTATTTCAAAAAGGCCGTATCGAATGCCGCCCAAAGAATTAGCCGAATTAAAAATCCAGCTGCAAGAACTTCTGGACAAGGGTTTTATTCGCCCAAGTGCTTCACCATGGGGTTGCCCAGCACTGTTCGTAAAGAAGAAGGATGACAGTCTGAGGTTGTGTGTTGACTACCGGCCTCTCAATGCGGTGACCATCAAAAATAAATATCCACTTCCCCGCATTGATGTACTGTTTGATCAGTTGGCTGGGGCAAAGATCTTCTCCAAGATTGATCTCCGTTCGGGGTATCATCAAATTAAAATCCGGCCTTGTGATATTCCCAAGACCGCCTTCTCAACCCGATATGGTCTCTATGAGTACTTGGTTATGTCTTTCGGTCTCACCAATGCTCCGGCTTATTTTATGTATCTCATGAACTCGGTATTTATGCCGGAACTTGACAAGTTTGTCGTTGTTTTTATTGACGACATTCTGATCTATTCCAAAGATGAGGCGGAACATGAGCAACATCTGCGCATTGTTCTTCAACGTCTCAGAGATCATAAGCTGTACGCAAAATTCTCCAAGTGTGAATTCTGGCTGGACACAGTCAAATTTTTGGGTCACACTATATCTAGTGAAGGCATTTCAGTTGATCCCAGCAAAGTACAAGAAGTGATGGACTGGAAACCTCCTACTTCAGTTCATCAGATCCGCAGTTTTCTCGGCTTGGCGGGGTATTACCGCAGATTTATTCCGGACTTCTCCAGAATTGCTAAGCCCATGACAGAACTACTAAGAAAAGATGTCAGGTTTAAATGGAACACAAAGTGTGATGAAGCATTCCATACATTGAGAGCACATCTAACCACTGCACCAGTCTTGGCTCAACCTGACAACAATAAACCATACGACGTTTATTGTGATGCTTCAGGCACTGGTCTGGGTTGTGTTCTAATGCAAGACAATCGGGTGATAGCTTATGCTTCCCGAGCTCTTCGACCACACGAGCTAAATTATCCCACTCATGATCTGGAACTAGCCGCCGTTATTCATGCTCTCAAGCTTTGGAGACATTATCTTATGGGCACCCATTGCAATATCTATACCGACCATAAGAGTCTCAAATACATTTTCACTCAAAGTGAGCTGAATATGAGGCAACGAAGATGGCTGGAATTAATCAAAGATTATGATCTGGAGGTTCATTATCATCCGGGCAAGGCAAATGTGGTAGCCGATGCGCTCAGTCGCAAGGTTCACTGCAATTGCCTTTCAATGGAGTCATATAATGACACATTGTGTGCTGAAATGCAAAGGCTGAAATTAGAAATTATTCCTCAGGGCTCTTTGAATCATATTTCGGTGGAACCGACACTCTATGACCAGGTCATCATGGCACAATTACACGACAAAAGTGTTGGTATCATCAAGCAGCAAGTAGTAGAAGGTGAAAATAAATATAAGTGTTTTCGAGTGGACCATAAAGGAATTTTGTGGTTCGAGGATCGCCTAGTCGTTCCCAAAAATACTGATTTGCGGAAACAAATCCTAGACGAAGCACATCTCTCTAAATTTTCTATTCATCCGGGTAGCACCAAGATGTACCAAGATCTCAGACAAAATTTTTGGTGGACTCGCATGAAGAGAGAGATTGCCAAATATGTCTCAGAATGTGACACCTGTCAGAGAGTGAAGGCTAGTCACTTGAAAGTTGCTGGAGCTCTCCAACCTCTACCAATTCCGTCTTGGAAATGGGAAGATATCAGCATGGATTTCATTGTGGGCTTACCAAATACTTTTCAGCACCATGATTCTATTTGGGTCATTGTTGATAGGCTCACAAAGATTGCTCATTTTATTCCAGTGCATACTGAATATCGAGCCAAGAAATATGCTGAGATCTATATTGATCGAATTGTCTGCCTACACGGTATACCCAAAACAATTATATCGGATCGTGGTCCTCAGTTTGTGGCAAGGTTTTGGGAGCAACTCCAAGAGGCTCTCGGAACTAAATTAATTCGAAGCTCAGCTTACCATCCACAGACTGACGGGCAGACCGAAAGGGTTAATCAAATTCTTGAAGATATGCTTCGAGCATGTGTCATCCATTATGACAAGAACTGGGACAAATGTTTATCCTTGGCGGAGTTTTCTTATAACAACAGCTATCAGGCCAGTCTGAAGATGGCACCCTTCGAGGCCTTGTATGGTCGACGGTGTCGAACTCCTTTGAATTGGTCTCAGACTGGGGAACGTCAAATATTTGGACCCGAATTAGTGGTCGAGGCTGAGGAGAAAGTCAAAATAGTACAAGCTAATCTCCGAGCAGCTCAGTCCCGGCAAAAGAGTTATTTCGATAAAAGAAGGGATCCTTTGAAATTCATGGTTGGTAACCACGTCTATTTACGAGTGTCTCCAACTCGAGGCGTTCAACGTTTCGGAGTTAGGGGTAAGCTCGCACCTCGCTATGTCGGGCCATATGAAATCATTGAAGAATGTGGACCCGTGGCTTATCGTTTGCGACTTCCTTCACGACTTGCCGCCATCCATAATGTTTTCCACATATCCCAACTCAAGAAATGTGTTCGAGTTCCTACGGAAATCATTGATCAACAGGAAATTTTAGTGGAGCCCGATCTCTCATATACCGAATATCCACTCAGAATTCTGGATCAAAAAGAGAGAGGTACTCGTCGAAAGGTGGTAAAAATGTATAAAATTCAGTGGTCTTATCACACTGAAGAAGAAGCCACTTGGGAGACGGAGGATTATCTTAATCGACACTATCCGGGTTTCCTTAGCTCTACCTCAGGTATATCATTTTCCCCACCTCAAATTCAATCATCCAATCTCGGGACGAGATTCTTGTTAAGGGGGGGTAGGTTGTGACACCTCAGGTGTTAGCACCTTTAAATCCAATCAATGTACCTTAGTTAAAGTTAAAAGAAAAATTTGAGAAATTAATTTAAAGAGAAAGGATCAAATAAAAGACAAATCATACAAAAGAAATTAAAGGAAAAAGAAAAAGGAGTGAAAAGCTACTCAAAATTTAATTCAAAAATGTGCACAAAATTTTTGTTGGCTCATGAGAGGTGTTTCAATTGACATGTGCTCAATTGAACTTCAGCCAAAATCAAGTCAAAAACTGAATAAAACTAAAGTCCTTTTGTGCAAATATGCAAATGTGCCAATAGTTCAAAATGTGATTTTCAAATGAAAATTTGCATAACACAAAAGTTGTAGATCTTGAAAAGTTATGCAAAAATGGTATTCAACACTTTTCCATTTGAGCCCTCTAATTAGGAGAAAATTTTAGTTTACCGAGAGGTCCCTGGAAATTTCAGAAATCACAAAAGAGCCCCCATCTCCATCTCTCTCTCTCCCGGTGCTCTGTTTTCCCGCCGCCCGCCGTACGCCGCCGGTGGACCTCATCCACCGCGCGCCCGCGGCCAAATGGACCCGGGGAAACCGTTTAGCGCCACCTGGCCTGCCCCTTGGCGCCCTCCCACGCCCACACGCGTCCCAGGCCGCTCCCGAGCCGCCACGACGCCCCCAGCCATGCGCCGCGCCGCTGCCTCCTCCGCCCGCTCGCCGTCGACTCGCCCAGGCCGAATCGACCGCCCCCAGTCACTCCTTTCCTCACCCAGGAGCTCTGTGGCCTATAAAGACCCCCAGAACCCCCGCAGTCGCGCCCCTTCTCCCCTTCTTCCTCCTCCCGCCGCTCCGCCATGGCCGCCGAGATCCAGCTCGCGCGGACCGGCTAGCCCAGCCCCACATTGCCCCCTCTGACCACCGCAACAGCTTCGCCACCTCCCAGTTACGCTCCGCGCGCGCAGAATCGAACCCAAACCCCCTCCCGACGCCGTTCCCCTTTTGCGCCGCCGCCGGCGAGCTCGGGCTCACCGCGGACCGGCCAGCTCCGGGGAAGACCGAGCCCGATAGCTACCCCAGAAGCATCCACGAGCTCACGCGGTGCTCGTGCGCGCCTTGTTCCCCTACCCCAAGCCCTCCTTCGCCTCCAGCGCCGGCGAACCGAACAACCGACCCGCCATCAACGCCGACGAGCTTGAACCTGTGCTCCAATCGCTCGAACGTCGACCAGGGTAGGTGTTCCTCGATCCTTTCTCCCCCACGCGCCTCCCCGTGGCAGCCCCGGTAAGCCCTGCACCGCAGAACACCACCGGCAAGATGCCACGGCGGAGAAGGCCGGCGAAGGACCCGGTTGTAATTTCTTTTTTTCGTTCAAGGGTGTCTCTGCAAGTTTTACAGTGTATACCAGTGAACTTCTAAAATGCGAAACAAATCACAGAAAAATCAGAAAAATGCAAACTCAACTGATCTGGAATCCTTGTAACAAAATCTACAAATTTTGTAACATTCACATTTGCAGAAACTCAACCGAATTTAATCTAGGGAAAAGATTAAGAAAATCACCTTATGCATGTTCATGAAGTTCTGCTCATCAAATGACATTGATTTTTGGATATGTTATAACTAATGGGATGCTAAGATCACAGTAAAAAGATGACATCAAACCAAAACAGTTATCAGGTTAGAACAATCAAGATTCTCTAATCTGTTGTTAGCACTCTCGATTTAATTCTGGAAAATATGTACATGAACTTGCTCTGAAAATTTTACTACAGTCTTGTGCCACTGAATCCCTGTAAGTCTCTAAATTTCAAATTTATTAGAGTTCATTTGCTATATACCATGATTTATGCTTTTTTAATCAACTTAATTCCTCATATATAGTTGTTATGCTCGGAAAAATCCATATTTATTTCTGGAGTCTCTTTTTAGCTCTGTGTCCCTATATAAAAATTTTGAGCTGCATTTACTGAGTTTGGCTTTGTCGAATAATCATGCTTAGCATCTTATGGTTAGGGTTACTATTTTTTGTTCTGAGAAATCTACAATGTTTCTGATCTTTATTTTTGGGCATGATCTTGCTTAGAGTATGTTCTACCCTTGATAAAAAGTTCAGATGCAATGCTGGTCAAATACATCTTGAGAAAATTATGCAAACTCATGTTAAGTTAACTGAATAACTAATTTAGTATAGTGAGTTAAATCTTGAAAAATTTTCTGGAGTATGTTTAACTCAGTACTAGTCTCTGGTAAAAATTTGAGAACCAAATCCTTAGTAAAACTTTCTGTAGATTTAATCTTTGTTAATGGCTTGCCGTTTTTAATCTTTTTATCACCTCTGCTATATAAGTGTATAAAATCTGGAAAAATTTCAGTACTGAGTGTATGCTTTGAAGTTGCTTGCATAAAATTTGTAGCATCAGAATCCATGTGGAACATTCTGTACAAAAATATGAAGTAACTAGAGTAATCCATTTGCATGATTAGTTATAGTTTTTGCTTTATGGTTAAATGCTGAAATCTATACCATAATTACTTATTTTGAATCTGAGTTACTTTAGTGTTCATCACTAGCTCTTTAGTAGTTGTGATGTTAAGAAATAATGAAAGCATGTTATGTGTTGAAATTAAAAATGAAAACCTAAAACCCCACTCATTCATGAATAACCATAGTTATGCTTACTACTCTATAAACGATTGCCCATGCAATGAAATGTGAAATCGGCACTAAATTAACTTACGTGGACTACAACTTTATCGTGAAGGAAAGAAATTGTTATCCATGAATAACTCATAATCTTGCATTGCATATAGAAACGGTTAATCTCGCGGACGGAGACTACGAACTGGTGCCCGCGGACTCTCGTGCGGAGCAGGAGATTAATCTGAACTGTACTAACTTGTCTCAAGACCTGGGCCAAGCCCCCGAAGTTTTTCTGCCTGACAGTGCCCAAGAAGGCAAGCCCCGGAGCATAATCCCACTATTTTTCCGAATTACCATTCTGTTATCTATTTACTAATGTATGGTAATAGTTGGTTTTCTGCATATAAGTTCTCTAGGCGTTGATCGAGAACCCTAGATGCATGATCCATAGGAACCTATGTTTGATACCGGAACTTTTTATCGACTAGTTGCCATGCTAAATAGGCACGGTAGAAGTCGAGTGGTTCTCTGCCTCTCGCGAGCAATAGGAATTGTACTGACTTTATTTCCTGTTGAAATGTAAGGACAACGGGCGGGGTTGTGTAGTTGTGATACCCCGCTGGTATAGTCAAAAATGGCTAAGGTCGAGGTGTGTGGCTCATTTTGTTAAGCGTTTGAAAGTACTAGCCACATACCGAGAAATATGGTAATCGGTAAGCTTAAGTACCTGATTGGACCGGCGAGTGGAACGATCTCGCACCCTCCTGGTAGAAGTAGGGTTTATTTTATGTCGCGACGTACGGGTGCAGAGTGGTCGGACTCTGTAGTCGGGGAGGGTGTGCCGGAT
The DNA here is from genome assembly GCF_016808335.1 of Panicum virgatum. Taxonomy (NCBI): domain Eukaryota; kingdom Viridiplantae; phylum Streptophyta; class Magnoliopsida; order Poales; family Poaceae; genus Panicum; species Panicum virgatum. The sequence continues at coordinate 23,861,938 of NC_053141.1, read as the reverse complement.
CCACGGACTGGAAAGAAAGGGGAAAAGTAGCGTGGGCGGGAGCGAAGTCAATCCCCATGCGTGTGGTCTAGGTTCCCCTGGCCAGGTTGAAATTCGATTCGGAATCGTCCGCCTCTCACGGCATGAGATTGCTTAATGATTTCGGTCACATAGAGTAACAAGTGGAACAGGATGATGATAATACTGCTGGTTGATTAAATGGTTGCTCTACCATGTTTGAGTAGAGTTAGTTGCAAACTTAGAATGGTTGATTCCACTAGAATCTGGCTAAGTAAAACCTGAAAGTAAGGATCAACACTTAGCGGCATTTTTGGCAAACAAACCTCTCCAACCAAAAAGCTTGCATGTATAGTTATCGGACTATGTTATATCCGGAGACGGGTCAGTCTTGCTGAGTATTAGTATACTCAGCCTTGCTTGTGGCACTGTTTTTCAGGTACTAACTTTGAAGATCTGTTTGCGAGTCTTACTTGGCCTTGTACTCTGCCTCCGGGTTGGTCGGTTGAGTGGGATGGCCCTTCAGCTAGTGCTAATCACCCTCCCGCTGAGTGACGCATTCGTACGGGCTTTACCGATGCGTCACGTTATTTCGTTAGTTATCTTTTAATGCTTCCGCTGAACTTTGAGACTTGAATAATTTGAGGAGTTGGAACTCCTTAGTACTTCACTAGTCTGAACATGGTTTGTAATAAATTTTCCTTTCCGCTGCAATCACTCTGAGATGTATGAAATGGTTTGTGTTGTAATCTCTGGGCTCACCTTCGTGTGAGTGTTGTCTGCTGATCCTGGAATAGCGTGGCTTTTATCGAGGCTTCACTCGAGGAACTACCGGTGAGTGCCAAATTGGGTCAGAGTTGCTTAGCAACGAAGATCAGTGCACCCGGGCCCAGTAGTTTTGGGTGGTTCCGCCACATCAGGAAGGGTATACGTGAATGGATAAACCACCCGGGGCACTGAACTGGGCTCGGCAAGGCTCAGGGCCACGGATGCAGCGGCGCGGGCGGTTCGGCTCGGCGAGGTCCACCGGCGAGGTCGTGTTCGTGCCGTGTGGCGCTCAAAACCGGGTGCAATCGTGATGGTGAGGGTGCACAGTGCGAAATCAAACGGAACCGTTTGCCCGTGTGGGGCGGTGCCATGTCGCAGCATACCCGCCACGGCAGGGCTGCGCCTGCGCGGCGGCGCAACGCCGGTGGCTGGGGGGTTCCGGCCTCTGGCGTGGCCCACAGGCTCTAAACTCCAGAGCAAAAGGACCAGGAAAAGAGCTGCCGCTCACCGAGGGATCGAGACGGGCTGGATTGGCATGCAGGGTCGACGGCGAAGCTGACCAGCGGTGGAGGCGACGCGGAGCTCGCGGACGAGGCTGCAGCAGGGGTGCTCCGGCTTCTGGATCCCACGCAAAGCTTCAGCGTTGATCTGCGGTGATGTTCCAGGGGTCAGGGAGGCTTGGGGATTGCCGGCGGCTAGAAATCGGGGCGGCGGCCATGTTACCTGTAGCGGCGGCTCCAAGGGAAAAATCTCAGGGTGTGGCACGGCGTAGAGGGCTGAGGAGATGGCTGCGGATGGAGGCTAGGGTTACAGGGTGCGGCGCCATTTATAGAGCATCCCAGGTGATCCTGGGGAGGCGTGCCCCGGATGGAAGGCCCACCGGGAAACTCGGAGGGGATGGCGGGGTTGTTGC